>NC_138976.1:189203828-190439628 GCF_964341445.2 Mesoplodon mirus | reverse complement strand
TAGGTGTTATGGAACATTGTGATGTCAGGGGTCATGGAGCATTGTGATGAAAAAGTCATGTAGCATTGTGATGACAGGGGTCATGGAACATTGTGATGACAGGGGTGAGGGAGTATTGTGATGACTAGTGATGGAACATTGTGATATCAGTGGTGAGCTAGCATTTTGATGGGAAGTGCATGGAGCATTGTGAGGACAAGCTTTATGGGGCATTGTGATGACAATGTTGTGGAGCATTTTGATGACAAGCGCATGGTACATTGTGATGACATGGGTCATGGAGCATTTTGCTGACAAGCGCATGGAGCATTGTGATGACAAAGGTCATGGAGCATTGTGCTGACAAAGGCATGGCGCATTGTGATGACAAGCTTCACAGAGAATTGTGATGAAAAATTCATGGAGAATTGTGGTGACAAAGGTAACAGAGCCTGGGGATGACGAGGGCATGGACCACTGTGATGACAAAGTTCATGAAGTATTGTGATGAGTGGAATCATGGAGCATTGCGATGACAGGGGTCATGGAGCATTGTGATGACAAGGGCAAGGAGCATTGTGTTGACATGGGCATGGAGCATCGGTC
The DNA here is from genome assembly GCF_964341445.2 of Mesoplodon mirus. NCBI lineage: Eukaryota > Metazoa > Chordata > Mammalia > Artiodactyla > Ziphiidae > Mesoplodon > Mesoplodon mirus. The sequence continues at coordinate 190,439,043 of NC_138976.1, read as the reverse complement.
TGATAAGTTTCATGGATTATTGCAATGACATTGGGCATGGCACATTTTGATGACAAGGGCATGGAGCATTGTTATGACAAGGTCATGGATGATTGTGATGGCAAAGTTAATGGAGCATTGTGATGACAAGGGCCTGGAGCATTGTGATGAAAAGGGTCAGGGAGCACTGTGATGACAAGGGCATGGAGCATTGCAATGACAAGGTCCATTGAGAATTTTGATGAAAAGTTCGTGAAGCATTGTGATGACACGCGTGTAGCTTTCTATGACAGGGTCATGGAGCATTGCGATGACAAGTGCATGGAGAATTGTGATGACAAGAGCATGTAACATTTTGATGAGAAGTGTCATGGAGCATTGTGATGACAGGGACGTGGAGAATTGTGATGCAAATGGACATGGTGCATTGTGATGACCAGGGCATGGAGCATAGTGATGGCAAGACCGTGGAGCACTGTGATGAGAAGACCCTGGATAATTGTGATGACGAGCGTCATGGAGCACTGTAATGACAAGGGGCATGGAGCATTGTGATGACAGGTGTCATGGAGCATTGTCATGACAGGGGTCATGGAGCATTGTGATGACAAGTGTCATGGAACATTCTGATGACAAGCTTGTGGAGCATTGTGATGACAATGGCATGGAGCATTGTGATGAACAAGGCATGGAGCCTTTTCATGACAGTGTTCAAGGAGCATTCTGATGACAAGTGTCAGAGAGCATTGTGATGACTATGTATTGAGCATTGTGATGAGAAAGGTCATGGAGCATTGTGATGACAAGGTCATGGATTATTGTGATGATAGGCATCATGGAGCGTTGTGATGACAAGTGTTATGGAACATTGTGATCACAGGGTTTGGGGCATTGTGATGACAGAGGTCATGGATCATTTTGATATCATGGAGAATGGAGCATTGTGATGACACAAAAATGAAGCAATGTGATCCAAAGGTTCATGGAGGATTGTGATTATAATGGGAAGGGAGTATTGTGATGACAAGCGCATTGAGCATTGTTATGACAAGGTCATGTAGAATTTTGCTGACAAAGGCATGGAGTATTGTGATGACAAGTGTCATGGAGAACTGTGGTGAGAAGCGTCACAGAGCATTGTTATTACAGGTGTCATGGAGCATTGGGATGACAAGTGTATGGATCATTTTGATGACAAGTTTCATGGAGAATTTTGATGACAAGAGTCCGGGATCATTGTGTTGTAATGGGTCATGGAGCATTGTGATGACAGGGGTCATGGAGCATTGTGATGACAGGGGTCATGGAGCATTGTGATGAGAAGGTCATGGAGCATTGTGAATAGAAGGACGTGGAGAATTGTGATGACAAGGGACATGGAGCATTGTAATGACCAGGGCATGGAGCATTGTGATGGCAAGACCGCATAGCATTGTGATGAGAAGACCATAGATAATTGTGATGATGAGCGTCATGGAGCACTGTAATGACAAGGGGCATGGAGCATTGTGATGACAGTGGTCATGGAGCATTTTGTTGACAAGGATCATGGAGAATTCTGATGACAAGCTTGTGGAGTATTGTGATGAGAATGGCATGGAGCATTGAGATGAAAAGTGCATGGAGCATTGTGATGAAAAAGGCATGGAGCCTTTTCAGGACAGGGTTCAAGGAGCATTCTGACGACAAGTGTCGGGGAACATTGTGATGACAAGGGAATGGAGCATTGTGATGACAAGGTCCTGAAGCATTGTGATGAGAAGACCATGGAGCCTTGTGATGACAAGTCTCATGGAGCATTCTTATGAAAAGGGGCGTGGAGCATCGTGATTACAGGGGTCTTGGAGCATTGAGATGACATGTTCATGGAGCATTGTGATGAGAAGACTATGGAGCCTTGTGATGACAAGTCTCATGGAGCATTCTTATGAAAAGGGGCGTGGAGCATTGTGATTACAGGGGGCTTGGAGCATTGAGATGACATGGTCATGGAGCATTGTGGTGAGAAGGCCATGGAGCATTCTGATGACATGTGTCATGGAGCTTTGTGATGACAAGGGCATGGAGCATTGTGATTACAGGGGTCTTGGAGCATTGTGATGAAAAGGCATGGATCATTGTGATGAAAAAGGCATGGAGCCTTGTCATGACTGGGTTCAAAGGGCATACTAACGACAAGTGTCAGGGAGCATTGTGAGGACAAGTATATTGAACATTGTGATGACAAACTTCATGAAGCATTGTGATGAGTAGAGTCATGGAGCATTGTGAAGACAGGGTTCATGGAGCATTGTGATGACAAGGGCAAGAGCATTGTGATGACAGGAGCATGGAGCATTGGTCTGACAAATTTCATGGATCATTGCAATGACAGTGGGCATGGCGCATTTTGATGACAAGGGCATGGAGCATTGTGATGAAAAGGTCATTGAGGATTGTGATGGCAAAGGTAATGGAGCATTGTGATGACAAGGGCTTGGAGCATTGTGATGACAAGGGTCATTGAGCATTGTAATGACAAGGGCATTGTGCATTGTGATGACAAGTGCCATTGAGAATTTTGATGACAAGTTCGTGAAGCATTGTGCTGACACACGCATGGAGGTTGCTATGACACGGTCATGGAGCATTGAGATGACAAGTGCATGGATAATTGTGATGACAAGAGTATGTAACATTGTGATGAGAAATGTCATGGAGCATTGTGATGACAAGGACGTGGAGAATTGTGTTGAAAAAGGACGTGGAGCATTGTGATGACCAGGGCATGGAGCATTGTGATGGCAAGACCGTGGAGCATTGTGATGAGAAGTCCATGGATAATTGTGTTGATGAGCCTCAAGGAGCACTGTAATGACAAGGGGCATGGAGCATTGTGATGACAGGTGTCCTGGAGCATTGTGATGATAAGTGTCATGGAGCATTCTGATGACAAACTTGTGAAGTATTGTGATAACAATGACATGGAGCATTGAGATGAAAAGGGCATGGAGCATTTTGATGAAAAATGCATGGAGCCTTTTCATGACAGTGTTCTGACGACAAGTGTCAGGGAGAATTGTGATGACAAGTGTATTCAGCATTGTTATGAAAAAGATCATGGAGCATTTTGATGACAAGGGCATGGAGTATTGTGATGACAGGTAACATGGAGCGTTGTGATGACAAGTGTTATGACACATTGTGATCACAAGGATTTGGAGCATTGGGATGAGAGATGTCATGGATCATTTTGATTTCATGGAGCATGGAGCATTGTGAAGAAAAGGGCATGAAGCCAAGTGATCCCAAGGTTCATGGAGGATTGTGATGATAATGGGAATGGAGTATTGTGCTGACAAGAGCGTGGAGCATTGTGATGACATGGTCATGTAGCATTTTGCTGACAGAGACATGCAGCATTGTGATGACAGTGGTCATGGAGCATTCTGATGACAAGCTCGTGGAGATTTGTGATGACAATGGCATGGAGCATTATGATGAAAAGGGCATGGAGCATTGTGATGAAAAAGGTATGGAGCCTTTTCTTGACAGGGTACAAGGAGCATTCTGACGACAAGTGTCAGGGAACATTGTGATGACAAGTGTATTGAGCATTGTGATGAGAAGGTCATTGAGCATTGTGATGACAAGGGCATGGAGTATTGTGATGACAGGCATCATGGAGCGTTGTGATGACAAGTGTTATGGCACATTGTGATCATAAGGCTTTGAGGCATTGTGATGACTGAGGTCATGGAATATTTTGATTTCAAGGGGCATGGAGCATTGTGATGACACAAAAATGAAGCAATGTGATCCAAAGGTTCATGGAGGATTGTGATTATAATGGGAAGGGAGTATTGTGATGACAAGCGCATTGAGCATTGTTATGACAAGGTCATGTAGAATTTTGCTGACAAAGGCATGGAGTATTGTGATGACAAGTGTCATGGAGAACTGTGGTGAGAAGCGTCACAGAGCATTGGTATTACAGGTGTCATGGAGCATTGGGATGACAAGTGTATGGATCATTTTGATGACAAGTTTCATGGAGAATTTTGATGACAAGAGTCCGGGATCATTGTGTTGTCATGGGTCATGGAGCATTGTGATGACAGGGGTCATGGAGCATTGTGATGACAGGGGTCATGGAGCATTGTGATGAGAAGGTCATGGAACATTGGGATGAAAATATTCATGGAGTATTGTGATGACAGTGGTCATGGAGTATTGTGATGAGAAGGGAATGGAGCATTGTGATGACAATGGTCATAGAGCATTGTGATGACAAGGACAAGGAGCCTTGTGAGGACAATGGCCATTGAGAATTTTGATGTCAAATTCATGAAGCATTTTGTTGACAAGCGCATGGAGCTTGCTATGACAGCAGTCATGGAGCATTGCGATGACAAGGAGGTGGAGAAATTTGATGACAAGGGACATGGAGCATTGTGATGACCAGGGCATGCAGCATTGTGATGGCAAGACCGTGGAGCATTGTGATGAGAAGTCCATGGATAATTGTGATGACGAGCGTCATGGAGCACTGTAATGGCAAGGGGCATGGAGCATTGTGATGACAGGTGTCATGGTACATTGTGATGACAGGGGTCATGGACCATTGAGACGACAATATTCATGGAACATTCTGATGACAAGCTTGTGGAGTATTGTGATGACAATGGCATGGAGCATTTGATGAAAAGGGCATGGATCCTTGTGATGAAGAAGGCAAGGAGCCTTTTCATGACAGGGTTCAAGGAGCATTGTGATGACAAGTCTCAGGGAGCAGTGTGATGACAAGCGTATTGAGCATTATGATGACAAACGTCATGGAGCATTGTGATGAGAAGACCATGGAGCCTTGTGATGACAAGTGTCATGGAACATTCTGATGAAAAGGGGCATGGAGCATTGTGATTACAGGGGCGTGGAGCATTGTGATGACAAGGGAATGGAGCATTGTGATGAGAAGGCCATGGAACATTCTGGTGACATGCGTCATGGAGCTTTGTGATGACAAGGGCATGGAACATTGTCATCACAAGGGTTATGGAGCATTGTGATGAAAAGGGCATGGATCATTGTGATGAAAAATGCATGGAGCCTTGTCATGACAGGGTTCAAGGAGCATACTGACGACAAGTGTCATGGAGCATTGTGATGGCAAGGGTATTGAGCATTGTGATAACAAATAGCATGGAGCATTGTGATGAGAAGACCATGGATATTTGTGATGACAAGCGTCATGGGGCGTTGTGATGACAAGTGTTATGGAACATTGTGATCACAAGGGTTTGGAGCATTGTGATGACAGAGGTCATGGAGCATTTTGATTTCATTGTGATAACAATAGCATGAAGCATTATGATGATGGGCATGGTGCATTGTGATGACTGGGTTCATGGAGCATTGAGTTGAAAAGGGGCATGGAGCATTGTGATTACAGGTGTCTTGGAGCATTGTGATGACAATGGCATGGAGCATTGTGATGAGAAGTCCATGGACCACTCTGATGACATGCGTCATGGAGCTTTGTGATGATAAAGGCACGGAGCCTTTTAATAACAGGTATCTTGGAGAATTGTGATGACAATGTCATGGAGCATCGTGATGACAAGCATCATGAAGATTTGTGATGACAACGGTCATGGAGCATTTTGATGACAAGGGTGTGGTGCATTGTAATGAGAAGGGCAGGGAACATTGTGATGACAGGGCCATGGAGCAATTTGATGAAAAGGGTCATGACACATTTGGATGACAGGGGTTTTGGAACATTGTGATGTCAGGGGTCATGGAGCATTGTGATGAAAAGGGTCATGGATCATTTTGATGACAGGGGTTATGGAACATTGTGATGTCAGGAGTCATGGAGCATTGTGATTATAAGGGCATGTAGAAATATGATGACGGGGTCATGGAACATTTTGATGACAGGGGTGAGGGAATATTGTGATGACTATTTATGGAACATTGTGATATCAGTGGTGAGAGAGCATTTTGATGAGAAATTCATGGAGAATTGTTATGACAAAGTTTATGGAGCATTGTGATGACAAGGGTCATGGAGAATTCTGATGACAAGCTTGTGGAGTATTGTGATGAGAATGTCATGGAGCATTGAGATGAAAAGGGCATGGAGAATTGTGTTGAAAAAGGCATGGAGCCTTTTCATGACAGGGTTCAAGGAGTATTCTGACGACAACGGTGAGGGAACATTGTGATGACAAGAGAATGGAGCATTGTGATGACAAGGTCCTGAAGCATTTTGATGAGAAGACGATGGAGCCTTGTGATGACAAGTCTCATGGAGCATTCTGAAGAAAAGGGGCATGGTGCATTGTGATTACAGGGGGCTTGGAGCATTGTGATGACAAGGGCATGGAGCATTGTGAGGAGAAGGCCATGGAGCATTCTGATAACATGCATCATGGAGCTTTGTGATGGCAAGGGCATGGAGCATTGTGATTACAGTGGTCTTGGAGCATTGTGATGACAAGGTTCATGGAGCCTTGTGATGACAAGGCCGTGGAACATTGTGATGGCAGGGGTTATGGAGCATTGTTATGACGGGGTAAAGGAGCATTTTGATGACAAGGGCATGGGACATTGGTCTGAAAACTTTCATGGATTATTGTGATGAGAGTGGGCATGCAGTAATGTTATGACAAGGGCATGGAACAATGTGATCAAAGGGTAATAGAGGATTGTAATGACAAGGGCATGGAGCATTGTGATGAGAGGGTTCTTGGAGCATTGTGATGACAGTAGCATGGAGCATTGTGATGCTAAGGGTCATGGAGCTTTGTGATGACAAATGTCATGGAGCATCTTGATGCCAAGGGCATGGTGCACTGTGATGAGATGGGCAAGGATCATTGTGAAGACAGAGTCATGGAGCAATTTGATGAAAAATTCATGGAACATTTTGATGACAGTGTTTATGGAACATTGTGATGTCAGGTGTAATGGAGCATTGTGATGATAAGGGCATGTAGCATTGTGATGACAGGGGTCATGGAACATTGTGATGTCAGTGGTGAGGGAGTATTGTGATGACTAGTGATGGAACATTGTGATATCAGTGGTGAGAGAGAATTGTGATGAGAAGTGTATGGAGCATTGTGATGACAAGCTTAATGGAGTATTGTGATGACAAGGTTGTGGAGCATTGTGATGACAAGCGCATGGCGCATTATGATGACATGGGTCATGGAGCATTGTGCTGACAAGCGAATGGAGCATTGTGATGACAAGTGTCATGGAGCATTGTGCTGACAATAGCATGGAGCATTGTGATGACAAGGTCTTGGATCCTTGTGATGACATGGGTCATGGAACATTGTAATGACAAGGGAATGGAGCATTGTGATGACAAGGGTCATTGAGAATTTTGATGACAAGGTCGTTAAGCATTGTGATTACAAGCACATGGAGCTTGCTATGACAGGGGTCGTGGAGCATTGCGATGCCAAGTGCATGGAGAATTTGATGACAAGAGCATGTAACATTGTGATGAGAAATGTCATGGAGCATTGTGATGACAAGGACGTGCAGAATTGTGAGGACAAGGGACATGGAGCATTGTGATGACCAGGCATGGAGCATTTTGATGGAAAGACCGTGGAACATTGTAATGAGAAGTCCATGGATAATTGTGATGACGAGCATTATGGAGCACTTTAATGACCAGGGGCATGGATCATTGTGATTACAGGGTTCTTGGAGCATTGTGATGACAAGTGTCATGGAGCCTTGTGATGACAAGGGCATGGAGCATTCTGATGAGAAGGCCATGGAGCATTCTGATTACATGCGTCATTGAGCTTTGTGTGACCAGGGCATGGTGAATTGTGATTACAGGGGTCATGGAGCATCGTGATTACAAGGGTCATGGAGCCACGTGATGAAAAGGCTGTGGAACATTGCAATGGCAGGTGTCATGGAGCATTGTGATGACAAAGGCATGGAGCATTGGTCTGAAAAGTTTCATGGATTATTGTGATGAGAGTGGGCATGGAGCATTGTGATGACAAGGCCAGGAACACTGTGATGCATGGGTCATGGAGGATTGTAATGACATGGGCGTGGAGCACTGTGATGAGAAGGGCATCGTACATTGTGATGACAAGCGTCATGGAACTTTGTGATGACAAGAGCATGGAGCAATGTGATGACAGGGTTCATGGAGCATTGTGATGACAATGACATGGAGCATTGTGATGCCAAGGGTCAAGGAACAGTGTGATGACAAAGGTCATGGAGCATTTTGATGACAAGCGCATGGTGCATTGTGATGAGAAGGGCAGGGTGCATTGTGATCCCAAGGGCATGAAGAAATGTGATCCCAAGTTTCATGGAGGATTGTGATGACAATGGGAATGGAGTATTGGTGATAACAAGCTCTTGGAGCATTGTGATGACAAGATCATGTAGCATTTTGCTGACAAAGGCATGGAGCATTGTGACGACAAGGGTCATGGAGCACTGTGATGACAAGCGTCATGGAGCCTTTTGATTTCAGGGGTCATGGAGCATTGGGATGACAAGGGCATGGATCATTGTGATGACAAGTGTCATGGAGCATTTTGATGACAAGAGTCCCGGATCATTTTCTTGTCAGGGTCTTGGAGCATTGTGATGACTGTGGTCATGGGGCATTGTGATGACAGTGGTCATGGAGCATTGTGATGAGAAGGTCATTGAGCATTGGGCTGAATATATTCATGGAGTATTGTGATGACATTGGTCATGGAGCATTGTGATGAGAAGGTCAAAGAGAATTGGGCTGAAAATATTCATGGAGTATTGTGATGACATGGGTCATGGAACAGTGTGATGACAAGGGAATGGAGTATGGTGATGACATATTCCTGCAGCATTGTGATGAGAACACCATGGAGCTGGTGATGACAAGTCTCATGGAGCATTCTGATGAAAAGGGGCATGGAGCATTTTGATTACAAGTGTCTTGGAGCATTGTGATGACACGGGCATGGAGCATTGTGATGAGAAGGCCATGGAGCACTCTGATGACATGCCCCATGGAGCTATTTGATGACAAGGGCATGGAGCATTGTCATCACAGGGTTCTTGGAGTATTGTGAATAAAATGACATGGATCATTGTGATGAAAAAGGCATGGAGCCTTGTTATGACAGGGTTCAAAGATCATACTGATGGCAAGTGTCATGGAGCATTGTGCTGACAAAGGCTTGGAGCATTGTGATGACAAGGGTCACAGAGAATTGTGATGAAAAGTTCATGGAGCATTGTGGTGACACAGGTCACATAGCCATGTGATGACTAGGGCATGGACCATTGTGATGACAAATGTCATGAAGCATTGTGATGACTGGAGTCACGGAGCATTGTGATGACAGGCGTCATGGAGCATTGTGATGACAAGGGCATGGAGCATTGTGATGACAGGGGCATGGAGCATTGGTCTTACAAGTTTCATGGATTGTTGCGATGATAGTGGGCATGGCACATTGTGATGACAAGGGCATGGAGCATTGTGATGAAAAGGTCATGGATTATTGTGAAGACAGGTATCAGGGAGCATTGTGATGACATATGTCATGGTCCATTGTGATGAATATGGCATGGAGCATTGTGATGCCAAGTGTCATGGAGGATTGTGATGACAAAGGTCATGGAGCATTGTGATGACAAGGATCATGGAGCATTGTGATGACAAGTGTCATGGAGCATTGTGATGGCAAGGGCCATTGAGAATTTTGATGACAAGGTCGTGAAGCATTGTGATGACAAGTGCATGGTGCTTGCAATGACAGGGGTCATGGAGCATTGTGATGACAAGTGCATGGAGAATTGTGATGACACGGGCATGTAACATTGTGATGAGAAGTGTTATGGAGCATTGTGATGACAAGGACTTGGAGAATTGTGATGACATAGGACATGGAACATTGTGATGACCAGGATATGGAGCATTGTGATGGAAAGACCGTGGAGCATTGTGAAGAGAAGACCATGGATTATTGTGATGACGAGCATTATGGAGCACTTTAATGACAAGGGTCATGGATCATTGTGATTACATGGGTCTTGGAGCATTGTGATGACAAGAGTCATGGAGCCACGTGATGAAAAGGCTGTGGAACATTGCAATAGCAGGTGTCATGGAGCATTGTTATGACAGGGATAATGGAGCATTGTGATGACAAGGGTATGGAGCATTGGTCTGAAAAGTTTCAAGGATTATTGTGATGAGAGTGGGCATGGAGCATTGTGATGACAAGGGCATGGAACACTGTGATACATGGGTCATGGAGGATTGTAATGACAAGCGCAGGGAGCATTGTTTTGATAAGGCTTCAAGCACTGTGATGACAAGGGTCATGGAGAACTGTGATGACAGTGGCATGGAGCAGTATGATGAGAGGATTCATAGAGCATTGTGATGACCATGGCAATGAGCATTGTGATGCCGAGTGTCATGGAGCTTTGTGATGACAAAGGTCATGGAGCTTTTTGATGACAAGGGGGTGGGGCACTGTGATGTGAAGGGCAGGGATCTCTGTGATGAGAGTGTCATGGAGCAATTTGATGAAAAGTGTCATGGAACATATTGATAACTGGGGTTATGGAACATTGTGATGTCAGGGGTCATGGAGCATTTTCATGAAAAGGTTCAAGGAGCATTTTGATGACAGGGGTTATGGAACATTGTGATGTCATTGGTCATGGAGCATTGCGATGATAAGGGCATATAGCATTGTGATGACAGGCGTCATGGAACATTGTGAAGACAGGGGTGAGGGCGTATTGTGATGACTAGTGATGGAACATTGTGATATCACTGGTGAGAGAGAATTTTGATGAGAAGTGCATGGAGCATTGTGATGACAGGTGTCATGGAGCATTGTGAGGACAGGGGCATGGAGCATTGGTCTGAAAGTTTGATGGATTATTGTGATGACAGTGGGCATTGCACATTGTGATGACAATGTCATGGAATATTGTGAAGACAGGTGTCAGAGAGCACTGTGATGACATATGTCATGGTCCATTGCGATGACAATGGCATGGAGCACTGTGAGGCCAAGTGTCATGGAGGATGGTGAATACAAAGGTAATGGAGCATTGTGGTGACAAGGGCTTGGAGCATTGTGATGACAAGGGTCATGGAGCATTTTGATGACAAGTTCATGGAGCATTTTGATGACAAGGGCATGGAGCTTGCTATGTCAGGGACATGGATCATTGTGATCACAAGTGCATGGAGAATTGTGATGACAAGAGCATGTAACATTGTGATGACCAGTGTCAAGGAACATTGTGATGACAAGGACGTGGAGAATTGTGATGACAAGGGACATGGAGCATATTGGTGACCAGGGCATGGAGCATTGTGATGGCAAGACCGTGAAGCATTTTGATGAGAAGACCATGGATAATTGTGTTGGCAAGCGTCATGGAGCACTGTTTTGACAAGGGGCATGGAGCATTGTGATGACAAGAGTCATGGGGCATTCTGATGACAAGCTTGTGGAGTATTGTGATGACCATGGCATGGAGCATTGTGATGAAAAGGGCATGGAGCATTGTGATTAAAAAGGAATGGAGCCTTTTGATGACAGGTTTCAAGGAGCATTCTGATGACAAGTGTCAAGGAGCACTGTGATGACAAGTATATTGAGCATTGTGATGACAAATGTCATGGAGCATTGTGATGAGAAGGGCATGGAGTATTGTGATTACAGGCATCATGGAGCGTTGTGATGACAAATGTTATGGAACATTGTGATCAAAAGGTTTGGAGCATTGTGATGACAGTGGTCATGTATCATTTTGATTTCAAGGAGCATGGACCATTGTGATGACAAGGGCATGAAGCAATGTGATCCCAAGGTTCATGGAGGACTGTGATGACAAGTGCATGGAGCATTGTGATGAGAACACCATGGAGCCTTGTGATGACAAGTCTCATGGAGCATTCTGATGAAAAGTGGCATGGAGCATTGTGATTACAGGGGTCTTAGAGCATTGTGATGACATGGGCAAGGAGCATTGTGATGAGAAGGCCATGGAGCATTCTGATGGCATGCGTCATGGAGCTTTGTGATGACAAGTGCAAGAAGCTTTGTGATTACAGGGATCTTGGAGGATTGTGATGACAAGGGCATGGAACATTGTGATGACAAGGCCATGGAGCATTCTGATGGCATGCGTCATGGAGTTTTGTGATGAAAAGGGCATGGAGCATTGTGATGAAAAAGGCATGGGGCCTTGTCATGACATGGTTCAAGGAGCATACAGATGACAAGTGTCAGGGAGCATTGTGATGACAAGTGTATTGAGCATTGTGATGACAAAGGTCATGGAGCATTGTGATGACAAGGCCGTGGAACATTGTGATTGCAGGGGTCATGGAGCATTGTTATGACAGGGGTAATTTAGCATTGTGATGACAAGGCCATCGAATATTGGTCTGAAAAGTTTCATGGATTATTGTGATGAGAGTGAGCATAGAGCATTGTGATGACAAGGGCATGGAAGACTGTGATACATGGGTAATGGAGGATTGTAATGACAAGGTCATGGAGCAATGAGATTAGAAGGGCATCAAGCATTGTGTTGACAAGCGTAATGGAGCAATGTGATGACAGGTTTCATGGAACAATGTGATGAGAGGGATCATGGAGCATTGTGATGCCAAGGGTCATGGAGCTTTGAGATGAAAAAGGTCATGGAGCATTTTGATGACAAGGGCATGGTGCATTGTCATGAGAAGCGTAGGGAGCACTGTAATGATGAACATCATGGGGCATTGTGATGATAAGTGTTATGGAACATTGTGATCACATGGGTTTGGAGCATTGTGATGACAGACGTCATGGAGCACTTTGATTTCATTGTGATGACAATAGCATGAAGCACTATGATGATGGGCGTGGTGCACTGTGATGACAGGGTTCATGGAGCATTGAGATGAAAAGGGGCACGGAGCATTGTAATTACAAGGGTCTTGGAGCATTGTGATGACAAGGGCATGGAGCATTGTGATGAGAAGGCCATGGAGCATTCTGTTGACATGTGTCATGGAGCTTTGTGATGACAAGGGCATGGAGCATTGTGATTACAGGGGTCTTTGAGCATTGTGATGAAAAGGTCATGGATCATTGTGATGAAAAAGGCATGGAGCCTAGTCATGACAGGGTTCAAGGAGCATACTGACGACAAGTGTCAGGAAGCATTGTGATGACAAGTGTATTGAGCATTGTGATGACAAAGTCTTGGAGCATTGTGATGATAAAACCATGGATAATTGTGATGATGAGCGTCATGGGGCGTCATTATAACAAGAGTTATGGAACATTGTGATCACAAGGGTTTGGAGCTTTGTGATGACAGAGGTCATGGAGCATTTTGATTTCATTGTGATGACAATAGCATGAAGCACTAGGATGATGGGCATGGTGCATTGTGATGACAGGGTTCATGGAGCATTGAGATGACAAGGGCATGGAGCATTGTGATTACATGGGTATTTGAGCATTTTGATGACAAGGGCATGGAGCATTGTGATTTCAAGGTCATGTAGCATTTTACTGATAAAGAAATGGAGCATTGTGAGGACAAGTGTAATGGAGCACTGTGATGCAAGCGTCACAGAGCATTGTGATTATGGGTCATGGAGCATTGGGATGACAAGGACATGGATCATTTTGATTTCAAGGGTAATGGATCATTTTGATGACAAGAGTCCCGGTTCATTGTGTTGTCAGGGGTCATGGAGCATTGTGATGACAGTGGTCATGGAGCATCGTGATGACAGGGGTCATGGAGCATTGTGATGAGAAGGTCATGGATCATTGGGCTGAAATTGTTCATGGAGCATTGTGATAACAAGGGAATGGAGCATTGTGATGACAAGGTCCTGGAGCATTGTGATGAGAGGACCATGGAGCCTTGTGATGACAAGTCTCATGGAGCATTCTGATGAAAAGGGGCATGGAGCATTGTGATTACAGGGGTCTTGGAGCATTGTGATGAAAAGGGCAAGGAGCATTGTGATGAGAATGCCATGGAGCATTCTGATGACATGTGTCATGGAGCTCTTTGATGACAAGGAATGGAGCATTGTGATTACAGGGGTCTTGGATCATTGTGATGAAAAAGGCATGGAGCCTTGTCATGACAGGGTTCAAGGAGCATACTGATGACAAGTGTAAGGGAGCATTGTGATGACAAGTGTATTGAGCATTGTGATGACAAAGGTCATGGAACATTGTGATGAGAAGACCATGGATAATTGTGATGACGAGCTTCATGGGGCATTGTGATGACAAGTGTTATGGAACATTGTGACCACAAGGGTTTGGAGCATTGTGATGGCAGAGGTCATGGAGCATTTTGATTTCATTGTGATGACAATAGCATGAAGCACTATGATGATGGGCGTGGTGCACTGTGATGACAGGTTTCATGGAGCATTGAGATGAAATGGGGCATTGGGCATTGTGATTACATGGGTCTTGGAGCATTGTGATGACAAGGACATGGAGCATTGTGATGAGAAGGCCATGGAGCATTCTGATGACATGCGTCATTGAGCTTTTTGATGACAAGGCCATGGAGCATTGTGATGGCATGTGTCATGGAGCATTGTTATGAGAAGGGAATGGAGCATTGGTCTGAAAAGTTTCATGGATTATTGTGATGAGAGTGGGAATGGAGCATTGTGATGACAAGGGCATGGAACACTGTGATACATGGGTCATGGAGGATGGTAATGACAAGGGCATGGAGCATTGTAATGAGAAGGGCATCGAGCATTGTGCTGACAAATGTCATGGAGCGTTGTGTTGAGAAGGGCATGGAGCAATGTGATGAGAGGCCTCTTTGAGCATTGTGATGACAATGGCATGGAGCATTTTGATGCCAAGGGTCATGGAGCTTTGTGATGACAAAGGTCATTGAGCATTTTGATGACAAGGGCTTGGTGCAATGTGATGAGAAGTGCAGGGAGCATTGTGATGACAAGGCCGTGGAACATTGTGATGGCAGGGGTCATGGATCATTGTGATGACAAGTGTCATGGAGCATTTGGATGACAAGAGTCCCAGATCATTTTGTTGTCAGGGGTCATGGAGCATTGTGATGACTGTGGTAATGGAGCATTGTGATGACAGTGGTCATGGAGCATTGTGAGGAGAAAATGAAAGAGAATTGGGCTGACAATGTTCATGGAGTATTGTGATGACAGGGGTCATGGAGCATTGTGATGACAAGGGAATGGAGGATGGTGATGACAAGGTCCTGGAGCATTGTGATGAGAACACCATGGAGCTTTGTGATGACAAGTCTCATGGAGCATTCTGATGAACAGGGGCATGGGGCATTGTGATTACAGGTGTCTTGGAGCATTGTGATGACAAGGGCATGGAGCATTGTGATCAGAAGGCCATGGAGCACTCTGATGACATGCCTCGTGGAGCTTTGTGATGACAAGGGCATGGAGCATTGTGATTACAGGGGTCTTGGAGCATTGTGAAGAAAAAGGCATGGATCATTGTGATGAAAAAGGCATGGAGCCTTGTCATGACAGGGTTCAAGGAGCATAGTGATGGCAAGTGTCATGGAACACTGTGCTGACAAAGGCTTGGAGCATTGTGATGACAAGGGTCACAGAGCATTGTGATGAAAAGTTCATGGAGCTTTGTGGTGACAAAGGTCAAATAGCCATGTGATGACGAGGGCATGGACCATTGTGATGACACATGTCATGAAGCATTGTGATGACAGGAGTCACGGAGCATTGTGATGACATTCGTCATGGAGCATTGTGATGACAAGGGCATGGAGCATTGTGATGATAGGGGCATGGAGCTTTGGTCTTACACGTTGCATGGATTATTGTGATGACAGTGGGCATGGCGCATTGTGATGACAAGGGCATGGAGCATTGTGAAGACAAGGTAATAAAGTTTTGTGAAGACAGGTGTCAGGGAGCATTGTGATGACATATGTCATGGTCCATTGTGTTGACAATGGCATGTAGCATTGTGATGGAAAAGGCATGGAGCCTTTTCATGACAGGGTTCAAGGAGCATTCTGACATGTGTATTGAGTATTGTGATGACAATGGCATGGTGCATTGTGATGCCAAGTATCATGGAGGATTCTGATGACAAAGGTAATGGAGCAATGTGATGACAAGGTCTTGGAGCATTGTGATGAGAAGACCATGGATAATTTTGATGATGAGCATCATGGGGCGTTGTGATAACAAGTGTTTTGGAACATTGTGATCCAAGGTTTTGGAGCCTTGTGATGACAGAGTCCATGGAGCATTTTGATTTCATTGTGATGACAATAGCATGAAGCATTATGATGATGGGCATGGTGCATTGTGATGAGAAGCGTCATGGAGCTTTGTGATGAAAAGGGCATGGAGCATTGCGTGAGTGTTCATGGAGCATTGTGATGACAATGGCATGGAGCATTGTGATGAGTGGACTCATGGAGCATTGCGATGACAGGGTTCATGGAGCACTGTGATGACAAGGGCAAGGAACATTGTGATGACAGGGGCATGGAGCAATTTGATGAAAAGTGTCATGGAACATTTTGTCGACAGGGGTTATGGAACATTGTGATGTCAGGGGTCATGGAGCATTGTGATGAAAATGGTCATGGAGCATTTTGATGATAGGTGTTATGGAACATTGTGATGTCAGGGGTCATGGAGCATTGTGATGATAAGGTCATGTAGCATTGTGATGACAGGGGTCATGGAACATTGTGATGACAGGGGTGAGGGAGTATTGTGATGACTAGTGATGGAACATTGTGATATCAGTGGTGAGCTAGCATTTTGATGGGAAGTGCATGGAGCATTGTGAGGACAAGCTTTATGGAGCATTGTGATGACAATGTTGTGGAGCATTTTGATGACAAGCGCATGGTACATTGTGATGACATGGGTCATGGAGCATTTTGCTGACAAACGCATGGAGCATTGTGATGATAAGGGTCATGGAGCATTGTGCTGACAAAGGCATGGCGCATTGTGATGACAAGGTTCACAGAGAATTATGATGAAAAATTCATGGAGCATGGTGGTGACAAAGTAACAGAGCCTTGGGATGACGAGGGCATGGACCATTGTGATGACAAAGTTCATGAAGTATTGTGATGAGTGGAATCATGGAGCATTTCAATGACAGGGGTCATGGAGCATTGTGATGACAAGGGCAAGGAGCATTGTGTTGCCATGGGCATGGAGCATTGGTCTGACAAGTTTCATGGATTATTGCAATGACATTGGGCATGGCGCATTTTGATGACAAGGGCATGGAGCATTGTTATGACAAGGTCATGGATGATTGTGATGGCAAAGGTAATGGAGCATTGTGATGAAAGGGCCTGGAGCATTGTGATGAAAAGGTCAGGGAGCATTGTGATGAGAAGGGAATGGAGCATTGCGATGAAAAGTTCCATTGAGAATTTTGATGACATGTTCGTGAAGCATTGTGATGACACGCGCATGGAGCTTTCTATGACAGGGTCATGGAGCATTGCGATGACAAGTGCATGGAGAATTGTGATGGCAAGAGCATGTAACATTTTGATGAGAAGTGTCATGGAGCATTTTGATGACAGGGACGTGGAGAATTGTGATGCAAAGGGACATGGTGCATTGTGATGACGAGGGCATGGAGCATAGTGATGGCAAGACCGTGGAGCACTGTGATGAGAAGACCCCGGATAATTGTGATGACGAGCATCATGGAGCACTGTAATGACAAGGGGCATGGAGCATTGAGATGACAGGTGTCATGGAGCATTGTCATGACAGGGGTCATGGATCATTGTGATGACAAGTGTCATGGAACATTCTGATGACAAGCTTGTGGAGCATTGTGATGACAATGGCATGGAGCATTGTGATGAACAAGGCATGGAGCCTTTTCATGACAGTGTTCAAGGAGCATTCTGATGACAAGTGTCAGAGAGCATTGTGATGACTATGTATTGAGCATTGTGATGACAAAGGTCATGGAGCATTGTGATGACAAGGTCATGGATTATTGTGATGATAGGCATCATGGAGCGTTGTGATGACAAGTGTTATGGAACATTGTGATCACAGGGTTTGGAGCATTGTGATGACAGAGGTCATGGATCATTTTGATTTCATGGAGAATGGAGCATTGTGATGACAAGGGCATGAAGCAAAGTGATCCCAAGGTTCTTGGAGGATTGTGATGACAATGGGAATGGAGTATTGGTGATAACAAGCTCATGGAGCATTCTGATGACAAGCTCGTGGAGATTTGTGATGACAATGGCATGGAGCATTGTGATGACAAGGGTCATGGAGCACTGTGATGAAAAGCATCACGGAGCATTGTGATTACATGGGTCATGGAGCATTGGGATGACAAGTGCATGGATCATTGTGATGACAATTGTCATGGAGCATTTTGATGACAAGAGTCCTGGATCATTTTGTTGTCAGGGTCATGGAGCATTGTGATGACTGTGGTCATGGAGCACTGTGATGACAGTGGTCCTGGAGCATTGTGATGAGAAAGTCAAAGAGAATTGGGCTGAAAGTGTTCATGGAGTATTGTGATGACATGTGTCATGGAACATTGTGATG
Organism: Mesoplodon mirus; assembly: GCF_964341445.2. Taxonomy (NCBI): domain Eukaryota; kingdom Metazoa; phylum Chordata; class Mammalia; order Artiodactyla; family Ziphiidae; genus Mesoplodon; species Mesoplodon mirus. The sequence continues at coordinate 190,420,439 of NC_138976.1, read as the reverse complement.
ACAAGGGAATGGAGTACGGTGATGACAAGGTCCTGGAGCATTGTGATGAGAACACCATGGAGCTTTGTGATGACAAGTCTCATGGAGCATTCTGATGAAAAGGGGCATGGAGCATTGTGATTACAGGTGTCTTGGAGCATTGTGATGACAAGGGCATGGAGCATTGCGATGAGAAAGCCATGGAGCACTCTGATGACTTGCCTCATGGAGCATTGTGATGACAAGGGCATGGAGCATTGTGATGATAGGGGCATGGAGCATTGGTCTTACACGTTTCATGGATTATTGTGATGACAGTGGGCATGGTGCATTGTGATGACAAGGGCATGGAGCATTGTGAAGACAAGGAAATAGAGTTTTGTGAAGACAAGTGTCAGGGAGCATTGTGATGACATATGTCATGGTCCATTGTGATGACAATGGCATGTAGCATTGTAATGGAAAATGCATGGAGCCTTTTCATGACAGGGTTCAAGGAGCATTCTGACATGTGTATTGAGTATTGTGATGACAATGGCATGGTGCATTGTGATGCCAAGTATCATGGAGGATTCTGATGACAAAGGTAATGGAGCAATGTGATGACAAGGTCTTGGAGCATTGTGATGAGAAGACCATGGATAATTGTGATGATGAGCGTCATGGGGCGTTGTGATGACAAGTGTTTTGGAACATTGTGATCACAAGGTTTTGGAGCCTTGTGATGACAGAGTCCATGGAGCATTTTGATTTCATTGTGATGACAATAGCATGAAGCATTATGATGATGGGCATGGTGCATTGTGATGAGAAGCGTCATGGAGCTTTGTGATGAAAAGGGCATGGAGCATTGCGTGAGTGTTCATGGAGCATTGTGATGACAATGGCATGGAGCATTGTGATGAGTGGACTCATGGAGCATTGCGATGACAGGGGTCATGGAGCATTGTGATGACAAGGGCAAGGAACATTGTGATGACAGGGGCATGGAGCAATTTGATGAAAAGTGTCATGGAACATTTTGTCGACAGGGGTAATGGAACATTGTGATGTCAGGGGTCATGGAGCATTGTGATGAAAAGGGTCATGGAGCATTTTGATGATAGGTGTTATGGAACATTGTGATGTCAGGGGTCATGGAGCATTGTGATGAAAAAGTCATGTAGCATTGTGATGACAGGGGTCATGGAACATTGTGATGACAGGGGTGAGGGAGTATTGTGATGACTAGTGATGGAACATTGTGATATCAGTGGTGAGCTAGCATTTTGATGGGAAGTGCATGGAGCATTGTGAGGACAAGCTTTATGGGGCATTGTGATGACAATGTTGTGGAGCATTTTGATGACAAGCGCATGGTACATTGTGATGACATGGGTCATGGAGCATTTTGCTGACAAGCGCATGGAGCATTGTGATGACAAAGGTCATGGAGCATTGTGCTGACAAAGGCATGGCGCATTGTGATGACAAGCTTCACAGAGAATTGTGATGAAAAATTCATGGAGAATTGTGGTGACAAAGGTAACAGAGCCTGGGGATGACGAGGGCATGGACCACTGTGATGACAAAGTTCATGAAGTATTGTGATGAGTGGAATCATGGAGCATTGCGATGACAGGGTCATGGAGCATTGTGATGACAAGGGCAAGGAGCATTGTGTTGACATGGGCATGGAGCAACAGTCTGATAAATTTCATGGATTATTGCAATGACATTGGGCATGGCACATTTTGATGACAAGGGCATGGAGCATTGTTATGACAAGGTCATGGATGATTGTGATGGCAAAGTTAATGGAGCATTGTGATGACAAGGGCCTGGAGCATTGTGATGAAAAGGGTCAGGGAGCATTGTGATGACAAGGGCATGGAGCATTGCAATGACAAGGTCCATTGAGAATTTTGATGACAAGTTCGTGAAGCATTGTGATGACACGCGTGTAGCTTTCTATGACAGGGTCATGGAGCATTGCGATGACAAGTGCATGGAGAATTGTGATGGCAAGACCGTGGAGCACTGTGATGAGAAGACCCCGGATAATTGTGATGACGAGCGTCATGGAGCACTGTAATGACAAGGGGCATGGAGCATTGTGATGACAGGTGTCATGGAGCTTTGTCATTACAGGGGTCATGGAGCATTGTGATGACCAGGGAATGGAGAATTGTGATGACAAGGTCCTGGAGCATTTTGAGCAGAAGTCTATGGAGCCTTGTGATGACAAGTCTCATGGAGCATTCTGATGAAAAGGGGCATGGAGCATTGTGATTACAGGGGTCGTGGAGCATTGTGATGACAAAGGAATGGAGCATTGTGATGAGAAGGCCATGGAACATTCTGATCACATGCGTCAAGGAGCTTTGTGGTGACAATGGCATGGAGCATTGTGATTACAGGGGTCATGGAGCATTTTGATGAAAAGGGAATGGATCATTGTGATTAAAAAATGCATGGAGCCTTGTCATGACAGGGTTCAATGAGCATACTGATGACAAGTGTCAAGGAGCATTGTGATGGCAAGGGTATTGAGCATTATGATGACAAATATCATGGAGCATTGTGATGAGAAGACCATGGATAATTGTGATGACAAGCGTCATGGGGCTTTGTGATGACAAGTGTTATGGAACATTGTGATCAAATGGGTTTGGAGCATTGTTATGACAGAGGTCATGGAGCGTTTTGATTTCATTGTGATGACAATAGCATGAAGCATTATGATGATGGGCATGGTGCATTGTGATGACAGGGTTCATGGAGCATTGAGATGAAAAGCGGCATGGAGCATTGTGATTACAGGGGTCTTGGAGCATTGTGAAGACAATGGCATGGAGCATTGTGATGAGAAATCCATGGACCACTCAGATGACATGCGTCATGGAGCTTTGTGATGACAATGGCATGGAACATTTAGAAGAAAAGGGGCATGGAGCATTGTGATTAAAGGGGTCTTGGAGCATTGTGATGACAATGGCATGGAGCATTGTGATGAGAAGTCCATGGACCACTCTGATGACATGTGTCATGGAGGTTTGTGATTACAAAGGCATGGAGCATTGTTATAACAGGTATCTTGGAGAATTGTGATGACAATGTCATGGAGCATCGTGCTGACAAGCGTCATGAAGATTTGTGATGACAACGGTCATGGAGCATTTTGATAACAAGGGCGTGGTTCTTTGTGATGAGAAGGGCAGTAGAGCATTGTGATGAAATAAGTCAGGGAGCCTTTTGATGACAAGGGTGTGGTGCATTGTAATGATAAGAGCAGGGAGCATTGTGATGACACGGTCATGGAGGAATTTGATGAAAAGGGTCATGACACATTTGGATGACAAGGGTTATGTAACATTGTGATATCAGGGGTCATGGAGCATTGTGATTAAAAGGGTCATGGATCATTTTGATGACAGGGTTTATGGAACATTGTGATGTCAGGAGTCATGGAGCATTGTGATGATAAGTGCATGTAGCAGTGAGATGACAGGGTCATGGAACATTTTGATGACAGGGGTGAGGGAATATTGTGATGACTAGTTATGGAACATTGTGATATCAGTGTTGAGAGAGCATTTTGATGAGAAGTTCATGGAGAATTGTTATGACAAAGTTTATGGAGCATTGTGATGAAAAGGGTCATGGAGTATTCTGATGAGAAGTTTGTGGAGTATTGTGATGAGAATGGCATGGAGCATTGAGATGAAAAGGGCATGGAGAAATGTGATGTAAAAGGCATGGAGCCTTTTAATGACAGGGTTCAAAGAGCATTCTGACGACAAGTGTCAGGGAACATTGTGATAACAAGGGAATGGAGCATTGTGATGAGAAGGTCCTGAAGCATTGTGATGAGAAAACCATGGAGCCTTGTGATGACAAGTCTCATGGAGCATTCTGATGAAAAGGGGCATGGTGCATTGAGATTACAGGGGGCTTGGAGCATTGTGATGACAAGGGCATGGAGCATTTTGAGGAGAAGGCCATGGAGCATTCTTGTAACATGCATCATGGAGCTTTGTGATGACAAGGGCATGGAACATTGTGATTACAGGGCTCTTGGAGCATCGTGATGACAATGGTCATGGAGTCTTTTGATGACAAGGCCGTGGAACATTGTGATGGCATGGGACATGGAGCATTGTTATGACAGGGGTAATGGAGCATTTTGATGACAAGGGAATGGAGCATTGGTCTGAAACGTTTTATGGATTATTGTGATGAGAGTGGGCATGGAGCATTGTGATGACAAGGGCCGGAACAATGTGATAAATGGGTCATAGAGTATTGTAATGACAGGGGCATGGTGCATTGTGATGAGAAGGGCATCGAGCATTGTGATGACAAGCCTCATGGAGCTTTGTGATGACAAGGGCATGGAGCAATGCGATGAGAGGGTTCATGGAGCATTGTGATGACAGTGGCATGGAGCATTGTGATGCTAAGGGTCATGGTGCTTTGTGATGACAAATGTCATGGAGCATTTTGATGCCATGGGCATGGTGCATTGTGATGAGACGGGCAGGGATCATTATGAAGACAGTGTCATGGAGCAATTTGATGCAAAGTCATGGAACATTTTGATGACAGGGGTTATGGATCATTGTGATGTCAAGTGTCATGGAGCATTGTGATGATAAGGGCATGTAGCATTGTGATGACAGGGGTCATGGAACATTGTGATGACAGGGGTGAGGGTGTATTGTGACAAGTAGTGATGGAACATTGTGATATCTGTGGTGAGAGAGCATTTTGATGAGAAGTGCTTGGAGCATTGTGATGACAAGCTTTATGGAGTATTGTGATGACATGGTTGTGGAGCATTGTGATGACAAGCACATGGCGCATTGTGATGACATGGGTCATGGAGCATTGTGCTGACAAGTGAATGGAGCATTGTGATGACAAGGGTCATGGAGCATTGTGCTGACAACGGCATAGAACATTGTGATGACAAGATCTTGGAGCATTGTGATGACATGGGTGACGGAGCATTGTGATGACAAGGGCATGGAGCATTGTGATCACAAGGGCCATTGAGTACTTTGATGACAACGTCGTCAAGCATTGTGATGACAAGCGCATGGAGCTTGCTATGACAGGGGTCATGGAGCATTGCGATGACAATTGCATGGAGAATTGTGATGACAAGAGCATGTAACATTGTGATGAGAAGTGTCATGGAGCATTGTGATGACAAGGACGAGGAGAATTGTGATGACAAGGGACATGGAGTATTGTGATGACCAGGGCATGGAGCATTTTGATGGAAAGACCGTGGAGCATTCTGATGAGAAGACCATGGATAATTGTGATGATCAACATTATGGAGCACTTTAATGACAAGGGGCATGGATCATTGTGATTAGAGGGTTCTTGGAGCATTGTGATGACAATTTTCATGGAGCCTTGTGATGACAAGAGCATGGAGCATTCTGATGAGAAGGCCATGGAGCATTCTGATGACATTCGTCATTGAGCTTTGTGTGACCAGGGCATGGTGAATTGTGATTAAAGGGGTCATGGAGCATAGTGATGACAAGGTTCATGGAGCCATGTGATGAAAAGGCTGTGGAACATTGCAATGGCAGGTGTCATGGAGCATTGTGATGACAGGGGTAATGGAGCATTGTGATGACAAAGGCATGGAGCATTAGTCTGAAAAGTTTCATGGATTATTGTGATGAGAGTGGGCATGGAGCATTGTGATGACAAGGGCACGGAACACTGTGATACATGGGTCATGGAGGATTGTAATGACAAGGGAATGGAGCATGGTGATGAGAAGGGCATCAAACATTGTGATGACAAGCGTCATGGAACTTTGTGATGACAAGAGCATGGAGCAATGTGATGAGAGGGTTCATGGAGCATTGTGATGACAATGACATGGAGCATTGTGATGCCAAGGGCCAAGGAACAGTGTGATGACAATGGTCATGGATCATTTTGATGACAAGAGCATGGTGCATTGTGATGAGAAGGGCAGGGAGCATTGTGATGACAAGGGCATGAAGCAATGTGATCCCAAGTTTCATGGAGGATTGTGATGATAATGGGAATGGAGTATTGGTGATAACAAGTCATGGAGCATTGTGATGACAAGGGTCATGGAGCACTGTGATGACAATCGTCACAGAGCATTTTGATTACATGGGTCATGGAGCATTGGGATAACATGGGCATGGATCATTGTGTTGACAAGTGCCATGGAGCATTTTGATGACAACAGCCCCGGATCATTTTGTTTACAGGGTCATGGAGCATTGTGATGACATTGGTCTTGGAGCATTGTGATGAGAATGTCATGGAGCATTGGGCTGAAAATATTCATGGAGTATTGTGATGACAGTGGTCATGGAGCATTGTGATGAGGAGGTCAAAAGAATTGGGCTGAAAATGTTCATGGAGTATTGTGATGACAGGGGTCATGGAAAATTGTGATGACAAGGGCGTGGAGTATGGTGATGACAAGTTCCTGGAGCATTGTGATGAGAACACCATGGAGCTTTGTGATGACAAGTCTCATGGAGCATTCTGATGAAAAGGGGCATGGAACATTGTGATTACAGTTGTCTTGGAGCATTGTGATGACAATGGCATGGAGCATTGTGATGAGAAGTCCATGGAGCACTCTGATGACATGTCTCATGGAGCTTTTTGATGACAAGGGCATGGAGCATTGTCATTAATGGGGTCTTGGAGTATTGTGAAGAAAATGGCATGGATCATTGTGATGAAAAAGGCATGGAGCCTTGTCCTGAAAGGGTTCAAGGAGGATACTGATGGCAAGTGTCATGGAGCATTGTGCTGACAAAGGCTTGGAGCATTGTGATAACAAGGGTCACAGAGCATTGTGATGCAAAGTTCATGGAGTATTGTGGTGAAAATGGTCACATAGCCATGTGATGACGAGGGCATGGACAATTGTGATGACAAATGTCATGAATCACTGTGATGACTGGAGTCACAGAGCATTGTGATGACAGGCGTCATGGAGCATTGTGCTGACAAGGGCATGGAGCATTGTGATGACAGGGGCAAGGAGCATTGGTCTTACACGTTTCATGGATTGTTGTGATGACAGTGGGCATGGCGCATTGTGATGACAAGGGCATGGAGCATGGTGATGACAAGGTCATAGAGTATTGTGAAGACAGGTGTCAGGGAGCACTGTGATGACATATGTCATGGTCCATTGTGATGACAATGGCATGGAGCATAGTGATGCCAAGTGTCATGGAGGATTGTGATGACAAAGGTAATGGAGCATTGTGATGACAAGGGTCATGGAGCATTTTGATGACAAGGGCCATTGAGAATTTTGATGACAATGTCGTGAAATATTGTGATGACAAGTGCATGGTGCTTGCAATGACAGGGGTCATGGAGCATTGTGATGACAGGTGCATGGATAATTTTGATGACAAGAGCATGTAACATTGTGATGAGAAGTGTCATGGAGCATTGTGAATAGAAGGACGTGGAGAATTGTGATGACAAGGGACATGGAGCATTGTAATGACCAGGGCATGGAGCATTGTGATGGCAAGACCGCATAGCATTGTGATGAGAAGACCATAGATAATTGTGATGATGAGCGTCATGGAGCACTGTAATGACAAGGGGCATGGAGCATTGTGATGACAGTGGTCATGGAGCATTTTGATGACAAGGATCATGGAGAATTCTGATGACAAGCTTGTGGAGTATTGTGATGAGAATGGCATGGAGCATTGAGATGAAAAGTGCATGGAGCATTGTGATGAAAAAGGCATGGAGCCTTTTCAGGACAGGGTTCAAGGAGCATTCTGACGACAAGTGTCGGGGAACATTGTGATGACAAGGGAATGGAGTATTGTGATGACAAGGTCCTGAAGCATTGTGATGAGAAGACCATGGAGCCTTGTGATGACAAGTCTCATGGAGCATTCTTATGAAAAGGGGCGTGGAGCATCGTGATTACAGGGGTCTTGGAGCATTGAGATGACATGTTCATGAAGCATTGTGATGAGAAGACTATGGAGCCTTGTGATGACAAGTCTCATGGAGCATTCTTATGAAAAGGGGCGTGGAGCATTGTGATTACAGGGGGCTTGGAGCATTGAGATGACATGGTCATGGAGCATTGTGGTGAGAAGGCCATGGAGCATTCTGATGACATGTGTCATGGAGCTTTGTGATGACAAGGGCATGGAGCATTGTGATTACAGGGGTCTTGGAGCATTGTGATGAAAAGGCATGGATCATTGTGATGAAAAAGGCATGGAGCCTTGTCATGACTGGGTTCAAAGGGCATACTAACGACAAGTGTCAGGGAGCATTGTGAGGACAAGTATATTGAACATTGTGATGACAAACTTCATGAAGCATTGTGATGAGTAGAGTCATGGAGCATTGTGAAGACAGGGTTCATGGAGCATTGTGATGACAAGGGCAAGAGCATTGTGATGACAGGAGCATGGAGCATTGGTCTGACAAATTTCATGGATCATTGCAATGACAGTGGGCATGGCGCATTTTGATGACAAGGGCATGGAGCATTGTGATGAAAAGGTCATTGAGGATTGTGATGGCAAAGGTAATGGAGCATTGTGATGACAAGGGCTTGGAGCATTGTGATGACAAGGGTCATTGAGCATTGTAATGACAAGGGCATTGTGCATTGTGATGACAAGTGCCATTGAGAATTTTGATGACAAGTTCGTGAAGCATTGTGCTGACACACGCATGGAGGTTGCTATGACACGGTCATGGAGCATTGAGATGACAAGTGCATGGATAATTGTGATGACAAGAGTATGTAACATTGTGATGAGAAATGTCATGGAGCATTGTGATGACAAGGACGTGGAGAATTGTGTTGAAAAAGGACGTGGAGCATTGTGATGACCAGGGCATGGAGCATTGTGATGGCAAGACCGTGGAGCATTGTGATGAGAAGTCCATGGATAATTGTGTTGATGAGCCTCAAGGAGCACTGTAATGACAAGGGGCATGGAACATTGTGATGACAGGTGTCCTGGAGCATTGTGATGATAAGTGTCATGGAGCATTCTGATGACAAACTTGTGAAGTATTGTGATAACAATGACATGGAGCATTGAGATGAAAAGGGCATGGAGCATTTTGATGAAAAATGCATGGAGCCTTTTCATGACAGTGTTCTGACGACAAGTGTCAGGGAGAATTGTGATGACAAGTGTATTCAGCATTGTTATGAAAAAGATCATAGAGCATTTTGATGACAAGGGCATGGAGTATTGTGATGACAGGTAACATGGAGCGTTGTGATGACAAGTGTTATGACACATTGTGATCACAAGGATTTGGAGCATTGGGATGAGAGATGTCATGGATCATTTTGATTTCATGGAGCATGGAGCATTGTGAAGAAAAGGGCATGAAGCCAAGTGATCCCAAGGTTCATGGAGGATTGTGATGATAATGGGAATGGAGTATTGTGCTGACAAGAGCGTGGAGCATTGTGATGACATGGTCATGTAGCATTTTGCTGACAGAGACATGCAGCATTGTGATGACAGTGGTCATGGAGCATTCTGATGACAAGCTCGTGGAGATTTGTGATGACAATGGCATGGAGCATTATGATGAAAAGGGCATGGAGCATTGTGATGAAAAAGGTATGGAGCCTTTTCTTGACAGGGTACAAGGAGCATTCTGACGACAAGTGTCAGGGAACATTGTGATGACAAGTGTATTGAGCATTGTGATGAGAAGGTCATTGAGCATTGTGATGACAAGGGCATGGAGTATTGTGATGACAGGCATCATGGAGCGTTGTGATGACAAGTGTTATGGCACATTGTGATCATAAGGCTTTGAGGCATTGTGATGACTGAGGTCATGGAATATTTTGATTTCAAGGGGCATGGAGCATTGTGATGACACAAAAATGAAGCAATGTGATCCAAAGGTTCATGGAGGATTGTGATTATAATGGGAAGGGAGTATTGTGATGACAAGCGCATTGAGCATTGTTATGACAAGGTCATGTAGAATTTTGCTGACAAAGGCATGGAGTATTGTGATGACAAGTGTCATGGAGAACTGTGGTGAGAAGCGTCACAGAGCATTGTTATTACAGGTGTCATGGAGCATTGGGATGACAAGTGTATGGATCATTTTGATGACAAGTTTCATGGAGAATTTTGATGACAAGAGTCCGGGATCATTGTGTTGTCATGGGTCATGGAGCATTGTGATGACAGGGGTCATGGAGCATTGTGATGACAGGGGTCATGGAGCATTGTGATGAGAAGGTCATGGAACATTGGGATGAAAATATTCATGGAGTATTGTGATGACAGTGGTCATGGAGTATTGTGATGAGAAGGGAATGGAGCATTGTGATGACAATGGTCATAGAGCATTGTGATGACAAGGACAAGGAGCCTTGTGAGGACAATGGCCATTGAGAATTTTGATGTCAAATTCATGAAGCATTTTGTTGACAAGCGCATGGAGCTTGCTATGACAGCAGTCATGGAGCATTGCGATGACAAGGAGGTGGAGAAATTTGATGACAAGGGACATGGAGCATTGTGATGACCAGGGCATGCAGCATTGTGATGGCAAGACCGTGGAGCATTGTGATGAGAAGTCCATGGATAATTGTGATGACGAGCGTCATGGAGCACTGTAATGGCAAGGGGCATGGAGCATTGTGATGACAGGTGTCATGGTACATTGTGATGACAGGGGTCATGGACCATTGAGACGACAATATTCATGGAACATTCTGATGACAAGCTTGTGGAGTATTGTGATGACAATGGCATGGAGCATTTGATGAAAAGGGCATGGATCCTTGTGATGAAGAAGGCAAGGAGCCTTTTCATGACAGGGTTCAAGGAGCATTGTGATGACAAGTCTCAGGGAGCAGTGTGATGACAAGCGTATTGAGCATTATGATGACAAACGTCATGGAGCATTGTGATGAGAAGACCATGGAGCCTTGTGATGACAAGTCTCATGGAACATTCTGATGAAAAGGGGCATGGAGCATTGTGATTACAGGGGCGTGGAGCATTGTGATGACAAGGGAATGGAGCATTGTGATGAGAAGGCCATGGAACATTCTGGTGACATGCGTCATGGAGCTTTGTGATGACAAGGGCATGGAACATTGTCATCACAAGGGTTATGGAGCATTGTGATGAAAAGGGCATGGATCATTGTGATGAAAAATGCATGGAGCCTTGTCATGACAGGGTTCAAGGAGCATACTGACGACAAGTGTCATGGAGCATTGTGATGGCAAGGGTATTGAGCATTGTGATAACAAATAGCATGGAGCATTGTGATGAGAAGACCATGGATATTTGTGATGACAAGCGTCATGGGGCGTTGTGATGACAAGTGTTATGGAACATTGTGATCACAAGGGTTTGGAGCATTGTGATGACAGAGGTCATGGAGCATTTTGATTTCATTGTGATAACAATAGCATGAAGCATTATGATGATGGGCATGGTGCATTGTGATGACTGGGTTCATGGAGCATTGAGTTGAAAAGTGGCATGGAGCACTGTGATTACAGGTGTCTTGGAGCATTGTGATGACAATGGCATGGAGCATTGTGATGAGAAGTCCATGGACCACTCTGATGACATGCGTCATGGAGCTTTGTGATGATAAAGGCACGGAGCCTTTAAATAACAGGTATCTTGGAGAATTGTGATGACAATGTCATGGAGCATCGTGATGACAAGCATCATGAAGATTTGTGATGACAACGGTCATGGAGCATTTTGATGACAAGGGTGTGGTGCATTGTAATGAGAAGGGCAGGGAACATTGTGATGACAGGGCCATGGAGCAATTTGATGAAAAGGGTCATGACACATTTGGATGACAGGGGTTTTGGAACATTGTGATGTCAGGGGTCATGGAGCATTGTGATGAAAAGGGTCATGGATCATTTTGATGACAGGGGTTATGGAACATTGTGATGTCAGGAGTCATGGAGCATTGTGATTATAAGGGCATGTAGAAATATGATGACGGGGTCATGGAACATTTTGATGACAGGGGTGAGGGAATATTGTGATGACTATTTATGGAACATTGTGATATCAGTGGTGAGAGAGCATTTTGATGAGAAATTCATGGAGAATTGTTATGACAAAGTTTATGGAGCATTGTGATGACAAGGGTCATGGAGAATTCTGATGACAAGCTTGTGGAGTATTGTGATGAGAATGTCATGGAGCATTGAGATGAAAAGGGCATGGAGAATTGTGTTGAAAAAGGCATGGAGCCTTTTCATGACAGGGTTCAAGGAGTATTCTGACGACAACGGTGAGGGAACATTGTGATGACAAGGGAATGGAGCATTGTGATGACAAGGTCCTGAAGCATTTTGATGAGAAGACGATGGAGCCTTGTGATGACAAGTCTCATGGAGCATTCTGAAGAAAAGGGGCATGGTGCATTGTGATTACAGGGGGCTTGGAGCATTGTGATGACAAGGGCATGGAGCATTGTGAGGAGAAGGCCATGGAGCATTCTGATAACATGCATCATGGAGCTTTGTGATGACAAGGGCATGGGGCATTGTGATTACAGTGGTCTTGGAGCATTGTGATGACAAGGTTCATGGAGCCTTGTGATGACAAGGCCGTGGATCATTGTGATGGCAGGGGTTATGGAGCATTGTTATGACGGGGTAAAGGAGCATTTTGATGACAAGGGCATGGGACATTGGTCTGAAAACTTTCATGGATTATTGTGATGAGAGTGGGCATGCAGTAATGTTATGACAAGGGCATGGAACAATGTGATCAAAGGGTAATAGAGGATTGTAATGACAAGGGCATGGAGCATTGTGATGAGAGGGTTCTTGGAGCATTGTGATGACAGTAGCATGGAGCATTGTGATGCTAAGGGTCATGGAGCTTTGTGATGACAAATGTCATGGAGCATCTTGATGCCAAGGGCATGGTGCACTGTGATGAGATGGGCAAGGATCATTGTGAAGACAGAGTCATGGAGCAATTTGATGAAAAATTCATGGAACATTTTGATGACAGTGTTTATGGAACATTGTGATGTCAGGTGTAATGGAGCATTGTGATGATAAGGGCATGTAGCATTGTGATGACAGGGGTCATGGAACATTGTGATGTCAGTGGTGAGGGAGTATTGTGATGACTAGTGATGGAACATTGTGATATCAGTGGTGAGAGAGAATTGTGATGAGAAGTGTATGGAGCATTGTGATGACAAGCTTTATGGAGTATTGTGATGACAAGGTTGTGGAGCATTGTGATGACAAGCGCATGGCGCATTATGATGACATGGGTCATGGAGCATTGTGCTGACAAGCGAATGGAGCATTGTGATGACAAGTGTCATGGAGCATTGTGCTGACAATAGCATGGAGCATTGTGATGACAAGGTCTTGGATCCTTGTGATGACATGGGTCATGGAACATTGTAATGACAAGGGAATGGAGCATTGTGATGACAAGGGTCATTGAGAATTTTGATGACAAGGTCGTTAAGCATTGTGATTACAAGCACATGGAGCTTGCTATGACAGGGGTCGTGGAGCATTGCGATGCCAAGTGCATGGAGAATTTGATGACAAGAGCATGTAACATTGTGATGAGAAATGTCATGGAGCATTGTGATGACAAGGACGTGCAGAATTGTGAGGACAAGGGACATGGAGCATTGTGATGACCAGGCATGGAGCATTTTGATGGAAAGACCGTGGAGCATTGTAATGAGAAGTCCATGGATAATTGTGATGACGAGCATTATGGAGCACTTTAATGACCAGGGGCATGGATCATTGTGATTACAGGGTTCTTGGAGCATTGTGATGACAAGTGTCATGGAGCCTTGTGATGACAAGGGCATGGAGCATTCTGATGAGAAGGCCATGGAGCATTCTGATTACATGCGTCATTGAGCTTTGTGTGACCAGGGCATGGTGAATTGTGATTACAGGGGTCATGGAGCATCGTGATTACAAGGGTCATGGAGCCACGTGATGAAAAGGCTGTGGAACATTGCAATGGCAGGTGTCATGGAGCATTGTGATGACAAAGGCATGGAGCATTGGTCTGAAAAGTTTCATGGATTATTGTGATGAGAGTGGGCATGGAGCATTGTGATGACAAGGCCAGGAACACTGTGATGCATGGGTCGTGGAGGATTGTAATGACATGGGCGTGGAGCATTGTGATGAGAAGGGCATCGTACATTGTGATGACAAGCGTCATGGAACTTTGTGATGACAAGAGCATGGAGCAATGTGATGACAGGGTTCATGGAGCATTGTGATGACAATGACATGGAGCATTGTGATGCCAAGGGTCAAGGAACAGTGTGATGACAAAGGTCATGGAGCATTTTGATGACAAGCACATGGTGCATTGTGATGAGAAGGGCAGGGTGCATTGTGATCCCAAGGGCATGAAGAAATGTGATCCCAAGTTTCATGGAGGATTGTGATGACAATGGGAATGGAGTATTGGTGATAACAAGCTCTTGGAGCATTGTGATGACAAGATCATGTAGCATTTTGCTGACAAAGGCATGGAGCATTGTGACGACAAGGGTCATGGAGCACTGTGATGACAAGCGTCATGGAGCCTTTTGATTTCAGGGGTCATGGAGCATTGGGATGACAAGGGCATGGATCATTGTGATGACAAGTGTCATGGAGCATTTTGATGACAAGAGTCCCGGATCATTTTCTTGTCAGGGTCTTGGAGCATTGTGATGACTGTGGTCATGGGGCATTGTGATGACAGTGGTCATGGAGCATTGTGATGAGAAGGTCATTGAGCATTGGGCTGAATATATTCATGGAGTATTGTGATGACATTGGTCATGGAGCATTGTGATGAGAAGGTCAAAGAGAATTGGGCTGAAAATATTCATGGAGTATTGTGATGACATGGGTCGTGGAACAGTGTGATGACAAGGGAATGGAGTATGGTGATGACATATTCCTGCAGCATTGTGATGAGAACACCATGGAGCTGGTGATGACAAGTCTCATGGAGCATTCTGATGAAAAGGGGCATGGAGCATTTTGATTACAGGTGTCTTGGAGCATTGTGATGACAAGGGCATGGAGCATTGTGATGAGAAGGCCATGGAGCACTCTGATGACATGCCCCATGGAGCTTTTTGATGACAAGGGCATGGAGCATTGTCATTACAGGGCTCTTGGAGTATTGTGAATAAAATGACATGGATCATTGTGATGAAAAAGGCATGGAGCCTTGTTATGACAGGGTTCAAAGATCATACTGATGGCAAGTGTCATGGAGCATTGTGCTGACAAAGGCTTGGAGCATTGTGATGACAAGGGTCACAGAGAATTGTGATGAAAAGTTCATGGAGCATTGTGGTGACACAGGTCACATAGCCATGTGATGACTAGGGCATGGACCATTGTGATGACAAATGTCATGAAGCATTGTGATGACTGGAGTCACGGAGCATTGTGATGACAGGCGTCATGGAGCATTGTGATGACAAGGGCATGGAGCATTGTGATGACAGGGGCATGGAGCATTGGTCTTACAAGTTTCATGGATTGTTGCGATGATAGTGGGCATGGCACATTGTGATGACAAGGGCATGGAGCATTGTGATGAAAAGGTCATGGATTATTGTGAAGACAGGTATCAGGGAGCATTGTGATGACATATGTCATGGTCCATTGTGATGAATATGGCATGGAGCATTGTGATGCCAAGTGTCATGGAGGATTGTGATGACAAAGGTCATGGAGCATTGTGATGACAAGGATCATGGAGCATTGTGATGACAAGTGTCATGGAGCATTGTGATGGCAAGGGCCATTGAGAATTTTGATGACAAGGTCGTGAAGCATTGTGATGACAAGTGCATGGTGCTTGCAATGACAGGGGTCATGGAGCATTGTGATGACAAGTGCATGGAGAATTGTGATGACACGGGCATGTAACATTGTGATGAGAAGTGTTATGGAGCATTGTGATGACAAGGACTTGGAGAATTGTGATGACATAGGACATGGAACATTGTGATGACCAGGATATGGAGCATTGTGATGGAAAGACCGTGGAGCATTGTGAAGAGAAGACCATGGATTATTGTGATGACGAGCATTATGGAGCACTTTAATGACAAGGGTCATGGATCATTGTGATTACATGGGTCTTGGAGCATTGTGATGACAAGAGTCATGGAGCCACGTGATGAAAAGGCTGTGGAACATTGCAATAGCAGGTGTCATGGAGCATTGTTATGACAGGGATAATGGAGCATTGTGATGACAAGGGTATGGAGCATTGGTCTGAAAAGTTTCAAGGATTATTGTGATGAGAGTGGGCATGGAGCATTGTGATGACAAGGGCATGGAACACTGTGATACATGGGTCATGGAGGATTGTAATGACAAGCGCAGGGAGCATTGTTTTGATAAGGCTTCAAGCACTGTGATGACAAGGGTCATGGAGAACTGTGATGACAGTGGCATGGAGCAGTATGATGAGAGGATTCATAGAGCATTGTGATGACCATGGCAATGAGCATTGTGATGCCGAGTGTCATGGAGCTTTGTGATGACAAAGGTCATGGAGCTTTTTGATGACAAGGGGGTGGGGCACTGTGATGTGAAGGGCAGGGATCTCTGTGATGAGAGTGTCATGGAGCAATTTGATGAAAAGTGTCATGGAACATATTGATAACTGGGGTTATGGAACATTGTGATGTCAGGGGTCATGGAGCATTTTCATGAAAAGGTTCAAGGAGCATTTTGATGACAGGGGTTATGGAACATTGTGATGTCATTGGTCATGGAGCATTGCGATGATAAGGGCATATAGCATTGTGATGACAGGCGTCATGGAACATTGTGAAGACAGGGGTGAGGGCGTATTGTGATGACTAGTGATGGAACATTGTGATATCACTGGTGAGAGAGAATTTTGATGAGAAGTGCATGGAGCATTGTGATGACAGGTGTCATGGAGCATTGTGAGGACAGGGGCATGGAGCATTGGTCTGAAAGTTTGATGGATTATTGTGATGACAGTGGGTATTGCACATTGTGATGACAATGTCATGGAATATTGTGAAGACAGGTGTCAGAGAGCACTGTGATGACATATGTCATGGTCCATTGCGATGACAATGGCATGGAGCACTGTGAGGCCAAGTGTCATGGAGGATGGTGAATACAAAGGTAATGGAGCATTGTGGTGACAAGGGCTTGGAGCATTGTGATGACAAGGGTCATGGAGCATTTTGATGACAAGTTCATGGAGCATTTTGATGACAAGGGCATGGAGCTTGCTATGTCAGGGACATGGATCATTGTGATCACAAGTGCATGGAGAATTGTGATGACAAGAGCATGTAACATTGTGATGACCAGTGTCAAGGAACATTGTGATGACAAGGACGTGGAGAATTGTGATGACAAGGGACATGGAGCATATTGGTGACCAGGGCATGGAGCATTGTGATGGCAAGACCGTGAAGCATTTTGATGAGAAGACCATGGATAATTGTGTTGGCAAGCGTCATGGAGCACTGTTTTGACAAGGGGCATGGAGCATTGTGATGACAAGAGTCATGGGGCATTCTGATGACAAGCTTGTGGAGTATTGTGATGACCATGGCATGGAGCATTGTGATGAAAAGGGCATGGAGCATTGTGATTAAAAAGGAATGGAGCCTTTTGATGACAGGTTTCAAGGAGCATTCTGATGACAAGTGTCAAGGAGCACTGTGATGACAAGTATATTGAGCATTGTGATGACAAATGTCATGGAGCATTGTGATGAGAAGGGCATGGAGTATTGTGATTACAGGCATCATGGAGCGTTGTGATGACAAATGTTATGGAACATTGTGATCAAAAGGTTTGGAGCATTGTGATGACAGTGGTCATGTATCATTTTGATTTCAAGGAGCATGGACCATTGTGATGACAAGGGCATGAAGCAATGTGATCCCAAGGTTCATGGAGGACTGTGATGACAAGTGCATGGAGCATTGTGATGAGAACACCATGGAGCCTTGTGATGACAAGTCTCATGGAGCATTCTGATGAAAAGTGGCATGGAGCATTGTGATTACAGGGGTCTTAGAGCATTGTGATGACATGGGCAAGGAGCATTGTGATGAGAAGGCCATGGAGCATTCTGATGGCATGTGTCATGGAGCTTTGTGATGACAAGTGCAAGAAGCTTTGTGATTACAGGGATCTTGGAGGATTGTGATGACAAGGGCATGGAACATTGTGATGACAAGGCCATGGAGCATTCTGATGGCATGCGTCATGGAGTTTTGTGATGAAAAGGGCATGGAGCATTGTGATGAAAAGGCATGGGGCCTTGTCATGACATGGTTCAAGGAGCATACAGATGACAAGTGTCAGGGAGCATTGTGATGACAAGTGTATTCAGCATTGTGATGACAAAGGTCATGGAGCATTGTGATGACAAGGCCGTGGAACATTGTGATTGCAGGGGTCATGGAGCATTGTTATGACAGGGGTAATTTAGCATTGTGATGACAAGGCCATCGAATATTGGTCTGAAAAGTTTCATGGATTATTGTGATGAGAGTGAGCATAGAGCATTGTGATGACAAGGGCATGGAAGACTGTGATACATGGGTAATGGAGGATTGTAATGACAAGGTCATGGAGCAATGAGATTAGAAGGGCATCAAGCATTGTGTTGACAAGCGTAATGGAGCAATGTGATGACAGGTTTCATGGAACAATGTGATGAGAGGGATCATGGAGCATTGTGATGCCAAGGGTCATGGAGCTTTGAGATGAAAAAGGTCATGGAGCATTTTGATGACAAGGGCATGGTGCATTGTCATGAGAAGCGTAGGGAGCACTGTAATGATGAACATCATGGGGCATTGTGATGATAAGTGTTATGGAACATTGTGATCACATGGGTTTGGAGCATTGTGATGACAGACGTCATGGAGCACTTTGATTTCATTGTGATGACAATAGCATGAAGCACTATGATGATGGGCGTGGTGCACTGTGATGACAGGGTTCATGGAGCATTGAGATGAAAAGGGGCACGGAGCATTGTAATTACAAGGGTCTTGGAGCATTGTGATGACAAGGGCATGGAGCATTGTGATGAGAAGGCCATGGAGCATTCTGTTGACATGTGTCATGGAGCTTTGTGATGACAAGGGCATGGAGCATTGTGATTACAGGGGTCTTTGAGCATTGTGATGAAAAGGGCATGGATCATTGTGATGAAAAAGGCATGGAGCCTAGTCATGACAGGGTTCAAGGAGCATACTGACGACAAGTGTCAGGAAGCATTGTGATGACAAGTGTATTGAGCATTGTGATGACAAAGTCTTGGAGCATTGTGATGATAAAACCATGGATAATTGTGATGATGAGCGTCATGGGGCGTCATTATAACAAGAGTTATGGAACATTGTGATCACAAGGGTTTGGAGCTTTGTGATGACAGAGGTCATGGAGCATTTTGATTTCATTGTGATGACAATAGCATGAAGCACTAGGATGATGGGCATGGTGCATTGTGATGACAGGGTTCATGGAGCATTGAGATGACAAGGGCATGGAGCATTGTGATTACATGGGTATTTGAGCATTTTGTTGACAAGGGCATGGAGCATTGTGATTTCAAGGTCATGTAGCATTTTACTGATAAAGAAATGGAGCATTGTGAGGACAGATGTAATGGAGCACTGTGATGCAAGCGTCACAGAGCATTGTGATTATGGGTCATGGAGCATTGGGATGACAAGGACATGGATCATTTTGATTTCAAGGGTAATGGAGCATTTTGATGACAAGAGTCCCGGTTCATTGTGTTGTCAGGGGTCATGGAGCATTGTGATGACAGTGGTCATGGAGCATCGTGATGACAGGGGTCATGGAGCATTGTGATGAGAAGGTCATGGATCATTGGGCTGAAATTGTTCATGGAGCATTGTGATAACAAGGGAATGGAGCATTGTGATGACAAGGTCCTGGAGCATTGTGATGAGAGGACCATGGAGCCTTGTGATGACAAGTCTCATGGAGCATTCTGATGAAAAGGGGCATGGAGCATTGTGATTACAGGGGTCTTGGAGCATTGTGATGAAAAGGGCAAGGAGCATTGTGATGAGAATGCCATGGAGCATTCTGATGACATGTGTCATGGAGCTCTTTGATGACAAGGAATGGAGCATTGTGATTACAGGGGTCTTGGATCATTGTGATGAAAAAGGCATGGAGCCTTGTCATGACAGGGTTCAAGGAGCATACTGATGACAAGTGTAAGGGAGCATTGTGATGACAAGTGTATTGAGCATTGTGATGACAAAGGTCATGGAACATTGTGATGAGAAGACCATGGATAATTGTGATGACGAGCTTCATGGGGCATTGTGATGACAAGTGTTATGGAACATTGTGACCACAAGGGTTTGGAGCATTGTGATGGCAGAGGTCATGGAGCATTTTGATTTCATTGTGATGACAATAGCATGAAGCACTATGATGATGGGCGTGGTGCACTGTGATGACAGGTTTCATGGAGCATTGAGATGAAATGGGGCATTGGGCATTGTGATTACATGGGTCTTGGAGCATTGTGATGACAAGGACATGGAGCATTGTGATGAGAAGGCCATGGAGCATTCTGATGACATGCGTCATTGAGCTTTTTGATGACAAGGCCATGGAGCATTGTGATGGCATGTGTCATGGAGCATTGTTATGAGAAGGGAATGGAGCATTGGTCTGAAAAGTTTCATGGATTATTGTGATGAGAGTGGGAATGGAGCATTGTGATGACAAGGGCATGGAACACTGTGATACATGGGTCATGGAGGATGGTAATGACAAGGGCATGGAGCATTGTAATGAGAAGGGCATCGAGCATTGTGCTGACAAATGTCATGGAGCGTTGTGTTGAGAAGGGCATGGAGCAATGTGATGAGAGGCCTCTTTGAGCATTGTGATGACAATGGCATGGAGCATTTTGATGCCAAGGGTCATGGAGCTTTGTGATGACAAAGGTCATTGAGCATTTTGATGACAAGGGCTTGGTGCAATGTGATGAGAAGTGCAGGGAGCATTGTGATGACAAGGCCATGGAACATTGTGATGGCAGGGGTCATGGATCATTGTTATGACAGGGGTCATGGAGCATTGTGATGACAAGGGCTTGGAGCATTGGTCTGAAAAGTTTCATGGATTATTGTTATGAGATTCGGAATGGAGCATTGTGATGACCAGGGCACGGAACACTGTGATACATGGGTCATGGAAGAGTGTAATGACAAGGGCATGGAGCATTGCGATGAGAATGGCATCGAGCATTGTGATGACAAGCATCATGGCGCAATGTGATGAGAGGGTTCATGGAGCATTTTGATGAGAAGTGCATGTAGCATTGTGATGACAGTGGTCATGGAATATTGTGATGACAGCGGTGGGGGAGTTTTGTGATGACTAGTGATGGAACATTGTGATATCAGTGGTGAGAGAGCATTTAGATGATAAGTGCATGGAGCATTGTTATGACATGATTTATGGAGCATTGTGATGAAAATGTTGTGGAGCATTGTGATGAGAATCGCATGGTGCATTATGATGACATGGGCCATGGATCATTGTGCTGACAACTGCATGCAGCATTGTGATGACAACGGTCTTGGAAAATTGTGATGCCAAGTGTCATGGAGGATTGTGATGACAAAGGTAATGGAGAATTGTGATGACAAGGGCTTGGAGCATTGTGATGACAAGGGCATGGAGTATTGTGAAGACAGATGTCAGGGAGAATTGTGATGACATATGTCATGGAGCATTGTGCTGATAAGCGCATGGAGCTTTGTAATGACAATTGTCATGA
This sequence comes from Mesoplodon mirus, assembly GCF_964341445.2. Classification (NCBI taxonomy): domain Eukaryota; kingdom Metazoa; phylum Chordata; class Mammalia; order Artiodactyla; family Ziphiidae; genus Mesoplodon; species Mesoplodon mirus. The sequence goes on along the minus strand of NC_138976.1, from coordinate 190,398,564 downwards.
AGAATTTTGCTGAGAAAGGCATGGAGCATTGTGATGACAAGGGTCAAGGAGCATTGTGATGAAAAGTTCATGGAGCATTGTGGTGACAAAGGTCACTGAGCCTTGTGATGACGAGGGCATGGACCATTGTGATGACAAAGGTCATGAAGCATTATGATGACTGGAGTCAGGGAGCATTGTGATTACAGCGGTCATGGAGCATTGTGATGACACCTATCATGGAACATTGTGATGACAAGGGCATGGAGCATTGTCACGACAGGGGCATGGAGCATTGGTCTGACAAGTTTCAAGGATTATTGTGAGGAGAGTGGGTATGGCGCATTGTGACAAGGGCATGGAGCATTGTGATGACATGGTCATGGAGTATTGTGAAGACAGATGTCAGGGAGAATTGTGATGACACATGTCACGGTCTATTGTGATGACAATGGCATTGAGCATTGTGATGCGAAGTGTCATGGAGGAATATGATGACAAAGGTAATGGAGAATTGTGATGACAATGGCTTGGAGCATTGTGATGACAAGGGCATGGAGAATTGTGCTGATAAGTGTCATTGAGAATTTTGATGACAAGGTCGTGAAACTTTGTGATGACAAGCGCATGGAGCTTGCTATGACAGGGGTCATGGAGCATTGCAATGACAAGTGCATGGAGAATTGTGATGCCAACAGCATGTAACATTTTGATGAGTAGTGTCATGAACCATTGTGATGACCAGGACATGGAGAATTGTGATGACAAAGGATATGGAGCTTTGTGATGACCAGGGCATGGAGCATTGTGATGGCAAGACCGTGGAACATTGTGATGAGAAGACCGTGGATATGTGTGATGACGAGCATCATGGAGCACTGTAATTACAAGGGTCATGGAGCATTGTGATGACAGGTGTCAGGGAGCCTGGTGATGACAGGCATCATGGCGCGATGTGATGACAAGTGTTATGGAACTTCGTGATCACAAAGGTTTGGAGCATTGTGATGACAGAGGTCATAGAACATTTTGAGTTCATGGAGCATGGAGCTTTGTTATGAAAACGGCATGGAGCATTGTGCTGACAAGGTTCACGGTGGATTGTGATGACAATTGTAATGGAATATTCTGATGACAAGCGCATGGAGCATTGTGATGACAAGGTCATGTAGCATTTTGCTGATAAAACATGGAGCATTGTGATGACAAGGGTCATGGAGCACTGTGATGACAAGCATCAGGAAGCATTGTGCTTACAGGGGTCATGGAGCATTGTGATGACAGGAGTCATGGAGCATTGTGATGAGAAGGTCATGGAGCATTGGGCTGAAAATGTTCATGGAGTATTGTGATGACAGGGGCCATGGAGCATTGTGATGACCGGGGAATGGACCATTGTGAAGACAATTTCCTGGAGCATTGTGATGAGAAGACCATGGAGCCATTTGATGACAAGTCTCATGGAGCATTCTGATGAAAAGAGGCATGGAGAATTGTGATTACAGGGGTCTTGGAGCATTGTGATGACAAGGGCATGGAGCATTGTGATGAGAAGGCCATGGAACATTCTGATGACATGCAGCATGGAGGTTTGTGATGACAGGGGCATGGAGCATTGTGATTACAGGGGTATTGGAGCATTGTGATGAAATTTGCATGGATCATTGTGATGAAAAAGGCATGGAGCCTTGTGATAACAGGGTTCAAGGAGCATACTGACGGCAAGTGTCAGGGAGCATTGTGATGACATGTGTATTGAGCATTGTGATGACAAATGTCATGGAGCATTGTGATGAGAAGACCGGGGATAATTATGATGATGAACGTCATGGGGCGTTGTGATGACAAGTGTTATGGAACATTCTGATCACAAGGGTTCGGAGCATTGTGATGACAGAGGTCATGGAGCATTTTGATTTCATTGTGATGACAATAGCATGAAGCATTATAATAATGGGCATGGTGCATTGTAATGACAGGGTTCATGGAGCATTGAGATCAAAAGTGGCATGGAGCATTGTGATTACAGGGGTATTGGAGCATTGTAATGGCAAGGGCATGGAGCATTGTGCTTACAGGGGTCTTGGATCATTGTGATGACAAGGGTCATGGAGGCTTGTGATGACAAGGCCGTGGAACATTGAGATGACAGTGGTCATGGAGCATTGTTATGACAGGTGTAATGGAGCATTGTGATGAGAAGGGCATGGAGCATTGATCTGAAAAAAATCATGTATTATTGTGATTAGAGTGGGCATGGAGTATTGTGGTGAAAAGGGCATAGAACTCTGTGATACATGGGACATGGAAGATTGTAACAACAAGGGCATCGAGCATTGTGATGAGAAGTGCACCGAGCATTGTGATGACGAGCATCAGGAGCTTTGTGATGACAAGGGCATGGAGCAATGTGATGAGAGGATTCATGTTGCCTTCTGATGACAATGGCATGAAGCACTGTGATGCCAAGGGTCATAGAGCTTTTGATGACAAAAGTCATGGAACATTGTGATGACAAGGGCATGGTGCACTGTGATGAGAAGGGCAGGGAACATTGTGATGACAGTGTCATGGAGCAATTTGATGAAAAGTGTCTTGGAACATTTTGATGACAGTTATTATGGAACATTGTGAAGTCAGGGCTGATGGAGCATTGTGATGAAAAGGGTCATGGAGCATTGTGGTGATAAGGGCATGTAGCATTTTGATGACAGTGTTCATGGAACATAGTGATGAAATGTATGAGGGACTATTGTGATGACTTGTGATTGAACATTGTGATATCAGTGGTGAGAGAGCATTTTGATGAGAAGTGCATGGAGCATTGTGATGACAATGTTGGGGAGTACTGTGATGACAAGCACATGGTACATTGTGATGACGTGTCATGCAGCATTGTGCTGACAAGCGCATGGAGCATTGTGATGACAAGTGTCATGGAGCATTGTGCTGAGAAAAGCATGGATCATTGTGATGACAATGGTCATGGAGCATTGTGATGAAAAGTTCATGGATCATTGTTGTGACAAAGGTCACAGAGCCTTCTGATGACTTGGGCATGGGCCATTGTGATGATAAAGGTCAGGAAGCATTATGATGACTGGAGGCACGGAGCATTCTGATGACAGCGGTCATGGAGCTTTGTGAGGACATGGGCATGGAGCATTGGTTTGACAAGTTTCAAGGATTATTGTGATGACAGTGTGCATGGCACATTGTGATGACAAAGGCATGGAACATTGTGATGACAAGGTCATGGAGTATTGTGAAGACACGTTTTTGGGAGCATTGTTATGACATATGTCATGGTCCATTGTGATGACAATGTCATGGATCATTGTGTTGCCAAGTGTCATGGAGTATTGTGATGACAAAGGTGATGGAGCATTGTGATTACAAGGGCTTGGAGCATTGTGATGACAACGGTTAGGGAGCATTGTGATGACAATGGCAAGAAGCATTGTGATGATAAGAGCCATTGAGGATTTTGATGACACGTTCGTGAAACACTGTGATGACAGGCGCATGGAGCTTGCTATGACAGGGGTCATGGAGCATTGCGATGACAAGTGCATGGAGAATTGTGATGACAAGAGCATGGAACATTGTGATGAGAAGTGTCATGGAGTATTTTGATGACAAGGACGTGGAGAATGCTGATGACAAGGGATATGGAGCATTGTGATGACCAGGGCATGGAGCAAAGTGATGGCAAGACCGTGGGGGATTGTGTTGAGAAGACTGTGATAATTGTGATAACGATCATCATGGAGCACTGTAATTACCACGGTCATGGAGCATTGTGATGTCAGGTGTCCTGGAGCATTGTGATGAAAGGGGTCATGGAGCATTGTGAAGAGAAGAGCATGGAGCATTGTGATGACAAGGGCTTGGAGCATTGTGATGATAAGGGTCATGGAGCATTGTGATGACAAGGGCATGGAGCATTGTGATGACAAGAGCCATTGAGAATTTTCATGACAAGGTCATGAAGCATTGTGATGACAAGTGCCTAGAGCTTGCTATGACAGGGGTCATGGAGCATCGTGATGACAAGTGCATGGAGAATTGTGATGACTAGAGCATGTAACATTGTGATGAGAAATGTCATGGAGCATTGTGATAACAAAGACGTGGGGAACTGTGATGACAAGTGATATGGAGCATTATGATGACCAGGGCATAGAGCATTGTGATGGCAAGACCGTGGAGCACTGTGATGAGAAGACCATGGGTAATTGTGATGACGAGTATCATGGAGAACTGTAATGACAATGGGCATGGAGCATTGTGATGACAGATGTCATGGAGCATTGTGTTGGCAGGTGTCATGGATCATTGTGATGACAAAGGTTAGGGAGCATTCTGATGACAAGCTTGTGGAGTATTGTGATGACAATAGCATGGAGCATTGTGATGAAAAGTGCATGGAACCTTGTGATGAAAAAGGCATGGAGCCTTTCCATGACAGTGTTCAAGGAGAATTCTGATGACAAATGTCAGGGAGCATTGTGATGACAAGTGTATTCAGCATTGTGATGACAAAGGTCATGGAGCATTGTGATGACAAGTGCATGGAATATTGTGATGACAGGCATCATGGCGTGTTGTGATGACAAGTGTTATGGAACATTGTGATCACAAGGGTTTGGAGCATTGTGATCACATAGGTCATGGATCATTTTGATTTCAAGGAGCATGGCGCTTTGTGATGAAAAGGGAATGAAGTAATGTGATCCCAACGTTCACGGAGGATTGTGATGACAATGGTAATGGAGTAATGTGATGACAAGCATCACGAAGCATCGTGATTACAGGCGTCATGGAGCATTGGGATGACAAGGGCATGGATCATTGTGATGACAAGGGTCATGGAGCAGTTTGATGACAAGAGTCCCGGATCATTGTGATGTCAGGGGTCATGGAGCGTTGTGATGAAAGTGGTCATGGAGCATTGTGATGACAGTGGTCAGGGAGCATTGTGCTGAGAAGGTCATGGAGCATTGGGCTGAAAATATTCATGTAGTATTGTGATGAAAGGGGTCATGGATCATTGTGATGACAAGGGAATGGAGCATTGTGATAACAAGGTCATGGAGCATTGTGATGAGAAGACCATGGAGCCTTGTGATGAGAAGTCTCATGGAGCATTCTGATGAAAAGGGGCATGGAGCATTGTGATTACAGAGGTCTTGGAGCATTGTGATGACAAGGGCATGGAGCATTTTGATGTGAAGGACATGGAGCATTCTGATGACATGCGTCACGGAGATTTGTGATGAAAAGGGCATGGAACATGGAGCATTGTGATTACATGGGTCTTGCAGCATTGTGATGAAAAGGGCATGGATCATTGTGATGAAAAAGGCATGGAGCCTTGTCATGACAGGGTTCAAGGAGCATACTGTTGGCAAGTGTCAGGGAGCATTGGGATGACAAGGGCATGGTGCATTGTGATGAGAAGGGCAGGGAGCATTGTGATGACAAGGTCATGGAGCAATTTGATGAAAAGGGTCATGGAACCTTTTGATGACAGTTGTTATGGAACATTGTGATGTCAGGGGTCATGGAGCATTGTGTTGAAAAGCGTCATGGAGCATTTTGATGACAGGGGTTATGGAACATTGTGATGTCAGGGGTCATGGAGCATTGTGATGATAAGGGCATGTAGCATTTTGTTGAGGGTGTCATGGAACATTGTGATGACAGGGCTGAGGGAGTATTGTGATGACTAGTGATGGAACATTGTGATATCAGTGGTGAGGGAGCATTTTGATGAAAAGGGCATGGAGCATTTTGATCACAAATTTATGGAGCATTGTGATGAGAAGTTTGTGGAGCGTTGTGATGACAAGTGCATCGTGCATTATGATGACATGGTTCATGGAGCATTGTGCTGAGAAGCGCATGGAGCATTGTGATGACAAGTGTCATTGAGCATTGTGATGAGAAGTTCATGGAGCATTGTGGTGACAAATGTCACAGAGCCTTGTGATGACGAGGGCATGGACCATTGTGATGACAATGTTCATGAAGCATTATGATGACTGGAGTCACAGAGCATTGTTATAACAGTGGTCATGGAGCATTTGGATGAAAAGGGCAGGGAGAATTGTGATGACAGGGGCATGTAGCATTGGTCTGACAAGTTTCATGGATTATTGTGATGACAGTGGGCATGGCTCATTGTGATGACAGGGGCATGGAGCATTGTGATGACAAGGTCATGGAGTATTGTGAAGACTGGTGACAGGGAGCATTATGATGGCATATGTCATGGTCCATTTTGATGACAATGGCATGGAGTATTGTGATGCCAAGTGTCATGGAGTATTGTGATGACAAAGGTAGTTTAACACTGTGTTGACAAGGGCTTTGAGCATTGTGATGACATGGGTCATGGAGCATTGTGATGACAAGGGGCATGGAGCATTGTGATGACAAGGACCAATGAGAATTTTGATGACAAGTTCCTGAAGCATTGTGATGACAAGCACATGGAGCTTGCTATGACAGGGGTCATGGAGCATTGCGATGACAAGTGCATGGGGAATTGTGATGACAAGAGCATGTAACATTGTGATGAGAAGTGTCATGGAGCATTGTGATGACAAAGACGTGGAGAATTGTGATGACAAGGGATATGGAACATTTTGTTGACCAGGCTATGGAGCATTGTGATGGCAAGGCCGTGGAGCATTGTGATGAGAATTTCATGAAGCATTGGGCTTAAAATGTTCATGGAGTATTGTGATGACAGGAGTCCCGGATCTTTGATTTGTTCAGGGTTCATGGAGCGTTGTGATAAGAGTGGTCATGGAGCATTGTGATGACAGGTGTCATGGGGCATTGTGATGAGAAGGTCATGGAGCATTGGGCTGAAAATGTTCATGTAGTATTGTGATGACAGGGGGCATGGAGCATTGTGATGACAAGGGAATGGAGCATTGTGATAGATAAGTTCCTGGAGCATTATGATGAGAAGACCATGGAGCATTCTGATGACAAGTCTCATGGAGCATTCTGATGAAAAGGGGCATGGAGCATTGTGATTACAGGGGTCTTGGAGCATTGTGATGACAAGGGCATGGAGCATTGAGATGAGAAGGCCATGGAGCATTCTGATGACATGCGTCAAGGAGTTATGTGATGACAAGTGCATGGAGTATTGTGATTACAGGGGTCTTGGAGCATTGTGATGACAAGGGTCATGGAGCCTTGTGATGCCAAGGCCATGGAACATTGTGATGGCAGGTGTCATGGAGCATTGTTATGACAGGGGTAATGGAGCATTGTGATGACAGGTACATGGAGCATTGGTCTGAAAAGTTTCACAGATTATTGTGATGAGATTGGGTATGGAGCATTCTGATGACAAGGGCACAGAACACTGTGATACATGGGTCATGGAGGATTGTAATGACAAGGGCATGGAACATTGTGATGACAAGTGTCATGGAGCTTTCTGATGACAAGGGCATGGAGCAATGTGATGAGATTGTTCATGGAGCATTGTGATGACAATGGAATGGATCATTGTGAGGCCTAGTGTCATGGAGCTTTGTGATGACAATGGTCATGGAGCATTTTGATGAGAAGTGCGTGGTGCATTGTGATGAGAAGGGCAGTGAGCATTGAGATGACATGGTCATGAAGCAATTTGATGAAAATGGTCATGGAACATTTTGATGACAGTGCTTATGGAAAACTGTGATGGCAATGTTTATGGAACATTGTGATGTCAGGTGTCATGGAGCATTGTGATGAAAATGGTCATGGGACACTTTGATGACAGTTGTTATGGAGCATTGTGATGTCCGTGTTCATGGAGCATTGTGATGATAAGGCCATGTAGCACTGTGATGACAGGGGTCATGGAAGATTGTGATGACACGGGAGAGGGAGTATTGTGATGACTAGTGATGGAACATCGTGATATCAGTGGTGAGTGAGCATTTTGATGAGAAGTGCATGGAGCATTGTGATTACAAGGTTTATGGAGAATTGTGATGAGAAGGTTGTGGAGAATTGTGATCACAAGCTCATGGCACATTGTGATGACATGGATCATGGAGCATTGCACAGACAAGCGCATGGAGCATTTTGATGATATGGGTCATGGACAATTGTGCTGACAAATGCATGGAGCATTGTGATGACAAGGGTCACGGAGCATTGTGAGGAAATGTTCATGGAGCATTGTGGTGACAGAGGTCACAGAACCTTGTGATGACGAGGGCATTGACCATTGTGATGACAAGGTCATGAAGTATTGTGATGACTGGAGTCACGGAGCATTGTGATGACAGGTTCATGGAGCATTGTGGTGTCACAGTCATGGAGTATTGTGAAGAGAGGTGTCAGGGAGCATTGTGATGACATATGTCATGGTCCATTATGATGACAATGGCACGGAACATTGTGATGCCTAGTGTCATGGAGGATTGTGGTGACAAAGGAAATGGAGCATTGTGATGACAAGGGGTTGGAGCATTGTGATGACAATGGTCATGGAGCATTGTAATGACAAGTGCCATTGAGAATTTTGATGACAAGTTCGTGAAGCATTGTGATTACAAGCGCATGGAGCTTGCTATGACAGGGGTCATGGAGCATTGCGATGAAAAGTTCATGGAGAATTGTGATGACAAGAGCATGTAACATTGTGAATAGAAGTGTCATGCAGCATTGTGATGAAAAGGACGTGGAAAATTGTGAAGACGAGAGTCAAGGGGCATTTTGATGACAAGTGTTATGGAACATTGTGGTCACAAGGGTTTGGAGCATTGTGATGACAGGGTTCATGGAGCACTGAGATGAAAAGGGGCATGGAGCATTCTGATTACAGCCATCTTGGAGCATTGTGATGAGAAGGGAATGTAGCATTGTGATGAGAAGTTCATTAAGCATTGTGATGACAAGGGTTAAGGAGTCTTCTGATGACAAGGCCGTGGAACATTGTGATGGCAGTGTTCATGGAGCATTGTTATGACAGGGGTAACGGAGCATTGTGAGGACAAGGGAATGAAACATTGGTCTGAAATGTTTCATGGATTATTGTGATGAGATTGGGCATGGAGCATTGTGATAACAAAGTCACGGAATACTGTGATACATGGGTCATGGAGGATTGTAATGACAAGGGCATGGAGCATTGAGATGAGAAAGGAATCAAGCATTGTGATGACAAGCCTCATGGAGCTTTGTGATGCCAAGTGCATGGATCAATGCGATGAGAGGGTTCATGGAGCATTGTGATGACAATGGCATGGAGCATTTTGATGCCAATGGCTATGGAGCTTTGTGATGACAATGGTCATGGAGCATTTTGATGACAAGGGCGTGGTGCATTGTGATGAGAAGGGCAGGGAACATTGTGATGACAGGGTCATGGAGCACTTTGATGAAAAGTGTCATGGAATATTTTGATGACAGGGGATATGGAACATTGTGATATCAGGGGTTATGGAGCATTGTGATGAAAAGGGTCATGGAGCATTTTGAGGACAGGCATTATGGAACATTGTGATGTCAGGGGTCATGGAGCATTGTGATGATAAGTGGATGTAGCATTGTGATGACAGGGTTCATGGAACATTGTGATTACAGGGGTGAGGAAGTATTGTGATGAGTAGTGATGGAACATTGTGATGTCAGTGGTGAGAGAGCAATTTGATGAGAAGTGCATGGAGCATTGTGATGACAAGGTTTATGGAGCATTGTGATGACAAGTTTGAGTAGCATTGTGATGACATGTGCATGTCACTGTGTGATGACATGGTTCATGGAGCATGGTGCTGACAAGTGCATGAAGAATTGTGATGACAATTGTCATAGAGCATTCTGATGAAAAGTTCATGGAGCATTATGGTGACAAATGTCACAGAGCCTTCTGATGACGAGGGCATGGACCATTCTGATGACAAAGGTCATGAAGCATTGTGATGACTGGAGTCACGGAGCATTGTGTTGACAGGGGTCATGGAGCATTGTGATGACAAAGGCATGGTGCATTGTAATGACAAGTTCATAGACAATTGTGAAGACTGGTGTCAGGGAGCATTGTGATGACATATGTCATGGTCCATTGTGATGACAATGGCATGGAGCATTGTGATGCCAAGTGTCATGGAGGTTTGTGATGACAAAGGTAATGGATCATTGTGATGACAAGGGCATGGAGCATTGGTCTGAAATCTTCCATGGATTATTGTGATGAGAGTGGGCAATGAGCATTGTGATGACAAGGGCACAGAACCCTGTGATTCATGGTCATGAAGGATTGTAATGACAAGGGCATTGAGCATTGTGAGGTGAAAGTGCTCATGATGAGAGTGCCCATGTTGGTAGTTCCATTGGTGACAGTGCTCAGAGTGATAGTGACCATGGTAAGATTGCCGATGATGACAATGCCATTGGTGACATTGCCCATGATGACAGTGCTCATGGTGAACAGTGCCCACGTTGACATTTCCTATGGAGACACATCTCATGGTGACATTGCACATGGTGTCAGGGCTCATGGTGACAGCCTGCATTGTGCCGGTGCTGAAGGTGACAGTGCTAACGGTGACAGTGTCCATGGTGACAGTGACCAACGTGAGAGTGCTCACGGTGATAGTGCCCATGGTGCCTGGGCTCATGGGGACAGTCCGCATTGTGCCAATGCCCATGGTGACAGTGCTCATAGTGAAAGTGCTCATGGTAATCCTGCTCACTGTGACAGTGCCCAATGTGAAATTTCCCATGGTGACAGTACTCATCGAGATAATGCCCATTGTGGCAATTCTCATAATGATAGTTCTCATGGTGACAAAGGTCATGGTGCAAGTGCCCTAGGTGGAAGTGCTCATGGTGACAGTGCTGATGGTGGCAGATCCCATGGTGAGAGTACCGATGGTGTAGTGCACAAGATGAGAGTGCCCATTGTAAGCATGCTCATGGTGATAGTTCAAATGGTGATAGTGCCCACTGTGACATTGCCAATGGAGACCATCCTCACTGTGACAGTGCTCATGGTTACAGTGCTCATGCTAGAAATGCCCATGGTGACATTGCTCATTGTGGCAGTGCTAAAGGGGCAGTGCTGATGATGACAGTGCTTAGGTTGATAGTGTTCACAGTGTCTGTGCTCAAGGTTATACTGCCCTTGGTGACAGTGCACATGGTGATAGTTCTCACAGTGACAGTGCCTATTGTGACAATACTCATGGTGACAGTTCCCATGGTGACCATTCTCACATTGATAGTGCCCCTGGTGACAGTTCGCTTGGTGAAAATTCTCCTGATGAGAGTGCCCATGTTGGTAGTACCATTGGTGACAGTGCTCACAGTGATAGTGACCATGGCAAAACTGCAGATGATGGCCGTGACATTGGTGACATTGCCCATGATGAGAGTCCTCATGATGACAGTTCTCACGGTGATAGTGTCCATAGTGACAGTGCACATTGTTGTAATGCACATGGTGGCAGTGAAAAATGGTGAAAGAGCCCATGGTGACAGTGCTCATGGTGACAGTGCACACGGTGACAGGGCTTATGTTTGCATTACACATTGTGACAGTGCTCACATTTGCAGTGCCCATTGTAACCGTGCTCACCATGATAGTATCCATGGTGACAGTGATCACAGTGATAGTGCCGATGGTGACAGTGTTCAGAGTGATAGTGCCCATGGTTAAGTTGCCCATGGTGACAGTGCTCACGGTAATAGTGAGCATAGTGATAGTGCACTTGTTGACCGTGCCCATGCTGACAGTACAGATGGTGATAATTCTCAGGTTGGTAGTGCCCATGGTGGCAGTGCCCATGGACACCACCAGCAAGGTGATAGTGCTCACTGTGACAGGGCCGATGGGGACAGTGCAAACTGTGACTTTGCCTATCGAGAGTGGGATCACAGTGACAAAGCCCATGGTGACAGTGACCACGGTGACAGTTCTAATGCTGATAGTACCCATAGTGACAATACCCATGGTGACAGTACTCATGGTGATAATGCTCAAGGTGATAGTGCCCATGGGGGTAGTGCCCATGGTGAGAGTCCTCACGGTAATAGTGCCAATGCTGACAGTTCCCATTCTGAATGTGCTCATGACGACAGTGCCTATGTTGACAATTCCAATGGTGACAGTGCTCACGGTGATACTGACGGTGGTAACAGTTCACATGGTGGCCGTGCCCTTGGTGACAGTTCCCATGATGACAGTACTCATGGTGACAGTGCTCACGATGATAGTGCCCATGGTGAGAGAGCACATGGTGGGAGTGCACATGCTGGCAGTGAAAAATGGTGACAATGCTCAAGGTGATAGTGCACACGGTGAAAACCAATGCTGACAGTACTCACAGTGACACTGCTCATGGTTGCAGTACCCATGGTGACAGTGCTCACTGTGACAGTGCCCACGGTATGAGTACCCATGGTGACAGTGCTCATGGTGACACTGCCCATGATGAGAGTGCCCATGGTGACAGTGCCCATGGTGACATTGCATATGTTGACATTGCTCACAGAGACAGTGCACATGGTGACACTGACCACACTGAGAATGCTCTCGGTGATAGTGCCCAGGGCGAAAACACTCATGGTGACAGTCCCCATTGTGCCACTGCCCATGGTGACAGTGACCACAGTGAGACGTCTCATGGTTATAGTGCTCACGGTAATAGTGCTCATGGTGAAAGTGCCAATAGTGACAATACCCAGGGTGACAGTACTCATGGTGAAAATACCCATGGTGGCAGTTCTTATAGTGAGAGTGCTCGTGGTGGAACTGCCCATGCTGACAGTGCTCATTGTAGCAGTGCTCATGGTGACAGTGACGATGATGCCAGTGCTTATGGTGATGGTGTTCACAGGGGCTATGCTTATGGAGATAGTGCTCACGGTGACACTGCCTATGATGACAGTGCCCAGGGTGACAGTGCTCATGGGGAAACTGTCCATGATAACATTAACAATGATGATAGAGCCCCTGGTGACACGGCCCACGGTGATATTGCTCATGGTGTTATTGCCTTAGGTGACAGTGCTCATGGTGAAATTGCCCATCCTGACAATGCTCATAGTGACATTGCCCTTCGAGAGAGTACCCATATTGACAGTGCCCATGGTGACGTGCTCATGTTGACAGTGCTCACAGTCATAGTGCCCACGGTGACATTGCCTATGGTGACACTTCTCACGGTGACATTGCCCATGGTGACAGGGCTGATGGTGACGTGCTCATGTTGAGAGTGCTCACAGTGATAGTGCCCATGGTGACATTGCCCATGGTGGAATTGCTCACGATGCCAGTGCCCACAGTGACAGTGCTCACGCTGAGAGTTGTCATGGTGATAGTGCCCATGGTGACAGTGCGCATGGTGATACTGACAATGGTGACAGTACTCGTGGTGACAGTACTCATGGTGGCAGTACCCATGGTGACAGTGCTCAAAATGGCATTTCCCATGGTGACATTGCCCATGGTGACATTGCCTATGGTGACACTTCTCACGGTGACATTTCCCATGGTGACAGAGCTCATGGTGACACTCTGCAGTGTGACAGTGCCCATGGTGACAGTGCTCACAGTGAAGTGCTCATGGTAATATTGTTTATGTTGAGAGTGCCCAAGGTGAAAATACCCATGGGGAGAGTACTCACTGAGAAATTGCCCATGGTTACATTTCTCATAGTAACAGTTCTCATGGTGACAGTGCTCATGGTTGCAGTGCCCTCAGTGGCAGTGCTCGTGGTGTCAGTGCTCATGGTGACAATGCTCATGGTGGCAGTTCCCATGGTGAGCGTACCATTGGGGCATTGGACATCGTGACAGTGCCCATGGCAACGGTGCTCACGGTGATATGACCCATAGTGACAGTTATCACGCCTGTTGTGCCGAGGCTGATAATTCTCGCGGTGATAGTGCCCATGGTTACGGTGCCCATGGTGACAGTGTTCAGAGTAATAGTGAGCATAGTGATAGTGTACTTGGTGAGTGTGCCCATGGTGACTGTGCCCAAGATGACAGCACACATGGTGATACAGCTCGATGTGATAGTGCCCTTGTGGACAGTGCGCATGGTGATAGTTCTCACGTTGACATTGCCTATGATGACAATGCATGGTGACAGTGCCCATGGTGACCGTTCTCACATTCATAGTGCCCATGGTGACAGTTCGTATGGTGAAAGTTCTCATGATGACAGTGCCCATGTTGGGAGTTCCATTGGTGACAGTGCTCACAGTGATAGTGACCATGGTAAGATTGCAGATGGTGGCTGTGCCATTGCCCATGATGACAGTACTCATGGTGACAGTGCTCATGGTGATAGTGTCCAAGGTGACAGTGCACATGGTTGTAATGCACATGGTGGCACTGAAAAATAGTTATAGTGCCCATTGTGACAGTGCTCATGCTGACAGTGCACAAGGTGACAACCCATGCTGACAGTGCTCACAGTGACTGGGCTCTTGGTTGCATTACCCATTGTGACAGTGCTCACAGTTACAATGCTCAATTTAACTGTGCTCACCATGATAGTGTCCATGGTGATAGTGATCACAGTGATAGTGCCGATGGTGATAGTGCTCACGGTGAGAGTGCCCATGGTGACAGTGCTCATGGTCATAGTGAGCATAGTGACAGTGCACTTGTTGAACATGGCCACGCTGAGAGTCCAAATGGTGATAATTCTCAAGTTGGTAGTGCCCAAGGTGGCAGTGCCCATGGACACCACCATCAAACTGATAGTGCTCACTGTGACAGGGCCCAAAGGGACAGTGAAAAACGTGACTTTGAATATCGTGACAGTGCTCACAGTGACAAATTCCATCGTGACAGTGACCACGGTGACAGTTCTAATGCTGATAGTGCCCATGGCGATAATTCCCATGGTGAGAGTCCTCACGGTGATACTGCCCATGGTGACAGTTCCCATTCTGAAAGTGCTCATGATGACAGTGCCTATGTTGGTAATTCCCATGGTGACACTTCTCACAGTGATACTGACAATGTTTACAGTTCACATGTTGGCCATGCCCTTGGTGACAGTGCCCATGAAGACAGTACTTATGGTGACAGTTTTCTTGGTGACAGTGCCCATGGTGAGAGTGCGCTTGGTGGTAGTGCACATGGTGTCACTGAAAAATTGTGACAGGGCTCATGGTGATATTGCTCATGGTAAAAACCTATGCTAACAGTACTCACAGAGACACTGCTCATGGTGGAAGTACCCATGGTGACAGTGCTCACAGTGACAGTGCCCACTGTATGAGTGCCCATGTTGACAGTGCTCATGGTGACACTGACCACGGTGACATTGCCTATAGTGACAGTGCTCATGGTGACAGTGCCCATGGTGACACTGACCACAGTGAGAATGCTCACGGTGATAGTGCCAATGGTGACAGCACTCATGTTGACAGCCCCCATTGTGCAAGTGACAGTGACCATGGTGAGAGATCTCACGGTGATAGCACTCACGGTAATAGTCCTCATGGTGACAGTGCAAATGGTGACAATACACAGGGTGACAGTACTCATGGTGAAAAGACCCATGGTAGCAATTCTCATAGTGACAGTGCTCATGGGGGAAGTGCCCATGCTGACAGTGCTCATTGTGGCAGTGCTCATGGTGACAGTACTGATGAGGCCAGTGATTATGGTGATGGTGTTCACAGTGGCTGTGCTCATGGAGATAGTGCTCACGGTGACCGTGCCCATGATGACAGTGCCCAGGGTGACAGTGCTCACGGGGAAAGTGCCAATGATAACATTAACCATGGTGATAGTGCCCCTGGTGACACGGCCCACAGTGACATTGCTCATGGTGATACTGCCTTTGGTGACAGTGCTCATGGTGAAATTGCCCATCCTGACAATGCTCATGGTGACATTGCCCTTCGAGATAGTACCCATGTTGACAGTGCCCATGGTGACGTGCTCATATTGAGAGTGCTCACAGTGATAGTGCCCATGGTGACATTGCCCATGTTGGAAGGGCCCACGGTGCCCTTGCCATTTGTGACAGTGCCCACGCTGACAGTTCTCATTGTGATAATGCCCATGGTGACAGTGCACATGGTGATACTCGCAATGGTGACAGTGCTCATGGTTGCAGTACCCTTGGTGACAGTGCTCAAAATGACAGTGACAGTGGTGGCAGTGACCATGGTGACAGTGCCCACGGTGACATTGCCTATGGTGACTCTTCTCACGGTGATATTTCCCATTGTGACAGGGCTCATGGTGACGTGCTCATGTTGAGAGTGCTCACAGTGATAGTGCCCATGGTGACATTGCCCATGTTGGAATTGCTCACGATGCCAGTGCCCACAGTGACAGTGCTCACACAGAGAGTTGTCATGGTGATAGTGCCCATGGTGACAGTGCGCATGGTGATACTGCCAATGGTGACAGTACTCATGGTGGCATTACCCATGGTTATAGTGCTCAAAATGGCATTTCCCATGGTGACATTGCCCATGGTGACATTGCCTATGGTGACACTTCTCACGGTGACATTTCCCATGGTGACATGGCTCATGGTGACACTCCGCAATGTGTCAGTACCCATGGTGACAGTGCTCACAGTGAAAGTGCTCATGGTAATACTGTTTATGTTGAAAGTGCCCAAGGTGAAAATACCCATGGTGAGACTACTCATCGAGAAACTGCCCATGGTTACATTTCTCATAGTAAGAGTTCTCATGGTGACACTGCTCATGGTTGCAGTGCCCTCGGTGGCAGTTCTTGTGGTGTCAGTGCTCATGGTGATACTGCTCATGGTGGCAGTTCCCATGGTGAGAGTACCAATGGGGCATTGCACATCGTGACAGTGTCCATGGCAACCGTGCTCACGGTGATATGACCCATGCTGACAGTTATCACGGCTGTTGTGCCAATGCTGATAATGCTCCTGGTGATAATGCCCATGGTTAAGGTGCCCATGGTGACAGTGTTCACAGTAAGAGTGAACAAAGTTATAGTGTACTTGGTGACCGTGCCCATGGTGACAGTGCCTAAGTTGACAGTACACATGGTGATACTGCTCCATGTGATAGTGCTCTTGTTGACACTGCACATGAAACAAGGAACAAGGATGTTTTTAAAGACTGGTATGCTCTTTAAAACATTTTTAAAATACATGTCATTGATAAAGCTAAAAACTGGAAGGTTGTGTAATACAAAAGATTAATCATGGAGAAGAGTGAAAATATGCTGTTTTGAAAAATATGGCAGATCAGATTTTCTGCCTAATTATATAAGAAGATTTATCTTAAGAATACACATTATTTTAAAGACTTATTGGCTGTAATATAATTTAAAGGTATTTCAAAGGGCATGTCTTCAAAGAAAGGTGAGAAGTGGGAAAACACAGAAAGTTGAGGGAAAAATATGTAAATATATACATTGTTATATGGTGAACTAAGCCTTAGGCTCTCTACAATGTGTAGGACTTGACCCTTACATACTTACGAGTAAGGTGGAATCTTCAAAAAGTTCAAAACTTTATAATTAAAAAGAATATTAAACTTAATAACTAAGTGTTTTAATTGATATCAGAAGATCCAAACAATAAACCGTGAGAACATAGAAAGAAAATAAATAAAATATGAGCAGAACTTAATAAAATAGAAAACGTATAAAACTGAGGTGATTTAGTAAGTCATAAGAATATTCTTTGAAAAGATTTAAAAAACACACTTTGATTAAGCAAAACAAAAACATAAGTAAATAATATACAGAAAGAATCAGGACAATGTTATAGCACATAATATATGAAATGCCAGTAAATTTGAATATTTCTGTAAAGTGGAAAATTTCCTAGCTCCTAAAGTTTACAAAAACTGACACAAGAGAAAATCATTTAAGGCCATCATGTCTGCCCTTGGCATTCTAGGAATGCCCTGGCCTCAGGATACAGCTTCTGTAGTCCATGGCAAACTCCGGATAGGATGCGGGGATGCAGGAGTTTGGAACACTGCCCTCGCTGAGGGTGTGGGTGTGGCCATCTCTGCTCTGACTGAACAAAGGGCAGGGGAGCAGGGGGCCCAGTGCAGTGCCCTCAGATCCCGGAAGGCCCAGGGGTGAGGCACAAGCATTTAGGCCCAGGCCAAATAGTGACTTCTTGGTCTGTGCAGCAACACAGCTTCTCAACTTTCCACACAGGCCGCACTCCAACTTGAAGTGTCTGTGGAACATGTCGGCAGAGTACACCTCCCCATAGGTCTGGGCGTCGTAGCTTCCTGCCAGGTGACCGAAGGTCGCAGGCAGGTGGGTGCCTGTGACACACTCGGAGAGGCTTCTGCCAGGGACCCTGTCCACTCATTGCCCCTGCCCTAGAACGGGGGGCACAAAGCTGCCTTGTCTGAGTGCCCTGCCACAAGAGGGAGTACTGGTGCAACACTTCTATTTAATGGGGTCCTTGCGGTCTATTCATTGGAGGTACACATATAAATCTTTGCCGACTTTCTGCTCAAATTCATGAAAGTTCAGACCTAAGCCTCTTACAAGGTCAGCATTTTAGCTAAGCTTGAGTTCATGATCTAAATTTACACATTAATGAAGAAATAAGCTACAAGTGGAGACACTCCGCTAAAACAATCAATACCAGAATTAGATTCCCAAGGCCATCCATCAGATGTTGGAATAATCAGGTGCAAGGCAGAAAATATACATAAAACTGGAACTGAAACAAGGAACAAGGATTTTTTCAAAGACTGGTAGGATCTTTAAAACATTTTTAAAGTACATGTCATTGATAAAGCTAAATACTCACAGCTTGTGTAATACAACAGATTAATCATTGAGAAGAGTGAAATTATGCTGTTTTGAAAAATATGGCAGGTGTGATTTTCTGCCTAATTATATAGGAAGATTTATCTAAAAATACACATTATTTCAAAGAGTTATTGGCTGTTAAATAAGTTGAGGGTATTTCAAATGGCTTGTCTGCAAAGAAAGGTGAGATGTAGGGAATCACAGAAAGGCAAGGGGAAAATATGTCAATATATACATTGATATATGGTGAACTAAGCCTTAGGCCTACAACAATGTGCTGGACGTGACCATTAGATACTTACAAGTAAGTTGGATCCTTCAAACTTTTCAAGTCTATATAATTAAAAAGATTTATTAAAATTAATATCCAAGTGTTTTATTTGACATCAGAAGATCAAAACAATAAACCCTGAGAACCTAAAAAAATATATAAATAAAGATATGAGAAGAGCTTAATAAAACAGAAAACATATAAAATTGAGGTGATTTAGCTAGTCAAAAGAATATTCTTTGAAAATATTCCTTTTTCATCACAATGCTCCATGCACTTGTCATCGCAATGCTCCTTGACCCCTTTCATAGCAAGTTCCATGCGCTTGTCATCACAATTCTTCACGACCTTATCACCAAAGTTCTCAATAGCCCTTGTCACCACAATGCTCCATGCCCTTGTCATCACAGTGCTCCATGACACTTGTCATCACAATTCCACAAGCACTTGTCATCACAATGCTCCCTGCCCTTGTCATCAAATTGCTCCTTGACCCTGTCATAAAAATGCTTCCTGCCCTTCTCATCACAATGCACCACGCCATTGTCATCAATATACTCCATGACCTTTGTCATCACAAAGATCTATGACCATTGGCATCACAATGCTGCATTACACTTGTCATCACAATGATCGATGCCCTTCTCATCACAATGCTCCATGCCCTTCTCATTACAATCCTCCATGACCCATATATCACAGTGTTCCTTGCCCTTCTCATCACAGTGCACCACGCCATTGTCATCAATATACTCCATGACCTTTGTCATCACAAAGATCTATGACCCTTGGCATCACAATGCTGCATTACGCTTGTCATCACAATGTTCGATGCCCTTCTCATCACAATGCTCCATGCCCTTCTATTACAATCCTCCATGACCCATATATCACAGTGTTCCTTGCCCTTGTCATCACAATGCTCCATGTGCACTCTCATCACAATAATCCATGAAATTGTTCAGACCTAAGCTCCATGCCCTTGTCATCCCAATGCTCCATTACCCCTGAAATAACAATGTTCCATGACACAAGCCATCAAAATATTACACGGCCTTGTCATCACAAGTTTCCATGACCCTTGTCATAACAGTGCTCGAAGACCCCTGTAATCACAATGCTCAATGCCCTTGTCATCACAAAGCTCCATGATGCATGTCATCAGAATGCTCTATGACCTTCTCATCACAGTGCTCCATGCCCTTGTCATCACAATGCTCCAAGAAACCTGTAATCACAATGCTCCATGCCCCTTTTCATCTCAATGCACTATGAACCCTGTCGTCAAAATGCACCATGCCCATCATCATAATGCTTCATTCTATTGTCATCACAATGACAGCAAAATGCTACATGACCTCTGTCATCACAATGCTCCAAACCCTTGTGATCACAATGTTCCATAACACTTGTCGTCACAATGCTCCTTGACGCTTGTCATCACAAATATCCATGGACTTCTCATCACAATGCTCCATTACCTTTGTCATCACAATGCTCAATACACATATCATCACAATGCTCCCCGACCCTTGTCGTCAGTATGCTCCTTGAACACTGTCATGACAAGTCTCCATGCACTTTTCATCACAATGCTCCAATACCACTGTAATCACAATGTTCCATGACCTTGTCATCACAAAGCTCCATGACGCATGTCATCAGAATGCTCCATGGCCTTCTCATCAAAATGCTCTATGCCCTTGTCATCACAATGCTCCAAGACCCCTGTAATCACAATGATCCATGCCACTTTTCATCAGAATGCTCCATGAGACTTGTCATCAAAAGGCTCCATAGTCTTCTCATCACAATGCTCCATTCCCTTGTAATCACAATGTTCCATTCCCTTGTCATCACAATGATCCATGACCCTATCATCACAATACTCCACGAACATTTTCAGCCCAATGATCCATGATCTTCTCATCACAATGCTACATGACCCCTGTCATCACAATGCTCCATGACCATTGTCATCACAACACAACCTGACACCTGAAAACACAATGATCCGCGACTCTTGTCATCAAAAAGCTCCACAACACTTGTCATCGCAATGATCCATCCCCTTGTCATCCCAATGCTCCATGACCCCTGTAATCAAAATGCTCCATTACGCTTGTCATCACAGTGTACCATGACACTTGTCATCTCAATGCTCCATGCCTTTGTCAGCAAAATGCTACATGACCTTGTCATCACAATGCTCCATGCACTTGTCATCACAATACTCCATTACCATTGTCATCACAATACTCCATGAACCTTGGGATCACATTGCTTCATGCCCTTGTCATCACAATGCTCCATGCTCCTTGAAATCAAAATGATCCATGACCTCTGTCATCACAATGCTCCAAACCCTTGTGATCACAATGTTCCATAACACTTGTCATCACAACGCTCCATGATGCCTGTCATCACAATAATCCATGCCCTTGTCATCAAAATGCTCCATGACCTTTGTCATCACAATACTCAATACACATGTCATCACAATGCTCCCTGACACTTGTCGTCAGAATACTCCTTGAAAACTGTCATGAAAAGGCTCCATGCCTTTTTCATCACAATGATCCATGCAATTTTCATCACAATGCTCAATGCCATTGTCATCAAAATACTCCACAAGCTTGTCATCAGAATGCTCCATGACCCTTGTCATAACATTGCTCCATGACCACTGTCATCACAATGCTCCATGACACCAGTCATCACAATGCTCCATGCTCCTTGTCATTACAGTGCTCCATGACGCTCGTCATCACAATTTTCCATGGTGTTCTCATCACAGTGCTCCACGTTCTTCTCATCACAATGCTCCATGGAAATGCCATCACAATGCCCCATGCCCTGGTCATCACAGTGCTGCATGTCCCTTGTCATCACATTTCTCCATGTCCTTGTCATCACAATGCTCCATGACACTACGCATCACAATGTTACATGCACTTGTCATCACAATTCTCTGTGCACTTGTCATGACAATGCTCCATGACCCCTGTCATAGCAAGCTCCATGTGCTTTTCATCACAATGCTTCACGACCTTGTCATCAAAATTCTCAATGGCCCTTCTCATCACAATTCTCCATTACCTTTTTCATCACAATCCTCCATGACACTTGGCATCACAATGCTCCATGACATTGCAATCACAATGGACCATGACATATGTCATCTCAATGCTCCCTGTCAACTGTCTTCACAATACTCCATGACCTTGTCATCACAATACTCGATGCCCTTGTCATGACAATGCGTCATGACCACTCTCATCAGAATAATCCATGAAATTAGTCAGACCAATGTTCCATGCCCCTGTCATCACAATGCTCCATGCCCATGTCATCACAAAGCTCCATGACCCCTGTCATCACAATGCTCTGTGACTCCAGTCAACACATTGAGTCATGACCTTTGTCATCTCAATGGTCCATGCCCTCGTCATCACAAGGCTCTGTGACCTTTTTCAAAACAATGCTCCCTGAATTTTTCATCACAATGCTCCGTGACCCTTGTCATCACAATGCTCCATGCCTTTGTCAGCAAAATGCTCCATGACACTTGTCATCACAATGCACCATGCATTTGTCCTCACAGTGCTCCGCAACGTTGTCATCACAATGCTCCATAAATATTGTCATCAAAATGCTCCATGCACTTCTCATCAAAATGCTCTCTCACCATTGATATCACCATGTTCCATCACTAGTCATCACAATACTCCCTCACCCCTGTCATCACAATGATCCATGACGCCTGTCATCACAATGCTACATGCCCTTAACATCACAATGCTCCATGGCCCCTGACATCACAATGTTCCATAACCCCTGTCATCAAAATGCTCCATGACCCTTTTCATCACAATGCTCCATGACCCCTGACATCACAATGTTCCTTAACCCATTTCATCAAAAGGTTCCTTGATACTTTTCATCAAATTGCCCTTTGAACCTGTCATCACAATCCTCCAAGACACTTGGCATCACAATTCTCCATGCCATTGTCATCACCATGGACCATGATATATGTCATCACAATGTTCCCTGACAACTGTCTTCACAATAATCCATGACCTTCTCAGCACAATGCTCCATGCCCTTGTCATCACAAGAGCCATGCCCACTGTCATCACAATAATTCATTAAACTTGTCAGACCAATGTTCCATGCCCCTGTCATTACAATGCTCCATGCCCTTGTCATCAAAATGCTCTGTGACTCCAGTCATCACAATGCTTCATGACCTTTGTCATCAGAATGGTCCATGCCCTCATCATCACAAGGCTCTGTGACCTTTGTCACCACAATGCTCTATGAACTTTTCATCACAATGCTCCTTGACCCTTGTCATCACAATGATCCATGCATTTGTCAGCACACTGCTCCATGACCCTTGTCATCACAATGCTCCATGCACTTGTCAGCACAATGCTCCATGACCCATGTCATCAGAATCCGCCATGCACTTGTCATCACAATGCTCCACAACTTTGTCATCACAATGCTCCATAAAACTTGTGATCACAATGCTCCATGCACTTCTCATCAAAATGCCCTTCAACATTTATATCACAATGTTCCATCACTAGTCATCACAATACTCCCTCACCCCTTTTATCACAATGTTCCATGACCCCTGTCATCACAATGCTATATGGCTTTATCATCACAATGCTCCATGACACCTGACATCACAATGTTCCATAATCCCTGACATCAAAATTATCCTTGACCCTTTTCATCACAATGCTCCATGACCCCTGATATCACAATGTTCCATAACCACTGTCATCAAAATGATCCATGACACTTTTCATCAAATTGCTCCATGACACTGTCATCACAATGCTCCCTGCCCTTTTCATCACAATGCACCACACACTTGTCATCAAAATGCTCCATGGCCTTTGTCATGACAAAGCTCAATGACACTTGACATCACAATGCTCCATGCCATTGTCATCACAAAGCTCCATGACGCTTGTCATCACAATGCTCGATGCCCTTCTCATCACAATACTCCATGCCCTGGTCATTACAATTCTCAATGACCCATGTATCACAGTTTTCCGTGCCCTTTTCATCACAATGCTCCATGCCCACCCTCATCAAAATAAACCATGAAACATTTCAGACCAATGCTCCATGATCTTGTCATCACAATGCTCCATTACCCCTGTCATAACAATGCTCCATGACCACTTCCATCACAATTTTCGAAGGCCTTTTCTTCACAACGCTCCATGACCCTTGTCATCACAATGCTCCAAGACCCCTGTAATCAAAATTCTCCATGCCTTTGTCATCACAAAGCTCCATGACGCAAGTCATCAGAATGCTCCAAGGCCTTCTCATCACAATGCTCCATTCCCTTGTCATCATAATGCTCCAAGAACCCTGTAAACACAATGTTCCATGCCCCTTTTCATCTCAATGCTCCATGAACCCTGTCATCACAATGCACCATGCCCATCATAATAATGCTTCATGCTATTGTCATCACAATTAAATCAAAATGCTCCATGACCTCTGTCATCACAATGCTCCAAACCCTTGTGATCACAATGTTCCATAACACTTGTCATCACAATGCCCCATGACGCTCATCATCACAATTATCCATGGTCTTCTCATCACAATGCTCCATGACCATTGTCATCACAATGCTCAATACACTTGTCATCACAATGTTCCCAGACACTTTTTGCCAGTATGCTCTATGAATCTTGTCATGACAAGGCTCCATGTCTTTTTCATCAGAATGATCCATGCTCTTTTCATCACAATGCTCCAAGACCCCTGTAATCACAATGCTCCC
This sequence comes from Mesoplodon mirus, assembly GCF_964341445.2. Taxonomy (NCBI): domain Eukaryota; kingdom Metazoa; phylum Chordata; class Mammalia; order Artiodactyla; family Ziphiidae; genus Mesoplodon; species Mesoplodon mirus. Next base: position 190,373,712 of record NC_138976.1, on the reverse strand, counting down.
TGCCCTTGTCATCACAAAGCTCCATGACCCATGTCATCAGAATGCTCCAAGGCCTTCTCATCACAATGCTCCATGCCCTTGTCATCACAGTGCTCCAAGACCCCTGTAATCACAGTGCCTCATGCCGTTTTCATCAGAATGCTCCATGGGACTTGTCATCACAAAGCTCCATGGTTTTCTCATCACAATGTTCCAGGACCTTATCATCACAATGCTCCATTCCCTTGTCATCACAGTGCTCCATGACTCCTGTCTTAACAATACTCCATGAACATTTTCAGCCCAATGCTCCATGAACTTCTCATCACAATGCTCCATTGCCCCTGTCATCATGGTGCTCCATGACCAACCCCATCACTAACCTCCATGACCCCTGAAAACACAAATATCCGGGATTCTTGTCATCAAAATGCTCCATGACTCTTGTCATTTCTATGATCCATGCCCTTGTCATCCCAATGTTCCATATTCCATGTAATCACAATGCTCCATGACGCCTGTCATCACAGTGCTCCATGACCCTCGTCATCACAATGCTGCATGCCTTTGTCAACAAAATGCTACATGACCTTGTCATCACAATGCTCCATGCGCTTGTCATCACAATCCTCCTTGAAATTTGGGTTCACATTGCTTCATGCCCTTGTCATCAAAATGCTCCTTGCTCCTTGAAATCAAATTGATCCATGACCTCTGTCATCACAATGCTCCAAACCCTTGTGAACACAATGTTCCATAACACTTGTCATCACAACGCCCCATGTCACTCGTCATCACAAATATCCATGGTCTTCTCATCACAATGCTCCATGACCTTTGTCATCACAATGCTCAATAAACTTGTCCTCACAATGCTCCCTGACACTTACCGCCAGTATGCTCTTTGAAACCTGTCATGACAAGGCTCCATGCATTTTTCATCACAATGATCCATGCCACTTTCATCACAATGCTCCAAGACACCTGTAATCACAATGCTCCATGCCCTTGTCATCACAAAGCTCCATGACGCCTGTCATCAGAATGCTCCATGGCCTTCTCATCACAATGTTCCATGCCTTTGTCATCACAATGCTTCACGACCTTGTCATCAATATTCTCAATGGCCCTTGTCATCACAATGCTCCAAGCCCTTGTCATCACAATGCTCCATTACCTTTGTCATCACAATCCTCCATGACACTTTGCATCACAATGCTCCAAGGCATTATCATAACAATGGACCATGACATATGTCATCACAATGCTCCCTGACACTAGTCTTCACAATACTCTATGACCTTGTCATCAAAATGCTCGATGCCCTTGTCATCACAATGTGCCATGCCCACTGTCATCACAATAATCCATGAAACTTGTCAGACCAATTTTCCATGCCCCTGTCTTCACAATGTTCCATGACCCCTGTCATCACAATGCTCCGTGACTCCAGTCATCACAATGCTTCATGACCTTTGTCATCACAATGGTCCATGCCTTCGTCATCACAAGGCTCTTTGACCTTTGTCACCACAATGTTCCCTGAATTTTTCATCACAATGCAACGTGACTTTTGTCATCACAATGCTCCATGCCTTTGTCAGCACAATGCTCCATGACCCTTGTCATCACAATGCTCCATGCCTTTGTCAGCACAATGCTCCATGACCCTTGTCATCACAGTGCGCCATGCACTTATCATCACAATGTTCCACAAACTTTTCATCACAATGCTCTTTAAACTTTGTCATCACAAGGCTCCATGCACTTCTCATCAAAATTCTCTCTCACCACAGATGTCACAATGTTCCACCACTAGTCATCACAATACTCCCTCAACCCTGTCATCACAATGTTCCATGACCCCTGTCATCAAAATGCTACATGCCCATATCATCACAATGCTCCATGACCCCTGACATCAAAATGTTCCATAACCCCTGTCATCAAAATGCTCCATGACACATTTCATCACAATGCTCCATGACCCCTGACATCACAATGTTCCATAACCGCTGTCATCAAAATGTTCCATGACACTTTTCATCAAATTGCTCTTTGAACCTGTCATCACAATGCTTCCTGCCCTTCTCATCACAATGCACCATGCCCTTGTCATCAAAATGATCCATGACCTTTGTCATCACAAAGCTCCATTACCCTTGGCATCACAATGCTCCATGACGCTTGTCATCACAATGTTCGATGCAATTCTCATCAAAATGCTCCATGCCCGTGTCATTACAATCCTCCATGACCCACGTATCACAGTATTCCATGCCTTTATCATCACAATGCTCCATGTCCACTCTCATCACAATAATTCATGAAAATTTTCAGACCTATGTTCCATGCCCTTATCATCACAATGCTCCAATACACCTGTCATAACAATGCTCCATGACCCCAGCCATCAAAATATTCCACGGCCTTGTCATCACAAGGCTCCATGACCCTTGTCATCACAGTGCTCCAAGACCCCTGTAATCACAATGCTCCATGCCCTTGTCATCACAATGCTCCAAGAGCCCTGTAATCACAATGCTCCATGCCCCATTTCATTTCAATGCACCATGAACCCTGTCATCACAATGCAGCATGCCCATCATCATAATGCTTCATGCTATTGTCATCACAATGAAATCAAAATGCTCCATGACTTCTGTCATCACAATGCTCCAAACCCTTGTGATCACAATGTTCCATAACACTTGTCATCACAACGCCCCATGATGCTTGTCATCACAATTATCCAAGGTCTTCTCATCACAATGCTCCATAACCTTTGTCATCACAATGCTAAATACACTTGTCATCACAATGCACCATGACACTTGTCGTCATTATGCTCCTTGAACCCTGTCATGAAAAGCCTCCATGCCATTTTCATCACAATGATCCATGCCCTTGTCATCACAATGCTCCAAGACCCCTGTAATCACAATGATCCATGCCCCTTGTCATCAGAATGCTCCATGAGACTTGTCAACACAAGGCTCCATGGTCTTCTCATCACAATGTTCCAGGACATTTTCATCACAATGCTCCATTCCCTTGTCATCACAATGCTCCATGACACCTGTCATCACAATACTCCTTGACCACGGTCATCAGAACGCTCCATTACCACTGAAAACACAATGAACCGGGATTCTTGTCATCACAATTCTCCATGCCTTTGTCAGCAAAATGCTCCATGACATTGTCATCACAATGCTCCATGGGCTTGTCATCACAATCCTCCATGAACCATGGGATCACGTTGATTCATTCCATTGTCATCACAATGCTCCATGCTCCTTGAAATCAGAATGATCTATGACCTCTGTCATTACAATGTTCAAAACCCTTGTGATCACAATGTTCTATAACACTTGTCATCACAATGCTCCATGTGTGTCATCACAATAATCCATGCACTAGTCATCACAATGCTCCATGGCTTTTTCATCAAAATGCTCCATGCCATTGTCATCACAATACTCCACAAGCTTGTCACCAGAATGCTCCATGACCCTTGTCATCACAATTCTCCACGTCCTTGCCCTGACAATGCTCCATGACACTTCTCATCACAAAGTTACATGCTCTTGTCATCACAATTCTCCATGACGCCTGTCATAGCAAGCTCTATGCGCTTGTCATCACAATGCTTCACGACCTTGTCATCAAAATTCTTAATGGCCCTTTTCATCACAGTGCTCCCTGCCCTTGTCATCACAATGCTCACTGAACCCTGAGATCACAATGTTCAATTACTCCTGTCATCAAAATGTTCCATGACCGTTTTCATCTAATTGCTCCATGACCCTGTCATCACAATGCTCCCTGCCCTACTCATCACAATGCACCACGCCCGTGTCATCAAAATCCTCCATGACTTTTGTCATCACAATGCTCCATGACACTTGGCATCACAATGCTCCATGTCAATGTCATCACAATGCTCCATGAACACTCTCATCACATTGCTCCATGACATTGTCATCACAATGATTGATGCCCTTCTCTTCACAATGCTCAATGCCCTTGTCATTACAATTCTCCATTACCCATGTATCACAGTGTTCCGTGATTTTGTCATCACAATGCTCCATGCCCACCCTCATCACAATAATCCATGAAATTTTTCAGACCAATGCTCCATGCACTTGTCATCACAATGCTCCATTACCCCTGTCATAACAATGCTCCATGACCCCTGCCAGCACAATGTTCCATGGCCTATTCATCACAAGGCTCCATGACCCTTGTCATCACAATGCTCCATGCCCTTGTCATCACAAAGCTCCATGACGCATGTCATCAGAATGCTCCATGGCCTTCTCATAACAATGTTCCATGCTCTTGTCATCACAATGCCCCATGAACCGTGTAATCACAATGCATCATGCCCATCATCATAATGCTTCATGCTATTGTCATCACAATGAAATCAAAATGCTCCTTGACCTCTATCATAACAATGCTCCAAATCCTTGAGATCAGAATGTTCCATAATACTTGTCATCACAACGTCCCATGACACTCGTCATCACAATTATCCATGGTCTTCTCATCACAATGCTCCATGACCTTTCTCATCACAATGCTCAATACACTTGTCACCACAATTCTCCCTGACACTTGTCGTCAGTATGCTCCTTGAACCATTTCATGACAAGGCTCCATGCTATTTTCATCACAATGATCCATGCCCTTTTCATCACATTGCTCTATGCCATTGTCAACACAATACTACACAAACTTGTCATCAGAATGCTCCATGACCCCTGTCATCACAATGCTCCATGACACCTGTCATCACAATGTTCCATGCCCCTTGCCATTAAGTGCTCCCTGATGCTCATCATCACAATTATCCATGGTCTTCTCATCACAATGCTCCACGGTCTTGCCATCACAATGCTCCATGCCCTGGTCATCACATTCCTCCATGTCCCTTGTCATCACAATTCTCCACGTCCTTGTCATCACAAAGCTCCAAGACACTTCTCATCACAATGTGACATGCTCCTCTCTTCACAATTCTCCATGCACTTGTCATCGCAATGATCCATGACCCCTGTCATAGCAAGCTCCATTTGCTTGTCATCACAAAACTTCACGACTTTGTCCTCAAAATTCTCAATGGACCTTGACATCACAATGCACCATGCCCACTGTCATCAAAATAATCCATGAAACTTGTCAGACCAATGCTCCATGCCCCTGTCATCACAATGCTCCATGCCCTTGTCATCACAATGCTCCATGACCCCTGTCATCACAATGCTCCGTGACTCCAGTCATTACAATGCTTAATGACCTTTGTTATCACAATGGTCCATGCGCTTGTCATCACAAGGGTCTGTGACATTTGTCACCACAATGCTCCATGAACATTTCATCACAATGCTCCGTGACCCTTCTCATCACAATGCTCCATGCCTTTGTCAGCACAATGCTCCGTGACCCTTGTCATCACAATGATCCATGCGCTTGTCAGCACAATGCTCCATCACCCATGTCATCACCATGTGCCATTCCGTTGTCATCACAATGCTCCACAACCTTGTTATCACAATGCTCCATAAACCTTGTCATCACAATGCTCCATGCACATGTAATCAAAAGGCTCTCACACCACTGATATCACAATGTTCCATCACTAGTCATGACAATACTCCCTCACCCCGGTCATCACAATGCTCAATGACCCCTCTCAACAAAATGCTACATCAGCTTATGATCACAATGCTCCATGACCCCTAACATCACAATGTTCCATAACCCCTTTCATCAATATGGATCATGACACTTTTCATCAAATTGCTCCATGACCCTGTCACCACAATGCTCCCTGCCCTTCTCATTATAATACACCACACCCTTGTCATCAAAATGCTCCATGTCCTTTGTCATCACAATGCTCCATTACCCTTGGCATCATAATGCTCCATGCCATTTTCATCACAATGCTCCATGAACCCTCTCATCACATTGCTCCATGACATTGTCATCAAAAAGCTCCATGATGCTTGTCATCACAATGCTCGATGCCCTTCTCATCACAATGTTCCAGGCCCTTGTCATTATAGTCCTCCATGACCCATGTATCACAGTGTTCCGTGCCCTTGTCATCACAATGCTACATGCCCACTCTCCTCACAATAATCCATGAAAATTTTCAAACCAATGCTCCATGCCCTTGTCATTGCAATGCTCCATTACCCCTGTCATAACAATGCTCCCTGTACCCTGCCATCACAATGTTCTACGGCCTTGTCTTCACAAGGCTCCATGCCCTTGTCATCACAATGCTGCATGAACCTTGTCATCACAATGTTCTGTGACTCCAGTCATCACAATGCTTAATGACATTTGTTATCACAATGGTCCATGCCCTCGTCATCACAAGGCTCTGTGAAATTTTCCACCACAATGCTCCATGAACTTTTCATCACAATGCTCCGTGACCCTTGTCATCACAATGCTCCATGCACTTGTAAGCACAATGCTCCATGACCCGTCATCACCATGTGACATTCCGTTGTCATCACAATGCTCCACCACCTTGTTGTCACAATGCTCCATAAATCTTGTCATCACAATGCTCCACAACCTTGTTATCACAATGCTCCATAAACCTTGTCATCACAATGCTCCATGCACATCTCATCAAAAGGCTCTCACACAACTGATATCACAATGTTCCATCACTAGTCATAACAATACTCCCTCACCCCGGTCATCACAATGCTCAATGACCCCTCTCAACAAAATGCTACATCTGCTTATCATCACAATGTTCCATGACCCCTGACATCACAATGTTCCATAACCCCTGTCATCAATATGGATCATGAGCCTTTTCATCAAATTGGTCCATGACCCTGTCATCACAATGCTCCCTGCCCTTCTCATTATAATACACCACACCCTTGTCATCAAAATGCTCCATGACCTTTGTCATCACAAAGCTCCATGACCCATGTCATCACAATGCTACATTCCACTGTCATCACAATGCTCCATGAACCCTCTCATCACATTGCTCCATGACATTGTCATCACAAAGCTCCATGATGCTTGTCATCACAATGCTCGATGCCCTTCTCATCACAATGTTCCAGGCCTTTGTCAGTACAATCCTTCATGACCCATGTATCACAGTGTTCCGTGCACTTGTCATCACAATGCTACATGCACACTCTCCTCACTATAATCCATAAAAATTTTCAAACCAATGCTCCATGTCCTTGTCATCACAATGCTCCATTACCCCTGTCATAACAATGCTCCATGAACCCTGCCATGACAATGTTGTTCGGCCTTGTCTTCACAAGGCTCCATGACCCTTGTCATCACAATGCTCCATGACCCCGCTAATCAAAATGCTCCATGCCCTTGTCATCACAAAGCTCCATGATGCATGTCATCAGAATGCTCAATGGCCTTCTGATCACAATGCTTCATGCCCTTGTCATCACAATGCTCCTAGACCCCTGTAATCACAATGCTCCATGCCCCTTTTCATCTCAATGCTCCATGAACCCTGTCATCACAATGCACCATGCCCATCATCATAGTGCTTCATGCTATTGTCCTCACAATGAAATCAAAATGCTCCATGACCTCTGTCATAACAATGCTCCAAACCCTTGTGATCACAGTATTCCATAACACTTGCCATCACAACGCCCCATGACGCTCGTCATCACAATTATCCATGGTCTTCTCATCACAATGCTCCATGACCTTTGTCATCACAATGCTCAATACACTTGTCATCACAATGCTCCCTGACCCTTGTCGTCAGTATGCTCCTTGAACCCTGTCATGACAAGGCTCCATGCATTTTTCATCACAATGATCCATGCCCTTTTCATCACAATGCTCCGAGAACACTGTAATCACAAAGCTCCATGCCCTTGTCATCACAAAGCTCCATGATGTATGTCATCAGAATGCTCCATGAACTTCTCATCACAATGCTCCATGCCCTTGACATCAAAATGCTCCCTTTCCTTGTCATCACAAAGTTCCATGATGCATGTCATCAGAATGCTCCATAGACTTCTCATCACAATGCTCCATGGCCTTGTCATCACAATGCTCCAAGACCCCTGTAATCACAATGCTCCATGGCCCTTTACATCAGAATGCTCCATGAGAATTTTCATCACAAGGCTCCATGGTCTTCTCATCAAAATGCTCCAGGACATTGTCATCACTATGCTCCATTCCCTTGTCATCACAGTGCTCCATGACCACTTTCATCACAATACTCCATGAATATTTTCAGCCCAATGCTCCATGAACTTCTCATCACAATGCTCCATGACCCCTGTCATCAAAATGTTCCATGACCACTGTCATCAAAATGCTCCTTGACCCCTGAAAACACAATGATCCGGGACACTTGTCATCAAAATGTTCCATGACACTTGTCATCACAATGTTCCATGCTTTGTCAGCAAAATGCTACAGGACATTTTCATCACAATGCTCCATGTGCTTGTCATCACTATACTCCATTACCATTGTCATCACAATCCACCATGAACATTTGGATCACATTGCTTCCTGCCGTTGTCATCACAATGCTCCATGCTCCTTGAAATCAAAATGATCCATCACCTCTGTCATCACAATGCTGCAAACCCTTGTGATCTCAATGTGCCATATCACTTGTCATCACAACGCTCCATGATGCCTGTCATCACAATAATCCATGTCCTTGTCATCAAAATGCTCCATGACCTTTGTCATCACAATGCTCAATGCACTTGTAATCACAATGCTCCCTGACACTTGTCATCAGAATGCTCCTTGAACCCTGTCATGAAAAGGTTCCATGCCTTTTTTATCACTATGATCCATTGCCTTTTCATTAAAATGCTCCATGCCATTGTCATAACAATGCTCCATGAAACCTCTCATCACATTGCTCCATGCCATTGTCACCACAAAGCTCCATGACGCTTCTCATCACAATGCTCCATGCCCTTCTCATCACAATGCTCCATGCACTTGTCATGACAATCCTCCATGACCCATGTATCACAGTGTTCCTTGCCCTTGTCATCAAGAAGCTCCATGCCCACTCTCATCACAATAATCCATGAAACTTTTCAGACTATTGCTCCATGCCCTTGTCATCACAATGCTCCATTATCGCTCTCATAACAATACTCCATGACCCCTGCCATCACAATGTTCCATGGCCTTGTTATCACAAGGCTCCATGACCTTTGTTATCACAATGCTCCATGTCGTTTTCATCACAAAGCTCTATGACGCATGTCATCAGAATGCTCCATGGCCTTCTCATCACAATGCTCCATGCCCTTGTCATCACAATGCTCCACGACCCCTGTAATCACAATGCTCCATGCCCCTTTTCATCAGAATGCTCCATGAGACTTGTCATCACAGGGCTCCATGGTCTTCTCATCACAATGCTCCAGGACCTTGTCATCAGAATGCTCCATTCCCTTGTCATCACAATGCTCCATGACCCCTGTCATCACAATACTCAATGAAAAATTTCAGCCAAATGTTCCATGACCTTCTCATCACAATGCTCCATTACCCCGTCATCACAATGCTCCATGACGCTTGTCAACTCAATGATCCATGCCCTTCTCATCACAATTCTCCATGCCCTGTCATTACAATGTTCCATGACCCTTGTATCACAATGTTCAGTGCCCTTGTCAAACACAATGTTCCAAGACACTTGTCACCACAATGCTCCAGGACACCTCTCATCACAATGCTCCATGAAACTTTTCATCAAAATGCTCCAAGAACCCTGTAATCACAATGCTCCATGCCCATCTTCATAATGCTTCATGCCATTGTAATCACAAAAACATTGCCCCTTATCATCACAATGGTTCTCCACGCCACTGAATTCACAATGCTGCATGACCTTGTCATCACATGCTCCATGACACTTTTCATCACAATGCTCCATGCTCTTGCCATCACAATGCTCCATGACACTTGTCATCACAGTTTTCCACGCCCTAGTCATCACAAGACTCCATGACCCTTGTCATCACAGTGCTCCAAGACCCCTGTAATTACAATGCTCCATGCCCTTGTCATCACAAAGCTCCATGACGCTTGTCATCACAATTCTCCATGGCCTTCTCATCACAATGCTCCATGGGCTTGTCATCACAATTCTCCATTCCCTTGTCATCACAATGCTCCATGTCCCCGCTCATCACAATACTCCATGAATATTTTCAGCCCAATGCTCCATGCCCTGCTCATCCCAAAACTCTATGACCCATGTAATCACAATGCTCCATGCCTTTGTCAGCAAAATGCTATATGACCTTTGTCATCACAATGCTCCATACACTTGTCATCACAATGCTCCTTGCTCCTTGAAATCAAAATGCTCCATGACCTCTGTCATTCACAATGCTCCAAACCTTTTGATCACAATGTTCCATAACACTTGTCATCACCACGCTCCATGATGCCTGTCATCACAATTCTCCATGCCATTCTCATCACAATGCTCCAAGACCACTGTAATCACAATGCTCCATGCCCTTGTCATCACAAAGCTCCATGACGCATGTCATCAGAATGCTCCATGGACTTCTCATCAAAATGTTCCATGACCCCTGTCATCACAATGCTATATGACACCTGTCATCACCATGCTCCATGCCCCTTATCACTACAGTGCTCTATGATGCTGGTTATCACTATTATCCATGGTCTTCTCCTCATAATGCTCCACGGTCTTGCCATCACAATGCTCCATGCCCTGGTCATCACAATGCTCCATGTCCCTTGGCATCACAATTCTCCACGTCCTTGTCATCACAATGCTCCATGACACTTCTCATCACAATGTTATATGCTGTTTTCATCACAATTCCCCATGCACTTGTAATCGCAAAGCTCCATGGCCCCTGTCATAGCAAGCTCCATGCGCTTGAAATCACAATGCTTCACGATTTTCTAATCAAAATTCTCAATGGCCCTTGTCATCACAATGCTCCATGTCCTTGTCATCACAAAGCTACATGACCCTTGTCATCACCATGCTCCATTACCTTTGTCATCCCAATCCTCCATGACACTTGGCATCACAATCCTCGATGGCATTTTCATCACAATGGACCATGACAAGTGTCATCACAATGCTCCCTGACACCTGTCTTCACAATAATCCATGACATTGTCATCACAATGCTCCATGCCCTTGTCATCAAAATGTGCCATGCCCACTGTCATCACAATAATCCATGAAATTTGTCAGACCAATGTGCCATGCCCCTGTCATCACAATGGTCCTTGACTCCTGTCATCACAATGCTCCGTGACTCCAGTCATCACAATGCTTCTTGACTTTGTCATCACCATGGTCCATGCCCTCGTCATCACAAGGCTCTGTGACTTCTGTCACAACAATGCTCCATGAACATTTCATCACAAAACCCTGTGACCCTTGTCATCACAATGTTCCATGCCTTTGTCAGCACAATGTTCCATGACCCTTGCCATCAGAATGCTCCATGCGCTTGTCAGCACAATGCTCCATGACCCATGTCATCACAATGTGCCATGTGCTTGTTATCACAATGCTCCACACCCTTGTCACCACAATGCTCCATAAACATTGTCATCACAATGCTCCATTCAATTCTCATGAAAATGCTTTCTCACCACTGATATCACAATGTTCCATCACTAGTCATCACAAATACTCCCTCATCCCCGTCATCACAATATTCCATAAACCCTGTCATCAAACTGCTCCATAACCCTTTTCATCACAATGGTCCATGACACCTGACATCACAATGTTCCATAACCCCTGTCATCACAATGTTCCATGACACTTTTCATCAAATTGCTCCATGACCCTCTCATCACAATGCTCCCTGCCCTTCTCATCACAATGAAACACACACTTGTCATCAAAATGTTCCATGACTTTTTCATCACAAAGCGCCATGACCCTTGGCAACACAATGTTCCATGCCATTGTCATCACAATGCTCCAAGAACCCTCTCATCACATTGCTCCATGCCATTGCCATCACAAAGCTCCATGACGCTTGTCATCACAATGCTCGATGCCCTTCTCATCACAATGCTCCATGCCCTTGTCATTACAATCTTCCATGACCCATGTATCACAGTGTTCCATGCCCTTGTCATTCCAATGCTCCATGCACACTCTCATCACAATAATACCTGAAATTTTTCAGACCATTGCTCCATGCCCTTGTCATCACAATGCTCCATGACACTTGTCGTCATTATGCTCCTTGAACCCTGTCATGAAAAGGCTCCATGCCGTTTTCATCACAATGATCCATGCCCTTGTCATCACAATGCTCCAAGACCCCTGTAATCACAATTCTCCATGCCCTTGTCATCACAAAGCTCCATGAAGCATGTCATCAGAATGCTCCATGGTATTCTCATCCCAATGTTCCTTGCCCTTGTCATCACAATGCTCCAAGACTGCAGTAATCACAATGCTCCATGCCTGTTTTCATCAGAATGCTCCATGAGACTTTCCATCACAAGTCTCCATGGTCTTCTCATCACAATCCTCCACGACCTTGTCATCACAATTCTCCATGCCTTTGTCATCACAATGCTCCATGACCCCAGTAATCACAATGCTCAATGACCACTGTCATCACTACTCTCCATGACCCCTGACAACACAATGATCCGGGACTCTTGTCATCAAAATGCTCCATGACCTTTGTCATCACAATGATCCATGCCCTTGTCATGCAAATGCTCCATGACCACTGTTATCACAAAGCTCCGTGACGCTTTTCATCACAGTGCTCCATGACCGTTGTCATCACAGTTCTCCATGCCTTTGTCAGTAAAATGTTACATGACTTTGTCATCAAAAAGCTCCATGCGCTTATAATAACAATACTCCATTACCGTTGTCATCACCATCCCCCAAGAACCTTGGGATCACATTGCTTCATGCTCTTGTCATCACAATGCTACATGCTCCTTGAAATCAAAATGATTCATGACCACTGTCATCACAATGCTCCAAACACTTCTGATCACAATGTTCCAAAACACTTGTCATCACAACCCTCCATGATGCCTGTCATCACAATACTCCATGCCCTTGTCATCACAATGCTCCATGACCTTTTTCATAACAATGCTCAATACATTTGTCATCACAATGCTTCTGACACTTGTCGTCAGAATGCTCCCTTGAACACTGTCATGAGAAGGCTCCATGCTTTTTCATCACAATGCTCCATGCCATTGTCATCACAATACTCCACAAGCTTGTCATCAGAATGCTCCATGACCATTGTCATCACCATGCTCCATGACACCTGTCATCACAATGCTCCATGACACCTGTCATCACAATGCTCCATGCCCCATGCCATTACAGTGCTCCATGATGTTCGTCATCACAATTATCCATGGTCTTCTCATCACAATGCTCCACGGTCTTGCCATCACAAAGCTCCATGCCCTGGTCATGACAATGCTCCATGTCCCTTGTCATCACAATTCTCCACATCCTTGTCATCACAATGCTCCATGACACTTCTCATTGCAATGTTACATGCTCTTGTCATCACAATTCTCCATGCACTTGTCATCACAATTGTCCATGACCCCTGTCATAGCAATATCCATGCACTTGTCATCACAATGCTTCACGAACTTTTCATCAAAATTCTCAATGGCCTTTGTAATCACAATGCTCCATAGAATTGTCCTCACAATAGAACATGACATATGTCATCACAATGCTCCCTGACACCTGTCTTCACAATACTACATGACCTTGTCGTCACAATGCTCCATGCCCTTGTCATCAAAATGCGCCATGCCCACTGTCATCACAAAAATCCTTGAAACTTGTCAGACCAATGCTCCATGCCCCTGTCATCACAATGCTCCATGAACCCTGTCATCACAATGCTCCGTGACTCCAGTCATCACAATGATTCATGAACTTTGTCATCACAATGGTCCATGCCCTCGTAATCACAAGGCTCTTAGACCTTTGTCACCACAATGTTCTATGAACTTTTCATCACGATGATCAGAGACACTTGTCATCACAATGTTCCATGCATTTGTCAGCACAATGCTCCTTGACCCATGTCATCACAATGCGCCTTGCACTTGTTATCACAATGCTCCACAAGCTTGTCATCACAATGCTCCATAAACCTTGTCATCACAATGCTCCATGCACTTCTCAACAAAATGCTCTCTCACAACTGATATCACAATGTTCCATCACTAGTCATCACAATACGCCCTCACCCATGTCATCACAATGTTCCATGACCCCTGTCATCACAATGCTACATGCCCTTATCATCACAATGCTCAGCGAGCCCTGACATCACAATGTTCAATAACCCCTGTCATCAAAATGCTCCATGACACTTTTCATCACAATGCTCCATGACCCCTGACAAAACAATGTTCCATAAACCCTATCATCAAAATGTACCAAGACCCTTTTCATCAAAATGCTCCATAACCCTGTCATCACAATGTGCCCTGCAATTCTCATTACAATGCACCACGCCCTTGTCATCAAAATGCTCCATGACCTTTGTCATCACAAAGCTCAGTGACCCTTGGCATCAAAATGCTCCATGCCATTGTCATCAAAATGCTCCATGAAGCCTCTCATCACAATTCTCCATGCCCTTGTCATCACAAAGCTCCAAGACGCTTGTCATCACAATGCTAGACGCCCTTCTCTTCACAATGCTCCATGCCCTTGTCATTACAATCCTCCATGACCCATGTATCACAGTGTTCCGTGCCCTTGTCATCACAATGCTCCATGCCCACTCTCATTACAATAATACATGAAAATTTTCCGACCAATTCTCCATGCCCTTGTCATCACAATGCTCCATTACACCTGTCATAACAATGCTCCATGACCCCTGCCATCACAATGTTCCACGGCCTTGTCATCACAAAGCTCCATGATCCTTGTCATCACAATGTTCCAAGAGCCCTGTAATCACAATGGTCCATGCCCCTTTTCATCTCAATGCTCCATGAAACCTGTCATCACAATGCACCATGCCCATCATCATAATGCTTCATGCTATTGTCATCACAATGAAATTAAATACTCCATGATCTGTCATCACAATGCTCCAAACCCTTGTGATCACAGTATTCCATAACACTTGTCATCGCAACGCCCCATGACGCTCGTCATCACAATTATCCATGGTCTTCTCATCACAATGCTCTATGACCTTTGTCATCACAATGCTCAATACACTTGTCATCACAATGCTCCCTGACACTTGTCATCAGTATGCTCCTTGATCCCTGTCATGACAAGTCTCCATGCCTTTTTCATCACAATGATCCATGCCACTTTCATCACAATGCTCCCAGACCCCTGTAATCACAATGCTCCATGCTCTTCTCATCACAAAGATCAATGATGCACGTCATCAGAATGCTCCTTGGCCTTCTCATCACAATGCTCCATGCCCCATTTCATCAGAATGCTCCATGAGAATTTTCATCACAAGGCTCCATGGTCTTCTCATTACAATTCTCCAGGACCTTGTCATCACAAAGCTCCATGCCATTGTCATCACAATACTCCACAAGCTTGTCATCAGAATGCTCCATGACACTTGTCATCACAATGCTCCATTCCCCTTGTCATTACAGTGCTCCATGACAGTCGTCATCACAATTATCCATGGTCTTCTCATCACAATGTTCCATGGTCTTGCCATTCCAGTGCTCCATGACCTGGTCATCACAATACTCCATGCCATTGTCATCACAATGCTCTATGCCTTTGTCAGCAAAATGCTCCATGACCCATATTATCACAATGCGCCATGCGCTTGTCAGCAAAAAGCTCTAGAACCTTGTCATCACAATGTTCCATAAATCTTGTCATCACAATGCTCCATGCACTTCTCATCAAAATGCTGCCTCACCACTGATATCACAATGTTCCATCACTAGTCCTCACAATACTCCCTCACCCCTGTCATCACAATGTTCCATGACCCCTCTCATCAAAATGCTACATGCCCTTATCATCACAATGCTCCATGAACCCTGATATCACAATGTTGCATAACCCCTGTCATCAAAATATTCCATGACCCTCTTCTTCAAATAACTCCATGACCCTGTCATCACATTACTCCCTGCCCTTTTCATCAAAATGCACCACGCCCTTGTCATCAAAATGCTCCATGACCCTTGTCATCACAATGCACCAAGACCCCTGTAATCACAATGATCCATGCCCTTGTCATCACAAAGCTGCATGATGCATGTCATCAGAATGCTCCATGGCCTTCTCATGACAATGCTCCATGCCCTTGTCATCACAATGCTCCATGACCCCTGTCATCACAATACTCCATAACATTTTCTGCACAATGCTCCATGACGTTCTCATCACAATGCTCCAGGACAGCTGTCATCACAATGCTCCATGACCAATGTCATCACAACGATCCATGACCCCGGACAACACAATGATCCGTGACTCTGGTCATCAAAAAGCTC
The DNA here is from genome assembly GCF_964341445.2 of Mesoplodon mirus. NCBI lineage: Eukaryota > Metazoa > Chordata > Mammalia > Artiodactyla > Ziphiidae > Mesoplodon > Mesoplodon mirus. The sequence goes on along the minus strand of NC_138976.1, from coordinate 190,357,173 downwards.
CATGACACTTGTCATCACTATGATCAATGCCCTTGTCATCCCAGTGCTCCATGACCCCTGTAATCACACTGTTCCATGACGCTTGTCATCACAGTGCTCCATGACACTTTTCATCACAATGCTCCATGCATTTGTCAGCAAAATGCTACGTAACCTCCTCATCACATTGCTCCATGCCCTTGTCATCACAATACTCATTACCATTGTCATCACAATCCTCCATGAAGCTTGGAATCACATTTCTTCATGCCCTTGTCATCACAATGCTCCATGCTCCTTGAAATCAAAATGATCCATGACCTTTGTCATCACAATGCTCCAAACCCTTGAGATCACAATGCTCCCTAACACTTGTCATCACCACGCTCCATGATGCCTGTCATCACAATACTCCATGCCCTTGTCATCACAATGCTCAATACACATGTCACCACAATGCTCCCTGACACTTGTCGTCAGAATGCTCCTTGCAACCTGTGTTGAAAAGGCTCCATGCCTTTTTCATCACAATGCTCCATACCCTTTTCATCACAATGCTCCATTCCATTGTCATCACAATACTCCACAAGCTTGTCATCAGAATGCTCCATGACCATTGTCATCACAATGCTGCATGACCCCTGTCATCACAATGCTCCATGACACCTGTCATCAGAATGCTCCATACCCCTTGTCATTAGAGTGCTCCATGATGTTCGTCATCACAATTATCCAAGGTTTTCTCATCACAATGCTCCACGGTCTTGCCATCCCAAAGCTCCATGCCCTTGTCATCAAAATGTTCCATGTCCCTTTTCATCACAATTCTCCCCGTCCTTGTCATCACAATGTTCCATGACACTCCTCATCACAATGTTACATGCTCTTGTCATCACAATTCTCCATGCACTTGTCATCACAATGCTCCATGACCCCTGTCATAGCAAGATCCATGCACTTGTCATCACAATGCTTCACGACCTTGCCACCAAAATCCTCAATGGCTCTTATCATCACAATGCTCCATGACCCTTTTCATCATAATGCTCCAAGCCCTTGTCATCACAATGCTCCATTACCTTTGTCATCACAATCCTCCATGACACTTGGCATCACAATTCTCCATGACCCTTGTCATCACAATGCGCCATGCGCTTGTCATCACAATGTTCCACAACCTTGTCATCACAACGCTCCATGCACTTCTCATTAAAATGCTCTGTTACTACTGATATCACAATGTTCCATCACTAGTCATCATAATACTCCCTTAACCGTGTCATCACGATGTTCCATGACCACTGTCATCAAAATGCTACATGCACTTCTCATCAAAATGCTCCATGAACCCTCTGATCATATTGCTCCATGACGCTTGTCATCACAATGCTCAATGCCCTTCTCATCACTATGCTCCATGCCCTTGTCATTACAGGCCTCTATGACCCATGTATCACAGTGTTCCATGTCCTTGTCATCACAATGCTCCTTGCCCACTCTTATCACAATAATCCATGAAATTTTTCAGACAAATTCTCCATGCGCTTGTCATCACAATGATCCATGACACCTGTCATCACAATGCTCCATGCCCCTTCTCATTACAGGGCTCCATGAAGCCAGTCATCACAATTATCTATGGTCTTCTCATCACAATGATCCACGGTGTTGCCATCACAATGCTTTTGTCAGCAATATGCTACATGACCTTTTCATCACAATACTCCATTACCATTTTCTTTACAATCCTCCATGAAACTTGGGATAACATTGCTTCATGCACTTGTCATCACAATGCTCCATGCTTCTTGAAATCAAAATGCTCCATGACCTCTGTCATCACAATGCTCCAAACCCTTCTGATCACAATGTTCCATAACACTTGTTATCACAATGCCCCATGACGTTCGTCATCACAATTATCCATGGTCTTCTCATCACAATGCTCCAAGACTTTTGTCATCACAATGTTCCCTGACACTTGTCGTCAGTATGCCCCTTCAACCATGTCATGACAAGGATCCATGCCTTTTTCATCACAATGATCCATGCCCTTTTCATCACAATGCTCCAAGACCCCTGTCATCGCAATGCTCCATGCCCTTGTCATTCACAAAACTCCATGACGCATGTCATCAGAATGCTCTATGGCCTTCTGATCACGAAGGTCCATGCCCTTGTCATCACAATGCTCCAAGACCACAGTAATCACAATGCTCCATGCCCCTTTTCTTCAGAATGTTCCATGAGACTTGTCATCACATGGCGTCATGGTCTTCTCATCACAGTGCTCCAGGACCGTGTCATCAAAATGCTCCACTTCCTTGTCATCACAATGCTCCATGACCCGTGTCACCACAATACACAATGAATATTTTCAGCCCAATGCTCCATGATCTTCTCATCACAATGCTCCATGACCCCTGTCATCAAATTGCTCCATGACCACTGTCATCACAATGCTCCATGACCCCTGACAACACAGTGATCTGGGAATCTTGTCATCAAAATGCTCCATGACACATGTCATCACAATGATCCTACCCTTGTCATCGCAATGCTCCATGACCACTGTAATCACAATGCTCCGTGATGCTTGTCATCACAGTGCTCCATGACCATTGCCATTACAATGCTCCATGCCTTTGTCAGCAAAATGCTACATGACCTTGTCATCACAATGCTCCTTTCGCTTGTCATCAAAATACTACATTTCCATTGTCATCACAATCGTCCATGAAACTTGGTATCACATTGATTCATGCCTTTGTCCTCACAGTGCTCCATGCTCCTTGAAATCAAAATGATCCATGACCTCTGTCATCACAATGCTCCAAACCCTTGTGATCACAATGTTCCATAACACTTGTCATCACAACACCCCATGACGCTTGTCATCACAATTATCCATGGTCTTCTCATCACAATGCTCCATGCCCTTTTTCATCACAATGCTCAATACACTTGTCATCACAATGCTCCCTGACACTTGTCGTCAGTATTCTCCTTGAACCCTGTCATGACAAGGCTCCATGCCTTTTTCATCACAATGACCCATGCCCTTTTCATCACAATGCTCCAAGAGCCTTGTAATCACAATTCTCCATGCCCTTGTCATTCACAAAGCTCCATGACGCATGTCATCAGAATGCTCCATGGCCTTCTCATTACAATGCTTCATTCCCTTGTCATCACAATGCTACAAGACCCCTGTAATCACAATTCTCCATGCACCTTTCATCAGAATGCTCCATGAGACTTGTCATCACAAGGCTCCATGGTATTCTCATCACAATGCTCCAGGACCTTGTCATCACAATGCTCCATTCCCTTGTCATCACAATGCTCCATGACTCCTGTCGTCCCAATACTCCATAGATATTTTCAGCCCAAAGCTCCATAACCTTCTCATCACAATGCTCCATTACCCCTGTCATCAAAATGCTCCATGACCACTGTCATCACAAACCTCCATGACCCATGAGAACAGAATGATCCGGGACTCATGTCATCAAAATTCTCCATGAAACTTGTCATCAAAATGATCCATGCTCTTGTCATCCAAATGCTCCATGACCACTGTACTCACAATGGTCCATGACGCTTGTCACCCCAGTGCTCCATGATCCTTGTCATCACAATGCTCCATGCCTTTGTCAGCAAAATTCTACATGACCTTGTCATCACAATGCTCCATTCGCCTGTCATCACAATACTCCATTCCCATTATCATCACAATCCTCAATGAATCTTGGGTTCACATTGCTTCATGCCCTTCTCATCACAATGCACCATGCTCCTTGAAATCACAATGATCCATGACGTCTGTCATCAAAATGCTCCAAACCCTTGTGGTGAGAATGTGCCATAACACTTGTCATCACAACGCTCCATGACGCCTGCAATCACAATATTCCATGCCCTTGTCATCATAATCCTCAATGAGCTTCTTCATCACAATGCACAATACACTTGTCATCACAATGTTCCCTGACACTTGTCATCCGAATGCTCCTTGAACCCTGTCATGAAAAGGCTCCATGCCTTTTTCATCACAATGCTCCATGCCCTTTTCATCACAATGCTCCATGCCACTGTCATCACAATACTCCACAAGCTTGACATCAGAATGCTCCATGACACTTGTCATCACATTGGTCCATACATTTGTCAGCAAAATTCTACATGACCTTGTCATCACAATGCTCCATTCTCTTGTCATCACAATACTCAATTCCCAGTATCATCACTATCCTCAAAGAATCTTTGGTTCACATTGCTTCATGCCCTTGTCATCACAATGCTCCATGCTCCTTGAAATCAAAATGATCCATGACCTCTGTCATCACAATGCTCCAAACCCTTGTGATCACAATGTTCTATAACACTTGTCATCACAACACTCCATGATGACAGTCATCACAATACATCATGCCCCTGTCATCACAAAGCTCCATGAACTTTTTCATCACAATGTTCAATACACTTGTCATCACAATGCTCCCTGACACTTGTCAGAATGCTCCTTGAACCCTGTCATGAAAAGGCTCCATGCCTTTTTCATCACAATGCTTCATGCCCTTTTCATCACAATGCTCCAAGACCACTGTAATCACAATGTTCCATGCCCCTTTTCATCAGAATGTTCCATGAGACTTGTCATCACATGTCTCCATGGTCTTCTCATCACAATGCTCCAGGACCGTGTCATCACAAGGCTCCATTCCCTTGTCATCACAATGCTCCATGACCACTGTCATCACCATATTCTATGAATATTTTCAGCCCAATGCTCCATGACCTTCTCATCACAATGCTCCTTGACCCGTGCCATCACAATGCTCCATGAAAACTGTCAACACAATGCTCCATGACCCCAGACAGCACAATGATCCTACCCTTGTCATCGCAATGCTTCATGACCCCTGTAATCACAATGCTCCATGACACTTGTCATCACACTGCTCCATGACCCTTTCATAACAATGCTGCATGCCTTTGTCAGCAAAATGCTACATGACCTGGTCATCACAATGCTCCTTTCGCTTGTCATCAAAATACTACATTCCCACTGTCATCACAATCCTCCATGAAACTTGGTATCACATTGCTTCATGCCCTTTTCGTCAAAATGTTCCATGCTCCTTGAAATCAGAATGATCCATTACCACTGTCATCACAATTCTCCAAACCCTTGTGATCACAATGTTACATAACACTTGTCATCACAATACTCCATGACCTTTTTCATCACAATACTCAATACACATGTCATCACAATGCTCCTTGACACTTGTCATCAGAATGCTCCTTGAACCCTGTCATGAAAAGGCTCCATGCCTTTTTCATCACAATGCTCCATGCCCTTTTCATCACAATGCTCCATGCCATTGTCATCACAATATTCCACAAGCTTGTCATCAGAATGCTCCATGACACTTGTCTTTACAGTGCTCTATGATGCTCGTCATCACAATTATCCATGGACTTCTCATCACAATGCTCCACAGTCTTGCCATCACAAAGCCCAATGCCCTGGTCATCACAATGCTCCATGTCCCTTGTCATCACAATTCTCTACATCCTTGTCATCACAATGGTTCTTGATACTTCTCATCACAATGTTACATGCTCTTGTCATCACAATTATCCATGCACTTGTCATTGCAATGCTCCATGACCCCTGTCATAGCAAGCTCCATGCGGTTGTCATCAAAATGCTTCACGAACTTGTCATCAAAATTCTCAATGGCCCTTGTCATCACAATGCTCCATGCCCTTATCATCACAATGCTACATGACCCTTGCCATCACAATGCTCCAAGCCCTTGTCATCACAATGCTCCATTACCTTTGCCATCACAATCCTCCATGACACTTGGCATCAATATGCTCCATGCCATTGTCACACAATGGACCTTGACATATGTCATCACAATGCTCCCTGACACCTGTCTTCAAAATACTCCATGACCTTTTCATCACAATGCTCCATGCCCTTGTCATCACAATGCACCATGCCCACTATCATCACAATAATTCATGAAACAAGTCAGACCAATACTCCATGCCCCTGTCATGAAAATGCTCCATGCCCTTGTAATCACAATGCTCCATGACCCCTGTTATCACAAAGCTCCTTGACTCCAGTCATAACAATGCTTCATGACCTTTGTCATCACAATGATCCATGCCCTCGTCATCACAAACCTCTGTGATTTTTTCACCACAATGCTGCATGAACATTTCATCACAATGCTCCTTGACCCTTGTCATCACAAAGCTCCATGCCTTTGCCAGCACAATGCACCATGACCCTTGTCACCACAATGATCCATTCGCTTGTCAGCACAATGCTCCATGACCCATGTCATCACAATGCACCATTCGCTTGTTATCACAATGTTCCACAGCTTTGTCATAGCAATGCTCCATAAACATTGTCATCACAATGCTTCATAAACGTTGTCATCACAATGATCCAGGGACTTCTCATCAAAATGCTCTCTCACCACTGATATCACAATGTTCCATCACTAGTATTCACAATAGTCCCTCAACCCTGTCATCAAAATATTCCATGGCACTAGTCATCACAATGCTACATGCCCTTATCATCACAATGCTCCATGACCCCTGACATCACAAAGTTCCATAACCCCTTTCATCAAAATGTTCCATAACCCTTTTCATCAAATTGCTCCATGACCATGTATTCACCATGCTCCCTGCCCTTTGCATCACAATGAACCACGCCCTTATCATAACAATGCTCCATGACCTTTGTCATCACAAAGATCCATGAACGTTGGCATCACAATGCTCCATGCCATTGTCATCACAATGCTCCATGAACCCTCTCATCACATTGCTCCACGCCCTTGTCATCACAAAGCTCCCTGACGCTTGTCATCACAATGCTCGATGCCCTTCTCATCACAATGCTCCATGCCCTTGTCATTACAATCCTCCATGACCCATGTATCACAGTGTCCCGTGCCCTTGTCATCACAATGCTCCATGCCCACTCTCATCACAATGATGCATGAAAATTTTTAGATCAATCCTTCTTGCCCTTGTCATCACAATGCTCCATTACACCTGTAATAACAATGCTCCATGAACACTGCCATCAAAATGTTCCACGGTTTCTCATCACAAGTCACCATGCCACATGTAATCAGAATGCTCCATGGCATTCTCATCACATTGTTCCATGTTCTTGTCATCACAATGCTCCAAGATCCCTGTAATCACAATGCCACATGCCCCTTTTCATCTCAGTGCCCCATGAACCCTGTCATCAAAATGCACCATGCCCATCATCATAATGCTTCATGCTATTGTCATCAAAATGAAATCAAAATGCTCCATGTCCTCAGTCATCACAATGCTCCAAACACTTGTGATCACAATGTTCCATAACACTTTTCATCACAACGCCCCATGACGCTCATCATCACAATTATGCATGGTCTTCTCATCACAATGCTCCTTGACATTTGTCATCACAATGCTCAATACACTTGTCATCACAATGCTCCCTGACACTTGTCGTCAGTATGCTCCTTGAACCCTGTCATGACAAGGCTCCATGCCTTTTTCATCACAATGATCCATGCCCTTTTCATCACAATGCTCCAAGACCCCTGTACTCACAATGCTCCATGTCCTTGTCATTCACAAAGCTCCATGACGCATGTCATCAGAATGTTCCATGGCCTTCTCATTACAATGCTTCATGCCCTTGTCATCACAATGCTCCAAGACCCCTGTAATCACAATGCTCCATGCTCCATTTTATTAGAATGCTCCATGAGACTTGTCATCACAAGGCTCCATGGTCTTCTCATCACAATGCTCCAGGACTTTGTCATCACAATGCTCTATTCCCTAGTCATCACAATGCTCCATAACCCCTGTCATCACATTACTCCATGAACATATTCAGCCCAATGCTCCATGACATTCTCATCACAATGCTCCATGACCCCTTTCATCACAATGCTCCATGACCACTGTCATCAAAACGCTCGATGACCCCTGACAACACAATGATCCTGGACTCCTCTCATCACAATGCTCCATGACCATTGTCATCCCAATGCTCCATGACCCCTGTAATCACAATGCTCCGTGACGCTTGTTATCACGGTGCTCCATGACACTTGTCATCACAATGCTCCATGCCTTTGTCAGCAAATTGCTACATGACCTTGTCATTCACAATGCTCCATGCGCTTGTCATCACAATCCTCCATGAACCTTGGGATCACATTGCTTCATGCCCTTGTTATCACAATGCTCCTTGCTCCTAGAAATCAAAATGATCTATAACTTCTGTCACCACAATGCTCCAAAACTTTGTGATCACAGTGTTCCATAACACTTGTCATCACAACGTCTCATGATGCTCGTCATCACAATTATCCATGGTCTTTTTATCACAATGCACCATGACCGTTGTCATCACAATGCTCAATACACTTGTCATCACAATGTTCCCTGACAATTGTCATCAGTATGTTCCTTGAACCCTGTCATGACAAGGCTTCATGCCTTTTTCATCAGAATGATCCATGCCCTTTTCATCACAATGCTCCAAGACCCCTGTAATCACAATGCTCCATGCCTTTGTCATCACAAAGCTCCATGACACATGTCATCAGAATGCTCCATGGCCTTCTCATTACAATGCTCCATGCCCTTGTCATCACAATGCTCCAAGACCCCTGGTATCACAATGCTCCATGCCCCCTTTTATCAGAATGCTCCATGAGACTTGTCATCACAAGGCTCCATGGTCTTCTCATCACAATGCTCCAGGAACTTGTCATCACAATGCTCCATTCCCTTGTCATCACAATGCTCCATGACTTCTGTCACACAATACTCCATGAACATTTTCAGCCCAATGCTCCATGACCTTTTCATCAAAATGCTCCATGACACCTGTTATCACAATGCTACATGACCCTTGACAACACAATGATTCGGGATTCTTGTCCTCAAAATGCTCCATGACACTTGTCATCACAATGATCTATGCCCTTGTCATCCCAATGCTCCTTGACCTCTGTAATCACAATGCTCCGTGACTCTTGTCATAAAAGTGCTCCATGACACTTGTCATCACAATGCTCCATGCCTTTGCCAGCAAAATGTTACATGACCTTGTTATCACAATGCTCCATGTGCTTGTCATCACAATACTCCATTACCATTGTCATCACAATCCTCCATGAAACTTGGGATCACATTGCTTCATGCCCTTGTCATCACAATGCTCCATGCTCCTTGAAATCAAAATGATCCATGACCTCTGTCATCACAATGCTCCATGACGCAGTGTCATCACAATGCTCCGTAACTCCTGTCATCACAATGCTTCATGACATTTGTCATCACAATGTTCCATGTCTTCGTCATCACAAGGCTTTGTGACATTTGTCACCAAAATGCTCCATGAACTTTTCATCACAATGCTCTGTGACCCTTGTCATCACAATGCTCAATGCCTTTGTCAGCACAATGCTCCATGACCCATGTCATCAAAATGTGCCATGCGCTTCTCATCACAATGCTCGACAACCTTGTCATCAAAATGCTCCATAAAATTTCTCATCACAATGCTTCATGCACTTCTCATCAAAATGCTCTCTCATCACTGATACCATAATGTTCCATCAATAATCATCACAATACTCCCTCACCCGTTTCATCACAATGTTCCATGACCTCTGTCATCACAATACTACATGCCCTTATCATCACAATGCTCCATGACCCATAACATCACTATGCTCCATAACCCCTGTCATCAAAATATTCCATGACACTTTTCATCAAATTGCTCCATGACCCTGTCATCACAATGCTCCCTGCCCTCCACATCACAATACACCACGCCTTTGTCATCAAAATGCTCCATGACCTTTGTCATCACAAACCTCCATGACCCTGGGCATCAAAATGCTCCATGCCATTGTCATCAAAATGCTCCATGAACAATCTCATCACATTGCTCCATGCCCTTGTCATCACACAGCTCCATGACGCTTGTCATCACAATTATCCATGGTCTTTTCATCACAATGCTCCACGGTCTTGCCATCACAATGCTCCATGCCCTTGTCATTACAATCCTCCATCACTCATGTATCACAGTAATCTGTGCCCTTGTCATCACAATGCTCTATGCCCACTCTCATCACAATAATCCATGAAATATTTCAGACCAAAGCTCCATGCCCTTGTCATCACAATGCTCCATTACACCTGTCATAAAAATCCTCCATGACCCCTGCCATCACAATATTCCACGGCCTTGTCATCACAAGGCTCCATGACTCTTGTCATCACAATGCTCCAAGACCCCTCTAATCACAATGCTCCATGCCCTTGTCATCACAAAGCTCCATGACACATGTCATCAGAATGCTCTATGGACTTCTCATCAAAATGCTCTATTCCCTTGTCATCACAGTGCTCCAAGACCCCTGTAATCACAGTACTCCAGGCCCCATTTCATCTCGATGCTCCATGAGCGCAGTCATCACAATTCACTATGCCCATCATCATAATGCTTCAGGCAATTGTCATCACAATGAAATTAAAATGCTCCATGACCTCTGTCATCACAATGTTCCAAACCCTTGTGATCACAATGTTCCATAACACTTGTCATCACAATGCCCCATGATGTTCGTCATCACAATTATCCATGGTCTTCTCATCACAATGCTCCATGACGTTTGTCATCACAATGCTCTATACAGTTGTCATCACAATGCTCCCTGACACTTGTCGTCAGTATGCTCCTTGAACCCTCTCATGACAAGTCTCCATGCCTTTTTCATCAGAATGATCCATGCCCTTTACATCACAATGCTCCAAGATCCCTTTAATCACAAAGCTCCATGCACTTGTCTTCACAAAGCTCCATGACGCATGTCATCAGAATGCTCCTTGGCCTTCTCATCACAATGCTCCATGCCCTTGTCATCACAATGCTCCAAGAACCCTGTAATCACAATGCTCCATGCTCCTTTTCATCAGAATGCTCAATGAGACTTGTCATCACAAGGCTCCATGGTCTTCTCATCACAATGCTCCAGGACCGTGTCATCACAATGCTCCATTCCCCTGTCATCACAATGCTCCATGACGCCTGTCATCACAATACTCCATGAATATTTTCAGCCCAATGCTCCATGACTTTCTCATCACAAAGCTCCATGACCACAGTCACCACAACGCTCCATGACCCCTGACAACACAATGATCCGTGACTCTTGTCATCAAAATGCTCCATGACCCTTGTCATCACAATGATCCATGCGTCTGTCATCCCAGTGCTCCATGACCTCTGTAATCACAATGCTCCGTGACACTTGTCATAACAGTGCTCCCTGACACCTGTCATCACAATGATCTATGCGCTTGTCATCACAATACTCCATTACCATTGTCATCACATTCCTCCATGAAACTTGGGATCACATTGCTTCATGCAATTGTCATCACAAGGCTGCATGGTCTTCTCATCACGATGCTCCATTCCATTGTCTTCACAATGGACAATGACATATGTCATCACAATGCTCCGTGACACCTGTCTTCGCAATACTCCATGAACTTGTCATCAAAATGCTCCATGCCCTTGTCATCACAATGCTCCATGCTCCTTGAAATCAAAATGATCCATGACCTCTTTCATCACAATGCTCCAAACTATTGTGATCACAAGGTTCCATAACACTTGTCATCACAACGCTCCATGATGCCTGTCATCATAATACACCATGCCCTTGTCATCACAATGCTCCATGACGTTTGTAATCACAATGCTCAATACACTTGTCATCACATTGCTCCCTGACACTTGTCGTCAGAATGCTCCTTGAACCCTGTCATGAAAAGGCTCGATGCCTTTTTCATCACAGTGCGCCATTCCATTTTCTTCACAATGCTCCATGCCATTGTCATCATAATACTCCACAAGCTTGTCATCAGAATTCTCCATGACGCTTTTCCTCACAATGCTCCATGACCCCTGTCTTCACAATGCTCCATGACACCTGTCATCACAGTGCTCCATGCCCCTTGTCATTACAGTGCCCCATGACGTTTGTCATCACAGTTATCCATGGTCTTCTCATCAAAATGCTTCACGGTCTTGCCATCACAATGCTCCATGCCCAGGTCACCACAATGCTCCATTTCTCTTGTCATCACAATTCTCCACGTCCTTGTCATCACAGTGCTCCATGACACTTCTCATCACGATGTTACATGATCTTGCCATCAAAATTCACCATGCAATTTTCATCACAGTGCTCCATGACACCTGTCAGACGAAGCTCCATGCGCTTGTCATCACAATGCTTCACGACCTTGTCATCAATATTCTCAATGGCACTTGTCATCAAAATGCTCCATGACCTTGTCATCACAATGCTCCGTGCCATTGTCATCACAATGGACCATGACATATGTCATCACAGTGCTCCCTGACACCTGTCTTCACAATAGTCCCTGACCTTGTCATCACAATATTCCATGCCCTTGTCATCACAATGCGCCTTGACCCCTGTCATCACAATAATCCATGAAACATGTCAGACCAAAGTTCCATGCCCCTGTCATCACAACGCTCCAGGCCCTTGTCATCACAATGCTCCATGACCACTGTCATCACAATGCTCGTGACTCCAGTCATGACAATGCTTCATGACCTTTATAATCACAATGGTCCATGCTCTTGTCATCACAAGGCTCTGTGACTTTTGTCACCACAATTCTCCATGAATTTTACATCACAATGCTCTGTGACCCTTGTCATCATAATGCTCCATGCCTTTGTCAGCACAAAGCTCCATGATCTTTGTCATCACAATGCTCCATGCGCTTGTCATCACAATGCTCCATGACCCATGTCATCACAATGCACCATGCATTTGTCATCAAAATGCTCCACAAAATTGTCATCACAATGCTTCATAAGCCTTGTCATCACAATGCTCCATGCACTTCTCAACAAAATGCTCTCTCACCACTGATATCACAATGTTCCGTCACTAGTCATCACAATACTCCCTCTCCCCCATCATCACAATGTTCCATGACCCATGTCATCAGAATACTCTATGAACATTTTCAGCCCAATGCTCCATGACCACTGACAACACAATGAACCGGGACTCCTGTCATCAAAATGCTCCATGACCATTGTCATCACAGTGATCCATGCCCTTGTCATCCCAATGCTCCATGACCCCTGTAATCACAATGCTCCGTGACACTTGTTATCACAGTGCTCCATGACCCTTGTCATCACAATGCTTCATGCCTTTGTCAGCAAATTGCTACATGACCTTGTCATCAAATTGCTCCATGCGCTTGTCATCACAATCCTCCATGAACGTTGGGATCACATTGTTTCATGCCCTTGTCATCACAATGCTCCTTGCTCCTAGAAATCAAAATGATCCATGACCTCTGTCATCACAATGCTCCAAAACCTTGTAATCACACTGTCCCATATCACTTGTCATCACAACGCTCCATGATGCCTGTCATCACAATACTCCATGCCCTTGTCATCACAATGCTCCATGAGCTTTGTCATCACAATGCTCAATACACTTGTCATCACAATGCTCCCTGACACTTGGCGTCAGAATGCTCCTTGAACCCTGTCATCAAAGGCTCCATGCCTTTTTCATCACAATTCTCTATGCCCATTCTCATCACAATAACCATGAAACATTTCAGACCAATGCTCCATGCCAGTGTCATCACAATGCTCCATGACCCTTGCCATCACAATGTTCTGCGGCCTTGTTATCACAAGGCTCCATGACCCTTGTCATCACAATGCTCCAAAACACCTGTAATCACAATGCTCCATGCCCTTGTCATCACAAAGCTCCATGAGGCATGTCATCAGAATGTTCCATGGCCTTCTTATCATAATGCTCCTTGTCCTTGTCATCACAATGCTCAAAGACCCATGTAATCACAATGCTCCATGCCCCTTTTCATCTCAATGCTCCATGAACCCTGTAATCAAAATACACCATTCCAATCATAATAATGCTTCATGCTATTGTCATCACAATGAAATCAATATGCTCCATGACCTCTGTCATCACAATGCTCCAAAACTTTGTGATCACAATGTTCCATAACACTTGTCATCACAACGTCCCATGATGCTGGTCATCACAATTATCCATGGTCTTCTCAGCACAAGGCTCCATGACCTTTGTCATCACAATGCTCAGTACACTTGTCATCACAATGCTCCATGTCCTTGTCATCACAAAGCTCCATGACGCATGTCATCAGAATGCTCCATGGCCTTCTCATCACAATGCTTCAAGCCCTTGTCATCACAATGATCTAAGACCCATATAATCACAATATTCCTTGCCCCTTTTCATCAGAATGCTTTATGAGACTTGTCATCACAAGGCTCCACGGTCTTCTCATCTCAATGCTCCAGGACCTTGTCATCACAATGCTCCATTCCCTTTTCATCACAATGCTCCATGCCATTGTCATCACAATACTCCACAAGCTGGTTATCCGAATGCTCCATGACCCTTGTCATCACAATGCTCCATGACACCAGACATCTCAATGCTTCATGCCCCTTGTCATTACAGTGTTCCATGACGCTCGTCATCAAAATTATCCATGGCCTTCTCATCACAGTGCTCCACGGACTTGCCATCACAATGCTCCATGCCCTATCATCACAGTGCTCCATGTCCCTTATCATCACATTTCTTCACGTCGTTGTCATCACAATGTTCCATGACACTTCTCATCACAATGTTACATGCTCTTGTCATCACAATTTGCGATGCAATTGTCATCGCAATGCTCCATGACCGCTGACATAGCAAGCTCCATGCGCCTGTCATCACAATGTTTCACGACCTTGTCATCAAAATTCTCAATGGCCCTTGTCATCACAATGCTCCATGCCCTTGTCATCACAATGCTCCATGACCCTTGTCATCACAATGCTCCAAGCCCTTGTCATCACAATGCTCCATTACCTTTGTCATCACAATCCACCATAACATTTGGCATCCCAATGCTCCATGTCATTGTCATCACAATGGACCATGACATATGTCATCACAATGCTCCCTGACACCTGTCTTCACAGTACTCCATGCCCTTGTCATCTCAATCCTCCATGCCCTTGTCATCACAATGCGCCATGCCCATTGTCATCACAATAATCCATGAAACTTGTCAGAGCAATGCTCCATGCCCCTTTCATCACAATGATCCATGCCCTTGTCATCACTATGCTCCATGACCCCTGTCATCACAATGCTCCTTGACTCTAGTCATCACAATACTTCATGACCTTTGTCATCACAATGGTCCGTGCCCTCGTCATCACAAGGCTCTGTGATCTTTGTCACCACAATTCTCCATTAACTTTTCATCACAATGCTCTGTGACCCCTGTCATCACAATGCTCCATGCCTTTGTCAGCACAATGCTCCATGACACTTGTCATCACAATGCTCCATGCGCTTGTCAGCACAATGCTGCATTATACATGTCATCACAATGCGCCATGCGCTTGTCAACACAATGCTCTACAACCTTGTCATCACAAAGATCCATAAACCTTGTCATCATAATGCTACATGCCCTTATCCTCACAATGCTCCATGCCCTTGTCATCACAATGCGCCATGCCCATTGTCATCAAAATAATCCATGAAACCTGTCAGACCAATGCTCCGTGCCCCTGTCATCACAATGCTCCATGCCCTTGTCATCACAATGCTCCATGACCCCTGTCATCACAATGCTCCGTGACTCCACTCATCACAATGCTTTATGACTTTTTTCACCACAATGCTCCATGAACTTCTCATCACAATGCTCCATGACCCTTGTCATCACAATGCTCCATGCGTTTGTCAGCACAATGCTCCATGGACCATGTCATCACAATGTTCCATGCACTTGTCATCACAATGCTCCAAAACCTTTTCATCACAATTCTCCATAAAACTTGTCATCACAATGCTCCATGCACTTCTCATCAAAATGCTCTCTCACCACTGATATCTCAATGTTCCATCACTAGTCATCACAATAATCCCTCACCCCTGTCATCACATTATTCCATGACCCCTTTCATCACAATGCTCCATGCCCTTGTCATCACAATGCTCCATGACCACTGCCATCACAATGTTCCACGGCCTTGTCATCACAAGGCTCCATGACCCTTGTCATCACAATGCTACAAGACCCACGGTGACAGTAATCAATGAGAAAGTGCCCATGGTGGCAGTTCTCATAGTGACAGTTCTTGTGACAGTGCTCATGGTGGCAGTGCTCTTGGTAACAGTGTTCTTGGTGACAGTGCTCATGGTGGCAGTGCCCATGGTGAGACTACCGATGGTGACACTGCCCATGGTGAGAGTGCACTTGGTCGTCGTGCATCTGGTGGCAATTCCAAATAGTGACAGTGCCCATGGTGTTTGCCCATGGTTACAGTGCTCATGGTGACATTACCCATGGTGACAGTGCCCCTGGTGACAGTGCACACTGTGAGACTGCCCATGGTGGCTGAGCCCATGGTGACAGTTCTTAGAATGATAGTCCTCAAGGTACCAGTGTTCATGGTAATAGTGCTCACGATAGCAATTCCCACAATGAGAGTGCCAATGGTGCGAATACTGACTCTGACAGTGCCCATGGTGACTTTTCACTCTGTGACAGTGCCCTTGGGGACAGTTAGCACAGTGAGAATTCTCATAGTGATAGTGCCCATTGTTTCAGTTTTCATAGTGACAAGATGCATGACGTCAGTGCCCATCATGGCATTGCTCACGGTAATAGTTCTCATAGTGACAGTGCCCATGGTGATATTACCCATGGTGACAGTAATCAGTGATAAAGTGCTCATGGTGACAGTGCCCAAGGTGATAGTGCACATGGTCACAGTGCAAAATGGTGACAGTGCTCATGGTGACATTGCTTAATGTGATAGTCCTTGCGGTGATAGTGCACATGGTGACACTGCCCACTGTAACAGTGCTCTTGTTGACAGTGCTCACGGTGATAGTGCCAATGTTGGAAGGGACCATCGTGAAAGTGCCCATGGTGACAGTTCTTATGGTGAGAGTGCTCAGAGTGGCAGTGCTCATGGTGAAAGTGCCCATGGTGACAGAGCTCACAGTGACATTGTCCATAGTTATAGTGTCCATGGTGAGAGTACTAACAGTGAAATTGTCCATGGGGACACTACCCAGGGTGACAGTGCCCATGGTCACAACCCTCAGGGTGATAGTGCTCATGGTGACAGTGCCCATTGTAAAAGTGACCACGATGACAGTTCTAACGGTGATAGTGCCCATGATGACAGTGCTCATAGTGACAGTCCACATTGTGCCAGTGCCCAAGGTGACAGTGCTCACGGTGACATTGCCCATGGTGACAGTGACCACGGTGACTGTTCTACAGGTGATAGTGCCCATGATGAAAGTGCTCATGGTGACAGTCCACCTTGTGCCAGTGTGCAATGTGACAGTGCTCACGGTGACAGTGCCCATGGTCGCAACCCTCACGGTGAAGGTGCTCATGGTGACAGTGCACATGGTGGTACTGAGAATGGTGACAGTGCTTATGGTGACAGTGGACATGGTTGCAGTACCCATGGTGATAGTGCTGAAACTGACAGTGCCCTTGGTGATACTGCCCATGGTGAGTGTGCTCATGTTAATAGTGTCCAGGTGGCAGTTCCCATTGTGAAAGTGCTCATGATGACAGTGTTCATGTTGGTAGTTCCCATGGTGACAGTGCTCACGGTGATAGTGACCATGGTAAAAGTGCACATGGTGGCTATGCCCTTGGTGACAGTGCCCGTGATGACAGTACTCATGGTGACAGTGCTCACGGTGATAGTGCCCATGGTGACAGTTCACATGGTGGTAGTGCACATGGTGACAGTGCTCATGGTAGCAGTACCCGTGGTGACAGTTCTCATGGTGACAGTGCACACGGTGACAACCCATGCTGACAGTGCTCATGGTAGCAGTACCCGTGGTGACAGTGCTCACAGTGACAATGCCCATGGTGGCAGTGCCCATGGTGTCAATGCCCACGATGACAGTGCCCATGGTGACAGTGCCCATGTTGCCATTGCCTATGGTGACAGTGCTCACAGTGACAGTACCCATGGTAAGAGTGTTCATGGTGATAGTGTCCATGGTGACAGGGCTCATTGTGACAGTCCGCACTGTGCCAGTAACCATAGAGACAGTGCTCACGGTGACAGTGCCCATGGTGACAGTGACCACGGTGAGAGCGCTCACGGTGGTAGTGCTCACAGTAATAATGTTCATGGTGACAGTGCCGATGATGACAGTGCTCACGGTGACAGTGCCCATGGTGATAGTGCCCATGGTGAGAGTCCTCACCTTGATAGTGCCCATGGTGGCAGTTCCTATTGTGAAATTGCTCACGATGACATTGACCATGTTAGTAGTTCCCATGGTGACAGTGCTCACGGTGATAGTGACCATGGTAACAGTGCAGATGGTGGCTGTGCCCTTGGTGACAGTGCCCATGATGACAGTACTCATGGTGACAGTTCTTACGGTGATAGTGCCCATGGTGATATTGCACATGGTGGCAGTGGAAAATGGTGACAGTGCACATGTTGACAGTTCTCATGATGACAGTGCACATGGTGACAACCATGCAGACAGTACTCACGGTGACCATTCTCATGCTTGCAGTACACATGGTGACAGTGCTCACAGTTATAATACCGATGTTGGCAGTGCCCATGGTGACAGTGCTCATGGTAACGGTGCCCATGGTGTCAGTGACCATGGTGAGAGTGCTCACAGTGATAGTGTCCATGGGGACAAGGCTCATGGTGCCAGTCTGCATTGTGACAGTACCCATGGCAACAGTGCTCATGGTGACAGTGACCACAGTGAGAGTGGTCATGGTGATAGTGCTCATGGTGACAGTGCAAATGGTGAAAATACCCATGGTGACTGTACTCATGGTGAAAATACCCATGGTGGCAGTTCTCATGGTGACAGTGCTCATAATAGCAGTGCTCAAGGTAGTGAAAGTGCTATTGGTGACAGTGCTGTTGGTGGCAGTTCCCATGGCAACAGTACTGATGGTAACTCTGTGCATTGTTACAGTGCCCATTGTAACCGTGCTCATGGTGATAGTGCACATCGTTACAGTGCCCATGGTGGTAGTTCACCTGGTGACAGTGCTAAGTAGTGACAGTGCACATACTGACAGTGCTCATGGTGATAGTGCCCTTGGTGACAGTGCAGACGGTGATAATGGGCATTGTTACAGTGTTCATTGTGACAGAGACCAAGGTGACAGTGGCCATGTGGACAGTGCCCACAATGACAGTGCCCATGGTTACAGTGCCAACAGTGACAGTGCCCATGGTGACACTTCTCACGGTGACAGTGCCCATGGGGTCACTTAGCATGGTGAGATTTCTCACGGTGATAGTGCCCGTTGTGACAGTGCTCACAGTGACAATGCCCATGGTGCCAGTGCCCATAGAGACATTCCGCACCGTCACATTTCTCACGGTGAAATTGCCTATGGTGATATTACCCATGGTGACACTGCACATGGTGGCAGTGCAAAATGGTGACAGTGCCCATGGTGACATTGCTCATGGTGACTTTGCTTATGGTGATAGTCCTTACGGTGACAGTGCACATGGTGACACTGCACACAGAGATAGTGTTCATGGTGACAGTGTTCACGGTGATAGTTCCCATGGTGAGAGTGTCCATGGTGACAGTGCCCATAGTCACAATTCTAATGGTGTAGTGCTCACAGTGACAGTGCACATGGTGAAAGTACCCAGGGTGACAGTACTCATGGTGACAGTGCTCATGGTGATAGTACCTATGGTAACAGTGCCCATGTTCACAATTCTCACAGTGATAATGCCTATGGGGAGAGTACCTAGGTTGAAAATGCCCATGGTGACTGTGCCCATGGTGTCATGCCCATGGTGACAGTGCTCATGGTGGCAGTGCTCATGTTGGCAGTGCCATAAATAACAGTGCTCATTGTGGCAGTTCTCATGATGACCATGCTCATAGTGAGAGTGCTCATGTTTACAGTGTTTATGGTGATAGATGTCACAGTGTCAGTGCCCATGGGGACAGTGCCCAGGCTGACAAAGCCCATGGTGTTACTTCCCATTGTGACAGTTCCTACGGTGACAGTGCCCATGGTGACAGCGCCCAGTGTGACAAGGCCCATGGTGACAGTACTCACAGTTACCGTGCCCATGGTGACAGTGCCGATGGTGAGATTGCCAATAGTGACAGTGCTCATGGTGAAACTGCCCATGGAGACATTGCCCATGGTGATAGTGCTCATTGTGACAACACCACGGTGACACTGCCAATGGTGATAGTCCCCGTGGTGACAGTTCTTATGTTGAATGTGACCATGGTGACAATTCCCACGGTGACAGTGCCTATGGCGAAAATTCTCATAGTGACAGTGCTCACATGACAGTGCCCATGGTGATATTACCCATGGTGACAGTACTCATGTAAACGTGCCCATGGTGACACTGCACATGGTGGCAGTGCAAAATGGTGACAGTTCCAATGGTAATATTGCTCATGGTGACATTGCTTATGGTGATAATCCTTACGGTGATAGTGTGTATGGTGAAAATGCACACAGTGACAGTGCTCATGGTGACAGTGTTCACGGTGATAGTGCCGATGGTGAATGTGCCCATGGTGACAGTACCCACAGTCACAATTCTTATGGTGTAGTGCTCACAGTGACAGTGCCCAGGGTGACAGTATTCATGGTGACATTGCTCATGGTGATAGTGCCCATGGTGAGAGTGCCCATGTTCACAACTCTCACGGTGATAATGCCCATGGTGACAATACCCAGGGTGACAGAGCTCATGATAAAAGTGCTTGTGGTGACAGTGCCCATGGTGACAGTACCTAAGGTGACAATTCCCATGGTGAGAGTTCTCCCGGTGACAGTGCCCATGGTGACAATACCCAGGGTGTCCTGCCCATGGTGACAGAGATCATGGTGACACTGCTCATGTGGACAGTGCTATAAGTGACAGTGTTCATTGTGGCAGTGCTCATGGTGAATGTGCTCATGGTGACAGTGCCCATGGTTACAGTGCTTATGGTGATAGATATCATGGTGGCCATGCACATGGTGAGAGTGCCCATGGTGACAGTGCCCAGGCTGACAAAACCCATGGTGATACTTCCCATTGTGACAGTGCCCACGGTGACAGAGCCCATGGTGACACTGCCCAAGATCACAGTGCCCATGGGGAGAGTGTTAATGGTGACTGTGCCCATGGTGACAGTGCCCATGGTGACAGCGCCCAGTGTGACAAGGCCCGTGGTGACAGTCCTCATGGTGACCGTGCCCGTGGTGACAGTGCCGATGCTGACAGTGCCAATAGTGACAGTGATTATGGTGAAACTACCCATGGAGACATTGCCCATGGTGATAGTGCTCATGGTGACAACCCCACGGTGACAGTGCCAATGGTGATAGTCCCCATTGTGACAGTTCTTACGTTGAATGTGACCATGGTGACAGTTCTCACGGTGACAGTGCCTATGGTGAAAATTATCATAGTGACTGTGCTCACGGTGACAGTGCCCATGGTGATATTACACATGGTGACAGTACTCATGGTAAAAGTGCCAATGGTGACACTGCACATGGTGGCAGTGCAAAATGGTGACAGTGGCCATGGTGATTTTGCTCATGGTGACATTTCTTACGGTGATAGTCCTTATGGTGATAGTGTGTACGCTGAAACTGCACACAGTGACAGTGCTCATGGTGACAGTGTTCATGGCGATAGTGCTGATGGTGAATGTGCCCATGGTGACAGTGCCCATAGTCACAATTCTCACAGTGTAGTGCTCACGGTGACAGTGCCCATGGTGACAAAACGCAGGGTGACAGTATTCATGGTGACACTGCTCATGGTGATAGTGCTGATGTTCACAACTCTCACAGTGGTAATGCCCATGGTGACAATACCCAGGGTGACAGAGTTCATGGTAAAAGTGCTCACAGTGACAGTGCCCATGGAGACAGTACCTAAGGTGCCAATTCCCATGGTGAGAGTGCTCATGGTGACAGTGCCTATGGTGACAATACCCAGGGTGTCCTGCCCATGGTGACAGTGATCATGGTGACACTGCTCATGTGCACAGAGCCATAAGTGACAGTGCTCATTGTGGCAGTGCTCATGGTGATCATGCTAATGGTGACAGTACCCATGGTTACAGTGCTTTTGGTGATAGATGTCACGTGGCCGTGTCCACGGGGACAGTGCCCACGCTGAAAAAGGCCATGGTGATACTTCCCATTGTTGCAGTGCCCACAGTGACAGAGCCCATGGTGACAGTGCCCAAGATCACAGTGCCCATGGTGAGAGTGCTAACGGTGACTGTGCCCATGCTGACAGCACCCAGTGTGACAACGCCCATTGTGTCAGTGCTCATGGTGGCCGTGCCAATGCTGACAGTGCCAATGGTGATAGTGCCAATAGTGAGAGTGCTCACGGTGAAACTGCCCATGGAGACACTGCCCATGGTGATAGTGCTCATCGTGACAACCTCTCGGAGGCAGTGCCAATGGTGAGAATCCCCGTGGTAACAGTTCTCACGGTGAAAGTGACCCTGTTGAAATTGCTCATGGTGACAGTGCTCATGGTGACAGTGCTCAAGATGATAGTTTCCATGTTGACAATACTCATGGTGACTGTTCTCATGGTGACATTGCCTATGGTGATAATGTTCTTAGTGACAGTGCTCATGGTGACAGTGCCCATGGTGACAGTGACCACGGTGACTGTTCTCACCATGATAGTGCCCATGGTGACAGTGTTCATGGTGACAGTACGCATTGAGGCTGTGCCCGTGTTGACAGTGCTCAGGGTGATAGTGCTCACGGTGATAGTACTCACGTTGACAATGCCCAAGGTAACAATACCCACGGTGACAGTAATCATGGTGAAAGTGCCCATGGTGGCAGTTCTCATAGTGACAGTTCTTGTGACAGTGTTCATGGTGGCAGTGTTCGTGGTGACAGTGCTCTTGGTGACATTGCTCACGGTGATAGTGCCCATGGTGAGAGTGCCCATGTTCACAACTCTCACGGTGACAGTGCCCATGGTGAGAGTACCTAAGGTGACAATTTCCATGCTGAGAGTGCTCATGGTAACAGTGCCCATGGTGACAATACCCAGGGTGTCCTGCCCATGGTGACAGTGATCATGGTGACACTGCTCATGTGGACAGTGTCATAAGTGACAGTGCTCATTGTGGCAGTGCTCATGATGACTGTGCTCATGCTGGCAGTGCCCATGGTTACAGTGTTTATGGTGATCGATGTCACGGTGGCTGTGCCCACAGTGACAGTGCCAACAATGACAAAGCCCATGGTGATATTTCCCATTGTGACAGTGCCCAGAGTGACAGAGCCCATGGTGACAGTGCCCAAGATAAGAGAGCCCATGGTAAGAGTGATAACAGTGACTGTGCCCATGGTGACAGCACCCAGTGTGACAATGCCCATTGTGACAGTGCTCACGGTGGCCGTGCCGATGCTGACAGTGCCGATGGTGATAGTGCCAATAGTGAGAGTGCTCACGGTGAAACTGCCCATGGAGACACTGCCCATGTTGATAGTGCTCATCGTGACAACCCCTCGGAGGCAGTGCCAATGGTGAGAGTCCTCGTGGTGACAGTTCTCACGGTGAAAGTGACCCTGTTGAAATTGCTCATGGTGACAGTGCTCATGGTGACAGTGCCTATGGTGATAATGCTCTTAGTGACAGTGCTCACAGTGACAGTGCCCATGGTAGACAGTGACCACAGTGACTGTTCTCACCGTGATAGTGCCCATGGTGACAGTGTTCATGGTGACACTCTTCATTGAGGCTGTGCCCGTGGTGACAGTTCTCAGGGTGATAGTGCTCACAGTGATAGTACTCACGTTGACAGTGCCCAAGGTGACAATACCCATGGTGACAGTAATCATAGTGAAAGTGCCCATGGTGGCAGCTCTCATAGTGAAGTTCTTGTGACAGTGCTCATGGTGGCAGTGCCCATGGTGAGACTACCGATGGTGACACTGCCCATGGTGACAGTGCACATGGTCATGGTGCATCTGGTGGCAGTGCAAAATAGTGACAGTGCCCATGGTGATATTGCTCATGGTAATAGTGCCCATGGTGAGAGTGCCCATGGTTACAGTCCTCATGGTGACAGTGCCCCTGCTGAGAGTGCACACCGTGAGAGTGCCCATGGTGGCCATGCCCATGGTGACAGTTCTTATCATGATAGTGCTCACGGTAGCAGTGTTCATAGTAATAGTACTCACGGTGGCAGTGCCCACAATGAGAGTTCCAAAGGGGAGAATACTGACTGTGACAGTGCACATGGTGACTTTTCTCTCTGTGACACTGCCCTTGGGGACAATTAGCATGGTGAGATTTCTCACGATAAGATCTGTCACCATGGGCACGGCCACCAAGGGAACTCTCATGGTGTGCACAGTCACCAGGGGCACTGTCACCATGGGCACTGTCACCATGAGCACTGTAACCGTGGGCACTCTCACCATGGGCATTATCACTATGAGCAATATCACTATGGACACTGTCACTATTTTGCACTGCCATCAGATGCACCATGACCATGTGCACTGCCACCATGGTCAGTGTCACCATCGGTAGTCTCACCATGGGCACTGCCACCATGAGCACTGTCACCAAGAGCACTGTCACCACGAGCACTGCTCCCATGAGCACTGTCACAAGAACTGTCACTATGAGAACTGCCACCATGGGCACTTTCACCATGATTACTGTCACCCTGGGTATAGCCACCTTGGGCACTGTCAACGTGAGTACTATCACCGTGAGCACTATCACCCTGAGCACTGTCACCACGGGCACAGCCTCAATGCAGACTGTCACCATGAACACTGTCACCATGGGCACTATCACGGTGAGAACAGTCACGGTGGTCACTGTCACCATGGGCACTGTCACCATGAGCACTGTCACTAAGAGCATTATCACCATAGGCATTGTCACCATGAGAAAAGTCACCAAGGGTAGTGTGAACATGGAGACTATCACCTTGAACACTGTCAACCTGAGCAATGTCACCATGAGCAATTTCAACAGGGTCACTTTCACCATGAGAACTGTCATCACCGGGACTCTCACCATTGTCACTGCCTCCGAGAGGTTGTCACGATGGGCACTATCACCATGGGCAGTGTCTCCATGGGCAGTTTCACCATGAGCACCCTCACTATTGGCACTATCACCATTGGGACTGTCAACATCGGCACGGTCACTGTGAGCACTTTCACAATGGGTGTTGTCACCCTGGGCACTGTCACCATGGGCACAGTCACCATTAGCAGTCTCACCATGGACACTGTGATCTTCGGCACTGTCACCATGGGCTCTGTCACTGTGGGTACTATCACAATGGGAAATATCACCAAGGGCTATATCAGCGTGGGCACTGTCACCGTGGGCAATGCCACCCTGACATCTATCACCATAAGCACTGTAAACATGGGCACTGTCACCATGAGCATGGTCACCATGAGCATCACCACAATGAGCACTGTCACTTATGACACTGTCCACATGAGCAGTGTCACCATGATCACTCTCACCATGGGCAGGACACCCTGGATATTGTCACCATGGGCACTGTCACCATGAGCACTCTCACCATAGGAATTGTCACCTTAGGTACTGTCACCATGGGCACTGTCACTATGAGCACTTTTACCATGAGCTCTGTCACCCTGCGTATTGTCACCATGGGCACTATCACCGTGAGAATTGTGAACATGGGCACTCTCACCATGGACACTATCACCATGAGCAATGTCACCATGAATACTGTCACCCTATATATTGTCACCATGGGCACTGTCACCATGAGAATTGTGACTATGGGCACTGTCACCATGGGCACATTCACCATCGGCTCTATAGCCGTGAACACTTTCACCATGAGCACTGTCACTGTGCAGTTTCACCATACACACGATCACCGTAAGGACTATCACCATAAGCAATGTCACAATGAGCAATATCACCATGGGCACTGTCACCATTTTGCACTGCAACCATATGCAGTGTCACCATGGGCACTTTTACCATGAGTATTGTCACCATGGGTAATATCACCATGGGCACTGTCATTGTGAGCACTGTCACTATGAGAATTTTCACCATAGGCACTGTCACCATGAGAACTGTCACCATGGGCACTGTCAACATGGAGACCATCACCTTGAGCACTGTCACCATGAGAAATGTCACCATGGTTACATTGAACGTAAGAACAGTCACCATGGGGACTATCACCATTGGCACTGTCACTGTGGGGTTGTCACCATGTGCACTATCACCATGGGCAATGTCACAGTGGGGTTGTCACCATGAGCACTATCACCATGGGAAATGTCTACATGGACAGTTTCACCATGAACACTGTCACCATGAGCACTGTCACCATTGGCCTTGTCACACTGTGCGGTGTCACCATGGGCACTGTCACCGTGGGCACTGTCACAATGGGAAGTATCACCATGGGCTTTGTCAGCGTGGGCACTGTCCCCGTGGCATTGACACCGTGACATATGTCACCATAAACACTGTAAACATGGGCACTGTGTCCATGGGCATTATCACCATGAGCACTGTCACCATGAGTACTGTCACCCTGGGTATTTTCACCACGGGCACTGTCACTGTGAGCACTACACCATGAGAATTGTGAAAATGGGCACTGTCACCATGGACACTCTCACCATGGGAACTATCACCGTGAACACTGTCACCATGAACAATGTCACTGTGTGCAGTGTCACCATGTGCACTGTCACCATAAGGAATATCACCGTAAGCAAAGTCACCATGAGGAACGTTACCATGGGCACTGTCACCATTCTGCACTGCCACCATGTGCAGTGTCACCATGGGTAATATCACCATAGACACTTTCACCGTGAGAAATGTGACCATGCAGAATGTCTATGGGCACTGGCACCATGGGCATTGTCACTGTGAGCACTGTCACAACGGGCACTATCACCGTGAGAAATCTCACCATGCTAACTGTCCCCATGGGCACTGTCACCGTGAGAAGGGTCACCATGGGCTCTGTAACTGTCGGCACTGTCACCATGGGCACTGTCATTGTGGGCCGTCACCATGGCCACTGCCACCTTGGTCTCTGTCACCATGAACATTGAAACAATGCCCATTATCACCGTGTTAACTGTCACCATGGGCACTATCACCATGAGCACTGTCAGCATGTGCACTGTCACTATTTAGCACTGTCACCAGGTGAACTACCACCATGGGCACTGTCACAATGTGCACTATCACCGTGAGCACTGTTACCATTGGCACTGTAACAATGCGCAGTGTTACCATCGGTGGCTGTCCCCATGGGAACTGCCACCAAGAGGACTGTCACCATTAGCACTGTCACCACGAGCACTGCCACCCTGGACACTGCTATTATGAGCACTGTCACCATGAGTACTGTCATCATGGGCACTGTCACCAAGGGCACAGCCACCACGTGTACTGTTACCATGGTCACTTTCTCAGTGAGCACTGTCACCATGGGAACTACCAACTTGAGCAATGTCATCATGAGCACTTTCACAGTGGGAACTGCCACCATGGGCACTATCAACGTGCAGACTCTCACCATTGGCACTATCAACATAGGCACTATCACTGTGAGCACTGTCACCGTTGGCCCTGTCACCATGAGCACTATTACTGTGAGCACTAGCACCATGACCACTCTTACTGTGGTAACTGTCACCATGGGAACTGTCACTGTGAGCACTGTCACTATGTGTACTGGCACAATGCGGGCTGTCACAATGAGCCTTATCACCATGGACACTATCACCATGAGCACTCTCACCGTGGTCACTGTTACCATGGGTACCGTCACTGTGAGCACTGTCACCATAGGCAATGGCACCGTGGTTACTGTCACCATGGGCACTGTCATCATGGGTATTGTCACTGTGGGCTGTGTCACCATGGGCATGGCCACCATGGGCACTAGCACTGTGAGCACTGTCACCACGGGTACTGCTACCATGTGCACTGTCACTGTGAGCAATGTCAGCATGGGTTGTCACCGTGTGCACTGTCGCCATGAGAACTGTCAGCATGGACACTGTCACCATTTTTCACTGCCACCATGTGCACTACCACCATGTGCACTCTCACCATGGGCACTGTCACCATGAGCACTGTCACCATGAGTACTGTCATCATGGGCACCGTCACCAAGGGCACAGCCACCATGTGCACTGTTACCATGTTCACTATCACCATGGGAACTACCAACATGGGCACTATCATCATGAGCACTTTCACAATGGGAACTGCCACCACGGCACTATTAACGTGAGCACACTCACCATGGGCACAATCACCCAGGGCACTCTCAGTTTCAGGACTATCGCCATGGGTACTGCAACCATGACCACTGTCACCATTAGCACTGTCACCATTCTCAGTATCACCATGGGCACTGTCACCATGGGCACTATCACCATGAGAACTGTCAGCCTGGGCACTGTCACCATGGGTATTGTGACTTGGTGCACTGTCACCGTGAGCACTGTCACATTAGGCACTGGCACAATGTGGACTGTCACCATGAGCACTGTCATCATGGGCACTCTCACCCTAAGAACTGTCACCGTGAGCACTTTCATGATGGGCACTTCCAACATTGGCACTATCACTGTGAGCAATGTCATCAAGAGCACTGTGACGGTGGGCAGTGTCACCATGCACACTGTCACCATGAGCATGGTCACCATAAGCACTATCACCATGAGCACTGTCACCATGAGTACTGTCACCCTGGGTATTTTCACCATGGACACTGTCACTGTGAGCACTACACCATGAGAATTGTGACTATGGGCACTGTTACTATGGACACTCTCACCATGGCAACTATCACCGTGAACACTGTCACCATGAACACTGTCACCGTATGCAGTGTCACCATGCGCACTGTCACCATAAGGACTATCACTGTAAGCAAAGTCACCATGAGCAATGTCACCATGGGCACTGTCACAATCTTGCACTGCCACCATGTGCAGTGTCACCATGGGTAATATCACTATAGGCACTTTCACCATTAGAAATGTGACTGTGGGGAATGTCTCTATGGGCACTGGCACCATGGGCCTTCTCAATGAGAGCACTGTCAAAAAGGGCACAATCACTGTGAGAAATCTCACCATGCTAACTGTCCCCATAGGCACTGTCACCGGGAGAAGAGTCGCCATGGGTACTGTCACTGTCGGCACTGTCACTTTGGGCACTGTCATTTTGGGCACTGTCACCATGGCCACTGCCACCTTGGGCTCTGTCACCATGAACACTGTAACAGCGCCTATTATCACTGTGTGCACTGTCACCATGGGCACTATCACCATGAGCACTGTCAGCATGTGCACTCTCACTATTTAGCACTGTCACCAGGTGAACTACCACCATGGGCACTGTCAAGATGTGCACTATCACGGTGTGCATGCTTACCATGGGCACTGTAACAATGCAAAGTGTCTCCATCGGTACTGTTCCCATGGGAACTGCCACCAAGGGCACTGTCACCATTAACACTGTCACTGTGCAGTTTCACCATACACACTATCACCATAAGCAATGTCACCATGAGCAATATCACCATGGGCACTGTCACCATTTTGCACTGCCACCATGTGCAGTATCACCATGGACACTTTTACCATGAGTACTGTCACCATGGGTAATATCACCATGGGCACTGTCACCATGAGCACTGTCACTATGAGAATTTTCACCATAGGCACTGACACCATGAGAACTGTCACTATGGTCACATTCAACGTAAGTACTGTCACCATGGGTACTGCAACAAAGATAACTGTCACCGTGAGTACTGTCTGCATGGGTTGTCACCGTTTGCACTGTCACCATGAGAACTGTCAACATGGGCACTGTCACCATTTTTCACTGTCACCATGTGAAATGTCACCGTGGGCACTATCACCATGAGAACTGTCACCATGAGTCCTGTCATCACGGGCACTGTCACCAAGGGCATGGCCACCATGTGCACTGTTACCATGGTCACTATCACCTTGAGCACTCTCACCATGGGAACTACCAACATGGGCACTGTCACCGTGAGCACTGTCACCGTCGGCACTGTCACCATGAGCAATATTACTGTGAGTACTACCACCGTGAGCACTCTCACCATGGTCACTGTCAGCATGGGCACTGTCACCGTGGCCACTTTCACTATGGGTACTGGCACAATGCGGACTGTCACAATGAGGCCTGTCACCACGGACTCTATCATCATGAGCACTCTCACCGTGGTCACTTTTACCATGGGTACTGTCACTGTGAGCACTGTCACCATAGGGAATGGCACTGTGGGCACTGTCACCATGGGCACTGTCATCATGGGAATTGTCACCATGGGCAGTGTCACCATGGGCACTGCAACCATGGGCACTATCACTGTGAGCTGTATCACCACGGGTACTGCTACCATGAGCACTGTCACTGTGAGCACTGTCACCACGCTTACTGCTACCATGAGCACTGTCAGCATGGGTTGTCACCATGTGTACTGTCACCATGAGAAGTGTCAGCATGGGTGCTGTCACCATTTTTCACTGCCACCATATGCACTACCACCATGAGCACTGTCATCATGGGCACTCTGACCGTGAGCACTGTCACCATGAGTACTGTCATCATGGGCACTGTCACCAAGGGCACAGCTACCATGTGCACTGTTACCATGGTCACTATCACCGTGAGCACTGTCACCATGGGAACTACCAACATGGGGACAGTCACCATGAGCATTTTCACAATAGGAACTTCCACCATGGGCCATATTAACGTGAGCACACTCACCATGGGCAGTATCACCAAGGGCACTGTCAGTTTCAGCACTATCACCATGGGTACTGCAACCATGACCATTGTCACCATAAGCACTGTCACCATTCTCAGTATCACCATGTGCACTGTCACCATGAGCACTGTCACCTTGGGCACTGGCAATATGTGGACTGTCACCATGAGCACTGTCATCATGGGCACTATTACTGTTAGAACTGTCACCGTGGTCACTGTCACCATGGGCACTGTCACCGTGAGCACTATCACCATGAAGGTAGTGACCATATACACTGTCACCATGGCAGGGTCCCCATGGAACATTTCACTGTTAGTACTGTCACCATGGACACTATAACTATGGGCACTGTCACCGTGAGCTCTGTCACAATGGACACTTTCATCATGAGCACTGCCACTGTGACCATTCTCAACATAAGAAATGTCACCATGGGCACTTTCACGATGGGCCCTTCCAGCAATGGCACTATCACCGTAAGCACTGTCAACAAGAGCACTGTCATGGTCGGCAGTGTCACCATGCGCATAATCACCTCAAGGAATATCACATTAAGTAATGTCACCATGGGCACTGTCACCATGAGCACTGTAACCATGGGCAATCTCACCATGGGCATTATCACCATAAGCAATATCACCACCGGCACTTTCACTATTTTGCACTGCCACCAGATGCACCATGACCATGTGCAGTGTCACCAGGGGCAGTGTCACCATCGGTAGTCTCACCGTGAGCACTGCCACCATGAGCACTGTCACCAAGAGCACTTTCACCACGAGCACTGCTCCCATGAGCACTGTCACAAGAACTGTCACTATGAGAATTGCCACCATGGGCACTTTCACCATGATTAATGTCACCGTGGTTATTGTCACCTTGGGCACTGTCAACGTGAGTACTATCACTGGAAGCACTATCACCCTGAGCCCTGTCACCACGGGCACAGCCTCAATGTAGACTGTCACCATGAACAGTGTCACCATGGGCACTATCAATGTGAGAACAGTCACCGTGGTCACTGTCACCATGGGCACTGTCACCATGAGCACTGTCACTAAGGGCATTATCACCATACGCACTGTCACCGTTAGAACAGTCACCATGGGTACTGTCAACATGGAGACTATCACCTTGAGCACTGTCACCATGAGCACAGTCACCATGAGCAATTTCAACAGGGTCACTTTCACCGTGAGAACTTTCACCATGTGGACCCTCACCATTGGCACTGCCTCCGAGGGTTTGTCACGATGAGCACTATCAACATGGGCAGTGTCTCCATGGGCAGTTTCACTATGAGCACTCAGTATTGGCACTATCACCATTGGCACTGTCAGCATCGGCACGGTCACCGTGAGCACTGTCACAGTGTGCGTTGTCACACTGAGCACTGTCACCATGGGCACAGTCACCATGGGCACTGTAATCTTGGGCACTGTCACCATAGGCTCGGTAACCGTGGGCACTGTCACAATGGGAAGTATCACCATGGGCTTTGTCAGTATGGGCACTTTCACCGTGGGCATGGCAACCATGACATGTATCACCATAAGCACTGTAACCATGGGCACTGTCACCATGAGCACAGTCACCAAGAGCACTTCCACAATGAGCACTGTCACTTATGGCACTGTCCACATGAGCAGTGTCACCATGATCACCGTCACCTTGGGCAGGACACACAGGGTATTGTCACCATTGGCAATATCACCATGAGCACACTCACCATGGGAATTCTCACCTTAGGTACTGTCACCATGGGCACTGTCACCATGAGCACTACACCGTGAGAATTGTGACTATGGGCACTGTCACCATGGGCACATTCACGATCGGCACTATCGCCATGAACACTGTCACCATGAGTTCTGTCACTGTGTGCAGTTTCACCATACACACTATGACTGTAAGGACTATCACCATAAGCAATGTCACAATGAGCAATATCACCAAGGGCACTGTCACCATGGGCAATGTCACCGTGGGCACTGTCACAATGGGAAGAATGTGCATGGGCTTTGTCAGCATGGGCACTTTCACCGTGGGAACTGCCACCATGACATCTATCACCATAAACAATGTAAACAGGGGCACTGTCACAATGAGCAGGGTCACCATGAGTACTGCCACAATGAGCACTGTTATTTATGGCACTGCCAACATGAGCACTATCACCATGAGCACTGTCACCATGTGCATGACACCATGGGCACTGTCACCATGGGCATTGTCACCCTAGGTACTCTCATTATAGGCATTATCACTGTGAGAATTGTGAACATGGGCACTGTCACCATGGGCACTATCACCATGAGCACTGTCACCATGAGTACTGTCACCCAGGGTACTTTCACCATGGGCACTGTCACTGTGAGCACTACACTATGAGATTTGTGACTATGGGCAATGTCACCATGGACACTCTCACCATGGGAACTATTACCGTGAACACTGTCACCATGAACACTGTCACTGTGTGCAGTGTCCCCATGTGCACTGTCACCATAAGGACTATCACAGTAAGAAAAGTCACCATGAGCAATGTCACCATGGGCACTGTCACCATTTTGCATTGCCACCATGTGCAGTGTCACCATGGGTAATATCACCATAAGCAGTTTCACCGTGAGAAATGTGACCTTGCAGAATGTCTCTATGGGAACTGGCACCAAGGGCAAGGTCACTGTGAGCACCATCACAACGGGCACTATCACCGTGAGAAATCTCACTTGCTAACTGTCCCCATGGGCACTGTCACCGTGAGAAGTGTCACCATGGGCACTGTCACTGTTGGCACTGTCACCATGGCCACTGCCACCTTGGGTTCTGTCACCATGAACACTGTAACAATGCCCATTATCACCGTCTGCACTGTCACCATGGGCACTATCACCATGAGCACTGTCAGCATGTGCACTGTCACTATTTAGCACTGTCACCAGGTGAACTACCACCATGGGCACTGTCACGATGTGCACTATCACTGTGAGCACAGTTACCATGGGCACTGTAACAATGTGCAGTGTCACCAACGGTACTGTCCCCATAGGAACTGCCACCAAGTGCAGTGTCAGCATTAGCACTGTCACCACGAACACTGCAACCTTGGGCACTGCTATTATGAGTACTGTCACCATGAAAACTGTCGCTATGAGAACTGTTCACCATGGGTATTTTCAACATGAGTACTGTCACCATGGGTATTGTCACCATTTGCACTGTCACCATGAGCACTATTACCGTGAGCACTATCACTGTGAGCACCCTCACTGTGGTCACTGTCACCATGAGCACTGTCGCCATGGGTAGTGGCTCAATGCGGACTGGCACCATGAGCCATGTCACCATGGGCACTATCACTGTGAGCACAGTCTCCTTGGTCACTGTCACCATGGGAACTGTTACCATGAGCACTTTCACCATAGGCAATGGCGCCATGGGCACTCTCACCATGGGCACTGTCATCATGGGCAATATGACTGTGAGCACTGTCACCATGGGTACTGCAACAAAGAGAACTGTCACTGTGAGTACTGTCCGCATGGGTTGTCACCATGTGCACTGTCACCATGAGAACAGTCAACATGGGAACTGTCACCATTTCTCACTGCCACCATATGCAATGTCACCGTGGGCACTATCACCATGAGAACTGTCACCATGAGTCCTGTCATCATGGGCACTGTCACCAAGGGCACTGCCACCATCTGCAATGTTACCATGGTCACTATCACCGTGAGCACTGTCACCATGGGAACTACCAACATGGGCAATGTCATCATGAGCACTTTCACAATGGGAACTGCCACCATGGGCACTATCAACGTGCGGACTCTTACCATGGGCACTATCACCATGAGCACTGTCACCGTGAGCACTTTCAACTTCGGCACTGTCATCATGAGCACTATTACTGTGAGCACTACCACTGTGAGCACTCTCACCATGGGCACTCTCACCATGAGTATTTTCACTCTGGGGACTGGCACAATGCGGACTGTCACAATGAGCCCTGTCACCATAGACACTACCACCATGAGCACTCTCACCGTGGTCACTGTTACCATGGGTACTGTCACTGTGAGCACTGTCACCCAAGAAAATGGCACAGTGGGCACTGTCACCATGGGCACTGTCATCATGGGCATTGTCACTGTTGGCAGTGTCTCCATGGGCACTGCCACCATGGGCACTATCACTGTGAGCACTGTCACCACGGGTACTTCTACCATGAGCACTGTCAGCATGGGTTGTGACTGTGTGCGCTGTCAACATGAGAACTGTCAGCATGGGCACTGTCACCATTTTTCACTGCCACAATGTGCACTACCACCATGGGCACTGTCACCATGGGCACTATCACCGTGAGCACTGTCACCATGAGTACTGTCATCACGGGCACTGTCACTAAGGGCACAGCTACCATGTGCACTGTTACCATGGTCACTATCACCGTGAGCACTGTCACCATGGGAACTACCAACATGAACACTGTCACCATGAGCACTTTCACAATGGGAACTGGCACCATGGTCACTATTAACATGAGCACACTCACCATGGGCACTATCACCAAGGGCACTGTCAGTTTCTGCACTATCACCATGGGTACTGCAACGATGACCACTGTCAACATAAGCACTGTCACCATTCTCAGTATCACCATGTGCACTGTCACCATGGGCACTATCAACATGAGAACTGTCAGCCTGGGAACTGTCACCATGGGTATTGTGACTTTGGGCACTGTCACCATGAGCACTGTCACCTTGGGCACTGGCACAATGTGGACTGTCACCATGAGCACTGTCATCATGGGCACTGTCACGGTGAGCACTATCACCCTGAGGGTTGTGACCATGGGCACTGTCACCATGGGCAGTGACCCCATGGACAATTTCACTGTTAGTACTGTCACCATGGACACTATAATTATGGGCACTGTCACCGTGAGCTCTGTCACCATGGGCACTTTCACCATGAGCACTGCCACTCTGACCACTCTCACCATTAGAACTGTCACCATGGGCATTTTAACGTTGGGCACTTCCAACATTGGCACTATCACCATGAGCACTGTTACGGTGGGCAGTGTCACCATGCACACTATCACCACAAGGACTATCACATTAAGCAATGTCACCATGGGCACTGTCACCATTTTGCACTGCCACCATGTGCAGTATCACCTTAGGCACTGTCACCATGAGCACTTTATCACTGAGTACTGTCACCATGGGTAATAGCACCATGGGCACTGTCACAGAGAGAACTATCACTGTGAGCAATGCCATGATGGGCACTGGCGCCATGGTTCTTGTCACCACGAGCACTGAAACAATGGGCACTATCACCGTGAGAAATCTCAGTGTGCTAACTGTCCCCAAGGGCACTGTCACAGAGAGAAGAGTCACCATGGGCACTGTCACAGTATTCTCACCATTGGCAGTCTCATTGTGGGCACTGCCACCATCAGCACTATTACCATGAACACTGCTACCGTGAGCACTATCATGATAAGAACGGTCAACATGGGCACGGCCACCATGGGCACTCTCACAGTGTGCACTGTCACCAGGGGCACTGTCACCATGGGCACTGTCACCATGAGCACTGTAACCATGGGCACTCTCACCATGGGCACTATCACCATGAGCAATATCACCATGGGCACTGTCACTATTTTGCACTGCCACCAGATGCACCATAACCATGTGCACTGTCACCATGGGCAGTGTCACCATGGGTAGTCTCACCATGGGCACTGCCACCATGAGCACTGTCACTGAGAGCACTCTCACCACGAGCACTGCCACCATGAGCACTGTCACAAGAACTATCACTAAGAGAACTGACACCATGGGCACTTTAACCATGATTACTGTCACCGTGGGTATTGTCACCTTGGCCCTGTCAACGTGAGTACTATCACCGTGAGCACTATCACACTTAGCACTGTCACCACGGGCACAGCCTCAATGCGGACTGTCACCATGAACACTGTCACCAGGGGCACTATCACGGTGAGAACATTCACCGTGGTCACTGTCACCATGGGCACTGTCACCGTGAGCACTGTCACTAAGAGCATTATCACCATAGGCACTGTCACCGTGAGAACAGTCAGCATGTGCACTGTCAACATGGAGACTATCACCTTGAACACTGTCACCATGAGCATTGTCACCATGAGCACTGTCACCATGAGATATTTCAACAGGGTCACTTTCACCATGAGAACTGTCACCACGGGGATTCTCACCATTGGCACTGCCTCCGAGGGGTTGTCACGATGAGCACTATCACCATGGGCAGTGTCTCTATGGGCAGTTTCACCGTGAGCACTCTCACTATTGGGACTATCACCATCGGCACTGTCATCATCATCACGGACACTGTGAGCACTGTCACAATGGGCGTTGTCACACTGGGCACTGTCACCATGGGCACAGTCACCATTAGCACTCTCACCATGGGCTCTGTGATCTTTGGCACCGTCACCATGGGCTCTGTCACCGTGGGCACTGTCACAATGGGAAGTATCACCATGGGCTTTGTCAGCGTGGGCACTGTCACAGTTGGCATGGCCCCTGTGACATCTATCACCAATCAAAGTAGCTTTATTTTGGTAATGCCAGGTTGCTTTAATATTCAAGCATGAAATTCATCCCAGGAATGAATTAGAGTGGGAAAAAAGTCATTTAAAACAGAAGCCTTGGGAATTCCCTGGTGTCCAGTGCTTAGAACTTGGTGCTTTCACTGCTGTGGCCCTTGAGTCCAATCCCAGGTCAGGGAACTAAGATCCTGCAAGACATGAGGCAGGGCCCTGGAAAAAAAATAAAATAATGAAGTCTTAACCAGGAGAAGCACAAGATCGAATACACATAACAGATAACACCTTAGGACAAGTAGGTGAAGATTATGGAATATTCTAAATTTTAAAACAAAAAGAAACTTTTAAAGATTCAAAAGGATGTGACTAATATTGTACATAGGCAAAAAATAAAATAAAATAAAATATATAAATGATGGGATGCCAAAAATCCAGATGCCCAAATCCTGTCTCTGAAGATTCTCATTCAATGGGTTCTGGATTTCCTCTATGTTTCAAAATCTACAAGTGATTGTGATACGACTCACAGACACAATGTAAAGCTTCTGCTTTGCAGGAAAGAATACCAGATTATTCTGTTATTTTATAGTTATACTAACAGGTTGTACTATTGACGGATAAGTCTGATGTCAAAATGCACTCCCCACTAGGGATAAAAAAGGAACTAGTAGTCTCTACTGCTACTTGGTGGCCGCATGCATGTATTGCAAGAGCAATTATTGTAGGAGTCCAAATTAGTGGAACATTTTAGAATTGGAAGACTACATACAGATCATCTAGTCAAGCTTCCAACTATTATAGTTGTAAAAACTATGGCCCATATAAATGAAATGATTTATCTCCAAAGAGTGTTAGTGAAAGAGTATGAAATATATATATATATATATATATATA
The DNA here is from genome assembly GCF_964341445.2 of Mesoplodon mirus. Taxonomy (NCBI): domain Eukaryota; kingdom Metazoa; phylum Chordata; class Mammalia; order Artiodactyla; family Ziphiidae; genus Mesoplodon; species Mesoplodon mirus. The sequence continues at coordinate 190,318,593 of NC_138976.1, read as the reverse complement.
TATATATATATATATATATATATATATATATATATATATATCTGAACTTTTAATTTAGTGCTGTTTTTATTAATCTCAAGTACTAGCTTAAACTTCAGTGTGACAGATTTGGGATTGAATTCTTGCTCAAATTTACTGATTGTGTGCCTTTTAGTAAGTTACTAAAACACTATTTATTTTTTAACAGATTTATGTATTTATTTATTTTTGGCTGCATAGGCTCTTCATTGCTGTGCACGGGCTTTCTCTAGTTGCAGTGAGTGGGGGCTACTCTTTGTTGCAGTGCACAGGCTTCTCATTGGGGTGGCTTCTCGTTGTTGCTGAGCATGTAGTGTATATGCGTGGGCTTCAGTAGTTGCGGTTCACGGGCTCTAGAGCGCAGGCTCAATAGTTGTGGTGCATGGTCTTAATTGCTCCGTGGCATGGGCAGTCTCATTTGCAGGTTCTGGGGAGGATTAAATGAGCTCATGTGATATCCAAGTGACTGAGGCAGAGTAGGCTCGGGATGAATCTTTGCTTGGTTTTCATTAGCTGCGGAGAAGAGGATGACAGCTTGGTGCCTCTCCAACTTTCATATGGGTGTGCCTCTCTTGGGGATCTTGTTAAGTGCAGGCTGGTATTCAGTAGTTCTGGGTGGGGCCTGGATTCTGTGCTTCTAAGAAGCTCCTAGGTGATGGTGATGCTGAGGGCAAGGGTCCAGCTCCTGCATTTCTCCCTTTCTGGAAGAGCAGGACGTCTGCACCCCGGGAGGAGAAAACATCCGCAAAGTGACTACTAGGCACCAGCTTCCCTTACAGGCAAGGGACCTTTACCACTGCTCCCAACCATTGTGTCTGAGGTGCAGCAAGCCAAAACACTGAGATGCTGAGGTTTGAAGCAAAGAGGAGGTTTATTCACAGTGCAGCCAAGCGAGGAAGTGATGTGAGAATACGTGTCAAATCCTCCTTCCCGAAGGCAAGGGCCTTGGGGTATCTGTGGGATAAAGAATAAAGAAGCAGGGCAGTATGGGTCATGGGGAGCATGAGGAAAGGTGATTGGAAAAAGATGTGCTCATCATTGTTCTGAGCTGCTGTAATAGGCTACAGGGCTCGGCACATTCTCAGGTTGGAGTTTTTGGCCCTCTGATGGCAGAAGGTCAAAAGGCACTTGCCCAGGTGGAAGATCGGTGGTCCTCTCCACTCTAAACTTGCTCCGCCTAACTAGGCACAGCTGATTCCATGTTCCTGGACAATACCGGGGCAAACATCTTATTGCTTCTGCTACATGCTACTTGGAGGACATGCAAGTGTTCAAGGTACCTTGATGAGTGAAGACAGGATTTCACTAATCATGACACATGGTTTCACTTCCAGGCGAGCAGAAGAGACCTGTAGGCTGAGTCTGGCTCCTGGCACCTGGAATTGGAGACAGATGGTTTAAAAACGGGCTTTCCCACCCTCTGTGTGATCTTAGGTAGATAAGACTATTGAACCTTTTCTCCAATTAAAATGTGTGACTGGAAACACACATAGTGGCATGTCTGACACACAGTAGTTATGCTACCGTAAGTCATTATTGGAAACTGAAGCCGTGGTTTTGAGGGATCATCAAAACCAGTACAATGGTTGCCATGTCTTTCCTTGTTCATCCTGGTGACAAACCTCGTAGAGAGAGCTCCATCCTTTCTCCCAGGACCACACGCCTAGTACTTAGAGTGAAGTGGTTATGTCTCACTTAAGGCACCTTTTCCTTTTCCTTCCTTTTTTCTTCATTAGTCTTCATCCAACTGGCCTTTCTAAATTTTACAGAAAACAAAACCATTTCTCAATGGATTCAGATACTACCCCAAGTTAATATTCCAACCAAGTTCTTGATCTTCCAGGTCTCATCACCAGAAATTTCTGAGCCTAAATCTTCTCTAGTTTCTAGGATCACTCATTTTCTCATTTCTCCCTTCTCCTTTGAATTCAGAGTCTTGCCAATTTAGTCCCTTCCCTAACCACAACTTATAATAAGGTGACACAGCAAAGTGATGAAAGTCTAGATGGTCTGGTTTTAATCCTGGGTTTTTGCCACCTACTTACTGTGTGGTATTAGGCAAGCTATTCAACATCTCTGGGCCTCAGTTTCCCCTCCCCAAAGTAAATATTATGAATATTACCTGCCGGGCTTCCATAGTGGTGCAGTGGTTGGGAGTCCGTCTGCTGATGCAGGGGGCACGGGTTCATGCCCATATCTGGGAGGATCCCACATGCCGTGGAGTGGCTGGGCCCGTGAGTCATGGCCACTGAGCCTGCACATCCAGAGCCTGTGCTCCGCAATGGGAGAGGCCACAACAGTGAGAGGCCTGTGTACCACAAAAAAAAGAACATTACCTGCCTATAGGGTTGCCATTATGAGGAATATGTGGGTTAATATTTGGTAAGAACTTAGAATAGTACTTGTTATAGTCTAAGCACTACAGTTGTGCTTTTTAATAATAATAAATGAAATTCCAAACGTATACCTTACTCAACTTTCTGTCATAACATTGAAGTGTTGGTCTATTTTTTTTGTTTTGTTTTGTTTTTTTGTTTGTCTGTTTTCTGTTTTTTTTATTTTTTTATTATTTTTTTCTGCTTTATATCTGTTGGGTCTTGTCAGCCTGGAAAGGAGGTGGTGTGTCCGTAGCTTTGGTGTCAGATGTGCTGCCTGCCGAAGCACCGACGCCCGCCAACGCCATGACTGCCAAAGCCGTGAACGGGTGCTAGAGAAAGCAGGAGCAGAATGGAAGATGATGGCATGGGAAGGAGGTGTGGTGTCCATAGGTTTGGGGTCTGAGGTGCTGCCTGCTGAAGCACCGATGCCCGACAAAGCCGTAAATTGGATGCTGGAGAAAACAGGAGCAGAATGGAAAATGATGGCTTGGGAAGGAGGTGTGGTGTCCATAGGTTTGGGGTCAGACGTGCTGCCTGCTGAAGCACAGATGCCCGCCAAAGCCGTAAATGGGGTGCTGTGGAAAACAGGAGCAGAATGGTAGATGATGGCGTGGGAAGGAGGTGTGGTGTCCATGGCTTCCATATCAGAGCTGCTGCGTGCCTGATCTGAGAGCAGAGAGTGACAGTGGGAGAGCTTCTCACTCCTTTTATATCTGACGGCTCTGCCTGCCTCTGTGACATGTCCATTGTACGTGTCACAGAGAAAGGGCAGGCGGGGCAGTGGGTGAGGCAGGGGGCACATGCAAGCCCAGCTGGTGGAGAAACCCCAGCCCAAAGGCAAAGGGCGGGGCCCATTCTGGACTTTCTAGTGGCTGGGTCTTCTCGCTGTGGGTGGCAGGGGTTTGGCACGGAATGGGACACCATGCGGAGATTGTTGGGGACTGTGGAAGCCTTCTCCTTCAGAGCTCACCCTGTCTGGGCACCGGCTCTGCAGGCCCCACAGCAGTGCATATGTATCGGCCAGCCCTTCCCCACCACGGGGCCCAGAGTCCAGGGCCTGCTCAGAGCTGATGGCAGGAGGCACTCAGAACATGCCAGGGTGTGAGCAACCTCCTCCGGGGAACTCCCCTGCTTCTCTGCGAGGTCTGGATACAAGATCGCCTTCTCCAGGGCTGCTCAGCTGCCAGCAACACCATGAGACAGGTGGCGAAGGTTTCTGAGCAGGAGATGCAGAGCCCTGATCTGACTGGATGCTGCACCCCATGATGTCCCTTCCTGGCAGGTAGGTTCATTCTTCACTTCTTTTTTGAAATTTGGTCAAACAAGATGAAAAGGGGCATGGAGCATTGTTATTGCAGGGGTCTTGGAGCATTGTGATGACAAGGGCATGGAGCATAGTGATAAGAAGGCCATGGAGCATACTGATGACATGTGTCATGGAGCTTTGAGATGACAAGGGCATGGAGCATTGAGATTACCCGGGTCTTGGAGCATTGTGATGAAAAAGGCATGGAGCCTTGTCATGACAGGGTTCAAGGAGCATACTGATGACAAGTGTCAGGGAGCATTGCGATGACAAGGGTATTGAGCATTGTGATGACAAAGGTCATGGAGCATTGTGATGAGAAGAACATGGATAATTGTGATGACGAGCATCATGGGGCGTTGTGATGACAAGTATTATGGAACACTGTGATCACAAGGGTTTGGAGCATTGTGATGACAGAGGTCATGGAGCATTTTGATTTCATTGTGATGACAATAGCATGAAGGATTATGATGATAGGCATGGTGCATTGTGATGACAGGGTTCATGGATCATTGAGATGAAAAGGGGCATGGATCATTGTGATTACAGGGGTCTTGGAGCATTGTGATGACAAGGCCATGGAGCATTCTGATGTGAAGGCCATGGAGCATTCTGATGACATGAGTCATGGAGCTTTGTGATGACAAGGGCATGAAACATTGGGATTACCGGGTTCGTGGAGCACTGTGATTACAGGGGTCTTGGAGCATTGTGATGACAAGGGTCATGGATCCCTGTGATGAGAAGGCCGTGGATCATTTTGATGGCAGGTGTCATGGAGCATTGTTATGACAGGCGTAATGGAGCATTGTGATGACAAGGGCATGGAGCATTGTGATTACAGGGATCTTGGAGCATTGTGATGACAAGGGTCATGGAGCCATGTGATGACAAGGCCGTGGAACTCTGTGATGGCAGGGTTCATGGAGCATTGTTATGACAGTGATAATGGAGCATTGTAATGATAAGGTTATAGAGCATTGGTCTGAAAAGTTTCATGGATTATTGTGATGAGAGTGGGCATTGATCATTGTGATCACAAGGGCACGGAACACTGTGATACATGGGTTTTGGAGGATTGTAATGACAAGGGCATGGAACATTGTGATTAGTAGGGCATTGAGCATTGTGATGACAAGTGTCATGGAGCATTGTGATGACAATGGCATGGAGCATTGTTATGCCAATGGTCATGGAGTTTTGTGATGACAAGGGACATGGAGCATTTTGATGACAAGGGCATGGTTCAAATTGATGAGAAGGGCAGGGAGCATTGTGATGACAATATCATGGAGCAATTTGATGAAAAGGGTCATGGAACATTTTGATGACAGGGGGTATGGAGCATTGTGATATCAGGTGTCATGGAGCATTGCGATGAAAAGGGTCATGGAGCATTTTGATGACAGGGGTTATGGAACATTGTGATGTCAGGGGTCATGGAGCATTGTGATGATAAAGGTATTTAGCATTGTGATGACAGGGGTCAAGGAATATTGTGATTACAGGGGTGAGGGAGTATTGTGATGACTAGTGATCGAACATTGTGATATCAGTGGTGAGAGAGCATTTTGATGAGAAGTGCATGGAGCATTGTGATGACAAGTTTTAAGGAGCATTGTGATGACAAGGTTGTGTAGCATTGTGATGACAAGCGCATGGCACATTGCGATGACAAGGGTCATGGAGCATTTTGCTGACAAAGCATGGAGCATTTTGATGACAAGGGTCATGGAGCATTGTGCTGACAAATGCATGGAGCATTGTGATGACAAGGTTCACGGAGCATTGTGACGAAAAGTTCAAGGAGCATTGTGGTGACAAAAGTCACAGAGCCTTGTGATGACGAGGGCATGGACCATTGTGATGAGAAAGGTCATGAAGCATTGTGATGACTGGAGTCACGGAGCATTGTGTTGACAGGGGTCATGAAGCATTATGATGACAAGGCCATGGAGCATTGTGATGACAGGGGCATGGAGCATTGGTCTGACAAGTTTCATGGATTATAGTGATGACAGTGGGCATGGTGCATTGAGATCACAAGGGCATGGAGCAGTGTGATGGCATGGGCCTGGAGCATTGTGATGACAAGAGCAGGGAGTATTGTGAATGCAAGGGCATGGAGCATTGTGATGACAAGGTCATGGAGTATTATGAAGACAGGTGTCAGGGAGCATTGTGATGACATATGTCATGGTCCATTGTGATGACAATGGCATGGAGTATAGTGATGCTAAGTGTCATGGAAGATTGTGATTACAAAGGTAACGGAGCATTGTGATGACCAGGGCTTGGAGCATTGTGATGACAAGGGTCATGGAGCATTGTGACGACAAGGGCATGGAGCACTGTGAGGACAGGTGCCATTGAGAATTTTGATGACAAGGTCGTGAAGCATTGTGATGGCAAGCGCATGGAGCTTGCTATGACAGGGGTCATGTAGCATTGCAATGACAATTGCATGGAGAATTGTGAAGACAAGAGCATGTAACATTGTGATGAGAAGTGTCATGGAGCATTTTGATGACCATGGCATTGAGCATTGTGATGGCAAGACCGTGGAGCATTGTGATGAGAGAACCATGGATAATTGTGATGACGAGCATCATGGAGCACTGTAATGACAGGGGGCATGGAGCAATGTGATGACAGGTGTCATGGAGCATTGTGATGACAGGTGTCATGGAGCATTGTGATGACAAGTGTCATGGAGCATTCTGATGACAAGCTTGTGGAGTATTGTGATGACAATGGCATGGAGCATTGTGATGAAAAAGGCTTGGAGCCTTTTCATGACACGGTTCAAGGAGCATTCTGATGACAAGTGTCAGAGAGCATTGTGATGGCAAGTGTATTGAGCATTGTGATGACAAAGGTCATGGAGCATTGTGATGACAAGGGCATGGAATATTGTGATGACAGGAATCATGGAGCGTTGTGATGACAAGTGTTATGGAATATTGTGATCACAAGAGTTTGGAGCATTGTGATGACAGAGGTCAAGGATCATTTTGATTTCAAGGAGCATGGAGCATTGTGATAACAAGGGCATGAAGCAATGTGATCCTAAGGTTCATGGAGGATTGTGATGACAATGGTAAAGGAGTATTTTGATCACAAGCGCATAGAGCACTGTGATGACAAGGTCATTTATCACTCTGCTGACAAAGGCATGCAGCATTGTGTTTACAGGGGTCATGGAGCCTTCGGATGAAAAAGGCATGGAGCATTGTGATGACAAGGGTTATTTAGCACTGTGATGACAAGCGTCATGGAGCATTGTGATTACTGGGGTCATGGAGCATTGGGATGACAAGGGCATGGATCATTGTGATGACAAGTGTCATGGAGCATTTTGATGACAAGAGTCCCGGCTCATTGTTTTGTCAGAGGTCATGGAGCGTTGTTATGACAGGGGACATGGAGCATTGTGATGACGGTGGTCATGGAGCATTGTGATGAGAAGGTCATGGAGCATTGGGCTGAAGATATTCATGGAGTATTGTGACGACAGGTGTCATGGAGCTTTGTGATGACAAGAGAATGGAGCATTGTGATGACAAGGTCCTGGAACACTGTGATGAGAAGACCATGGAGCCTTGTGATGACAAGTCTCATGGAGCATTCTGATGAAAAGGGGCATGGAGCATTGTGAGTACAGGTGTCTTTGAGCATTGTGATGACAAGGGCATGGAGCACTGTGATGAGAAGGCCATCGAGCATTCTGATGACATGTGTCATGGAGCTTTGTGATGACGAGTTCATGGAGCATTTTGATTACAGGTGTTTTGGAGCATTGTGATGAAAAGGGCATGGATCATTGGGATGAAAAAGGCATGGAGACTTGTCATGACAGGGTTCAAGGAGCATATTGATGACAAGTGTCAGGGAGCATTGTGATGACAAGTGTATTGAGAATTGTGATGACAAAGGTCATGGAGCATTGTGATGAGAAGACCATAGATAATTGTGATGACGAGCATCATGGGGCATTGTGATGACAAGTGTTATGGAACATTGTGATCACAAGGGTTTGGAGCATTGCGATGACAGTGGTCATGGAGCATGTTGATTTCATTTTGATGACAATAGCATGAAGCATTATGATGATGGGCATGGTGCATTGTGATGACAGGGTTCATGGTGCATTGAGATGAAAATGGGCATGAGGCGTTGTGATTACAGGGGTCTTGGAGCATTGTGATGAGAATCCCATGGAGCATTCTGATGACATGCGTCATGGAGCTTTGTGATGACAAGGGCATGGAGCATTGTGATTACAGGGGTCTTGGAGCATTGTGATGACAAGGGTCATGGAGCCTTGTGATGACAAGGCCTTGGAAGCTTTTGATGGCAGAGGTCATGGAGCATTGTTATGATGGGGTAATGGAGCATTGTGATGACAAAGGCATGGAGCATTGGTTTGAAAACTTTCATGGATTATTGTGATGAGAGTGGGCATGGAGCATTGTGATGACAAGAGCATGGAACACTGTGATACATGGGTTATGGAGGATTATCATGACAAGGGCATGTAGCATTGTGATGAGAATGGCATCGAGCATTGTGATGACAAGCGGCATGGAGCTTTGTGATGACAAGGGCATGGAGCAATATGATGAGAGTGTTCATGGAGCATTGTGTTGACAATGGTATGGAGCATTGTGATGCCAAGTGTCCTGGAGCTTTGTGATGACAAAGGACATGGAGCATTTTGATGACAAGGGCGTGGTGCTTTGTGATGAGAAGGGCAGGGAGCATTGTGATGAGAGGGTCATGGAGCAATTTGATGAAAAGTGTCATGGAACATTTTGAAGACGGGTGTTATGGAACATTGTGACATCAGGGATAATGGAGCATTGTGATGAAAATGGCCATGGAGAATTTTGATGACAGGGGTTATGGAACATTGTGATGTCATAGGTAATGGAGCATTGTGATGAAAAGGGCATGTAGCATGGTGATGACAGTGGTCATGGAACATTGTGATGAAAATAGCATGGAGCATTGTGATGCCAAGTGTCATGGAGTTTGTGATGACAAAGGTAATGGAGCACTCTGATGACAAGGGCTTGGAGCATTGTGATGACAAGCGTCATGGAGCATTGTGATGACAAGTGTATGGACATTGTGATGACCAGGGCATGGAGCATTGTGATAGCAAGACCATGGATAATTGTGATGATGAGCGTCAAGGGGCACTGTAATGACAGGGGTTATGGAGAATTCTGATGACAGGTGTCATGGAGCATTGTGATGAAAAGTGTCATGGGGCATTCTGATGACAAGCTTGTGGATTATTGTGATGACAATGGCATGGAGCATTGTGATGAAAAAGGCATGGAGCCTTTACGTGACAGGTTTCAAGGAGCATTCTGATGACAAGTTCCAGGGAGCATTGTGATGAAAAGTGTGTTGAGCATTGTGATGAAAAAGGTCATGGAGCATTGAGATGACAGGGGCATGGAGCATTGTGATGACAAGGGTATGGACATTGTGATGACCAGGGCATGGAGCATTGTGATAGCAAGACCATGGATAATTGTGATGATGAGCATCAAGGGGCACTGTAATGACAGGGGGCATGGAGAATTCTGATGACAGGTGTCATGGAGCATTGTGATGACAGGGGTCATGGAGCACTGTGATGAAAAATGTCATGGAGCATTCTGATGACAAGCTTGTGGATTATTGTGATGACAATGGCATGGAGCATTGTGATGAAAAAGGCATGGAGCCTTTACGTGACAGGGTTCAAGGAGCATTCTTATGACAAGTGTCAGGGAGCATTGTGATGAAAAGTGTGTTCAGCATTGTGATGAAAAAGGTCATGGAGCATTGAGATGACAGGGGCATGGAGCATTGTGATGACAAGTTCATGGAATATTTTGAAGAAAGGTGTCAGGGAGCATTGTGAGGACATATGTCATTGTCCATTGTGAAGAAAATTGCATGGAGCATTGTGATGCCAAGTGTCATGGAGGATTGCGATGACAAAGGTAATGGAGCATTGTGATGACAAGGGTATGGAGCACTGTGATGACAAGGGCCATTGAGAAATTTGATGACATGGTCGTGAAACATTGTGATGACAAGCGCATGGAGCTTGTTATGACAGTGGTCATGGAGCATTGTGATGACAATTGCATGGAGAATTGTGATGAAAAAATCATGTAACCTTGTGATGGCAAGTGTCATGCAGCATTTTGATTACATGGACGTGGAGAATTGTGATGACAGGTGACATGGAGCATTGTGATGACCAAGGCATGGAGCATTGTGATAGCAAGACCGTGGAGCATTTTGATGAGGAGACTATGGATAATTGTGATGTTGAGCGTCATGGAACACTGTAATGACAGGAGGCATGGAGCATTGTGATGACAGGTGTCATGTACCATTGTGATGACAGGGGTCATGGAGCATTGTGATGAATTGTGTCATGGAACATTCTGATGACAAGCTTGTGGAGTATTGTGATGACAATGGCATGGAGCATTGTGATGAAAAAGGCATGGAGCATTTACATGAGAGGGTTCAAGGAGCATTCTGATGACAAGTGTCAGGGAGCCTTGTGATGACAAGTGTATTGACCATTGTGATGACAATGGTCATGGAGCATTATGATGACAAGGGCATGAAGCAACGTGATCCTAAGGTTCATGGAGGATTGTGATGACAATGGTAATGGAGAATTGTTAGGACAACCACATGGAGCATTGAGATGACAATGTCATATAACATTTTGCTGACAAAGGCATGGAGCATTGTGATGACAACAGTCATGGAGCACTGTGATGACAAGCGTCACGGAGCCTTGTGATTACAGGGGTCATGGAGTATTGGGATGAGAAGGGAATGGATCATTGTGATGACAAGGTTCATAGAGCATATTGATGACAAGAGTCCCGGATCATTGTGTTGTCAGGGGTCATGGAGCGTTGTGATGACACTGGTCATGGAGAATTTTGATGACAAGGGCATGGAGCATTGTGATGAGAAGGCCATGGAGCATTCTGATGACATGCGTCATGGAGCTTTGTGATGACAAGAGCATGGAGCATTGTGATTACAGGGGTCTTGGAGCATTGTGATGAAAAGAGCATGGATCATTGTGATGAAAAAGGCTTGGAGCCTTGTCATGACAGGGTTCAAGGAGCATACTGACGAAAAGTGTCAGGGAGCATTGTGATAACAAGTGTATTGAGCATTGTGATGACAAGGTCATGGAGCATTGTGATGAGAAGACCATGGATAATTGTAATCATGAGCGTCATGGGGCATTGTGATGACAACTGTTATGGAATATTGTGATCACAAGGGTTTGGAGCATTGTGATGACAGAGGTCATGAAGGATTTTGATTTCATTGTGATGACAATAGCATGAAGCATTATGATGATGGGCATGGTGCAATGTGAAGACAGTGTTCATGGTCTATTTAGATGTAAAAGGGCATGGAGCATTGTGATTACAGGGGTCTTGGAGCATTGTGATGACAAGGGCATGGAGCATTGTGATTACAGGGGTCTTGGAGCATTGTGATGACAACGGTCATGGAGCCTTGTGATGACAAGCCTGTGAAACGTTGTGATGGCATTGTTCATGGAGCATTGTTATGACAGGGTTAATGCAGCATTGTGATGACAATGGCATGGAGAATTATAATGTAAACGGTCATGGAACTTTGTGATGAAAAAGGTCATGGAGCATTTTGATGACAAGGGCGTGGTGCATTGTGATGAGAAGGGCAGGGAGCACTGTGATGACAGGGTCATGGAGCAATTTGATGAAAAGGGTCATGGAACATTTTGATGGCATTTGTTATGGAACATTGTGATGTCAGGGGTCACGGAGCTTTGTTATGAAAAGGTCATGGAGCATTTAGATGACAGGGGTTACGGAACATTGTGATGTCTGGGGTCATGGAGCATTGTGATGATAAGGGCATGAAGCATTGTGATGACAATGGTCATGGCCATTGTGCTGACAAGCGCATGGAGAATTGTGATGACAAGGGTCATGGAGCATTGTGCTGACAATGGCATGGAGCATTGTGAAGACAAGGGTCTTGGAGATTTGTGATGATAAGTTCTTGGAGCATTGTGGTGACAAATGTCAGAGAGCCTTTTGATGACGAGGGCATGGACCATTGTGATGACATAGGTCATGAAGCATTGTGATGGCTGAGTCACGGAGCATTGTGATGACAGTGGTCATGGAGCATTCTGATGACAAGTCCATGAAGCATTGTGATGACATGGGAATGCAGCATTGGTCTGACAAATTTCATGGATTATTGTTATGACAGTGGGAACGGCACATTATGAGGACAAGGGCATGGAGCAGTGTGATGGCAAAGTCATGGAGTATTGTGAAGACAGGTGTTAGGGAGTATTGTGATGACATATGTCATGGTCCATTATGATGACAATGGCATGGAGCATTGTGATGCCAAGTGTCATGGAGGATTGTGATGACAAAGGTAGTTGTGCATTGTGATGACAAGTGCTAGTAGCATTGTGATGACAAGGGTCATGGAGGATTGTGATGACAAGGCCGTGGATCATTGTGATGGAAGGGGTCATGGAGCATTGTTATGACAGTGGTAATGGAGACTTGTGATGAGAAGTCTCATGGAGCATTTTGATGACAATGGCATGGAGCATTGTGATGCCAAGTGTCATGGATGATTGTGATGACAAAGGTAATGGAGCATTGTGATGGCAAGATCTTGGAGCATTGTGATAACAAGGGTCATGGTGCATTGTGATGACAATGGCATGGAGCATTATGATGACAAGGGTCACTGAGAATTTTGTTCACAAGGTCGTGAATCATTGTGATGACAAGTGCATGGAGCTTGCAGTGACAGGGTTCATGGAGCATTGTGATGACAAGTGCATTCAGAATTGTGATGACAAGAGTATGTAACATTCTGATGAGAAGTGTCATGGAGCATTGTGATGACAAGGACGTGGAGAATTGTGATGACAAGGGATATGGAGCATTGTGATGACCAGGGCATGGAGCATTGTGATGGCAAGAAGGTGGAGCATTGTGATGAGAAGACCATGGATAATTGTGATGACGAGCGTTATGGAGCACTGTAATGACAAGGGTCATGGAGAATTGTGATAACAGGTGTCTTGGAGCATTGTGATGACAGGAGTCATGGAGCATTGTGATGACAAGTGTCATGGAGCATTCTGATGACAAGCTTGTGGATTATTGTGATGACAGTGTCATGGAGCATTGTGTTGAAAAGGGTATGGAGCCTTTTCATGACAGGATTCAAGCAGCATTCTGACGACAAGAGTCAGGGAGCATTGTGATGAAAGGTGTGTTGAGCATTGTGATGACAAACGTCATGGAGCATTGTGATGAAAAGGGCATGGAGTATTGTGATGACAGGCATCATGGAGCATTGTGATGACAAGTGTTCTGGAACATTGTGATCACAAGGGTTTGGAGCATTGTGATGAGAGAGGTCATGGCTCATTTTGATTTCAAGGAGCACGGAGCATTGTGAGGACAAGGGCAAGAAGCAATGTGATCCCAAGGTTCATGGAGGATTGTGATGACAAGCACATGGAGTATTGTGATGACAATGTCATGTAGCATTTTGCTGAGAAAGGCATGGAGAATTGTTATGACAAGGGTCATGGAGCACTGTGATGACAAGCGTCACGGAACATTGTGATTACAGGGATCATTGAGCATTGGGATGACAAGGGCATGGATCATTGTGATGACAAGTGTCATGGAGAATATTGATGACAAGAGTCCCGGATCATTGTGTTGTCAGGGGTCATGAAGTGTTCTGATGACTGTGGTCATGGAGCATTGTGATGACAGGGTACAGGGAGCTTTGTGATGAGAAGGTCATGGAACAACCGACTGAAAATATTAATGGAATATTGTGATGACTGGGGTCATGGAGCATTGTGATGACAAGGGAATGGGGCATTGTGATTACTTGATCCTGGAGCATTGTGATGAGAGACCATGGAGCCTTGTGATGACAAGTCTCATGGAGCATTCTGATGAAAAGGGGCATGGATCATTGTGATTACAGGGGTCTTGGAGCATTGTGATGAGAAAGCCATGGAGCATGCTGATGACATGCGTCATGGAGCATTTTGATGACAATGGCATGGAGCATTGTGATTACAGGGGTCTTGGAGCATTGTGATGAAAAGGGCATGGATCATTGTGATGAAAAAGGCATGGGGCCTTGTCATGACCGGGTTCAAGGAGCATACTGAAGACAAGTGTCAGGGAGCATTGTGATGACAAGTGTATTGAGCATTGTGATGACAAATGTCAAGGAGCATTGTGATGAGAAGCCCATAGATAACTGTGATGATGAGTGTCTTGGGTTGTGGTGATGACAAGTATTATGGAACTTTGTGATCACAAGGGTTTGGAGCATTGTGATGACAGGGTTCATGGAGCATTGATATGAACAGGGGCATGGAGCATTGTGATTACAGGGTTCTTGGAGCTTTGTGGTGAGAAGGGCGTGGAGCATTGTGATTACCGGTGTCTTGGGGCATTGTGATGACATGGATCATGGAGCCTTGTGATGACATGGCCGTGGAACATTGTGATGCCAAGGGTCATGGAGCATTGTGATGACAAAGTTCATGGAGCATTTTGATGAGAAGGGTGTGGTGCATTTTGATTAGGAGGGCAGGGAGGTTTTTGATGACAGTGTCATGGAGCTATTTGATGAAAAGGGTCATGGAACATTTTGATGAAAGGGGTTATGGAGCATTGTGATGACAGGTGTCATGGAACATTGTGATGACAGGGGTTTGGGAGTATTGTGATGACTAATGATGGAACATTGTGATATCAGTAGTGAGAGAGCATTGTGCTGAGAAGTGCATGGAGCATTGTAATCACACGATTTATGGAGCATTGTGATGACAAGGTTGTGGAGCATTGTGCTGACAAGCGCACGGCACATTGTGATGACATGGGTCATGGAGCATTGTGTTGACAAGCACATGGAGTATTGTGATGACAAGGGTCACAGAGCATTGTGATGAAAATTTCATGGAGCATTGTGGTGACAAAAGTCACAGAGCCTTGTGATGACGAGGGCATGGACCATCGTGATGACAAAGGTCATGAAGCATTGTGATGACTGGAGTCACTGAGCATTGTGATGACAGGGGTCATGGAGCATTGTGTTGACAAGTGCCTGGAATATTGTGATGAGAGGGGCATGGAGCATTGGTCTGACAAGTTTCATGGATTACTGTGATGACAGTGGGCATGTCGTATTGTGATGACAAGGGCATGGAGCATTGTGAGGTCAAGCTCATGGAGTATTGTGAAGACAGGGGTCAGGGAGCACTGTGATGACATATGTCATGGTCCATTTTGATGACAATGTCATGGAGCATTGTGATGCCAAGTGTCATGGAGGACTGTGATGACAAAGGTAATGGAGCATTGTGATGACAAGGGCTTGGAGCATTGTGATGACAAGGGGTATGGAGCATTGTGATGAAAAGGGCATGGATCATTGTGATGACAAGGGCCATTGAGAATTTTGATAACAAGGTCGTGAAGTATTGTGATGACAAGCGCATGGAGCTTTCTATGACAGGGTTCTTGAAGCATTGTGATGACAAGTGCATGTAGAATTGTGATGACAAGAACATGTAACATTGTGATGAGTAGTGTCATGGAGTATTGTGAGGACAAGGACGTGGAGAATTGTGATGACAAGGGACATGGATCATTGTGATGACCAGGACATGGAGTATTGTGATGGCAAGACCGTGGAGCACTGTGATGAGACACCAATGGATAATTGTGATGAATTGTGTCATGGGGCACTCTAATGACAAGTGGCATGGAGCATTGTGATGACAGGGGTCATGAAGCATTGTGATGACAAGTGCCCTGGAGCATTCTGATGACAAGCTTGTGGAGCATTGTGATGACAATGGCATGGAACATTGTTTTGAAAAGGGCATGGTGCATTGAGATGAAAAAGGCAAGGATGATTTACATGACAGGGTACAAGGAGCATTCTGACAAGTGTCAGGGTGCACTGTGTTGAAATATGTAATGAGCATTGTGATGACAAGATCATGTATCATTTTTCTAACAAAGGCATGGGGCATTGTGATGACAAGTGACATGGAGAATATTGATGACAAGAGTCACGGTTCATTTTGTTTTCAGGGGTCATGAAGTGTTCTGATGACTGTGGTCTTGGAGGACTGTGATTACAGGGGACAGGCAGCATTGTGATGAGAAAGTCATGTAGCATTGGACTGAAAATGTTCATGGAGTATTTTGATGACAGGGGTCATGGAGAATTGTGATGACAAGGGCATGGAGTATTGTGATGAGAAGCCCATGGAGCATTCTGATGGCATGCGTCATGGAGCTTTTTGATGACAAGGGCACGGAGCATTGTGATTACAGGGGTCTTGGAGCATTGTGATGAAAAGGGCATGGATCACGGTGATGAAAAAGGCATGGAGCCTTGTCATGACAGGGTTCAAGGAGCATACTGACGACAAGTGTCAGGGAGCATTGTGATGACAAGTGTATTGAGCATTGTGATGACAAAGGTCATGGAGCATTGTGATGAGAAGCCCATGGATAATTGTGATGATGAGCGTCATGGGGCCTTGTGATGACAAGTGTTATGGAACATTGTGATCATAAGGCTTTGGAGCATTGTGATGACAGAGGTCATGGAGCATTTTGATTTCATTGTGATGACAATAGCATGAAGCATTATGAAGATGGGCATGGTGAATTGTGATGACAGGGTTCATGGAGCATTGAGATGAAAAGGGGCATGGAGCATTGGGATTACAGTGTTCTTGGAGCATTGTGATGACAAGGGCATGGAGCATTGTGATGAGAAGGCCATGGAGCATTCTGATGACATGCGTCATGGAGCTTTGAGATGACAAGTGCATGGAGCATCGTGATAACAGGTGTCTTCGGGCATTGTGTTAACATGGATCATGGAGCCTTGTGATGACAAGGCCGTGGAACATTGTGATGGCAGGTGTCATGGCGCATTGGTCTGAAAAGTTTAATGGATTATTGTGATGACAGTGGGCATGGAGCATTGTGATGACAAGGGCACGGAACACTGTGATACATAGGTCATGGAGGATTGTAATGATAATGGCATGGAACAATGCGATGATAAGGTCATCGACCATTGTGATGAAAAGGGCATGGAGCTATGTGATGAGAGGGTTCATGGAGCATTGTGAAGAGAATGGCATGGGGCATTGTGATGACAGTGTCATGGAGAAATTTGATGAAAAGTGTCATGGAACATTTTGATGACCGGGGTTATGGATCATTGTTTTGTCAGGGGTCATGGAGCATTGTGATCATAAGGGCATGTAGCATTGTGATGACAGGTGTCATGGAACATTTTCATGATAGGGGTGAGCGAGTATTGTGATGACTAGTGATGGAACATTGTGATATCAGTGGTGAGAGAGCATTTTGATAATTGCATGGAGCATTGTGATGAGAAAGTTTATGGGGTATTGTGATGAAAAGTTTGTGGAGCATTGTTTTAACAAGCGCATGGAGCATTGTGATGAAAAGGGTCACAGAGCATTGTGATGAAAAGTTCATGGAGCATTGTGGTGACAAAGGTCACAGAGCCTTTTGATGACAAGGGCATGGACCATTGTGATGACAGAGGTCATGAAGCATGGTGATGACCGGAGTCATGGAGCATTGTGATGACAGGGATCATGGAGCATTGTGTTGACAAATGCCTGGAGTATTGTGATGACAGGGGCATGGAGCATTGGTCTAACAAGTTTCATGGATTATTGTGATGACAGTGGGCATGGCGCATTGTGATGACAAGGGCATGGAGCATTGTGAGGTCAAGCTCATGGAGTATTGTGAAGACAGGGGTCAGGGAGCACTGTGATGACATATGTCATGGTCCATTGTGATGACAATGGCATGGAGCATTGTGATACCGAGTGTCATGGAGGATTGTGATGACAAAGGTAATGGAGCATTTTGATGACAAGTGCTTGGAGCATTGTGGTGACAAGGGGTAAGGAGCATTGTGATGAAAAGGGCATGGAGCATTGTGATGACAAGGGCCATTGAGAATTTTGATGACCAGGTGGTGAAGCATTGTGATGACAAGCGCATGGAGCTTGCTATGACAGTGTTCATGGAGCATTGTGATGACAAGTGCATGGAGAATTGTGATGACAAGATCATGTAACATTGTGATGAGCAGTGTCATGGAGCATTGTGATGACAAGGACGTTGAGAATTGTGATGCAAAGGAACAGGGAGCATTGTGATTACCAGGGCATGGAGCATTGTGATGGCAAGACCGTGGAGCACTGTGATGAGATGACAATGGATAATTATGATGACGAGCGTCATGGAGCACTCTAATGACAAAGGGCATGGATCATTGTGATGACAGGTGTCATGGAACATTGTGATGACAGGGGTCATGGAGCATTGTGATGACAAGTGCCATGGAGCATTCTCATGACAAGCTTGGGGTGTATTGTGATGACAATTGTATGCAACATTGTTTTGAAAAGGGCATGGTGCATTGTGATGAAAAAGGCATGGAGCATTTTCATGACAGCTTTCAAGGAGCATTCCAACAACAAGTGTCAGGGTGCACTGTGTTGAAATATGTATTTTGCATTGTAATGACAAGGTCATGTATCATTTTGCTAACAAAGGCATTGAGCATTGTGATGACAAGTGACATGGAGAATATTGATGACAAGAGTCCCGGAGCATTGTGTTGTCAGGGGTTATGAAGTGTGATAACTGTGGTCATGGAGCATTTTGATGACAAGGGCACGGAGCGTTTTGATTACAGGGATCTTTGAGCATTGTGATGAAAAGGGCATGGATCATTGTGATGAGAAAGGCATGTAGCCTTGTCATGACAGGGTTCAAGGAGCATACTGACGACAAGTGTCAGGGAGCATTGTGATGACAAATGTATTGAGCATTGTGATGACAAAGGTCATGGAGCATTGTGATGAGAAGCCCATGGATAATTGTGATGATGAGTGTCATAGGGCGTTGTGATGACAAGTATCATGGAACATTGTGATCACAAGGGTTTGGAGCTTTGTGATGACAGAGGTCATGGAGCATTTTGATTTCATTCTGATGACAATAGCATGAAACATTATGATGATGGGCATGGTGCATTGTGATGACAGTGTTCATGGATCATTGAGATGAAAATGGGCATGGAGCATTGTGATTACAGGGGTCTTGGAGCATTGTGATGACAAGGGCATGGAGTATTGTTATGAGAAGGCCATGGAGCATTCTGATGACATGCGTCATGGAGCTTTGTGGTGACAAGGGCATGGAGCATTGTGATTCCACGTGTCTTGGGGCATTGTGATGACATGGATCATGGAGCCTTGTGATGACAAGGCCGTGGAACATTGTGATGTCAGGGGTCATGGAGCATTGTGATCATAAGGGCATGTAGCATTGCGATGACAGGGGTCATGGAACATTGTGAAGGCAAGGGATAGGGACTATTGTGATGACTAGTGATGGAACATTGTGATATCAGTGGTGAAAAAGCATTTTGATGAGAAGTGCACGGAGCATTGCGATGACAATGTTTATGGAGCATTGTGATGACAAGGTTGTGGAGCATTGTGCTGAAAAGCGCATGTTGTATTGTGATGACATGGGTCATGGAGCATTGTGTTGAGAAGCACATGGAGCATTGTGATGACAAGGGTCACAGAGCATTGTGATGAAATGTTCATGGAGCATTGTGGTGACATGGGCATTGAGCATTGTGATGAGAAGACCATGCAACTTTCGGATGACAAGCGTCATGGAGCTTTGTGATGACAATGGCATGGAACTTTGTGATTACAGGGGTCTTGGAACACTGTGATTACAGGGGTCTTGGAGCATTGTGATGACAAGTGTCATGGGGCCTTGTGATGACTAGGCTGTGGAGCATTGTGATTGCAGTGGTCATGGAGAATTTTTATGACAGGGTTAATGGAGCAATGTGATGACAAGGGAATGGAGCATTGGTCTGAAAACTTTCATGTATTATTGTGATGAGAGTGGGCATGGAGCATTGTGATGACAAGGGCACGGAACACTGTGATGCATGGGTCATGGAGGATTGTAATGACAGGGGCATGGAGCATTGTGATTAGAAGGGCATCGAGCATTGTGATGAGAAGCGTCATGGAGCTTTGTTATGACAAGGGCATGGAGCAATGTGATGAGTGGGTTCATGGAGCATTGTGATGACAATGGCATGGATCTTTGTGATGCCAATGGTCATGGAGCTTTGTGATGACAAAAGTCATGGAGCCTTTTGATGACAAGGGTCATGGAGCCTTGTGATGACAGAGGTCATGGAACATTGTGATGACAGGGGTTTGGAGTTTTGTGACGACTAGTGATGGAACATTGTGATATCAATGGTGAGAGAGCATTTTGATGAGAAGTGCATGGAGAATTGGGCTGACAAGGTTTATGTAGCATTGTGATGACAAGGTTGTGGAGCATTGTGCTGAAAATCGCATGGCGAATTGTGATGACATGGGTCATGGAGCATTGTGCTAACGAGTGCATGGAGCATTGTGATGAAAAGGGTCACAGAGCATTGTGATGAAAAGTTCATGGAGCATTGTTGTGACAAAGGTCACAGAGCCTTGTGATGACGAGGGCATGGACCACTGTGATGACACAGGTCATGGAGCATTGTGATGAGAAGACCATGGATAATTGTGATGATGAGCATCATGGGGCGCTGTGATGACAAGTGTTACGGAACATTGTGACCACAAGGGTTTGGAACACTGTGATGACAGAGGTCATGGAGCATTTTGATTTCATTGTGATGACAATAGCATGAAGCATTTTGATGATGGGCATGGTGCATTGTGATGACAGTGTTCATGGAGCATTGAGATGAAAAAGGGCATGGAGCATTGTGATTACAGGGTTCTTGGAGCATTGTGATGACATGGGCATGGAGCATTGTGATGAGAAGGCCATGGAGCATTCTGATGACATGCCTCATGGAGCTTTGTGATGACAAGGACGTGAAGCATTGTGATTACAGATGTCTTGGGGCATTGTGATGACATGGATCATGGAGCCTTGTGATGACAAGGCCGTGGAGCATTGTGATTACTGGTGTTTTGGGGCATTGTGATGACATGGATCATGGAGCCTTGTGATGACAAGGCCGTGGAACATTGTGATGGCAGGGGTCATGGAGCATTTTTATGACAGGGGTAATGGAGCATTTTGATGACAAGGTCATGGAGCTTTGGTCTGAATTTTTTCTTGGATTATTGTGATGAGTGGGCATGGAGCATTGTGATGACAGGGGCACGGAACACTGTTATACATAGGTCATGGAGGATTGTAATGACAAGGGCATGGAGCAATGTGATGATAAGTTCATCGAGCATTGTGATGACAAATGTCATGGAGCTTTGTGATGACAAGGGCAAGGAGCAATATGATGAGAGGATTCATGGAGCATTGTGATCAGAATGGCATAGAGCATTGTGATGCCAAGGGTCATGGAGCATTGTGATGACAAAATTCATGGAGCATTTTGATGACAAGGTCGTGGTGCATTTTGCTGAGAAGGGCAGGGAAGTTTTTTTATGAAAGGATCAAGGAGCTACTTGATGAAAAAGGTCATGGAACATTTTGAGGACAGGGGTTATGGAGCATTGTGATGTCAGGGTTCATGGAGCATTGTGATCATAAGGGCATGGAGCATTGTGATGACAGGGGTCATGGAACATTGTGATGACAAGGGTTTGGGGGTATTGTGATGACTAGTGATGGAACATTGTGATATCAGTGGTGAGAGAGCATTTTGATGAGAAGTGCATGGAGCATTGTGATGACAAGTTTTATGAAGCAGTGTGATGACAAGGTTGTAGAGCATTGTGCTGACAAGTGCATGGTGTATTGTGATGACATGGGTCATGGAGCATTGTGCTGACAAAGGCATGGGGCATTGTGTTGACAAGGGTCACAGTGCATTGTGATGAAAAGCTCATGGAGCATTGTGGTGACAAGGGCATTAAGCATTGTGATGAGAAGGCCATGCAGCTTTCGGATGACAAGAGTCATGGAGCTTTGTGATGACAAGGACATGGAACATTGTGATTACAGGCGTCTTGGAGCACTGTGATTACAGGGGTCTTGGACCATTGTGATGACAAGGGTCATGGAGCCTTGTGATGACTAGGCTGTGGAACATTGTGATGGCAGGGGTCATGGAGAATTTTTATGACACGGTTAATGGAGCAATGTGATGACAAGGGCATGGAGCATTGGTCTGAAAACTTTCATGGATTATTGTGATGAGAGTGGGCATGGAGCATTGTGATGAAAAGGGCACGGAACACGGTGATACATGGGTCATGGATTATTGTCATGACAAGGGCATGGAGCATTGTGATGAGAAGGACATCGAGCATAGTGATGAGAAGCGTCATGGAGCTTTGTGATGACAATGGCATGGAGCAATGTGATGAGAGGTTCCGTGGAGCATTGTGATGACAACAGCATGGATCGTTGTGATGCCAAGGGTCATGGAGCATTGTGATGACAAAGGTCATGGAGCATTTTGATGACAAGGGCGTGGTGCATTGTGATGAGAAGGGCAGGGAGCATTGTGATGAAACTGTCATGGAGCAATTTGATGAAAAGTGTCATGGAATATTTTCACGACAGTGGTTATGGAATATTGTGATGTCATGGTTCATGGAGCATTGTGTTGAAAAGGGTCATGGAGCATTTTGATGACAGGGGTAATGGAAGATTGTAATATCAGGGGTCATGGAGCATTTTGATGATAAGGGCATGTAGCATTGTGATGACAGGGGTCATGGAACATTGTGATGACAGTGGTGACAGAGTATTGTGATGACTATTGATGGAACACTGTGATATCTGTGGTGAGAGAGCATTTTGATGAGAAGTGCATGGGCCATTTTGATGCAAATGTTTATGGAGCAATGTGATGACAAAGTTGTGGAGCATTATGATGACAAGCGCATGGTGCACTGTAATGACATGGGTCATGGAGCATTGTGCCGACAAGAGCATGTAGCATTGTGATGACAAGGGTCAAGGAGCATTGTGCTGAAAAATGCATGGAGCATTGTGATGACAAGGGTCACGGAGCATTGTGATAAAAAGTTCATGGAGCATTGTGGTGGCAAAGGTCACAGAGCCTTGTGATGACGAGGGCATGGACCATTGTGATGACAAAGGTCATGAAGCATTGTGACGACTGCAGTCACGGAGTATTGTGGTGACAGGGGTCATTGAGCATTGTGATGACAAGTGCATGGAGTATTGTGATGACAGGGGCAAGGAGCTTTGGTCTGACAAGTTTCATGGATTATTGTGATGACAAGGGCATGGAGCATTGTGATGTTAAGGTCATGGAGTATTGTGAAGACATTTGTCAAGGAGCATTGTGATGACATATGTCATGGTCCATTGTGATGAAAATGGCATGGAGCATTGTGATGCCAAGTGTCATGGAGGATTGTGATGACAAAGGTAATGGAGCATTGTGATGACAAAGGTCATGGAGCATTTTGATGACAAAGGTCATGGAGCATTGTGATGACAAGGGCATGGAACATTGTGATGACAAGGGTCATTGAGAATTTTGATCACAATGTCGTGAAGCATTGCGATGACAAGCACATGGAACTTGCTATGACAGGGTTCATGGAGCATTGCAATGACAAGTGCATGGAGAATTGTGATGAAAATAGCATGTAACATTGTGATGAGTAGTGTCATGGAGCATTGTGATGACAAGCGCATGGAGCTTGCTATGACAGGGGTCATGGAGCATTGCGATGACAAGTGCCTGGAGAATTGTGATGACAAGAGCATGTAACATTGTGATGAGAAGTGTCATGGAACATTGTGATGACAAGAACGTGGAGAATTGTGATGACAAAGGACATGGAGCATTGTGATGACCAGGGAATGGAGCATTGTGATGGCAAGACCGTGGAGCATTGTGATGAGAAGTCCATGGATAATTGTGATGACGAGCATCATGGAGCACTTTAATGACAAGGGGCATGGAGCATTGTGATGACAGGGGTCATGGAGCATTGTGATGACAGGGGTCATGGAGCATTGTGATTACAAGGGACATGGAGCATTCTGATGACCAGCTTGTGGAGTATTGTGATGACAATTGCATGAAGCATTGTGATGAACAGGGCATGGATCATTGTGATGAAAAAGGCATGGAGCCTTTTCATGACAGGGTTCAAGGAACATTTTGATGACAAGTGTCAGGGAGCATTGTGATGACAAGTGTATTGAGCATTGTGATGACAATGATCATGGGGCATTGTGATGACTAAGGCCTGTTATATTGTGATGACAGGCATCATTGAGCGTTGTGATGACAAGTGTTATGGAACATTGTGATCACAATGGTTTGGAGCATTGTGATGACAGAGGTCATGGATCATTTTGATTTCAAGGAGCATGGAGCATTGAGATGACAAGGGCATGAAGCAATGTGATCCCAAATTTCATGGAGGATTGTGATGGCAAGTGCATGGAGCATTGTGATGACAATGTCATGTAGCATTTTGCTGACAAAGGAATGGAGAATTTTGATGCCAATGTCATGGAGCACTGTGATGTCAAGCATCATGGAGCTTTGTGATTACAGCGGTCATGGAGCATTGGGATGACAAGGGCATGGATCATTGTGATGACAAGTGTCATGGAGCATTTTGATGACAAGGGTCCAGGATCATTTTATTGTCAGGGGTCATGGAGCATTCTGATGACAGTGGTCATGGAGCATTGTGATGACAGGTGTCATGGAGCATTGTGTTGAGAATGTCATGGAGCATTGGGGTAAATATTTTCATGGAGTATGGTGATGACATCGTTCATGGAGCATTGTGATGACAAGGGAATTGAGCACTGTGATGACGAGGTCCTGGAGCATTGTGATGAGAAGACCATGGAGCATTGTGATGACAAGTCTCATGGAACTTTCTGATGAAAAGGAGCATGGAGCATTGTGATTACAGGGGTCTTGCAGCATTGTGATGACAAGGGGAAGGAGCAATTTGATGAGAAGGCCATGGAGCATTCTGATGACATGCGTCATGGAGCTTTTTGATGACAAGTGCATGGAGCATTGTGATTACAGGTGTCTTGGAGTATTGTGATGAAAAGGGCATGGATCATTTTGATGAAAAAGGCATGGAGCCTTGTCATGACAGGGTTCAAGGAGCATACTGACGACAAGTGTCAGGGAGCATTGTGATGACAAGTGTATTGAGCATGTTGATGACAAACATCATGGAGCATTGTGATGAGAAGACCATGGATAATTGTGATGAGGAGCGTCATGGGACATTGTGATGACAAGGGTTATGGAATATTGTGATCACAAGGGTTTGGAGCATGATAATGACAGAGGTCATGGAGTATTTTGATTTCATTGTGATGACAATAGCATGAAGCATTATGATGGTGGACATGGTGCATTGTGAAGACAGGGTTCATGGAGCATTGAGATGAAAATGTGCATGGAGCATTGTGATTACACGGGTCTTGGAGCATTGTGATGACAAGGGCATTGAGTATTGTGATAAGACGGCCATGGAGCATTCTGATGACATGTGTCATGGAGCTTTGTGATGACAAGGGCCTGGAGCATTGTGATTACAGGGGTCTTGGAGCATTGTGAAGACAAGGGTCATGGAGCCTTGTGATGACAAGGCCGTGGATCATTGTGACCAAAGGGGTCATGGAACATTTTTATGACAGGAGTAATGGAGCATTATAATGACAAGGGCATGGAGCTTTGGTCTGAAAATTTTCATGGATTATTGTGATGAGAGTGGGCATGGAGCATTGTGATGACAAGAGCACGGAACACTGGAGTATATGGGGCAGGGAGGGTTGTAATGACAATGGCATAGATCTCCCTGACACTTGTCGGTCATGGAACAATTTGATGAAAAGTGTCATGGAACATTTTGATGACAGGGTTTATGGAAAATTGTGATGTCAGTGCTCATGGAGCATTGTGATGGTGACAGTTCTCTTTGTTGCAGTAACCATGGTGACAGTTCTCACAGTGATATTGCCCATGGTGGCAGTGCCCATGGTTACAGTGCCCATGGTGACACTACCCATGATGACAGTGCCCATGGTGACAGTGCCCATGGCGCCATTGCCTATGGTTACAGTGCTCATGGTAATAGTCCCAATGGTGACAATGACCACGGTAAGAGTGCTCACAGTGATAGTGCCCATACTGACAGGGCTCATGGTGCCAGTCTGCATTGTGCCAGTACCCATGGCAACAGTGCTCATGGTGACAGTGACCACAGTGAGAGTGCTCATGGTGATGGTGCTCACGGTAATAGTGCACATGGTGACAGTGCTCACGGTAATAGTGCTCATGGTGACAGTGCAAATGGTGACAATACCCATGGTGACAGTACTCATGTTGAAAATACCCTTGGTGGCAGTTCTTATATTGACAGTTTTCATTGTGACAGTGCTCATAATAGCAGTGCCGAAGGTGGCGGTGCTCGTGGTGACAGTGCTAATCGTGACACTGCTCTTGGTGGCAGTTCCCATGGGGACAGTACCCATGGTGACACTGTGCATTGTTACATTTCCCATGGTAACCATGCTCATGGTGATAGTGCATATCGTGACAGTACCCATGGTGGTAGTTCACCTGGTGACAGTGCTAAATAGTGACAGTGTACATGCTGACAGTGCTCATGATGATAGTGCCCATGGTGACAGTGCACACGGTGATAATGGGCATTGTTATGGTGTTCATGGTGACAGAGCCCAAGGTGGCAGGGGCCATGGTGACAGTGCCCACAATGACAGTTCCCATGATGAGAGTGCTGACAGTGACAGTGCCAATGGTGACACTTCTTATGGTGACAGTGCCCATGGGGACAGTTAACATGGTGATATTTCTCATGGTGATAGTGCCCGTTGTGACAGTGCTCACAGTGAAAATGCCCATGGTGCCAGTGCCCATAGATACATTCTGCATGGTCACATTTCTCACGGTGAAAGTGCCTATGGTGATATTACCCATGGTGACACTGCACATGGTGGCAGTGCAAAATGGTGACATTGCTCATGGTGACTTTTTTTGTGGTGATAGTCCTTACAGTGACAGTGTGCGTGGTGACACTGCACACAGTGACAGTGTTCATGGTGACATTGTTCACGGTGATAGTTCCCATGTTGAGAGTGTCCATGGTGACAGTGCTCATAGTCACAATTCTCATGGTGTAGTGCTCACAGTGACAGTGCCCATGGTGAAAATACCCAGGGTGACAGTACTCATGGTGACAATGCTCATGGTGATAGTGTCCATGGTGACAGTGCTCATGTTCACAATTCTCACAGTGATAATGCCTATGGTGAGAGTAACAAGGTTGACAATGCTGATGGTGACAGTGCCCATGGTGTCATGCCCATGGTGACAGTGCTCATGGTGACAATGCTCATGTTGGCAGTGCCATAAATAACAGTACTCATTGTGGCAGTGCTTATGGTGACCGTGCTTATGGTGACAGTGCCATGTTTACAGTGTTTATGGTGATAGATGTCCCGGTCTCAGTGTCCACGGGGACAGTGCTCAGGGTGACAAATCCCATGGTGATACTTCCCATTGTAACATTGCACACAGTGACAGTGCCCATGGTGACAGCGCCAGTGTGACAAGGCCCATGGTGACAGTGCTCACGGTGAACATGCTCATGGTGACAGGGCCCACGTTTACAGTGTTTATGCTGATAGATGTCATGCTGTCAGTGCCAACGAGGACAGTTCCCAATCTGACAAACCCCATGATGATACTTCCCATTGTGAAAGTGCCCATGGTGACAGCGCCCAGTGTACAAGGCCCATGGTGACACTGCTCATGGTGACCGTGTCCATGGTGACAGTGCCGATGGTGAGAGTGCCAATAGTGACAGTGCTCATGGTGAAACTCTCCATGGAGATATTGCCCATGGTGATAGTGCTCATGGTGACAACCCCACGGTGACTTTGCCAATGGTGATAGTCCCCGTGGTGACAGTTCTTATGTTGAATGTGACCATAGTGACAGTTCTCATGGTGACAGTGCATATGGTGAAAATTCTCATAGTGACAGTGCTCATGGTGACAGTGCCCATGGTGATATTCCCCATGGTGACAGTACTCATGGTAAAAGTGCCCATGGTGACACTTCACATGGTGACAGTGAAAAATGGTGACAGTGCCCATGGTGATATTGATCATGGTGTCATGGCTTACGGTGATAGTCCTTACGGTGATAGCATGTATGGTGAAATTGCACACAGTGACAGCGCTCATGGTGACAGTGCTCTTGGTGGCAGTTCCCATGGGGACAGTACCGGTGGTGACACTTTGCATTGTTACAGTGCCCATGGTAACCGTGCTCACAGTGATAGTGCACATCGTGACAGTGCCCATGGTGATAATGCCCATGGTGACTTTGCTTACAGTGATAGTCCTTATGGTGAAAATGCGCATGGTGACACTGCACATGGTGGCAGTGCAAGATGGTGACAGTGCCCATGGTGATATTGCTCATGGTGACTTTGCTTACAGTGATAGTCCTTACGGTGACAGTGCGCATGGTGACACTGCACACAGTGACAGTGTTCATGGTGATAGTTCCCATGGTGAGAGTGTCCACGGTAACAGTGCCCTTAGTCACAATTCTCATGGTGTAGTTCTCACAGTGACAGTGCCCATGGTGAAAATACCTAGGCTGACAGTACTCTTGGTGACAGTGCTCATGGTGATAGTGCTTATGGTGACCGTGCTCATGGTGATAGTGCTCATGGTGACACTGCCCTCCATGACAGTGCTCTTGTTGATAGTGCTCACGGTGATAGTGCCAATGTTGGAAGTGCCCATCGTGAAAGTGCCCATGGTGACAGTTCTTATGGTGAGAGTGGTCACAGTGGCAATGCTCATGGTGAAAGTGCCCATGGTGACAGAGCTCACGGTGACAGTGCCCTTAGTTATAGTGTTCATGGTGACAGTACTAACAGTGAAATTGACCATGGGGACACTGTCCATGGTGACAGTGCCCATGGTCACAACTTTCACGGTGATAGTGCTCACTGTGACAGTGCCCATGGTGACAGTGACTACGGTGACAGTTCTAATGGTGATAGTGCCCATGATGACAGTGCTCATGGTGGCATTCCACATTGTGCCAGTGCCCAAGGTGACAGTGCTCACGGTGACAGTGCCCAAAGTCACAATACCCATGGTGACAGTGCCCAGGCTGACAGTTCTCATGGTGATAGTGCCCATGGTGACAATGCTCATGGTGATACTGAGAATGGTGACAGTGCTTATCGTGACAGTGGTCATGGTTGCAGTACCCATGGTGATAGTGGTGAAAGTGACAGTGCCCTTGGTGATATTGCCCAAGGTGAGTGTGCTCACGTTAATAGTGCCGTGGTGGCAGTTCCCATTGTGAAAGTGCTCATGATGACAGTGCCAATGTTCGTAGTTCCCATTGTGACAGTGCTCCCGGTGATAGTGACCATGGTAACAGTGCACATGGAGGCAGTGCCCTTGGTGACAGTGCCCATGGTGACACTTCTCACGGTGACAGTGCCCATGGGGTCAGTTACCATGGTGAGATTTCTCACAGTGATAGTGCCCGTTGTGACAGTGCTCACAGTGACAAGGCCTATGGTGCCAGTGCCCATAGAGACATTCCGGACAGTCACATTTGTCACAGTGACAGTGCCTATGGTGTTATTACCCATGGTGAAACTGCACATGGTGGCAGTGCAAAATGGTGACAGCACACATGGTGACATTGCTCATGGTGACTTTGCTTATGGTGATAGTCCTTACGGTGACAGTACACATGGTGACACTGTTCATGGTGAGTGTACACGGTGATAGTTCCCATGGTGAGAGTGTCCATGGTGACAGTGCCCATAGTCACAATTCTCATGGTTTAGTGCTCACAGTGACATTGCCCATGTTCACAATTCTCATAGTGATAATGCCTATGGTGAGAGTACCTAGGGTGACAGTGCCCATGGTGACAGTGCCCATGGTGACAGTGCTCATGGTGACAGTGCTCATGTTGGCAGTGCTCATGTTGGCAGTGCCATAAATAACAGTGCACATTGTGGCAGTGCTCATGGTGACCATGCTCATGGTGACATTGCCGATGTTTACAGTGTTTATGGTGATAGATGTCACGGTGTCATTGCCCACGGCGACAGTACCCATGGTGACAGCACCTAGAGTGACAAGGCCCATGGTGACAGTGCTCACAGTGACAGTGCCGATGGTGATATTGCCAATAGTGACAGTGCTCATGGTGAAACTGCCCATGGATACATTGCCCATGGTGATAGTGCTCATGGTGACAACCCCACAGTGACAGTGCCAATGGTGAAAATTCTCATAGTGACAGTGCTCATGGTGACAATGCCCATGGTGATATTACCCATGGTGACAGTACTCATGGTGAAAGTGCCCATGGTAACACTGCACATGGTGGCAGTGCAAAATGGTGACAGTGCCCATGCTGATATTGCTCATGGTGACATTGCTTACGGTGATAATGCTTACAGTGATCGTGTTTAGGTTGAAACTGCACACAGTGACGGTGCTCATGGTGACAGTGTTCACGGCGATAGTGCCGATGGTGAATGTGCCCATGGTGACAGTGCCCACAGTCACAATTCTCACGGTGTAGTGCTCATGGTGAGAGTTACCATGGTGACAATACACAGGGTGACAGTATTCATTGTGACATTGCTCATGGTGATAGTGTCCATGGTGAGAGTGCCTATTTTCACAACTCTCACGGTGATAGTGCCCATTGTGACAATACCCAGGGTGACAGAGCTCATGGTAAAATTGCTCATGGTGACAGTGCCGATGGTGACAGTACCTAAGGTGACAGTACCCATGGTGAGAGTGCTCATGGTGACAGTGTCCATGGTGACAATACCCAGGGTGTCCTGCCCATGGTGACAGTGATCATGGTGACCCATCTCATGTGGACAGCGTCATAAGTGACAGTGCTCATTGTGGCAGTGGTCATGGTGACCGTGCTCATGGTGAGAGTGCCCATGGTTACAGTGCTTATGGTGATCTATGTCACGGTGGCCATGCCCACGGTGACAGTGCCCACGCTGACAAAGCCCATGGTGATACTTCCCATTGTGACAGTGTCCATGGTGACAGAGCCCATGGTGACAGTGCCCAATATCACAGTGCCCATGATGAGAGTGCTAATGGTGACTGTGCCCATGGTTACAGCACCCAGTGTGACAACGACCATTTTGAGAGTTCTCACGGTGACCATGCCGATGCTGACAGTGCCTGTGGTGATAGTGCCAATAGTGAGAGTGCTCACGGTGAAACTGCCCATGGAGACACTGCCCATGGTGATGGTGCTCATCATGACAACCCCTCGGAGGCCAATGGTGAGCATCCCAGTGGTGACAGTTCTCACGGTGAAAGTGACCCTGTTGAAATTGTTCATGGTGACAGTGCTCAAGGTGATAGTCTCCATGTTGACAGTGCCCATGGTGACAGTTTTCAAGGAGACAGTGCCTATGGTGATAATGCTGTTAGTGACAGTGCTCATGGTGACAGTGCCCATGGTGACAGTGACCACGGTGACTGTTCTCACCGTGATAGTGCCCATGGGGACAGTGTTCATGGTGACAGTCCGCATTGAGGCTGTGCCCGTTGTGACATTGCTCAGTGTGCTAGAGCACCCAGTGACAGTACACACGTTGACAGTGCCCAAGGTGGCGATACCCACAGTGACAGTAATCATGGTGAAAGTGCCCATGGTGGCAGTTCTCATAGTGACAGTGTTCATGGTGGCAGTGCTCATGGTGACAGTGCTCTTGGTGACAGTGCTCATGGTGGCAGTGCCCATGGTGAGACTACCGATGGTGACACTGCCCATGGTGACAGTGCACATGGTGACAGTGACCACAGTGACAGTTCAAACAGTGATAGTGCCCATGATGACAATGCTCATGGTGACAGTCCACATTGTGCCATTGCCCAAGGTTACAGTGCTCACAGTGACAGTGCAAAAAGTCACAATACCCATGGTGACAGTGCCCAGGCTGACAGTTCTCGTGGTGATAGTGCCCATGTTGACAGTGCACATGGTGATACTGAGAATGGTGACAGTTCTTATGGTGACAGTGGTCATGCTTGCAGTACCCATGGTGATAGTGCTGAAACTGACAGTGCCTTGGTGATAGTGCCCATGGTGGGTGGGCTCACGTTAATAGTGCCCATGGTGGCAGTTTCCGTTGTGAAAGTGCTCATAATGACAGTGCCCATGTTGGTAGTTCCTACGGTGACAGTGCTCAGGGTGATAGTGACCATGGTAACAGTGCACATGGTGGCTGTGCCCTTGGTGTCACTGCCCATGACAGTACTCATGGTGACAGTTCTCATTGTGATAGTGCCCACAGTGACATTGCACATGGTGGCAGTGAAAAATAGTGACAGCACCCATGGTGACATTGCTCATGGTGACTTTGCTTACAGTGATAGTCCTTACGGTGATAGTGCACATGTTGACACTGCACACAGTGACATTGTTCATGGTGACAGTGTTCACGGTGATAGTTCCCATGGTGAGAGTGTCCATGGTGACAGTGCCCATAGTCACAATTCTCATGGTGTAGTGCTCACAGTGACAGTGCCCATGGTGAAAATACCCAGGGTGGCAGTACTCACGGTGACAGTGCTCATTGTGATAGTGCCCATTGTGACAGTGTCCATGTTCACAATTCTCACAGTGATAATACCAATGGTGAGAGTACCTAGGGTGACAATGCCCATGGTGACACTGCTCATGGTGTCTTGCCCATGGTGACAGTGCTCATGGTGACAGTGCTCATGTTGGCAGTGCCATAAATAACAGTGCTCATTGTGGCAGTGCTCATGGTGACCGTGCTCATGGTGACAGTGCCCATGTTTACAGTGTTTATGGTGATAGATGTCATGGTGTCAGTGCCCATGGGGACAGTGCCCACGCTGACAAAGCCCATGGTGATACTTCCTGTTGTGACAGTGCCCAGGGTGACAGAGCCCATGATGACAGTGCCCAGTGTGAGAAAGCCCATGGTGACAGTGCTCATGGTGACCGTGCCCGTGGTGATAGTGCCGATGGTGAGAGTGCCAATAGTGACAGTGCGCATGGTGAATCTGCCCATGGAGACAATGCCCATTGTGATAGTGCTCATTCTGACAACCCCACAGTGACAGTGTCAATGGTGATAGTCCCCGTGGTGACAGTTCTTACATTAAATGTGACCATGGTGATATTGGTCATGGTGACAGTGCTCATGGTGACAGTGCTCAAGGTGATGGTCTCCATGTTGACAGTGCCCATGGTGACAGTTCTCACGGTGACAGTGCCTATGGTGAAAATTATCATAGTGACAGTGCTCATCGTAACAGTGCCCATGGTGATATTACCCATGGTGACAGTACTCATGATGAAAGTGCCCATGGTGAAACTGCACATGGTGGCAGTGCAAAATGGTGACAGTGCCCATGGAGATATTGCTCATGGTGACATTGCTTATGGTGATAGTGGGTATAGTGAAACTGCACACAGAGACAGTGCTCATGGTGACAGTGTTTATGGTGATAGTGCCGATGACGAATGTGCCCATGGTGACAGTGGCCAGAGTCAGAATTCTCACATTGTAGTGCTCACGGTGACAGTGCCCATGCTAACAAAGCCCATGGTTATACTTTCCATTGTGACAGTGCCCACGGGGACAGAGCCCATGGTGACAGTGACCAAGATCACAGTGCCCATGGTGAGAGTGCTAATGGTGACTGTGTCCATTGTGACAGCACCCAGTGTGACAACGCCCATTGTGACAGTGCTCACGGTGACCATGCCAATGATGACAGTGCCAATGGTGATAGTGCCAATAGTGAGAGTGCTCATGGTGAAACTGCCCATGGAGATACTGCCCATGTTGATAGTACTCATTGGGACAACCCCTCGGAGGTAGTGCCAATGGTGAGAGTCCCCGTGGAGACAGTTCTCACGGTGAAAGTGACCCTGTGGAAATTGCTCATGGTGACAGTGCTCATGGTGACAGGACTCAAGGTGATAGTCTCCATGTTGACAGTGCCCATGGTGACTGTTCTCACAGTGACTGTGCCTAGGGTGATAATTCTCTTAATGACAGTGCCCATGGTGACAGTGCCCATGGTGACAGTTCTCACCGTGATAGTGCCCATGGTGACAGTGTTCATGGTGACAGTCCGCATTGAGGCTGTGCCCGTGGTGACAGTGCTCAGGGTAATAGTGTTCACGGAGATATTATTCACGTTGACTCTACCCAAGGTGGCAATACCCGCGATGACAGTAATCATGGTGAAAGTGCCCATGGTGGCAGTTCTCATAGTGACTGTTCTTGTGACAGTGCTCATGGTGGCAGTGCTCATTGTGACAGTGCTCTTGGTGACAGTGCTCATGGTAGCAGTGCCCATGGTGAGACTACCGATGGAGACACTGCCCATGGTGAGAGTGCACATGGTCATGGTGCATGTGCTGGCAGTGAAAAATAGTGACAGTGCCCATGGTGATGTTTCTCATGGTGATAGTGCCCATGGTGAAAGTGCCCATGGTTACAGTGGTCATGGTGACAGTGCCCATGGTGACAGTGCAGACCGTGAGAGTGCCCATGGTGGCCATGCCCATGGTGATAGTCCTTATCATGATAGTGCTCATGGTAGCAGTGTTCATGGTAATAGTGCTAACAGTGCCAGTGCCCAAAATGAGAGTGCCAATGGCGAGAATACTGACTGTGACAGTGCCCATGGTGATTTTTCTCTCTGTGACAGTGCCCTTGGGGACAGTTAGCATGGCGAGATTTCTCACGGTGATAGTGCCCATTGTTTTAGTGCTCATAGTGAAAAGACCCATGGCGCCAGTGCCCATCATGGCATTGCTCACAGTGATAATTCTCACGGTGACAGTGCTCATGGGGAAAGTGCCCATGATAACATTAACCACGGTGATAGTTCCCCTGGTGACAGTGCCCATGGTGACATTGCTCATGGTGATAGTGCCTTTGGTGACAGTACTCATGGTAAAATTGCCCATGCTGACAA
Source organism: Mesoplodon mirus (assembly GCF_964341445.2). NCBI lineage: Eukaryota > Metazoa > Chordata > Mammalia > Artiodactyla > Ziphiidae > Mesoplodon > Mesoplodon mirus. The sequence continues at coordinate 190,283,632 of NC_138976.1, read as the reverse complement.
TGCTCATGGTGACATTGCCCTTCGAGAGAGTACTCATGATGAGAGTTCAAATGGTGATGTGCTCATGTTGACAGTGCTCACAGTTATAGTTCTGATGGTGACATTGCCAATGGTGGAATTGATAACGATGCCAGTGCCCACAGTGACAGTGCTCATGCTGACAGTTCTCATAATGATAGTGCCCATGGTGACAGTGCACATGGTGATACTGCCAATGGTGACAGTGCTCACAATGGCAGTGCCCATGGTGACATTGCCCATGGTGACATTGCCTATAGTTACACTTTTCATGGTGACATTAACCATGGTGACAGGGCTCATGGTGACATTCTGCATTGTGCCAGTGCCCATGGTGACAGTGCTCACAGTGAAAGTGCTCATGGTAATACTGTTTATGGTGAGAGTGACCAAGGTGAAAATACCCATGTTGACAGTACTCATCGAGAAAGTGCCCATGGTGATAATTCTCATAGTAACAGTTTTCACGGTGACAGTGCCTATGGTGACAATGCTCATGGTGACAGTGCCCATGGTGACCGTTCTCACGTTGATAGTGCCCATGCTGACAGTTCGCATGGTGAAAGTGCTCATGATGACAGTGCCCATGTTGGTAGTACCATTGGTGACAGTGCTCACAGTGATAGTGACCATGGTATGATTGCAGATGTTGGCAGTTAATTTGGTGAAATTGCCCATGATGACAGTACTCATGGTGAAAGTGCTCATGGTGATAGTGTCCATGGTGACAGTGCACATGGTTGTAATGCATATTGTCACAGTGGAAAATGGTAACAGAGCCCATGGTGACAGCACTCATGGTGACAGTGCACACGGTGACAACACATGCTGACAGTGCTCACAGTGACTGGGCTCATGGTTGCATTACCCATGGTGACAGTGCTCACAGTTACAGTGCCCATGGTAACTGTGCTCACCATGATAGTGTCCATGGTGACAGTGATCACAGTGATAGTGCCAACGGTGATAGTGCTCATGGTGATAGTGCCCATGGTTAAGTTGCACCTGGTGACAGTGCTCCTGGTTATAGTGAGCATAGTGATAGTGCACTTGTTGACTGAGCCCATGCTGAGACTACACATGGTGATAATTCTCAAGTTGGTAGTGCTCATGGTGGCAGTGCCCATGGACACCAACCTCAAGGTGATAGTGCTGACTGTGACAGTGCCCATGGGGACAGTGTAAACCGTGACTTTGCCTATTGTGAGAGTGCTCACAGTGACAAAGCCCATGGTGAAAATATCCACAGTGACAGTTCTAATGCTGATAGTGCCCGTAGTGACAATACCCATTGTGACAGTGCCCATGGCGATAGTGCCCATGGTGAGAGTCTTCACGGTGATAGTGCCCATGGTGATAGTTCCCACTCTGAAAGTGTTCATGATGACAGTGCCTATGTTGGTAAATCCCATGGTGACAGTGCTCACGGTGATACTGATGATGGTACCCGTTGACATGGTGGCTGTGCCCTTGGTGACAGTGCCCATGATGACAGTACTTATGGTGACAGTGCTCACGGTGATAGTGCCTATGGGGAGAGTGCACATGGTGGTAGTGCACATGGTGGCAGTGGAAAATGGTGACAGTGCTCATGGTTGCAGTACCCATGGTGACAGTGCTCAAAATGACAGTGCCAATGGTGCCAGTGTCCACGGATGCAATGGCCAGTGACAGTGCTCACGGAGACAGTGCCCATGGTGACAGTTCCCATGATTACACTGCCCATGGTGACAGTGCTGATGGGGAACGGGCCCATGATAACATTAATCACGGTGATAGTGCCCCTGGTGACAGTGCCCATGGTGATATTTCTCATGGTGATAGTGCCTGTGGTGACAGTTCTCATGGTGAAATTGCCCATGCTGACAATGCTCATGGTGACATGGCCTTTGGAGAGAGTACCCATATTGAGAGTTCCCATGGCGACGTGCTCATGTTGACAGTGCTCACAGTGATAGTTCCCATGGTGATATTGCCCATGGTGGAATTGCTCAAGATGCCAGTGCTCACAATGACAGTGTTCACGCTGACAGTTCTCTTGGTGATAGTGCCCATGGTGACAGTGCACATGGTGATACTGCCAATGGTGAGAGTACTCATGGTTACAGTGCTCAAAATGGCAGTGCCTTGGTGACATTGCCCATGGTGACATTGCCTATGTTAACGCTTCTCTCGGTGACATTGCCCATGGTGACAGGGCTCATGGTGACAGTCCACATTGTGCCAGTGCCCTTGGTGACAGTGCTCATGGTAATAATGTTTACGGTGAGAGTGCCCAAGGTGAAAATACCCATGGTGACAGTACTCATCGAGAAAGTGCGAATGGTGACAATACTCATAGTAACAGTTCTCATGGGGACAGTGCTGATGGTGGCAGTGCCCTTGGTGGAAGTGCTCATGGTGGCAGTGCTCATGGTGACAGTGCTCATGGTGGCAGTTCAATGGTTAGAGTACCGGTGGGGCAGGGTACATGGTGACAGTGCCCATGGCAACCGTGCTCACAGTGATATGACCCATGGTTACACTTACCACGACTGTTGTGCCGATGCTGATAATGCTCCCGGTGATAGTGCCCATGGTTAAGTTGCCCATGGTGACAGTGTTCACAGTAATCGTGAGCATAGTGATAGTGTACTTGGTGACCATGCCCATGGTGACAGTACATAGGGTGATACTGCTCAATGTGATAGTGCCCTTGTTGACTGTGCACATGGTGACAGTTCTCACGGTGACAGTGCCTATGGTGACAATGCTCATGGTGACAGTGCGAATGGTGACACTGCTCACGGTGATAGTGCCCATGGTGAGAGTGCATATGGTGGTAGTGCACATGGTGGCAGTGAAAAATGGTGAAAGTGCTCATGGTGACAGTGCACATGGTGAAAACCCACGCTGAAAATACAGTGACACTGCACATGGTTTCAGTACCAATGGTGACAGTGCTCACAGTGACAGTGCCCACGGTATGAGTGCCCATGATGAGAGTGCTCATGGTGACAGTCCCTATTCTGGCAGTGCCCATGGTGACAGTGACCACGGAGAGAGGTCTCATGTTGATAGTGCTCACGGTAATAGTGCTCATGGTGACAGTGCAAATGGTGACACTAACCAGGGTGACAGTACTCATGGTGAAAATACCCATGGTGACAGTTCTCATAGTGACAGTGCTCATGGTGAAAGTGTTCATGGTGACAGTGCTCATTGTGGCAGTGCTCATGGTGATAGTGCCGATGATGCCAGTGCTTATGGTGATGGTGTTCACAGTGGCTGTGCTCATGGAGATAGTGCTCACGGTGACAGTGCCCATGATGACAGTGCCCAGGGTGACAGTGCTCACAGGGAAAGTGCCAATGATAACATTAACCATGGTGATAGTGCCCCTGGTGTCACGGCCCACAGTGACATTGCTCATGGTGATAGTGCCTTTGGTGACAGTGCTCATGGTGAAATTGCCCATCCTGACAATGCTCATGGTGACACTGCCCTTCGAGATAGTACCCATGTTGACAGTGCCCATGGTGATGTGCTCATGTTGACAGTGCTCACAGTGATAGTGCCCATGGTGACATTGCCCATGGTGGAAGTGCCCACGGTGCCCTTGCCAACAGTGACAGTGCCCACGCTGACAGTTCTCATTGTGACAGTGCCCATGGTGACAGTGCACATGGTGATACTCGCAATGGTGACAGTGCTCATGGTGACAGTGCTCATGGTTGCAGTACCCTTGGTGACAGTGCTCAAAATGACAGTGACAGTGGTGGCAGTGACCATGCTGACAGTGCCCACGATGACATTGCCTATGGTGACACTTCTCACGCTGACATTGCCCATGGTGACAGGGCTCATGGTGATGTGCTCATGTTGAGAGTTCTCACAGTGAGAGTGCCCATGGTGACATTGCCCATGGTGGAATTGCTCACGATGCCAATGCCCACAGTGACAGTGCTCACGCTGAGAGTTGTCATGGTGATAGTGCCCATGGTGACAGTGCGCATGGTGATACTGCCAATGGTGACAGTACTCATGGTGACAGTACTCATGGTGGCAGTACCCATGGTGACAGTGCTCAAAATGGCATTTCCCATGGTGACATTGCCCATGGTGACATTGCCTATGGTGACACTTCTCACGGTGACATTTCCCATGGTGACATGGCTCATGGTGACACTCCGCATTGTGACAGTGCCCATGGTGACAGTGCTCACAGTGAAAGTGCTCATGGTAATACTGTTTACGTTGAGAGTGCCCAAGGTGAAAATACCCATGGTGAGAGTACTCATCGAGAAATTGCCTATGGTTACATTTCTCATAGTAACAGTTCTCATGGTGACAGTGCTCATGGTTGCAGTGCCCTCGGTGGCAGTGCTCGTGGTGTCAGTGCTCATGGTGACAGTGCTCATGGTGGCAGTTCCCATGGTGAGAGTACCAATGGGGCATTGCCCATCGTGACAGTGCCCATGGCAACCGTGCTCACGGTGATATGACCCATGGTGACAGTTATCACGCCTGTTGTGCCGATGCTGATAATGCTCCCGGTGATAGTGTCCATGGTTACGGTGCCCATGGTGACAGTGTTCAGAGTAATAATGAGCATAGTGATAGTGTACTTGGTGAGTGTGCCCATGGTGACTGTGCCCAAGACGACCGTACACATGGTGATACAGCTCAATGTGATAGTGCCCTTGTGGACAGTGCGCATGGTGATAGTTCTCACGGTGACATTGCCTATGATGACAATGTTCATGGTGACAGTGCCCATGGTGACCGTTCTCACGTTCATCGTGCCCATGGTGACAGTTCGTATGGTGAAAGTGCTCATGATGACAGTGCCCATGTTGGTAGATCCATTGGTGACAGTGCTCACAGTGATAGTGACCATGGTAAGATTGCAGATGGTGGCTGTGCCATTGCCTATGATGACAGTACTCATGGTGAAAGTGCTCATGGTGATAGTGTCCAAGGTGACAGTGCACATGGTTGTAATGCACATGGTGGCACTGAAAAATAGTTATAGTGCCCATGGTGACAGTGCTCATGCTGATAGTGCACAAGGTGACAACCCATGCTGACAGTGCTCACGGTGACTGGACTCATGGTTGCATTACCCATTGTGACAGTGCTCACAGTTACAGTGCTCAATTTAACTGTGCTCACCATGATAGTGTCCATGGTGATAGTGATCACAGTGATAGTGCCGATGGTGATAGTGCTCACGGTGATAGTGCCCATGGTTAAGTTGCCCATGGTGACAGTGTTCACAGTAATAGTGAGCATAGTGATAGTGTACTTGTTGACCATGCCCATGGTGACAGTGTCCATGGTGACAGTACATAGGGTGATACTGCTCAATGTGATAGTGCCCTTGTTGACTGTGCACATGGTTACAGTTCTCACGGTGAGAGTGCCTATGGTGACAATGCTCATGGTGACAGTGCGAATGGTGACACTGCTCACAGTGATAGTGCCCATGGTGAGAGTGCACATGGTGGTAGTGCACATGGTGCCAGTGAAAAATGGTGAAAGTGCTCATGGTGACAGTGCACATGGTGAAAACCCATGCTGAAAATACAGTGACACTTCACATGGTTTCAGTACCCATGGTGACAGTGCTCACAGTGACAGTGCCCACGGTTTGAGTGCCCATGGTGAGAGTGCTCATGGTGACAGTCCCTATTCTGCCAGTGCCCATGGTGATAGTGACCATGGAGAGATGTCTCATGTTGATAGTGCTCACGGTAATAGTGCTCATGGTGACAGTGCAAATGGTGACACTAACCAGGGTGACAGTACTCATGGTGAAAATACCCATGGTGACAGTTCTCATAGTGACAGTGCTCATGGTGAAAGTGTTCATGGTGACAGTGCTCATTGTGGCAGTGCTCATGGTGACAGTGCCGATGATGCCAGTGCTTATGGTGATGGTGTTCACAGTGGCTGTGCTCATGGAGATAGTGCTCACGGTGACAGTGCCCATGATGACAGTGCCCAGGGTGACATTGCTCACAGGGAAAGTGCCCATGATAAGATTAACCATGGTGATAGTGCCCCTGATGACAGTGCACATGGTGACATTGCTCATGGTGATAGTGCCTTTGGTGACAAGGCTCATGGTCAAATTGCCCATCCTGACAATGCTCATCGTGACATTGCCCTTTGAGAGTGTACCCATGTTGACAGTGCCCATGGTGACGTGCTCATGTTGACAGTGCTCACAGTCATAGTGCCTATGGTGACATTACCCATGGTGGAAGTGCCCACGGTGCCATTGCCAACAGTGATAGTGCCCATGGTGACAGTTCTCATGGTGATAGTGCCCATGGTGACAGTGCACATGGTGATACTGCCAATGGTGACAGTGCTCATTGTGACAGTGCTCATGGTTGCAGTACCCATGGTGACAGTGCTCAAAATGACAGTGCCAAAGGTGGCAGTGCCCAAGGTGACAGTGCCCACTGTGACATTGCCTATGGTGACACTTCTCACGGTGACATTGCTCATGGTGACAGTCCGCATTGTGCCAGTGCCGAAGGTGACAGTGCTCATGGTGACAGTGTCCATGGTGACAGTGACCAAGGTGAGAGTGCTCATGGTAATACTGCACATGGTGACAGTGCCCAAGGTGAAATTACCCTTGGTGACAATACTCATCTAGAGAGTGCCCATGGTTGCAATTCTCATAATGACAGTTCTCATGGTGAGAGTGCTCATGGTGGCCGTGCCCTTGGTGGCAGTGCTCGTGGTGACAATGCTCATGGAGACAGTGCTCATGGTGGCAGTTCCCATGGTGAAATTACCGATAGGGTAGTTCACAAGTTGAGAGTGCCAATGGTAACCGTGCTTACAGTGATAGTGCACACGGTGAGAGTGCCCATTGTGACATTGCCAATGGAGACCCTCCTCATTGTGACAGTGTTCACTGTTACAGTGCTCATGGTGGAAATGCACATGGTGACAGTGCTCATTGTGGCAGTGCTCATGGGGACAGTGCTGATGATGACAGTGCTTATGGTGATAGTGTTCACAGTGTCTGTGCTCAAGGTGATAGTGCTCACGGTGGCAGTGACCATAGTGACACTGCTCATGCTGGCAATACCCACGGTGATAGACCCATGGTGACAGTGCCCTAGGTCACAGTGCAATGGTGAGAGAGCTCACGGTGACAGTGCCCCTGGTGACAGTGGCCATGGAGGCAAACGTCATGGTGACACTGCTCATGGTGACAGTGCCCATGGTGACAGTGCTCATGGGGAAAGTGCCCATGATAACATTAACCACAGTGACAGTGCCCCTGGTGACAGTGCCCATGCTGACAATGCTCATGGTGACATTGCCCTTGGAGAGAGTACCCATGTTGAGAGTTCCCATGGTGATGTGCTCATGTTGACAGTGCTCACAGTGATAGTTCCAATGGTGACATTGCCCGTGGTGGAATTGCTCACGATGCCAGTGCCCACAGTGACTGTGCTCATGCTGACAGTTCTCATAGTGATAGTGCCCATGGTGACAGTGCACATGGTGATACTGCCAATGGTGACAGTGCTCAAAATGGCAGTGCCCATGATGACATTGCCCATGGTGACATTGCCTGTGGTTACACTTTTCAGGGTGACATTGACCATGGTGACAGGGCTCATGGTGACATTCTGCATTGCCAGTGCCCATGGTGACAGTGCTCACAGTGAAAGTGCTCATGGTAATACTGTTTATGGTGAGAGTGCCCAAGGTGAAAATACCCATGTTGACAGTACCCATCGAGAAAGTGCCCATGGTGATAATTCTCATAGTAACAGTTTTCATGGTGACAGTGCTCATGGTGGTAGTGCCCTGGGTGGCAGTGTTCGTGGTGTCAGTGCTCATGGTGAGAGTGCTCATGGTGGCAGTTCCCATGGTGAGAGTACTGATGGGGCAGTGCACATGGTGACAGTGTCCATCATAACCGTTCTCACGGTGATATGACCCATGGTTACAGACATCACAACAGTTGTGCTGATGCTGATAATGCTCCCAGTGATAGTGTCCATTGTTAAGCTGCCCATGGTGACAGTGTTCTCAGTCATAGTGAGCATAGTGATAGTGTACTTGATGACTGTGCCCATGGTGACATTGCTCATGGTGACAGTACACATGGTGATACTGCTCAATGTGATGGTGCCCTTGATGACAGTGCACATGGTGCCAGTTTTCACGGTGACAGTGCCATGGTGACAATGCTCATGGTGACATTGCCCATGGTGACCGTTCTCACGTTGATAGTGCCCATGCTGACAGTTCGCATGGTGAAAGTGCTCATGATGACAGTGCCCATGTTGGTAGTTCCATTGGTGACAGTGCTCACAGTGATAGTGACCAAGGTATGATTGCAGATGTTGACAGTGCATTCGGTGACATTGCCCATGATGACAGTACTCATGGTGAAAGCGCTCATGGTGATAGTGCCCATGGTGACAGTGCACATGGTTGTAATGCACATTGTGGCAGAGGAAAATGGTGACAGAGCACATGGTGACAGTGCTCATGGTGATGGTACACACGGTGACAACCCATGCTGACAGTGCTCATGGTGACTGGGCTCATGGTTGCATTACCCATGGTGACAGTGCTCACAGTTACAGTGCCCATGGTAACTGTGCTCACCATGATAGTGTTCATGGTGACAGTGATCACAGTGATAGTGCTGACGGTGATAGTGCTCATGGTGATAGTGCCCATGGTTAAGTTGCACCTGGTGACAGTGCTCCTGGTAATAGTGAGCATAGTGATAGTGCACTTGTTGACTGCGCCCATGCTGAGAGTACACATGGTGATAATTCTCAAGTTGGTAGTGCCCATGGTGGCAGTGCCCATGGACATCACCTTCAAGGTGATAGTGCTGACTGTGACAGTGCCCATGGGGACAGTGCAAACCGTGACTTTGCCTATCGTGACAGTGCTCACAGTGACAAAGCCCATGGTGACAATGAGGACGGTGACAGTTCTAATGGTGATTGTGCCCATAGTGACAATACCCATGTTGACAGTACTCATGGTGATAATTCTCAAGGTGATAGTGCCCATGGCGATAGTGCCCATGGTGAGAGTCCTCACTGTGATAGTGCCCATGGTGACAGTTCCCATTCTGAAAGTGCTCATGATGACAGTGCCTATGTTGGTAATTCCCATGGTGACAGTGCTCACGGTGATACTGATGATGGTACCCGTTGACATGGTGGCTGTGCCCTTGGTGACAGTGCCCATGATGACAGTACTCATGGTGACAGTGCTCACGGTGATAGTGCCTATGGTGAGAGTGCACATGGTGGTAGTGCACATGGTGGCAGTGCACATGGTGGCAGTGAAAAATGCTGAGAGTGCTCATGGTGACAGTGCTCATGGTTGCAGTACCCATGGTGACAGTGCTCAAAATGACATTGCCAATGGTGGCAGTGTCCAAGGAGGCAATGGCCATAGGGAGAGTGTTTATGGTGACAGTGCCCATGGTGACAGTGCCCATGATGACACTGACCATGGTGACAGTGCTGACAGGGAAAGGGCCCATGATAACATTTACAACGGTGATTGTGTCCCTGGTTTCAATGCCCACTGTGACATTGCTCATGGTGATAGTGCCTTTGGTGACAGCATTCATGGTGAAATTGCCCATCCTGGAAATGTTCATGGTGACATTGCCCTTTGAGAGAGTACCCATGTTGACAGTGCCCATGTTGACATGCTCATGTTGACAGTGCTCACAGTGATAGTGCCCATGTTCACATTGCCCAGGGTGGAAGTGCCCACTGTGCCATTTCCAACAATGACAGTACCCACTCTGACATTTCTCATGGTGATAGTGCCCATGGTGACTGTGCACATGGTGATACTGCCAATTGCGACAGTGCTCATGGTTGCAGTACCCACAGTGACAGTGATCAAAATGACAGTGCAATGGTGGCACTGCACATGGGGACAGTGCCCATGGTGACATTGCCTATGGTGACACTTTTCACGGTGATATTGCCCATTGTGACATGGCTCATGGTGACAGTCCGCATTGTGCCAATGCCGAAGTTGACATTGCCCATGCTGATAGTGCCCATGGTGACAGGGCTCATGGTGGCAGTCTGCATTGTGCCATTGCCCATGGTGACAGTGCTCACAGTGAAAGTGCTCATGGTAATATTGTTCACAGTGACAGTGCGCAAGCTGAAATTACCCATGGTGACAGTACTCATCGAGAAATTGCCCATGGTTGCAATTCTCATAATGACAGTTCTCATGGTGACAGTGCTCATGGTGGCAGTGCCCTGTGTGGCAGTGCTCGTGGTGACAGTGCTCATGGTGGCCGTTCCCATGCTGAGAGTACCGATGGGTAGTGCACAAGGTGACAGTGATCATGGTAACCGTGCTCACGCTGATAGTGCACAGGGTGAGAGTGCCCATTGTGACATTGCCCTTGGAGACCCTCCTCATTGAGACAGTGCTCATGGTTACAAAGCTCATGGTGGAAGTGCACATGGTGCCAGTGCTCATTGTGGCAGTGCTCAAGTGGACAGTGCCGATGATGACAGTGCTTATGGTGATAGTGTTCACAGTGTCTGTGCTCAACGTGACAGTGCTCATGGTGGCAGTGCTCATAGAGACACTGCTCATGTTGGCAATAGCCACGGTGATAGACCCATGATGACAGTGCCCAAGATCACAGTGCAATGGTGAGAGAGCTCACGGTGACAGTGACAATGGTGACAGTGCCCTCGGAGGTAATGGCAATGGTGACAGTGCTCATGGTGACAGTGCCCATTGTGACAGTGCTCACGGGGAAGGGGCCCATGTTAACAAAAACCACGTGTGATAGTGCCCCTGGTGACAGTGTCCACGGTGACATTGCTCATGGTGATAGTGACTTTGGTGGCATTACTCATGGTGAAATTGCCCATGCTGACAATGCTCACGGTGACATAGCACTTGGAGAGAGTACCCATATTGAGAGTTCCCATGGTGACGTGCTCATGTTGAAAGTGCTCACAGTAATAGTTCCCATGGGGACATTGCCCATGGTGAAATTGCTCATGATGCCAGTGCCCACAGTGACAGTGCTCATGCTGAGAGTTCTCATCGCGATAGTGCCCATGGTAACAGTGCACATGGTGATACTGTCAATGGTGACAATACTCATGGTGACGGTGCTCATGGTTGATGTACCCATGGTGACAGTGCTCAAAATGACAGTTCCCATGGTGACATTGCCCATGGTGATATTGCCTATGGTGACACTTCTCACGGTGATATTGCCCATGGTGACAGGGCTCATGGTGACAGTCCGCACTGTGCCAGTGCCCATGGTGACAGCGCTCACAGTGAAAGTGTTCATGGTAATACAGTTTATGGTGAGAGTGCCCAAGGTGAAAATACCCATGGTGACAGTACTCATCGAGAAAGTGCCCATGGTGACAATTCTCATGGTAACAGTTCTCATGGTGACAGTGCTCATGGTGGCAGTGTGTGGGTGGCAGTGCTTGTGGTGACAGTGTTCATGGTGACCGTGCTCATGGTGGTAGTTCCCATGGTGAGAGTACTGATGTGGCAGTGCACATGGTAGCAGTGAAAAATGGTGACAGTTCTCATGGCAACAGTGCACATGGTGAAAACCCATGCTGACAGTACTCACAGAGACACTGCTCATGGTTGCAGTACCTATGGTGACAGTGCCCACGGTGACATTGCCTATGGTGACAGTGCTCACGGTGACAGTGCCCATGGTTTCACTGACCACAGTGAGAGTGCTCAAGTTGATAGTGCCCATGGTGACAGCTCTCATGGTGACAGTCCCCATTGTGCCAGTGCCCATGGTGAGAGTGACCATGGTGAGAGGTCTCACAGTGATAGTGCTCACGGTAATAGTTCACATGATGACAGAGCAAATGGTGACAATACTCAGGGTGACAGTACTCATGGTGAAATACCCATGGTGGCAGTTCTCATAGTGACAGTCCTCATGGTGGAAGTGCCCATGGTGACAGTGATCATTGTGGAAATGCTCATGGTTACAGTGGCGATGATGCCAGTGCTAAGGGTGATAGTGTTCACAGTAGCTGTGCTCATGGAGATAGTGCTCACGATGACAGTGCCCATGATGACAGTGCCCAGGGTGACAGTGCTCACGGGGAAAGTGCCTATGATAACATTAACAATTGTGATAGTTCCCCTGGTGACAGTGCCCACGGTGACATTTCTCATGGTGATAGTGCCTTTGGTGACAGTGCTCATGGTGAAATTGCCTATCCTGACAAAGCTCATGGTGACATTGCCCTTCGAGAGAGTACCCATGTTGACTGTGCCTATGGTGATGTGCTCATGTTGACAGTGCTCACAGTGATAGTTCCCATGGTGACATTGCCCATGCTGGAAGTGCCCACGGTGCCATTGCCAACAATGACAGGGCCCACGCTGACAGTTCTCATGGTGATAGTGCCCATGGTGACAGTGAACATGGTGATACTGCCAATGGTGACAGTGCTCATGGTGACAGTGCTCATGGTTGCAGTACCCATGGTGACAGTGCTCAAAATGTCACTGCCAATGGTGGCAGTGCGCATGGTGACAGTGCCCATGGTGACATTGCCTATGGTGACACTTTTCACAGTGACATTGCCCATGGTGACAGTCCGCATTGTGCCAATGCTGAAGGGGACAGTGCTTACAGTGACAGTGCCCATGGTGACAGTGACCAAGGTGAGAGTGCTCACGCTGATAGTGCCCATGGTGACAGGGCTCATGGTGACAGTCCGCATTGTGCCAATGCTGAAGGGGACAGTGCTCACAGTGACAGTGCCCATGGTGACAGTGACCAAGGTGAGAGTGCTCACGCTGATAGTGCCCATGGTGACAGGGCTCATGGTGTCAGTCTGCATTGTGCCATTGACCATGGTGACAGTGCTCACAGTGAAAGTGCTCATGTTAATATTGCTCATGGTGACAGTGACAGTGATCAAGGTGAAATTACCCATGATGACAGTACTGATCGAGAAATTGCCCATGGTGGCAATTCTCATAATGACAGTTCACTATGGTGACAGTGATCATGGTGTCAGTGCCCTGGGTGGCAGTGCTCGTGGTGACAGTGTTCATGGTGACAGTGCTCATGGTGGCAGTTCCCATGGTGAGAGTACCGATGGGGTAGTGCACAAGGTGACAGTGCCCATGGTAACCGTGCTCATGGTGATAGTGCACAAGGTGAGAGTGCCCTCTGTGACATTGCTCATGGAAACCCTCCTCATTGTGACAGTGCTCATGGTTACAGTGCTCATGGTGGAAGTGCACATGGTGACAGTGCTCATTGTGGCAGTGCTCATGGGGACAGTGCTGATGATGACAGTGCTTATGGTGATAGTGTTCACAGTGTCTATGCTCAAGGTGGTAGTGCTCATGGTGGCAGTGCCCATAGTGACACTGCTCATGCTGTCAATACCCACGGTGATAGACCCATGGTGACAGTGCCCAAGATCACAGTGCAATGGTGAGAGAGCTCACGGTAACAGTGACAATGATGACAGTGCCTACGGAGGCAATGGCCATGGTGACAGTGCTCATAGTGACAGTACCCATCATGACACTGACCATGGTGACAGTGCTCACAGGGAAGGGACCCATGATAACATTAACCACGTGTGATAGTGCCTCTGGTGACAGTGCCCACGGTGACATTGCTCATGGTGATAGTGACTTTGGTGACATTACTCATGGTGAAATTGCCCATGCTGACAATGCTCATGGTGACATAGCACTTGGAGAGAGGACCCATGTTGAGAGTTCCCATGGTGACCTGCTCATGTTGACAGTGCTCTCAGTGATAGTTCCGATGGTGACATTGCCCATGGTGGAATTGCTCACGATGCCAGGGTCCACAGTGACAGTGCTCATGCTGAGAGTTGTCATGGTGATAGTGCCCATGGTGACAGTGCACATGGTGATACTGCCAATGGTAACAGTGCTCAAAATGGCAGTGCCCATGGTGACATTGCCCATGGTGACTTTGCCTATGGTGAACTTTCTCACGGTGACATTGCCCATGGTGAGAGGGCTCATGGTGACAGTCCGCACTATGCCAGTGCCCATGATGACAGTGCTCACAGTGAAAGTGCTGATGGTAATACTCTTTACGGTGAGAGTGCCCAAGGTGAAAATACCCATGTTGACAGTACTCATCGAGAAAGTGCCCATGGTGACAATTCTCATAGTAACAGCTTTCATAGTGACACTGCTCATGGTTGCAGTGCCCTACGTCACAGTGCTTGTGGTGTCAGTGCTCATCGTGAGAGTGCACATGGTGGCAGTTCCCATGGTGAGAGTACCGATGGGGCAGTCCACAGGGTGACAGTGCCATGGTAACTGTGCTCACGGTGATATGACCCATGGTTACAGTTATCACGATTGTTGTGCCGATGCTGATAATGCTCCTGTTGATAGTGCCCATTGTTAAGGTGCCCATTGTGACAGTGTTCTCTGTAATAGTGAGCATAATGATAGTGTACTTGGTGTCCTTGCTAATGGTGACAGTGCCCATGGTGACAGTACACATGGTGATAATGCTCAATGTGATGGTGTCCTTGTTGACAGTGTGCATGGTGACAGTTCTCATGGTGACAGTACGTATGGTGAGAATTCTCATGGTGAGAGTGCCCAAGGTGACCGTTCTCACGTTGACAGTGCCCATGGTGACAGTTCGCATGGTGAAAGTGCTCATGATGACAGTGCCCATTTTGGTAGTTCCATTGGTGACAGTGCTCACAGTGATAGTGACCATGGTAAGATTGCAGATGGTGGCGGTGACATTGGTGACATTGTGCATGATGACAGTACTCAGTGTCAAAGCGCTCACGGTGATAGTGTCCATGGTGACAGTGCACATGGTTGTTCACAATGCTCCATGCCCTTGTCATCACAATGCTCCATGACCCCTGCCAACACAATGCTCCATGACTCCAGTCATCACAATGCTTCATGACCTTTCTCATCACAGTGGTACATGCTCTCGTCATCACAAGACTCTGTGACGTTTGCCACCAAAATGCTCCATGAACATTTCATCACAATGATCTGTGATACTTGTCATCACAGTGCTCCACAAACATGTCATCACAATGCTCTCTAAATCTTGTCATCACAATGCTCCATGCACTTCTCATCAAAATGCTCTCTCACCACTGATATCACAATGTTCCATCACTAGTCATCACAATACTCCCTCACCCCTGTCATCACAATGTTCCATGACCCCTGTCATCACAATGCTATATGCCCTTATCATCACAATGCTCCATGAACACTGACATCACAATGTTCCATAAAAACTGTCATCAAAATGTTCCATGACACTTTTCATCAAATTGCTCATGACCCTGTCATCACAATGCTCCCTGCCATTCTCATCAAAATGCACCACCCACTTATCATCAAAATGCTCCATGACCTTTGTCATCACAAAGTTCCATGACACTTGGCATCACAATGCTCCATTCCCTTGTCATCACAATGCTCCATGACACCAGTCATCACAATACTCCATGAACATTTTCAGCACAATGCTCCATGACGTTCTCATCACAATGCTCCATGACACTTGACATCACAATGCTCCATGACAAAAGTCATCACAACGCTCCATGACCCCTGACAACACAATGATGCGGGACACTTGTCATCAAAATGCTCCATGACCCTTGTCATCACAATGATCCTTCCCTTGTCATCCCAATGCTCCATGACGCCTGTAATCACAGTGCACCATGACACTTGACATCACAATGCTCCATGCCGTTGTCAGCAAAATGCTACATGACCTTGTCACCACAATGCTCCATGTACTTGTCATCACAATACTCCATTACCATTGTCATCACAATCCTCATGAACCTTGGGATCACATTGCTTCATGCCCTTGTCATCACAATGCTGCATGCTCCCTGAAATCAAAATGATCCATGACCTCTGTCATCACAATGCTCCAATCCCGTGTGATCACAATGTTCCATAACATTTGTCATCACAATGCCCCATGAAGCTTGTCATCACAATTATCCACGGTCTTCTAATCACAATGCTCCATGCCTTTGTCTGCACAATGCTCCATGACCGTTGTCATCACAATGCTCCTTGCGCTTGTCAGCACAATGCTCCATGACCCATGAAATCACAATGTGCTATACGCTTGTCATCACAACGCTCCACAACATTGTCATCACAATGCTCCATAAAACTTGTCATCACAATGCTCCATGCACTTCTCATCAAAATGTTCTCTCACCACTGATATCACAATGTTCCATCACTAGTCATTCCAATACTCCCTCACCCCTGTCATCACAAAGTTCCACGACCCCTGTCATCAAATGCTACACGCCATTATCATCACAATGCTCCATGACCCCTGACATCACAATGTTCCATAATCCATGTCATCACAATGCTCCATGACCCCTGACATCACAATGTTCCATAACCCCTGTCATCAAAATATTCCATGACACTTTTCATCAATTTGCTCCATGACCCTGTCTTCACAATGCTCCCTGCCCTTCTCATCACAATACACCACGCCCTTGCCATGAAAATGCTCCATGAACTTTGTCATCACATTGCTCCATGCCCTTATCATCACAAAATTCCATGACACTTGTAATCACAATGCTCGATGTCCTTCTCATCACAATGCTCCAGGCCCTTGTCATTACAATCTTCAATGACCCATGTATCACAGTGTTCCGTGCCCTTGTCTTCACAATGCTCCATCTCCACTCTCATCACATTAATCCATGAAACTTTTCAGACAAATGCTCCATGCCCTTGTCCTCAAAATGCTTCATTAACCCTGTAATGAAAATGCTCCATGACCCCTGCCATCACAATATTCCACGGCCTTGTCATCACAAGGCTCCATGACCCTTGTCATCTCAATGCTCCAAGACCCCAGTCATCACAATGCTCCATGCTCTTGTCATCACAAAGCTCCATAACGCATGTCATCAGAATGATCCATGGCCTTCTCATCACAATGCTCCATGCCCTTGTCATCACAATGCTCCATGACCTCTGTAATCACAGTGCTCCATGCCCCTTTTCATCTCAATGCTCCATGAACCCTGTCATCACAATGCACCATGTGTTCATCATAATGCTTCGTGCTTTTATCATCACAATGAAATGAAAATGCTCCATGACCTCTGTCATCACAATGCTCCAAACCCTTGCGATCACAATGTTCCATATCACTTGTCATCACGATGTCCCATGACGCTCGTCATCACAATTATCCATGGTCTTCTCATCACAATGCTCCATGACCAGTGTCATCACAATGCTCAATACACTTCATCACAATGCTCCCCGACACTTGTCGTCAGTATGTTCCTTGAACCCTGTCATGACAAGGCTCCATGCCATTTTCATCACAATGATCCATGCCCTTTTTTTCACAATGCTCCAAGACCACTGTAATCACAATTCTCCATGACCTTGTCATCACAAAGCTGCATGACACATTTCATCAGAATGATCCATAGCCTTCTCATCACAATGCTCCATACCCTTGTGATCACAGTGCTCCAAGACCCCTATAATCACAATGCTCCATGCTCCTTTTCATCAGAATGCTCTATGAAATTTGTCATCACAAGGCTCCATGGTCTTCTCATCACAGTGCTCCAGGACCTTGTCATCACAATGCTCCATTCCCTTGTCATCACAATGTTCCATGACCCCTGTCATCACAAAACACCATGAACATTTTCAGCACAATGCTCCATGACCTTCTCATCACAATGCTCCATGACGCCTGACATCACAATGCTCCATGACCCCTGACAACAAAATGATGCGAGACACTTGTCAACAAAATGCTCCACGACACTTCTCATCACAATGATCCTACACCTGTCATCCCAATGCTCCATGACCCCTGTAATCACAGTGCACCATGACACTTGTCATCACAATGCTCCATGCCGTTGTCAGCAAAATGCTACATGACCTTGTCTTCACAATGCTCCATTAACCCTGTCATAACAATGCTACATGACCCCTGCCATCATAATGTTCCACAGCCTTGTCATCACAAGGCTCCATGAGCAGGTCATCACAATGCTCCAAGACCCCTGTAATCACAATGCTCCATACCTTTGTCAGCACAATGCTCCAAGACCCCTGTAATCACAATGCTCCATGCCCCTTTTCATCTCCATGCTTCATGAACACTGTCATCACAAGGCTGCATGATCTTCTCATCACATTGCTCCAGGACCTTGTCATCACAATGCTCCATGACCCTTGTCATCACAATACCCCATGAACATTTTCAGTCCAATGATCCATGATTTTCTGATCACAATGCTCCATGACCCCTGTCATCACAATACCCCATGAACATTTTCAGTCCAATGCTCCATGATTTTCTGATCACAATGCTCCATGAGCACTGTCATCACAATGCTCCATGACCACTGTCATCACAATGTTCCATGACCCCTGAAAATACAATGATCCGGGACTCTTGTCATCAAAATGCTCCATGACACTTGTAATCACAATGCTCCATGCCCTTGTCATCACAATGTTCCATGACCCTTGTCATCACAATGCTTCAGGCCCTTGGCATCACAATGCTCCATTGCCTTTGTGATCACAATCCTCCATGACACTTGGCATCACAATGCTCCATGCCATTGTCATCACAGTGGACCATGACATATGTCATCACAATGCTCCCTGATACCTGTCTTCACAGTACTCCATGAACTTGTCATCACAATGCTCCAACCCTTGTCATCACATTGCACAATGACCACTTGTCATCAAAATAATCAATGAAACTTGTCAGACCAATGCTAGATGCCCCTGTCATCAAAATGCTCCATGCCCTTGTCATGACAGTGCTCCATGACCCCTGTCATCAAAATGCTCCGTGACTACAGACATCAAAATGTTTCATGACATTTGTCATCACAATGGTCCATACCCTCGTTATCACAATGCTCCGTGACCCTTGTCATCACAATGCTCCTTGCCTTTCTCAGCACAATGCTCCATGACACTTGTCATCACAATGCTACATGACCCATGTCATCACAATGTGCCATGCACTTGTCATCACAATGCTCCACAACATTGTCATCACAATGCTCCATAAACCTTGGCATCACAATGCTCCATGCACTTCTCATCAAAATGCTCTCTCACCACTGATATCACAATGTTCCATCACTAGTCATCACAATACTCCCTCACCCCTGTCATCACAATGTTCCATGACCTCTGTCATCACAATGCTACATGCCCTTACCATCACAATGCTCCATGAACACTGACATCACAATGTTCCATAACCACTGTCATCAAAAGGCTCCATGACCTTATTCATCACAATGCTCCATGACTGTCATCACAATGCTCCCTGCATTCTCATCAAAATGCACCACCCACTTGTCATCAAAATGCTCCATGACCTTTGTCATCACAAAGTTCCATGACCCTTGGCGTCACAATGCTCCATGCCATTGTCATCACAATGCTGCATGAAACCTCTCATCACAATGCTCCATGAGCTTGTCATTATAATCCTCCATGACCCATGTATCACAGTGTTCCGTGCCGTTGTCATCACAATGCTCCATGCCCACTCTCATCACAATAATCCATGAAGTTTTCAGACCAATGCTCCATGACCTTTACATGACAGTGCTCAATTTCACCTGTCATAACAATGCTTCATGGCCACTGCCATCACAATGTTCCACGGCCTTTTCATCACAAGGCTCCATGACCCTTGTCATCACAATGCTCCAAGTCCTCTGTAATCACAATGTTCCATACCCTTGTCATCACAAATCTCCATGACGCATTTCATCAGAATGCTCCATCGCCTTCTCATCACAATTCTCCATGCCCCTGTAATCACAATGCTCCAAGACCACTGTAATCACAATGCTCCATGCCCCTTTTCATCTCAATGCTCCATGAACCCTGTCATCACAATGCACCATGCCCATAATCATAATGCTTCATGCTATTGTCATCACAATGAAATCAAAATGCTCCATGACCTCTGTCATCACAAGGCTCCAAACCCTTCTGATCACAATGTTCCATAACTCTTGTCATCACAATGCTGCATGATGCCCGTCATCACAATACTCCATCCCCTCGTCATCACAATGCTCCATGACCTTTGTCATCACAATGCTCAATACACATGTCATCACAATGCTCCCTGACACTTGTTGTCAGAATGCTCCTTGAACGCTGTCAATAAAAGGCTCCATGCCTTTGTCATCACAATGCTCCATGCCATTTTTATCACAATAATCCACAAGCTTGTCATCAGAATGCTCCATGCCCCTTGTGATCACAATGCTCCACGACTCCTGTCATCACAATTCTCCACATCTTTGTCATCACAATGCTCCATGACATTTCTCATCACAATGTTACATGCTCTTGTCATCACAATTCTCCATGCACTTGTCATCACAATGCTCTATTACCCCTGTCAGAGCAAGCTCCATGCACTTGTCATCACAATGCTTCACGACCTTGTCATCAAAATTCTCAATGGCCCTTGTTATTACAATACTACATGCCCTTGTCATCACAATGCTCCATGACCCCTGTCATCACAACGCTCCAAACCCTTGTCATCACAATGCTCCATTACCTTTGTCATCACAATCCTCCATGACACTTGGCATCACAATGCTCCATGACATTTTCATCACAATGGACCAGGACATATGTCACCACAATGCTGACTGACACCTGTCTTCACAATATTCCATGACCGTGTCATCACAATGCTCCATGCCCTTGTCCTCAAAATGTGCCATGCCAACTGTCATCACAATAATCCATGAAACTTCTTAGACCAATGATCCATGCCCCTGTCATCACAATGCTCCATGCCCTTGTCATCACAATGCCCCGTGACTCCAGTCATTACAATGCTTCATGACCTTTGTCATCACAATGGTCCATGCGCTCGTAATCATAGGGCTCTGTGACCTTTGTCACCACAATGCTCCATGAACTTTTCATCACAATGCTCCGTAAACCTAGTCATCACAGTGCTACATGCCTTTGTTAGCACAATGCTCCATGACCCTTGTCATCACAATGCTCCATGTGCTTGTCTGCACAATGCTCAACAAACTTGTCATCACAATGTTCCATAAAACTTGTCATTACAATGCTCCATGCACTTCTCATCAAAATGCTCTCTCACCACTGATATCACAACGTTCCATTACTTGTCATCACAATACTCCCTCACCCCTGTCATCACAATGTTCCATGACCACTGTCATCACAATGATACATTCACTTATCATCACAATGCTCCATGACCCCTGACATCACAATGTTCCATAACCCCTGCCATCAAAATGCTCCATGACCCTTTTCATCACAATGCTCCATGACCCATGACATCACAATGTTGCATAACCCCTGTCATCAAAATATTCCATGACACTTTTCATCAAATTGCTCCATGACCCTGTCATCACAATGCTCCCTGCCCTTCTCATCACAATGCTCCATGCCTTTGTCAGCAAAATGCTACATGACCTTGTCATCAAAATGCTCCATGCGCTTGTGTTCACAATCCTCCATGAAACTTGGGATCACATGGATTCATGCCCTTCTCATCACAAAGATCCATGCTCCTTGAAATCAATATGATCCATGATGTCACTCATCACAATGCTCCAAACCCTCGTGATCACAATGTTCCATAATACTTGTCATCACAGTGCTCCATGATGCCTGTCATCACAATACTCCATGACCTTTTCATCACAATTCTCCATGAACTTTGTCATCAGAATGCTCAACACACTTGTCATCACAATACTCCCTGACACTTGTCGTCACAATGCTCCTTGAAACTTGTCATGAAAAGGCTCCGTTCTTTTTTCATCACAATGCTCCATGCCATTGTCATCACAATACTCCACAAGATTGTCATCAAAATGCTCCATGTGCTTGTCAGCACAATGCTCCATGACGCATGTCATCAAAATGCAACATGCACTTGTCATCACAATGCTCCACAACCTTGTCATCACAATGCTCAATAAACCTTGTCATCACAATGCTCCATGCACTTCTCATCAAAATGCTCTCTCACCACAGTTATCACAATGTTCCATCACTAATCATCACAATACTCCCTTTCCCCTGTCATCACAATGTTCCCTGAACCCTGTCATCACAATGCTACGTGCTCTTATCATCACAATGCTCCATGACACCTGACATCACATTGTTCCATAACCCCTGTAATCAAAATGCTTCATGACCCTTTTCATCACAATGCTCCATGACCCCTGACATCACAATGTTCCATAACCCCTGTCATTGTTCCATGACACTTCTCATCAAATTGCTCCATGACCCTGTCATCACAATGCTCCCTGCCCTTCTCATCACAATGCACCACGCCCTTATCATCAAAATGCTCCATGAAGTTTGTCATCACAAATCTCCATGACCATTTTCATCACAATGCTCCATGCCATTGTTATCACAATGCTCCAAGAACCCTGTCATCACAATGCTCCACGCCCTTCTCATCACAAAGCTCCATGATGCATGTCATCAGAATGCTCCATTGACTTCTCAACACAATGCTCTATGCTCTTGTCGTCACAATGCTCCAAGTCACCTGTAATCACAATGCTCCATGCCCTTTTCATCAGAATGCTCCATGGGACTTGTCATCACAAGGCTGCATGGTCTTCTCATCACAATGCTCCAGGACCTTGTCATCACAATGCTCCATTCCCTTGTCATCACAACACTCCATGAGACCTGTCATCACAATATTCCATGAATATTTTCAGCCCAATGCTCCATGACCTTCTCATTACAGTGCTCCATGACCCCTGTCATCACAATGCTCCAAGACCACTCTCATCATAACGCTCCATGACCCCTGACAACACAATGATCCTGGAGTCTTGTCATGAAAATGCTCCATGACACTTGTCATCACAATGATCCATGCCCTTGTCATCCCAATGCACCATGTCCCCTGTTATCACAAGGCTCTGTGACACTTGTCATCACAGTTCTCCATGACCCTTGTCATCACAATGCTCCATTCCCTTGTCATCACAATGCTCTATAACCCATGTCATCACAATACTCAATGAATATTTTCAGCCCAATGCTCCATGACCTTCTTATCACAAGGCTCCCTGACCCCTGTCATCCCAATGCTCCATGACCACTGTCATCACAACGCTCCATGACCCTTGAGAACACAATGATCCAGGACGCTTGTCATCAAAATTCTCCATGACACTTGTCATCACAATGATCAATGCCCTTGTCATCCCAATGTTCCATGATCCCTGTAATCACAATGCTCCGTGACGCTTGTCATCACAGTGCTCCAAATCACTTGTCATCACAAAGTTCCATGCCTTTGTCAACAAAATGCTACATGACCTTCTCATCACAATGCTCCATGTGCTTGGCATCACAATCTTCCATGAATCTTCGGATCACATTGCTTCATGTCCTTGTCATCACAATGCTCCATGCTCCTTGAAATCAAAATGATCCATTACCTCTGTCATCACAATGCTCCAAACCCTTGTAATCACAATGTTCCATAACACTTGTCATCACAATGCTCAATGATATCTGTCATCACATTGCTCCATGACACCTGTCATCACAATGTTCCATGCCGCTTTTCATTACAGTGCTCCATGACGTTTGTCAACACAATTATCCATGGTCTTCTCATCACAATGCTCCACGGTCTTGCCATCACAATACTCCATGCCCTGGTCATCACAATGCTCCATATCCCTTGGCATCCCAATTCACCATGTCCTTGCTATCACAATGCTCCATGACACTTCTCATCACAATGTTACATGCTCTAGTAATCACAATTCTCCATGCACTTGTCAACGCAATGCTGTATGACCCCTGTAATAGCAAGCTCCATGTGCTTGTCATCACAATGCTTCACGAACTTGTCATCAAAATTCTCATTGGCCCTGGTCATCACAATGCTCCATGCCCTTGTCATAACAATGCTCCACGACCCTTGTCAACACAATGCCCCAAGCTCTTGTCATCACAATGCTCCATTACCGTTGTCATAACAGTCCTCCATGACACTTGGCATCACAATGCTCCATGCCATTGTCGTCACAATGGACCATGACCTATGTCATCACAATGCTCCCTTACACCTGTCTTCCCAATACTCCATGACCTTGCCATCACAATGCTACATGCTCTTGTCATTCACAATGCTCCATGACACCTGTCAACACAATGCTCCGTGACTCCAGTCATCACAATGCTTCATGACTTTGGCAACACAATGGTCCATGCCCTCGTCATCACAAGGCTCTGTGACATTTGTCACCACAATGCTCCATGAATTTTTCATCACAATGCTCCGTGACCCTTGTCATCACATTGCTCCATGCCTTTGTCAGCATAATGCTCCATGGCCCTTGTCATCACAATGCTACATGAACTTCTCAGCAAAATGCTCCATGACCCATGTCATTACAATGTGCCATGCACTTGTCATCACAATGCTCCACAACCTTCTCATCACAATGCTCCATAAACTTTGTCATCACAATGTTCCATGCACTTCTCATCATAATGCTCTCTCACCACTGATATCACAATGTTCCAGCATTAGTCATCACAATACTCCCTCACTCCTCTCATCACAATGCTCCATGACCCTTTTCATCACAATGCTCCATGACCACTGACATCACAATGTTCCATAACCCCTGTGATCAAAATGCTCCATAACACTTTACATCAAATTGCTCCATGACACTGTCAACACAGTGCTCCCTTCCCTTCTCATCACAATGCACCACGCCCTTGTCATCAAAATGCTCCATGACCTTTGTCATCACAAAGCTCCATGACCCTTTGCATCACAATGCTCCTTGCCATTGTCATCACAAAGCTCCATGACGCATGTCATCAGAATGATCCACGGCCTTCTCATCACAATGCTCCATGCCCTTGTCATCACAATGCTGCAAGACCCCTGTAAACACAATGCTCCCTGCCCCTTTTCATCTCAATGCTCCATGAACCCTGTCATCACAATGCACCATGACCATCATCATAATGCTTCATGCTATTGTCATTACAATGAAATCAAAATGCTCCATGACATGTGTCATCATAATGCTCCCAACCCTTTTGATCACAATGTTCCATAACACTTGTCATCACAACGCCCCATGACGCTCGTCATCATAATTACCCATGGTCTTCTCATCAAATTGCTCCATGAACTTTGTCATCACAATGCTCAATACACTTGTCATCACAATGCTCCTGACACTTGTCGTCAGTATGCGCCTTGAACCCTGTCATGACATGGCTCCATGTCTTTTTCATCACAATGATCCATGCCCTTTTTATCACAATGCTTCAAGACACCTCTAATCACAAGGCTCCATGCACTTGTCATCACAAAGCTCCATGACGCTTGTCATCAGAATGCTCCATGGCCTTTTCATCACAATGCTCCATGCGCTTGTCATCACAATCTTCCATGAATATTGGGATCACATTGCTTCATGCCCTTGTCATCACAATGCTCCATGCTCCTTGATATCAAAATGATCCATGACCTCTGTCATCACAATGCTCCAAACACTTGTAATCACAATGTTTCATAACACTTGTCATCACAATGCTCCATGATGTCTGTCATCACAATACTCGATGCCCTTGTCATCACAATGCTCCATGATCTTTGTCATCACAATGCTCAATACACCTGTCATCACAATGGTCCCTGACACTTGTTATCAGAATGCTCCTTGAACCCTGTCATGAAAAGGCTCCATGTCTTTTTCATCACAATGCTCCATGCCCATTTCATCACAATGACCCATGCCATTGTCATCACAATACTCCACAAGCTTGTCATCAGAATGTTCCATGACCCTTGTCATCAGAATGCTCCATGATCCCTGTCATCACAATGCTACATGCCCTTTGTCATTACAGTGCTCCATGACGCACGTCATCAAAATTATCCATAGTCTTCTCATCACAATGCTCCAAGGTGTTGCCATCACAATGCTCCATGCCCTGATCATCACAATGCTCCATGACCCTTGGCATCACAATTCTCCACGTCCTTGTCATCACAGTGCTCCATGACACTTCTCATCACAATGTTACATGCTCTTGTAATCAAAATTCTCCATGCACTTGTCATCACAATGCTCCATGATCCCTGTCATAGAAAGCTCCATGTGCTTGTCATCACAATGCTTCACGATATTGTCAACAAAATTCTCAATGGCCCTTGTCATCACAATGCTCCATGACTTTTGACATCACAATGCTGCAATCCCTTGTCATCACAATGGACCATGACCTATGTCATCACAATGCTCCCTGACACCTCTCTTCACAATACTCCATGACCTTGTCATCACAAGGCTCCATTCCCTTGTCATCTCAATGCTCCATGCCCACAGTCATCACAGTAATCCATGAAACTTGTCAGACCAATGCTCCATGCCCCTGTCATCACAATGCTCCATGCCCTTGTCATCACAATGCTCTGTGACTCCAGCCATCACAATGCTTCATGACCTTTGTCATCATAATGGTCCATGCCCTAGTCATCACAAGGCTCTGTGTCATTTGTCACCACAATGCTCCATGAACTTTTCATCACAATGCTCTGTGACCACTGTTATCACAATGCTCTATGCCTTTGTCATCACAATGCTCCATGACCCTTGTCATCACAATGCTCCATACACTTGTTAACAAAATGCTCCATGACCCATGTCATCACAATGTGCCATGCGCTTGTCATCACAATGCTCCACAACTTTGTCATCACATTGCTCCATAAACATTGTCATCACAATGCTCCAGGCACTTCTCATCAAAATGCTCTCTCACCACTGATATCACAAAGTTCCATCACTAGTCATCACAATACTCCCTCACCCCTGTCATCACAATGTTCCATGACCCCTGTCATCACAATGCTACATGCCCTTATCATCACAATGCTCCATGACGCCTGACATCACAATGTTCCATAAAACCTGTCATCAAAATGCTCCATGACCTTTATCATCACAATGCTCCATAACCCCTGACATTACAATGTTCCATAACCCCTGTCATCAAAATGTTCCATGACACTTTTCATCAAATTGCTCCATGACCCTGTCATCACAATGCTCCCTGCCCTTCTCATCACAATTCACCACGCCCTTGTCATCAAAATGCTCCATGACTTTTTTGATCACAAAGCTCCATGACCCTTGATATCACAATGCTCCATGCCATTATCATCACAATGCTCCATGAACCTTCTCATCACATTGCTCCATGCCCTTGTCATCACAAAGCTCCATGACGATTGTCATCACAATTTACCATGTGCTTGTCATCAAAATGCTCCACAACCTTGTCATCACAATGATCCATAAAACTTGTCATCACAATATTCCATGCACTTCTCATCAAAATGCTCTCTCATCACTGATATCACAATGCTCCATCACTAGTCATCAGTATACTCTCTCACCCCTGTCATCACAATGTTCCATGACCCCTGTCATCACAATGCTACATGCCCTTATCATCACAATGATCTATAACCCCTGACATCACAATGTTCCATAACCCCTGTCATCAAAATGATCCATGTCCCTTTTAATCACAATGCTCCATGACCCCTGCCATTACAAGTTCCATAACACCTGTCATCAAAATGTTCCATGACACGTTTCATCAAATTGCTCCATGACCCTGTCATCTCAATGCTCCCTGCCCTTCACATCACAATGCACAAGGCACTTGTCTTCAGAATGCTCCATGACCTTTGTCATCACAAAGCTCCATGACCATTGGCATCACAATGCTCCATGCCATTTTCATCACAATGCTCCATGAACCCTCTCATCACACTGCTCCATGCCATTGTCATTACAAAGCTCCATGACGTTTCTCATCACAATGCTCCATGCCCTTGTCATTACAATCCACCATGACCCACGTATCACAGTGTTCCGTCCCCTTGACATCACAATGCTCCATGCCCACACTCATAACAATAATCCATGAAAATTTTCAGACCAATGCTCCATGCCCTTGTCATCACAATGTTCCATAACCCCTGTCATAACAATGCTCCATGACCCCAGCCAATACAATGATGCACGGCCTTGTCATCACAAGGCTCCATGTCCCTTGTCATCACAATGTTACAAGACCCCTGTAATCACAATGCTCCATGCCCTTGTCATCACAAAGCTCCATGATTCATGTCATCAGAATGTTCCATGGCCTTCTCATCACAATGCTCCATGCCCTTGTCATCACAATGCTCCAAGACCCCTGTAATCACAAATATCCATGCCCATTTTCATCTCAATGCTCCATGAACCCTGTCGTCATAATGCACCATGCCCATCATCTTAATGCTTCATGCTATTGTCATCACAATGAAATCAAAATGCTCCATGACCTCTCTCATCACAATGCCCCAAACCCTTGTGATCACAATATTCCATAACACTTGTCATCACAACGCCCCATGAATATCATCATCACAATTATCCATGGTCTTCTCATCACAATGCTCCATGAACTTTGCCATCACAATGCTCAATACACTTGTCCTCACAATGCTCCCTGCCACTTATCGTCAGTATGCTCCTTGAACCCTGTCATGACATGGCTCCATGTCTTTTTCATCACGATGATGCATGCACTTTTCATCACAATGCTCCAAGACCCCTGTAATCACAATGCTCCATGCCCTTGTCATCACATAGCTCCATGACGCAAGTCATCAGAATGCTCCATGGCCTTCTCATCACAATGCTCCTTGCCCTTGTCATCACAATGCTCCAAGACCCCTGACATCACAATGCTCCATGCCTCTTTTCATCAGAATGCTCCTTGAGACTTGTCATCACAAGGCTGCATGGTCTTCTCATCACAATGCTCCAGGACCTTGTCATCACAATGCTCCATTCCCTTGTCATCACAATGTTCCATGACTCCTGTCTTCACAGTGCTCCAGGACCACTCTCATCATAACGCTCCATGACCCCTGACAACACAATGATCCAGGACTCTTGTAATGAAAATGCTCCATGACCCTTGTCATCACAATGATCCATGCCCTTGTCATCCCAATTCTCCATGTCCCCTGTTATCACAATGCACCGTGACCCTTGTCATCACAGTGCTCCATGACCCTTGTCATCACAATGCTCCATGCCTTTGTCAGCAAAATGCTACATCACCTTGTCATCACAATGCTCTATGCGCTTGTCATCACAATCCTCCATGTACCTTGGGATCACATTGATTCATGCCCTTTTCATCACAATGCTCCTTGCTCCTTGAAATCAATATAATCCATGACGTCTCTCATCACAATGCACCAAACCCTCGTGATCACAATGTTCCATAATACTTGTCATCACAATGCTCCATGATGCCTGTCATCACAATACTCCATGCACTTTTCATCACAATGCTCCATGACCTTTGTCATCACAATGCTCAATACACTTGTTATCACAATGCTCCCTGACACTTGTCATCAGAATGCTCCTTGAACCCTGTCATTAAAAGGTTCCATGCCTTTTTCATCACAATGCTCCATGCCATTGTCATCACAATACTCCACAAGCTTGTCATCAGAATGCTCCATGACCCCTGTCATCACAATGCTCCATGCCCCTTGTCATTACAGTGCTCCATGACGTTTGTCAACACAGTTATCCATGGTCTTCTCATCACAATGCTCCACGGTCTTGCCATCACTGTGTTCCATGCCCTGGTCATCACAATGCTCCTTGTCCCTTGTCATCCCAATTCTCCACGTCCTTGTTATCACAATGCTCCATGACACTGCTCAACACAATGTTTCATGCTCTAGTAATCACAATTCTCCATGCAATTGTCATTGCAATGCTGCATGACCCCTGTAATAGCAAGCTCAACGCACTTGTCATCACAATGCTTCACGAATTTGTCATCAAAATTCTCAATGGCTCTGGTCATCACAATGCTCCATGCTCTTGTAATTGCAATGCTCCATGACCCTTGTCATCACAATGCTCCAAGCCCTTGTCATCACAATGCTCCATTACCGTTGTCATCACAATCCTCCATGACACTTGGCATCACAATGCTCCATGCCATTGTCATCACAGTGGACCATGACATATGTCATCACAATGCTCCCTGACACCTGTCTTCCCAATACTCCATGACCTTGTCATCACAATGCTCCATGCTCTTGTCATCACAATGCTCCATGACCCCTGTCATCACAATGCTCCGTGACTCCACTCATCACAATGCTTCATGACCATTGTCAACACAATGGTCCATGCCCTCGTCATAACAAGGCTCTGTGACATTTGTCACCACTATGCTCCATGAAATTTTCATCACAATGCTCCGTGACCCTCGTCATCACATTGCTCCATGCCTTTTTCAGCATAATGCTCCATTCCTCTTGTCATCACAATGCTCCATGCACTTGTCAGCACAATGCTCCATGTCCCATGTCATTACAATGCGCCATGCACTTGTCATCACAATGCTCCACAACACTGTCATCACAATGCTCCATAAACATTGTCATAACAATGCTCCCTGCACTTCTCATCATAATGCTCTCTCACCACTGATATCACAAAGTTCCATCACTAGTCATCACAATACTCCCTCACTCCTCTCCTCACAATGTTCCATGACCCATGTCATCACAATGCTACATGTCTTTATCATGAAAATATTCCATGACCCCTGACATCACAATGTTCCATAACCCCTGTCATCAAAATGTTCCATGACTCTTTTCATCAAATTGCTCCATGACGCTGTCATCACAATGCTCCCTTCCCTTCTGAACACAATGCACTACGCCCTTGTCATCAACATGCTCCATGACCTTTGTCATCACAAAGCTCCATGACCCTTGGCATCACAATGCTCCATGCCATTGTCATCACAATGCTCCATGAACACTCTCATCACATTACTCCAGGCCCTTGTCATCACAAAGCTCCATGACACTGGTCATCACAATGCTCAATGTCCTTCTCATCACAATGCTCCATGCCCTTGTCATGACAATCCTCCATGACCCATGTATCACAGTAATCCGTGCCCTTGTCATCACAGTGCTCCATGCCCACTCTCATCACAATAATCCATGAAACTTTTCAGACCAATGCTCCATGCCCTTGTCATCACAATGCGCCATTACCTTTGTCATCACAATTCTCCATGACATTTGGCATCACAATGCTACATGCCATTGTCATCACAATAGACCATGACATATGTCATCACAATGATCCCTGACACCTGTCTTCACAATATTCCATGACCTTCTCATCACAATGCTCCATGCCCTTTTCATCACAATGTGCCATGCCCACTGTCATCACAATAACCCATGAAACTTGTCAGACAAATGCTCCATGCCCCTGTGATCACAATGCTCCATGTCCTTTTCATCACAATGCTCCATTTCCCCTGTCATCAAAATTCTACGTGACTCCAGTCATCACAAAGCTTCATGACCTTTGTCATCACAATGGTCCGTGTGCTCGTCATCACAAGGCTCTGTGACATCTGTCACCACAATGCTCCATGAACTTTTCATCACAATGCTCCGTGACCCTTGTAATCACAGTGTTCCATGCCTTTGTCAGCACAGTGCTCCATGACCCTTGTCATCACAATGCTCCATGTGCATGTCAGCACAATGCTCCATGACCCGTGTAATCACAAAGTGCCATGCACTTGTCATCATAATGCTCCGCATCCTTGTCATCACAATGCTCTATAAACCTTCTCATCACAATGCTCCATGCACTTCTCATTAAAATTCTCTCTCCCCACTGATATCACAATGTTCCATCACTAGACATCACAATACTCCCTCAACCCTGTCATTACAATGTTCCACGACCCCTGTCATCACAATGCTACATGCCCTTATCATCACAATGCTCCATGACCCCTGACATCACAATGTTCCATAACACATATTATCAAAATGCTCCATTACCCTTTTCATCATAATGCTCCATGACACCTGACATCACAATGTTCCATAACCCCTGTCATCAAAATATTCCATGACTCTTTTCATCAAATTAATTCATGACCCTGTCATCACAATGCTCCCTGCCCTTCTCATCACAATGCTCCATGCCATTGTCATCACAATGCTCCATGAACCCTCTCATAACATTGCTCCATGCCCTTGTCATCACAAAGCTCCATGACGCTTGTCATCACAATGCTCCATGCCCTTGTCATTACAATCCTCCATGACCCATGTATCACAGTGTTCCATGCCCTTGTCATCAAAATGCTCCATGAACACTCTCATCACAATAATCCATGAAACTTTTCAGACTAATGCTCCAGCCTTTGTCATCACAATGCTGCATGCCCACTCTCATCACAATAATTCATGAAATATTTCAGACCAATGCTCCATTCCTTTGTCATCAGAATGCTCCATTACACTGTCATAACAAGGCTCCATGACCCCTGCAATAACAATGTTCCACGGCCTTGTCATCACTAGGCTCCATGACACGTGTCATCACAATGCTCAAAGGCCCCTGTAATCACAATGCTCCATGCCCTTGTCATCACAAAAGTCCATGACGCATGTCATCAGAATGCTCCATGGCCTTCTCATTACAATGTTCCATGCCCTTGTCATCACAATGCTCCAAGACCCCTGTAATCACAATGCTCCATGTTCCTTTTCATCAGAGTGCTCCATGAGACTTGTCATCACAAGGCTCCATGGTCTTCTCATCACAAAGATCCAGGACCTTGTCAACACAATGCTCCTTTCCCTTGTCATCAAAATGCTCCATGAACACTGTCATCACAATATTCCATGAACATTTTCAGCCCAATGCTCCATGACCTTCTCATCACAATACTCCATTGACACTGTCATCACAATCCTCCATGAACCTTGGGATCACATTGCTACATGCCCTTTTCATCACAATGCTCCATTCTCCTTGAAATCAAATGATCCATGACCTCTGTCATCACAATGCTCCAAACCCTTGTGCTCACAATGTTCCATAACACTTGTCATCACAACGCTCCATGATGCCTGTCATCATAATACTCCATTACTTGTCAATACAATGCTCCATGATCTTTGTTGTCACAATGCTCAATACACTTGTCATCACAATGCTCCATTACACTTGTCATCAGAATGCTCCTTGAACCCTGTCATGAAAAGGCTCCATGCCTTTTTTTATCACAATGCTCCATGCTCTTTTCATCACAATGCTCCATGCCATTGTCATCACAATACTCCACAAGCTTGTCATCAGAATGCTCCATGACATTTGTCATCACAATGCTCCATGACCACTGTGATCACAATGCTCCATGACCCCTGTCATCACAATGCTCCTTGTCCCTTGTCATTACAGTGCTCCATGACGCTCGTCATCACAATTATCTATTGTCTTCTCATCATATTTCTCCACGGTCTTGCCATCACAATGCTCCATACCCTGGTCATCACAATGATCCATGCCCCTGGTCATCACAATTTTCCACCTCCTTGTCATCACAATGCTCCATAACACTTCTTATCACAAAGTTACATGCTTTTGTCATCACAGTTCTCCATGCACTTGTCATCACAATGTTCCATGCCCACTCTCATCACAATAATCCATGAAACGTTTCACACCAATGATCCATTCCCTTGTCATAACAATGCTACATGACCCCTGACATCACAATGTTCCACGGCCTTGTCATCACAAGGCTCCATGACCCTTGTCATCACAATGCTCAAAGACCCCTGTAATCACAATGCTCCATGGCCTTGTCATCACAAAGCTCCATGATGCATGTCATCAGAAAGCTCCATGGCCTTCTCATCACAATGCTCTATGCGCTTGTCATCACAATGCTCCAAGAACCCTGTAACTACAATGTTCCATGCCCCTTTTCATCCCAATGCTCCATGAAACCTGTCATCACAATGCACCATACCCATCATCATAATGCTTCATGCTATTGTCATCACAATGAAATCAAAATGCTCCATGACCTCTGTCACCACAATGCTCCAAACTCTTGTGATCACAATTTTCCATAACACTTGTCATCACAATGCCCCATGACACTCGTCATCACAATTATCCATGGTCTTCTCATCAAAATGCTCCATGACCTTTGTCATCACAATGCTCAATACACTTGTCATCACAATGCTCCCTGACATTTGTCATCAGTATGCTCCTTGAACCCTGTCATGACAATGTTCCATGCCTTTTTCATCACAATGATCCATGCCCTTTTCATCACAATGCTCCACGACTGCTGTAATCACAATGCTCCATGCTCTTGTCATCACAATGCTCCATGCCCACACTCATCACAATAATCCATGAAATATATCAGACCAATGCTCCATTCCAGTGTCATCACACTGCTAAATTATCCCATCATAACAATGCTCCATGACCCCTGCCGAAACAATGTTCCACTGGCCTGTCATCACAATGCTCCATGACACTTGTCATCACAATGCTCAAAGGCCCCTGTAATCACAATGCTCCATGCCCTTGTCATCACAAAGGTCCATGACACATGTCATCAGAATGCTCCATTGCCTTCTCATCACAATGCTCCATGCCCTTGTCATCACAATGCACCAAGACCCCTGTAATAACAATGCTCCATGCTCCTTTTCATCAGAATGCTCCATGAGACTTGTCATCACAAGGCTCCACAGTATTCTCATCACAATGATCCAGGACCTTGTCAACACAATGATCCTTTCCCTTGTCAACAAAATGCTCCATGACCCCTGTCATCACAATATTCCATGAACATTTTCAGCCCAGTGCTCCGTGACCTCCTCACAATACTCCATTACCATTGTCATCACAATCATCCATGAACCCTGGGATCACATTTCTTTCATGCACTTGTCATCACAATGCTCCATGGTCCTTGAAATCAAAATGATCCATGACCTCTGTCATCAAAATGCTCCAAACCCTTGTAATCACAAAGTTCCATAACACTTGTATCACAACACTCCATGATGCCTGTCATCACAATACTCCATGACCTTGTCATCACAATGCTCCATGACCTTTGTCATCACAATGCTCAATACATTTGTCATCACAATGCTCCCTGACACTTATCGTCAGAATGCTCCTTGAACCCTGTCATGAAAAGGCTCCATGCCTTTTTCATCACAATGCTCCAAGTCCTTTTCCTCACAATGCTCCATGCCATTGTCATCACAATACTCCACAAGCTTGTCATCAGAATGCTCCATGACATTTGTCATCACAATGCTCCATGACCACTGTGATCACAATGATCCATGACACCTGTCATCACAATGCTCCATGCCCCTTGTCATTACAGTGCTCCATGATGCTCATCATCACAATTTTCCATGGTCTTCTCATCACATTTCTCCAAGGTCTTGCCATCCCAATGCTCCATACCCTGGTCATCACAATGCTCCATGTCCTGTCTCATCACAATTCTCAATGTCCTTGTCATCACAATGCTCCATGACACTTCTCGTCACAATGTTACATTCTCTGGTCATCACAAATCTTCATGCACTTGTCATCGAAATGCTCCATGACCCCTGTCATAGCAAGCTCCATGTGCATGTCATCAAAACGCTTCATGACATTGTCATCAAAATTCTCAATGGCACTTTTCATCACAATGCTCCATGCCCTTGTCATCACAATACTCCCTGACCCTTGTCATCACAATGCTCAAAGGCCTTGTCATCACAATGCTCCATTACCTTTGTCATCACAATCCTCCATGACATTTGGCATCACAATACTCCATGCAATTGTCATCACAATGGACCATGACATATGTCATCACAATGCTCCCTGACACCTGTCTTCACAATACTCCATGAACTTGTCCTCACAATTCTCCATGCCCTTGTCATCACAATGCGCCATGCCCAGTCTCATCACAATAATCCATGAAAATTCTAAGACCTATGCTCCATGCCCCTGTCATCACCATGCTCCATGCCCTTGTCATCACAATGCTCCATGACCCCTGTCATCTCAATGCTCCATGACTCCAGTCATCACAATGATTCCTGACCTTCGGCATCACAATTCTCCATGCCCTCATCATCACAAGTCTCTGTGAAATTTTTTACCACAATGCTCCATGAAATTTTCATCAAAATGCTCCGTGACACTTGTTATCACAATACTCCATGCCTTTGTCAGCACAATGCTCCATGACCATTGTCATCACAATGCTACATGCGCTTGTTTGCAAAATGTTCCATGACGCATGTCATCACAATGCGCCATGCACTTGTCATTACAATGCTCCACAACATTGTCATCAAAATGCTCCATAAAACTTGTCATCACAATGCTCCATGCACTTCTCATCAAAATGCTCTCTCACCACTGATATCAAAATGTTCCATCACTAGTCATCACAATACTCCCTCACCCCTGTCATCACAATGTTCCATGAACCCTGTCATCACAATGCTACCTGCCGTTATCATCACAATGCTCCATGATCTCTGTCATCACAAAGCTCCAAACCCTTGTGATCATAATGTTCCATAACACTTGTCATCACAAAGCCCCATGAGGCTCGTCATCACAATTATCCATGGTCTTTTCATCAAAATGCTCCATGACATTTGTCAGCACAATGCACAATAACCCTGTCATCTCAATGCTCCCAGACACTTGTCGTCAGTATGCTCCTTGAACCATGTCATGACAAGGCTCCATGCCTTTTTCAGCTGATTATTACAACATCTGATGGATGGCCTTGGGAATCTAATTCTGGTATTGATTGTTTTTGCTGATTGTCTCCACTTGTAGCTGATTTCTTCATTATTGTGTAAATTTAGATCATGAGCTCATGTTTAGCTAAACAGCTGAACTTGTAAGAGGCTTAGGTGTGAACACTCGTAAGCTTCAGCAGAAAGTGGGCAAACATTTATTTGTGTCCCTACAATGCATTGCCCGCAAAAAACCCGTTTTCCTGAAGTGTTGGGCCAATAAACCCTCTAGAGGCAGGGGACTCAGACAGGGCTGATTTGCAGCCCACGCTTGGGGCAGGGGCAGTGGGCGGCCAGTGGCCCGCGCAGGAACCCCTCCGCGTGTGTCCCAGTGACCCATCTGCCTACGAACTTCGGTCACCTGTCAGGAAGCTACGATGCACAGACCTATGGTTACCTGTTCAGCGAGGTGTACTGCTCGGACACATTCCACACACACTTCAAGTAAGAGGGAGGCTTGAGTGCAAAGATGAGAGGTTGGGCAGCTGTGCAAAGAAGGCACCCTTTGGCCTAGGCCTAAATTCTTGTGCCAACCCCCTGGGCCTGCCGGGCTCTGAGCGCCCTGCCATGGGCCCCCTGCTCCACTGCCCTTTGTTCAGTCACAGATGAGATGGCCACACCCTCACCCTCAGTGAGGACTGTGTTCCAAACTCCTGCAGCACAGCCCCTACACCACAAGTTGCTGTGTACTACAGAAGATGCATCCTGAGGCCAGGGCATTCCGAAGATGTCAAGGGCAGACAGGATGGCCTTAAATGATGTCCCCTTGTGTCAGTTTTGGTAAACTTTAAGAGCTAGGAAATTGTCCAATTTACAGAAATGTTCAAATTTACTGGCATTTTATATATTCTCTGCTGTAACTTTGCACTGATTCTTTCACTATATTATTTAATTATGTTTTGTTTTGCTTAATCAAAGTGTGTTTTTTAAATCTTTTCAAAGAATATTCATTTGACTTACTAAATCACCTCAGTTTTATACGTTTTCTGTTGTATTAAGTTCTACTCATATCATACTTATATATTTTCTCTGTTCTCAGGGTTTATTGTTTTGATCTTCTGGTATCATTTAAAACACTTGGTTATTAATTTTAATAAAACTTTTTAATTATAAGGTTTTGAACTTTTGAAGACTCCAGCTTACTTGTAAGTTTCTCAGGGTCAGGTCCTCTACATTGATGCTGGCCTAAGGCTTAGTTCAACTTATAGCAATGTATATATTCACGTATTTTCCCCTCTACTTTCTGTGATTCCCTACATCTCACCTTTCTTTGCAGACAAGCCATTTGACATGCCCTTAACTTATTTCACAGGCAATAACTCTTTGAAATAATGTGTATTTTTTAGATAAATCTTCTTATATAGTTAGGCAGAAAATTTGACCTGCCATATTTTTCAAAACAGCATAATTTCACTCTTCTCAATGATTAATGTGTTGTATTACACAACCTGTAAGTATTTAGCTTTATCAATGACATGTACATTAAACATGATTTAAAGATCCTACCAGTCTTTGAAAACATCCTTGTTCCTTGTTTCAGTTCCAATTTTATGTATATTTTCTGCCTTGCACCTGATTATTCCAACATCTGATAGATGGCCTTGGGAATCTAATTCTGGTAGTGAATGTTTTTGCTGATTGTCTCAACTTGTAGCTGATTTCTTCATTATTGTGTAAATTTAGAACATGAGTTGAAGTTTAGCTACACAACTGAACTTGTAAGAGGGTTAGGAGTGAACGCTCGGAATCTTCAGGAGAAAGTTGGCAAAGATTTATTTGTGTCCCTCCAATGTGTTGCCCTTAAGACCCGTTTTCTAGAAGTGTGGGGCCAATACTCCCTCTAGAGGAAGGGGACTCAGACAGGGCTGCTTTGCGGCCCCCGCTCTGGGGCAGGGGTAGTGGGCAGCCTGTGGCAAGGGCAGGAGCCTCTCCGCGTGTGTCCCAGGGACCCAACTGCCTCGGAACTTCGGTCCCCTGGCAGGAAGCTACGAGGCCCAGACCTATGGTTAGCTGTGCAGCGAGGTGTTCTGCGCGGACACGTTCCACACACACTTCATGTAAGAGTGCGGCCTGAGTGGAAATGTGAGAGTTTGGGCAGCTGTGCAGACAAAGAAGGCACCCTTTGACCTGGTCCTAAATGCTTGTGCCAAAAACTGGGCCTGCTGGGCTCTGAGTGCCCTGCACTGGGCTGCCTGCTCCTTGTCATTTGTTCAGTCACAGCACAGATGGCCACACCCACACCGTCAGTGAGGGCAGTGTTCCAAGCTAATCCAGCCCCGCCCACTCTCCGCAGGTTACCATGGACAACAGATGCTGCATTCTGAGGCCAGGATGTTCCGAGTATGCCAAGGGCAGACATGATGATCTTAAATGATTTCCTCTTGTTTCAGTTTTGGTAAACCTTAGGAGATAGGAAATTGTCCACGTCACAGAAATGTTAAAAATTACTGGCATTTCATATATACTCTGCTATATCATTGTCCTCATTCTTTCTGTATATTCTTTCCTTATGTTTTTGTTTTCCTTAATCAAAGTGTGTCTTTTAAATCTTTTCAAAAAATATTCTTTGGACTTACTAAATCACCTCAATTTTATACGTTTTCTGTTGTATTATGTTCTGCTCATATCTTTATTTAAATTTTATCTATGTTCTCACGGTTTACTGTTATGATCTTCTGATGTCAATTAAAACACTTGGTATTCATTTTAATAAATCTTTTTACTTATAAAGATTTGATCTTTTGAAGATTCCAGCTTACTTGTAAGTTTCTAACGGTCAGGTCCTCTCCATTGTTCCTGGCCTAAGGTTTATTTCACCATATAGCAATGTATATATTGACCTATTTTCCCCTCGACTTTCTGTGATTCCCTACATCTCACCTTTCTTTGCAGACAAGCCATTTGAAATACCCTTAACTTATTTCACAGCCAATAAGTCTTTGAAATAATGTGTATTTTTTAGAGAAATCTTCTTATATAATTAGGCAGAAAATCTGACATCCCATAGTTTTCAAAACAGCATAATTTCACTCTTCTCTATGATTAATCTGTTGTATTACACAACCTTTGAGAATTTAGCTTTATCAATGACATGTACTTTAAAAATGTTTTAGAGATCGTACCAGTCTTTGAAAACATCCTTGTTCCTTGTTGCAGTTCCAGTTTTATATATATTTTCTTCCTTGCACCTGATTATTCCAACATCTGATGGATTGCCTTGGGAATATACTTCTGGTCGTGATTGTTTTTGCTGATTGTCTCCACTTGTAGCTGATTTTTTCATTTTTGTGTAAATTTAGATCATGAGCTCATGTTTAGCTAAACAGCTGACCTTGTAAGAGGCTTAGGTGTGAATGCTCGTAAGCTTCAGCTGAAAGTCGGCAAAGATTTATTTCTGTCCCTCCAATCAGTTGCCCGCAAGGACTCCGTTTTCTAGAAGTGTTGGTCCAATACTCCCTCTAGAGGCAGGGGACTCAGACAGGGCTGCTTTTCCACCCCGAACTTGGGCAGGGGCAGTGGGCGGCCAGTGGCCCGGATAGGAACCTCTCCGCGTGTATCCTAGGGACCCATCTGCCTGCAAACTACAGTCACCTTGCAGGAAGCTACGATGCCCAGACCTATGCTTAGCTGTGCAGCAAGGTGTACTACATGAACAGGTTCCAAACACACTTCAAATAAGAGGCGGCCTGAGAGGAATGGTGAGAGTTTGGAGAGCTGTGCCGACAAAGAAGGCGCCCTTTGGCCTGGGCATAAATGCATCTGACACACCCCTGGGCCTGCAGGGCTCTGAGGGCCTTACACTGGGCCTCCTTTTCCCCTGCCCTTTGTTAAGGCAAAGCAGAGATGGCCACAACCACTCCCTCAGGGAGGGCAGTGTTCCAACCTCTCTCAGACCCGCCCCCTCTCCGCAGGTTACCATGGACTACAGATGCTGCATTATGAGGCCAGGGCTTTCCGAGAATGCCAAGGGCAGACATGATGACCTTAAATGATTTCCTCTTGTGTCAGTTTTGGTAAACTTTAGGAGCTAGGGAATGGTCCAATTTACAGAAATGTTCAAATTTACTGACATTTCATATATTCTCTGCTATAACATTGTTCTCATTCTTTCTGTATATTCTTTACCTATGTTTGTGTTTTCCTTAGTCACAGTGTGTCTTTTTAATCTTTTCCAAGAATATTCTTTGGACTTACTAAGTCACCTCAATTTTATACATTTTTTGTTGTATTAAGTTCTCTCATATCTTTATTTATCTTTTTTCCATGTTCTCATGGTTTATAGGTTTGATCTTCTGATGTCAGTTAAAACACTTGGTTATTCATTTTTTTTTTTTTTTTTTTTTTTTTTTTTGCCGTACACCGGCCTCTCACTGTTGTGGCCTCTCCCATTGCGGAGCACAGGCTCTGGACGCGCAGGCTCAGGGGCCGTGGCTCACGGGCCCAGCCGCTCAGCGGCATGTGGGATCTTCCCGGACCGGGGCAC
Organism: Mesoplodon mirus; assembly: GCF_964341445.2. Lineage (NCBI taxonomy): Eukaryota > Metazoa > Chordata > Mammalia > Artiodactyla > Ziphiidae > Mesoplodon > Mesoplodon mirus. The sequence goes on along the minus strand of NC_138976.1, from coordinate 190,242,203 downwards.
GAACCCATGTCCCCTGCATCGGCAGGCGGACTCCCAACCACTGCGCCACCAGGGAAGCCCCTGGTTATTCATTTTAATAAATCTTTTTACTTATAAAGATTTGAACTTTTGAAGATTCCAGCTTACTTGTAAATTTCTAGGGGTCAGGTCGTCTCCATTGTTGCTGGCCTAAGGCTTATTTCACCATATAGCAATGTATATATTGACCTATTTTCCCCTCGACTTTCTGTGATTCCCTACATCTCAACTTTCTTTGCAGACAAGCCATTTGAAATACCCATAACTTATTTCACAGACAATAATTCTTTGAAATAATGTATTTTTTAGATAAATCTTATATAATAAGGCAGAAAATCTGACCTGCCATAGTTTTCAAAAGAGCATAATTTCACTCCTCTCAATGATTATTCTGTTGTATTACACAACCTTTGAGTATTTAGCTTTATCAATCACATATACTTAAAAAATGTTTTAGAGATCCTACCAGTCTTTGAAAACATCACTGTTCCTTGTTTCAGTTCCAGTTTGATGTATATTTTCTGCCTTTCACCTGATTATTCCAACATCTGATGGATGGCCTTGGGAATCTAATTCTGGTAGTGATTGTTTTTGCTGATTGTCACCCCTTGTAGTTGCTTTCTTCATTATTGTGTAAATTTAGATCATGAGCTCATGTTTAGCTAAACAGCTGACCATGTAAGAGGCTTAGGTGTGAACGCTCGTCAGCTTCTGCAGAAATTCAGCAAATATTTATTTGTGTCCCTCCAGTGAGTTGCCCGCAAGGAAGCCGTTTTCTATAAGTGTTGGTCCAATACACACTCCAGAGGCAGGGGACCAAGACAGGGGTGCTTTGCGGCTTCCAATATGGGACAGGGGCTGTGGGCGGCCTGTGGCCCAGGCAGGAGCCTCTCCGTTTGTTTCCCCGGGACCCATCTGCCTGTGAACCTCAGTCACCAGGCAGGAAGCTACGATGCCAAGACCTATGGTTAGCTGTGCAGCGAGGTTTACTTCACAAAGAGGTTCCACACACACTTCAAGAAAGAGGGCGGCCTTAGTGGAAAGGAGAGAGTTTGGGCAGCTCTGCAGACAAAGAAGGTGCCCATTGGCCGGGGCCTAAATTCTTGTGACACACCCCTGGGCCTCCAGGGCGATGAGGGCCCTGCCCTGGGTCCCTTGCTCACCCGCCTTTTGTTCAGTCACAGCAGAGATGGCCAGACCCACTCCCTCAGTGATGACAGGGTTCCAACCTCCCTAAGCCACGCCCCCTCTCCGCAGGTTACTATGGACAACAGATGCTGCATTCTGAGGCCAGGGCGTTCCGAGAATGCCAAGGGCAGACATGATGACCTTAAATGATTTCCTCTTGTGTCAGTTTTGGTAAACTTTAGGAGCTAGGAAATTGTCCCCTTTACAGAAATGTTCAAATTTACTGGCATTTCATATATTATCTGCTATAACATTGTCCTGAATCTTTCTGTATATTCTTTACTTATGTTTTTGTTTTCCTTAATCAAAGTGTGTCTTTTCAATCTTTTCAAAGAAGATTCTTTGGACTTACTAAATCACCTCAATTTTATATGTTTTCTGTTGTATTAAGTTCTGCTCATATCTTTATTTATCTTTTTTCCATGTTCTCAAGGTTTATTGGTTTGATCTTCTGATGTCAATTAAAACACTTGGTTATGCATTTTAATGAACTTTTTACTTATAAAGATTTGAACTTTTGAAGATTCCAGCTTACTTGTAAGTTTCTAAGGGTCAGGTCCTCTCCATTGTTGTTGGCCTAAGGCTTAGTTGACCATATAGCAATGTATATATTGACATATTATACCCTCGAGTTTCTGTGATTCCCTACATCTCACCTTTTTTGCAGACAAGCCATTTGAAATATACTTATCTTATTTCACAGCCAATAAGTCTTTGAAATAATGTGTATTTTTAGAGAAATCTTCTTATATAATTAGGCAGAAAATCTACCTGCCATAGTTTTCAAAACAGCCTAATTTCACTCTTCTCAATGATTAATCTTTTGTATTACACAACCTTTGACTATTTAGCTTTATCAATGACATGTACTTTAGCAATGTTTTAGAGATCCTACCTGTCTTTGAAAATATCCTTGTTCCTTGTTTCAGTTCAAGTTTTCTGTATCTTTTCTGCCTTGCACCTGATTATTCCAACATCTGATGGATGGCCTTGGGAATCTAATTCTGGTATTGATTGTTTTTGCTGATTGTCTCACCTTGTAGCTGCTTTCTTCTTTATTGTGTAAATTTAGATCATGAGATCATGTTTAGCTAAACAGCTGACCTTGTAAGAGGCTTAGGTGTGAACGCTCGTAAGTTTCAGGAGAAAGTCGGCAAAGTTTTATATGTGTCCCACCAAAGAGTTGCCTACGAGTACCCCGTTTTCTAGAAGTGTTGGTGCAATAGTCCCTCTAGAGGCAGGGGACTCACACAGGGCTGCTTTGTGGCCCCGATCTGGGGCAGGGGCAGTGGGCGGCCTGCGGCCCGGGCAGGAGCCTCTCCGTGTGTGTCCAACGGACCCATCTGCCGGCGAACTTCGGTCACCTGGCAGGAAGTTACGATGCCCAAACCTATGGTTAGCTGTGCAGCGAGGTGCACTGCGTGGACAGGTTCCACACACACTTCAAGTAAGAGGGCGGCCTGAGTGGAAAGGTGAGAGTTTGGGCAGCTGTGCAGATAAAGAAGGCGCCCTTTGGCCTTGGCCTAAATGCTTGTGACACCCCACTGGCCCTGCCGGGCTCTGAGGGACTTGCCCTGGACCCACTGCTCCCCTGCCCTTTGTTCAGTCACAGCAGAGATGGCCACACCCACTCCCTCATTGAGGGCAGTGTTCCAACCTCCCTCAGCCCCGCCCCTTCTCCACAGGTTACCATGGACTACAGAGGCTGCATTCTGAGGCCAGGGCGTTCCGAGAATGCCAAGGTTAGACATGATGACTTTAATGATTTCCTCTTGTGTCAGTTGTGGTAAACTTTAGGAGCTAGGAATTTGTCCCCTTTACAGAAATGTTCAAATTTACTGGCATTTCATATATTCTCTGCTATAACATTGTCCTGACTCTTTCTGTATATGCTTTCCTTATGTTTTTGTTTTCCGTAAACAAAGTGTGTCTTTTAAATCTTTTCAAAGAATATTCTTTGGACTTACTAAATCACCTCAATTGTATACATTTTCTGTTGTATTAAGTTCTGCTCATATCTTTATGTATCTTTTTTTATGTTCTCAGGTTATATTGGTTTGATCTTCTGATGTCAATTAAAACACTTGGTTATTCATTTTAATAAATCTTTTTACTTATAAAGATTTGAACTTTTGAAGATTCCAGCTTACTTGTAAGTTTCTAAGGGTCAGGACCTCTCCATTGTTGATGACCTAATGCTTAGTTCACCATATAGCAATGTATATATTGACATATATTCCCCTCGACTTTCTGTGATTCCCTACATCTCACCTTTCTTTGAAGACAAGCCATTTGAAATACCCTTAACTTATTTCACAGCCAATAAGTCTTTGAAATAATGTGTATTTTTTAGAGAAATCTTCTTATATAATTAGGCAGAAAATCTGACCTGCCATAGTTTTCAAAACAGCATAATTTCACTCTTCTCAATGATTAATCTGTTGTATTACACAACCTTTGAGTATTTAGCTTTATCAATGACATGTACTTTAAAAATATATTAGAGGTCCTACCAGTCTTTGAAAACATCCTTGTTCCTTGTTTCAATTCCAGATTTCTGTATCTGTTCTGCCTTGCACCTGATTATTCCAACGTCTGATGGATGGCCTTGGGAATCGAATTCTGGTATTGATTGTTTTTGCTGATTGTCTCCCCTTGTAGCTGCTTTCTTCATTATTGTGTAAAGTTAGATCATGAGCTCATGTTTAGCTAAACAGCTGACCTTGTAAGAGGCTTAGCTGTGAACGCTCCTAAGTTTCAGCACAAAGTCGGCAAAGATATATTTGTGTCCCTGCGATGAGTTGCCCACGAGGACCTCGTTTTTTGAAGTGTTTGTCCAATACTCCCTCTAGAGAGAGGGGACTCAGACAGGGCTGCTTTGCGGTCCGCGATCTGGGGCAGGGGCGGTGGGCAGCCAGTGGCCCGGGCAGGAGACTCTCCGCGTATGTCCCAGGGACCCATCTGCCTGCGAACTTCGGTTATGTGGCAGGAAGCTATGATGCCCATGCCTATGTTTCGCTGTGCAGCGAGGTGCACTGCGCAGACATGTTCCACACACACTTCAAGTAAGAGAGCGGCCTGAGTGGAAAGGTTAGAGTTTGGGCATCTGTGCAGACAAGGAAGGCGCCCTTTGGCCTGGGCCTAAATGCTTGTGACACACCACTGGGCCTGCCTTGCTCTGAGGGCCCTGCCCCGGGCCCCCTGCTCCCCTGCCCCTTGTTCAGTCACAGCAGAGATGGCCACACCCACTCCCTCAGTGAGGGCAGTGTTCCAAACTCCCTCAGCCCCGCCCCCTCTCCGCAGGTTACCCTGGACTAGAGATGATGCATTCTGAGGCCAGGGCTTTCCGAGAATGCCAAGGGCAGACATGATGACATTAAATGATTTCCTCTTGTGTCAGTTTGGGTAAATTTTAGGAGCTAGGTAATGGTCCCCTTTACAGAAATCTTCAAATTTACTGGCATTTCATATAGTCTCTGCTAAAACATTGTCCTGACTCTCTCTGTATATTCTTTCCTTATGTTTTTATTTTCCTTAATCAAAGTGTGTCTTTTAAATCTTTTCAAAGAAGATTCTTTGGACTTACTAAATCACCTCAATTGTATACGTTTTCTGTTGTATTAAGTTCTGCTCATATCTTTATTTATCTTTTTTCCATGTTCTCAGGGTTTATTGGTTTGATCTTCTGATGTCCATTAAAACACTTGGTTATTCATTTTAATAAATCTTTTTACTTATAAATATTTGAACTTTTGAAGATTCCAGCTTACTTGTAAGTTTCTAAGGGTCAGGTCCTCTCCATTGTTGCTGGCCTAAGGCTTAGTTCACCATATAGCAATGTATATATTGACCTATTTTCCCCTCGACTTTCTGTGATTCCCTACATCTCACCTTTCTTTGCAGACAAGCCATTTGAAATACCCTTAAATTATTTCACAACCAATAAGTCATTGAAATAATGTGTATTGTTTTGAGAAATCTTCTTATATAATTAGGCAGAAATTCTGACCTGCCATAGATTTCAAAACAGCATAATTTCACTCTTCTCAATGATTAATCTGTTGTATTACTCAACCTTTGAGTATTTACATTTATCAATGACATGTACTTTAAAACTGTTTTAGAGATCCTACCAGTCTTTGAAAACATCCTTGTTCCTTGTTTCAGGTCCAGTTTTCTGAATCTTTTCTGCCTTGTACCTGATTATTTCAACATCTGATGGATGGCCTTGGGAATCTAATTCTGGTATTGATAGTTTTTGCTGATTGTCTCCCCTTGAAGCTGATTTGTTCATTATTGTGTAAATTTAGATCATGAGCTCATGTTTAGCTAAACAGCTGACCTTGTAAGAGGCTTAGGTGTGAACGCTCGTAAGTTTCAGCAGAAGGTCGGCAAAGATTTGTATGTGACCCACCAATGAGTTGCCCACGAGGACCCCGTTTCCTAGAAGTGTTGGTGCAATACTCCCTCTAGAGGCAGGGCACTCAGAAAGGGCTGCTTTGCGGCCCACGATCTGGGGAAGGGGCAGTGGGAGGCCTGTGGTCTGTGCAGGAGCCTCTCTGCGTGTGTCCCACGGACCCATCTGCCTGCGAACTTCGGTCACCTGGCAGGAAGTTACGATGCACAAACCTATGGATAGCTGTGCAGCGAGGTGTACTGGTGGACAGATTCCACACACATTTCAAGTAAGCGGGCGGCCTGAGTGGAAAGTTGAGAGTTTGTGCAGCTGTGAAGAAAAAGAAGGCGCACTTTGGCCTGCGCCCAAGTGCTTTTGACACCTCACTGTGCCTGCCGGGCTCTGAGGACCCTGCCCTGGGCCCCCTGCTCCCCTGCCCTTTGTTAAGTCACAGCAGAGATGGCCACACCTACTCCCTCAGTGAGGGCAGTGTTCCAACCTCCCTCAGCCCCGCCCCTTCTCCGCTAGTTACCATGCACTACAGATGATGCATTCTGAGGCCAGGGCGTTCCGAGAATGCCAAGGGCAGACATGATGACCTTCAATGATTACCTCTTGTGTCAGTTTTGTTAAACTTTAGGAGCTAGGAAATGCTCCCCTTTAGAGATATGTTCAAATTTACTGGCATTTCATATATTCTCTGCTATAACATTGTCCTGACTCTTTCTGTATATTCTTTACTTATGTTTTTGTTTTCCTTAATCAAAGTGTGTCTTTTAAATCTTTTCAACGAAGATTCTTTGGACTTCCTAAATCACCTCTATTTTATCTGTTCTCTGTTGTATTAAGTTCTGCTCATATCTTTATTTATCATTTTTCCATGTTCTCAGCGTTCATTGGTTTGATCTTCTGATGTCATTTAAAACACTTGGTTATTCATTTTAATAAATATTTTTACTTATAGATTTGAACTTTTGAAGATTCCAGCTTACTTGTAAGTTTCTAAGGGTCAGGTCCTCTCCATTGTTGCTGGCCTAAGGTTTAGTTCACCATATAGCAATGTATATATTGACCTATTTTCCCCTCGACTTTCTGTGATTCCCTACATCTCACCTTTCTTTGCAGACAAGCCATTTGAAATACCCTTAACTTATTTCACAGCTAATAAGTCATTGAAATAATGTGTATTTTTTAGAGAAATCTTCTTATATAATTAGGCAGAAAATCTCACCTGCCATAGTTTTCAAAACAGCATAATTTCACTCTTCTCAATGCTTAATCTGTTGTATTACACAACCTTTGAGCATTTAGATTTATCAATGACATGTACTTTAACAATGTTTTAGAGATCCTACCAGTCTTTGAAAATATCCTTGTTCCTTGTTTCAGTTCCAGTTTTATGGATATTTTCTGCCTTGCACCTGATTATTCCAACAATTGATTGATGGCCTTGGGAATCTAATTCTGGTATTGATAGTTTTTGCTGATTTTCTCCCCTCGTAGCTGATTTCTTCATTATTGTGTAAATTTAGATCATGAGCTCATGTTTAGCTAAACAGCTGACCTTGTAAGACGCTTAGGTGTGAACGCTCGTAAGCTTCAGCAGAAAGTCGGCAAAGATTTATTTGTGTCCCTCCAATGAGTTGCCCGCGAGAACCCCGTTTTCTACAAGTGTTGGTCCAATACTCCCTCAAGAGGCAGGGGATTCCGACAGGGCTGCTTGGCGGCCCCCGATCTGGGGCAGGGGCAGTGGGCGGCCTGTGGCCCAGGCAGAAGCCTCTCTGCATGTGTCCCAGGGACCCATCAGCCTGCGAACTTTGGTCACCTGGCAGGAAGCTACGATGCCAGACCTATGGTTAGCTGTGCAGCGAGGTGTACTGCGTGGACAGTTTCCACACACACTTCAAGTAAGAGGTCGTTCTGAGTGGAAAGGTGAGAGTTTGGGCAGCTGTGCAGACAAAGAAGGCGCCCTTTGGCCTGGGCCTAAATGCTTGTGACACCCCACTGGACCTGCCGGGCTCTGAGGGCCCTGCCCTTGGCCCCCTGCTCCCCTGCCCTTTGTTCCGTCACAGCAGAGATGGCCACACCCACTCCCTCAGTGAGGGCAGTGTTCCAACCTCCCTCAGCCCCGCCCCCTCTCTGCAGGTTACCATGGACTACAGAGGCTGCATTCTGAGGCCAGGGCTTACCGAGAATGCCAAGGGCAGACATGATGACCTTAAATCATTTCCTCTTGTGTCAGGTTGGGTAAACTTTAGCAGCTAGGAAATGGTCCACTTTACACAAATGTTCAAATTTACTGGCATTTCTTATATTCTCTGCTATAACATTGTCCTGATTCTTTCTGTATATTCTTTACTTATGTTTTTGTTTTCCTTAATCAAAGTGTGTCTTTTCAATCTTTTCAAAGAAGATTCTTTGGACTTACTAAATCACCTCAATTTTATATGTTTTCTGTTGTATTAAGTTCTGCTCATATCTTTATTTATCTTTTTTCTATGTTCTCAGGGTTTATTGTTTTCATCTTCTGATGTCAATTAAAACACTTGGTTATTCATTTTAATAAATATTTTACTTATAAAGATTTGAACTTTTGAAGATTCCAGCTTACTTGTAAGTTTCTAAGGGTCAGGTCCTCTCCATTGTTGCTGGCCTAAAGTTTAGTTCACCATATAGCAATGTATATATTGACCTATTTTCCCCTCGACTTTCTGTGATTCCCTACATCTCACCTTTCTTTGCAGACAAGCCATTTGAAATACCCTTAACTTATTTCACAGCCAATAAGTCATTGAAATAATGTGTATTTTTTAGAGAAATCTTCTTATATAATTAGGCAGAAAATCTCACCTGCCATAGTTTTCAAAACAGCATAATTTCACTCTTCTCAATGCTTAATCTGTTGTATTACACAACCTTTGAGTATTTAGCTTTATCAATGACATGTACTTTAACAATGTTTTAGAGATCCTACCAGTCTTTGAAAACATCCTTGTTCCATGTTTCAGTTCCAGTTTTATGTATATTTTCTGCCTTGCACCTGATTATTCCAACAATTGATGGATGGCCTTGGGAATCTAATTCTGGTATTGATAGTTTTTGCTGGGTGTCTCCCCTTGTAGCTGATTTCTTCATTATTGTGTAAATTTAGATCATGAGCTCATGTTTAGCTAAACAGCTGACCTTGTAAGACGCTTAGGTGTGAACGCTCGTAAGCTTCAGCAGAAAGTCGGCAAAGATTTATTTGTGTCCCTCCAATGAGTGGCCCACGAGAACCCCGTTTTCTACAAGTGTTGGTCCAATACTATCTCAAGAGGCAGGGGATTCCGACAGGGCTGCTTGGCGGCCCCCGATCTGGGGCAGGGGCAGTGGGCGGCCTGTGGCCCAGGCAGAAGCCTCTCTGCATGTGTCCCAGGGACCCATTTGCCTGCGAACTTTGGGCACCTGGCAGGAAGCTACGATGCCAGACCTATGGTTAGCTGTGCAGCGAGGTGTACTGTGCGGATAGGTTCCACACACACTTCAAGTAAGAGGTCGGCCTGAGTGGAAAGGTGAGAGTTTGGGCAGCTGTGCAGACAAAGAAGGCGCCCTTTGGCCTGGGCCTAAATGCTTGTGACACCCCACTGAACCTTCCGGGCTCTGAGGGCCCTGCACTGGGCCCCCTGCTCCCCTGCCCTTTGTTCAGTAACAGAAGAGATGGCCACACCCACTCCCTCAGTGAGGGCAGTGTTCCAATCTCCCTCAGACCCGCCCCCTCTCCGCAGGTTACCATGGACTACAGAGGCTGCATTCTGAGGCCAGGGCGTTCTGAGAATGCCAAAGGCAGACATGATGACCTTAAATGATTTCCTCTTGTGTCAGGTTTGGTAAACTTTAGGAGCTAGGAAATGGTCCACTTTACAGAAATGTTCAAATTTACTGGCATTTCTTATATTCTCTGCTATAACATTGTCCTGATTCTTTCTGTATATTCTTTACTTATGTTTTTGTTTTCCTTAATCAAAGTGTGTCTTTTCAATCTTTTCAAAGAAGATTCTTTGGACTTACTAAATCACCTCAATTTTATATGTTTTCTGTTGTATTAAGTTCTGCTCATATCTTTATTTATCTTTTTTCTATGTTCTCAGGGTTTATTGTTTTCATCTTCTGATGTCAATTAAAACACTTGGTTATTCATTTTAATAAATATTTTACTTATAAAGATTTGAACTTTTGAAGATTCCAGCTTACTTGTAAGTTTCTAAGGGTCAGGTCCTCTCCATTGTTGCTGGCCTAAAGTTTAGTTCACCATATAGCAATGTATATATTGACCTATTTTCCCCTCGACTTTCTGTGATTCCCTACATCTCACCTTTCTTTGCAGACAAGCCATTTGAAATACCCTTAACTTATTTCACAGCCAATAAGTCATTGAAATAATGTGTATTTTTTAGAGAAATCTTCTTATATAATTAGGCAGAAAATCTCACCTGCCATAGTTTTCAAAACAGCATAATTTCACTCTTCTCAATGCTTAATCTGTTGTATTACACAACCTTTGAGTATTTAGCTTTATCAATGACATGTACTTTAACAATGTTTTAGAGATCCTACCAGTCTTTGAAAACATCCTTGTTCCATGTTTCAGTTCCAGTTTTATGTATATTTTCTGCCTTGCACCTGATTATTCCAACAATTGATGGATGGCCTTGGGAATCTAATTCTGGTATTGATAGTTTTTGCTGGGTGTCTCCCCTTGTAGCTGATTTCTTCATTATTGTGTAAATTTAGATCATGAGCTCATATTTAGCTAAACAGCTGACCTTGTAAGACGCTTAGGTGTGAACGCTCGTAAGCTTCAGCAGAAAGTCGGCAAAGATTTATTTGTGTCCCTCCAATGAGTTGCCCGCGAGAACCCCGTTTTCTACAAGTGTTGGTCCAATACTCCCTCAAGAGGCAGGGGATTCCGACAGGGCTGCTTGGCGGCCCCCGATCTGGAGCAGGGGCAGTGGGCGGCCTGTGGCCCAGGCAGAAGCCTCTCTGCATGTGTCCCAGGGACCCATCTGCCTGCGAACTTCGGTCACCTGGCAGGAAGCTACGATGCCCAGACCTATGGTTAGCTGTGCAGCGAGGTGTACTGCGCCGACAGGTTCCACACACACTTCAAGTAAGAGGTCGGCCTGAGTGGAAAGGTGAGAGTTTGGGCAGCTGTGCAGACAAAGAAGGCGCCCTTTGGCCTGGGCCTAAATGCTTGTGACACCCCACTGGACCTGCCGGGCTCTGAGGGCCCTGCCCTTGGCCCCCTGCTCCCCTGCCCTTTGTTCCGTCACAGCAGAGATGGCCACACCCACTCCCTCAGTGAGGGCAGTGTTCCAACCTCCCTCAGCCCCGCCCCCTCTCTGCAGGTTACCATGGACTACAGAGGCTGCATTCTGAGGCCAGGGCTTACCGAGAATGCCAAGGGCAGACATGATGACCTTAAATCATTTCCTCTTGTGTCAGGTTGGGTAAACTTTAGCAGCTAGGAAATGGTCCACTTTACACAAATGTTCAAATTTACTGGCATTTCTTATATTCTCTGCTATAACATTGTCCTGATTCTTTCTGTATATTCTTTACTTATGTTTTTGTTTTCCTTAATCAAAGTGTGTCTTTTCAATCTTTTCAAAGAAGATTCTTTGGACTTACTAAATCACCTCAATTTTATACGTTTTCTGTTGTATTAAGTTCTGCTCATATCTTTATTTATCTTTTTTCTATGTTCTCAGGGTTTATTGTTTTCATCTTCTGATGTCAATTAAAACACTTGGTTATTCATTTTAATAAATATTTTACTTATAAAGATTTGAACTTTTGAAGATTCCAGCTTACTTGTAAGTTTCTAAGGGTCAGGTCCTCTCCATTGTTGCTGGCCTAAGGTTTAGTTCACCATATAGCAATGTATATATTGACCTATTTTCCCCTCGACTTTCTGTGATTCCCTACATCTCACCTTTCTGTGCAGACAAGCCATTTGAAATACCCTTAACTTATTTCACAGCCAATAAGTCATTGAAATAATGTGTATTTTTTAGAGAAATCTTCTTCTATAATTAGGCAGAAAATCTCACCTGCCATAGTTTTCAAAACAGCATAATTTCACTCTTCTCAATGCTTAATCTGTTGTATTACACAACCTTTGAGTATTTAGATTTATCAATGACATGTACTTTAAAAATGTTTTAGAGATCCTACCAGTCTTTGAAAACATCCTTGTTCCTTTTTTCAGTTCCAGTTTTATGTATATTTTCTGCCTTGCACCTGATTATTCCAACAATTGATGGATGGCCTTGGGAATCTAATTCTGGTATTGATAGTTTTTGCTGGGTGTCTCCCCTTGTAGCTGATTTCTTCATTATTGTGTAAATTTAGATCATGAGCTCATGTTTAGCTAAACAGCTGACCTTGTAAGACGCTTAGGTGTGAACGCTCGTAAGCTTCAGCAGAAAGTCGGCAAAGATTTATTTGTGTCCCTCCAATGAGTTGCCCGCGAGAACCCCGTTTTCTACAAGTGTTGGTCCAATACTATCTCAAGAGGCAGGGGATTCCGACAGGGCTGCTTAGCGGCCCCCGATCTGGGGAAGGGGCAGTGGGCGGCCTGTGGCCCAGGCAGAAGCCTCTCTGCATGTGTCCCAGGGACCCATTTGCCTGCGAACTTTGGGCACCTGGCAGGAAGCTACGATGCCAGACCTATGGTTAGCTGTGCAGCGAGGTGTACTGTGCGGATAGGTTCCACACACACTTCAAGTAAGAGGTCGGCCTGAGTGGAAAGGTGAGAGTTTGGGCAGCTGTGCAGACAAAGAAGGCGCCCTTTGGCCTGGGCCTAAATGCTTGTGACACCCCACTGAACCTTCCGGGCTCTGAGGGCCCTGCACTGGGCCCCCTGCTCCCCTGCCCTTTGTTCAGTAACAGAAGAGATGGCCACACCCACTCCCTCAGTGAGGGCAGTGTTCCAATCTCCCTCAGACCCGCCCCCTCTCCGCAGGTTACCATGGACTAGAGAGGCTGCATTCTGAGGCCAGGGCGTGCTGAGAATGCCAAAGGCAGACATGATGACCTTAAATGATTTCCTCTTGTGTCAGGTTTGGTAAACTTTAGGAGCTAGGAAATGGTCCACTTTACAGAAATGTTCAAATTTACTGGCATTTCTTATATTCTCTGCTATAACATTGTCCTGATTCTTTCTGTATATTCTTTACTTATGTTTTTGTTTTCCTTAATCAAAGTGTGTCTTTTCAATCTTTTCAAAGAAGATTCTTTGGACTTACTAAATCACCTCAATTTTATATGTTTTCTGTTGTATTAAGTTCTGCTCATATCTTTATTTATCTTTTTTCTATGTTCTCAGGGTTTATTGTTTTCATCTTCTGATGTCAATTAAAACACTTGGTTATTCATTTTAATAAATATTTTACTTATAAAGATTTGAACTTTTGAAGATTCCAGCTTACTTGTAAGTTTCTAAGGGTCAGGTCCTCTCCATTGTTGCTGGCCTAAAGTTTAGTTCACCATATAGCAATGTATATATTGACCTATTTTCCCCTCGACTTTCTGTGATTCCCTACATCTCACCTTTCTTTGCAGACAAGCCATTTGAAATACCCTTAACTTATTTCACAGCCAATAAGTCATTGAAATAATGTGTATTTTTTAGAGAAATCTTCTTATATAATTAGGCAGAAAATCTCACCTGCCATAGTTTTCAAAACAGCATAATTTCACTCTTCTCAATGCTTAATCTGTTGTATTACACAACCTTTGAGTATTTAGCTTTATCAATGACATGTACTTTAACAATGTTTTAGAGATCCTACCAGTCTTTGAAAACATCCTTGTTCCATGTTTCAGTTCCAGTTTTATGTATATTTTCTGCCTTGCACCTGATTATTCCAACAATTGATGGATGGCCTTGGGAATCTAATTCTGGTATTGATAGTTTTTGCTGGGTGTCTCCCCTTGTAGCTGATTTCTTCATTATTGTGTAAATTTTGATCATGAGCTCATGTTTAGCTAAACAGCTGACCTTGTAAGACGCTTAGGTGTGAACGCTCGTAAGCTTCAGCAGAAAGTCGGCAAAGATTTATTTGTGTCCCTCCAATGAGTTGCCCGCGAGAACCCCGTTTTCTACAAGTGTTGGTCCAATACTCCCTCAAGAGGCAGGGGATTCCGACAGGGCTGCTTGGCGGCCCCCGATCTGGAGCAGGGGCAGTGGGCGGCCTGTGGCCCAGGCAGAAGCTTCTCTGCATGTGTCCCAGGGACCCATCTGCCTGCGAACTTCGGTCACCTGGCAGGAAGCTACGATGCCCAGACCTATGGTTAGCTGTGCAGCGAGGTGTACTGCGCCGACAGGTTCCACACACACTTCAAGTAAGAGGTCGGCCTGAGTGGAAAGGTGAGAGTTTGGGCAGCTGTGCAGACAAAGAAGGCGCCCTTTGGCCTGGGCCTAAATGCTTGTGACACCCCACTGGACCTGCCGGGCTCTGAGGGCCCTGCCCTTGGCCCCCTGCTCCCCTGCCCTTTGTTCCGTCACAGCAGAGATGGCCACACCCACTCCCTCAGTGAGGGCAGTGTTCCAACCTCCCTCAGCCCCGCCCCCTCTCTGCAGGTTACCATGGACTACAGAGGCTGCATTCTGAGGCCAGGGCGTACCGAGAATGCCAAGGGCAGACATGATGACCTTAAATCATTTCCTCTTGTGTCAGGTTGGGTAAACTTTAGGAGCTAGGAAATGGTCCACTTTACACAAATGTTCAAATTTACTGGCATTTCTTATATTCTCTGCTAAAACATTGTCCTGATTCTTTCTGTATATTCTTTACTTATGTTTTTGTTTTCCTTAATCAAAGTGTGTCTTTTCAGGGCCTCCCGGGTGGCGCAGTGGTTGAGAGTCCGCCTGCCGATGCAGGGGATACGGGTTCGTGCCCCGGTCTGGGAGGATCCCATATGCCGCGGAGCGGCTGGGCCCGTGAGCCATGGCCGCTGAGCCTGCGCATCCGGAGCCTGTGCTCCGCAACGGGAGAGGCCACAACAGTGAGAGGCCCGCGTACGGAAAAAAAAAAAAAAAAAAAAAAAAAAAAAAAAGTGTGTCTTTTCAATCTTTTCAAAGAAGATTCTTTGGACTTACTAAATCACCTCAATTTTATACGTTTTCTGTTGTATTAAGTTCTGCTCATATCTTTATTTATCTTTTTTCTATGTTCTCAGGGTTTATTGTTTTCATCTTCTGATGTCAATTAAAACACTTGGATATTCATTTTAATAAATATTTTACTTACAAAGATTTGAACTTTTGAAGATTCCAGCTTACTTGTAAGTTTCTAAGGGTCAGGTCCTCTCCATTGTTGCTGGCCTAAGGTTTAGTTCACCATATAGCAATGTATATATTGACCTATTTTCCCCTCGACTTTCTGTGATTCCCTACATCTCACCTTTCTTTGCAGACAATCCATTTGAAATACCCTTAACTTATTTCACAGCCAATAATTCATTGAAATAATGTGTATTTTTTAGAGAAATCTTCTTATATAATTAGGCAGAAAATCTCACCTGCCATAGTTTTCAAAACAGCATAATTTCACTCTTCTCAATGCTTAATCTGTTGTATTACACAACCTTTGAGTATTTAGCTTGATCAATGACATGTACTTTAAAAATGTTTTAGAGATCCTACCAGTCTTTGAAAACATCCTTGTTCCTTGTTTCAGTTCCAGTTTTATGTATATTGTCTGCCTTGCACCTGATTATTCCAACAATTGATGGATGGCCTTGGGAATCTAATTCTGGTATTGATAGTTTTTGCTGGTTGTCTCCCCTTGTAGCTGATTTCTTCATTATTGTGTAAATTTAGATCATGAGCTCATGTTTAGCTAAACAGCTGACCTTGTAATACGCTTAGGTGTGAACGCTCGTAAGCTTCAGCAGAAAGTCGGCAAAGATTTATTTGTGTCCCTCCAATGAGTTGCCCGCGAGAACCCCGTTTTCTACAAGTGTTGGTCCAATACTATCTCAAGAGGCAGGGTATTCCGACAGGGCTGCTTGGCGGCCCCCGATCTGGGGCAGGGGCAGTGTGCGGCCTGTGGCCCAGGCAGAAGCCTCTCTGCATGTGTCCCAGGGACCCATCTGCCTGCGAACTTTGGGCACCTGGCAAGAAGCTACGATGCCAGACCTATGGTTAGCTGTGCAGCGAGGTGTACTGTGCGGATATGTTCCACACACACTTCAAGTAAGAGGTCGGCCTGAGTGGAAAGGTGAGAGTTTGGGCAGCTGTGCAGAAAAAGAAGGCGCCCTTTGGCCTGGGCCTAAATGCTTGTGACACCCCATTGGACCTGCCGGGCTCTGAGGGCCCTGCCCTGGGCCCCCTGCTCCCCTGCCCTTTGTTCCGTCACAGCAGAGATGGCCACACCCACTCCCTCAGTGAGGGCAGTTTTCCAACCTCCCTCAGCCCCGCCCCCTCTCCGCAGGTTACCATGGACTACAGAGGCTGCATTCTGAGGCCAGGGCGTTCCGAGAATGCCAAGGGCAGACATGATGACCTTAAATCATTTCCTCTTGTGTCAGGTTTGGTAAACTTTAGGAGCTAGGAAATGGTCCACTTTACAGAAATGTTCAAATTTACTGGCATTTCTTATATTCTCTGCTATAACATTGTCCTGATTCTTTCTGTATATTCTTTACTTATGTTTTTGTTTTCCTTAATCAAAGTGTGTCTTTTCAATCTTTTCAAAGAAGATTCTTTGGACTTACTAAATCACCTCAATTTTATACGTTTTCTGTTGTATTAAGTTCTGCTCATATCTTTATGTATCTTTTTTCTATGTTCTCAGGGTTTATTGTTTTCATCTTCTGATGTCAATTAAAACACTTGGTTATTCATTTTAATAAATATTTTACTTATAAAGATTTGAACTTTTGAAGATTCCAGCTTACTTGTAAGTTTCTAACGGTCAGGTCCTCTCCATTGTTGCTGGCCTAAGGTTTAGTTCACCATATAGCAATGTATATATTGACCTATTTTCCCCTCGACTTTCTGTGATTCCCTACATCTCACCTTTCTTTGCAGACAAGCCATTTGAAATACCCTTAACTTATTTCACAGCCAATAAGTCATTGAAATAATGTGTATTTTTTAGAGAAATCTTCTTATATAATTAGGCAGAAAATCTCACCTGCCATAGTTTTCAAAACAGCATAATTTCACTCTTCTCAATGCTTAATCTGTTGTATTACACAACCTTTGAGTATTTAGCTTTATCAATGACATGTACTTTAAAAATGTTTTAGAGATCCTACCAGTCTTTGAAAACATGCTTGTTCCTTGTTTCAGTTCCAGTTTTATGTATATTTTCTAACTTGCACCTGATTATTCCAACAATTGATGGATGGCCTTGGGAATCTAATTCTGGTATTGATAGTTTTTGCTGGGTGTCTCCCCTTGTAGCTGATTTCTTCATTATTGTGTAAATTTAGATCATGAGCTCATGTTTAGCTAAACAGCTGACCTTGTAAGACGCTTAGGTGTGAACGCTCGTAAGCTTCAGCAGAAATTCGGCAAAGATTTATTTGTGTCCCACCAATGAGTTTCCCGCGAGAACCCCGTTTTCTACAAGTGTTGGTCCAATACTCCCTCAAGAGGCATGGGACTCCGACAGGGCTGCTTGGCGGCCCCCAATCTGGGGAACGGGCAGTGGGCGGCCTGTGGCCCACGCAGAAGCCTCTCTGCATGTGTCCCAGGGACCCATCTGCCTGCAAAATTCGGTCACCTGACAGGAAGCTACGATGCCCAGACCTATGCTTAGCTGTGCAGCGAGGTGTACTGCGCGGACAGGTTCCAGACACACTTCAAGTAAGAAGTCAGCCTGAGTGGAAAGGTGAGAGTTTGGGCAGCTGTGCAGACAAAGAAGGCGCCCTTTGGCCTGGGCCTAAATGCTTGTGACACCCCACTGGACCTGCCGGGCTCTGAGGGCCCTGCCCTGGGCCCTCTGCTCCCCTGCACTTTGTTCAGTAACAGCAGAGATGGCCACACCCACTCCCTCAGTGAGGGCAGTGTTCCAACCTCCCTCAGCCCCGCCCCCTCTCCGCAGGTTACCATGGACTACAGAGGCTGCATTCTGAGGCCAGGGCGTTCCGAGAATGCCAAGGGCAGACATGATGACCTTAAATGATTTCCTCTTGTGTCAGGTTTGGTAAACTTTAGGAGCTAGGAAATGGTCCACTTTACAGAAATGTTCAAATTTACTGGCATTTCTTATATTCTCTGCTATAACATTGTCCTGATTCTTTCTGTATATTCTTTACTTATGTTTTTGTTTTCCTTAATCAAAGTGTGTCTTTTCAATCTTTTCAAAGAAGATTCTTTGGACTTACTAAATCACCTCAATTTTATACGTTTTCTGTTGTATTAAGTTCTGCTCATATCTTTATTTATCTTTTTTCTATGTTCTCAGGGTTTATTGTTTTCATCTTCTGATGTCAATTAAAACACTTGGTTATTCATTTTAATAAATATTTTACTTATAAAGATTGGAACTTTTGAAGATTCCAGCTTACTTGTAAGTTTCTAAGGGTCAGGTCCTCTCCATTGTTGCTGGCCTAAGGTTTAGTTCACCATATACCAATGTATATATTGACCTATTTTCCCCTCGACTTTCTGTGATTCCCTACATCTCACCTTTCTTTGCAGACAAGCCATTTGAAATACCCTTAACATATTTCACAGACAATAAGTCATTGAAATAATGTGTATTTTTTAGAGAAAACTTCTTCTATAATTAGGCAGAAAATCTCACCTGCCATAGTTTTCAAAACAGCATAATTTCACTCTTCTCAATGCTTAATCTGTTGTATTACACAACCTTTGAGTATTTAGCTTTATCAATGACATATACTTTAAAAATGTTTTAGAGATCCTACCAGTCTTTGAAAACATCCTTGTTCCTTGTTTCAGTTCCAGTTTTATGTATATTTTCTGCCTTGCACCTGATTATTCCAACAATTGATGGATGGCCTTGGGAATCTAATTCTGGTATTGATAGTTTTTGCTGGGTGTCTCCCCTTGTAGCTGATTTCTTCATTATTGTGTAAATTTAGATCATGAGCTCATGTTTAGCTAAAGAGCTGACCTTGTAAGACGCTTAGGTGTGAACGCTCGTAAGCTTCAGCAGAAATTCGGCAAAGATTTATTTGTGTCCCTCCAATGAGTTGCCCGCGAGAACCCCGTTTTCTACAAGTGTTGGCCCAATACTCCCTCAAGAGGCAGGGGATTCCGACAGGGCTGCTTGGCGGCCCCCGATCTGGGGCAGGGTCAGTGGGCGGCATGTGGCCCAGGCAGAAGCCTCTCTGCATGTGTCCCAGGGACCCATCTGCCTGCGAAATTTGGGCACCTGGCAGGAAGCTACGATGCCAGACCTATGGTTAGCTGTGCAGCGAGGTGTACTGCGCGGACAGGTTCCACACACACTTCAAGTAAGAGGTCGGCCTGAGTGGAAAGCTGAGAGTTTGGGCAGCTGTGCAGACAAAGAAGGCGCCCTTTGGCCTGGGCCTAAATGCTTGTGACACCCCACTGGACATGCCGGGCTCTGAGGGCCCTGCCCTTGGCCCCCTGCTCCCCTGCCCTTTGTTCCGTCACAGCAGAGATGGCCACACCCACTCCCTCAGTGAGGGCAGTTTTCCAACCTCCTTCAGCCCCGCCCCCTCTCCGCAGGTTACCATGGACTACAGAGGCTGCATTCTGAGGCCACGGTGTTCCGAGAATGCCAAGGGCAGACATGATGACCTTAAATCATTTCCTCTTGTGTCAGGTTTGGTAAACTTTAGGAGCTAGGAAATGGTCCACTTTACAGAAATGTTCAAATTTACTGGCATTTCTTTTTTTTTTTTTTTTTTTTTTGCGGTATGCGGGCCTCTCACTGTTGTGGCCTCCCCCGTTGCGGAGCACAGGCTCCGGATGCGCAGGCCCAGCGGCCATGGCTCACGGGCCCAGCCGCTCCGCGGCATATGGTATCCTCCCAGACCGGGGCACGAACCCGTATCCCCTCCATCGGCAGGCGGACTCTCAACCACTGTGCCACCAGGGAGGCCCTACTGGCATTTCTTATATTCTCTGCTATAACATTGTCCTGATTCTTTCTGTATATTCTTTACTTATGTTTTTGTTTTCCTTAATCAAAGTGTGTCTTTTCAATCTTTTCAAAGAAGATTCTTTGGACTTACTAAATCACCTCAATTTTATACGTTTTCTGTTGTATTAAGTTCTGCTCATATCTTTATTTATCTTTTTTCTATGTTCTCAGGGTTTATTGGTTTCATCTTCTGATGTCAATTAAAACACTTGGTTATTCATTTTAATAAATATTTTACTTATAAAGATTTGAACTTTTGAAGATTCCAGCTTACTTGTAAGTTTCTAAGGGTCAGGTCCTCTCCATTGTTGCTGGCCTAAGGTTTAGTTCACCATATAGCAATGTATATATTGACCTATTTTCCCCTCGACTTTCTGTGATTCCCTACATCTCACCTTTCTGTGCAGACAAGCCATTTGATATACCCTTAACTTATTTCACAGCCAATAAGTCATTGAAATAATGTGTATTTTTTAGAGAAATCTTCTTATATAATTAGGCAGAAAATCTCACCTGCCATAGTTTTCAAAACAGCATAATTTCACTCTTCTCAATGCTTAATCTGTTGTATTACACAACCTTTGAGTATTTAGCTTTATCAATGACATGTACTTTAAAAATGTTTTAGATATCCTACCAGTCTTTGAAAACATCCTTGTTCCTTGTTTCAGTTCCAGTTTTATGTATATTTTCTGCCTTGCACCTGATTATTCCAACAAATGATGGATGGCCTTGGGAATCTAATTCTGGTATTGATAGTTTTTGCTGGGTGTCTCCCCTTGTAGCTGATTTCTTCATTATTGTGTAAATTTAGATCATGAGCTCATGTTTAGCTAAACAGCTGACCTTGTAAGACGCTTAGGTGTGAACGCTGTAAGCTTCAGCAGAAAGTCGGCAAAGATTTATTTGTGTCCCTCCAATGAGTTGCCCGCGAGAAGCCCGTTTTCTACAAGTGTTGGTCCAATACTCCCTCAAGAGGCAGGGGATTCCGACAGGGCTGCTTGGCGGCCCCCGATCTGGGGCAGGGGCAGTGGGTGGCCTGTGGCCCAGGCAGAAGCCTCTCTGCATGTGTCCCAGGGACCCGTCTGCCTGCGAACTTCGGTCACCTGGCAGGAAGCTACGATGCCCAGACCTATGGTTAGCTGTGCAGCGAGGTGTACTGCGCGGACAGGTTCCACACACACTTCAAGTAAGAGGTCGGCCTGAGTGGAAAGGTGAGAGTTTGGGCAGCTGTGCAGACAAAGAAGGCGCCCTTTGGCCTGGGCCTAAATGCTTGTGACACCCCACTGGACCTGCCGGGCTCTGAGGGCCCTGCCCTGGGCCCACTGCTCCCCTGCCCTTTGTTCCGTCACAGCAGAGATGGCCACAACCACTCCCTCAGTGAGGGCACTGTTCCAACCTCCCTCAGCCCCGCCCCCTCTCTGCAGGTTACCATGGACTACAGAGGCTGCATTCT
The DNA here is from genome assembly GCF_964341445.2 of Mesoplodon mirus. Lineage (NCBI taxonomy): Eukaryota > Metazoa > Chordata > Mammalia > Artiodactyla > Ziphiidae > Mesoplodon > Mesoplodon mirus. The sequence goes on along the minus strand of NC_138976.1, from coordinate 190,221,010 downwards.
GAGGCCAGGGCGTTCCGAGAATGCCAAGGGCAGACATGATGACCTTAAATGATTTCCTCTTGTGTCAGGTTTGGTAAACTTTAGGAGCTAGGAAATGGTCCACTTTACAGAAATGTTCAAATTTACTGGCATTTCTTATATTCTCTGCTATAACATTGTCCTGATTCTTTCTGTATATTCTTTACTTATGTTTTTGTTTTCCTTAATCAAAGTGTGTCTTTTCAATCTTTTCAAAGAAGATTCTTTGGACTTACTAAATCACCTCAATTTTATACGTTTTCTGTTGTATTAAGTTCTGCTCATATCTTTATTTATCTTTTTTCTATGTTCTCAGGGTTTATTGTTTTGATCTTCTGATGTCAATTAAAACACTTGGTTATTCATTTTAATAAATATTTTACTTATAAAGATTTGAACTTTTGAAGATTCCAGCTTACTTGTAAGTTTCTAAGGGTCAGGTCCTCTCCATTGTTGCTGGCCTAAGGTTTAGTTCACCATATAGCAATGTGTATATTGACCTATTTTCCCCTCGACTTTCTGTGATTCCCTACATCTCACCTTTCTTTGCAGACAAGCCATTTGAAATACCCTTAACTTATTTCACAGCCAATAAGTCATTGAAATAATGTGTATTTTTTAGAGAAATCTTCTTATATAATTAGGCAGAAAATCTCACCTGCCATAGTTTTCAAAACAGCATAATTTCACTCTTCTCAATGCTTAATCTGTTGTATTACACAACTTTGAGTATTTAGCTTTATCAATGACATGTAATTTAAAAATGTTTTAGAGATCCTACCAGTCTTTGAAAACATCCTTGTTCCTTGTTTCAGTTCCAGTTTTATGTATATTTTCTGCCTTGCACCTGATTATTCCAACAATTGATGGATGGCCTTGGGAATCTAATTCTGGTATTGATAGTTTTTGCTGGGTGTCTCCCCTTGTAGCTGATTTCTTCATTATTGTGTAAATTTAGATCATGAGCTCATGTTTAGCTAAACAGCTGACCTTGTAAGACGCTTAGGTGTGAACGCTCGTAAGCTTCAGCAGAAAGTCGGCCAAGATTTATTTGTGTCCCTCCAATGAGTTGCCCGCGAGAACCCCGTTTTCTACAAGTGTTGGTCCAATACTCCCTCAAGAGGCAGGGGATTCCGACAGGGCTGCTTGGCGGCCCCCGATCTGGGGCAGGGGCAGTGGGCGGCCTGTGGCCCAGGCAGAAGCCTCTCTGCATGTGTCCCATGGACCCATCTGCCTGCGAACTTCGGTCACCTGGCAGGAAGCTACGATGCCCAGACCTATGGTTAGCTGTGCAGCGAGGTGTACTGCGCGGACAGGTTCCACACACACTTCAAGTAAGAGGTCGGCCTGAGTGGAAAGGTGAGAGTTTGGGCAGCTGTGCAGACAAAGAAGGCGCCCTTTGGCCTGGGCCTAAATGCTTGTGACACCCCACTGGACCTGCCGGGCTCTGAGGGCCCTGCCCTGGGCCCCCTGCTCCCCTGCCCTTTGTTCCGTCACAGCAGAGATGGCCACACCCACTCCCTCAGTGAGGGCAGTGTTCCAACCTCCCTCAGCCCCGCCCCCTCTCCGCAGGTTACCATGGACTACAGAGGCTGCATTCTGAGGCCAGGGCGTTCCGAGAATGCCAAGGGCAGACATGATGACCTTAAATGATTTCCTCTTGTGTCAGGTTTGGTAAACTTTAGGAGCTAGGAAATGGTCCACTTTACAGAAATGTTCAAATTTACTGGCATTTCTTATATTCTCTGCTATAACATTGTCCTGATTCTTTCTGTATATTCTTTACTTATGTTTTTGTTTTCCTTAATCAAAGTGTGTCTTTTCAATCTTTTCAAAGAAGATTCTTTGGACTTACTAAATCACCTCAATTTTATACGTTTTCTGTTGTATTAAGTTCTGCTCATATCTTTATTTATCTTTTTTCTATGTTCTCAGGGTTTATTGGTTTCATCTTCTGATGTCAATTAAAACACTTGGTTATTCATTTTAATAAATATTTTACTTATAAAGATTTGAACTTTTGAAGATTCCAGCTTACTTGTAAGTTTCTAAGGGTCAGGTCCTCTCCATTGTTGCTGGCCTAAGGTTTAGTTCACCATATAGCAATGTATATATTGACCTATTTTCCCCTCGACTTTCTGTGATTCCCTACATCTCACCTTTCTGTGCAGACAAGCCATTTGATATACCCTTAACTTATTTCACAGCCAATAAGTCATTGAAATAATGTGTATTTTTTAGAGAAATCTTCTTATATAATTAGGCAGAAAATCTCACCTGCCATAGTTTTCAAAACAGCATAATTTCACTCTTCTCAATGCTTAATCTGTTGTATTACACAACCTTTGAGTATTTAGCTTTATCAATGACATGTACTTTAAAAATGTTTTAGAGATCCTACCAGTCTTTGAAAACATCCTTGTTCCTTGTTTCAGTTCCAGTTTTATGTATATTTTCTGCCTTGCACCTGATTATTCCAACAAATGATGGATGGCCTTGGGAATCTAATTCTGGTATTGATAGTTTTTGCTGGGTGTCTCCCCTTGTAGCTGATTTCTTCATTATTGTGTAAATTTAGATCATGAGCTCATGTTTAGCTAAACAGCTGACCTTGTAAGACGCTTAGGTGTGAACGCTGTAAGCTTCAGCAGAAAGTCGGCAAAGATTTATTTGTGTCCCTCCAATGAGTTGCCCGCGAGAACCCCGTTTTCTACAAGTGTTGGTCCAATACTCCCTCAAGAGGCAGGGGATTCCGACAGGGCTGCTTGGCGGCCCCCGATCTGGGGCAGGGGCAGTGGGTGGCCTGTGGCCCAGGCAGAAGCCTCTCTGCATGTGTCCCAGGGACCCATCTGCCTGCGAACTTCGGTCACCTGGCAGGAAGCTACGATGCCCAGACCTATGGTTAGCTGTGCAGCGAGGTGTACTGCGCGGACAGGTTCCACACACACTTCAAGTAAGAGGTCGGCCTGAGTGGAAAGGTGAGAGTTTGGGCAGCTGTGCAGACAAAGAAGGCGCCCTTTGGCCTGGGCCTAAATGCTTGTGACACCCCACTGGACCTGCCGGGCTCTGAGGGCCCTGCCCTGGGCCCACTGCTCCCCTGCCCTTTGTTCCGTCACAGCAGAGATGGCCACACCCACTCCCTCAGTGAGGGCACTGTTCCAACCTCCCTCAGCCCCGCCCCCTCTCTGCAGGTTACCATGGACTACAGAGGCTGCATTCTGAGGCCATGGCGTTCCGAGAATGCCAAGGGCAGACATGATGACCTTAAATGATTTCCTCTTGTGTCAGGTTTGGTAAACTTTAGGAGCTAGGAAATGGTCCACTTTACAGAAATGTTCAAATTTACTGGCATTTCTTATATTCTCTGCTATAACATTGTCCTGATTCTTTCTGTATATTCTTTACTTATGTTTTTGTTTTCCTTAATCAAAGTGTGTCTTTTCAATCTTTTCAAAGAAGATTCTTTGGACTTACTAAATCACCTCAATTTTATACGTTTTCTGTTGTATTAAGTTCTGCTCATATCTTTATTTATCTTTTTTCTATGTTCTCAGGGTTTATTGTTTTCATCTTCTGATGTCAATTAAAACACTTGGTTATTCATTTTAATAAATATTTTACTTATAAAGATTTGAACTTTTGAAGATTCCAGCTTACTTGTAAGTTTCTAAGGGTCAGGTCCTCTCCATTGTTGCTGGCCTAAGGTTTAGTTCACCATATAGCAATGTATATATTGACCTATTTTCCCCTCGACTTTCTGTGATTCCCTACATCTCACCTTTCTTTGCAGACAAGCCATTTGAAATACCCTTAACTTATTTCACAGCCAATAAGTCATTGAAATAATGTGTATTTTTTAGAGAAATCTTCTTATATAATTAGGCAGAAAATCTCACCTGCCATAGTTTTCAAAACAGCATAATTTCACTCTTCTCAATGCTTAATCTGTTGTATTACACAACCTTTGAGTATTTAGCTTTATCAATGACATGTACTTTAAAAATGTTTTAGAGATCCTACCAGTCTTTGAAAACATCCTTGTTCCTTGTTTCAGTTCCAGTTTTATGTATATTTTCTGCCTTGCACCTGATTATTCCAACAATTGATGGATGGCCTTGGGAATCTAATTCTGGTATTGATAGTTTTTGCTGGGTGTCTCCCCTTGTAGCTGATTTCTTCATTATTGTGTAAATTTAGATCATGAGCTCATGTTTAGCTAAACAGCTGACCTTGTAAGACGCTTAGGTGTGAACGCTCGTAAGCTTCAGCAGAAAGTCGGCCAAGATTTATTTGTGTCCCTCCAATGAGTTGCCCGCGAGAACCCCGTTTTCTACAAGTGTTGGTCCAATACTCCCTCAAGAGGCAGGGGATTCCGACAGGGCTGCTTGGCGGCCCCCGATCTGGGGCAGGGGCAGTGGGCGGCCTGTGGCCCAGGCAGAAGCCTCTCTGCATGTGTCCCAGGGACCCATCTGCCTGCGAACTTCGGTCACCTGGCAGGAAGCTACGATGCCCAGACCTATGGTTAGCTGTGCAGCGAGGTGTACTGCGCGGACAGGTTCCACACACACTTCAAGTAAGAGGTCGGCCTGAGTGGAAAGGTGAGAGTTTGGGCAGCTGTGCAGACAAAGAAGGCGCCCTTTGGCCTGGGCCTAAATGCTTGTGACACCCCACTGGACCTGTCGGGCTCTGAGGGCCCTGCCCTGGGCCCCCTGCTCCCCTGCCCTTTGTTCCGTCACAGCAGAGATGGCCACACCCACTCCCTCAGTGAGGGCAGTGTTCCAACCTCCCTCAGCCCCGCCCCCTCTCCGCAGGTTACCATGGACTACAGAGGCTGCATTCTGAGGCCAGGGCGTTCCGAGAATGCCAAGGGCAGACATGATGACCTTAAATGATTTCCTCTTGTGTCAGGTTTGGTAAACTTTAGGAGCTAGGAAATGGTCCACTTTACAGAAATGTTCAAATTTACTGGCATTTCTTATATTCTCTGCTATAACATTGTCCTGATTCTTTCTGTATATTCTTTACTTATGTTTTTGTTTTCCTTAATCAAAGTGTGTCTTTTCAATCTTTTCAAAGAAGATTCTTTGGACTTACTAAATCACCTCAATTTTATACGTTTTCTGTTGTATTAAGTTCTGCTCATATCTTTATTTATCTTTTTTCTATGTTCTCAGGGTCTATTGTTTTCATCTTCTGATGTCAATTAAAACACTTGGTTATTCATTTTAATAAATATTTTACTTATAAAGATTTGAACTTTTGAAGATTCCAGCTTACTTGTAAGTTTCTAAGGGTCAGGTCCTCTCCATTGTTGCTGGCCTAAGGTTTAGTTCACCATACAGCAATGTATATATTGACCTATTTTCCCCTCGACTTTCTGTGATTCCCTACATCTCACTTTTCTTTGCAGACAAGCCATTTGAAATACACTTAACTTATTTCACAGACAATAAGTCATTGAAATAATGTGTATTTTTTAGAGAAATCTTCTTCTATAATTAGGCAGAAAATCTCACCTGCCATAGTTTTCAAAACAGCATAATTTCACTCTTCTCAATGCTTAATCTGTTGTATTACACAACCTTTGAGTATTTAGCTTTATCAATGACATGTACTTTAAAAATGTTTTAGAGATCCTACCAGTCTTAGAAAACATCCTTGTTCCTTGTTTCAGTTCCAGTTTTATGTATATTGTCTGCCTTGCACCTGATTATTCCAACAATTGATGGATGGCCTTGGGAATCTAATTCTGGTATTGATAGTTTTTGCTGGGTGTCTCCCCTTGTAGCTGATTTCTTCATTATTGTGTAAATTTAGATCATGAGCTCATGTTTAGCTAAACAGCTGACCTTGTAAGACGCTTAGGTGTGAACGCTCGTAAGCTTCAGCAGAAAGTCGGCAAAGATTTATTTGTGTCCCTCCAATGAGTTGCCCACGAGAATGCCGTTTTCTACAAGTGTTGGTCCAATACTCCCTCAAGAGGCAAGGGATTCCTACAGGGCTGCTTGGCGGCCCCAGATCTGGAGCAGGGGCAGTGGGCGGCCTGTGGCCCAGGCAGAAGCCTCTCTGCATGTGTCCCAGGGACCCATCTGCCTGCGAACTTCGGTCACCTGGCAGGAAGCTACGATGCCCAGACCTATGGTTAGCTGTGCAGCGAGGTGTACTGCGCGGACAGGTTCCACACACACTTCAAGTAAGAGGTCGGCCTGAGTGGAAAGGTGAGAGTTTGGGCAGCTGTGCAGACAAAGAAGGCGCCCTTTGGCCTGGGCCTAAATGCTTGTGACACCCCACTGGAACTGCCGGGCTCTGAGGGCCCTGCCCTGGGCCCCCTGCTCCCCTGCCCTTTGTTCCGTCACAGCAGAGATGGCCACACCCACTCCCTCAGTGAGGGCAGTGTTCCAAATTCCCTCAGCCCCGCCCCCTCTCCGCAGGTTATCATGGACTACAGAGGCTGCATTCTGAGGCCAGGGCGTAACGAGAATGCCAAGGGCAGACATGATGACCTTAAATGATTTCCTCTTGTGTCAGGTTTGGTAAACTTTAGGAGCTAGGAAATGGTCCACTTTACAGAAATGTTCAAATTTACTGGCATTTCTTATATTCTCTGCTATAACATTGTCCTGATTCTTTCTGTATATTCTTTACTTATGTTTTTGTTTTCCTTAATCAAAGTGTGTCTTTTCAATCTTTTCAAAGAAGATTCTTTGGACTTACTAAATCACCTCAATTTTATACGTTTTCTGTTGTATTAAGTTCTGCTCATATCTTTATTTATCTTTTTTCTATGTTCTCAGGGTTTATTGTTTTCATCTTCTGATGTCAATTAAAACACTTGGTTATTCATTTTAATAAATATTTTACTTATAAAGATTTGAACTTTTGAAGATTCCAGCTTACTTGTAAGTTTCTAAGGGTCAGGTCCTCTCCATTGTTGCTGGCCTAAGGTTTAGTTCACCATATAGCAATGTATATATTGACCTATTTTCCCCTCGACTTTCTGTGATTCCCTACATCTCACCTTTCTTTGCAGACAAGCCATTTGAAATACCCTTAACTTATTTCACAGCCAATAAGTCATTGAAATAATGTGTATTTTTTAGAGAAATCTTCTTCTATAATTAGGCAGAAAATCTCACCTGCCATAGTTTTCAAAACAGCATAATTTCACTCTTCTCAATGCTTAATCTGTTGTATTACACAACCTTTGAGTATTTAGCTTTATCAATGACATGTACTTTAAAAATGTTTTAGAGATCCTACCAGTCTTTGAAAACATCCTTGTTCCTTGTTTCAGTTCCAGTTTTATGTTTATTGTCTGCCTTGCACCTGATTATTCCAACAATTGATGGATGGCCTTGGGAATCTAATCCTGGTATTGATAGTTTTTGCTGGGTGTCTCCCCTTGTAGCTGATTTCTTCATTATTGTGTAAATTTAGATCATGAGCTCATGTTTAGCTAAACAGCTGACCTTGTAAGACGCTTAGGTGTGAACGCTCGTAAGCTTCAGCAGAAAGTCGGCAAAGATTTATTTGTGTCCCTCCAATGAGTTGCCCGCGAGAACCCCGTTTTCTACAAGTGTTGGTCCAATTCTCCATCAAGAGGCAAGGGATTCCGACAGGGCTGCTTGGCGGCCCCCGATCTGGGCCAGGGGCTGTGGGCGGCCTGTGGTCCAGGCAGAAGCCTCTCTGCATGTGTCCCAGGGACCCATCTGCCTGCGAACTTCGGTCACCTGGCAGGAAGCTACGATGCCCAGACCTATGGTTAGCTGTGCAGCGAGGTGTACTGCGCGGACAGGTTCCACACACACTTCAAGTAAGAGGTCGGCCTGAGTGGAAAGGTGAGAGTTTGGGCAGCTGTGCAGACAAAGAAGGCGCCCTTTGGCCTGGGCCTAAATGCTTGTGACACCCCACTGGAACTGCCGGGCTCTGAGGGCCCTGCCCTGGGCCCCCTGCTCCCCTGCCCTTTGTTCCGTCACAGCAGAGATGGCCACACCCACTCCCTCAGTGAGGGCAGTGTTCCAACCTCCCTCAGCCCCGCCCCCTCTCCGCAGGTTACCATGGACTACAGAGGCTGCATTCTGAGGCCAGGGCGTTCCGAGAATGCCAAGGGCAGACATGATGACCTTAAATGATTTCCTCTTGTGTCAGGTTTGGTAAACTTTAGGAGCTAGGAAGTGGTCCACTTTACAGAAATGTTCAAATTACTGGCATTTCTTATATTCTCTGCTATAACATTGTCCTGATTCTTTCTGTATATTCTTTACTTATGTTTTTGTTTTCCTTAATCAAAGTGTGTCTTTTCAATCTTTTCAAAGAAGATTCTTTGGACTTACTAAATCACCTCAATTTTATACGTTTTCTGTTGTATTAAGTTCTGCTCATATCTTTATTTATCTTTTTTCTATGTTCTCAGGGTTTATTGTTTTCATCTTCTGATGTCAATTAAAACACTTGGTTATTCATTTTAATAAATATTTTACTTATAAAGATTGGAACTTTTGAAGATTCCAGCTTACTTGTAAGTTTCTAAGGGTCAGGTCCTCTCCATTGTTGCTGGCCTAAGGTTTAGTTCACCATATAGCAATGTATATATTGACCTATTTTCCCCTCGACTTTCTGTGATTCCCTACATCTCACTTTTCTTTGCAGACAAGCCATTTGAAATACCCTTAACTTATTTCACAGCCAATAAGTCATTGAAATAATGTGTATTTTTTAGAGAAATCTTCTTCTATAATTAGGCAGAAAATCTCAACTGCCATAGTTTTCAAAACAGCATAATTTCACTCCTCTCAATGCTTAATCTGTTGTATTACACAACCTTTGAGTATTTAGCTTTATCAATGACATGTACTTTAAAAATGTTTTAGAGATCCTACCAGTCTTTGAAAACATCCTTGTTCCTTGTTTCAGTTCCAGTTTTATGTATATTTTCTGCCTTGCACCTGATTATTCCAACAATTGATGGATGGCCTTGGGAATCTAATTCTGGTATTGATAGTTTTTGCTGGGTGTCTCCCCTTGTAGCTGATTTCTTCATTATTGTGTAAATTTAGATCATGAGCTCATGTTTAGCTAAACAGCTGACCTTGTAAGACGCTTAGGTGTGAACGCTCGTCAGCTTCAGCAGAAAGTCGGCAAAGATTTATTTGTGTCCCTCCAATGAGTTGCCCGCGAGAACCCCGTTTTCTACAAGTGTTGGTCCAATACTCCATCAAGAGGCAAGGGATTCCGACAGGGCTGCTTGGCGGCCCCCGATCTGGGCCAGGGGCTGTGGGCGGCCTGTGGCCCAGGCAGAAGCCTCTCTGCATGTGTCCCAGGGACCCATCTGCCTGCGAACTTCGGTCACCTGGCAGGAAGCTACGATGCACAGACCTATGGTTAGCTGTGCAGCGAGGTGTACTGCGCGGACAGGTTCCACACACACTTCAAGTAAGAGGTCGGCCTGAGTGGAAAGGTGAGAGTTTGGGCAGCTGTGCAGACAAAGAAGGCGCCCTTTGGCCTGGGCCTAAATGCTTGTGACACCCCACTGGAACTGCCGGGCTCTGAGGGCCCTGCCCTGGGCCCCCTGCTCCCCTGCCCTTTGTTCCGTCACAGCAGAGATGGCCACACCCACTCCCTCAGTGAGGGCAGTGTTCCAACCTCCCTCAGCCCCGCCCCCTCTCCGCAGGTTACCATGGACTACAGAGGCTGCATTCTGAGGCCAGGGCGTTCCGAGAATGCCAAGGGCAGACATGATGACCTTAAATGATTTCCTCTTGTGTCAGGTTTGGTAAACTTTAGGAGCTAGGAAGTGGTCCACTTTACAGAAATGTTCAAATTACTGGCATTTCTTATATTCTCTGCTATAACATTGTCCTGATTCTTTCTGTATATTCTTTACTTATGTTTTTGTTTTCCTTAATCAAAGTGTGTCTTTTCAATCTTTTCAAAGAAGATTCTTTGGACTTACTAAATCACCTCAATTTTATACGTTTTCTGTTGTATTAAGTTCTGCTCATATCTTTATTTATCTTTTTTCTATGTTCTCAGGGTTTATTGTTTTCATCTTCTGATGTCAATTAAAACACTTGGTTATTCATTTTAATAAATATTTTACTTATAAAGATTGGAACTTTTGAAGATTCCAGCTTACTTGTAAGTTTCTAAGGGTCAGGTCCTCTCCATTGTTGCTGGCCTAAGGTTTAGTTCACCATATAGCAATGTATATATTGACCTATTTTCCCCTCGACTTTCTGTGATTCCCTACATCTCACTTTTCTTTGCAGACAAGCCATTTGAAATACCCTTAACTTATTTCACAGCCAATAAGTCATTGAAATAATGTGTATTTTTTAGAGAAATCTTCTTCTATAATTAGGCAGAAAATCTCACCTGCCATAGTTTTCAAAACAGCATAATTTCACTCCTCTCAATGCTTAATCTGTTGTATTACACAACCTTTGAGTATTTAGCTTTATCAATGACATGTACTTTAAAAATGTTTTAGAGATCCTACCAGTCTTTGAAAACATCCTTGTTCCTTGTTTCAGTTCCAGTTTTATGTATATTTTCTGCCTTGCACCTGATTATTCCAACAAATGATGGATGGCCTTGGGAATCTAATTCTGGTATTGATAGTTTTTGCTGGGTGTCTCCCCTTGTAGCTGATTTCTTCATTATTGTGTAAATTTAGATCATGAGCTCATGTTTAGCTAAACAGCTGACCTTGTAAGACGCTTAGGTGTGAACGCTGTAAGCTTCAGCAGAAAGTCGGCAAAGATTTATTTGTGTCCCTCCAATGAGTTGCCCGCGAGAACCCCGTTTTCTACAAGTGTTGGTCCAATACTCCCTCAAGAGGCAGGGGATTCCGACAGGGCTGCTTGGCGGCCCCCGATCTGGGGCAGGGGCAGTGGGCGGCCTGTGGCCCAGGCAGAAGCCTCTCTGCATGTGTCCCAGGGACCCATCTGCCTGCGAACTTCGGTCACCTGGCAGGAAGCTACAATGCTCAGACCTATGTTTAGCTGTGAGGCGAGGTGTACTGTGCGGACAGGTTCCACACACACTTCAAGTAAGAAGTCAGCCTGAGTAGAAAGGTAAGAGTTTGGGCAGCTGTGCAGACAAAGAAGGCGCCCTTTGGCCTGGCCTAAATGCTTGTGACACCCCACTGAACCTGCCGCGCTCTGAGGGCCCTGCACTGGGCCCCCTGCTCCCCTGCCCTTTGTTCAGTCACAGCAGAGATGGCCACACCCACTCCCTCAGTGAGGGCAGTGTTCCAATCTCCCTCAGACCCGGCCCCTCTCCGCAGGTTACCATGGACTACAGAGGCTGCATTCTGAGGCCAGGGCATTCTGAGAATGCCAAAGGCAGACATGATGACCTTAAATGATTTCCTCTTGTGTCAGGTTTGGTAAACTTTAGGAGCTAGGAAATGGTCCACTTTACAGAAATGTTCAAATTTACTGGCATTTCATATATTCTCTGCTATAACATTGTCCTGATTCTTTCTGTATATTCTTTACTTATGTTTTTGTTTTCCTTAATCAAAGTGTGTCTTTTCAATCTTTTCAAAGAAGATTCTTTGGACTTACTAAATCACCTCAATTTTATACGTTTTCTGTTGTATTAAGTTCTGCTCATATCTTTATTTATCTTTTTTCTATGTTCTCAGGGTTTATTGTTTTGATCTTCTGATGTCAATTAAAACACTTGGTTATTCATTTTAATAAATATTTTACTTATAAAGATTTGAACTTTTGAAGATTCCAGCTTACTTGTAAGTTTCTAAGGGTCAGGTCCTCTCCATTGTTGCTGGCCTAAGGTTTAGTTCACCATATAGCAATGTATATATTGACCTATTTTCCCCTCGACTTTCTGTGATTCCCTACATCTCACCTTTCTTTGCAGACAAGCCATTTGAAATACCCTTAACTTATTTCACAGCCAATAAGTCATTGAAATAATGTGTATTTTTTAGAGAAATCTTCTTATATAATTAGGCAGAAAATCTCACCTGCCATAGTTTTCAAAACAGCATAATTTCACTCTTCTCAATGCTTAATCTGTTGTATTACACAACCTTTGAGTATTTAGCTTTATCAATGACATGTACTTTAACAATGTTTTAGAGATCCTACCAGTCTTTAGAAAACATCCTTGTTCCTTGTTTCAGTTCCAGTTTTATGTATATTTTCTGCCTTGCACCTGATTATTCCAACAATTGATGGATGGCCTTGGGAATCTAATTCTGGTATTGATAGTTTTTGCTGGGTGTCTCCCCTTGTAGCTGATTTCTTCATTATTGTGTAAATTTAGATCATGAGCTCATGTTTAGCTAAACAGCTGACCTTGTAAGACGCTTAGGTGTGAACGCTCGTAAGCTTCAGCAGAAAGTCGGCCAAGATTTATTTGTGTCCCTCCAATGAGTTGCCCGCGAGAACCCCGTTTTCTACAAGTGTTGGTCCAATACTCCCTCAAGAGGCAGGGGATTCCGACAGGGCTGCTTGGCGGCCCCCGATCTGGGGCAGGGGCAGTGGGCGGCCTGTGGCCCAGGCAGAAGCCTCTCTGCATGTGTCCCATGGACCCATCTGCCTGCGAACTTCGGTCACCTGGCAGGAAGCTACGATGCCCAGACCTATGGTTAGCTGTGCAGCGAGGTGTACTGCGCGGACAGGTTCCACACACACTTCAAGTAAGAGGTCGGCCTGAGTGGAAAGGTGAGAGTTTGGGCAGCTGTGCAGACAAAGAAGGCGCCCTTTGGCCTGGGCCTAAATGCTTGTGACACCCCACTGGAACTGCCGGGCTCTGAGGGCCCTGCCCTGGGCCCCCTGCTCCCCTGCCCTTTGTTCCGTCACAGCAGAGATGGCCACACCCACTCCCTCAGTGAGGGCAGTGTTCCAACCTCCCTCAGCCCCGCCCCCTCTCCGCAGGTTACCATGGACTACAGAGGCTGCATTCTGAGGCCAGGGCGTTCCGAGAATGCCAAGGGCAGACATGATGACCTTAAATGATTTCCTCTTGTGTCAGGTTTGGTAAACTTTAGGAGCTAGGAAATGGTCCACTTTACAGAAATGTTCAAATTTACTGGCATTTCTTATATTCTCTGCTATAACATTGTCCTGATTCTTTCTGTATATTCTTTACTTATGTTTTTGTTTTCCTTAATCAAAGTGTGTCTTTTCAATCTTTTCAAAGAAGATTCTTTGGACTTACTAAATCACCACAATTTTATACGTTTTCTGTTGTATTAAGTTCTGCTCATATCTTTATTTATCTTTTTTCTATGTTCTCAGGGTCTATTGTTTTCATCTTCTGATGTCAATTAAAACACTTGGTTATTCATTTTAATAAATATTTTACTTATAAAGATTTGAACTTTTGAAGATTCCAGCTTACTTGTAAGTTTCTAAGGGTCAGGTCCTCTCCATTGTTGCTGGCCTAAGGTTTAGTTCACCATATAGCAATGTATATATTGACCTATTTTCCCCTCGACTTTCTGTGATTCCCTACATCTCACTTTTCTTTGCAGACAAGCCATTTGAAATACACTTAACTTATTTCACAGCCAATAAGTCATTGAAATAATGTGTATTTTTTATAGAAATCTTCTTCTATAATTAGGCAGAAAGTCTCACCTGCCATAGTTTTCAAAACAGCATAATTTCACTCTTCTCAATGCTTAATCTGTTGTATTACACAACCTTTGAGTATTTAGCTTTATCAATGACATGTACTTTAAAAATGTTTTAGAGATCCTACCAGTCTTTGAAAACATCCTTGTTCCTTGTTTCAGTTCCAGTTTTATGTATATTTTCTGCCTTGCACCTGATTATTCCAACAATTGATGGATGGCCTTGGGAATCTAATTCTGGTATTGATAGTTTTTGCTGGGTGTCTCCCCTTGTAGCTGATTTCTTCATTATTGTGTAAATTTAGATCATGAGCTCATGTTTAGCTAAACAGCTGACCTTGTAAGACGCTTAGGTGTGAACGCTCGTAAGCTTCAGCAGAAAGTCGGCAAAGATTTATTTGTGTCCCTCCAATGAGTTGCCCACGAGAATGCCGTTTTCTACAAGTGTTGGTCCAATACTCCCTCAAGAGGCAAGGGATTCCTACAGGGCTGCTTGGCGGCCCCAGATCTGGAGCAGGGGCAGTGGGCGGCCTGTGGCCCAGGCAGAAGCCTCTCTGCATGTGTCCCAGGGACCCATCTGCCTGCGAACTTCGGTCACCTGGCAGGAAGCTACGATGCCCAGACCTATGGTTAGCTGTGCAGCGAGGTGTACTGCGCGGACAGGTTCCACACACACTTCAAGTAAGAGGTCGGCCTGAGTGGAAAGGTGAGAGTTTGGGCAGCTGTGCAGACAAAGAAGGCGCCCTTTGGCCTGGGCCTAAATGCTTGTGACACCCCACTGGACCTGCCGGGCTCTGAGGGCCCTGCCCTGGGCCCCCTGCTCCCCTGCCCTTTGTTCCGTCACAGCAGAGATGGCCACACCCACTCCCTCAGTGAGGGCAGTGTTCCAACTTCCCTCAGCCCCGCCCCCTCTCCGCAGGTTATCATGGACTACAGAGGCTGCATTCTGAGGCCAGGGCGTTCCGAGAATGCCAAGGGCAGACATGATGACCTTAAATGATTTCCTCTTGTGTCAGGTTTGGTAAACTTTAGGAGCTAGGAAATGGTCCACTTTACAGAAATGTTCAAATTTACTGGCATTTCTTATATTCTCTGCTATAACATTGTCCTGATTCTTTCTGTATATTCTTTACTTATGTTTTTGTTTTCCTTAATCAAAGTGTGTCTTTTCAATCTTTTCAAAGAAGATTCTTTGGACTTACTAAATCACCTCAATTTTATACGTTTTCTGTTGTATTAAGTTCTGCTCATATCTTTATGTATCTTTTTTCTATGTTCTCAGGGTTTATTGTTTTCATCTTCTGATGTCAATTAAAACACTTGGTTATTCATTTTAATAAATATTTTACTTATAAAGATTTGAACTTTTGAAGATTCCAGCTTACTTGTAAGTTTCTAAGGGTCAGGTCCTCTCCATTGTTGCTGGCCTAAGGTTTAGTTCACCATATAGCAATGTATATATTGACCTATTTTCCCCTCGACTTTCTGTGATTCCCTACATCTCACCTTTCTTTGCAGACAAGCCATTTGAAATACCCTTAACTTATTTCACAGCCAATAAGTCATTGAAATAATGTGTATTTTTTAGAGAAATCTTCTTCTATAATTAGGCAGAAAATCTCACCTGCCATAGTTTTCAAAACAGCATAATTTCACTCTTCTCAATGCTTAATCTGTTGTATTACACAACCTTTGAGTATTTAGCTTTATCAATGACATGTACTTTAAAAATGTTTTAGAGATCCTACCAGTCTTTGAAAACATCCTTGTTCCTTGTTTCAGTTCCAGTTTTATGTTTATTGTCTGCCTTGCACCTGATTATTCCAACAATTGATGGATGGCCTTGGGAATCTAATTCTGGTATTGATAGTTTTTGCTGATTGTCTCCCCTTGTAGCTGATTTCTTCATTATTGTGTAAATTTAGATCATGAGCTCATGTTTAGCTAAACAGCTGACCTTGTAAGACGCTTAGGTGTGAACGCTCGTAAGCTTCAGCAGAAAGTCGGCAAAGATTTATTTGTGTCCCTCCAATGAGTTGCCCGCGAGAACCCCGTTTTCTACAAGTGTTGGTCCAATACTCCATCAAGAGGCAAGGGATTCCGACAGGGCTGCTTGGCGGCCCCCGATCTGGGCCAGGGGCTGTGGGCGGCCTGTGGCCCAGGCAGAAGCCTCTCTGCATGTGTCCCAGGGACCCATCTGCCTGCGAACTTCGGTCACCTGGCAGGAAGCTACGATGCCCAGACCTATGGTTAGCTGTGCAGCGAGGTGTACTGCGCGGACAGGTTCCACACACACTTCAAGTAAGAGGTCGGCCTGAGTGGAAAGGTGAGAGTTTGGGCAGCTGTGCAGACAAAGAAGGCGCCCTTTGGCCTGGGCCTAAATGCTTGTGACACCCCACTGGAACTGCCGGGCTCTGAGGGCCCTGCCCTGGGCCCCCTGCTCCCCTGCCCTTTGTTCCGTCACAGCAGAGATGGCCACACCCACTCCCTCAGTGAGGGCAGTGTTCCAACCTCCCTCAGCCCCGCCCCCTCTCCGCAGGTTACCATGGACTACAGAGGCTGCATTCTGAGGCCAGGGCGTTCCGAGAATGCCAAGGGCAGCCATGATGACCTTAAATGATTTCCTCTTGTGTCAGGTTTGGTAAACTTTAGGAGCTAGGAAGTGGTCCACTTTACAGAAATGTTCAAATTTACTGGCATTTCTTATATTCTCTGCTATAACATTGTCCTGATTCTTTCTGTATATTCTTTACTTATGTTTTTGTTTTCCTTAATCAAAGTGTGTCTTTTCAATCTTTTCAAAGAAGATTCTTTGGACTTACTAAATCACCTCAATTTTATACGTTTTCTGTTGTATTAAGTTCTGCTCATATCTTTATTTATCTTTTTTCTATGTTCTCAGGGTTTATTGTTTTGATCTTCTGATGTCAATTAAAACACTTGGTTATTCATTTTAATAAATATTTTACTTATAAAGATTTGAACTTTTGAAGATTCCAGCTTACTTGTAAGTTTCTAAGGGTCAGGTCCTCTCCATTGTTGCTGGCCTAAGGTTTAGTTCACCATATAGCAATGTATATATTGACCTATTTTCCCCTCGACTTTCTGTGATTCCCTACATCTCACTTTTCTTTGCAGACAAGCCATTTGAAATACCCTTAACTTATTTCACAGCCAATAAGTCATTGAAATAATGTGTATTTTTTAGAGAAATCTTCTTCTATAATTAGGCAGAAAATCTCACCTGCCATAGTTTTCAAAACAGCATAATTTCACTCCTCTCAATGCTTAATCTGTTGTATTACACAACCTTTGAGTATTTAGCTTTATCAATGACATGTACTTTAAAAATGTTTTAGAGATCCTACCAGTCTTTGAAAACATCCTTGTTCCTTGTTTCAGTTCCAGTTTTATGTATATTTTCTGCCTTGCACCTGATTATTCCAACAATTGATGGATGGCCTTGGGAATCTAATTCTGGTATTGATAGTTTTTGCTGGGTGTCTCCCCTTGTAGCTGATTTCTTCATTATTGTGTACATTTAGATCATGAGCTCATGTTTAGCTAAACAGCTGACCTTGTAAGACGCTTAGGTGTGAACGCTCGTAAGCTTCAGCAGAAAGTCGGCAAAGATTTATTTGTGTCCCTCCAATGAGTTGCCCGCGAGAACCCCGTTTTCTACAAGTGTTGGTCCAATACTCCATCAAGAGGCAAGGGATTCCGACAGGGCTGCTTGGCGGCCCCCGATCTGGGGCAGGGGCAGTGGGCGGCCTGTGGCCCAGGCAGAAGCCTCTCTGCATGTGTCCCAGGGACCCATCTGCCTGCGAACTTCGGTCACCTGGCAGGAAGCTACGATGCCCAGACCTATGGTTAACTGTGCAGCGAGGTGTACTGCGCGGACAGGTTCCACACACACTTCAAGTAAGAGGTCGGCCTGCGTGGAAAGGTGAGAGTTTGGGCAGCTGTGCAGACAAAGAAGGCGCCCTTTGGCCTGGGCCTAAATGCTTGTGACACCCCACTGGAACTGCCGGGCTCTGAGGGCCCTGCCCTGGGCCCCCTGCTCCCCTGCCCTTTGTTCCGTCACAGCAGAGATGGCCACACCCACTCCCTCAGTGAGGGCAGTGTTCCAACCTCCCTCAGCCCCGCCCCCTCTCTGCAGGTTACCATGGAGTACAGAGGCTGCATTCTGAGGCCAGGGCGTTCCGAGAATGCCAAGGGCAGACATGATGACCTTAAATCATTTCCTCTTGTGTCAGGTTTGGTAAACTTTAGGAGCTAGGAAATGGTCCACTTTACAGAAATGTTCAAATTTACTGGCATTTCTTATATTCTCTGCTATAACATTGTCCTGATTCTTTCTGTATATTCTTTACTTATGTTTTTGTTTTCCTTAATCAAAGTGTGTCTTTTCAATCTTTTCAAAGAAGATTCTTTGGACTTACTAAATCACCTCAATTTTATACGTTTTCTGTTGTATTAAGTTCTGCTCATATCTTTATTTATCTTTTTTCTATGTTCTCAGGGTTTATTGTTTTGATCTTCTGATGTCAATTAAAACACTTGGTTATTCATTTTTATAAATATTTTACTTATAAAGATTTGAACTTTTGAAGATTCCAGCTTACTTGTAAGTTTCTAAGGGTCAGGTCCTCTCCATTGTTGCTGGCCTAAGGTTTAGTTCACCATATAGCAATGTATATATTGACCTATTTTCCCCTCGACTTTCTGTGATTCCCTACATCTCACTTTTCTTTGCAGACAAGCCATTTGAAATACCCTTAACTTATTTCACAGCCAATAAGTCATTGAAATAATGTGTATTTTTTAGAGAAATCTTCTTCTATAATTAGGCAGAAAATCTCACCTGCCATAGTTTTCAAAACAGCATAATTTCACTCTTCTCAATGCTTAATCTGTTGTATTACACAACCTTTGAGTATTTAGCTTTATCAATGACATGTACTTTAAAAATGTTTTAGAGATCCTACTAGTCTTTTAAAACATCCTTGTTCCTTGTTTCAGTTCCAGTTTTATGTATATTTTCTGCCTTGCACCTGATTATTCCAACAATTGATGGATGGCCTTGGGAATCTAATTCTGGTATTGATAGTTTTTGCTGGGTGTCTCCCCTTGTAGCTGATTTCTTCATTATTGTGTAAATTTAGATCATGAGCTCATGTTTAGCTAAACAGCTGACCTTGTAAGACGCTTAGGTGTGAACGCTCGTAAGCTTCAGCAGAAAGTCGGCAAAGATTTATTTGTGTCCCTCCAATGAGTTGCCCGCGAGAACCCCGTTTTCTACAAGTGTTGGTCCAATACTCCATCAAGAGGCAGGGGATTCCGACAGGGCTGCTTGGCGGCCCCCGATCTGGGGCAGGGGCAGTGGGCGGCCTGTGGCCCAGGCAGAAGCCTCTGTGCATGTGTCCCAGGGTCACATCTGCCTGCGAACTTTGGGCACCTGGCAGGAAGCTACGATGCCCAGACCTATGGTTAGCTGTGCAGCGAGGTGTACTGCGCGGACAGGTTCCACACACACTTCAAGTAAGAGGTCGGCCTGAGTGGAAAGGTGAGAGTTTGGGCAGCTGTGCAGACAAAGAAGGCGCCCTTTGGCCTGGGCCTAAATGCTTGTGACACCCCACTGGAACTGCCGGGCTCTGAGTGCCCTGCCCTGGGCCCCCTGCTCCCCTGCCCTTTGTTCCGTCACAGCAGAGATGGCCACACCCACTCCCTCAGTGAGGGCAGTGTTCCAACCTCCCTCAGCCCCGCCCCCTCTCTGCAGGTTACCATGGACTACAGAGGCTGCATTCTGAGGCCAGGGCGTTCCGAGAATGCCAAGGGCAGACATGATGACCTTAAATCATTTCCTCTTGTGTCAGGTTTGGTAAACTTTAGGAGCTAGGAAATGGTCCACTTTACAGAAATGTTCAAATTTACTGGCATTTCTTATATTCTCTGCTATAACATTGTCCTGATTCTTTCTGTATATTCTTTACTTATGTTTTTGTTTTCCTTAATCAAAGTGTGTCTTTTCAATCTTTTCAAAGAAGATTCTTTGGACTTACTAAATCACCTCAATTTTATACGTTTTCTGTTGTATTAAGTTCTGCTCATATCTTTATTTATCTTTTTTCTATGTTCTCAGGGTTTATTGTTTTGATCTTCTGATGTCAATTAAAACACTTGGTTATTCATTTTAAAAAATATTTTACTTATAAAGATTTGAACTTTTGAAGATTCCAGCTTACTTGTAAGTTTCTAAGGGTCAGGTCCTCTCCATTGTTGCTGGCCTAAGGTTTAGTTCACCATATAGCAATGTATATATTGACCTATTTTCCCCTCGACTTTCTGTGATTCCCTACATCTCACTTTTCTTTGCAGACAAGCCATTTGAAATACCCTTAACTTATTTCACAGCCAATAAGTCATTGAAATAATGTGTATTTTTTAGAGAAATCTTCTTCTATAATTAGGCAGAAAATCTCACCTGCCATAGTTTTCAAAACAGCATAATTTCACTCTTCTCAATGCTTAATCTGTTGTATTACACAACCTTTGAGTATTTAGCTTTATCAATGACATGTACTTTAAAAATGTTTTAGAGATCCTACCAGTCTTTGAAAACATCCTTGTTCCTTGTTTCAGTTCCAGTTTTATGTATATTTTCTGCCTTGCACCTGATTATTCCAACAATTGATGGATGGCCTTGGGAATCTAATTCTGGTATTGATAGTTTTTGCTGGGTGTCTCCCCTTGTAGCTGATTTCTTCATTATTGTGTAAATTAAGATCATGAGCTCATGTTTAGCTAAACAGCTGACCTTGTAAGACGCTTAGGTGTGAACGCTCGTAAGCTTCAGCAGAAAGTCGGCAAAGATTTATTTGTGTCCCTCCAATGAGTTGCCCGCGAGAACCCCGTTTTCTACAAGTGTTGGTCCAATACTCCATCAAGAGGCAAGGGATTCCGACAGGGCTGCTTGGCGGCCCCCGATCTGGGCCAGGGGCTGTGGGCGGCCTGTGGCCCAGGCAGAAGCCTCTCTGCATGTGTCCCAGGGACCCATCTGCCTGCGAACTTCGGTCACCTGGCAGGAAGCTACGATGCCCAGACCTATGGTTAGCTGTGCAGCGAGGTGTACTGCGCGGACAGGTTCCACACACACTTCAAGTAAGAGGTCGGCCTGAGTGGAAAGGTGAGAGTTTGGGCAGCTGTGCAGACAAAGAAGGCGCCCTTTGGCCTGGGCCTAAATGCTTGTGACACCCCACTGGAACTGCCGGGCTCTGAGGGCCCTGCCCTGGGCCCCCTGCTCCCCTGCCCTTTGTTCAGTCACAGCAGAGATGGCCACACCCACTCCCTCAGTGAGGGCAGTGTTCCAACCTCCCTCAGCCCCGCCCCCTCTCCGCAGGTTACCATGGAATACAGAGGCTGCATTCTGAGGCCAGGGCGTTCCGAGAATGCCAAGGGCAGACATGATGACCTTAAATGATTTCCTCTTGTGTCAGGTTGGGTAAACTTTAGGAGCTAGGAAATGGTCCACTTTACAGAAATGTTCAAATTTACTGGCATTTCTTATATTCTCTGCTATAACATTGTCCTGATTCTTTCTGTATATTCTTTACTTATGTTTTTGTTTTCCTTAATCAAAGTGTGTCTTTTCAATCTTTTCAAAGAAGATTCTTTGGACTTACTAAATCACCTCAATTTTATACGTTTTCTGTTGTATTAAGTTCTGCTCATATCTTTATTTATCTTTTTTCTATGTTCTCAGGGTTTATTGTTTTCATCTTCTGATGTCAATTAAAACACTTGGTTATTCATTTTAATAAATATTTTACTTATAAAGATTGGAACTTTTGAAGATTCCAGCTTACTTGTAAGTTTCTAAGGGTCAGGTCCTCTCCATTGTTGCTGGCCTAAGGTTTAGTTCACCATATAGCAATGTATATATTGACCTATTTTCCCCTCGACTTTCTGTGATTCCCTACATCTCACTTTTCTTTGCAGACAAGCCATTTGAAATACCCTTAACTTATTTCACAGCCAATAAGTCATTGAAATAATGTGTATTTTTTAGAGAAATCTTCTTCTATAATTAGGCAGAAAATCTCACCTGCCATAGTTTTCAAAACAGCATAATTTCACTCTTCTCAATGCTTAATCTCTAGTATTACACAACCTTTGAGTATTTAGCTTTATCAATGACATGTACTTTAAAAATGTTTTAGAGATCCTACCAGTCTTTGAAAACATCCTTGTTCCTTGTTTCAGTTCCAGTTTTATGTATATTGTCTGCCTTGCACCTGATTATTCCAACAATTAATGGATGGCCTTGGGAATCTAATTCTGGTATTGATAGTTTTTGCTGGGTGTCTCCCCTTGTAGCTGATTTCTTCATTATTGTGTAAATTTAGATCATGAGCTCATGTTTAGCTAAACAGCTGACCTTGTAAGACGCTTAGGTGTGAACGCTCGTAAGCTTCAGCAGAAAGTCGGCCAAGATTTATTTGTGTCCCTCCAATGAGTTGCCCGCGAGAACCCCGTTTTCTACAAGTGTTGGTCCAATACTCCCTCAAGAGGCAGGGGATTCCGACAGGGCTGCTTGGCGGCCCCCGATCTGGGGCAGGGGCAGTGGGCGGCCTGTGGCCCAGGCAGAAGCCTCTGTGCATGTGTCCCAGGGACCCATCTGCCTGCGAACTTTGGGCACCTGGCAGGAAGCTACGATGCCCAGACCTATGGTTAGCTGTGCAGCGAGGTGTACTGCGCGGACAGGTTCCACACACACTTCAAGTAAGAGGTCGGCCTGAGTGGAAAGGTGAGAGTTTGGGCAGCTGTGCAGACAAAGAAGGCGCCCTTTGGCCTGGGCCTAAATGCTTGTGACACCCCACTGGAACTGCCGGGCTCTGAGGGCCCTGCCCTGGGCCCCCTGCTCCCCTGCCCTTTGTTCCGTCACAGCAGAGATGGCCACACCCACTCCCTCAGTGAGGGCAGTGTTCCAACCTCCCTCAGCCCCGCCCCCTCTCTGCAGTTTACCATGGACTACAGAGGCTGCATTCTGAGGCCAGGGCATTCCGAGAATGCCAAGGGCAGACATGATGACCTTAAATCATTTCCTCTTGTGTCAGGTTTGGTAAACTTTAGGAGCTAGGAAATGGTCCACTTTACAGAAATGTTCAAATTTACTGGCATTTCTTATATTCTCTGCTATAACATTGTCCTGATTCTTTCTGTATATTCTTTACTTATGTTTTTGTTTTCCTTAATCAAAGTGTGTCTTTTCAATCTTTTCAAAGAAGATTCTTTGGACTTACTAAATCACCTCAATTTTATACGTTTTCTGTTGTATTAAGTTCTGCTCATATCTTTATTTATCTTTTTTCTATGTTCTCAGGGTTTATTGTTTTGATCTTCTGATGTCAATTAAAACACTTGGTTATTCATTTCAATAAATATTTTGCTTATAAAGATTTGAACTTTTGAAGATTCCAGCTTACTTGTAAGTTTCTAAAGGTCAGGTCCTCTCCATTGTTGCTGGCCTAAGGTTTAATTCACCATATAGCAATGTATATATTGACCTATTTTCCCCTCGACTTTCTGTGATTCCCTACATCTCACCTTTCTTTGCAGACAAGCCATTTGAAATACCCTTAACTTATTTCACAGCCAATAAGTCATTGAAATAATGTGTATTTTTTAGAGAAATCTTCTTATATAATTAGGCAGAAAATCTCACCTGCCATAGTTTTCAAAACAGCATAATTTCACTCTTCTCAATGCTTAATCTGTTGTATTACACAACCTTTGAGTATTTAGCTTTATCAATGACATGTACTTTAAAAATGTTTTAGAGATACTACCAGTCTTTGAAAACATCCTTGTTCCTTGTTTCAGTTCCAGTTTTATGTATATTGTCTGCCTTGCACCTGATTATTCCAACAATTGATGGATGGCCTTGGGAATCTAATTCTGGTATTGATAGTTTTTGCTGGGTGTCTCCCCTTGTAGCTGATTTCTTCATTATTGTGTAAATTTAGATCATGAGCTCATGTTTAGCTAAACAGCTGACCTTGTAAGACGCTTAGGTGTGAACGCTCCTAAGCTTCAGCAGAAAGTCGGCAAAGATTTATTTGTGTCCCACCAATGAGTTGCCCGCGAGAACGCCGTTTTCTACAAGTGTTGGTCCAATACTCCCTCAAGAGGCAGGGGACTCCGACAGGGCTGCTTGGCGGCCCCCGATCTGGGGCAGGGGCAGTGGGCGGCCTGTGGCCCAGGCAGAAGCCTCTCTGCATGTGTCCCAGGGACCCATCTGCCTGCGAACTTCGGTCACCTAGCAGGAAGCTACGATGCCCAGACCTATGGTTAGCTGTGCAGCGAGGTGTACTGTGCGGACAGGTTCCACACACACTTCAAGTAAGAAGTCAGCCTGAGTAGAAAGGTAAGAGTTTGGGCAGCTGTGCAGACAAAGAAGGCGCCCTTTGGCCTCGGCCTAAATGCTTGTGACACCCCACTGAACCTGCCGGGCTCTGAGGGCCCTGCCCTGGGCCCCCTGCTCCCCTGCCCTTTGTTCAGTAACAGCAGTGATGGCCACACCCACTCCCTCAGTGAGGGCAGTGTTCCAATCTCCCTCAGGCCCGCCCCCTCTCTGCAGGTTACCATGGACTACAGAGGCTGCATTCTGAGGCCAGGGCGTTCTGAGAATGCCAAGGGCAGACATGATGACCTTAAATGATTTCCTCTTGTGTCAGGTTTGGTAAACTTTAGGAGCTAAGAAGTGGTCCACTTTACAGAAATGTTCAAATTTACTGGCATTTCTTATATTCTCTGCTATAACATTGTCCTGATTCTTTCTGTATATTCTTTACTTATGTTTTTGTTTTCCTTAATCAAAGTGTGTCTTTTCAATCTTTTCAAAGAAGATTCTTTGGACTTACTAAATCACCTCAATTTTATACGTTTTCTGTTGTATTAAGTTCTGCTCATATCTTTATTTATCTTTTTTCTATGTTCTCAGGGTTTATTGTTTTCATCTTCTGATGTCAATTAAAACACTTGGTTATTCATTTTAATAAATATTTTACTTATAAAGATTGGAACTTTTGAAGATTCCAGCTTACTTGTAAGTTTCTAAGGGTCAGGTCCTCTCCATTGTTGCTGGCCTAAGGTTTAGTTCACCATATAGCAATGTATATATTGACCTATTTTCCCCTCGACTTTCTGTGATTCCCTACATCTCACTTTTCTTTGCAGACAAGCCATTTGAAATACCCTTAACTTATTTCACAGCCAATAAGTCATTGAAATAATGTGTATTTTTTAGAGAAATCTTCTTCTATAATTAGGCAGAAAATCTCACCTGCCATAGTTTTCAAAACAGCATAATTTCACTCCTCTCAATGCTTAATCTGTTGTATTACACAACCTTTGAGTATTTAGCTTTATCAATGACATGTACTTTAAAAATGTTTTAGAGATCCTACCAGTCTTTGAAAACATCCTTGTTCCTTGTTTCAGTTCCAGTTTTATGTATATTTTCTGCCTTGCACCTGATTATTCCAACAATTGATGGATGGCCTTGGGAATCTAATTCTGGTATTGATAGTTTTTGCTGGGTGTCTCCCCTTGTAGCTGATTTCTTCATTATTGTGTAAATTTAGATCATGAGCTCATGTTTAGCTAAACAGCTGACCTTGTAAGACGCTTAGGTGTGAACGCTCGTAAGCTTCAGCAGAAAGTCGGCAAAGATTTATTTGTGTCCCTCCAATGAGTTGCCCGCGAGAACCCCGTTTTCTACAAGTGTTGGTCCAATACTCAATCAAGAGGCAAGGGATTCCGACAGGGCTGCTTGGCGGCCCCCGATCTGGGCCAGGGGCTGTGGGCGGCCTGTGGCCCAGGCAGAAGCCTCTCTGCATGTGTCCCAGGGACCCATCTGCCTGCGAACTTTGGGCACCTGGCAGGAAGCTACGATGCCCAGACCTATGGTTAGCTGTGCAGCGAGGTGTACTGCGCGGACAGGTTCCACACACACTTCAAGTAAGAGGTCGGCCTGAGTGGAAAGGTGAGAGTTTGGGCAGCTGTGCAGACAAAGAAGGCGCCCTTTGGCCTGGGCCTAAATGCTTGTGACACCCCACTGGAACTGCCGGGCTCTGAGGGCCCTGCCCTGGGCCCCCTGCTCCCCTGCCCTTTGTTCCGTCACAGCAGAGATGGCCACACCCACTCCCTCAGTGAGGGCAGTGTTCCAACCTCCCTCAGCCCCGCCCCCTCTCTGCAGTTTACCATGGACTACAGAGGCTGCATTCTGAGGCCAGGGCATTCCGAGAATGCCAAGGGCAGACATGATGACCTTAAATCATTTCCTCTTGTGTCAGGTTTGGTAAACTTTAGGAGCTAGGAAATGGTCCACTTTACAGAAATGTTCAAATTTACTGGCATTTCTTATATTCTCTGCTATAACATTGTCCTGATTCTTTCTGTATATTCTTTACTTATGTTTTTGTTTTCCTTAATCAAAGTGTGTCTTTTCAATCTTTTCAAAGAAGATTCTTTGGACTTACTAAATCACCTCAATTTTATACGTTTTCTGTTGTATTAAGTTCTGCTCATATCTTTATTTATCTTTTTTCTATGTTCTCAGGGTTTATTGTTTTGATCTTCTGATGTCAATTAAAACACTTGGTTATTCATTTCAATAAATATTTTGCTTATAAAGATTTGAACTTTTGAAGATTCCAGCTTACTTGTAAGTTTCTAAAGGTCAGGTCCTCTCCATTGTTGCTGGCCTAAGGTTTAATTCACCATATAGCAATGTATATATTGACCTATTTTCCCCTCGACTTTCTGTGATTCCCTACATCTCACCTTTCTTTGCAGACAAGCCATTTGAAATACCCTTAACTTATTTCACAGCCAATAAGTCATTGAAATAATGTGTATTTTTTAGAGAAATCTTCTTCTATAATTAGGCAGAAAATCTCACCTGCCATAGTTTTCAAAACAGCATAATTTCACTCTTCTCAATGCTTAATCTGTTGTATTACACAACCTTTGAGTATTTAGCTTTATCAATGACATGTACTTTAAAAATGTTTTAGAGATACTACCAGTCTTTGAAAACATCCTTGTTCCTTGTTTCAGTTCCAGTTTTATGTATATTGTCTGCCTTGCACCTGATTATTCCAACAATTGATGGATGGCCTTGGGAATCTAATTCTGGTATTGATAGTTTTTGCTGGGTGTCTCCCCTTGTAGCTGATTTCTTCATTATTGTGTAAATTTAGATCATGAGCTCATGTTTAGCTAAACAGCTGACCTTGTAAGACGCTTAGGTGTGAACGCTCCTAAGCTTCAGCAGAAAGTCGGCAAAGATTTATTTGTGTCCCACCAATGAGTTGCCCGCGAGAACGCCGTTTTCTACAAGTGTTGGTCCAATACTCCCTCAAGAGGCAGGGGACTCCGACAGGGCTGCTTGGCGGCCCCCGATCTGGGGCAGGGGCAGTGGGCGGCCTGTGGCCCAGGCAGAAGCCTCTGTGCATGTGTCCCAGGGACCCATCTGCCTGCGAACTTTGGGCACCTGGCAGGAAGCTACGATGCCCAGACCTATGGTTAGCTGTGCAGCGAGGTGTACTGCGCGGACAGGTTCCACACACACTTCAAGTAAGAGGTCGGCCTGAGTGGAAAGGTGAGAGTTTGGGCAGCTGTGCAGACAAAGAAGGCGCCCTTTGGCCTGGGCCTAAATGCTTGTGACACCCCACTGGAACTGCCGGGCTCTGAGGGCCCTGCCCTGGGCCCCCTGCTCCCCTGCCCTTTGTTCCGTCACAGCAGAGATGGCCACACACACTCCCTCAGTGAGGGCAGTGTTCCAACCTCCCTCAGCCCCGCCCCCTCTCCGCAGGTTACCATGGACTACAGAGGCTGCATTCTGAGGCCAGGGCGTTCCGAGAATGCCAAGGGCAGACATGATGACCTTAAATGATTTCCTCTTGTGTCAGGTTTGGTAAACTTTAGGAGCTAGGAAGTGGTCCACTTTACAGAAATGTTCAAATTACTGGCATTTCTTATATTCTCTGCTATAACATTGTCCTGATTCTTTCTGTATATTCTTTACTTATGTTTTTGTTTTCCTTAATCAAAGTGTGTCTTTTCAATCTTTTCAAAGAAGATTCTTTGGACTTACTAAATCACCTCAATTTTATACGTTTTCTGTTGTATTAAGTTCTGCTCATATCTTTATTTATCTTTTTTCTATGTTCTCAGGGTTTATTGTTTTCATCTTCTGATGTCAATTAAAACACTTGGTTATTCATTTTAATAAATATTTTACTTATAAAGATTGGAACTTTTGAAGATTCCAGCTTACTTGTAAGTTTCTAAGGGTCAGGTCCTCTCCATTGTTGCTGGCCTAAGGTTTAGTTCACCATATAGCAATGTATATATTGACCTATTTTCCCCTCGACTTTCTGTGATTCCCTACATCTCACTTTTCTTTGCAGACAAGCCATTTGAAATACCCTTAACTTATTTCACAGCCAATAAGTCATTGAAATAATGTGTATTTTTTAGAGAAATCTTCTTCTATAATTAGGCAGAAAATCTCACCTGCCATAGTTTTCAAAACAGCATAATTTCACTCCTCTCAATGCTTAATCTGTTGTATTACACAACCTTTGAGTATTTAGCTTTATCAATGACATGTACTTTAAAAATGTTTTAGAGATCCTACCAGTCTTTGAAAACATCCTTGTTCCTTGTTTCAGTTCCAGTTTTATGTATATTTTCTGCCTTGCACCTGATTATTCCAACAAATGATGGATGGCCTTGGGAATCTAATTCTGGTATTGATAGTTTTTGCTGGGTGTCTCCCCTTGTAGCTGATTTCTTCATTATTGTGTAAATTTAGATCATGAGCTCATGTTTAGCTAAACAGCTGACCTTGTAAGACGCTTAGGTGTGAACGCTGTAAGCTTCAGCAGAAAGTCGGCAAAGATTTATTTGTGTCCCTCCAATGAGTTGCCCGCGAGAACCCCGTTTTCTACAAGTGTTGGTCCAATACTCCCTCAAGAGGCAGGGGATTCCGACAGGGCTGCTTGGCGGCCCCCGATCTGGGGCAGGGGCAGTGGGCGGCCTGTGGCCCAGGCAGAAGCCTCTCTGCATGTGTCCAAGGGACCCATCTGCCTGCGAACTTCGGTCACCTGGCAGGAAGCTACAATGCTCAGACCTATGTTTAGCTGTGAGGCGAGGTGTACTGTGCGGACAGGTTCCACACACACTTCAAGTAAGAAGTCAGCCTGAGTAGAAAGGTAAGAGTTTGGGCAGCTGTGCAGACAAAGAAGGCGCCCTTTGGCCTGGCCTAAATGCTTGTGACACCCCACTGAACCTGCCGCGCTCTGAGGGCCCTGCACTGGGCCCCCTGCTCCCCTGCCCTTTGTTCAGTCACAGCAGAGATGGCCACACCCACTCCCTCAGTGAGGGCAGTGTTCCAATCTCCCTCAGACCCGGCCCCTCTCCGCAGGTTACCATGGACTACAGAGGCTGCATTCTGAGGCCAGGGCATTCTGAGAATGCCAAAGGCAGACATGATGACCTTAAATGATTTCCTCTTGTGTCAGGTTTGGTAAACTTTAGGAGCTAGGAAATGGTCCACTTTACAGAAATGTTCAAATTTACTGGCATTTCATATATTCTCTGCTATAACATTGTCCTGATTCTTTCTGTATATTCTTTACTTATGTTTTTGTTTTCCTTAATCAAAGTGTGTCTTTTCAATCTTTTCAAAGAAGATTCTTTGGACTTACTAAATCACCTCAATTTTATACGTTTTCTGTTGTATTAAGTTCTGCTCATATCTTTATTTATCTTTTTTCTATGTTCTCAGGGTTTATTGTTTTGATCTTCTGATGTCAATTAAAACACTTGGTTATTCATTTTAATAAATATTTTACTTATAAAGATTTGAACTTTTGAAGATTCCAGCTTACTTGTAAGTTTCTAAGGGTCAGGTCCTCTCCATTGTTGCTGGCCTAAGGTTTAGTTCACCATATAGCAATGTATATATTGACCTATTTTCCCCTCGACTTTCTGTGATTCCCTACATCTCACCTTTCTTTGAAGACAAGCCATTTGAAATACCCTTAACTTATTTCACAGCCAATAAGTCATTGAAATAATGTGTATTTTTTAGAGAAATCTTCTTATATAATTAGGCAGAAAATCTCACCTGCCATAGTTTTCAAAACAGCATAATTTCACTCTTCTCAATGCTTAATCTGTTGTATTACACAACCTTTGAGTATTTAGCTTTATCAATGACATGTACTTTAACAATGTTTTAGAGATCCTACCAGTCTTTAGAAAACATCCTTGTTCCTTGTTTCAGTTCCAGTTTTATGTATATTTTCTGCCTTGCACCTGATTATTCCAACAATTGATGGATGGCCTTGGGAATCTAATTCTGGTATTGATAGTTTTTGCTGGGTGTCTCCCCTTGTAGCTGATTTCTTCATTATTGTGTAAATTTAGATCATGAGCTCATGTTTAGCTAAACAGCTGACCTTGTAAGACGCTTAGGTGTGAACGCTCGTAAGCTTCAGCAGAAAGTCGGCCAAGATTTATTTGTGTCCCTCCAATGAGTTGCCCGCGAGAACCCCGTTTTCTACAAGTGTTGGTCCAATACTCCCTCAAGAGGCAGGGGATTCCGACAGGGCTGCTTGGCGGCCCCCGATCTGGGGCAGGGGCAGTGGGCGGCCTGTGGCCCAGGCAGAAGCCTCTCTGCATGTGTCCCATGGACCCATCTGCCTGCGAACTTCGGTCACCTGGCAGGAAGCTACGATGCCCAGACCTATGGTTAGCTGTGCAGCGAGGTGTACTGCGCGGACAGGTTCCACACACACTTCAAGTAAGAGGTCGGCCTGAGTGGAAAGGTGAGAGTTTGGGCAGCTGTGCAGACAAAGAAGGCGCCCTTTGGCCTGGGCCTAAATGCTTGTGACACCCCACTGGAACTGCCGGGCTCTGAGGGCCCTGCCCTGGGCCCCCTGCTCCCCTGCCCTTTGTTCCGTCACAGCAGAGATGGCCACACCCACTCCCTCAGTGAGGGCAGTGTTCCAACCTCCCTCAGCCCCGCCCCCTCTCCGCAGGTTACCATGGACTACAGAGGCTGCATTCTGAGGCCAGGGCGTTCCGAGAATGCCAAGGGCAGACATGATGACCTTAAATGATTTCCTCTTGTGTCAGGTTTGGTAAACTTTAGGAGCTAGGAAATGGTCCACTTTACAGAAATGTTCAAATTTACTGGCATTTCTTATATTCTCTGCTATAACATTGTCCTGATTCTTTCTGTATATTCTTTACTTATGTTTTTGTTTTCCTTAATCAAAGTGTGTCTTTTCAATCTTTTCAAAGAAGATTCTTTGGACTTACTAAATCACCACAATTTTATACGTTTTCTGTTGTATTAAGTTCTGCTCATATCTTTATTTATCTTTTTTCTATGTTCTCAGGGTCTATTGTTTTCATCTTCTGATGTCAATTAAAACACTTGGTTATTCATTTTAATAAATATTTTACTTATAAAGATTTGAACTTTTGAAGATTCCAGCTTACTTGTAAGTTTCTAAGGGTCAGGTCCTCTCCATTGTTGCTGGCCTAAGGTTTAGTTCACCATATAGCAATGTATATATTGACCTATTTTCCCCTCGACTTTCTGTGATTCCCTACATCTCACTTTTCTTTGCAGACAAGCCATTTGAAATACACTTAACTTATTTCACAGCCAATAAGTCATTGAAATAATGTGTATTTTTTATAGAAATCTTCTTCTATAATTAGGCAGAAAGTCTCACCTGCCATAGTTTTCAAAACAGCATAATTTCACTCTTCTCAATGCTTAATCTGTTGTATTACACAACCTTTGAGTATTTAGCTTTATCAATGACATGTACTTTAAAAATGTTTTAGAGATCCTACCAGTCTTTGAAAACATCCTTGTTCCTTGTTTCAGTTCCAGTTTTATGTATATTTTCTGCCTTGCACCTGATTATTCCAACAATTGATGGATGGCCTTGGGAATCTAATTCTGGTATTGATAGTTTTTGCTGGGTGTCTCCCCTTGTAGCTGATTTCTTCATTATTGTGTAAATTTAGATCATGAGCTCATGTTTAGCTAAACAGCTGACCTTGTAAGACGCTTAGGTGTGAACGCTCGTAAGCTTCAGCAGAAAGTCGGCAAAGATTTATTTGTGTCCCTCCAATGAGTTGCCCACGAGAATGCCGTTTTCTACAAGTGTTGGTCCAATACTCCCTCAAGAGGCAAGGGATTCCTACAGGGCTGCTTGGCGGCCCCAGATCTGGAGCAGGGGCAGTGGGCGGCCTGTGGCCCAGGCAGAAGCCTCTCTGCATGTGTCCCAGGGACCCATCTGCCTGCGAACTTCGGTCACCTGGCAGGAAGCTACGATGCCCAGACCTATGGTTAGCTGTGCAGCGAGGTGTACTGCGCGGACAGGTTCCACACACACTTCAAGTAAGAGGTCGGCCTGAGTGGAAAGGTGAGAGTTTGGGCAGCTGTGCAGACAAAGAAGGCGCCCTTTGGCCTGGGCCTAAATGCTTGTGACACCCCACTGGACCTGCCGGGCTCTGAGGGCCCTGCCCTGGGCCCCCTGCTCCCCTGCCCTTTGTTCCGTCACAGCAGAGATGGCCACACCCACTCCCTCAGTGAGGGCAGTGTTCCAACTTCCCTCAGCCCCGCCCCCTCTCCGCAGGTTATCATGGACTACAGAGGCTGCATTCTGAGGCCAGGGCGTTCCGAGAATGCCAAGGGCAGACATGATGACCTTAAATGATTTCCTCTTGTGTCAGGTTTGGTAAACTTTAGGAGCTAGGAAATGGTCCACTTTACAGAAATGTTCAAATTTACTGGCATTTCTTATATTCTCTGCTATAACATTGTCCTGATTCTTTCTGTATATTCTTTACTTATGTTTTTGTTTTCCTTAATCAAAGTGTGTCTTTTCAATCTTTTCAAAGAAGATTCTTTGGACTTACTAAATCACCTCAATTTTATACGTTTTCTGTTGTATTAAGTTCTGCTCATATCTTTATGTATCTTTTTTCTATGTTCTCAGGGTTTATTGTTTTCATCTTCTGATGTCAATTAAAACACTTGGTTATTCATTTTAATAAATATTTTACTTATAAAGATTTGAACTTTTGAAGATTCCAGCTTACTTGTAAGTTTCTAAGGGTCAGGTCCTCTCCATTGTTGCTGGCCTAAGGTTTAGTTCACCATATAGCAATGTATATATTGACCTATTTTCCCCTCGACTTTCTGTGATTCCCTACATCTCACCTTTCTTTGCAGACAAGCCATTTGAAATACCCTTAACTTATTTCACAGCCAATAAGTCATTGAAATAATGTGTATTTTTTAGAGAAATCTTCTTCTATAATTAGGCAGAAAATCTCACCTGCCATAGTTTTCAAAACAGCATAATTTCACTCTTCTCAATGCTTAATCTGTTGTATTACACAACCTTTGAGTATTTAGCTTTATCAATGACATGTACTTTAAAAATGTTTTAGAGATCCTACCAGTCTTTGAAAACATCCTTGTTCCTTGTTTCAGTTCCAGTTTTATGTTTATTGTCTGCCTTGCACCTGATTATTCCAACAATTGATGGATGGCCTTGGGAATCTAATTCTGGTATTGATAGTTTTTGCTGATTGTCTCCCCTTGTAGCTGATTTCTTCATTATTGTGTAAATTTAGATCATGAGCTCATGTTTAGCTAAACAGCTGACCTTGTAAGACGCTTAGGTGTGAACGCTCGTAAGCTTCAGCAGAAAGTCGGCAAAGATTTATTTGTGTCCCTCCAATGAGTTGCCCGCGAGAACCCCGTTTTCTACAAGTGTTGGTCCAATACTCCATCAAGAGGCAAGGGATTCCGACAGGGCTGCTTGGCGGCCCCCGATCTGGGCCAGGGGCTGTGGGCGGCCTGTGGCCCAGGCAGAAGCCTCTCTGCATGTGTCCCAGGGACCCATCTGCCTGCGAACTTCGGTCACCTGGCAGGAAGCTACGATGCCCAGACCTATGGTTAGCTGTGCAGCGAGGTGTACTGCGCGGACAGGTTCCACACACACTTCAAGTAAGAGGTCGGCCTGAGTGGAAAGGTGAGAGTTTGGGCAGCTGTGCAGACAAAGAAGGCGCCCTTTGGCCTGGGCCTAAATGCTTGTGACACCCCACTGGAACTGCCGGGCTCTGAGGGCCCTGCCCTGGGCCCCCTGCTCCCCTGCCCTTTGTTCCGTCACAGCAGAGATGGCCACACCCACTCCCTCAGTGAGGGCAGTGTTCCAACCTCCCTCAGCCCCGCCCCCTCTCCGCAGGTTACCATGGACTACAGAGGCTGCATTCTGAGGCCAGGGCGTTCCGAGAATGCCAAGGGCAGCCATGATGACCTTAAATGATTTCCTCTTGTGTCAGGTTTGGTAAACTTTAGGAGCTAGGAAGTGGTCCACTTTACAGAAATGTTCAAATTTACTGGCATTTCTTATATTCTCTGCTATAACATTGTCCTGATTCTTTCTGTATATTCTTTACTTATGTTTTTGTTTTCCTTAATCAAAGTGTGTCTTTTCAATCTTTTCAAAGAAGATTCTTTGGACTTACTAAATCACCTCAATTTTATACGTTTTCTGTTGTATTAAGTTCTGCTCATATCTTTATTTATCTTTTTTCTATGTTCTCAGGGTTTATTGTTTTGATCTTCTGATGTCAATTAAAACACTTGGTTATTCATTTTAATAAATATTTTACTTATAAAGATTTGAACTTTTGAAGATTCCAGCTTACTTGTAAGTTTCTAAGGGTCAGGTCCTCTCCATTGTTGCTGGCCTAAGGTTTAGTTCACCATATAGCAATGTATATATTGACCTATTTTCCCCTCGACTTTCTGTGATTCCCTACATCTCACTTTTCTTTGCAGACAAGCCATTTGAAATACCCTTAACTTATTTCACAGCCAATAAGTCATTGAAATAATGTGTATTTTTTAGAGAAATCTTCTTCTATAATTAGGCAGAAAATCTCACCTGCCATAGTTTTCAAAACAGCATAATTTCACTCCTCTCAATGCTTAATCTGTTGTATTACACAACCTTTGAGTATTTAGCTTTATCAATGACATGTACTTTAAAAATGTTTTAGAGATCCTACCAGTCTTTGAAAACATCCTTGTTCCTTGTTTCAGTTCCAGTTTTATGTATATTTTCTGCCTTGCACCTGATTATTCCAACAATTGATGGATGGCCTTGGGAATCTAATTCTGGTATTGATAGTTTTTGCTGGGTGTCTCCCCTTGTAGCTGATTTCTTCATTATTGTGTACATTTAGATCATGAGCTCATGTTTAGCTAAACAGCTGACCTTGTAAGACGCTTAGGTGTGAACGCTCGTAAGCTTCAGCAGAAAGTCGGCAAAGATTTATTTGTGTCCCTCCAATGAGTTGCCCGCGAGAACCCCGTTTTCTACAAGTGTTGGTCCAATACTCCATCAAGAGGCAAGGGATTCCGACAGGGCTGCTTGGCGGCCCCCGATCTGGGGCAGGGGCAGTGGGCAGCCTGTGGCCCAGGCAGAAGCCTCTCTGCATGTGTCCCAGGGACCCATCTGCCTGCGAACTTCGGTCACCTGGCAGGAAGCTACGATGCCCAGACCTATGGTTAACTGTGCAGCGAGGTGTACTGCGCGGACAGGTTCCACACACACTTCAAGTAAGAGGTCGGCCTGCGTGGAAAGGTGAGAGTTTGGGCAGCTGTGCAGACAAAGAAGGCGCCCTTTGGCCTGGGCCTAAATGCTTGTGACACCCCACTGGAACTGCTGGGCTCTGAGGGCCCTGCCCTGGGCCCCCTGCTCCCCTGCCCTTTGTTCCGTCACAGCAGAGATGGCCACACCCACTCCCTCAGTGAGGGCAGTGTTCCAACCTCCCTCAGCCCCGCCCCCTCTCTGCAGGTTACCATGGAGTACAGAGGCTGCATTCTGAGGCCAGGGCGTTCCGAGAATGCCAAGGGCAGACATGATGACTTTAAATCATTTCCTCTTGTGTCAGGTTTGGTAAACTTTAGGAGCTAGGAAATGGTCCACTTTACAGAAATGTTCAAATTTACTGGCATTTCTTATATTCTCTGCTATAACATTGTCCTGATTCTTTCTGTATATTCTTTACTTATGTTTTTGTTTTCCTTAATCAAAGTGTGTCTTTTCAATCTTTTCAAAGAAGATTCTTTGGACTTACTAAATCACCTCAATTTTATACGTTTTCTGTTGTATTAAGTTCTGCTCATATCTTTATTTATCTTTTTTCTATGTTCTCAGGGTTTATTGTTTTGATCTTCTGATGTCAATTAAAACACTTGGTTATTCATTTTTATAAATATTTTACTTATAAAGATTTGAACTTTTGAAGATTCCAGCTTACTTGTAAGTTTCTAAGGGTCAGGTCCTCTCCATTGTTGCTGGCCTAAGGTTTAGTTCACCATATAGCAATGTATATATTGACCTATTTTCCCCTCGACTTTCTGTGATTCCCTACATCTCACTTTTCTTTGCAGACAAGCCATTTGAAATACCCTTAACTTATTTCACAGCCAATAAGTCATTGAAATAATGTGTATTTTTTAGAGAAATCTTCTTCTATAATTAGGCAGAAAATCTCACCTGCCATAGTTTTCAAAACAGCATAATTTCACTCTTCTCAATGCTTAATCTGTTGTATTACACAACCTTTGAGTATTTAGCTTTATCAATGACATGTACTTTAAAAATGTTTTAGAGATCCTACTAGTCTTTTAAAACATCCTTGTTCCTTGTTTCAGTTCCAGTTTTATGTATATTTTCTGCCTTGCACCTGATTATTCCAACAATTGATGGATGGCCTTGGGAATCTAATTCTGGTATTGATAGTTTTTGCTGGGTGTCTCCCCTTGTAGCTGATTTCTTCATTATTGTGTAAATTTAGATCATGAGCTCATGTTTAGCTAAACAGCTGACCTTGTAAGACGCTTAGGTGTGAACGCTCGTAAGCTTCAGCAGAAAGTCGGCAAAGATTTATTTGTGTCCCTCCAATGAGTTGCCCGCGAGAACCCCGTTTTCTACAAGTGTTGGTCCAATACTCCATCAAGAGGCAGGGGATTCCGACAGGGCTGCTTGGCGGCCCCCGATCTGGGGCAGGGGCAGTGGGCGGCCTGTGGCCCAGGCAGAAGCCTCTGTGCATGTGTCCCAGGGTCACATCTGCCTGCGAACTTTGGGCACCTGGCAGGAAGCTACGATGCCCAGACCTATGGTTAGCTGTGCAGCGAGGTGTACTGCGCGGACAGGTTCCACACACACTTCAAGTAAGAGGTCGGCCTGAGTGGAAAGGTGAGAGTTTGGGCAGCTGTGCAGACAAAGAAGGCGCCCTTTGGCTTGGGCCTAAATGCTTGTGACACCCCACTGGAACTGCCGGGCTCTGAGTGCCCTGCCCTGGGCCCCCTGCTCCCCTGCCCTTTGTTCCGTCACAGCAGAGATGGCCACACCCACTCCCTCAGTGAGGGCAGTGTTCCAACCTCCCTCAGCCCCGCCCCCTCTCTGCAGGTTACCATGGACTACAGAGGCTGCATTCTGAGGCCAGGGCGTTCCGAGAATGCCAAGGGCAGACATGATGACCTTAAATCATTTCCTCTTGTGTCAGGTTTGGTAAACTTTAGGAGCTAGGAAATGGTCCACTTTACAGAAATGTTCAAATTTACTGGCATTTCTTATATTCTCTGCTATAACATTGTCCTGATTCTTTCTGTATATTCTTTACTTATGTTTTTGTTTTCCTTAATCAAAGTGTGTCTTTTCAATCTTTTCAAAGAAGATTCTTTGGACTTACTAAATCACCTCAATTTTATACGTTTTCTGTTGTATTAAGTTCTGCTCATATCTTTATTTATCTTTTTTCTATGTTCTCAGGGTTTATTGTTTTGATCTTCTGATGTCAATTAAAACACTTGGTTATTCATTTTAAAAAATATTTTACTTATAAAGATTTGAACTTTTGAAGATTCCAGCTTACTTGTAAGTTTCTAAGGGTCAGGTCCTCTCCATTGTTGCTGGCCTAAGGTTTAGTTCACCATATAGCAATGTATATATTGACCTATTTTCCCCTCGACTTTCTGTGATTCCCTACATCTCACTTTTCTTTGCAGACAAGCCATTTGAAATACCCTTAACTTATTTCACAGCCAATAAGTCATTGAAATAATGTGTATTTTTTAGAGAAATCTTCTTCTATAATTAGGCAGAAAATCTCACCTGCCATAGTTTTCAAAACAGCATAATTTCACTCTTCTCAATGCTTAATCTGTTGTATTACACAACCTTTGAGTATTTAGCTATATCAATGACATGTACTTTAAAAATGTTTTAGAGATCCTACCAGTCTTTGAAAACATCCTTGTTCCTTGTTTCAGTTCCAGTTTTATGTATATTTTCTGCCTTGCACCTGATTATTCCAACAATTGATGGATGGCCTTGGGAATCTAATTCTGGTATTGATAGTTTTTGCTGGGTGTCTCCCCTTGTAGCTGATTTCTTCATTATTGTGTAAATTAAGATCATGAGCTCATGTTTAGCTAAACAGCTGACCTTGTAAGACGCTTAGGTGTGAACGCTCGTAAGCTTCAGCAGAAAGTCGGCAAAGATTTATTTGTGTCCCTCCAATGAGTTGCCCGCGAGAACCCCGTTTTCTACAAGTGTTGGTCCAATACTCCATCAAGAGGCAAGGGATTCCGACAGGGCTGCTTGGCGGCCCCCGATCTGGGCCAGGGGCTGTGGGCGGCCTGTGGCCCAGGCAGAAGCCTCTCTGCATGTGTCCCAGGGACCCATCTGCCTGCGAACTTCGGTCACCTGGCAGGAAGCTACGATGCCCAGACCTATGGTTAGCTGTGCAGCGAGGTGTACTGCGCGGACAGGTTCCACACACACTTCAAGTAAGAGGTCGGCCTGAGTGGAAAGGTGAGAGTTTGGGCAGCTGTGCAGACAAAGAAGGCGCCCTTTGGCCTGGGCCTAAATGCTTGTGACACCCCACTGGAACTGCCGGGCTCTGAGGGCCCTGCCCTGGGCCCCCTGCTCCCCTGCCCTTTGTTCAGTCACAGCAGAGATGGCCACACCCACTCCCTCAGTGAGGGCAGTGTTCCAACCTCCCTCAGCCCCGCCCCCTCTCCGCAGGTTACCATGGAATACAGAGGCTGCATTCTGAGGCCAGGGCGTTCCGAGAATGCCAAGGGCAGACATGATGACCTTAAATGATTTCCTCTTGTGTCAGGTTGGGTAAACTTTAGGAGCTAGGAAATGGTCCACTTTACAGAAATGTTCAAATTTACTGGCATTTCTTATATTCTCTGCTATAACATTGTCCTGATTCTTTCTGTATATTCTTTACTTATGTTTTTGTTTTCCTTAATCAAAGTGTGTCTTTTCAATCTTTTCAAAGAAGATTCTTTGGACTTACTAAATCACCTCAATTTTATACGTTTTCTGTTGTATTAAGTTCTGCTCATATCTTTATTTATCTTTTTTCTATGTTCTCAGGGTTTATTGTTTTCATCTTCTGATGTCAATTAAAACACTTGGTTATTCATTTTAATAAATATTTTACTTATAAAGATTGGAACTTTTGAAGATTCCAGCTTACTTGTAAGTTTCTAAGGGTCAGGTCCTCTCCATTGTTGCTGGCCTAAGGTTTAGTTCACCATATAGCAATGTATATATTGACCTATTTTCCCCTCGACTTTCTGTGATTCCCTACATCTCACCTTTCTTTGCAGACAAGCCATTTGAAATACCCTTAACTTATTTCACAGCCAATAAGTCATTGAAATAATGTGTATTTTTTAGAGAAATCTTCTTATATAATTAGGCAGAAAATCTCACCTGCCATAGTTTTCAAAACAGCATAATTTCACTCTTCTCAATGCTTAATCTCTAGTATTACACAACCTTTGAGTATTTAGCTTTATCAATGACATGTACTTTAAAAATGTTTTAGAGATCCTACCAGTCTTTGAAAACATCCTTGTTCCTTGTTTCAGTTCCAGTTTTATGTATATTGTCTGCCTTGCACCTGATTATTCCAACAATTAATGGATGGCCTTGGGAATCTAATTCTGGTATTGATAGTTTTTGCTGGGTGTCTCCCCTTGTAGCTGATTTCTTCATTATTGTGTAAATTTAGATCATGAGCTCATGTTTAGCTAAACAGCTGACCTTGTAAGACGCTTAGGTGTGAACGCTCGTAAGCTTCAGCAGAAAGTCGGCCAAGATTTATTTGTGTCCCTCCAATGAGTTGCCCGCGAGAACCCCGTTTTCTACAAGTGTTGGTCCAATACTCCCTCAAGAGGCAGGGGATTCCGACAGGGCTGCTTGGCGGCCCCCGATCTGGGGCAGGGGCAGTGGGCGGCCTGTGGCCCAGGCAGAAGCCTCTGTGCATGTGTCCCAGGGACCCATCTGCCTGCGAACTTTGGGCACCTGGCAGGAAGCTACGATGCCCAGACCTATGGTTAGCTGTGCAGCGAGGTGTACTGCGCGGACAGGTTCCACACACACTTCAAGTAAGAGGTCGGCCTGAGTGGAAAGGTGAGAGTTTGGGCAGCTGTGCAGACAAAGAAGGCGCCCTTTGGCCTGGGCCTAAATGCTTGTGACACCCCACTGGAACTGCCGGGCTCTGAGGGCCCTGCCCTGGGCCCCCTGCTCCCCTGCCCTTTGTTCCGTCACAGCAGAGATGGCCACACCCACTCCCTCAGTGAGGGCAGTGTTCCAACCTCCCTCAGCCCCGCCCCCTCTCTGCAGTTTACCATGGACTACAGAGGCTGCATTCTGAGGCCAGGGCATTCCGAGAATGCCAAGGGCAGACATGATGACCTTAAATCATTTCCTCTTGTGTCAGGTTTGGTAAACTTTAGGAGCTAGGAAATGGTCCACTTTACAGAAATGTTCAAATTTACTGGCATTTCTTATATTCTCTGCTATAACATTGTCCTGATTCTTTCTGTATATTCTTTACTTATGTTTTTGTTTTCCTTAATCAAAGTGTGTCTTTTCAATCTTTTCAAAGAAGATTCTTTGGACTTACTAAATCACCTCAATTTTATACGTTTTCTGTTGTATTAAGTTCTGCTCATATCTTTATTTATCTTTTTTCTATGTTCTCAGGGTTTATTGTTTTGATCTTCTGATGTCAATTAAAACACTTGGTTATTCATTTCAATAAATATTTTGCTTATAAAGATTTGAACTTTTGAAGATTCCAGCTTACTTGTAAGTTTCTAAAGGTCAGGTCCTCTCCATTGTTGCTGGCCTAAGGTTTAATTCACCATATAGCAATGTATATATTGACCTATTTTCCCCTCGACTTTCTGTGATTCCCTACATCTCACCTTTCTTTGCAGACAAGCCATTTGAAATACCCTTAACTTATTTCACAGCCAATAAGTCATTGAAATAATGTGTATTTTTTAGAGAAATCTTCTTATATAATTAGGCAGAAAATCTCACCTGCCATAGTTTTCAAAACAGCATAATTTCACTCTTCTCAATGCTTAATCTGTTGTATTACACAACCTTTGAGTATTTAGCTTTATCAATGACATGTACTTTAAAAATGTTTTAGAGATACTACCAGTCTTTGAAAACATCCTTGTTCCTTGTTTCAGTTCCAGTTTTATGTATATTGTCTGCCTTGCACCTGATTATTCCAACAATTGATGGATGGCCTTGGGAATCTAATTCTGGTATTGATAGTTTTTGCTGGGTGTCTCCCCTTGTAGCTGATTTCTTCATTATTGTGTAAATTTAGATCATGAGCTCATGTTTAGCTAAACAGCTGACCTTGTAAGACGCTTAGGTGTGAACGCTCCTAAGCTTCAGCAGAAAGTCGGCAAAGATTTATTTGTGTCCCACCAATGAGTTGCCCGCGAGAACGCCGTTTTCTACAAGTGTTGGTCCAATACTCCCTCAAGAGGCAGGGGACTCCGACAGGGCTGCTTGGCGGCCCCCGATCTGGGGCAGGGGCAGTGGGCGGCCTGTGGCCCAGGCAGAAGCCTCTCTGCATGTGTCCCAGGGACCCATCTGCCTGCGAACTTCGGTCACCTAGCAGGAAGCTACGATGCCCAGACCTATGGTTAGCTGTGCAGCGAGGTGTACTGTGCGGACAGGTTCCACACACACTTCAAGTAAGAAGTCAGCCTGAGTAGAAAGGTAAGAGTTTGGGCAGCTGTGCAGACAAAGAAGGCGCCCTTTGGCCTCGGCCTAAATGCTTGTGACACCCCACTGAACCTGCCGGGCTCTGAGGGCCCTGCCCTGGGCCCCCTGCTCCCCTGCCCTTTGTTCAGTAACAGCAGTGATGGCCACACCCACTCCCTCAGTGAGGGCAGTGTTCCAATCTCCCTCAGGCCCGCCCCCTCTCTGCAGGTTACCATGGACTACAGAGGCTGCATTCTGAGGCCAGGGCGTTCTGAGAATGCCAAGGGCAGACATGATGACCTTAAATGATTTCCTCTTGTGTCAGGTTTGGTAAACTTTAGGAGCTAAGAAGTGGTCCACTTTACAGAAATGTTCAAATTTACTGGCATTTCTTATATTCTCTGCTATAACATTGTCCTGATTCTTTCTGTATATTCTTTACTTATGTTTTTGTTTTCCTTAATCAAAGTGTGTCTTTTCAATCTTTTCAAAGAAGATTCTTTGGACTTACTAAATCACCTCAATTTTATACGTTTTCTGTTGTATTAAGTTCTGCTCATATCTTTATTTATCTTTTTTCTATGTTCTCAGGGTTTATTGTTTTCATCTTCTGATGTCAATTAAAACACTTGGTTATTCATTTTAATAAATATTTTACTTATAAAGATTTGAACTTTTGAAGATTCCAGCTTACTTGTAAGTTTCTAAGGGTCAGGTCCTCTCCATTGTTGCTGGCCTAAGGTTTAGTTCACCATATAGCAATGTATATATTGACATATTTTCCCCTCGACTTTCTGTGATTCCCTACATCTCACTTTTCTTTGCAGACAAGCCATTTGAAATACCCTTAACTTATTTCACAGCCAATAAGTCATTGAAATAATGTGTATTTTTTAGAGAAATCTTCTTCTATAATTAGGCAGAAAATCTCACCTGCCATAGTTTTCAAAACAGCATAATTTCACTCCTCTCAA
Organism: Mesoplodon mirus; assembly: GCF_964341445.2. NCBI lineage: Eukaryota > Metazoa > Chordata > Mammalia > Artiodactyla > Ziphiidae > Mesoplodon > Mesoplodon mirus. Next base: position 190,178,180 of record NC_138976.1, on the reverse strand, counting down.
TGCTTAATCTGTTGTATTACACAACCTTTGAGTATTTAGCTTTATCAATGACATGTACTTTAAAAATGTTTTAGAGATCCTACCAGTCTTTGAAAACATCCTTGTTCCTTGTTTCAGTTCCAGTTTTATGTATATTTTCTGCCTTGCACCTGATTATTCCAACAATTGATGGATGGCCTTGGGAATCTAATTCTGGTATTGATAGTTTTTGCTGGGTGTCTCCCCTTGTAGCTGATTTCTTCATTATTGTGTAAATTTAGATCATGAGCTCATGTTTAGCTAAACAGCTGACCTTGTAAGACGCTTAGGTGTGAACGCTCGTAAGCTTCAGCAGAAAGTCGGCAAAGATTTATTTGTGTCCCTCCAATGAGTTGCCCGCGAGAACCCCGTTTTCTACAAGTGTTGGTCCAATACTCAATCAAGAGGCAAGGGATTCCGACAGGGCTGCTTGGCGGCCCCCGATCTGGGCCAGGGGCTGTGGGCGGCCTGTGGCCCAGGCAGAAGCCTCTCTGCATGTGTCCCAGGGACCCATCTGCCTGCGAACTTTGGGCACCTGGCAGGAAGCTACGATGCCCAGACCTATGGTTAGCTGTGCAGCGAGGTGTACTGCGCGGACAGGTTCCACACACACTTCAAGTAAGAGGTCGGCCTGAGTGGAAAGGTGAGAGTTTGGGCAGCTGTGCAGACAAAGAAGGCGCCCTTTGGCCTGGGCCTAAATGCTTGTGACACCCCACTGGAACTGCCGGGCTCTGAGGGCCCTGCCCTGGGCCCCCTGCTCCCCTGCCCTTTGTTCCGTCACAGCAGAGATGGCCACACCCACTCCCTCAGTGAGGGCAGTGTTCCAACCTCCCTCAGCCCCGCCCCCTCTCTGCAGTTTACCATGGACTACAGAGGCTGCATTCTGAGGCCAGGGCATTCCGAGAATGCCAAGGGCAGACATGATGACCTTAAATCATTTCCTCTTGTGTCAGGTTTGGTAAACTTTAGGAGCTAGGAAATGGTCCACTTTACAGAAATGTTCAAATTTACTGGCATTTCTTATATTCTCTGCTATAACATTGTCCTGATTCTTTCTGTATATTCTTTACTTATGTTTTTGTTTTCCTTAATCAAAGTGTGTCTTTTCAATCTTTTCAAAGAAGATTCTTTGGACTTACTAAATCACCTCAATTTTATACGTTTTCTGTTGTATTAAGTTCTGCTCATATCTTTATTTATCTTTTTTCTATGTTCTCAGGGTTTATTGTTTTGATCTTCTGATGTCAATTAAAACACTTGGTTATTCATTTCAATAAATATTTTGCTTATAAAGATTTGAACTTTTGAAGATTCCAGCTTACTTGTAAGTTTCTAAAGGTCAGGTCCTCTCCATTGTTGCTGGCCTAAGGTTTAATTCACCATATAGCAATGTATATATTGACCTATTTTCCCCTCGACTTTCTGTGATTCCCTACATCTCACCTTTCTTTGCAGACAAGCCATTTGAAATACCCTTAACTTATTTCACAGCCAATAAGTCATTGAAATAATGTGTATTTTTTAGAGAAATCTTCTTATATAATTAGGCAGAAAATCTCACCTGCCATAGTTTTCAAAACAGCATAATTTCACTCTTCTCAATGCTTAATCTGTTGTATTACACAACCTTTGAGTATTTAGCTTTATCAATGACATGTACTTTAAAAATGTTTTAGAGATACTACCAGTCTTTGAAAACATCCTTGTTCCTTGTTTCAGTTCCAGTTTTATGTATATTGTCTGCCTTGCACCTGATTATTCCAACAATTGATGGATGGCCTTGGGAATCTAATTCTGGTATTGATAGTTTTTGCTGGGTGTCTCCCCTTGTAGCTGATTTCTTCATTATTGTGTAAATTTAGATCATGAGCTCATGTTTAGCTAAACAGCTGACCTTGTAAGACGCTTAGGTGTGAACGCTCCTAAGCTTCAGCAGAAAGTCGGCAAAGATTTATTTGTGTCCCACCAATGAGTTGCCCGCGAGAACGCCGTTTTCTACAAGTGTTGGTCCAATACTCCCTCAAGAGGCAGGGGACTCCGACAGGGCTGCTTGGCGGCCCCCGATCTGGGGCAGGGGCAGTGGGCGGCCTGTGGCCCAGGCAGAAGCCTCTGTGCATGTGTCCCAGGGACCCATCTGCCTGCGAACTTTGGGCACCTGGCAGGAAGCTACGATGCCCAGACCTATGGTTAGCTGTGCAGCGAGGTGTACTGCGCGGACAGGTTCCACACACACTTCAAGTAAGAGGTCGGCCTGAGTGGAAAGGTGAGAGTTTGGGCAGCTGTGCAGACAAAGAAGGCGCCCTTTGGCCTGGGCCTAAATGCTTGTGACACCCCACTGGAACTGCCGGGCTCTGAGGGCCCTGCCCTGGGCCCCCTGCTCCCCTGCCCTTTGTTCCGTCACAGCAGAGATGGCCACACCCACTCCCTCAGTGAGGGCAGTGTTCCAACCTCCCTCAGCCCCGCCCCCTCTCTGCAGTTTACCATGGACTACAGAGGCTGCATTCTGAGGCCAGGGCATTCCGAGAATGCCAAGGGCAGACATGATGACCTTAAATCATTTCCTCTTGTGTCAGGTTTGGTAAACTTTAGGAGCTAGGAAATGGTCCACTTTACAGAAATGTTCAAATTTACTGGCATTTCTTATATTCTCTGCTATAACATTGTCCTGATTCTTTCTGTATATTCTTTACTTATGTTTTTGTTTTCCTTAATCAAAGTGTGTCTTTTCAATCTTTTCAAAGAAGATTCTTTGGACTTACTAAATCACCTCAATTTTATACGTTTTCTGTTGTATTAAGTTCTGCTCATATCTTTATTTACCTTTTTTCTATGTTCTCAGGGTTTATTGTTTTGATCTTCTGATGTCAATTAAAACACTTGGTTATTCATTTCAATAAATATTTTGCTTATAAAGATTTGAACTTTTGAAGATTCCAGCTTACTTGTAAGTTTCTAAAGGTCAGGTCCTCTCCATTGTTGCTGGCCTAAGGTTTAATTCACCATATAGCAATGTATATATTGACCTATTTTCCCCTCGACTTTCTGTGATTCCCTACATCTCACCTTTCTTTGCAGACAAGCCATTTGAAATACCCTTAACTTATTTCACAGCCAATAAGTCATTGAAATAATGTGTATTTTTTAGAGAAATCTTCTTATATAATTAGGCAGAAAATCTCACCTGCCATAGTTTTCAAAACAGCATAATTTCACTCTTCTCAATGCTTAATCTGTTGTATTACACAACCTTTGAGTATTTAGCTTTATCAATGACATGTACTTTAAAAATGTTTTAGAGATACTACCAGTCTTTGAAAACATCCTTGTTCCTTGTTTCAGTTCCAGTTTTATGTATATTGTCTGCCTTGCACCTGATTATTCCAACAATTGATGGATGGCCTTGGGAATCTAATTCTGGTATTGATAGTTTTTGCTGGGTGTCTCCCCTTGTAGCTGATTTCTTCATTATTGTGTAAATTTAGATCATGAGCTCATGTTTAGCTAAACAGCTGACCTTGTAAGACGCTTAGGTGTGAACGCTCCTAAGCTTCAGCAGAAAGTCGGCAAAGATTTATTTGTGTCCCACCAATGAGTTGCCCGCGAGAACGCCGTTTTCTACAAGTGTTGGTCCAATACTCCCTCAAGAGGCAGGGGACTCCGACAGGGCTGCTTGGCGGCCCCCGATCTGGGGCAGGGGCAGTGGGCGGCCTGTGGCCCAGGCAGAAGCCTCTGTGCATGTGTCCCAGGGACCCATCTGCCTGCGAACTTTGGGCACCTGGCAGGAAGCTACGATGCCCAGACCTATGGTTAGCTGTGCAGCGAGGTGTACTGCGCGGACAGGTTCCACACACACTTCAAGTAAGAGGTCGGCCTGAGTGGAAAGGTGAGAGTTTGGGCAGCTGTGCAGACAAAGAAGGCGCCCTTTGGCCTGGGCCTAAATGCTTGTGACACCCCACTGGAACTGCCGGGCTCTGAGGGCCCTGCCCTGGGCCCCCTGCTCCCCTGCCCTTTGTTCCGTCACAGCAGAGATGGCCACACCCACTCCCTCAGTGAGGGCAGTGTTCCAACCTCCCTCAGCCCCGCCCCCTCTCTGCAGTTTACCATGGACTACAGAGGCTGCATTCTGAGGCCAGGGCATTCCGAGAATGCCAAGGGCAGACATGATGACCTTAAATCATTTCCTCTTGTGTCAGGTTTGGTAAACTTTAGGAGCTAGGAAATGGTCCACTTTACAGAAATGTTCAAATTTACTGGCATTTCTTATATTCTCTGCTATAACATTGTCCTGATTCTTTCTGTATATTCTTTACTTATGTTTTTGTTTTCCTTAATCAAAGTGTGTCTTTTCAATCTTTTCAAAGAAGATTCTTTGGACTTACTAAATCACCTCAATTTTATACGTTTTCTGTTGTATTAAGTTCTGCTCATATCTTTATTTATCTTTTTTCTATGTTCTCAGGGTTTATTGTTTTGATCTTCTGATGTCAATTAAAACACTTGGTTATTCATTTCAATAAATATTTTGCTTATAAAGATTTGAACTTTTGAAGATTCCAGCTTACTTGTAAGTTTCTAAAGGTCAGGTCCTCTCCATTGTTGCTGGCCTAAGGTTTAATTCACCATATAGCAATGTATATATTGACCTATTTTCCCCTCGACTTTCTGTGATTCCCTACATCTCACCTTTCTTTGCAGACAAGCCATTTGAAATACCCTTAACTTATTTCACAGCCAATAAGTCATTGAAATAATGTGTATTTTTTAGAGAAATCTTCTTATATAATTAGGCAGAAAATCTCACCTGCCATAGTTTTCAAAACAGCATAATTTCACTCTTCTCAATGCTTAATCTGTTGTATTACACAACCTTTGAGTATTTAGCTTTATCAATGACATGTACTTTAAAAATGTTTTAGAGATACTACCAGTCTTTGAAAACATCCTTGTTCCTTGTTTCAGTTCCAGTTTTATGTATATTGTCTGCCTTGCACCTGATTATTCCAACAATTGATGGATGGCCTTGGGAATCTAATTCTGGTATTGATAGTTTTTGCTGGGTGTCTCCCCTTGTAGCTGATTTCTTCATTATTGTGTAAATTTAGATCATGAGCTCATGTTTAGCTAAACAGCTGACCTTGTAAGACGCTTAGGTGTGAACGCTCCTAAGCTTCAGCAGAAAGTCGGCAAAGATTTATTTGTGTCCCACCAATGAGTTGCCCGCGAGAACGCCGTTTTCTACAAGTGTTGGTCCAATACTCCCTCAAGAGGCAGGGGACTCCGACAGGGCTGCTTGGCGGCCCCCGATCTGGGGCAGGGGCAGTGGGCGGCCTGTGGCCCAGGCAGAAGCCTCTCTGCATGTGTCCCAGGGACCCATCTGCCTGCGAACTTCGGTCACCTAGCAGGAAGCTACGATGCCCAGACCTATGGTTAGCTGTGCAGCGAGGTGTACTGTGCGGACAGGTTCCACACACACTTCAAGTAAGAAGTCAGCCTGAGTAGAAAGGTAAGAGTTTGGGCAGCTGTGCAGACAAAGAAGGCGCCCTTTGGCCTCGGCCTAAATGCTTGTGACACCCCACTGAACCTGCCGGGCTCTGAGGGCCCTGCCCTGGGCCCCCTGCTCCCCTGCCCTTTGTTCAGTAACAGCAGTGATGGCCACACCCACTCCCTCAGTGAGGGCAGTGTTCCAATCTCCCTCAGGCCCGCCCCCTCTCTGCAGGTTACCATGGACTACAGAGGCTGCATTCTGAGGCCAGGGCGTTCTGAGAATGCCAAGGGCAGACATGATGACCTTAAATGATTTCCTCTTGTGTCAGGTTTGGTAAACTTTAGGAGCTAAGAAGTGGTCCACTTTACAGAAATGTTCAAATTTACTGGCATTTCTTATATTCTCTGCTATAACATTGTCCTGATTCTTTCTGTATATTCTTTACTTATGTTTTTGTTTTCCTTAATCAAAGTGTGTCTTTTCAATCTTTTCAAAGAAGATTCTTTGGACTTACTAAATCACCTCAATTTTATACGTTTTCTGTTGTATTAAGTTCTGCTCATATCTTTATTTATCTTTTTTCTATGTTCTCAGGGTTTATTGTTTTCATCTTCTGATGTCAATTAAAACACTTGGTTATTCATTTTAATAAATATTTTACTTATAAAGATTTGAACTTTTGAAGATTCCAGCTTACTTGTAAGTTTCTAAGGGTCAGGTCCTCTCCATTGTTGCTGGCCTAAGGTTTAGTTCACCATATAGCAATGTATATATTGACCTATTTTCCCCTCGACTTTCTGTGATTCCCTACATCTCACTTTTCTTTGCAGACAAGCCATTTGAAATACCCTTAACTTATTTCACAGCCAATAAGTCATTGAAATAATGTGTATTTTTTAGAGAAATCTTCTTCTATAATTAGGCAGAAAATCTCACCTGCCATAGTTTTCAAAACAGCATAATTTCACTCCTCTCAATGCTTAATCTGTTGTATTACACAACCTTTGAGTATTTAGCTTTATCAATGACATGTACTTTAAAAATGTTTTAGAGATCCTACCAGTCTTTGAAAACATCCTTGTTCCTTGTTTCAGTTCCAGTTTTATGTATATTTTCTGCCTTGCACCTGATTATTCCAACAATTGATGGATGGCCTTGGGAATCTAATTCTGGTATTGATAGTTTTTGCTGGGTGTCTCCACTTGTAGCTGATTTCTTCATTATTGTGTAAATTTAGATCATGAGCTCATGTTTAGCTAAACAGCTGACCTTGTAAGACGCTTAGGTGTGAACGCTCGTAAGCTTCAGCAGAAAGTCGGCAAAGATTTATTTGTGTCCCTCCAATGAGTTGCCCGCGAGAACCCCGTTTTCTACAAGTGTTGGTCCAATACTCCATCAAGAGGCAAGGGATTCCGACAGGGCTGCTTGGCGGCCCCCGATCTGGGGCAGGGGCAGTGGGCGGCCTGTGGCCCAGGCAGAAGCCTCTCTGCATGTGTCCAAGGGACCCATCTGCCTGCGAACTTCGGTCACCTGGCAGGAAGCTACGATGCCCAGACCTATGGTTAGCTGTGCAGCGAGGTGTACTGCGCGGACAGGTTCCACACACACTTCAAGTAAGAGGTCGGCCTGAGTGGAAAGGTGAGAGTTTGGGCAGCTGTGCAGACAAAGAAGGCGCCCTTTGGCCTGGGCCTAAATGCTTGTGACACCCCACTGGACCTGCCGGGCTCTGAGGGCCCTGCCCTGGGCCCCCTGCTCCCCTGCCCTTTGTTCCGTCACAGCAGAGATGGCCACACCCACTCCCTCAGTGAGGGCAGTGTTCCAACCTCCCTCAGCCCCGCCCCCTCTCCGCAGGTTACCATGGACTACAGAGGCTGCATTCTGAGGCCAGGGCGTTCTGAGAATGCCAAGGGCAGACATGATGACCTTAAATGATTTCCTCTTGTGTCAGGTTTGGTAAACTTTAGGAGCTAGGAAGTGGTCCACTTTACAGAAATGTTCAAATTTACTGGCATTTCTTATATTCTCTGCTATAACATTGTCCTGATTCTTTCTGTATATTCTTTACTTATGTTTTTGTTTTCCTTAATCAAAGTGTGTCTTTTCAATCTTTTCAAAGAAGATTCTTTGGACTTACTAAATCACCTCAATTTTATACGTTTTCTGTTGTATTAAGTTCTGCTCATATCTTTATTTATCTTTTTTCTATGTTCTCAGGGTTTATTGTTTTCATCTTCTGATGTCAATTAAAACACTTGGTTATTCATTTTAATAAATATTTTACTTATAAAGATTGGAACTTTTGAAGATTCCAGCTTACTTGTAAGTTTCTAAGGGTCAGGTCCTCTCCATTGTTGCTGGCCTAAGGTTTAGTTCACCATATAGCAATGTATATATTGACCTATTTTCCCCTCGACTTTCTGTGATTCCCTACATCTCACTTTTCTTTGCAGACAAGCCATTTGAAATACCCTTAACTTATTTCACAGCCAATAAGTCATTGAAATAATGTGTATTTTTTAGAGAAATCTTCTTCTATAATTAGGCAGAAAATCTCACCTGCCATAGTTTTCAAAACAGCATAATTTCACTCCTCTCAATGCTTAATCTGTTGTATTACACAACCTTTGAGTATTTAGCTTTATCAATGACATGTACTTTAAAAATGTTTTAGAGATCCTACCAGTCTTTGAAAACATCCTTGTTCCTTGTTTCAGTTCCAGTTTTATGTATATTGTCTGCCTTGCACCTGATTATTCCAACAATTGATGGATGGCCTTGGGAATCTAATTCTGGTATTGATAGTTTTTGCTGGGTGTCTCCCCTTGTAGCTGATTTCTTCATTATTGTGTAAATTTAGATCATGAGCTCATGTTTAGCTAAACAGCTGACCTTGTAAGACGCTTAGGTGTGAACGCTCGTAAGCTTCAGCAGAAAGTCGGCAAAGATTTATTTGTGTCCCTCCAATGAGTTGCCCGCGAGAACCCCGTTTTCTACAAGTGTTGGTCCAATACTCAATCAAGAGGCAAGGGATTCCGACAGGGCTGCTTGGCGGCCCCCGATCTGGGCCAGGGGCAGTGGGCGGCCTGTGGCCCAGGCAGAAGCCTCTCTGCATGTGTCCCAGGGACCCATCTGCCTGCGAACTTCGGTCACCTGGCAGGAAGCTACGATGCCCAGACCTATGGTTAGCTGTGCAGCGAGGTGTACTGCGCGGACAGGTTCCACACACACTTCAAGTAAGAGGTCAGCCTGCGTGGAAAGGTGAGAGTTTGGGCAGCTGTGCAGACAAAGAAGGCGCCCTTTGGCCTGGGCCTAAATGCTTGTGACACCCCACTGGAACTGCCGGGCTCTGAGGGCCCTGCCCTGGGACCCCTGCTCCCCTGCCCTTTGTTCCGTCACAGCAGAGATGGCCACACCCACTCCCTCAGTGAGGGCAGTGTTCCAACCTCCCTCAGCCCCGCCCCCTCTCTGCAGGTTACCATGGACTACAGAGGCTGCATTCTGAGGCCAGGGCGTTCCGAGAATGCCAAGGGCAGACATGATGACCTTAAATGATTTCCTCTTGTGTCAGGTTTGGTAAACTTTAGGAGCTAGGAAATGGTCCACTTTACAGAAATGTTCAAATTTACTGGCATTTCTTATATTCTCTGCTATAACATTGTCCTGATTCTTTCTGTATATTCTTTACTTATGTTTTTGTTTTCCTTAATCAAAGTGTGTCTTTTCAATCTTTTCAAAGAAGATTCTTTGGACTTACTAAATCACCTCAATTTTATACGTTTTCTGTTGTATTAAGTTCTGCTCATATCTTTATTTATCTTTTTTCTATGTTCTCAGGGTTTATTGTTTTGATCTTCTGATGTCAATTAAAACACTTGGTTATTCATTTTTATAAATATTTTACTTATAAAGATTTGAACTTTTGAAGATTCCAGCTTACTTGTAAGTTTCTAAGGGTCAGGTCCTCTCCATTGTTGCTGGCCTAAGGTTTAGTTCACCATATAGCAATGTATATATTGACCAATTTTCCCCTCGACTTTCTGTGATTCCCTACATCTCACTTTTCTTTGCAGACAAGCCATTTGAAATACCCTTAACTTATTTCACAGCCAATAAGTCATTGAAATAATGTGTATTTTTTAGAGAAATCTTCTTCTATAATTAGGCAGAAAATCTCACCTGCCATAGTTTTCAAAACAGCATAATTTCACTCTTCTCAATGCTTAATCTGTTGTATTACACAACCTTTGAGTATTTAGCTTTATCAATGACATGTACTTTAAAAATGTTTTAGAGATCCTACCAGTCTTTGAAAACATCCTTGTTCCTTGTTTCAGTTCCAGTTTTATGTATATTTTCTGCCTTGCACCTGATTATTCCAACAATTGATGGATGGCCTTGGGAATCTAATTCTGGTATTGATAGTTTTTGCTGGGTGTCTCCCCTTGTAGCTGATTTTTTCATTATTGTGTAAATTTAGATCATGAGCTCATGTTTAGCTAAACAGCTGACCTTGTAAGACGCTTAGGTGTGAACGCTCGTAAGCTTCAGCAGAAAGTCGGCAAAGATTTATTTGTGTCCCTCCAATGAGTTGCCCGCGAGAACCCCGTTTTCTACAAGTGTTGGTCCAATACTCCATCAAGAGGCAAGGGATTCCGACAGGGCTGCTTGGCGGCCCCCGATCTGGGCCAGGGGCTGTGGGCGGCCTGTGGCCGAGGCAGAAGCCTCTCTGCATGTGTCCAAGGGACCCATCTGCCTGCGAACTTCGGTCACCTGGCAGGAAGCTACGATGCCCAGACCTATGGTTAGCTGTGCAGCGAGGTGTACTGCGCGGACAGGTTCCACACACACTTCAAGTAAGAGGTCGGCCTGAGTGGAAAGGTGAGAGTTTGGGCAGCTGTGCAGACAAAGAAGGCGCCCTTTGGCCTGGGCCTAAATGCTTGTGACACCCCACTGGAACTGCCGGGCTCTGAGGGCCCTGCCCTGGGCTCCCTGCTCCCCTGCCCTTTGTTCCGTCACAGCAGAGATGGCCACACCCACTCCCTCAGTGAGGGCAGTGTTCCAACCTCCCTCAGCCCCGCCCCCTCTCCGCAGGTTACCATGGACTACAGAGGCTGCATTCTGAGGCCAGGGCGTTCCGAGAATGCCAAGGGCAGACATGATGACCTTAAATGATTTCCTCTTGTGTCAGGTTGGGTAAACTTTAGGAGCTAGGAAATGGTCCACTTTACAGAAATGTTCAAATTTACTGGCATTTCTTATATTCTCTGCTATAACATTGTCCTGATTCTTTCTGTATATTCTTTACTTATGTTTTTGTTTTCCTTAATCAAAGTGTGTCTTTTCAATCTTTTCAAAGAAGATTCTTTGGACTTACTAAATCACCTCAATTTTATACGTTTTCTGTTGTATTAAGTTCTGCTCATATCTTTATTTATCTTTTTTCTATGTTCTCAGGGTTTATTGTTTTGATCTTCTGATGTCAATTAAAACACTTGGTTATTCATTTTTATAAATATTTTACTTATAAAGATTTGAACTTTTGAAGATTCCAGCTTACTTGTAAGTTTCTAAGGGTCAGGTCCTCTCCATTGTTGCTGGCCTAAGGTTTAGTTCACCATATAGCAATGTATATATTGACCAATTTTCCCCTCGACTTTCTGTGATTCCCTACATCTCACTTTTCTTTGCAGACAAGCCATTTGAAATACCCTTAACTTATTTCACAGCCAATAAGTCATTGAAATAATGTGTATTTTTTAGAGAAATCTTCTTCTATAATTAGGCAGAAAATCTCACCTGCCATAGTTTTCAAAACAGCATAATTTCACTCTTCTCAATGCTTAATCTGTTGTATTACACAACCTTTGAGTATTTAGCTTTATCAATGACATGTACTTTAAAAATGTTTTAGAGATCCTACCAGTCTTTGAAAACATCCTTGTTCCTTGTTTCAGTTCCAGTTTTATGTATATTTTCTGCCTTGCACCTGATTATTCCAACAATTGATGGATGGCCTTGGGAATCTAATTCTGGTATTGATAGTTTTTGCTGGGTGTCTCCCCTTGTAGCTGATTTTTTCATTATTGTGTAAATTTAGATCATGAGCTCATGTTTAGCTAAACAGCTGACCTTGTAAGACGCTTAGGTGTGAACGCTCGTAAGCTTCAGCAGAAAGTCGGCAAAGATTTATTTGTGTCCCTCCAATGAGTTGCCCGCGAGAACCCCGTTTTCTACAAGTGTTGGTCCAATACTCCATCAAGAGGCAAGGGATTCCGACAGGGCTGCTTGGCGGCCCCCGATCTGGGCCAGGGGCTGTGGGCGGCCTGTGGCCGAGGCAGAAGCCTCTCTGCATGTGTCCAAGGGACCCATCTGCCTGCGAACTTCGGTCACCTGGCAGGAAGCTACGATGCCCAGACCTATGGTTAGCTGTGCAGCGAGGTGTACTGCGCGGACAGGTTCCACACACACTTCAAGTAAGAGGTCGGCCTGAGTGGAAAGGTGAGAGTTTGGGCAGCTGTGCAGACAAAGAAGGCGCCCTTTGGCCTGGGCCTAAATGCTTGTGACACCCCACTGGAACTGCCGGGCTCTGAGGGCCCTGCCCTGGGCTCCCTGCTCCCCTGCCCTTTGTTCCGTCACAGCAGAGATGGCCACACCCACTCCCTCAGTGAGGGCAGTGTTCCAACCTCCCTCAGCCCCGCCCCCTCTCCGCAGGTTACCATGGACTACAGAGGCTGCATTCTGAGGCCAGGGCGTTCCGAGAATGCCAAGGGCAGACATGATGACCTTAAATGATTTCCTCTTGTGTCAGGTTGGGTAAACTTTAGGAGCTAGGAAATGGTCCACTTTACAGAAATGTTCAAATTTACTGGCATTTCTTATATTCTCTGCTATAACATTGTCCTGATTCTTTCTGTATATTCTTTACTTATGTTTTTGTTTTCCTTAATCAAAGTGTGTCTTTTCAATCTTTTCAAAGAAGATTCTTTGGACTTACTAAATCACCTCAATTTTATACGTTTTCTGTTGTATTAAGTTCTGCTCATATCTTTATTTATCTTTTTTCTATGTTCTCAGGGTTTATTGTTTTGATCTTCTGATGTCAATTAAAACACTTGGTTATTCATTTTAATAAATATTTTACTTATAAAGATTTGAACTTTTGAAGATTCCAGCTTACTTGTAAGTTTCTAAGGGTCAGGTCCTCTCCATTGTTGCTGGCCTAAGGTTTAGTTCACCATATAGCAATGTATATATTGACCTATTTTCCCCTCGACTTTCTGTGATTCCCTACATCTCACCTTTCTTTGCAGACAAGCCATTTGAAATACCCTTAACTTATTTCACAGCCAATAAGTCATTGAAATAATGTGTATTTTTTAGAGAAATCTTCTTATATAATTAGGCAGAAAATCTCACCTGCCATAGTTTTCAAAACAGCATAATTTCACTCTTCTCAATGCTTAATCTGTTGTATTACACAACCTTTGAGTATTTAGCTTTATCAATGACATGTACTTTAAAAATGTTTTAGAGATCCTACCAGTCTTTGAAAACATCCTTGTTCCTTGTTTCAGTTCCAGTTTTATGTATATTGTCTGCCTTGCACCTGATTATTCCAACAATTGATGGATGGCCTTGGGAATCTAATTCTGGTATTGATAGTTTTTGCTGGGTGTCTCCCCTTGTAGCTGATTTCTTCATTATTGTGTAAATTTAGATCATGAGCTCATGTTTAGCTAAACAGCTGACCTTGTAAGACGCTTAGGTGTGAACGCTCGTAAGCTTCAGCAGAAAGTCGGCAAAGATTTATTTGTGTCCCACCAATGAGTTGCCCGCGAGAACGCCGTTTTCTACAAGTGTTGGTCCAATACTCCCTCAAGAGGCAGGGGACTCCGACAGGGCTGCTTGGCGGCCCCCGATCTGGGGCAGGGGCAGTGGGCGGCCTGTGGCCCAGGCAGAAGCCTCTCTGCATGTGTCCCAGGGACCCATCTGCCTGCGAACTTCGGTCACATGGCAGGAAGCTACGATGCCCAGACCTATGGTTAGCTGTGCAGCGAGGTGTACTGTGCGGACAGGTTCCACACACACTTCAAGTAAGAAGTCAGCCTGAGTAGAAAGGTAAGAGTTTGGGCAGCTGTGCAGACAAAGAAGGCGCCCTTTGGCCTCGGCCTAAATGCTTGTGACACCCCACTGAACCTGCCGGGCTCTGAGGGCCCTGCCCTGGGCCCCCTGCTCCCCTGCCCTTTGTTCAGTAACAGCAGTGATGGCCACACCCACTCCCTCAGTGAGGGCAGTGTTCCAATCTCCCTCAGGCCCGCCCCCTCTCCGCAGGTTACCATGGACTACAGAGGCTGCATTCTGAGGCCAGGGCGTTCTGAGAGTGCCAAAGGCAGACATGATGACCTTAAATGATTTCCTCTTGTGTCAGGTTTGGTAAACTTTAGGAGCTAGGAAATGGTCCACTTTACAGAAATGTTCAAATTTACTGGCATTTCTTATATTCTCTGCTATAACATTGTCCTGATTCTTTCTGTATATTCTTTACTTATGTTTTTGTTTTCCTTAATCAAAGTGTGTCTTTTCAATCTTTTCAAAGAAGATTCTTTGGACTTACTAAATCACCTCAATTTTATATGTTTTCTGTTGTATTAAGTTCTGCTCATATCTTTATTTATCTTTTTTCTATGTTCTCAGGGTTTATTGTTTTGATCTTCTGATGTCAATTAAAACACTTGGTTATTCATTTTAATAAATATTTTACTTATAAAGATTTGAACTTTTGAAGATTCCAGCTTACTTGTAAGTTTCTAAGGGTCAGGTCCTCTCCATTGTTGCTGGCCTAAGGTTTAGTTCACCATATAGCAATGTATATATTGACCTATTTTCCCCTCGACTTTCTGTGATTCCCTACATCTCACCTTTCTTTGCAGACAAGCCATTTGAAATACCCTTAACTTATTTCACAGCCAATAAGTCATTGAAATAATGTGTATTTTTTAGAGAAATCTTCTTATATAATTAGGCAGAAAATCTCACCTGCCATAGTTTTCAAAACAGCATAATTTCACTCTTCTCAATGCTTAATCTGTTGTATTACACAACCTTTGAGTATTTAGCTTTATCAATGACATGTACTTTAACAATGTTTTAGAGATCCTACCAGTCTTTGAAAACATCCTTGTTCCATGTTTCAGTTCCAGTTTTATGTATATTTTCTGCCTTGCACCTGATTATTCCAACAATTGATGGATGGCCTTGGGAATCTAATTCTGGTATTGATAGTTTTTGCTGGGTGTCTCCCCTTGTAGCTGATTTCTTCATTATTGTGTAAATTTAGATCATGAGCTCATGTTTAGCTAAACAGCTGACCTTGTAAGACGCTTAGGTGTGAACGCTCGTAAGCTTCAGCAGAAAGTCGGCAAAGATTTATTTGTGTCCCTCCAATGAGTTGCCCGCGAGAACCCCGTTTTCTACAAGTGTTGGTCCAATACTCCCTCAAGAGGCAGGGGATTCCGACAGGGCTGCTTTGCGGACCCCGATCTGGGCCAGGGGCTGTGGGCGGCCTGTGGCCCAGGCAGAAGCCTCTCTGCATGTGTCCCAGGGACCCATCTGCCTGCGAACTTCGGTCACCTGGCAGGAAGCTACGATGCCCAGACCTATGGTTAGCTGTGCAGCGAGGTGTACTGCGCGGACATGTTCCACACACACTTCAAGTAAGAGGTCGGCCTGAGTGGAAAGGTGAGAGTTTGGGCAGCTGTGCAGACAAAGAAGGCGCCCTTTGGCCTGGGCCTAAATGCTTGTGACACCCCACTGGACCTGCCGGGCTCTGAGGGCCCTGCCCTGGGCCCCCTGCTCCCCTGCCCTTTGTTCCGTCACAGCAGAGATGGCCACACCCACTCCTCAGTGAGGGCAGTGTTCCAACCTCCCTCAGCCCCGCCCCCTCTCTGCAGGTTACCATGGACTACAGAGGCTGCATTCTGAGGCCAGGGCGTTCCGAGAATGCCAAGGGCAGACATGATGACCTTAAATCATTTCCTCTTGTGTCAGGTTGGGTAAACTTTAGGAGCTAGGAAATGGTCCACTTTACAGAAATGTTCAAATTTACTGGCATTTCTTATATTCTCTGCTATAACATTGTCCTGATTCTTTCTGTATATTTTTTACTTATGTTTTTGTTTTCCTTAATCAAAGTGTGTCTTTTCAATCTTTTCAAAGAAGATTCTTTGGACTTACTAAATCACCTCAATTTTATACGTTTTCTGTTGTATTAAGTTCTGCTCATATCTTTATTTATCTTTTTTCTATGTTCTCAGGGTTTATTGTTTTGATCTTCTGATG
The DNA here is from genome assembly GCF_964341445.2 of Mesoplodon mirus. Taxonomy (NCBI): domain Eukaryota; kingdom Metazoa; phylum Chordata; class Mammalia; order Artiodactyla; family Ziphiidae; genus Mesoplodon; species Mesoplodon mirus. Next base: position 190,162,339 of record NC_138976.1, on the reverse strand, counting down.
TCAATTAAAACACTTGGTTATTCATTTTAATAAATATTTTACTTATAAAGATTGGAACTTTTGAAGATTCCAGCTTACTTGTAAGTTTCTAAGGGTCAGGTCCTCTCCATTGTTGCTGGCCTAAGGTTTAGTTCACCATATAGCAATGTATATATTGACCTATTTTCCCCTCGACTTTCTGTGATTCCCTACATCTCACCTTTCTTTGCAGACAAGCCATTTGAAATACCCTTAACTTATTTCACAGCCAATAAGTCATTGAAATAATGTGTATTTTTTAGAGAAATCTTCTTCTATAATTAGGCAGAAAATCTCACCTGCCATAGTTTTCAAAACAGCATAATTTCACTCTTCTCAATGCTTAATCTGTTGTATTACACAACCTTTGAGTATTTAGCTTTATCAATGACATGTACTTTAAAAATGATTTAGAGATCCTACCAGTCTTTGAAAACATCCTTGTTCCTTGTTTCAGTTCCAGTTTTATGTATATTGTCTGCCTTGCACCTGATTATTCCAACAATTGATGGATGGCCTTGGGAATCTAATTCTGGTATTGATAGTTTTTGCTGGGTGTCTCCCCTTGTAGCTGATTTCTTCACTATTGTGTAAATTTAGATCATGAGCTCATGTTTAGCTAAACAGCTGACCTTGTAAGACGCTTAGGTGTGAACGCTCGTAAGCTTCAGCAGAAAGTCGGCAAAGATTTATTTGTGTCCCACCAATGAGTTGCCCGCGAGAACGCCGTTTTCTACAAGTGTTGGTCCAATACTCCCTCAAGAGGCAGGGGACTCCGACAGGGCTGCTTGGCGGCCCCCGATCTGGGGGAGGGCAGTGGGCGGCCTGTGGCCCAGGCAGAAGCCTCTCTGCATGTGTCCCACGGACCCATCTGCCTGCGAACTTCTGTCACCTGGCAGGAAGCTACGATGCCCAGACCTATGGTTAGCTGTGCAGCGAGGTGTACTGTGCGGACAGGTTCCACACACACTTCAAGTAAGAAGTCAGCCTGAGTAGAAAGGTAAGAGTTTGGGCAGCTGTGCAGACAAAGAAGGCGCCCTTTGGCCTGGGCCTAAATGCTTGTGACACCCCACTGAACCTGCCGGGCTCTGAGGGCCCTGCACTGGGCCCCCTGCTCCCCTGCCCTTTGTTCAGTAACAGCAGAGATGGCCACACCCACTCCCTCAGTGAGGGCAGTGTTCCAATCTCCCTCAGGCCCGCCCCCTCTCCGCAGGTTACCATGGACTACAGAGGCTGCATTCTGAGGCCAGGGCGTTCTGAGAATGCCAAAGGCAGACATGATGACCTTAAATGATTTCCTCTTGTGTCAGGTTTGGCAAACTTTAGGAGCTAGGAAATGGTCCACTTTACAGAAATGTTCAAATTTACTGGCATTTCTTATATTCTCTGCTATAACATTGTCCTGATTCTTTCTGTATATTCTTTACTTATGTTTTTGTTTTCCTTAATCAAAGTGTGTCTTTTCAATCTTTTCAAAGAAGATTCTTTGGACTTACTAAATCACCTCAATTTTATACGTTTTCTGTTGTATTAAGTTCTGCTCATATCTTTATTTATCTTTTTTCTATGTTCTCAGGGTTTATTGTTTTCATCTTCTGATGTCAATTAAAACACTTGGTTATTCATTTTAATAAATATTTTACTTATAAAGATTTGAACTTTTGAAGATTCCAGCTTACTTGTAAGTTTCTAAGGGTCAGGTCCTCTCCATTGTTGCTGGCCTAAGGTTTAGTTCACCATATAGCAATGTATATATTGACCTATTTTCCCCTCGACTTTCTGTGATTCCCTACATCTCACTTTTCTTTGCAGACAAGCCATTTGAAATACCCTTAACTTATTTCACAGCCAATAAGTCATTGAAATAATGTGTATTTTTTAGAGAAATCTTCTTCTATAATTAGGCAGAAAATCTCACCTGCCATAGTTTTCAAAACAGCATAATTTCACTCCTCTCAATGCTTAATCTGTTGTATTACACAACCTTTGAGTATTTAGCTTTATCAATGACATGTACTTTAAAAATGTTTTAGAGATCCTACCAGTCTTTGAAAACATCCTTGTTCCTTGTTTCAGTTCCAGTTTTATGTATATTGTCTGCCTTGCACCTGATTATTCCAACAATTGATGGATGGCCTTGGGAATCTAATTCTGGTATTGATAGTTTTTGCTGGGTGTCTCCCCTTGTAGCTGATTTCTTCATTATTGTGTAAATTTAGATCATGAGCTCATGTTTAGCTAAACAGCTGACCTTGTAAGACGCTTAGGTGTGAACGCTCGTAAGCTTCAGCAGAAAGTCGGCAAAGATTTATTTGTGTCCCTCCAATGAGTTGCCCGCGAGAACCCCGTTTTCTACAAGTGTTGGTCCAATACTCAATCAAGAGGCAAGGGATTCCGACAGGGCTGCTTGGCGGCCCCCGATCTGGGCCAGGGGCAGTGGGCGGCCTGTGGCCCAGGCAGAAGCCTCTCTGCATGTGTCCCAGGGACCCATCTGCCTGCGAACTTCGGTCACCTGGCAGGAAGCTACGATGCCCAGACCTATGGTTAGCTGTGCAGCGAGGTGTACTGCGCGGACAGGTTCCACACACACTTCAAGTAAGAGGTCAGCCTGCGTGGAAAGGTGAGAGTTTGGGCAGCTGTGCAGACAAAGAAGGCGCCCTTTGGCCTGGGCCTAAATGCTTGTGACACCCCACTGGAACTGCCGGGCTCTGAGGGCCCTGCCCTGGGACCCCTGCTCCCCTGCCCTTTGTTCCGTCACAGCAGAGATGGCCACACCCACTCCCTCAGTGAGGGCAGTGTTCCAACCTCCCTCAGCCCCGCCCCCTCTCTGCAGGTTACCATGGACTACAGAGGCTGCATTCTGAGGCCAGGGCGTTCCGAGAATGCCAAGGGCAGACATGATGACCTTAAATGATTTCCTCTTGTGTCAGGTTTGGTAAACTTTAGGAGCTAGGAAATGGTCCACTTTACAGAAATGTTCAAATTTACTGGCATTTCTTATATTCTCTGCTATAACATTGTCCTGATTCTTTCTGTATATTCTTTACTTATGTTTTTGTTTTCCTTAATCAAAGTGTGTCTTTTCAATCTTTTCAAAGAAGATTCTTTGGACTTACTAAATCACCTCAATTTTATACGTTTTCTGTTGTATTAAGTTCTGCTCATATCTTTATTTATCTTTTTTCTATGTTCTCAGGGTTTATTGTTTTGATCTTCTGATGTCAATTAAAACACTTGGTTATTCATTTTTATAAATATTTTACTTATAAAGATTTGAACTTTTGAAGATTCCAGCTTACTTGTAAGTTTCTAAGGGTCAGGTCCTCTCCATTGTTGCTGGCCTAAGGTTTAGTTCACCATATAGCAATGTATATATTGACCAATTTTCCCCTCGACTTTCTGTGATTCCCTACATCTCACTTTTCTTTGCAGACAAGCCATTTGAAATACCCTTAACTTATTTCACAGCCAATAAGTCATTGAAATAATGTGTATTTTTTAGAGAAATCTTCTTCTATAATTAGGCAGAAAATCTCACCTGCCATAGTTTTCAAAACAGCATAATTTCACTCTTCTCAATGCTTAATCTGTTGTATTACACAACCTTTGAGTATTTAGCTTTATCAATGACATGTACTTTAAAAATGTTTTAGAGATCCTACCAGTCTTTGAAAACATCCTTGTTCCTTGTTTCAGTTCCAGTTTTATGTATATTTTCTGCCTTGCACCTGATTATTCCAACAATTGATGGATGGCCTTGGGAATCTAATTCTGGTATTGATAGTTTTTGCTGGGTGTCTCCCCTTGTAGCTGATTTTTTCATTATTGTGTAAATTTAGATCATGAGCTCATGTTTAGCTAAACAGCTGACCTTGTAAGACGCTTAGGTGTGAACGCTCGTAAGCTTCAGCAGAAAGTCGGCAAAGATTTATTTGTGTCCCTCCAATGAGTTGCCCGCGAGAACCCCGTTTTCTACAAGTGTTGGTCCAATACTCCATCAAGAGGCAAGGGATTCCGACAGGGCTGCTTGGCGGCCCCCGATCTGGGCCAGGGGCTGTGGGCGGCCTGTGGCCGAGGCAGAAGCCTCTCTGCATGTGTCCAAGGGACCCATCTGCCTGCGAACTTCGGTCACCTGGCAGGAAGCTACGATGCCCAGACCTATGGTTAGCTGTGCAGCGAGGTGTACTGCGCGGACAGGTTCCACACACACTTCAAGTAAGAGGTCGGCCTGAGTGGAAAGGTGAGAGTTTGGGCAGCTGTGCAGACAAAGTAGGCGCCCTTTGGCCTGGGCCTAAATGCTTGTGACACCCCACTGGAACTGCCGGGCTCTGAGGGCCCTGCCCTGGGCTCCCTGCTCCCCTGCCCTTTGTTCCGTCACAGCAGAGATGGCCACACCCACTCCCTCAGTGAGGGCAGTGTTCCAACCTCCCTCAGCCCCGCCCCCTCTCCGCAGGTTACCATGGAGTACAGAGGCTGCATTCTGAGGCCAGGGCGTTCCGAGAATGCCAAGGGCAGACATGATGACCTTAAATGATTTCCTCTTGTGTCAGGTTGGGTAAACTTTAGGAGCTAGGAAATGGTCCACTTTACAGAAATGTTCAAATTTACTGGCATTTCTTATATTCTCTGCTATAACATTGTCCTGATTCTTTCTGTATATTCTTTACTTATGTTTTTGTTTTCCTTAATCAAAGTGTGTCTTTTCAATCTTTTCAAAGAAGATTCTTTGGACTTACTAAATCACCTCAATTTTATACGTTTTCTGTTGTATTAAGTTCTGCTCATATCTTTATTTATCTTTTTTCTATGTTCTCAGGGTTTATTGTTTTGATCTTCTGATGTCAATTAAAACACTTGGTTATTCATTTTAATAAATATTTTACTTATAAAGATTTGAACTTTTGAAGATTCCAGCTTACTTGTAAGTTTCTAAGGGTCAGGTCCTCTCCATTGTTGCTGGCCTAAGGTTTAGTTCACCATATAGCAATGTATATATTGACCTATTTTCCCCTCGACTTTCTGTGATTCCCTACATCTCACCTTTCTTTGCAGACAAGCCATTTGAAATACCCTTAACTTATTTCACAGCCAATAAGTCATTGAAATAATGTGTATTTTTTAGAGAAATCTTCTTATATAATTAGGCAGAAAATCTCACCTGCCATAGTTTTCAAAACAGCATAATTTCACTCTTCTCAATGCTTAATCTGTTGTATTACACAACCTTTGAGTATTTAGCTTTATCAATGACATGTACTTTAAAAATGTTTTAGAGATCCTACCAGTCTTTGAAAACATCCTTGTTCCTTGTTTCAGTTCCAGTTTTATGTATATTGTCTGCCTTGCACCTGATTATTCCAACAATTGATGGATGGCCTTGGGAATCTAATTCTGGTATTGATAGTTTTTGCTGGGTGTCTCCCCTTGTAGCTGATTTCTTCATTATTGTGTAAATTTAGATCATGAGCTCATGTTTAGCTAAACAGCTGACCTTGTAAGACGCTTAGGTGTGAACGCTCGTAAGCTTCAGCAGAAAGTCGGCAAAGATTTATTTGTGTCCCACCAATGAGTTGCCCGCGAGAACGCCGTTTTCTACAAGTGTTGGTCCAATACTCCCTCAAGAGGCAGGGGACTCCGACAGGGCTGCTTGGCGGCCCCCGATCTGGGGCAGGGGCAGTGGGCGGCCTGTGGCCCAGGCAGAAGCCTCTCTGCATGTGTCCCAGGGACCCATCTGCCTGCGAACTTCGGTCACATGGCAGGAAGCTACGATGCCCAGACCTATGGTTAGCTGTGCAGCGAGGTGTACTGTGCGGACAGGTTCCACACACACTTCAAGTAAGAAGTCAGCCTGAGTAGAAAGGTAAGAGTTTGGGCAGCTGTGCAGACAAAGAAGGCGCCCTTTGGCCTCGGCCTAAATGCTTGTGACACCCCACTGAACCTGCCGGGCTCTGAGGGCCCTGCCCTGGGCCCCCTGCTCCCCTGCCCTTTGTTCAGTAACAGCAGTGATGGCCACACCCACTCCCTCAGTGAGGGCAGTGTTCCAATCTCCCTCAGGCCCGCCCCCTCTCCGCAGGTTACCATGGACTACAGAGGCTGCATTCTGAGGCCAGGGCGTTCTGAGAGTGCCAAAGGCAGACATGATGACCTTAAATGATTTCCTCTTGTGTCAGGTTTGGTAAACTTTAGGAGCTAGGAAATGGTCCACTTTACAGAAATGTTCAAATTTACTGGCATTTCTTATATTCTCTGCTATAACATTGTCCTGATTCTTTCTGTATATTTTTTACTTATGTTTTTGTTTTCCTTAATCAAAGTGTGTCTTTTCAATCTTTTCAAAGAAGATTCTTTGGACTTACTAAATCACCTCAATTTTATATGTTTTCTGTTGTATTAAGTTCTGCTCATATCTTTATTTATCTTTTTTCTATGTTCTCAGGGTTTATTGTTTTGATCTTCTGATGTCAATTAAAACACTTGGTTATTCATTTTAATAAATATTTTACTTATAAAGATTTGAACTTTTGAAGATTCCAGCTTACTTGTAAGTTTCTAAGGGTCAGGTCCTCTCCATTGTTGCTGGCCTAAGGTTTAGTTCACCATATAGCAATGTATATATTGACCTATTTTCCCCTCGACTTTCTGTGATTCCCTACATCTCACCTTTCTTTGCAGACAAGCCATTTGAAATACCCTTAACTTATTTCACAGCCAATAAGTCATTGAAATAATGTGTATTTTTTAGAGAAATCTTCTTATATAATTAGGCAGAAAATCTCACCTGCCATAGTTTTCAAAACAGCATAATTTCACTCTTCTCAATGCTTAATCTGTTGTATTACACAACCTTTGAGTATTTAGCTTTATCAATGACATGTACTTTAACAATGTTTTAGAGATCCTACCAGTCTTTGAAAACATCCTTGTTCCATGTTTCAGTTCCAGTTTTATGTATATTTTCTGCCTTGCACCTGATTATTCCAACAATTGATGGATGGACTTGGGAATCTAATTCTGGTATTGATAGTTTTTGCTGGGTGTCTCCCCTTGTAGCTGATTTCTTCATTATTGTGTAAATTTAGATCATGAGCTCATGTTTAGCTAAACAGCTGACCTTGTAAGACGCTTAGGTGTGAACGCTCGTAAGCTTCAGCAGAAAGTCGGCAAAGATTTATTTGTGTCCCTCCAATGAGTTGCCCGCGAGAACCCCGTTTTCTACAAGTGTTGGTCCAATACTCCCTCAAGAGGCAGGGGATTCCGACAGGGCTGCTTTGCGGACCCCGATCTGGGCCAGGGGCTGTGGGCGGCCTGTGGCCCAGGCAGAAGCCTCTCTGCATGTGTCCCAGGGACCCATCTGCCTGCGAACTTCGGTCACCTGGCAGGAAGCTACGATGCCCAGACCTATGGTTAGCTGTGCAGCGAGGTGTACTGCGCGGACATGTTCCACACACACTTCAAGTAAGAGGTCGGCCTGAGTGGAAAGGTGAGAGTTTGGGCAGCTGTGCAGACAAAGAAGGCGCCCTTTGGCCTGGGCCTAAATGCTTGTGACACCCCACTGGACCTGCCGGGCTCTGAGGGCCCTGCCCTGGGCCCCCTGCTCCCCTGCCCTTTGTTCCGTCACAGCAGAGATGGCCACACCCACTCCTCAGTGAGGGCAGTGTTCCAACCTCCCTCAGCCCCGCCCCCTCTCTGCAGGTTACCATGGACTACAGAGGCTGCATTCTGAGGCCAGGGCGTTCCGAGAATGCCAAGGGCAGACATGATGACCTTAAATCATTTCCTCTTGTGTCAGGTTGGGTAAACTTTAGGAGCTAGGAAATGGTCCACTTTACAGAAATGTTCAAATTTACTGGCATTTCTTATATTCTCTGCTATAACATTGTCCTGATTCTTTCTGTATATTTTTTACTTATGTTTTTGTTTTCCTTAATCAAAGTGTGTCTTTTCAATCTTTTCAAAGAAGATTCTTTGGACTTACTAAATCACCTCAATTTTATACGTTTTCTGTTGTATTAAGTTCTGCTCATATCTTTATTTATCTTTTTTCTATGTTCTCAGGGTTTATTGTTTTGATCTTCTGATGTCAATTAAAACACTTGGTTATTCATTTTAATAAATATTTTACTTATAAAGATTGGAACTTTTGAAGATTCCAGCTTACTTGTAAGTTTCTAAGGGTCAGGTCCTCTCCATTGTTGCTGGCCTAAGGTTTAGTTCACCATATAGCAATGTATATATTGACCTATTTTCCCCTCGACTTTCTGTGATTCCCTACATCTCACCTTTCTTTGCAGACAAGCCATTTGAAATACCCTTAACTTATTTCACAGCCAATAAGTCATTGAAATAATGTGTATTTTTTAGAGAAATCTTCTTCTATAATTAGGCAGAAAATCTCACCTGCCATAGTTTTCAAAACAGCATAATTTCACTCTTCTCAATGCTTAATCTGTTGTATTACACAACCTTTGAGTATTTAGCTTTATCAATGACATGTACTTTAAAAATGTTTTAGAGATCCTACCAGTCTTTGAAAACATCCTTGTTCCTTGTTTCAGTTCCAGTTTTATGTATATTGTCTGCCTTGCACCTGATTATTCCAACAATTGATGGATGGCCTTGGGAATCTAATTCTGGTATTGATAGTTTTTGCTGGGTGTCTCCCCTTGTAGCTGATTTCTTCATTATTGTGTAAATTTAGATCATGAGCTCATGTTTAGCTAAACAGCTGACCTTGTAAGACGCTTAGGTGTGAACGCTCGTAAGCTTCAGCAGAAAGTCGGCAAAGATTTATTTGTGTCCCACCAATGAGTTGCCCGCGAGAACGCCGTTTTCTACAAGTGTTGGTCCAATACTCCCTCAAGAGGCAGGGGACTCCGACAGGGCTGCTTGGCGGCCCCCGATCTGGGGGAGGGGCAGTGGGCGGCCTGTGGCCCAGGCAGAAGCCTCTCTGCATGTGTCCCAGGGACCCATCTGCCTGCGAACTTCTGTCACCTGGCAGGAAGCTACGATGCCCAGACCTATGGTTAGCTGTGCAGCGAGGTGTACTGTGCGGACAGGTTCCACACACACTTCAAGTAAGAAGTCAGCCTGAGTAGAAAGGTAAGAGTTTGGGCAGCTGTGCAGACAAAGAAGGCGCCCTTTGGCCTGGGCCTAAATGCTTGTGACACCCCACTGAACCTGCCGGGCTCTGAGGGCCCTGCACTGGGCCCCCTGCTCCCCTGCCCTTTGTTCAGTAACAGCAGAGATGGCCACACCCACTCCCTCAGTGAGGGCAGTGTTCCAATCTCCCTCAGGCCCGCCCCCTCTCCGCAGGTTACCATGGACTACAGAGGCTGCATTCTGAGGCCAGGGCGTTCTGAGAATGCCAAAGGCAGACATGATGACCTTAAATGATTTCCTCTTGTGTCAGGTTTGGCAAACTTTAGGAGCTAGGAAATGGTCCACTTTACAGAAATGTTCAAATTTACTGGCATTTCTTATATTCTCTGCTATAACATTGTCCTGATTCTTTCTGTATATTCTTTACTTATGTTTTTGTTTTCCTTAATCAAAGTGTGTCTTTTGAATCTTTTCAAAGAAGATTCTTTGTACTTACTAAATCACCTAAATTTTATGTGTTTTCTGTTGTATTAAGTTCTGCTCATATCTTTATTTATCTTTTTTCTATGTTCTCAGGGTTTATTGTTTTCATCTTCTGATGTCAATTAAAACAATTTGTTATTCATTTTAATAAATATTTTACTTATAAAGATTTGAACTTTTGAAGATTCCAGCTTACTTGTAAGTTTCTAAGGGTCAGGTCCTCTCCATTGTTGCTGGCCTAAGGTTTAGTTCACCATATAGCAATGTATATATTGACCTATTTTCCCCTCGACTTTCTGTGATTCCCTACAACTCACCTTTCTTTGCAGACAAGCCATTTGAAATACCCTTAACTTATTTCACAGCCAATAAGTCATTGAAATAATGTGTATTTTTTAGAGAAATCTTCTTATATAATTAGGCAGAAAATCTCACCTGCCATAGTTTTCAAAACAGCATAATTTCACTCTTCTCAATGCTTAATCTGTTGTATTACACAACCTTTGAGTATTTAGCTTTATCAATGACATGTACTTTAAAAATGTTTTAGAGATCCTACCAGTCTTTGAAAACATCCTTGTTCCTTGTTTCAGTTCCAGTTTTATGTATATTTTCTGCCTTGCACCTGATTATTCCAACAATTGATGGATGGCCTTGGGAATCTAATTCTGGTATTGATAGTTTTTGCTGGGTGTCTCCCCTTGTAGCTGATTTCTTCATTATTGTGTAAATTTAGATCATGAGCTCATGTTTAGCTAAACAGCTGACCTTGTAAGACGCTTAGGTGTGAACGCTCGTAAGCTTCAGCAGAAAGTCGGCCAAGATTTATTTGTGTCCCTCCAATGAGTTGCCCGCGAGAACCCCGTTTTCTACAAGTGTTGGTCCAATACTCCCTCAAGAGGCAGGGGATTCCGACAGGGCTGCTTGGCGGCCCCCGATCTGGGGCAGGGGCAGTGGGCGGCCTGTGGCCCAGGCAGAAGCCTCTGTGCATGTGTCCCAGGGACCCATCTGCCTGCGAACTTTGGGCACCTGGCAGGAAGCTACGATGCCCAGACCTATGGTTAGCTGTGCAGCGAGGTGTACTGCGCGGACAGGTTCCACACACACTTCAAGTAAGAGGTCGGCCTGAGTGGAAAGGTGAGAGTTTGGGCAGCTGTGCAGACAAAGAAGGCGCCCTTTGGCCTGGGCCTAAATGCTTGTGACACCCCACTGGAACTGCCGGGCTCTGAGGGCCCTGCCCTGGGCCCCCTGCTCCCCTGCCCTTTGTTCCGTCACAGCAGAGATGGCCACACCCACTCCCTCAGTGAGGGCAGTGTTCCAACCTCCCTCAGCCCCGCCCCCTCTCTGCAGTTTACCATGGACTACAGAGGCTGCATTCTGAGGCCAGGGCATTCCGAGAATGCCAAGGGCAGACATGATGACCTTAAATCATTTCCTCTTGTGTCAGGTTTGGTAAACTTTAGGAGCTAGGAAATGGTCCACTTTACAGAAATGTTCAAATTTACTGGCATTTCTTATATTCTCTGCTATAACATTGTCCTGATTCTTTCTGTATATTCTTTACTTATGTTTTTGTTTTCCTTAATCAAAGTGTGTCTTTTCAATCTTTTCAAAGAAGATTCTTTGGACTTACTAAATCACCTCAATTTTATACGTTTTCTGTTGTATTAAGTTCTGCTCATATCTTTATTTATCTTTTTTCTATGTTCTCAGGGTTTATTGTTTTGATCTTCTGATGTCAATTAAAACACTTGGTTATTCATTTCAATAAATATTTTGCTTATAAAGATTTGAACTTTTGAAGATTCCAGCTTACTTGTAAGTTTCTAAAGGTCAGGTCCTCTCCATTGTTGCTGGCCTAAGGTTTAATTCACCATATAGCAATGTATATATTGACCTATTTTCCCCTCGACTTTCTGTGATTCCCTACATCTCACCTTTCTTTGCAGACAAGCCATTTGAAATACCCTTAACTTATTTCACAGCCAATAAGTCATTGAAATAATGTGTATTTTTTAGAGAAATCTTCTTATATAATTAGGCAGAAAATCTCACCTGCCATAGTTTTCAAAACAGCATAATTTCACTCTTCTCAATGCTTAATCTGTTGTATTACACAACCTTTGAGTATTTAGCTTTATCAATGACATGTACTTTAAAAATGTTTTAGAGATACTACCAGTCTTTGAAAACATCCTTGTTCCTTGTTTCAGTTCCAGTTTTATGTATATTGTCTGCCTTGCACCTGATTATTCCAACAATTGATGGATGGCCTTGGGAATCTAATTCTGGTATTGATAGTTTTTGCTGGGTGTCTCCCCTTGTAGCTGATTTCTTCATTATTGTGTAAATTTAGATCATGAGCTCATGTTTAGCTAAACAGCTGACCTTGTAAGACGCTTAGGTGTGAACGCTCCTAAGCTTCAGCAGAAAGTCGGCAAAGATTTATTTGTGTCCCACCAATGAGTTGCCCGCGAGAACGCCGTTTTCTACAAGTGTTGGTCCAATACTCCCTCAAGAGGCAGGGGACTCCGACAGGGCTGCTTGGCGGCCCCCGATCTGGGGCAGGGGCAGTGGGCGGCCTGTGGCCCAGGCAGAAGCCTCTCTGCATGTGTCCCAGGGACCCATCTGCCTGCGAACTTCGGTCACCTAGCAGGAAGCTACGATGCCCAGACCTATGGTTAGCTGTGCAGCGAGGTGTACTGTGCGGACAGGTTCCACACACACTTCAAGTAAGAAGTCAGCCTGAGTAGAAAGGTAAGAGTTTGGGCAGCTGTGCAGACAAAGAAGGCGCCCTTTGGCCTCGGCCTAAATGCTTGTGACACCCCACTGAACCTGCCGGGCTCTGAGGGCCCTGCCCTGGGCCCCCTGCTCCCCTGCCCTTTGTTCAGTAACAGCAGTGATGGCCACACCCACTCCCTCAGTGAGGGCAGTGTTCCAATCTCCCTCAGGCCCGCCCCCTCTCTGCAGGTTACCATGGACTACAGAGGCTGCATTCTGAGGCCAGGGCGTTCTGAGAATGCCAAGGGCAGACATGATGACCTTAAATGATTTCCTCTTGTGTCAGGTTTGGTAAACTTTAGGAGCTAAGAAGTGGTCCACTTTACAGAAATGTTCAAATTTACTGGCATTTCTTATATTCTCTGCTATAACATTGTCCTGATTCTTTCTGTATATTCTTTACTTATGTTTTTGTTTTCCTTAATCAAAGTGTGTCTTTTCAATCTTTTCAAAGAAGATTCTTTGGACTTACTAAATCACCTCAATTTTATACGTTTTCTGTTGTATTAAGTTCTGCTCATATCTTTATTTATCTTTTTTCTATGTTCTCAGGGTTTATTGTTTTCATCTTCTGATGTCAATTAAAACACTTGGTTATTCATTTTAATAAATATTTTACTTATAAAGATTGGAACTTTTGAAGATTCCAGCTTACTTGTAAGTTTCTAAGGGTCAGGTCCTCTCCATTGTTGCTGGCCTAAGGTTTAGTTCACCATATAGCAATGTATATATTGACCTATTTTCCCCTCGACTTTCTGTGATTCCCTACATCTCACTTTTCTTTGCAGACAAGCCATTTGAAATACCCTTAACTTATTTCACAGCCAATAAGTCATTGAAATAATGTGTATTTTTTAGAGAAATCTTCTTCTATAATTAGGCAGAAAATCTCACCTGCCATAGTTTTCAAAACAGCATAATTTCACTCCTCTCAATGCTTAATCTGTTGTATTACACAACCTTTGAGTATTTAGCTTTATCAATGACATGTACTTTAAAAATGTTTTAGAGATCCTACCAGTCTTTGAAAACATCCTTGTTCCTTGTTTCAGTTCCAGTTTTATGTATATTTTCTGCCTTGCACCTGATTATTCCAACAATTGATGGATGGCCTTGGGAATCTAATTCTGGTATTGATAGTTTTTGCTGGGTGTCTCCCCTTGTAGCTGATTTCTTCATTATTGTGTAAATTTAGATCATGAGCTCATGTTTAGCTAAACAGCTGACCTTGTAAGACGCTTAGGTGTGAACGCTCGTAAGCTTCAGCAGAAAGTCGGCAAAGATTTATTTGTGTCCCTCCAATGAGTTGCCCGCGAGAACCCCGTTTTCTACAAGTGTTGGTCCAATACTCAATCAAGAGGCAAGGGATTCCGACAGGGCTGCTTGGCGGCCCCCGATCTGGGCCAGGGGCTGTGGGCGGCCTGTGGCCCAGGCAGAAGCCTCTCTGCATGTGTCCCAGGGACCCATCTGCCTGCGAACTTTGGGCACCTGGCAGGAAGCTACGATGCCCAGACCTATGGTTAGCTGTGCAGCGAGGTGTACTGCGCGGACAGGTTCCACACACACTTCAAGTAAGAGGTCGGCCTGAGTGGAAAGGTGAGAGTTTGGGCAGCTGTGCAGACAAAGAAGGCGCCCTTTGGCCTGGGCCTAAATGCTTGTGACACCCCACTGGAACTGCCGGGCTCTGAGGGCCCTGCCCTGGGCCCCCTGCTCCCCTGCCCTTTGTTCCGTCACAGCAGAGATGGCCACACCCACTCCCTCAGTGAGGGCAGTGTTCCAACCTCCCTCAGCCCCGCCCCCTCTCTGCAGTTTACCATGGACTACAGAGGCTGCATTCTGAGGCCAGGGCATTCCGAGAATGCCAAGGGCAGACATGATGACCTTAAATCATTTCCTCTTGTGTCAGGTTTGGTAAACTTTAGGAGCTAGGAAATGGTCCACTTTACAGAAATGTTCAAATTTACTGGCATTTCTTATATTCTCTGCTATAACATTGTCCTGATTCTTTCTGTATATTCTTTACTTATGTTTTTGTTTTCCTTAATCAAAGTGTGTCTTTTCAATCTTTTCAAAGAAGATTCTTTGGACTTACTAAATCACCTCAATTTTATACGTTTTCTGTTGTATTAAGTTCTGCTCATATCTTTATTTATCTTTTTTCTATGTTCTCAGGGTTTATTGTTTTGATCTTCTGATGTCAATTAAAACACTTGGTTATTCATTTCAATAAATATTTTGCTTATAAAGATTTGAACTTTTGAAGATTCCAGCTTACTTGTAAGTTTCTAAAGGTCAGGTCCTCTCCATTGTTGCTGGCCTAAGGTTTAATTCACCATATAGCAATGTATATATTGACCTATTTTCCCCTCGACTTTCTGTGATTCCCTACATCTCACCTTTCTTTGCAGACAAGCCATTTGAAATACCCTTAACTTATTTCACAGCCAATAAGTCATTGAAATAATGTGTATTTTTTAGAGAAATCTTCTTCTATAATTAGGCAGAAAATCTCACCTGCCATAGTTTTCAAAACAGCATAATTTCACTCTTCTCAATGCTTAATCTGTTGTATTACACAACCTTTGAGTATTTAGCTTTATCAATGACATGTACTTTAAAAATGTTTTAGAGATACTACCAGTCTTTGAAAACATCCTTGTTCCTTGTTTCAGTTCCAGTTTTATGTATATTGTCTGCCTTGCACCTGATTATTCCAACAATTGATGGATGGCCTTGGGAATCTAATTCTGGTATTGATAGTTTTTGCTGGGTGTCTCCCCTTGTAGCTGATTTCTTCATTATTGTGTAAATTTAGATCATGAGCTCATGTTTAGCTAAACAGCTGACCTTGTAAGACGCTTAGGTGTGAACGCTCCTAAGCTTCAGCAGAAAGTCGGCAAAGATTTATTTGTGTCCCACCAATGAGTTGCCCGCGAGAACGCCGTTTTCTACAAGTGTTGGTCCAATACTCCCTCAAGAGGCAGGGGACTCCGACAGGGCTGCTTGGCGGCCCCCGATCTGGGGCAGGGGCAGTGGGCGGCCTGTGGCCCAGGCAGAAGCCTCTGTGCATGTGTCCCAGGGACCCATCTGCCTGCGAACTTTGGGCACCTGGCAGGAAGCTACGATGCCCAGACCTATGGTTAGCTGTGCAGCGAGGTGTACTGCGCGGACAGGTTCCACACACACTTCAAGTAAGAGGTCGGCCTGAGTGGAAAGGTGAGAGTTTGGGCAGCTGTGCAGACAAAGAAGGCGCCCTTTGGCCTGGGCCTAAATGCTTGTGACACCCCACTGGAACTGCCGGGCTCTGAGGGCCCTGCCCTGGGCCCCCTGCTCCCCTGCCCTTTGTTCCGTCACAGCAGAGATGGCCACACACACTCCCTCAGTGAGGGCAGTGTTCCAACCTCCCTCAGCCCC
The DNA here is from genome assembly GCF_964341445.2 of Mesoplodon mirus. Classification (NCBI taxonomy): domain Eukaryota; kingdom Metazoa; phylum Chordata; class Mammalia; order Artiodactyla; family Ziphiidae; genus Mesoplodon; species Mesoplodon mirus. Next base: position 190,146,544 of record NC_138976.1, on the reverse strand, counting down.
GCCCCCTCTCCGCAGGTTACCATGGACTACAGAGGCTGCATTCTGAGGCCAGGGCGTTCCGAGAATGCCAAGGGCAGACATGATGACCTTAAATGATTTCCTCTTGTGTCAGGTTTGGTAAACTTTAGGAGCTAGGAAGTGGTCCACTTTACAGAAATGTTCAAATTACTGGCATTTCTTATATTCTCTGCTATAACATTGTCCTGATTCTTTCTGTATATTCTTTACTTATGTTTTTGTTTTCCTTAATCAAAGTGTGTCTTTTCAATCTTTTCAAAGAAGATTCTTTGGACTTACTAAATCACCTCAATTTTATACGTTTTCTGTTGTATTAAGTTCTGCTCATATCTTTATTTATCTTTTTTCTATGTTCTCAGGGTTTATTGTTTTCATCTTCTGATGTCAATTAAAACACTTGGTTATTCATTTTAATAAATATTTTACTTATAAAGATTGGAACTTTTGAAGATTCCAGCTTACTTGTAAGTTTCTAAGGGTCAGGTCCTCTCCATTGTTGCTGGCCTAAGGTTTAGTTCACCATATAGCAATGTATATATTGACCTATTTTCCCCTCGACTTTCTGTGATTCCCTACATCTCACTTTTCTTTGCAGACAAGCCATTTGAAATACCCTTAACTTATTTCACAGCCAATAAGTCATTGAAATAATGTGTATTTTTTAGAGAAATCTTCTTCTATAATTAGGCAGAAAATCTCACCTGCCATAGTTTTCAAAACAGCATAATTTCACTCCTCTCAATGCTTAATCTGTTGTATTACACAACCTTTGAGTATTTAGCTTTATCAATGACATGTACTTTAAAAATGTTTTAGAGATCCTACCAGTCTTTGAAAACATCCTTGTTCCTTGTTTCAGTTCCAGTTTTATGTATATTTTCTGCCTTGCACCTGATTATTCCAACAAATGATGGATGGCCTTGGGAATCTAATTCTGGTATTGATAGTTTTTGCTGGGTGTCTCCCCTTGTAGCTGATTTCTTCATTATTGTGTAAATTTAGATCATGAGCTCATGTTTAGCTAAACAGCTGACCTTGTAAGACGCTTAGGTGTGAACGCTGTAAGCTTCAGCAGAAAGTCGGCAAAGATTTATTTGTGTCCCTCCAATGAGTTGCCCGCGAGAACCCCGTTTTCTACAAGTGTTGGTCCAATACTCCCTCAAGAGGCAGGGGATTCCGACAGGGCTGCTTGGCGGCCCCCGATCTGGGGCAGGGGCAGTGGGCGGCCTGTGGCCCAGGCAGAAGCCTCTCTGCATGTGTCCAAGGGACCCATCTGCCTGCGAACTTCGGTCACCTGGCAGGAAGCTACAATGCTCAGACCTATGTTTAGCTGTGAGGCGAGGTGTACTGTGCGGACAGGTTCCACACACACTTCAAGTAAGAAGTCAGCCTGAGTAGAAAGGTAAGAGTTTGGGCAGCTGTGCAGACAAAGAAGGCGCCCTTTGGCCTGGCCTAAATGCTTGTGACACCCCACTGAACCTGCCGCGCTCTGAGGGCCCTGCACTGGGCCCCCTGCTCCCCTGCCCTTTGTTCAGTCACAGCAGAGATGGCCACACCCACTCCCTCAGTGAGGGCAGTGTTCCAATCTCCCTCAGACCCGGCCCCTCTCCGCAGGTTACCATGGACTACAGAGGCTGCATTCTGAGGCCAGGGCATTCTGAGAATGCCAAAGGCAGACATGATGACCTTAAATGATTTCCTCTTGTGTCAGGTTTGGTAAACTTTAGGAGCTAGGAAATGGTCCACTTTACAGAAATGTTCAAATTTACTGGCATTTCATATATTCTCTGCTATAACATTGTCCTGATTCTTTCTGTATATTCTTTACTTATGTTTTTGTTTTCCTTAATCAAAGTGTGTCTTTTCAATCTTTTCAAAGAAGATTCTTTGGACTTACTAAATCACCTCAATTTTATACGTTTTCTGTTGTATTAAGTTCTGCTCATATCTTTATTTATCTTTTTTCTATGTTCTCAGGGTTTATTGTTTTGATCTTCTGATGTCAATTAAAACACTTGGTTATTCATTTTAATAAATATTTTACTTATAAAGATTTGAACTTTTGAAGATTCCAGCTTACTTGTAAGTTTCTAAGGGTCAGGTCCTCTCCATTGTTGCTGGCCTAAGGTTTAGTTCACCATATAGCAATGTATATATTGACCTATTTTCCCCTCGACTTTCTGTGATTCCCTACATCTCACCTTTCTTTGAAGACAAGCCATTTGAAATACCCTTAACTTATTTCACAGCCAATAAGTCATTGAAATAATGTGTATTTTTTAGAGAAATCTTCTTATATAATTAGGCAGAAAATCTCACCTGCCATAGTTTTCAAAACAGCATAATTTCACTCTTCTCAATGCTTAATCTGTTGTATTACACAACCTTTGAGTATTTAGCTTTATCAATGACATGTACTTTAACAATGTTTTAGAGATCCTACCAGTCTTTAGAAAACATCCTTGTTCCTTGTTTCAGTTCCAGTTTTATGTATATTTTCTGCCTTGCACCTGATTATTCCAACAATTGATGGATGGCCTTGGGAATCTAATTCTGGTATTGATAGTTTTTGCTGGGTGTCTCCCCTTGTAGCTGATTTCTTCATTATTGTGTAAATTTAGATCATGAGCTCATGTTTAGCTAAACAGCTGACCTTGTAAGACGCTTAGGTGTGAACGCTCGTAAGCTTCAGCAGAAAGTCGGCCAAGATTTATTTGTGTCCCTCCAATGAGTTGCCCGCGAGAACCCCGTTTTCTACAAGTGTTGGTCCAATACTCCCTCAAGAGGCAGGGGATTCCGACAGGGCTGCTTGGCGGCCCCCGATCTGGGGCAGGGGCAGTGGGCGGCCTGTGGCCCAGGCAGAAGCCTCTCTGCATGTGTCCCATGGACCCATCTGCCTGCGAACTTCGGTCACCTGGCAGGAAGCTACGATGCCCAGACCTATGGTTAGCTGTGCAGCGAGGTGTACTGCGCGGACAGGTTCCACACACACTTCAAGTAAGAGGTCGGCCTGAGTGGAAAGGTGAGAGTTTGGGCAGCTGTGCAGACAAAGAAGGCGCCCTTTGGCCTGGGCCTAAATGCTTGTGACACCCCACTGGAACTGCCGGGCTCTGAGGGCCCTGCCCTGGGCCCCCTGCTCCCCTGCCCTTTGTTCCGTCACAGCAGAGATGGCCACACCCACTCCCTCAGTGAGGGCAGTGTTCCAACCTCCCTCAGCCCCGCCCCCTCTCCGCAGGTTACCATGGACTACAGAGGCTGCATTCTGAGGCCAGGGCGTTCCGAGAATGCCAAGGGCAGACATGATGACCTTAAATGATTTCCTCTTGTGTCAGGTTTGGTAAACTTTAGGAGCTAGGAAATGGTCCACTTTACAGAAATGTTCAAATTTACTGGCATTTCTTATATTCTCTGCTATAACATTGTCCTGATTCTTTCTGTATATTCTTTACTTATGTTTTTGTTTTCCTTAATCAAAGTGTGTCTTTTCAATCTTTTCAAAGAAGATTCTTTGGACTTACTAAATCACCACAATTTTATACGTTTTCTGTTGTATTAAGTTCTGCTCATATCTTTATTTATCTTTTTTCTATGTTCTCAGGGTCTATTGTTTTCATCTTCTGATGTCAATTAAAACACTTGGTTATTCATTTTAATAAATATTTTACTTATAAAGATTTGAACTTTTGAAGATTCCAGCTTACTTGTAAGTTTCTAAGGGTCAGGTCCTCTCCATTGTTGCTGGCCTAAGGTTTAGTTCACCATATAGCAATGTATATATTGACCTATTTTCCCCTCGACTTTCTGTGATTCCCTACATCTCACTTTTCTTTGCAGACAAGCCATTTGAAATACACTTAACTTATTTCACAGCCAATAAGTCATTGAAATAATGTGTATTTTTTATAGAAATCTTCTTCTATAATTAGGCAGAAAGTCTCACCTGCCATAGTTTTCAAAACAGCATAATTTCACTCTTCTCAATGCTTAATCTGTTGTATTACACAACCTTTGAGTATTTAGCTTTATCAATGACATGTACTTTAAAAATGTTTTAGAGATCCTACCAGTCTTTGAAAACATCCTTGTTCCTTGTTTCAGTTCCAGTTTTATGTATATTTTCTGCCTTGCACCTGATTATTCCAACAATTGATGGATGGCCTTGGGAATCTAATTCTGGTATTGATAGTTTTTGCTGGGTGTCTCCCCTTGTAGCTGATTTCTTCATTATTGTGTAAATTTAGATCATGAGCTCATGTTTAGCTAAACAGCTGACCTTGTAAGACGCTTAGGTGTGAACGCTCGTAAGCTTCAGCAGAAAGTCGGCAAAGATTTATTTGTGTCCCTCCAATGAGTTGCCCACGAGAATGCCGTTTTCTACAAGTGTTGGTCCAATACTCCCTCAAGAGGCAAGGGATTCCTACAGGGCTGCTTGGCGGCCCCAGATCTGGAGCAGGGGCAGTGGGCGGCCTGTGGCCCAGGCAGAAGCCTCTCTGCATGTGTCCCAGGGACCCATCTGCCTGCGAACTTCGGTCACCTGGCAGGAAGCTACGATGCCCAGACCTATGGTTAGCTGTGCAGCGAGGTGTACTGCGCGGACAGGTTCCACACACACTTCAAGTAAGAGGTCGGCCTGAGTGGAAAGGTGAGAGTTTGGGCAGCTGTGCAGACAAAGAAGGCGCCCTTTGGCCTGGGCCTAAATGCTTGTGACACCCCACTGGACCTGCCGGGCTCTGAGGGCCCTGCCCTGGGCCCCCTGCTCCCCTGCCCTTTGTTCCGTCACAGCAGAGATGGCCACACCCACTCCCTCAGTGAGGGCAGTGTTCCAACTTCCCTCAGCCCCGCCCCCTCTCCGCAGGTTATCATGGACTACAGAGGCTGCATTCTGAGGCCAGGGCGTTCCGAGAATGCCAAGGGCAGACATGATGACCTTAAATGATTTCCTCTTGTGTCAGGTTTGGTAAACTTTAGGAGCTAGGAAATGGTCCACTTTACAGAAATGTTCAAATTTACTGGCATTTCTTATATTCTCTGCTATAACATTGTCCTGATTCTTTCTGTATATTCTTTACTTATGTTTTTGTTTTCCTTAATCAAAGTGTGTCTTTTCAATCTTTTCAAAGAAGATTCTTTGGACTTACTAAATCACCTCAATTTTATACGTTTTCTGTTGTATTAAGTTCTGCTCATATCTTTATGTATCTTTTTTCTATGTTCTCAGGGTTTATTGTTTTCATCTTCTGATGTCAATTAAAACACTTGGTTATTCATTTTAATAAATATTTTACTTATAAAGATTTGAACTTTTGAAGATTCCAGCTTACTTGTAAGTTTCTAAGGGTCAGGTCCTCTCCATTGTTGCTGGCCTAAGGTTTAGTTCACCATATAGCAATGTATATATTGACCTATTTTCCCCTCGACTTTCTGTGATTCCCTACATCTCACCTTTCTTTGCAGACAAGCCATTTGAAATACCCTTAACTTATTTCACAGCCAATAAGTCATTGAAATAATGTGTATTTTTTAGAGAAATCTTCTTCTATAATTAGGCAGAAAATCTCACCTGCCATAGTTTTCAAAACAGCATAATTTCACTCTTCTCAATGCTTAATCTGTTGTATTACACAACCTTTGAGTATTTAGCTTTATCAATGACATGTACTTTAAAAATGTTTTAGAGATCCTACCAGTCTTTGAAAACATCCTTGTTCCTTGTTTCAGTTCCAGTTTTATGTTTATTGTCTGCCTTGCACCTGATTATTCCAACAATTGATGGATGGCCTTGGGAATCTAATTCTGGTATTGATAGTTTTTGCTGATTGTCTCCCCTTGTAGCTGATTTCTTCATTATTGTGTAAATTTAGATCATGAGCTCATGTTTAGCTAAACAGCTGACCTTGTAAGACGCTTAGGTGTGAACGCTCGTAAGCTTCAGCAGAAAGTCGGCAAAGATTTATTTGTGTCCCTCCAATGAGTTGCCCGCGAGAACCCCGTTTTCTACAAGTGTTGGTCCAATACTCCATCAAGAGGCAAGGGATTCCGACAGGGCTGCTTGGCGGCCCCCGATCTGGGCCAGGGGCTGTGGGCGGCCTGTGGCCCAGGCAGAAGCCTCTCTGCATGTGTCCCAGGGACCCATCTGCCTGCGAACTTCGGTCACCTGGCAGGAAGCTACGATGCCCAGACCTATGGTTAGCTGTGCAGCGAGGTGTACTGCGCGGACAGGTTCCACACACACTTCAAGTAAGAGGTCGGCCTGAGTGGAAAGGTGAGAGTTTGGGCAGCTGTGCAGACAAAGAAGGCGCCCTTTGGCCTGGGCCTAAATGCTTGTGACACCCCACTGGAACTGCCGGGCTCTGAGGGCCCTGCCCTGGGCCCCCTGCTCCCCTGCCCTTTGTTCCGTCACAGCAGAGATGGCCACACCCACTCCCTCAGTGAGGGCAGTGTTCCAACCTCCCTCAGCCCCGCCCCCTCTCCGCAGGTTACCATGGACTACAGAGGCTGCATTCTGAGGCCAGGGCGTTCCGAGAATGCCAAGGGCAGCCATGATGACCTTAAATGATTTCCTCTTGTGTCAGGTTTGGTAAACTTTAGGAGCTAGGAAGTGGTCCACTTTACAGAAATGTTCAAATTTACTGGCATTTCTTATATTCTCTGCTATAACATTGTCCTGATTCTTTCTGTATATTCTTTACTTATGTTTTTGTTTTCCTTAATCAAAGTGTGTCTTTTCAATCTTTTCAAAGAAGATTCTTTGGACTTACTAAATCACCTCAATTTTATACGTTTTCTGTTGTATTAAGTTCTGCTCATATCTTTATTTATCTTTTTTCTATGTTCTCAGGGTTTATTGTTTTGATCTTCTGATGTCAATTAAAACACTTGGTTATTCATTTTAATAAATATTTTACTTATAAAGATTTGAACTTTTGAAGATTCCAGCTTACTTGTAAGTTTCTAAGGGTCAGGTCCTCTCCATTGTTGCTGGCCTAAGGTTTAGTTCACCATATAGCAATGTATATATTGACCTATTTTCCCCTCGACTTTCTGTGATTCCCTACATCTCACTTTTCTTTGCAGACAAGCCATTTGAAATACCCTTAACTTATTTCACAGCCAATAAGTCATTGAAATAATGTGTATTTTTTAGAGAAATCTTCTTCTATAATTAGGCAGAAAATCTCACCTGCCATAGTTTTCAAAACAGCATAATTTCACTCCTCTCAATGCTTAATCTGTTGTATTACACAACCTTTGAGTATTTAGCTTTATCAATGACATGTACTTTAAAAATGTTTTAGAGATCCTACCAGTCTTTGAAAACATCCTTGTTCCTTGTTTCAGTTCCAGTTTTATGTATATTTTCTGCCTTGCACCTGATTATTCCAACAATTGATGGATGGCCTTGGGAATCTAATTCTGGTATTGATAGTTTTTGCTGGGTGTCTCCCCTTGTAGCTGATTTCTTCATTATTGTGTACATTTAGATCATGAGCTCATGTTTAGCTAAACAGCTGACCTTGTAAGACGCTTAGGTGTGAACGCTCGTAAGCTTCAGCAGAAAGTCGGCAAAGATTTATTTGTGTCCCTCCAATGAGTTGCCCGCGAGAACCCCGTTTTCTACAAGTGTTGGTCCAATACTCCATCAAGAGGCAAGGGATTCCGACAGGGCTGCTTGGCGGCCCCCGATCTGGGGCAGGGGCAGTGGGCAGCCTGTGGCCCAGGCAGAAGCCTCTCTGCATGTGTCCCAGGGACCCATCTGCCTGCGAACTTCGGTCACCTGGCAGGAAGCTACGATGCCCAGACCTATGGTTAACTGTGCAGCGAGGTGTACTGCGCGGACAGGTTCCACACACACTTCAAGTAAGAGGTCGGCCTGCGTGGAAAGGTGAGAGTTTGGGCAGCTGTGCAGACAAAGAAGGCGCCCTTTGGCCTGGGCCTAAATGCTTGTGACACCCCACTGGAACTGCTGGGCTCTGAGGGCCCTGCCCTGGGCCCCCTGCTCCCCTGCCCTTTGTTCCGTCACAGCAGAGATGGCCACACCCACTCCCTCAGTGAGGGCAGTGTTCCAACCTCCCTCAGCCCCGCCCCCTCTCTGCAGGTTACCATGGAGTACAGAGGCTGCATTCTGAGGCCAGGGCGTTCCGAGAATGCCAAGGGCAGACATGATGACTTTAAATCATTTCCTCTTGTGTCAGGTTTGGTAAACTTTAGGAGCTAGGAAATGGTCCACTTTACAGAAATGTTCAAATTTACTGGCATTTCTTATATTCTCTGCTATAACATTGTCCTGATTCTTTCTGTATATTCTTTACTTATGTTTTTGTTTTCCTTAATCAAAGTGTGTCTTTTCAATCTTTTCAAAGAAGATTCTTTGGACTTACTAAATCACCTCAATTTTATACGTTTTCTGTTGTATTAAGTTCTGCTCATATCTTTATTTATCTTTTTTCTATGTTCTCAGGGTTTATTGTTTTGATCTTCTGATGTCAATTAAAACACTTGGTTATTCATTTTTATAAATATTTTACTTATAAAGATTTGAACTTTTGAAGATTCCAGCTTACTTGTAAGTTTCTAAGGGTCAGGTCCTCTCCATTGTTGCTGGCCTAAGGTTTAGTTCACCATATAGCAATGTATATATTGACCTATTTTCCCCTCGACTTTCTGTGATTCCCTACATCTCACTTTTCTTTGCAGACAAGCCATTTGAAATACCCTTAACTTATTTCACAGCCAATAAGTCATTGAAATAATGTGTATTTTTTAGAGAAATCTTCTTCTATAATTAGGCAGAAAATCTCACCTGCCATAGTTTTCAAAACAGCATAATTTCACTCTTCTCAATGCTTAATCTGTTGTATTACACAACCTTTGAGTATTTAGCTTTATCAATGACATGTACTTTAAAAATGTTTTAGAGATCCTACTAGTCTTTTAAAACATCCTTGTTCCTTGTTTCAGTTCCAGTTTTATGTATATTTTCTGCCTTGCACCTGATTATTCCAACAATTGATGGATGGCCTTGGGAATCTAATTCTGGTATTGATAGTTTTTGCTGGGTGTCTCCCCTTGTAGCTGATTTCTTCATTATTGTGTAAATTTAGATCATGAGCTCATGTTTAGCTAAACAGCTGACCTTGTAAGACGCTTAGGTGTGAACGCTCGTAAGCTTCAGCAGAAAGTCGGCAAAGATTTATTTGTGTCCCTCCAATGAGTTGCCCGCGAGAACCCCGTTTTCTACAAGTGTTGGTCCAATACTCCATCAAGAGGCAGGGGATTCCGACAGGGCTGCTTGGCGGCCCCCGATCTGGGGCAGGGGCAGTGGGCGGCCTGTGGCCCAGGCAGAAGCCTCTGTGCATGTGTCCCAGGGTCACATCTGCCTGCGAACTTTGGGCACCTGGCAGGAAGCTACGATGCCCAGACCTATGGTTAGCTGTGCAGCGAGGTGTACTGCGCGGACAGGTTCCACACACACTTCAAGTAAGAGGTCGGCCTGAGTGGAAAGGTGAGAGTTTGGGCAGCTGTGCAGACAAAGAAGGCGCCCTTTGGCTTGGGCCTAAATGCTTGTGACACCCCACTGGAACTGCCGGGCTCTGAGTGCCCTGCCCTGGGCCCCCTGCTCCCCTGCCCTTTGTTCCGTCACAGCAGAGATGGCCACACCCACTCCCTCAGTGAGGGCAGTGTTCCAACCTCCCTCAGCCCCGCCCCCTCTCTGCAGGTTACCATGGACTACAGAGGCTGCATTCTGAGGCCAGGGCGTTCCGAGAATGCCAAGGGCAGACATGATGACCTTAAATCATTTCCTCTTGTGTCAGGTTTGGTAAACTTTAGGAGCTAGGAAATGGTCCACTTTACAGAAATGTTCAAATTTACTGGCATTTCTTATATTCTCTGCTATAACATTGTCCTGATTCTTTCTGTATATTCTTTACTTATGTTTTTGTTTTCCTTAATCAAAGTGTGTCTTTTCAATCTTTTCAAAGAAGATTCTTTGGACTTACTAAATCACCTCAATTTTATACGTTTTCTGTTGTATTAAGTTCTGCTCATATCTTTATTTATCTTTTTTCTATGTTCTCAGGGTTTATTGTTTTGATCTTCTGATGTCAATTAAAACACTTGGTTATTCATTTTAAAAAATATTTTACTTATAAAGATTTGAACTTTTGAAGATTCCAGCTTACTTGTAAGTTTCTAAGGGTCAGGTCCTCTCCATTGTTGCTGGCCTAAGGTTTAGTTCACCATATAGCAATGTATATATTGACCTATTTTCCCCTCGACTTTCTGTGATTCCCTACATCTCACTTTTCTTTGCAGACAAGCCATTTGAAATACCCTTAACTTATTTCACAGCCAATAAGTCATTGAAATAATGTGTATTTTTTAGAGAAATCTTCTTCTATAATTAGGCAGAAAATCTCACCTGCCATAGTTTTCAAAACAGCATAATTTCACTCTTCTCAATGCTTAATCTGTTGTATTACACAACCTTTGAGTATTTAGCTATATCAATGACATGTACTTTAAAAATGTTTTAGAGATCCTACCAGTCTTTGAAAACATCCTTGTTCCTTGTTTCAGTTCCAGTTTTATGTATATTTTCTGCCTTGCACCTGATTATTCCAACAATTGATGGATGGCCTTGGGAATCTAATTCTGGTATTGATAGTTTTTGCTGGGTGTCTCCCCTTGTAGCTGATTTCTTCATTATTGTGTAAATTAAGATCATGAGCTCATGTTTAGCTAAACAGCTGACCTTGTAAGACGCTTAGGTGTGAACGCTCGTAAGCTTCAGCAGAAAGTCGGCAAAGATTTATTTGTGTCCCTCCAATGAGTTGCCCGCGAGAACCCCGTTTTCTACAAGTGTTGGTCCAATACTCCATCAAGAGGCAAGGGATTCCGACAGGGCTGCTTGGCGGCCCCCGATCTGGGCCAGGGGCTGTGGGCGGCCTGTGGCCCAGGCAGAAGCCTCTCTGCATGTGTCCCAGGGACCCATCTGCCTGCGAACTTCGGTCACCTGGCAGGAAGCTACGATGCCCAGACCTATGGTTAGCTGTGCAGCGAGGTGTACTGCGCGGACAGGTTCCACACACACTTCAAGTAAGAGGTCGGCCTGAGTGGAAAGGTGAGAGTTTGGGCAGCTGTGCAGACAAAGAAGGCGCCCTTTGGCCTGGGCCTAAATGCTTGTGACACCCCACTGGAACTGCCGGGCTCTGAGGGCCCTGCCCTGGGCCCCCTGCTCCCCTGCCCTTTGTTCAGTCACAGCAGAGATGGCCACACCCACTCCCTCAGTGAGGGCAGTGTTCCAACCTCCCTCAGCCCCGCCCCCTCTCCGCAGGTTACCATGGAATACAGAGGCTGCATTCTGAGGCCAGGGCGTTCCGAGAATGCCAAGGGCAGACATGATGACCTTAAATGATTTCCTCTTGTGTCAGGTTGGGTAAACTTTAGGAGCTAGGAAATGGTCCACTTTACAGAAATGTTCAAATTTACTGGCATTTCTTATATTCTCTGCTATAACATTGTCCTGATTCTTTCTGTATATTCTTTACTTATGTTTTTGTTTTCCTTAATCAAAGTGTGTCTTTTCAATCTTTTCAAAGAAGATTCTTTGGACTTACTAAATCACCTCAATTTTATACGTTTTCTGTTGTATTAAGTTCTGCTCATATCTTTATTTATCTTTTTTCTATGTTCTCAGGGTTTATTGTTTTCATCTTCTGATGTCAATTAAAACACTTGGTTATTCATTTTAATAAATATTTTACTTATAAAGATTGGAACTTTTGAAGATTCCAGCTTACTTGTAAGTTTCTAAGGGTCAGGTCCTCTCCATTGTTGCTGGCCTAAGGTTTAGTTCACCATATAGCAATGTATATATTGACCTATTTTCCCCTCGACTTTCTGTGATTCCCTACATCTCACCTTTCTTTGCAGACAAGCCATTTGAAATACCCTTAACTTATTTCACAGCCAATAAGTCATTGAAATAATGTGTATTTTTTAGAGAAATCTTCTTATATAATTAGGCAGAAAATCTCACCTGCCATAGTTTTCAAAACAGCATAATTTCACTCTTCTCAATGCTTAATCTCTAGTATTACACAACCTTTGAGTATTTAGCTTTATCAATGACATGTACTTTAAAAATGTTTTAGAGATCCTACCAGTCTTTGAAAACATCCTTGTTCCTTGTTTCAGTTCCAGTTTTATGTATATTGTCTGCCTTGCACCTGATTATTCCAACAATTAATGGATGGCCTTGGGAATCTAATTCTGGTATTGATAGTTTTTGCTGGGTGTCTCCCCTTGTAGCTGATTTCTTCATTATTGTGTAAATTTAGATCATGAGCTCATGTTTAGCTAAACAGCTGACCTTGTAAGACGCTTAGGTGTGAACGCTCGTAAGCTTCAGCAGAAAGTCGGCCAAGATTTATTTGTGTCCCTCCAATGAGTTGCCCGCGAGAACCCCGTTTTCTACAAGTGTTGGTCCAATACTCCCTCAAGAGGCAGGGGATTCCGACAGGGCTGCTTGGCGGCCCCCGATCTGGGGCAGGGGCAGTGGGCGGCCTGTGGCCCAGGCAGAAGCCTCTGTGCATGTGTCCCAGGGACCCATCTGCCTGCGAACTTTGGGCACCTGGCAGGAAGCTACGATGCCCAGACCTATGGTTAGCTGTGCAGCGAGGTGTACTGCGCGGACAGGTTCCACACACACTTCAAGTAAGAGGTCGGCCTGAGTGGAAAGGTGAGAGTTTGGGCAGCTGTGCAGACAAAGAAGGCGCCCTTTGGCCTGGGCCTAAATGCTTGTGACACCCCACTGGAACTGCCGGGCTCTGAGGGCCCTGCCCTGGGCCCCCTGCTCCCCTGCCCTTTGTTCCGTCACAGCAGAGATGGCCACACCCACTCCCTCAGTGAGGGCAGTGTTCCAACCTCCCTCAGCCCCGCCCCCTCTCTGCAGTTTACCATGGACTACAGAGGCTGCATTCTGAGGCCAGGGCATTCCGAGAATGCCAAGGGCAGACATGATGACCTTAAATCATTTCCTCTTGTGTCAGGTTTGGTAAACTTTAGGAGCTAGGAAATGGTCCACTTTACAGAAATGTTCAAATTTACTGGCATTTCTTATATTCTCTGCTATAACATTGTCCTGATTCTTTCTGTATATTCTTTACTTATGTTTTTGTTTTCCTTAATCAAAGTGTGTCTTTTCAATCTTTTCAAAGAAGATTCTTTGGACTTACTAAATCACCTCAATTTTATACGTTTTCTGTTGTATTAAGTTCTGCTCATATCTTTATTTATCTTTTTTCTATGTTCTCAGGGTTTATTGTTTTGATCTTCTGATGTCAATTAAAACACTTGGTTATTCATTTCAATAAATATTTTGCTTATAAAGATTTGAACTTTTGAAGATTCCAGCTTACTTGTAAGTTTCTAAAGGTCAGGTCCTCTCCATTGTTGCTGGCCTAAGGTTTAATTCACCATATAGCAATGTATATATTGACCTATTTTCCCCTCGACTTTCTGTGATTCCCTACATCTCACCTTTCTTTGCAGACAAGCCATTTGAAATACCCTTAACTTATTTCACAGCCAATAAGTCATTGAAATAATGTGTATTTTTTAGAGAAATCTTCTTATATAATTAGGCAGAAAATCTCACCTGCCATAGTTTTCAAAACAGCATAATTTCACTCTTCTCAATGCTTAATCTGTTGTATTACACAACCTTTGAGTATTTAGCTTTATCAATGACATGTACTTTAAAAATGTTTTAGAGATACTACCAGTCTTTGAAAACATCCTTGTTCCTTGTTTCAGTTCCAGTTTTATGTATATTGTCTGCCTTGCACCTGATTATTCCAACAATTGATGGATGGCCTTGGGAATCTAATTCTGGTATTGATAGTTTTTGCTGGGTGTCTCCCCTTGTAGCTGATTTCTTCATTATTGTGTAAATTTAGATCATGAGCTCATGTTTAGCTAAACAGCTGACCTTGTAAGACGCTTAGGTGTGAACGCTCCTAAGCTTCAGCAGAAAGTCGGCAAAGATTTATTTGTGTCCCACCAATGAGTTGCCCGCGAGAACGCCGTTTTCTACAAGTGTTGGTCCAATACTCCCTCAAGAGGCAGGGGACTCCGACAGGGCTGCTTGGCGGCCCCCGATCTGGGGCAGGGGCAGTGGGCGGCCTGTGGCCCAGGCAGAAGCCTCTCTGCATGTGTCCCAGGGACCCATCTGCCTGCGAACTTCGGTCACCTAGCAGGAAGCTACGATGCCCAGACCTATGGTTAGCTGTGCAGCGAGGTGTACTGTGCGGACAGGTTCCACACACACTTCAAGTAAGAAGTCAGCCTGAGTAGAAAGGTAAGAGTTTGGGCAGCTGTGCAGACAAAGAAGGCGCCCTTTGGCCTCGGCCTAAATGCTTGTGACACCCCACTGAACCTGCCGGGCTCTGAGGGCCCTGCCCTGGGCCCCCTGCTCCCCTGCCCTTTGTTCAGTAACAGCAGTGATGGCCACACCCACTCCCTCAGTGAGGGCAGTGTTCCAATCTCCCTCAGGCCCGCCCCCTCTCTGCAGGTTACCATGGACTACAGAGGCTGCATTCTGAGGCCAGGGCGTTCTGAGAATGCCAAGGGCAGACATGATGACCTTAAATGATTTCCTCTTGTGTCAGGTTTGGTAAACTTTAGGAGCTAAGAAGTGGTCCACTTTACAGAAATGTTCAAATTTACTGGCATTTCTTATATTCTCTGCTATAACATTGTCCTGATTCTTTCTGTATATTCTTTACTTATGTTTTTGTTTTCCTTAATCAAAGTGTGTCTTTTCAATCTTTTCAAAGAAGATTCTTTGGACTTACTAAATCACCTCAATTTTATACGTTTTCTGTTGTATTAAGTTCTGCTCATATCTTTATTTATCTTTTTTCTATGTTCTCAGGGTTTATTGTTTTCATCTTCTGATGTCAATTAAAACACTTGGTTATTCATTTTAATAAATATTTTACTTATAAAGATTTGAACTTTTGAAGATTCCAGCTTACTTGTAAGTTTCTAAGGGTCAGGTCCTCTCCATTGTTGCTGGCCTAAGGTTTAGTTCACCATATAGCAATGTATATATTGACATATTTTCCCCTCGACTTTCTGTGATTCCCTACATCTCACTTTTCTTTGCAGACAAGCCATTTGAAATACCCTTAACTTATTTCACAGCCAATAAGTCATTGAAATAATGTGTATTTTTTAGAGAAATCTTCTTCTATAATTAGGCAGAAAATCTCACCTGCCATAGTTTTCAAAACAGCATAATTTCACTCCTCTCAATGCTTAATCTGTTGTATTACACAACCTTTGAGTATTTAGCTTTATCAATGACATGTACTTTAAAAATGTTTTAGAGATCCTACCAGTCTTTGAAAACATCCTTGTTCCTTGTTTCAGTTCCAGTTTTATGTATATTTTCTGCCTTGCACCTGATTATTCCAACAATTGATGGATGGCCTTGGGAATCTAATTCTGGTATTGATAGTTTTTGCTGGGTGTCTCCCCTTGTAGCTGATTTCTTCATTATTGTGTAAATTTAGATCATGAGCTCATGTTTAGCTAAACAGCTGACCTTGTAAGACGCTTAGGTGTGAACGCTCGTAAGCTTCAGCAGAAAGTCGGCAAAGATTTATTTGTGTCCCTCCAATGAGTTGCCCGCGAGAACCCCGTTTTCTACAAGTGTTGGTCCAATACTCAATCAAGAGGCAAGGGATTCCGACAGGGCTGCTTGGCGGCCCCCGATCTGGGCCAGGGGCTGTGGGCGGCCTGTGGCCCAGGCAGAAGCCTCTCTGCATGTGTCCCAGGGACCCATCTGCCTGCGAACTTTGGGCACCTGGCAGGAAGCTACGATGCCCAGACCTATGGTTAGCTGTGCAGCGAGGTGTACTGCGCGGACAGGTTCCACACACACTTCAAGTAAGAGGTCGGCCTGAGTGGAAAGGTGAGAGTTTGGGCAGCTGTGCAGACAAAGAAGGCGCCCTTTGGCCTGGGCCTAAATGCTTGTGACACCCCACTGGAACTGCCGGGCTCTGAGGGCCCTGCCCTGGGCCCCCTGCTCCCCTGCCCTTTGTTCCGTCACAGCAGAGATGGCCACACCCACTCCCTCAGTGAGGGCAGTGTTCCAACCTCCCTCAGCCCCGCCCCCTCTCTGCAGTTTACCATGGACTACAGAGGCTGCATTCTGAGGCCAGGGCATTCCGAGAATGCCAAGGGCAGACATGATGACCTTAAATCATTTCCTCTTGTGTCAGGTTTGGTAAACTTTAGGAGCTAGGAAATGGTCCACTTTACAGAAATGTTCAAATTTACTGGCATTTCTTATATTCTCTGCTATAACATTGTCCTGATTCTTTCTGTATATTCTTTACTTATGTTTTTGTTTTCCTTAATCAAAGTGTGTCTTTTCAATCTTTTCAAAGAAGATTCTTTGGACTTACTAAATCACCTCAATTTTATACGTTTTCTGTTGTATTAAGTTCTGCTCATATCTTTATTTATCTTTTTTCTATGTTCTCAGGGTTTATTGTTTTGATCTTCTGATGTCAATTAAAACACTTGGTTATTCATTTCAATAAATATTTTGCTTATAAAGATTTGAACTTTTGAAGATTCCAGCTTACTTGTAAGTTTCTAAAGGTCAGGTCCTCTCCATTGTTGCTGGCCTAAGGTTTAATTCACCATATAGCAATGTATATATTGACCTATTTTCCCCTCGACTTTCTGTGATTCCCTACATCTCACCTTTCTTTGCAGACAAGCCATTTGAAATACCCTTAACTTATTTCACAGCCAATAAGTCATTGAAATAATGTGTATTTTTTAGAGAAATCTTCTTATATAATTAGGCAGAAAATCTCACCTGCCATAGTTTTCAAAACAGCATAATTTCACTCTTCTCAATGCTTAATCTGTTGTATTACACAACCTTTGAGTATTTAGCTTTATCAATGACATGTACTTTAAAAATGTTTTAGAGATACTACCAGTCTTTGAAAACATCCTTGTTCCTTGTTTCAGTTCCAGTTTTATGTATATTGTCTGCCTTGCACCTGATTATTCCAACAATTGATGGATGGCCTTGGGAATCTAATTCTGGTATTGATAGTTTTTGCTGGGTGTCTCCCCTTGTAGCTGATTTCTTCATTATTGTGTAAATTTAGATCATGAGCTCATGTTTAGCTAAACAGCTGACCTTGTAAGACGCTTAGGTGTGAACGCTCCTAAGCTTCAGCAGAAAGTCGGCAAAGATTTATTTGTGTCCCACCAATGAGTTGCCCGCGAGAACGCCGTTTTCTACAAGTGTTGGTCCAATACTCCCTCAAGAGGCAGGGGACTCCGACAGGGCTGCTTGGCGGCCCCCGATCTGGGGCAGGGGCAGTGGGCGGCCTGTGGCCCAGGCAGAAGCCTCTGTGCATGTGTCCCAGGGACCCATCTGCCTGCGAACTTTGGGCACCTGGCAGGAAGCTACGATGCCCAGACCTATGGTTAGCTGTGCAGCGAGGTGTACTGCGCGGACAGGTTCCACACACACTTCAAGTAAGAGGTCGGCCTGAGTGGAAAGGTGAGAGTTTGGGCAGCTGTGCAGACAAAGAAGGCGCCCTTTGGCCTGGGCCTAAATGCTTGTGACACCCCACTGGAACTGCCGGGCTCTGAGGGCCCTGCCCTGGGCCCCCTGCTCCCCTGCCCTTTGTTCCGTCACAGCAGAGATGGCCACACCCACTCCCTCAGTGAGGGCAGTGTTCCAACCTCCCTCAGCCCCGCCCCCTCTCTGCAGTTTACCATGGACTACAGAGGCTGCATTCTGAGGCCAGGGCATTCCGAGAATGCCAAGGGCAGACATGATGACCTTAAATCATTTCCTCTTGTGTCAGGTTTGGTAAACTTTAGGAGCTAGGAAATGGTCCACTTTACAGAAATGTTCAAATTTACTGGCATTTCTTATATTCTCTGCTATAACATTGTCCTGATTCTTTCTGTATATTCTTTACTTATGTTTTTGTTTTCCTTAATCAAAGTGTGTCTTTTCAATCTTTTCAAAGAAGATTCTTTGGACTTACTAAATCACCTCAATTTTATACGTTTTCTGTTGTATTAAGTTCTGCTCATATCTTTATTTACCTTTTTTCTATGTTCTCAGGGTTTATTGTTTTGATCTTCTGATGTCAATTAAAACACTTGGTTATTCATTTCAATAAATATTTTGCTTATAAAGATTTGAACTTTTGAAGATTCCAGCTTACTTGTAAGTTTCTAAAGGTCAGGTCCTCTCCATTGTTGCTGGCCTAAGGTTTAATTCACCATATAGCAATGTATATATTGACCTATTTTCCCCTCGACTTTCTGTGATTCCCTACATCTCACCTTTCTTTGCAGACAAGCCATTTGAAATACCCTTAACTTATTTCACAGCCAATAAGTCATTGAAATAATGTGTATTTTTTAGAGAAATCTTCTTATATAATTAGGCAGAAAATCTCACCTGCCATAGTTTTCAAAACAGCATAATTTCACTCTTCTCAATGCTTAATCTGTTGTATTACACAACCTTTGAGTATTTAGCTTTATCAATGACATGTACTTTAAAAATGTTTTAGAGATACTACCAGTCTTTGAAAACATCCTTGTTCCTTGTTTCAGTTCCAGTTTTATGTATATTGTCTGCCTTGCACCTGATTATTCCAACAATTGATGGATGGCCTTGGGAATCTAATTCTGGTATTGATAGTTTTTGCTGGGTGTCTCCCCTTGTAGCTGATTTCTTCATTATTGTGTAAATTTAGATCATGAGCTCATGTTTAGCTAAACAGCTGACCTTGTAAGACGCTTAGGTGTGAACGCTCCTAAGCTTCAGCAGAAAGTCGGCAAAGATTTATTTGTGTCCCACCAATGAGTTGCCCGCGAGAACGCCGTTTTCTACAAGTGTTGGTCCAATACTCCCTCAAGAGGCAGGGGACTCCGACAGGGCTGCTTGGCGGCCCCCGATCTGGGGCAGGGGCAGTGGGCGGCCTGTGGCCCAGGCAGAAGCCTCTGTGCATGTGTCCCAGGGACCCATCTGCCTGCGAACTTTGGGCACCTGGCAGGAAGCTACGATGCCCAGACCTATGGTTAGCTGTGCAGCGAGGTGTACTGCGCGGACAGGTTCCACACACACTTCAAGTAAGAGGTCGGCCTGAGTGGAAAGGTGAGAGTTTGGGCAGCTGTGCAGACAAAGAAGGCGCCCTTTGGCCTGGGCCTAAATGCTTGTGACACCCCACTGGAACTGCCGGGCTCTGAGGGCCCTGCCCTGGGCCCCCTGCTCCCCTGCCCTTTGTTCCGTCACAGCAGAGATGGCCACACCCACTCCCTCAGTGAGGGCAGTGTTCCAACCTCCCTCAGCCCCGCCCCCTCTCTGCAGTTTACCATGGACTACAGAGGCTGCATTCTGAGGCCAGGGCATTCCGAGAATGCCAAGGGCAGACATGATGACCTTAAATCATTTCCTCTTGTGTCAGGTTTGGTAAACTTTAGGAGCTAGGAAATGGTCCACTTTACAGAAATGTTCAAATTTACTGGCATTTCTTATATTCTCTGCTATAACATTGTCCTGATTCTTTCTGTATATTCTTTACTTATGTTTTTGTTTTCCTTAATCAAAGTGTGTCTTTTCAATCTTTTCAAAGAAGATTCTTTGGACTTACTAAATCACCTCAATTTTATACGTTTTCTGTTGTATTAAGTTCTGCTCATATCTTTATTTATCTTTTTTCTATGTTCTCAGGGTTTATTGTTTTGATCTTCTGATGTCAATTAAAACACTTGGTTATTCATTTCAATAAATATTTTGCTTATAAAGATTTGAACTTTTGAAGATTCCAGCTTACTTGTAAGTTTCTAAAGGTCAGGTCCTCTCCATTGTTGCTGGCCTAAGGTTTAATTCACCATATAGCAATGTATATATTGACCTATTTTCCCCTCGACTTTCTGTGATTCCCTACATCTCACCTTTCTTTGCAGACAAGCCATTTGAAATACCCTTAACTTATTTCACAGCCAATAAGTCATTGAAATAATGTGTATTTTTTAGAGAAATCTTCTTATATAATTAGGCAGAAAATCTCACCTGCCATAGTTTTCAAAACAGCATAATTTCACTCTTCTCAATGCTTAATCTGTTGTATTACACAACCTTTGAGTATTTAGCTTTATCAATGACATGTACTTTAAAAATGTTTTAGAGATACTACCAGTCTTTGAAAACATCCTTGTTCCTTGTTTCAGTTCCAGTTTTATGTATATTGTCTGCCTTGCACCTGATTATTCCAACAATTGATGGATGGCCTTGGGAATCTAATTCTGGTATTGATAGTTTTTGCTGGGTGTCTCCCCTTGTAGCTGATTTCTTCATTATTGTGTAAATTTAGATCATGAGCTCATGTTTAGCTAAACAGCTGACCTTGTAAGACGCTTAGGTGTGAACGCTCCTAAGCTTCAGCAGAAAGTCGGCAAAGATTTATTTGTGTCCCACCAATGAGTTGCCCGCGAGAACGCCGTTTTCTACAAGTGTTGGTCCAATACTCCCTCAAGAGGCAGGGGACTCCGACAGGGCTGCTTGGCGGCCCCCGATCTGGGGCAGGGGCAGTGGGCGGCCTGTGGCCCAGGCAGAAGCCTCTCTGCATGTGTCCCAGGGACCCATCTGCCTGCGAACTTCGGTCACCTAGCAGGAAGCTACGATGCCCAGACCTATGGTTAGCTGTGCAGCGAGGTGTACTGTGCGGACAGGTTCCACACACACTTCAAGTAAGAAGTCAGCCTGAGTAGAAAGGTAAGAGTTTGGGCAGCTGTGCAGACAAAGAAGGCGCCCTTTGGCCTCGGCCTAAATGCTTGTGACACCCCACTGAACCTGCCGGGCTCTGAGGGCCCTGCCCTGGGCCCCCTGCTCCCCTGCCCTTTGTTCAGTAACAGCAGTGATGGCCACACCCACTCCCTCAGTGAGGGCAGTGTTCCAATCTCCCTCAGGCCCGCCCCCTCTCTGCAGGTTACCATGGACTACAGAGGCTGCATTCTGAGGCCAGGGCGTTCTGAGAATGCCAAGGGCAGACATGATGACCTTAAATGATTTCCTCTTGTGTCAGGTTTGGTAAACTTTAGGAGCTAAGAAGTGGTCCACTTTACAGAAATGTTCAAATTTACTGGCATTTCTTATATTCTCTGCTATAACATTGTCCTGATTCTTTCTGTATATTCTTTACTTATGTTTTTGTTTTCCTTAATCAAAGTGTGTCTTTTCAATCTTTTCAAAGAAGATTCTTTGGACTTACTAAATCACCTCAATTTTATACGTTTTCTGTTGTATTAAGTTCTGCTCATATCTTTATTTATCTTTTTTCTATGTTCTCAGGGTTTATTGTTTTCATCTTCTGATGTCAATTAAAACACTTGGTTATTCATTTTAATAAATATTTTACTTATAAAGATTTGAACTTTTGAAGATTCCAGCTTACTTGTAAGTTTCTAAGGGTCAGGTCCTCTCCATTGTTGCTGGCCTAAGGTTTAGTTCACCATATAGCAATGTATATATTGACCTATTTTCCCCTCGACTTTCTGTGATTCCCTACATCTCACTTTTCTTTGCAGACAAGCCATTTGAAATACCCTTAACTTATTTCACAGCCAATAAGTCATTGAAATAATGTGTATTTTTTAGAGAAATCTTCTTCTATAATTAGGCAGAAAATCTCACCTGCCATAGTTTTCAAAACAGCATAATTTCACTCCTCTCAATGCTTAATCTGTTGTATTACACAACCTTTGAGTATTTAGCTTTATCAATGACATGTACTTTAAAAATGTTTTAGAGATCCTACCAGTCTTTGAAAACATCCTTGTTCCTTGTTTCAGTTCCAGTTTTATGTATATTTTCTGCCTTGCACCTGATTATTCCAACAATTGATGGATGGCCTTGGGAATCTAATTCTGGTATTGATAGTTTTTGCTGGGTGTCTCCACTTGTAGCTGATTTCTTCATTATTGTGTAAATTTAGATCATGAGCTCATGTTTAGCTAAACAGCTGACCTTGTAAGACGCTTAGGTGTGAACGCTCGTAAGCTTCAGCAGAAAGTCGGCAAAGATTTATTTGTGTCCCTCCAATGAGTTGCCCGCGAGAACCCCGTTTTCTACAAGTGTTGGTCCAATACTCCATCAAGAGGCAAGGGATTCCGACAGGGCTGCTTGGCGGCCCCCGATCTGGGGCAGGGGCAGTGGGCGGCCTGTGGCCCAGGCAGAAGCCTCTCTGCATGTGTCCAAGGGACCCATCTGCCTGCGAACTTCGGTCACCTGGCAGGAAGCTACGATGCCCAGACCTATGGTTAGCTGTGCAGCGAGGTGTACTGCGCGGACAGGTTCCACACACACTTCAAGTAAGAGGTCGGCCTGAGTGGAAAGGTGAGAGTTTGGGCAGCTGTGCAGACAAAGAAGGCGCCCTTTGGCCTGGGCCTAAATGCTTGTGACACCCCACTGGACCTGCCGGGCTCTGAGGGCCCTGCCCTGGGCCCCCTGCTCCCCTGCCCTTTGTTCCGTCACAGCAGAGATGGCCACACCCACTCCCTCAGTGAGGGCAGTGTTCCAACCTCCCTCAGCCCCGCCCCCTCTCCGCAGGTTACCATGGACTACAGAGGCTGCATTCTGAGGCCAGGGCGTTCTGAGAATGCCAAGGGCAGACATGATGACCTTAAATGATTTCCTCTTGTGTCAGGTTTGGTAAACTTTAGGAGCTAGGAAGTGGTCCACTTTACAGAAATGTTCAAATTTACTGGCATTTCTTATATTCTCTGCTATAACATTGTCCTGATTCTTTCTGTATATTCTTTACTTATGTTTTTGTTTTCCTTAATCAAAGTGTGTCTTTTCAATCTTTTCAAAGAAGATTCTTTGGACTTACTAAATCACCTCAATTTTATACGTTTTCTGTTGTATTAAGTTCTGCTCATATCTTTATTTATCTTTTTTCTATGTTCTCAGGGTTTATTGTTTTCATCTTCTGATGTCAATTAAAACACTTGGTTATTCATTTTAATAAATATTTTACTTATAAAGATTGGAACTTTTGAAGATTCCAGCTTACTTGTAAGTTTCTAAGGGTCAGGTCCTCTCCATTGTTGCTGGCCTAAGGTTTAGTTCACCATATAGCAATGTATATATTGACCTATTTTCCCCTCGACTTTCTGTGATTCCCTACATCTCACTTTTCTTTGCAGACAAGCCATTTGAAATACCCTTAACTTATTTCACAGCCAATAAGTCATTGAAATAATGTGTATTTTTTAGAGAAATCTTCTTCTATAATTAGGCAGAAAATCTCACCTGCCATAGTTTTCAAAACAGCATAATTTCACTCCTCTCAATGCTTAATCTGTTGTATTACACAACCTTTGAGTATTTAGCTTTATCAATGACATGTACTTTAAAAATGTTTTAGAGATCCTACCAGTCTTTGAAAACATCCTTGTTCCTTGTTTCAGTTCCAGTTTTATGTATATTGTCTGCCTTGCACCTGATTATTCCAACAATTGATGGATGGCCTTGGGAATCTAATTCTGGTATTGATAGTTTTTGCTGGGTGTCTCCCCTTGTAGCTGATTTCTTCATTATTGTGTAAATTTAGATCATGAGCTCATGTTTAGCTAAACAGCTGACCTTGTAAGACGCTTAGGTGTGAACGCTCGTAAGCTTCAGCAGAAAGTCGGCAAAGATTTATTTGTGTCCCTCCAATGAGTTGCCCGCGAGAACCCCGTTTTCTACAAGTGTTGGTCCAATACTCAATCAAGAGGCAAGGGATTCCGACAGGGCTGCTTGGCGGCCCCCGATCTGGGCCAGGGGCAGTGGGCGGCCTGTGGCCCAGGCAGAAGCCTCTCTGCATGTGTCCCAGGGACCCATCTGCCTGCGAACTTCGGTCACCTGGCAGGAAGCTACGATGCCCAGACCTATGGTTAGCTGTGCAGCGAGGTGTACTGCGCGGACAGGTTCCACACACACTTCAAGTAAGAGGTCAGCCTGCGTGGAAAGGTGAGAGTTTGGGCAGCTGTGCAGACAAAGAAGGCGCCCTTTGGCCTGGGCCTAAATGCTTGTGACACCCCACTGGAACTGCCGGGCTCTGAGGGCCCTGCCCTGGGACCCCTGCTCCCCTGCCCTTTGTTCCGTCACAGCAGAGATGGCCACACCCACTCCCTCAGTGAGGGCAGTGTTCCAACCTCCCTCAGCCCCGCCCCCTCTCTGCAGGTTACCATGGACTACAGAGGCTGCATTCTGAGGCCAGGGCGTTCCGAGAATGCCAAGGGCAGACATGATGACCTTAAATGATTTCCTCTTGTGTCAGGTTTGGTAAACTTTAGGAGCTAGGAAATGGTCCACTTTACAGAAATGTTCAAATTTACTGGCATTTCTTATATTCTCTGCTATAACATTGTCCTGATTCTTTCTGTATATTCTTTACTTATGTTTTTGTTTTCCTTAATCAAAGTGTGTCTTTTCAATCTTTTCAAAGAAGATTCTTTGGACTTACTAAATCACCTCAATTTTATACGTTTTCTGTTGTATTAAGTTCTGCTCATATCTTTATTTATCTTTTTTCTATGTTCTCAGGGTTTATTGTTTTGATCTTCTGATGTCAATTAAAACACTTGGTTATTCATTTTTATAAATATTTTACTTATAAAGATTTGAACTTTTGAAGATTCCAGCTTACTTGTAAGTTTCTAAGGGTCAGGTCCTCTCCATTGTTGCTGGCCTAAGGTTTAGTTCACCATATAGCAATGTATATATTGACCAATTTTCCCCTCGACTTTCTGTGATTCCCTACATCTCACTTTTCTTTGCAGACAAGCCATTTGAAATACCCTTAACTTATTTCACAGCCAATAAGTCATTGAAATAATGTGTATTTTTTAGAGAAATCTTCTTCTATAATTAGGCAGAAAATCTCACCTGCCATAGTTTTCAAAACAGCATAATTTCACTCTTCTCAATGCTTAATCTGTTGTATTACACAACCTTTGAGTATTTAGCTTTATCAATGACATGTACTTTAAAAATGTTTTAGAGATCCTACCAGTCTTTGAAAACATCCTTGTTCCTTGTTTCAGTTCCAGTTTTATGTATATTTTCTGCCTTGCACCTGATTATTCCAACAATTGATGGATGGCCTTGGGAATCTAATTCTGGTATTGATAGTTTTTGCTGGGTGTCTCCCCTTGTAGCTGATTTTTTCATTATTGTGTAAATTTAGATCATGAGCTCATGTTTAGCTAAACAGCTGACCTTGTAAGACGCTTAGGTGTGAACGCTCGTAAGCTTCAGCAGAAAGTCGGCAAAGATTTATTTGTGTCCCTCCAATGAGTTGCCCGCGAGAACCCCGTTTTCTACAAGTGTTGGTCCAATACTCCATCAAGAGGCAAGGGATTCCGACAGGGCTGCTTGGCGGCCCCCGATCTGGGCCAGGGGCTGTGGGCGGCCTGTGGCCGAGGCAGAAGCCTCTCTGCATGTGTCCAAGGGACCCATCTGCCTGCGAACTTCGGTCACCTGGCAGGAAGCTACGATGCCCAGACCTATGGTTAGCTGTGCAGCGAGGTGTACTGCGCGGACAGGTTCCACACACACTTCAAGTAAGAGGTCGGCCTGAGTGGAAAGGTGAGAGTTTGGGCAGCTGTGCAGACAAAGAAGGCGCCCTTTGGCCTGGGCCTAAATGCTTGTGACACCCCACTGGAACTGCCGGGCTCTGAGGGCCCTGCCCTGGGCTCCCTGCTCCCCTGCCCTTTGTTCCGTCACAGCAGAGATGGCCACACCCACTCCCTCAGTGAGGGCAGTGTTCCAACCTCCCTCAGCCCCGCCCCCTCTCCGCAGGTTACCATGGACTACAGAGGCTGCATTCTGAGGCCAGGGCGTTCCGAGAATGCCAAGGGCAGACATGATGACCTTAAATGATTTCCTCTTGTGTCAGGTTGGGTAAACTTTAGGAGCTAGGAAATGGTCCACTTTACAGAAATGTTCAAATTTACTGGCATTTCTTATATTCTCTGCTATAACATTGTCCTGATTCTTTCTGTATATTCTTTACTTATGTTTTTGTTTTCCTTAATCAAAGTGTGTCTTTTCAATCTTTTCAAAGAAGATTCTTTGGACTTACTAAATCACCTCAATTTTATACGTTTTCTGTTGTATTAAGTTCTGCTCATATCTTTATTTATCTTTTTTCTATGTTCTCAGGGTTTATTGTTTTGATCTTCTGATGTCAATTAAAACACTTGGTTATTCATTTTTATAAATATTTTACTTATAAAGATTTGAACTTTTGAAGATTCCAGCTTACTTGTAAGTTTCTAAGGGTCAGGTCCTCTCCATTGTTGCTGGCCTAAGGTTTAGTTCACCATATAGCAATGTATATATTGACCAATTTTCCCCTCGACTTTCTGTGATTCCCTACATCTCACTTTTCTTTGCAGACAAGCCATTTGAAATACCCTTAACTTATTTCACAGCCAATAAGTCATTGAAATAATGTGTATTTTTTAGAGAAATCTTCTTCTATAATTAGGCAGAAAATCTCACCTGCCATAGTTTTCAAAACAGCATAATTTCACTCTTCTCAATGCTTAATCTGTTGTATTACACAACCTTTGAGTATTTAGCTTTATCAATGACATGTACTTTAAAAATGTTTTAGAGATCCTACCAGTCTTTGAAAACATCCTTGTTCCTTGTTTCAGTTCCAGTTTTATGTATATTTTCTGCCTTGCACCTGATTATTCCAACAATTGATGGATGGCCTTGGGAATCTAATTCTGGTATTGATAGTTTTTGCTGGGTGTCTCCCCTTGTAGCTGATTTTTTCATTATTGTGTAAATTTAGATCATGAGCTCATGTTTAGCTAAACAGCTGACCTTGTAAGACGCTTAGGTGTGAACGCTCGTAAGCTTCAGCAGAAAGTCGGCAAAGATTTATTTGTGTCCCTCCAATGAGTTGCCCGCGAGAACCCCGTTTTCTACAAGTGTTGGTCCAATACTCCATCAAGAGGCAAGGGATTCCGACAGGGCTGCTTGGCGGCCCCCGATCTGGGCCAGGGGCTGTGGGCGGCCTGTGGCCGAGGCAGAAGCCTCTCTGCATGTGTCCAAGGGACCCATCTGCCTGCGAACTTCGGTCACCTGGCAGGAAGCTACGATGCCCAGACCTATGGTTAGCTGTGCAGCGAGGTGTACTGCGCGGACAGGTTCCACACACACTTCAAGTAAGAGGTCGGCCTGAGTGGAAAGGTGAGAGTTTGGGCAGCTGTGCAGACAAAGAAGGCGCCCTTTGGCCTGGGCCTAAATGCTTGTGACACCCCACTGGAACTGCCGGGCTCTGAGGGCCCTGCCCTGGGCTCCCTGCTCCCCTGCCCTTTGTTCCGTCACAGCAGAGATGGCCACACCCACTCCCTCAGTGAGGGCAGTGTTCCAACCTCCCTCAGCCCCGCCCCCTCTCCGCAGGTTACCATGGACTACAGAGGCTGCATTCTGAGGCCAGGGCGTTCCGAGAATGCCAAGGGCAGACATGATGACCTTAAATGATTTCCTCTTGTGTCAGGTTGGGTAAACTTTAGGAGCTAGGAAATGGTCCACTTTACAGAAATGTTCAAATTTACTGGCATTTCTTATATTCTCTGCTATAACATTGTCCTGATTCTTTCTGTATATTCTTTACTTATGTTTTTGTTTTCCTTAATCAAAGTGTGTCTTTTCAATCTTTTCAAAGAAGATTCTTTGGACTTACTAAATCACCTCAATTTTATACGTTTTCTGTTGTATTAAGTTCTGCTCATATCTTTATTTATCTTTTTTCTATGTTCTCAGGGTTTATTGTTTTGATCTTCTGATGTCAATTAAAACACTTGGTTATTCATTTTAATAAATATTTTACTTATAAAGATTTGAACTTTTGAAGATTCCAGCTTACTTGTAAGTTTCTAAGGGTCAGGTCCTCTCCATTGTTGCTGGCCTAAGGTTTAGTTCACCATATAGCAATGTATATATTGACCTATTTTCCCCTCGACTTTCTGTGATTCCCTACATCTCACCTTTCTTTGCAGACAAGCCATTTGAAATACCCTTAACTTATTTCACAGCCAATAAGTCATTGAAATAATGTGTATTTTTTAGAGAAATCTTCTTATATAATTAGGCAGAAAATCTCACCTGCCATAGTTTTCAAAACAGCATAATTTCACTCTTCTCAATGCTTAATCTGTTGTATTACACAACCTTTGAGTATTTAGCTTTATCAATGACATGTACTTTAAAAATGTTTTAGAGATCCTACCAGTCTTTGAAAACATCCTTGTTCCTTGTTTCAGTTCCAGTTTTATGTATATTGTCTGCCTTGCACCTGATTATTCCAACAATTGATGGATGGCCTTGGGAATCTAATTCTGG
Source organism: Mesoplodon mirus (assembly GCF_964341445.2). NCBI lineage: Eukaryota > Metazoa > Chordata > Mammalia > Artiodactyla > Ziphiidae > Mesoplodon > Mesoplodon mirus. The sequence goes on along the minus strand of NC_138976.1, from coordinate 190,118,049 downwards.
TATTGATAGTTTTTGCTGGGTGTCTCCCCTTGTAGCTGATTTCTTCATTATTGTGTAAATTTAGATCATGAGCTCATGTTTAGCTAAACAGCTGACCTTGTAAGACGCTTAGGTGTGAACGCTCGTAAGCTTCAGCAGAAAGTCGGCAAAGATTTATTTGTGTCCCACCAATGAGTTGCCCGCGAGAACGCCGTTTTCTACAAGTGTTGGTCCAATACTCCCTCAAGAGGCAGGGGACTCCGACAGGGCTGCTTGGCGGCCCCCGATCTGGGGCAGGGGCAGTGGGCGGCCTGTGGCCCAGGCAGAAGCCTCTCTGCATGTGTCCCAGGGACCCATCTGCCTGCGAACTTCGGTCACATGGCAGGAAGCTACGATGCCCAGACCTATGGTTAGCTGTGCAGCGAGGTGTACTGTGCGGACAGGTTCCACACACACTTCAAGTAAGAAGTCAGCCTGAGTAGAAAGGTAAGAGTTTGGGCAGCTGTGCAGACAAAGAAGGCGCCCTTTGGCCTCGGCCTAAATGCTTGTGACACCCCACTGAACCTGCCGGGCTCTGAGGGCCCTGCCCTGGGCCCCCTGCTCCCCTGCCCTTTGTTCAGTAACAGCAGTGATGGCCACACCCACTCCCTCAGTGAGGGCAGTGTTCCAATCTCCCTCAGGCCCGCCCCCTCTCCGCAGGTTACCATGGACTACAGAGGCTGCATTCTGAGGCCAGGGCGTTCTGAGAGTGCCAAAGGCAGACATGATGACCTTAAATGATTTCCTCTTGTGTCAGGTTTGGTAAACTTTAGGAGCTAGGAAATGGTCCACTTTACAGAAATGTTCAAATTTACTGGCATTTCTTATATTCTCTGCTATAACATTGTCCTGATTCTTTCTGTATATTCTTTACTTATGTTTTTGTTTTCCTTAATCAAAGTGTGTCTTTTCAATCTTTTCAAAGAAGATTCTTTGGACTTACTAAATCACCTCAATTTTATATGTTTTCTGTTGTATTAAGTTCTGCTCATATCTTTATTTATCTTTTTTCTATGTTCTCAGGGTTTATTGTTTTGATCTTCTGATGTCAATTAAAACACTTGGTTATTCATTTTAATAAATATTTTACTTATAAAGATTTGAACTTTTGAAGATTCCAGCTTACTTGTAAGTTTCTAAGGGTCAGGTCCTCTCCATTGTTGCTGGCCTAAGGTTTAGTTCACCATATAGCAATGTATATATTGACCTATTTTCCCCTCGACTTTCTGTGATTCCCTACATCTCACCTTTCTTTGCAGACAAGCCATTTGAAATACCCTTAACTTATTTCACAGCCAATAAGTCATTGAAATAATGTGTATTTTTTAGAGAAATCTTCTTATATAATTAGGCAGAAAATCTCACCTGCCATAGTTTTCAAAACAGCATAATTTCACTCTTCTCAATGCTTAATCTGTTGTATTACACAACCTTTGAGTATTTAGCTTTATCAATGACATGTACTTTAACAATGTTTTAGAGATCCTACCAGTCTTTGAAAACATCCTTGTTCCATGTTTCAGTTCCAGTTTTATGTATATTTTCTGCCTTGCACCTGATTATTCCAACAATTGATGGATGGCCTTGGGAATCTAATTCTGGTATTGATAGTTTTTGCTGGGTGTCTCCCCTTGTAGCTGATTTCTTCATTATTGTGTAAATTTAGATCATGAGCTCATGTTTAGCTAAACAGCTGACCTTGTAAGACGCTTAGGTGTGAACGCTCGTAAGCTTCAGCAGAAAGTCGGCAAAGATTTATTTGTGTCCCTCCAATGAGTTGCCCGCGAGAACCCCGTTTTCTACAAGTGTTGGTCCAATACTCCCTCAAGAGGCAGGGGATTCCGACAGGGCTGCTTTGCGGACCCCGATCTGGGCCAGGGGCTGTGGGCGGCCTGTGGCCCAGGCAGAAGCCTCTCTGCATGTGTCCCAGGGACCCATCTGCCTGCGAACTTCGGTCACCTGGCAGGAAGCTACGATGCCCAGACCTATGGTTAGCTGTGCAGCGAGGTGTACTGCGCGGACATGTTCCACACACACTTCAAGTAAGAGGTCGGCCTGAGTGGAAAGGTGAGAGTTTGGGCAGCTGTGCAGACAAAGAAGGCGCCCTTTGGCCTGGGCCTAAATGCTTGTGACACCCCACTGGACCTGCCGGGCTCTGAGGGCCCTGCCCTGGGCCCCCTGCTCCCCTGCCCTTTGTTCCGTCACAGCAGAGATGGCCACACCCACTCCTCAGTGAGGGCAGTGTTCCAACCTCCCTCAGCCCCGCCCCCTCTCTGCAGGTTACCATGGACTACAGAGGCTGCATTCTGAGGCCAGGGCGTTCCGAGAATGCCAAGGGCAGACATGATGACCTTAAATCATTTCCTCTTGTGTCAGGTTGGGTAAACTTTAGGAGCTAGGAAATGGTCCACTTTACAGAAATGTTCAAATTTACTGGCATTTCTTATATTCTCTGCTATAACATTGTCCTGATTCTTTCTGTATATTTTTTACTTATGTTTTTGTTTTCCTTAATCAAAGTGTGTCTTTTCAATCTTTTCAAAGAAGATTCTTTGGACTTACTAAATCACCTCAATTTTATACGTTTTCTGTTGTATTAAGTTCTGCTCATATCTTTATTTATCTTTTTTCTATGTTCTCAGGGTTTATTGTTTTGATCTTCTGATGTCAATTAAAACACTTGGTTATTCATTTTAATAAATATTTTACTTATAAAGATTGGAACTTTTGAAGATTCCAGCTTACTTGTAAGTTTCTAAGGGTCAGGTCCTCTCCATTGTTGCTGGCCTAAGGTTTAGTTCACCATATAGCAATGTATATATTGACCTATTTTCCCCTCGACTTTCTGTGATTCCCTACATCTCACCTTTCTTTGCAGACAAGCCATTTGAAATACCCTTAACTTATTTCACAGCCAATAAGTCATTGAAATAATGTGTATTTTTTAGAGAAATCTTCTTCTATAATTAGGCAGAAAATCTCACCTGCCATAGTTTTCAAAACAGCATAATTTCACTCTTCTCAATGCTTAATCTGTTGTATTACACAACCTTTGAGTATTTAGCTTTATCAATGACATGTACTTTAAAAATGATTTAGAGATCCTACCAGTCTTTGAAAACATCCTTGTTCCTTGTTTCAGTTCCAGTTTTATGTATATTGTCTGCCTTGCACCTGATTATTCCAACAATTGATGGATGGCCTTGGGAATCTAATTCTGGTATTGATAGTTTTTGCTGGGTGTCTCCCCTTGTAGCTGATTTCTTCACTATTGTGTAAATTTAGATCATGAGCTCATGTTTAGCTAAACAGCTGACCTTGTAAGACGCTTAGGTGTGAACGCTCGTAAGCTTCAGCAGAAAGTCGGCAAAGATTTATTTGTGTCCCACCAATGAGTTGCCCGCGAGAACGCCGTTTTCTACAAGTGTTGGTCCAATACTCCCTCAAGAGGCAGGGGACTCCGACAGGGCTGCTTGGCGGCCCCCGATCTGGGGGAGGGCAGTGGGCGGCCTGTGGCCCAGGCAGAAGCCTCTCTGCATGTGTCCCACGGACCCATCTGCCTGCGAACTTCTGTCACCTGGCAGGAAGCTACGATGCCCAGACCTATGGTTAGCTGTGCAGCGAGGTGTACTGTGCGGACAGGTTCCACACACACTTCAAGTAAGAAGTCAGCCTGAGTAGAAAGGTAAGAGTTTGGGCAGCTGTGCAGACAAAGAAGGCGCCCTTTGGCCTGGGCCTAAATGCTTGTGACACCCCACTGAACCTGCCGGGCTCTGAGGGCCCTGCACTGGGCCCCCTGCTCCCCTGCCCTTTGTTCAGTAACAGCAGAGATGGCCACACCCACTCCCTCAGTGAGGGCAGTGTTCCAATCTCCCTCAGGCCCGCCCCCTCTCCGCAGGTTACCATGGACTACAGAGGCTGCATTCTGAGGCCAGGGCGTTCTGAGAATGCCAAAGGCAGACATGATGACCTTAAATGATTTCCTCTTGTGTCAGGTTTGGCAAACTTTAGGAGCTAGGAAATGGTCCACTTTACAGAAATGTTCAAATTTACTGGCATTTCTTATATTCTCTGCTATAACATTGTCCTGATTCTTTCTGTATATTCTTTACTTATGTTTTTGTTTTCCTTAATCAAAGTGTGTCTTTTCAATCTTTTCAAAGAAGATTCTTTGGACTTACTAAATCACCTCAATTTTATACGTTTTCTGTTGTATTAAGTTCTGCTCATATCTTTATTTATCTTTTTTCTATGTTCTCAGGGTTTATTGTTTTCATCTTCTGATGTCAATTAAAACACTTGGTTATTCATTTTAATAAATATTTTACTTATAAAGATTTGAACTTTTGAAGATTCCAGCTTACTTGTAAGTTTCTAAGGGTCAGGTCCTCTCCATTGTTGCTGGCCTAAGGTTTAGTTCACCATATAGCAATGTATATATTGACCTATTTTCCCCTCGACTTTCTGTGATTCCCTACATCTCACTTTTCTTTGCAGACAAGCCATTTGAAATACCCTTAACTTATTTCACAGCCAATAAGTCATTGAAATAATGTGTATTTTTTAGAGAAATCTTCTTCTATAATTAGGCAGAAAATCTCACCTGCCATAGTTTTCAAAACAGCATAATTTCACTCCTCTCAATGCTTAATCTGTTGTATTACACAACCTTTGAGTATTTAGCTTTATCAATGACATGTACTTTAAAAATGTTTTAGAGATCCTACCAGTCTTTGAAAACATCCTTGTTCCTTGTTTCAGTTCCAGTTTTATGTATATTGTCTGCCTTGCACCTGATTATTCCAACAATTGATGGATGGCCTTGGGAATCTAATTCTGGTATTGATAGTTTTTGCTGGGTGTCTCCCCTTGTAGCTGATTTCTTCATTATTGTGTAAATTTAGATCATGAGCTCATGTTTAGCTAAACAGCTGACCTTGTAAGACGCTTAGGTGTGAACGCTCGTAAGCTTCAGCAGAAAGTCGGCAAAGATTTATTTGTGTCCCTCCAATGAGTTGCCCGCGAGAACCCCGTTTTCTACAAGTGTTGGTCCAATACTCAATCAAGAGGCAAGGGATTCCGACAGGGCTGCTTGGCGGCCCCCGATCTGGGCCAGGGGCAGTGGGCGGCCTGTGGCCCAGGCAGAAGCCTCTCTGCATGTGTCCCAGGGACCCATCTGCCTGCGAACTTCGGTCACCTGGCAGGAAGCTACGATGCCCAGACCTATGGTTAGCTGTGCAGCGAGGTGTACTGCGCGGACAGGTTCCACACACACTTCAAGTAAGAGGTCAGCCTGCGTGGAAAGGTGAGAGTTTGGGCAGCTGTGCAGACAAAGAAGGCGCCCTTTGGCCTGGGCCTAAATGCTTGTGACACCCCACTGGAACTGCCGGGCTCTGAGGGCCCTGCCCTGGGACCCCTGCTCCCCTGCCCTTTGTTCCGTCACAGCAGAGATGGCCACACCCACTCCCTCAGTGAGGGCAGTGTTCCAACCTCCCTCAGCCCCGCCCCCTCTCTGCAGGTTACCATGGACTACAGAGGCTGCATTCTGAGGCCAGGGCGTTCCGAGAATGCCAAGGGCAGACATGATGACCTTAAATGATTTCCTCTTGTGTCAGGTTTGGTAAACTTTAGGAGCTAGGAAATGGTCCACTTTACAGAAATGTTCAAATTTACTGGCATTTCTTATATTCTCTGCTATAACATTGTCCTGATTCTTTCTGTATATTCTTTACTTATGTTTTTGTTTTCCTTAATCAAAGTGTGTCTTTTCAATCTTTTCAAAGAAGATTCTTTGGACTTACTAAATCACCTCAATTTTATACGTTTTCTGTTGTATTAAGTTCTGCTCATATCTTTATTTATCTTTTTTCTATGTTCTCAGGGTTTATTGTTTTGATCTTCTGATGTCAATTAAAACACTTGGTTATTCATTTTTATAAATATTTTACTTATAAAGATTTGAACTTTTGAAGATTCCAGCTTACTTGTAAGTTTCTAAGGGTCAGGTCCTCTCCATTGTTGCTGGCCTAAGGTTTAGTTCACCATATAGCAATGTATATATTGACCAATTTTCCCCTCGACTTTCTGTGATTCCCTACATCTCACTTTTCTTTGCAGACAAGCCATTTGAAATACCCTTAACTTATTTCACAGCCAATAAGTCATTGAAATAATGTGTATTTTTTAGAGAAATCTTCTTCTATAATTAGGCAGAAAATCTCACCTGCCATAGTTTTCAAAACAGCATAATTTCACTCTTCTCAATGCTTAATCTGTTGTATTACACAACCTTTGAGTATTTAGCTTTATCAATGACATGTACTTTAAAAATGTTTTAGAGATCCTACCAGTCTTTGAAAACATCCTTGTTCCTTGTTTCAGTTCCAGTTTTATGTATATTTTCTGCCTTGCACCTGATTATTCCAACAATTGATGGATGGCCTTGGGAATCTAATTCTGGTATTGATAGTTTTTGCTGGGTGTCTCCCCTTGTAGCTGATTTTTTCATTATTGTGTAAATTTAGATCATGAGCTCATGTTTAGCTAAACAGCTGACCTTGTAAGACGCTTAGGTGTGAACGCTCGTAAGCTTCAGCAGAAAGTCGGCAAAGATTTATTTGTGTCCCTCCAATGAGTTGCCCGCGAGAACCCCGTTTTCTACAAGTGTTGGTCCAATACTCCATCAAGAGGCAAGGGATTCCGACAGGGCTGCTTGGCGGCCCCCGATCTGGGCCAGGGGCTGTGGGCGGCCTGTGGCCGAGGCAGAAGCCTCTCTGCATGTGTCCAAGGGACCCATCTGCCTGCGAACTTCGGTCACCTGGCAGGAAGCTACGATGCCCAGACCTATGGTTAGCTGTGCAGCGAGGTGTACTGCGCGGACAGGTTCCACACACACTTCAAGTAAGAGGTCGGCCTGAGTGGAAAGGTGAGAGTTTGGGCAGCTGTGCAGACAAAGTAGGCGCCCTTTGGCCTGGGCCTAAATGCTTGTGACACCCCACTGGAACTGCCGGGCTCTGAGGGCCCTGCCCTGGGCTCCCTGCTCCCCTGCCCTTTGTTCCGTCACAGCAGAGATGGCCACACCCACTCCCTCAGTGAGGGCAGTGTTCCAACCTCCCTCAGCCCCGCCCCCTCTCCGCAGGTTACCATGGAGTACAGAGGCTGCATTCTGAGGCCAGGGCGTTCCGAGAATGCCAAGGGCAGACATGATGACCTTAAATGATTTCCTCTTGTGTCAGGTTGGGTAAACTTTAGGAGCTAGGAAATGGTCCACTTTACAGAAATGTTCAAATTTACTGGCATTTCTTATATTCTCTGCTATAACATTGTCCTGATTCTTTCTGTATATTCTTTACTTATGTTTTTGTTTTCCTTAATCAAAGTGTGTCTTTTCAATCTTTTCAAAGAAGATTCTTTGGACTTACTAAATCACCTCAATTTTATACGTTTTCTGTTGTATTAAGTTCTGCTCATATCTTTATTTATCTTTTTTCTATGTTCTCAGGGTTTATTGTTTTGATCTTCTGATGTCAATTAAAACACTTGGTTATTCATTTTAATAAATATTTTACTTATAAAGATTTGAACTTTTGAAGATTCCAGCTTACTTGTAAGTTTCTAAGGGTCAGGTCCTCTCCATTGTTGCTGGCCTAAGGTTTAGTTCACCATATAGCAATGTATATATTGACCTATTTTCCCCTCGACTTTCTGTGATTCCCTACATCTCACCTTTCTTTGCAGACAAGCCATTTGAAATACCCTTAACTTATTTCACAGCCAATAAGTCATTGAAATAATGTGTATTTTTTAGAGAAATCTTCTTATATAATTAGGCAGAAAATCTCACCTGCCATAGTTTTCAAAACAGCATAATTTCACTCTTCTCAATGCTTAATCTGTTGTATTACACAACCTTTGAGTATTTAGCTTTATCAATGACATGTACTTTAAAAATGTTTTAGAGATCCTACCAGTCTTTGAAAACATCCTTGTTCCTTGTTTCAGTTCCAGTTTTATGTATATTGTCTGCCTTGCACCTGATTATTCCAACAATTGATGGATGGCCTTGGGAATCTAATTCTGGTATTGATAGTTTTTGCTGGGTGTCTCCCCTTGTAGCTGATTTCTTCATTATTGTGTAAATTTAGATCATGAGCTCATGTTTAGCTAAACAGCTGACCTTGTAAGACGCTTAGGTGTGAACGCTCGTAAGCTTCAGCAGAAAGTCGGCAAAGATTTATTTGTGTCCCACCAATGAGTTGCCCGCGAGAACGCCGTTTTCTACAAGTGTTGGTCCAATACTCCCTCAAGAGGCAGGGGACTCCGACAGGGCTGCTTGGCGGCCCCCGATCTGGGGCAGGGGCAGTGGGCGGCCTGTGGCCCAGGCAGAAGCCTCTCTGCATGTGTCCCAGGGACCCATCTGCCTGCGAACTTCGGTCACATGGCAGGAAGCTACGATGCCCAGACCTATGGTTAGCTGTGCAGCGAGGTGTACTGTGCGGACAGGTTCCACACACACTTCAAGTAAGAAGTCAGCCTGAGTAGAAAGGTAAGAGTTTGGGCAGCTGTGCAGACAAAGAAGGCGCCCTTTGGCCTCGGCCTAAATGCTTGTGACACCCCACTGAACCTGCCGGGCTCTGAGGGCCCTGCCCTGGGCCCCCTGCTCCCCTGCCCTTTGTTCAGTAACAGCAGTGATGGCCACACCCACTCCCTCAGTGAGGGCAGTGTTCCAATCTCCCTCAGGCCCGCCCCCTCTCCGCAGGTTACCATGGACTACAGAGGCTGCATTCTGAGGCCAGGGCGTTCTGAGAGTGCCAAAGGCAGACATGATGACCTTAAATGATTTCCTCTTGTGTCAGGTTTGGTAAACTTTAGGAGCTAGGAAATGGTCCACTTTACAGAAATGTTCAAATTTACTGGCATTTCTTATATTCTCTGCTATAACATTGTCCTGATTCTTTCTGTATATTTTTTACTTATGTTTTTGTTTTCCTTAATCAAAGTGTGTCTTTTCAATCTTTTCAAAGAAGATTCTTTGGACTTACTAAATCACCTCAATTTTATATGTTTTCTGTTGTATTAAGTTCTGCTCATATCTTTATTTATCTTTTTTCTATGTTCTCAGGGTTTATTGTTTTGATCTTCTGATGTCAATTAAAACACTTGGTTATTCATTTTAATAAATATTTTACTTATAAAGATTTGAACTTTTGAAGATTCCAGCTTACTTGTAAGTTTCTAAGGGTCAGGTCCTCTCCATTGTTGCTGGCCTAAGGTTTAGTTCACCATATAGCAATGTATATATTGACCTATTTTCCCCTCGACTTTCTGTGATTCCCTACATCTCACCTTTCTTTGCAGACAAGCCATTTGAAATACCCTTAACTTATTTCACAGCCAATAAGTCATTGAAATAATGTGTATTTTTTAGAGAAATCTTCTTATATAATTAGGCAGAAAATCTCACCTGCCATAGTTTTCAAAACAGCATAATTTCACTCTTCTCAATGCTTAATCTGTTGTATTACACAACCTTTGAGTATTTAGCTTTATCAATGACATGTACTTTAACAATGTTTTAGAGATCCTACCAGTCTTTGAAAACATCCTTGTTCCATGTTTCAGTTCCAGTTTTATGTATATTTTCTGCCTTGCACCTGATTATTCCAACAATTGATGGATGGACTTGGGAATCTAATTCTGGTATTGATAGTTTTTGCTGGGTGTCTCCCCTTGTAGCTGATTTCTTCATTATTGTGTAAATTTAGATCATGAGCTCATGTTTAGCTAAACAGCTGACCTTGTAAGACGCTTAGGTGTGAACGCTCGTAAGCTTCAGCAGAAAGTCGGCAAAGATTTATTTGTGTCCCTCCAATGAGTTGCCCGCGAGAACCCCGTTTTCTACAAGTGTTGGTCCAATACTCCCTCAAGAGGCAGGGGATTCCGACAGGGCTGCTTTGCGGACCCCGATCTGGGCCAGGGGCTGTGGGCGGCCTGTGGCCCAGGCAGAAGCCTCTCTGCATGTGTCCCAGGGACCCATCTGCCTGCGAACTTCGGTCACCTGGCAGGAAGCTACGATGCCCAGACCTATGGTTAGCTGTGCAGCGAGGTGTACTGCGCGGACATGTTCCACACACACTTCAAGTAAGAGGTCGGCCTGAGTGGAAAGGTGAGAGTTTGGGCAGCTGTGCAGACAAAGAAGGCGCCCTTTGGCCTGGGCCTAAATGCTTGTGACACCCCACTGGACCTGCCGGGCTCTGAGGGCCCTGCCCTGGGCCCCCTGCTCCCCTGCCCTTTGTTCCGTCACAGCAGAGATGGCCACACCCACTCCTCAGTGAGGGCAGTGTTCCAACCTCCCTCAGCCCCGCCCCCTCTCTGCAGGTTACCATGGACTACAGAGGCTGCATTCTGAGGCCAGGGCGTTCCGAGAATGCCAAGGGCAGACATGATGACCTTAAATCATTTCCTCTTGTGTCAGGTTGGGTAAACTTTAGGAGCTAGGAAATGGTCCACTTTACAGAAATGTTCAAATTTACTGGCATTTCTTATATTCTCTGCTATAACATTGTCCTGATTCTTTCTGTATATTTTTTACTTATGTTTTTGTTTTCCTTAATCAAAGTGTGTCTTTTCAATCTTTTCAAAGAAGATTCTTTGGACTTACTAAATCACCTCAATTTTATACGTTTTCTGTTGTATTAAGTTCTGCTCATATCTTTATTTATCTTTTTTCTATGTTCTCAGGGTTTATTGTTTTGATCTTCTGATGTCAATTAAAACACTTGGTTATTCATTTTAATAAATATTTTACTTATAAAGATTGGAACTTTTGAAGATTCCAGCTTACTTGTAAGTTTCTAAGGGTCAGGTCCTCTCCATTGTTGCTGGCCTAAGGTTTAGTTCACCATATAGCAATGTATATATTGACCTATTTTCCCCTCGACTTTCTGTGATTCCCTACATCTCACCTTTCTTTGCAGACAAGCCATTTGAAATACCCTTAACTTATTTCACAGCCAATAAGTCATTGAAATAATGTGTATTTTTTAGAGAAATCTTCTTCTATAATTAGGCAGAAAATCTCACCTGCCATAGTTTTCAAAACAGCATAATTTCACTCTTCTCAATGCTTAATCTGTTGTATTACACAACCTTTGAGTATTTAGCTTTATCAATGACATGTACTTTAAAAATGTTTTAGAGATCCTACCAGTCTTTGAAAACATCCTTGTTCCTTGTTTCAGTTCCAGTTTTATGTATATTGTCTGCCTTGCACCTGATTATTCCAACAATTGATGGATGGCCTTGGGAATCTAATTCTGGTATTGATAGTTTTTGCTGGGTGTCTCCCCTTGTAGCTGATTTCTTCATTATTGTGTAAATTTAGATCATGAGCTCATGTTTAGCTAAACAGCTGACCTTGTAAGACGCTTAGGTGTGAACGCTCGTAAGCTTCAGCAGAAAGTCGGCAAAGATTTATTTGTGTCCCACCAATGAGTTGCCCGCGAGAACGCCGTTTTCTACAAGTGTTGGTCCAATACTCCCTCAAGAGGCAGGGGACTCCGACAGGGCTGCTTGGCGGCCCCCGATCTGGGGGAGGGGCAGTGGGCGGCCTGTGGCCCAGGCAGAAGCCTCTCTGCATGTGTCCCAGGGACCCATCTGCCTGCGAACTTCTGTCACCTGGCAGGAAGCTACGATGCCCAGACCTATGGTTAGCTGTGCAGCGAGGTGTACTGTGCGGACAGGTTCCACACACACTTCAAGTAAGAAGTCAGCCTGAGTAGAAAGGTAAGAGTTTGGGCAGCTGTGCAGACAAAGAAGGCGCCCTTTGGCCTGGGCCTAAATGCTTGTGACACCCCACTGAACCTGCCGGGCTCTGAGGGCCCTGCACTGGGCCCCCTGCTCCCCTGCCCTTTGTTCAGTAACAGCAGAGATGGCCACACCCACTCCCTCAGTGAGGGCAGTGTTCCAATCTCCCTCAGGCCCGCCCCCTCTCCGCAGGTTACCATGGACTACAGAGGCTGCATTCTGAGGCCAGGGCGTTCTGAGAATGCCAAAGGCAGACATGATGACCTTAAATGATTTCCTCTTGTGTCAGGTTTGGCAAACTTTAGGAGCTAGGAAATGGTCCACTTTACAGAAATGTTCAAATTTACTGGCATTTCTTATATTCTCTGCTATAACATTGTCCTGATTCTTTCTGTATATTCTTTACTTATGTTTTTGTTTTCCTTAATCAAAGTGTGTCTTTTGAATCTTTTCAAAGAAGATTCTTTGTACTTACTAAATCACCTAAATTTTATGTGTTTTCTGTTGTATTAAGTTCTGCTCATATCTTTATTTATCTTTTTTCTATGTTCTCAGGGTTTATTGTTTTCATCTTCTGATGTCAATTAAAACAATTTGTTATTCATTTTAATAAATATTTTACTTATAAAGATTTGAACTTTTGAAGATTCCAGCTTACTTGTAAGTTTCTAAGGGTCAGGTCCTCTCCATTGTTGCTGGCCTAAGGTTTAGTTCACCATATAGCAATGTATATATTGACCTATTTTCCCCTCGACTTTCTGTGATTCCCTACAACTCACCTTTCTTTGCAGACAAGCCATTTGAAATACCCTTAACTTATTTCACAGCCAATAAGTCATTGAAATAATGTGTATTTTTTAGAGAAATCTTCTTATATAATTAGGCAGAAAATCTCACCTGCCATAGTTTTCAAAACAGCATAATTTCACTCTTCTCAATGCTTAATCTGTTGTATTACACAACCTTTGAGTATTTAGCTTTATCAATGACATGTACTTTAAAAATGTTTTAGAGATCCTACCAGTCTTTGAAAACATCCTTGTTCCTTGTTTCAGTTCCAGTTTTATGTATATTTTCTGCCTTGCACCTGATTATTCCAACAATTGATGGATGGCCTTGGGAATCTAATTCTGGTATTGATAGTTTTTGCTGGGTGTCTCCCCTTGTAGCTGATTTCTTCATTATTGTGTAAATTTAGATCATGAGCTCATGTTTAGCTAAACAGCTGACCTTGTAAGACGCTTAGGTGTGAACGCTCGTAAGCTTCAGCAGAAAGTCGGCAAAGATTTATTTGTGTCCCTCCAATGAGTTGCCCGCGAGAACCCCGTTTTCTACAAGTGTTGGTCCAATACTCCATCAAGAGGCAAGGGATTCCGACAGGGCTGCTTGGCGGCCCCCGATCTGGGCCAGGGGCTGTGGGCGGCCTGTGGCCGAGGCAGAAGCCTCTCTGCATGTGTCCAAGGGACCCATCTGCCTGCGAACTTCGGTCACCTGGCAGGAAGCTACGATGCCCAGACCTATGGTTAGCTGTGCAGCGAGGTGTACTGCGCGGACAGGTTCCACACACACTTCAAGTAAGAGGTCGGCCTGAGTGGAAAGGTGAGAGTTTGGGCAGCTGTGCAGACAAAGAAGGCGCCCTTTGGCCTGGGCCTAAATGCTTGTGACACCCCACTGGAACTGCCGGGCTCTGAGGGCCCTGCCCTGGGCTCCCTGCTCCCCTGCCCTTTGTTCCGTCACAGCAGAGATGGCCACACCCACTCCCTCAGTGAGGGCAGTGTTCCAACCTCCCTCAGCCCCGCCCCCTCTCCGCAGGTTACCATGGACTACAGAGGCTGCATTCTGAGGCCAGGGCGTTCCGAGAATGCCAAGGGCAGACATGATGACCTTAAATGATTTCCTCTTGTGTCAGGTTGGGTAAACTTTAGGAGCTAGGAAATGGTCCACTTTACAGAAATGTTCAAATTTACTGGCATTTCTTATATTCTCTGCTATAACATTGTCCTGATTCTTTCTGTATATTCTTTACTTATGTTTTTGTTTTCCTTAATCAAAGTGTGTCTTTTCAATCTTTTCAAAGAAGATTCTTTGGACTTACTAAATCACCTCAATTTTATACGTTTTCTGTTGTATTAAGTTCTGCTCATATCTTTATTTATCTTTTTTCTATGTTCTCAGGGTTTATTGTTTTGATCTTCTGATGTCAATTAAAACACTTGGTTATTCATTTTTATAAATATTTTACTTATAAAGATTTGAACTTTTGAAGATTCCAGCTTACTTGTAAGTTTCTAAGGGTCAGGTCCTCTCCATTGTTGCTGGCCTAAGGTTTAGTTCACCATATAGCAATGTATATATTGACCAATTTTCCCCTCGACTTTCTGTGATTCCCTACATCTCACTTTTCTTTGCAGACAAGCCATTTGAAATACCCTTAACTTATTTCACAGCCAATAAGTCATTGAAATAATGTGTATTTTTTAGAGAAATCTTCTTCTATAATTAGGCAGAAAATCTCACCTGCCATAGTTTTCAAAACAGCATAATTTCACTCTTCTCAATGCTTAATCTGTTGTATTACACAACCTTTGAGTATTTAGCTTTATCAATGACATGTACTTTAAAAATGTTTTAGAGATCCTACCAGTCTTTGAAAACATCCTTGTTCCTTGTTTCAGTTCCAGTTTTATGTATATTGTCTGCCTTGCACCTGATTATTCCAACAATTGATGGATGGCCTTGGGAATCTAATTCTGGTATTGATAGTTTTTGCTGGGTGTCTCCCCTTGTAGCTGATTTTTTCATTATTGTGTAAATTTAGATCATGAGCTCATGTTTAGCTAAACAGCTGACCTTGTAAGACGCTTAGGTGTGAACGCTCGTAAGCTTCAGCAGAAAGTCGGCAAAGATTTATTTGTGTCCCTCCAATGAGTTGCCCGCGAGAACCCCGTTTTCTACAAGTGTTGGTCCAATACTCCATCAAGAGGCAAGGGATTCCGACAGGGCTGCTTGGCGGCCCCCGATCTGGGCCAGGGGCTGTGGGCGGCCTGTGGCCGAGGCAGAAGCCTCTCTGCATGTGTCCAAGGGACCCATCTGCCTGCGAACTTCGGTCACCTGGCAGGAAGCTACGATGCCCAGACCTATGGTTAGCTGTGCAGCGAGGTGTACTGCGCGGACAGGTTCCACACACACTTCAAGTAAGAGGTCGGCCTGAGTGGAAAGGTGAGAGTTTGGGCAGCTGTGCAGACAAAGAAGGCGCCCTTTGGCCTGGGCCTAAATGCTTGTGACACCCCACTGGAACTGCCGGGCTCTGAGGGCCCTGCCCTGGGCTCCCTGCTCCCCTGCCCTTTGTTCCGTCACAGCAGAGATGGCCACACCCACTCCCTCAGTGAGGGCAGTGTTCCAACCTCCCTCAGCCCCGCCCCCTCTCCGCAGGTTACCATGGACTACAGAGGCTGCATTCTGAGGCCAGGGCGTTCCGAGAATGCCAAGGGCAGACATGATGACCTTAAATGATTTCCTCTTGTGTCAGGTTGGGTAAACTTTAGGAGCTAGGAAATGGTCCACTTTACAGAAATGTTCAAATTTACTGGCATTTCTTATATTCTCTGCTATAACATTGTCCTGATTCTTTCTGTATATTCTTTACTTATGTTTTTGTTTTCCTTAATCAAAGTGTGTCTTTTCAATCTTTTCAAAGAAGATTCTTTGGACTTACTAAATCACCTCAATTTTATACGTTTTCTGTTGTATTAAGTTCTGCTCATATCTTTATTTATCTTTTTTCTATGTTCTCAGGGTTTATTGTTTTGATCTTCTGATGTCAATTAAAACACTTGGTTATTCATTTTAATAAATATTTTACTTATAAAGATTTGAACTTTTGAAGATTCCAGCTTACTTGTAAGTTTCTAAGGGTCAGGTCCTCTCCATTGTTGCTGGCCTAAGGTTTAGTTCACCATATAGCAATGTATATATTGACCTATTTTCCCCTCGACTTTCTGTGATTCCCTACATCTCACCTTTCTTTGCAGACAAGCCATTTGAAATACCCTTAACTTATTTCACAGCCAATAAGTCATTGAAATAATGTGTATTTTTTAGAGAAATCTTCTTATATAATTAGGCAGAAAATCTCACCTGCCATAGTTTTCAAAACAGCATAATTTCACTCTTCTCAATGCTTAATCTGTTGTATTACACAACCTTTGAGTATTTAGCTTTATCAATGACATGTACTTTAAAAATGTTTTAGAGATCCTACCAGTCTTTGAAAACATCCTTGTTCCTTGTTTCAGTTCCAGTTTTATGTATATTGTCTGCCTTGCACCTGATTATTCCAACAATTGATGGATGGCCTTGGGAATCTAATTCTGGTATTGATAGTTTTTGCTGGGTGTCTCCCCTTGTAGCTGATTTCTTCATTATTGTGTAAATTTAGATCATGAGCTCATGTTTAGCTAAACAGCTGACCTTGTAAGACGCTTAGGTGTGAACGCTCGTAAGCTTCAGCAGAAAGTCGGCAAAGATTTATTTGTGTCCCACCAATGAGTTGCCCGCGAGAACGCCGTTTTCTACAAGTGTTGGTCCAATACTCCCTCAAGAGGCAGGGGACTCCGACAGGGCTGCTTGGCGGCCCCCGATCTGGGGCAGGGGCAGTGGGCGGCCTGTGGCCCAGGCAGAAGCCTCTCTGCATGTGTCCCAGGGACCCATCTGCCTGCGAACTTCGGTCACATGGCAGGAAGCTACGATGCCCAGACCTATGGTTAGCTGTGCAGCGAGGTGTACTGTGCGGACAGGTTCCACACACACTTCAAGTAAGAAGTCAGCCTGAGTAGAAAGGTAAGAGTTTGGGCAGCTGTGCAGACAAAGAAGGCGCCCTTTGGCCTCGGCCTAAATGCTTGTGACACCCCACTGAACCTGCCGGGCTCTGAGGGCCCTGCCCTGGGCCCCCTGCTCCCCTGCCCTTTGTTCAGTAACAGCAGTGATGGCCACACCCACTCCCTCAGTGAGGGCAGTGTTCCAATCTCCCTCAGGCCCGCCCCCTCTCCGCAGGTTACCATGGACTACAGAGGCTGCATTCTGAGGCCAGGGCGTTCTGAGAGTGCCAAAGGCAGACATGATGACCTTAAATGATTTCCTCTTGTGTCAGGTTTGGTAAACTTTAGGAGCTAGGAAATGGTCCACTTTACAGAAATGTTCAAATTTACTGGCATTTCTTATATTCTCTGCTATAACATTGTCCTGATTCTTTCTGTATATTCTTTACTTATGTTTTTGTTTTCCTTAATCAAAGTGTGTCTTTTCAATCTTTTCAAAGAAGATTCTTTGGACTTACTAAATCACCTCAATTTTATATGTTTTCTGTTGTATTAAGTTCTGCTCATATCTTTATTTATCTTTTTTCTATGTTCTCAGGGTTTATTGTTTTGATCTTCTGATGTCAATTAAAACACTTGGTTATTCATTTTAATAAATATTTTACTTATAAAGATTTGAACTTTTGAAGATTCCAGCTTACTTGTAAGTTTCTAAGGGTCAGGTCCTCTCCATTGTTGCTGGCCTAAGGTTTAGTTCACCATATAGCAATGTATATATTGACCTATTTTCCCCTCGACTTTCTGTGATTCCCTACATCTCACCTTTCTTTGCAGACAAGCCATTTGAAATACCCTTAACTTATTTCACAGCCAATAAGTCATTGAAATAATGTGTATTTTTTAGAGAAATCTTCTTATATAATTAGGCAGAAAATCTCACCTGCCATAGTTTTCAAAACAGCATAATTTCACTCTTCTCAATGCTTAATCTGTTGTATTACACAACCTTTGAGTATTTAGCTTTATCAATGACATGTACTTTAACAATGTTTTAGAGATCCTACCAGTCTTTGAAAACATCCTTGTTCCATGTTTCAGTTCCAGTTTTATGTATATTTTCTGCCTTGCACCTGATTATTCCAACAATTGATGGATGGCCTTGGGAATCTAATTCTGGTATTGATAGTTTTTGCTGGGTGTCTCCCCTTGTAGCTGATTTCTTCATTATTGTGTAAATTTAGATCATGAGCTCATGTTTAGCTAAACAGCTGACCTTGTAAGACGCTTAGGTGTGAACGCTCGTAAGCTTCAGCAGAAAGTCGGCAAAGATTTATTTGTGTCCCTCCAATGAGTTGCCCGCGAGAACCCCGTTTACTACAAGTGTTGGTCCAATACTCCCTCAAGAGGCAGGGGATTCCGACAGGGCTGCTTTGCGGACCCCGATCTGGGCCAGGGGCTGTGGGCGGCCTGTGGCCCAGGCAGAAGCCTCTCTGCATGAGTCCCAGGGACCCATCTGCCTGCGAACTTCGGTCACCTGGCAGGAAGCTACGATGCCCAGACCTATGGTTAGCTGTGCAGCGAGGTGTACTGCGCGGACATGTTCCACACACACTTCAAGTAAGAGGTCGGCCTGAGTGGAAAGGTGAGAGTTTGGGCAGCTGTGCAGACAAAGAAGGCGCCCTTTGGCCTGGGCCTAAATGCTTGTGACACCCCACTGGACCTGCCGGGCTCTGAGGGCCCTGCCCTGGGCCCCCTGCTCCCCTGCCCTTTGTTCCGTCACAGCAGAGATGGCCACACCCACTCCTCAGTGAGGGCAGTGTTCCAAGCTCCCTCAGCCCCGCCCCCTCTCTGCAGGTTACCATGGACTACAGAGGCTGCATTCTGAGGCCAGGGCGTTCCGAGAATGCCAAGGGCAGACATGATGACCTTAAATCATTTCCTCTTGTGTCAGGTTGGGTAAACTTTAGGAGCTAGGAAATGGTCCACTTTACAGAAATGTTCAAATTTACTGGCATTTCTTATATTCTCTGCTATAACATTGTCCTGATTCTTTCTGTATATTTTTTACTTATGTTTTTGTTTTCCTTAATCAAAGTGTGTCTTTTCAATCTTTTCAAAGAAGATTCTTTGGACTTACTAAATCACCTCAATTTTATACGTTTTCTGTTGTATTAAGTTCTGCTCATATCTTTATTTATCTTTTTTCTATGTTCTCAGGGTTTATTGTTTTGATCTTCTGATGTCAATTAAAACACTTGGTTATTCATTTTAATAAATATTTTACTTATAAAGATTGGAACTTTTGAAGATTCCAGCTTACTTGTAAGTTTCTAAGGGTCAGGTCCTCTCCATTGTTGCTGGCCTAAGGTTTAGTTCACCATATAGCAATGTATATATTGACCTATTTTCCCCTCGACTTTCTGTGATTCCCTACATCTCACCTTTCTTTGCAGACAAGCCATTTGAAATACCCTTAACTTATTTCACAGCCAATAAGTCATTGAAATAATGTGTATTTTTTAGAGAAATCTTCTTCTATAATTAGGCAGAAAATCTCACCTGCCATAGTTTTCAAAACAGCATAATTTCACTCTTCTCAATGCTTAATCTGTTGTATTACACAACCTTTGAGTATTTAGCTTTATCAATGACATGTACTTTAAAAATGATTTAGAGATCCTACCAGTCTTTGAAAACATCCTTGTTCCTTGTTTCAGTTCCAGTTTTATGTATATTGTCTGCCTTGCACCTGATTATTCCAACAATTGATGGATGGCCTTGGGAATCTAATTCTGGTATTGATAGTTTTTGCTGGGTGTCTCCCCTTGTAGCTGATTTCTTCATTATTGTGTAAATTTAGATCATGAGCTCATGTTTAGCTAAACAGCTGACCTTGTAAGACGCTTAGGTGTGAACGCTCGTAAGCTTCAGCAGAAAGTCGGCAAAGATTTATTTGTGTCCCACCAATGAGTTGCCCGCGAGAACGCCGTTTTCTACAAGTGTTGGTCCAATACTCCCTCAAGAGGCAGGGGACTCCGACAGGGCTGCTTGGCGGCCCCCGATCTGGGGGAGGGCAGTGGGCGGC
The DNA here is from genome assembly GCF_964341445.2 of Mesoplodon mirus. Classification (NCBI taxonomy): domain Eukaryota; kingdom Metazoa; phylum Chordata; class Mammalia; order Artiodactyla; family Ziphiidae; genus Mesoplodon; species Mesoplodon mirus. Next base: position 190,098,324 of record NC_138976.1, on the reverse strand, counting down.
CTGTGGCCCAGGCAGAAGCCTCTCTGCATGTGTCCCACGGACCCATCTGCCTGCGAACTTCTGTCACCTGGCAGGAAGCTACGATGCCCAGACCTATGGTTAGCTGTGCAGCGAGGTGTACTGTGCGGACAGGTTCCACACACACTTCAAGTAAGAAGTCAGCCTGAGTAGAAAGGTAAGAGTTTGGGCAGCTGTGCAGACAAAGAAGGCGCCCTTTGGCCTGGGCCTAAATGCTTGTGACACCCCACTGAACCTGCCGGGCTCTGAGGGCCCTGCACTGGGCCCCCTGCTCCCCTGCCCTTTGTTCAGTAACAGCAGAGATGGCCACACCCACTCCCTCAGTGAGGGCAGTGTTCCAATCTCCCTCAGGCCCGCCCCCTCTCCGCAGGTTACCATGGACTACAGAGGCTGCATTCTGAGGCCAGGGCGTTCTGAGAATGCCAAAGGCAGACATGATGACCTTAAATGATTTCCTCTTGTGTCAGGTTTGGCAAACTTTAGGAGCTAGGAAATGGTCCACTTTACAGAAATGTTCAAATTTACTGGCATTTCTTATATTCTCTGCTATAACATTGTCCTGATTCTTTCTGTATATTCTTTACTTATGTTTTTGTTTTCCTTAATCAAAGTGTGTCTTTTCAATCTTTTCAAAGAAGATTCTTTGGACTTACTAAATCACCTCAATTTTATACGTTTTCTGTTGTATTAAGTTCTGCTCATATCTTTATTTATCTTTTTTCTATGTTCTCAGGGTTTATTGTTTTCATCTTCTGATGTCAATTAAAACACTTGGTTATTCATTTTAATAAATATTTTACTTATAAAGATTGGAACTTTTGAAGATTCCAGCTTACTTGTAAGTTTCTAAGGGTCAGGTCCTCTCCATTGTTGCTGGCCTAAGGTTTAGTTCACCATATAGCAATGTATATATTGACCTATTTTCCCCTCGACTTTCTGTGATTCCCTACATCTCACTTTTCTTTGCAGACAAGCCATTTGAAATACCCTTAACTTATTTCACAGCCAATAAGTCATTGAAATAATGTGTATTTTTTAGAGAAATCTTCTTCTATAATTAGGCAGAAAATCTCACCTGCCATAGTTTTCAAAACAGCATAATTTCACTCCTCTCAATGCTTAATCTGTTGTATTACACAACCTTTGAGTATTTAGCTTTATCAATGACATGTACTTTAAAAATGTTTTAGAGATCCTACCAGTCTTTGAAAACATCCTTGTTCCTTGTTTCAGTTCCAGTTTTATGTATATTGTCTGCCTTGCACCTGATTATTCCAACAATTGATGGATGGCCTTGGGAATCTAATTCTGGTATTGATAGTTTTTGCTGGGTGTCTCCCCTTGTAGCTGATTTCTTCATTATTGTGTAAATTTAGATCATGAGCTCATGTTTAGCTAAACAGCTGACCTTGTAAGACGCTTAGGTGTGAACGCTCGTAAGCTTCAGCAGAAAGTCGGCAAAGATTTATTTGTGTCCCTCCAATGAGTTGCCCGCGAGAACCCCGTTTTCTACAAGTGTTGGTCCAATACTCAATCAAGAGGCAAGGGATTCCGACAGGGCTGCTTGGCGGCCCCCGATCTGGGCCAGGGGCAGTGGGCGGCCTGTGGCCCAGGCAGAAGCCTCTCTGCATGTGTCCCAGGGACCCATCTGCCTGCGAACTTCGGTCACCTGGCAGGAAGCTACGATGCCCAGACCTATGGTTAGCTGTGCAGCGAGGTGTACTGCGCGGACAGGTTCCACACACACTTCAAGTAAGAGGTCAGCCTGCGTGGAAAGGTGAGAGTTTGGGCAGCTGTGCAGACAAAGAAGGCGCCCTTTGGCCTGGGCCTAAATGCTTGTGACACCCCACTGGAACTGCCGGGCTCTGAGGGCCCTGCCCTGGGACCCCTGCTCCCCTGCCCTTTGTTCCGTCACAGCAGAGATGGCCACACCCACTCCCTCAGTGAGGGCAGTGTTCCAACCTCCCTCAGCCCCGCCCCCTCTCTGCAGGTTACCATGGACTACAGAGGCTGCATTCTGAGGCCAGGGCGTTCCGAGAATGCCAAGGGCAGACATGATGACCTTAAATGATTTCCTCTTGTGTCAGGTTTGGTAAACTTTAGGAGCTAGGAAATGGTCCACTTTACAGAAATGTTCAAATTTACTGGCATTTCTTATATTCTCTGCTATAACATTGTCCTGATTCTTTCTGTATATTCTTTACTTATGTTTTTGTTTTCCTTAATCAAAGTGTGTCTTTTCAATCTTTTCAAAGAAGATTCTTTGGACTTACTAAATCACCTCAATTTTATACGTTTTCTGTTGTATTAAGTTCTGCTCATATCTTTATTTATCTTTTTTCTATGTTCTCAGGGTTTATTGTTTTGATCTTCTGATGTCAATTAAAACACTTGGTTATTCATTTTTATAAATATTTTACTTATAAAGATTTGAACTTTTGAAGATTCCAGCTTACTTGTAAGTTTCTAAGGGTCAGGTCCTCTCCATTGTTGCTGGCCTAAGGTTTAGTTCACCATATAGCAATGTATATATTGACCAATTTTCCCCTCGACTTTCTGTGATTCCCTACATCTCACTTTTCTTTGCAGACAAGCCATTTGAAATACCCTTAACTTATTTCACAGCCAATAAGTCATTGAAATAATGTGTATTTTTTAGAGAAATCTTCTTCTATAATTAGGCAGAAAATCTCACCTGCCATAGTTTTCAAAACAGCATAATTTCACTCTTCTCAATGCTTAATCTGTTGTATTACACAACCTTTGAGTATTTAGCTTTATCAATGACATGTACTTTAAAAATGTTTTAGAGATCCTACCAGTCTTTGAAAACATCCTTGTTCCTTGTTTCAGTTCCAGTTTTATGTATATTTTCTGCCTTGCACCTGATTATTCCAACAATTGATGGATGGCCTTGGGAATCTAATTCTGGTATTGATAGTTTTTGCTGGGTGTCTCCCCTTGTAGCTGATTTTTTCATTATTGTGTAAATTTAGATCATGAGCTCATGTTTAGCTAAACAGCTGACCTTGTAAGACGCTTAGGTGTGAACGCTCGTAAGCTTCAGCAGAAAGTCGGCAAAGATTTATTTGTGTCCCTCCAATGAGTTGCCCGCGAGAACCCCGTTTTCTACAAGTGTTGGTCCAATACTCCATCAAGAGGCAAGGGATTCCGACAGGGCTGCTTGGCGGCCCCCGATCTGGGCCAGGGGCTGTGGGCGGCCTGTGGCCGAGGCAGAAGCCTCTCTGCATGTGTCCAAGGGACCCATCTGCCTGCGAACTTCGGTCACATGGCAGGAAGCTACGATGCCCAGACCTATGGTTAGCTGTGCAGCGAGGTGTACTGCGCGGACAGGTTCCACACACACTTCAAGTAAGAGGTCGGCCTGAGTGGAAAGGTGAGAGTTTGGGCAGCTGTGCAGACAAAGTAGGCGCCCTTTGGCCTGGGCCTAAATGCTTGTGACACCCCACTGGAACTGCCGGGCTCTGAGGGCCCTGCCCTGGGCTCCCTGCTCCCCTGCCCTTTGTTCCGTCACAGCAGAGATGGCCACACCCACTCCCTCAGTGAGGGCAGTGTTCCAACCTCCCTCAGCCCCGCCCCCTCTCCGCAGGTTACCATGGAGTACAGAGGCTGCATTCTGAGGCCAGGGCGTTCCGAGAATGCCAAGGGCAGACATGATGACCTTAAATGATTTCCTCTTGTGTCAGGTTGGGTAAACTTTAGGAGCTAGGAAATGGTCCACTTTACAGAAATGTTCAAATTTACTGGCATTTCTTATATTCTCTGCTATAACATTGTCCTGATTCTTTCTGTATATTCTTTACTTATGTTTTTGTTTTCCTTAATCAAAGTGTGTCTTTTCAATCTTTTCAAAGAAGATTCTTTGGACTTACTAAATCACCTCAATTTTATACGTTTTCTGTTGTATTAAGTTCTGCTCATATCTTTATTTATCTTTTTTCTATGTTCTCAGGGTTTATTGTTTTGATCTTCTGATGTCAATTAAAACACTTGGTTATTCATTTTAATAAATATTTTACTTATAAAGATTTGAACTTTTGAAGATTCCAGCTTACTTGTAAGTTTCTAAGGGTCAGGTCCTCTCCATTGTTGCTGGCCTAAGGTTTAGTTCACCATATAGCAATGTATATATTGACCTATTTTCCCCTCGACTTTCTGTGATTCCCTACATCTCACCTTTCTTTGCAGACAAGCCATTTGAAATACCCTTAACTTATTTCACAGCCAATAAGTCATTGAAATAATGTGTATTTTTTAGAGAAATCTTCTTATATAATTAGGCAGAAAATCTCACCTGCCATAGTTTTCAAAACAGCATAATTTCACTCTTCTCAATGCTTAATCTGTTGTATTACACAACCTTTGAGTATTTAGCTTTATCAATGACATGTACTTTAAAAATGTTTTAGAGATCCTACCAGTCTTTGAAAACATCCTTGTTCCTTGTTTCAGTTCCAGTTTTATGTATATTGTCTGCCTTGCACCTGATTATTCCAACAATTGATGGATGGCCTTGGGAATCTAATTCTGGTATTGATAGTTTTTGCTGGGTGTCTCCCCTTGTAGCTGATTTCTTCATTATTGTGTAAATTTAGATCATGAGCTCATGTTTAGCTAAACAGCTGACCTTGTAAGACGCTTAGGTGTGAACGCTCGTAAGCTTCAGCAGAAAGTCGGCAAAGATTTATTTGTGTCCCACCAATGAGTTGCCCGCGAGAACGCCGTTTTCTACAAGTGTTGGTCCAATACTCCCTCAAGAGGCAGGGGACTCCGACAGGGCTGCTTGGCGGCCCCCGATCTGGGGCAGGGGCAGTGGGCGGCCTGTGGCCCAGGCAGAAGCCTCTCTGCATGTGTCCCAGGGACCCATCTGCCTGCGAACTTCGGTCACATGGCAGGAAGCTACGATGCCCAGACCTATGGTTAGCTGTGCAGCGAGGTGTACTGTGCGGACAGGTTCCACACACACTTCAAGTAAGAAGTCAGCCTGAGTAGAAAGGTAAGAGTTTGGGCAGCTGTGCAGACAAAGAAGGCGCCCTTTGGCCTCGGCCTAAATGCTTGTGACACCCCACTGAACCTGCCGGGCTCTGAGGGCCCTGCCCTGGGCCCCCTGCTCCCCTGCCCTTTGTTCAGTAACAGCAGTGATGGCCACACCCACTCCCTCAGTGAGGGCAGTGTTCCAATCTCCCTCAGGCCCGCCCCCTCTCCGCAGGTTACCATGGACTACAGAGGCTGCATTCTGAGGCCAGGGCGTTCTGAGAGTGCCAAAGGCAGACATGATGACCTTAAATGATTTCCTCTTGTGTCAGGTTTGGTAAACTTTAGGAGCTAGGAAATGGTCCACTTTACAGAAATGTTCAAATTTACTGGCATTTCTTATATTCTCTGCTATAACATTGTCCTGATTCTTTCTGTATATTTTTTACTTATGTTTTTGTTTTCCTTAATCAAAGTGTGTCTTTTCAATCTTTTCAAAGAAGATTCTTTGGACTTACTAAATCACCTCAATTTTATATGTTTTCTGTTGTATTAAGTTCTGCTCATATCTTTATTTATCTTTTTTCTATGTTCTCAGGGTTTATTGTTTTGATCTTCTGATGTCAATTAAAACACTTGGTTATTCATTTTAATAAATATTTTACTTATAAAGATTTGAACTTTTGAAGATTCCAGCTTACTTGTAAGTTTCTAAGGGTCAGGTCCTCTCCATTGTTGCTGGCCTAAGGTTTAGTTCACCATATAGCAATGTATATATTGACCTATTTTCCCCTCGACTTTCTGTGATTCCCTACATCTCACCTTTCTTTGCAGACAAGCCATTTGAAATACCCTTAACTTATTTCACAGCCAATAAGTCATTGAAATAATGTGTATTTTTTAGAGAAATCTTCTTATATAATTAGGCAGAAAATCTCACCTGCCATAGTTTTCAAAACAGCATAATTTCACTCTTCTCAATGCTTAATCTGTTGTATTACACAACCTTTGAGTATTTAGCTTTATCAATGACATGTACTTTAACAATGTTTTAGAGATCCTACCAGTCTTTGAAAACATCCTTGTTCCATGTTTCAGTTCCAGTTTTATGTATATTTTCTGCCTTGCACCTGATTATTCCAACAATTGATGGATGGCCTTGGGAATCTAATTCTGGTATTGATAGTTTTTGCTGGGTGTCTCCCCTTGTAGCTGATTTCTTCATTATTGTGTAAATTTAGATCATGAGCTCATGTTTAGCTAAACAGCTGACCTTGTAAGACGCTTAGGTGTGAACGCTCGTAAGCTTCAGCAGAAAGTCGGCAAAGATTTATTTGTGTCCCTCCAATGAGTTGCCCGCGAGAACCCCGTTTTCTACAAGTGTTGGTCCAATACTCCCTCAAGAGGCAGGGGATTCCGACAGGGCTGCTTTGCGGACCCCGATCTGGGCCAGGGGCTGTGGGCGGCCTGTGGCCCAGGCAGAAGCCTCTCTGCATGTGTCCCAGGGACCCATCTGCCTGCGAACTTCGGTCACCTGGCAGGAAGCTACGATGCCCAGACCTATGGTTAGCTGTGCAGCGAGGTGTACTGCGCGGACATGTTCCACACACACTTCAAGTAAGAGGTCGGCCTGAGTGGAAAGGTGAGAGTTTGGGCAGCTGTGCAGACAAAGAAGGCGCCCTTTGGCCTGGGCCTAAATGCTTGTGACACCCCACTGGACCTGCCGGGCTCTGAGGGCCCTGCCCTGGGCCCCCTGCTCCCCTGCCCTTTGTTCCGTCACAGCAGAGATGGCCACACCCACTCCTCAGTGAGGGCAGTGTTCCAACCTCCCTCAGCCCCGCCCCCTCTCTGCAGGTTACCATGGACTACAGAGGCTGCATTCTGAGGCCAGGGCGTTCCGAGAATGCCAAGGGCAGACATGATGACCTTAAATCATTTCCTCTTGTGTCAGGTTGGGTAAACTTTAGGAGCTAGGAAATGGTCCACTTTACAGAAATGTTCAAATTTACTGGCATTTCTTATATTCTCTGCTATAACATTGTCCTGATTCTTTCTGTATATTTTTTACTTATGTTTTTGTTTTCCTTAATCAAAGTGTGTCTTTTCAATCTTTTCAAAGAAGATTCTTTGGACTTACTAAATCACCTCAATTTTATACGTTTTCTGTTGTATTAAGTTCTGCTCATATCTTTATTTATCTTTTTTCTATGTTCTCAGGGTTTATTGTTTTGATCTTCTGATGTCAATTAAAACACTTGGTTATTCATTTTAATAAATATTTTACTTATAAAGATTGGAACTTTTGAAGATTCCAGCTTACTTGTAAGTTTCTAAGGGTCAGGTCCTCTCCATTGTTGCTGGCCTAAGGTTTAGTTCACCATATAGCAATGTATATATTGACCTATTTTCCCCTCGACTTTCTGTGATTCCCTACATCTCACCTTTCTTTGCAGACAAGCCATTTGAAATACCCTTAACTTATTTCACAGCCAATAAGTCATTGAAATAATGTGTATTTTTTAGAGAAATCTTCTTCTATAATTAGGCAGAAAATCTCACCTGCCATAGTTTTCAAAACAGCATAATTTCACTCTTCTCAATGCTTAATCTGTTGTATTACACAACCTTTGAGTATTTAGCTTTATCAATGACATGTACTTTAAAAATGTTTTAGAGATCCTACCAGTCTTTGAAAACATCCTTGTTCCTTGTTTCAGTTCCAGTTTTATGTATATTGTCTGCCTTGCACCTGATTATTCCAACAATTGATGGATGGCCTTGGGAATCTAATTCTGGTATTGATAGTTTTTGCTGGGTGTCTCCCCTTGTAGCTGATTTCTTCATTATTGTGTAAATTTAGATCATGAGCTCATGTTTAGCTAAACAGCTGACCTTGTAAGACGCTTAGGTGTGAACGCTCGTAAGCTTCAGCAGAAAGTCGGCAAAGATTTATTTGTGTCCCACCAATGAGTTGCCCGCGAGAACGCCGTTTTCTACAAGTGTTGGTCCAATACTCCCTCAAGAGGCAGGGGACTCCGACAGGGCTGCTTGGCGGCCCCCGATCTGGGGGAGGGGCAGTGGGCGGCCTGTGGCCCAGGCAGAAGCCTCTCTGCATGTGTCCCAGGGACCCATCTGCCTGCGAACTTCTGTCACCTGGCAGGAAGCTACGATGCCCAGACCTATGGTTAGCTGTGCAGCGAGGTGTACTGTGCGGACAGGTTCCACACACACTTCAAGTAAGAAGTCAGCCTGAGTAGAAAGGTAAGAGTTTGGGCAGCTGTGCAGACAAAGAAGGCGCCCTTTGGCCTGGGCCTAAATGCTTGTGACACCCCACTGAACCTGCCGGGCTCTGAGGGCCCTGCACTGGGCCCCCTGCTCCCCTGCCCTTTGTTCAGTAACAGCAGAGATGGCCACACCCACTCCCTCAGTGAGGGCAGTGTTCCAATCTCCCTCAGGCCCGCCCCCTCTCCGCAGGTTACCATGGACTACAGAGGCTGCATTCTGAGGCCAGGGCGTTCTGAGAATGCCAAAGGCAGACATGATGACCTTAAATGATTTCCTCTTGTGTCAGGTTTGGCAAACTTTAGGAGCTAGGAAATGGTCCACTTTACAGAAATGTTCAAATTTACTGGCATTTCTTATATTCTCTGCTATAACATTGTCCTGATTCTTTCTGTATATTCTTTACTTATGTTTTTGTTTTCCTTAATCAAAGTGTGTCTTTTCAATCTTTTCAAAGAAGATTCTTTGGACTTACTAAATCACCTAAATTTTATGTGTTTTCTGTTGTATTAAGTTCTGCTCATATCTTTATTTATCTTTTTTCTATGTTCTCAGGGTTTATTGTTTTCATCTTCTGATGTCAATTAAAACAATTTGTTATTCATTTTAATAAATATTTTACTTATAAAGATTTGAACTTTTGAAGATTCCAGCTTACTTGTAAGTTTCTAAGGGTCAGGTCCTCTCCATTGTTGCTGGCCTAAGGTTTAGTTCACCATATAGCAATGTATATATTGACCTATTTTCCCCTCGACTTTCTGTGATTCCCTACAACTCACCTTTCTTTGCAGACAAGCCATTTGAAATACCCTTAACTTATTTCACAGCCAATAAGTCATTGAAATAATGTGTATTTTTTAGAGAAATCTTCTTATATAATTAGGCAGAAAATCTCACCTGCCATAGTTTTCAAAACAGCATAATTTCACTCTTCTCAATGCTTAATCTGTTGTATTACACAACCTTTGAGTATTTAGCTTTATCAATGACATGTACTTTAAAAATGTTTTAGAGATCCTACCAGTCTTTGAAAACATCCTTGTTCCTTGTTTCAGTTCCAGTTTTATGTATATTGTCTGCCTTGCACCTGATTATACCAACAATTGATGGATGGCCTTGGGAATCTAATTCTGGTATTGATAGTTTTTGCTGGGTGTCTCCCCTTGTAGCTGATTTCTTCATTATTGTGTAAATTTAGATCATGAGCTCATGTTTAGCTAAACAGCTGACCTTGTAAGACGCTTAGGTGTGAACGCTCGTAAGCTTCAGCAGAAAGTCGGCAAAGATTTATTTGTGTCCCACCAATGAGTTGCCCGCGAGAACGCCGTTTTCTACAAGTGTTGGTCCAATACTCCCTCAAGAGGCAGGGGACTCCGACAGGGCTGCTTGGCGGCCCCCGATCTGGGGGAGGGGCAGTGGGCGGCCTGTGGCCCAGGCAGAAGCCTCTCTGCATGTGTCCCAGGGACCCATCTGCCTGCGAACTTCTGTCACCTGGCAGGAAGCTACGATGCCCAGACCTATGGTTAGCTGTGCAGCGAGGTGTACTGTGCGGACAGGTTCCACACACACTTCAAGTAAGAAGTCAGCCTGAGTAGAAAGGTAAGAGTTTGGGCAGCTGTGCAGACAAAGAAGGCGCCCTTTGGCCTGGGCCTAAATGCTTGTGACACCCCACTGAACCTGCCGGGCTCTGAGGGCCCTGCACTGGGCCCCCTGCTCCCCTGCCCTTTGTTCAGTAACAGCAGAGATGGCCACACCCACTCCCTCAGTGAGGGCAGTGTTCCAATCTCCCTCAGGCCCGCCCCCTCTCCGCAGGTTACCATGGACTACAGAGGCTGCATTCTGAGGCCAGGGCGTTCTGAGAATGCCAAAGGCAGACATGATGACCTTAAATGATTTCCTCTTGTGTCAGGTTTGGCAAACTTTAGGAGCTAGGAAATGGTCCACTTTACAGAAATGTTCAAATTTACTGGCATTTCTTATATTCTCTGCTATAACATTGTCCTGATTCTTTCTGTATATTCTTTACTTATGTTTTTGTTTTCCTTAATCAAAGTGTGTCTTTTCAATCTTTTCAAAGAAGATTCTTTGTACTTACTAAATCACCTAAATTTTATGTGTTTTCTGTTGTATTAAGTTCTGCTCATATCTTTATTTATCTTTTTTCTATGTTCTCAGGGTTTATTGTTTTCATCTTCTGATTTCAATTAAAACACTTGGTTATTCATTTTAATAAATATTTTACTTATAAAGATTGGAACTTTTGAAGATTCCAGCTTACTTGTAAGTTTCTAAGGGTCAGGTCCTCTCCATTGTTGCTGGCCTAAGGTTTAGTTCACCATATAGCAATGTATATATTGACCTATTTTCCCCTCGACTTTCTGTGATTCCCTACAACTCACCTTTCTTTGCAGACAAGCCATTTGAAATACCCTTAACTTATTTCACAGCCAATAAGTCATTGAAATAATGTGTATTTTTTAGAGAAATCTTCTTATATAATTAGGCAGAAAATCTCACCTGCCATAGTTTTCAAAACAGCATAATTTCACTCTTCTCAATGCTTAATCTGTTGTATTACACAACCTTTGAGTATTTAGATTTATCAATGACATGTACTTTAACAATGTTTTAGAGATCCTACCAGTCTTTGAAAATATCCTTGTTCCATGTTTCAGTTCCAGTTTTATGTATATTTTCTGCCTTGCACCTGATTATTCCAACAATTGATGGATGGCCTTGGGAATCTAATTCTGGTATTGATAGTTTTTGCTGGGTGTCTCCCCTTGTAGCTGATTTCTTCATTATTGTGTAAATTTAGATCATGAGCTCATGTTTAGCTAAACAGCTGACCTTGTAAGACGCTTAGGTGTGAACGCTCGTAAGCTTCAGCAGAAAGTCGGCAAAGATTTATTTGTGTCCCTCCAATGAGTTGCCCGCGAGAACCCCGTTTTCTACAAGTGTTGGTCCAATACTCCATCAAGAGGCAAGGGATTCCGACAGGGCTGCTTTGCGGCCCCCGATCTGGGCCAGGGGCTGTGGGCGGCCTGTGGCCCAGGCAGAAGCCTCTCTGCATGTGTCCCAGGGACCCATCTGCCTGCGAACTTCGGTCACCTGGCAGGAAGCTACGATGCCCAGACCTATGGTTAGCTGTGCAGCGAGGTGTACTGCGCGGACATGTTCCACACACACTTCAAGTAAGAGGTCGGCCTGAGTGGAAAGGTGAGACTTTGGGCAGCTGTGCAGACAAAGAAGGCGCCCTTTGGCCTGGGCCTAAATGCTTGTGACACCCCACTGGAACTGCCGGGCTCTGAGGGCCCTGCCCTGGGCCCCCTGCTCCCCTGCCCTTTGTTCCGTCACAGCAGAGATGGCCACACCCACTCCTCAGTGAGGGCAGTGTTCCAACCTCCCTCAGCCCCGCCCCCTCTCTGCAGGTTACCATGGACTACAGAGGCTGCATTCTGAGGCCAGGGCGTTCCGAGAATGCCAAGGGCAGACATGATGACCTTAAATCATTTCCTCTTGTGTCAGGTTGGGTAAACTTTAGGAGCTAGGAAATGGTCCACTTTACAGAAATGTTCAAATTTATTGGCATTTCTTATATTCTCTGCTATAACATTGTCCTGATTCTTTCTGTATATTTTTTACTTATGTTTTTGTTTTCCTTAATCAAAGTGTGTCTTTTCAATCTTTTCAAAGAAGATTCTTTGGACTTACTAAATCACCTCAATTTTATACGTTTTCTGTTGTATTAAGTTCTGCACATATCTTTATTTATCTTTTTTCTATGTTCTCAGGGTTTATTGTTTTGATCTTCTGATGTCAATTAAAACACTTGGTTATTCATTTTAATAAATATTTTACTTATAAAGATTGGAACTTTTGAAGATTCCAGCTTACTTGTAAGTTTCTAAGGGTCAGGTCCTCTCCATTGTTGCTGGCCTAAGATTTAGTTCACCATATAGCAATGTATATATTGACCTATTTTCCCCTCGACTTTCTGTGATTCCCTACATCTCACCTTTCTTTGCAGACAAGCCATTTGAAATACCCTTAACTTATTTCACAGCCAATAAGTCATTGAAATAATGTGTATTTTTTAGAGAAATCTTCTTCTATAATTAGGCAGAAAATCTCACCTGCCATAGTTTTCAAAACAGCATAATTTCACTCTTCTCAATGCTTAATCTGTTGTATTACACAACCTTTGAGTATTTAGCTTTATCAATGACATGTACTTTAAAAATGTTTTAGAGATCCTACCAGTCTTTGAAAACATCCTTGTTCCTTGTTTCAGTTCCAGTTTTATGTATATTGTCTGCCTTGCACCTGATTATTCCAACAATTGATGGATGGCCTTGGGAATCTAATTCTGGTATTGATAGTTTTTGCTGGGTGTCTCCCCTTGTAGCTGATTTCTTCATTATTGTGTAAATTTAGATCATGAGCTCATGTTTAGCTAAACAGCTGACCTTGTAAGACGCTTAGGTGTGAACGCTCGTAAGCTTCAGCAGAAAGTCGGCAAAGATTTATTTGTGTCCCACCAATGAGTTGCCCGCGAGAACGCCGTTTTCTACAAGTGTTGGTCCAATACTCCCTCAAGAGGCAGGGGACTCCGACAGGGCTGCTTGGCGGCCCCCGATCTGGGGAAGGGGCAGTGGGCGGCCTGTGGCCCAGGCAGAAGCCTCTCTGCATGTGTCCCAGGGACCCATCTGCCTGCGAACTTCTGTCACCTGGCAGGAAGCTACGATGCCCAGACCTATGGTTAGCTGTGCAGCGAGGTGTACTGTGCGGACAGGTTCCACACACACTTCAAGTAAGAAGTCAGCCTGAGTAGAAAGGTAAGAGTTTGGGCAGCTGTGCAGACAAAGAAGGCGCCCTTTGGCCTGGGCCTAAATGCTTGTGACACCCCACTGAACCTGCCGGGCTCTGAGGGCCCTGCACTGGGCCCCCTGCTCCCCTGCCCTTTGTTCAGTAACAGCAGAGATGGCCACACCCACTCCCTCAGTGAGGGCAGTGTTCCAATCTCCCTCAGGCCCGCCCCCTCTCCGCAGGTTACCATGGACTACAGAGGCTGCATTCTGAGGCCAGGGCGTTCTGAGAATGCCAAAGGCAGACATGATGACCTTAAATGATTTCCTCTTGTGTCAGGTTTGGCAAACTTTAGGAGCTAGGAAATGGTCCACTTTACAGAAATGTTCAAATTTACTGGCATTTCTTATATTCTCTGCTATAACATTGTCCTGATTCTTTCTGTATATTCTTTACTTATGTTTTTGTTTTCCTTAATCAAAGTGTGTCTTTTCAATCTTTTCAAAGAAGATTCTTTGTACTTACTAAATCACCTAAATTTTATGTGTTTTCTGTTGTATTAAGTTCTGCTCATATCTTTATTTATCTTTTTTCTATGTTCTCAGGGTTTATTGTTTTCATCTTCTGATGTCAATTAAAACAATTTGTTATTCATTTTAATAAATATTTTACTTATAAAGATTTGAACTTTTGAAGATTCCAGCTTACTTGTAAGTTTCTAAGGGTCAGGTCCTCTCCATTGTTGCTGGCCTAAGGTTTAGTTCACCATATAGCAATGTATATATTGACCAATTTTCCCCTCGACTTTCTGTGATTCCCTACATCTCACCTTTCTTTGCAGACAAGCCATTTGAAATACCCTTAACTTATTTCACAGCCAATAAGTCATTGAAATAATGTGTATTTTTTAGAGAAATCTTCTTATATAATTAGGCAGAAAATCTCACCTGCCATAGTTTTCAAAACAGCATAATTTCACTCTTCTCAATGCTTAATCTGTTGTATTACACAACCTTTGAGTATTTAGCTTTATCAATGACATGTACTTTAACAATGTTTTAGAGATCCTACCAGTCTTTGAAAACATCCTTGTTCCATGTTTCAGTTCCAGTTTTATGTATATTTTCTGCCTTGCACCTGATTATTCCAACAATTGATGGATGGCCTTGGGAATCTAATTCTGGTATTGATAGTTTTTGCTGGGTGTCTCCCCTTGTAGCTGATTTCTTCATTATTGTGTAAATTTAGATCATGAGCTCATGTTTAGCTAAACAGCTGACCTTGTAAGACGCTTAGGTGTGAACGCTCGTAAGCTTCAGCAGAAAGTCGGCAAAGATTTATTTGTGTCCCTCCAATGAGTTGCCCGCGAGAACCCCGTTTTCTACAAGTGTTGGTCCAATACTCCATCAAGAGGCAAGGGATTCCGACAGGGCTGCTTGGCGGCCCCCGATCTGGGCCAGGGGCTGTGGGCGGCCTGTGGCCGAGGCAGAAGCCTCTCTGCATGTGTCCAAGGGACCCATCTGCCTGCGAACTTCGGTCACCTGGCAGGAAGCTACGATGCCCAGACCTATGGTTAGCTGTGCAGCGAGGTGTACTGCGCGGACAGGTTCCACACACACTTCAAGTAAGAGGTCGGCCTGAGTGGAAAGGTGAGAGTTTGGGCAGCTGTGCAGACAAAGAAGGCGCCCTTTGGCCTGGGCCTAAATGCTTGTGACACCCCACTGGAACTGCCGGGCTCTGAGGGCCCTGCCCTGGGCTCCCTGCTCCCCTGCCCTTTGTTCCGTCACAGCAGAGATGGCCACACCCACTCCCTCAGTGAGGGCAGTGTTCCAACCTCCCTCAGCCCCGCCCCCTCTCCGCAGGTTACCATGGACTACAGAGGCTGCATTCTGAGGCCAGGGCGTTCCGAGAATGCCAAGGGCAGACATGATGACCTTAAATGATTTCCTCTTGTGTCAGGTTGGGTAAACTTTAGGAGCTAGGAAATGGTCCACTTTACAGAAATGTTCAAATTTACTGGCATTTCTTATATTCTCTGCTATAACATTGTCCTGATTCTTTCTGTATATTCTTTACTTATGTTTTTGTTTTCCTTAATCAAAGTGTGTCTTTTCAATCTTTTCAAAGAAGATTCTTTGGACTTACTAAATCACCTCAATTTTATACGTTTTCTGTTGTATTAAGTTCTGCTCATATCTTTATTTATCTTTTTTCAATGTTCTCAGGGTTTATTGTTTTGATCTTCTGATGTCAATTAAAACACTTGGTTATTCATTTTAATAAATATTTTACTTATAAAGATTTGAACTTTGGAAGATTCCAGCTTACTTGTAAGTTTCTAAGGGTCAGGTCCTCTCCATTGTTGCTGGCCTAAGGTTTAGTTCACCATATAGCAATGTATATATTGACCTATTTTCCCCTCGACTTTCTGTGATTCCCTACATCTCACCTTTCTTTGCAGACAAGCCATTTGAAATACCCTTAACTTATTTCACAGCCAATAAGTCATTGAAATAATGTGTATTTTTTAGAGAAATCTTCTTATATAATTAGGCAGAAAATCTCACCTGCCATAGTTTTCAAAACAGCATAATTTCACTCTTCTCAATGCTTAATCTGTTGTATTACACAACCTTTGAGTATTTAGCTTTATCAATGACATGTACTTTAAAAATGTTTTAGAGATCCTACCAGTCTTTGAAAACATCCTTGTTCCTTGTTTCAGTTCCAGTTTTATGTATATTTTCTGCCTTGCACCTGATTATTCCAACAATTAATGGATGGCCTTGGGAATCTAATTCTGGTATTGATAGTTTTTGCTGGGTGTCTCCCCTTGTAGCTGATTTCTTCATTATTGTGTAAATTTAGATCATGAGCTCATGTTTAGCTAAACAGCTGACCTTGTAAGACGCTTAGGTGTGAACGCTCGTAAGCTTCAGCAGAAAGTCGGCAAAGATTTATTTGTGTCCCACCAATGAGTTGCCCGCGAGAACGCCGTTTTCTACAAGTGTTGGTCCAATACTCCCACAAGAGGCAGGGGACTCCGACAGGGCTGCTTGGCGGCCCCCGATCTGGGGCAGGGGCAGTGGGCGGCCTGTGGCCCAGGCAGAAGCCTCTCTGCATGTGTCCCAGGGACCCATCTGCCTGCGAACTTCGGTCACATGGCAGGAAGCTACGATGCCCAGACCTATGGTTAGCTGTGCAGCGAGGTGTACTGTGCGGACAGGTTCCACACACACTTCAAGTAAGAAGTCAGCCTGAGTAGAAAGGTAAGAGTTTGGGCAGCTGTGCAGACAAAGAAGGCGCCCTTTGGCCTCGGCCTAAATGCTTGTGACACCCCACTGAACCTGCCGGGCTCTGAGGGCCCTGCCCTGGGCCCCCTGCTCCCCTGCCCTTTATTCAGTAACAGCAGTGATGGCCACACCCACTCCCTCAGTGAGGGCAGTGTTCCAATCTCCCTCAGGCCCGCCCCCTCTCCGCAGGTTACCATGGACTACAGAGGCTGCATTCTGAGGCCAGGGCGTTCTGAGAGTGCCAAAGGCAGACATGATGACCTTAAATGATTTCCTCTTGTGTCAGGTTTGGTAAACTTTAGGAGCTAGGAAATTGTCCACTTTACAGAAATGTTCAAATTTACTGGCATTTCTTATATTCTCTGCTATAACATTGTCCTGATTCTTTCTGTATATTCTTTACTTATGTTTTTGTTTTCCTTAATCAAAGTGTGTCTTTTCAATCTTTTCAAAGAAGATTCTTTGTACTTACTAAATCACCTAAATTTTATGTGTTTTCTGTTGTATTAAGTTCTGCTCATATCTTTATTTATCTTTTTTCTATGTTCTCAGGGTTTATTGTTTTCATCTTCTGATGTCAATTAAAACAATTTGTTATTCATTTTAATAAATATTTTACTTATAAAGATTTGAACTTTTGAAGATTCCAGCTTACTTGTAAGTTTCTAAGGGTCAGGTCCTCTCCATTGTTGCTGGCCTAAGGTTTAGTTCACCATATAGCAATGTATATATTGACCAATTTTCCCCTCGACTTTCTGTGATTCCCTACATCTCACCTTTCTTTGCAGACAAGCCATTTGAAATACCCTTAACTTATTTCACAGCCAATAAGTCATTGAAATAATGTGTATTTTTTAGAGAAATCTTCTTATATAATTAGGCAGAAAATCTCACCTGCCATAGTTTTCAAAACAGCATAATTTCACTCTTCTCAATGCTTAATCTGTTGTATTACACAACCTTTGAGTATTTAGCTTTATCAATGACATGTACTTTAACAATGTTTTAGAGATCCTACCAGTCTTTGAAAACATCCTTGTTCCATGTTTCAGTTCCAGTTTTATGTATATTTTCTGCCTTGCACCTGATTATTCCAACAATTGATGGATGGCCTTGGGAATCTAATTCTGGTATTGATAGTTTTTGCTGGGTGTCTCCCCTTGTAGCTGATTTCTTCATTATTGTGTAAATTTAGATCATGAGCTCATGTTTAGCTAAACAGCTGACCTTGTAAGACGCTTAGGTGTGAACGCTCGTAAGCTTCAGCAGAAAGTCGGCAAAGATTTATTTGTGTCCCTCCAATGAGTTGCCCGCGAGAACCCCGTTTTCTACAAGTGTTGGTCCAATACTCCATCAAGAGGCAAGGGATTCCGACAGGGCTGCTTGGCGGCCCCCGATCTGGGCCAGGGGCTGTGGGCGGCCTGTGGCCGAGGCAGAAGCCTCTCTGCATGTGTCCAAGGGACCCATCTGCCTGCGAACTTCGGTCACCTGGCAGGAAGCTACGATTCCCAGACCTATGGTTAGCTGTGCAGCGAGGTGTACTGCGCGGACAGGTTCCACACACACTTCAAGTAAGAGGTCGGCCTGAGTGGAAAGGTGAGAGTTTGGGCAGCTGTGCAGACAAAGAAGGCGCCCTTTGGCCTGGGCCTAAATGCTTGTGACACCCCACTGGAACTGCCGGGCTCTGAGGGCCCTGCCCTGGGCTCCCTGCTCCCCTGCCCTTTGTTCCGTCACAGCAGAGATGGCCACACCCACTCCCTCAGTGAGGGCAGTGTTCCAACCTCCCTCAGCCCCGCCCCCTCTCCGCAGGTTACCATGGACTACAGAGGCTGCATTCTGAGGCCAGGGCGTTCCGAGAATGCCAAGGGCAGACATGATGACCTTAAATGATTTCCTCTTGTGTCAGGTTGGGTAAACTTTAGGAGCTAGGAAATGGTCCACTTTACAGAAATGTTCAAATTTACTGGCATTTCTTATATTCTCTGCTATAACATTGTCCTGATTCTTTCTGTATATTCTTTACTTATGTTTTTGTTTTCCTTAATCAAAGTGTGTCTTTTCAATCTTTTCAAAGAAGATTCTTTGGACTTACTAAATCACCTCAATTTTATACGTTTTCTGTTGTATTAAGTTCTGCTCATATCTTTATTTATCTTTTTTCTATGTTCTCAGGGTTTATTGTTTTGATCTTCTGATGTCAATTAAAACACTTGGTTATTCATTTTAATAAATATTTTACTTATAAAGATTTGAACTTTGGAAGATTCCAGCTTACTTGTAAGTTTCTAAGGGTCAGGTCCTCTCCATTGTTGCTGGCCTAAGGTTTAGTTCACCATATAGCAATGTATATATTGACCTATTTTCCCCTCGACTTTCTGTGATTCCCTACATCTCACCTTTCTTTGCAGACAAGCCATTTGAAATACCCTTAACTTATTTCACAGCCAATAAGTCATTGAAATAATGTGTATTTTTTAGAGAAATCTTCTTATATAATTAGGCAGAAAATCTCACCTGCCATAGTTTTCAAAACAGCATAATTTCACTCTTCTCAATGCTTAATCTGTTGTATTACACAACCTTTGAGTATTTAGCTTTATCAATGACATGTACTTTAAAAATGTTTTAGAGATCCTACCAGTCTTTGAAAACATCCTTGTTCCTTGTTTCAGTTCCAGTTTTATGTATATTTTCTGCCTTGCACCTGATTATTCCAACAATTAATGGATGGCCTTGGGAATCTAATTCTGGTATTGATAGTTTTTGCTGGGTGTCTCCCCTTGTAGCTGATTTCTTCATTATTGTGTAAATTTAGATCATGAGCTCATGTTTAGCTAAACAGCTGACCTTGTAAGACGCTTAGGTGTGAACGCTCGTAAGCTTCAGCAGAAAGTCGGCAAAGATTTATTTGTGTCCCACCAATGAGTTGCCCGCGAGAACGCCGTTTTCTACAAGTGTTGGTCCAATACTCCCACAAGAGGCAGGGGACTCCGACAGGGCTGCTTGGCGGCCCCCGATCTGGGGCAGGGGCAGTGGGCGGCCTGTGGCCCAGGCAGAAGCCTCTCTGCATGTGTCCCAGGGACCCATCTGCCTGCGAACTTCGGTCACATGGCAGGAAGCTACGATGCCCAGACCTATGGTTAGCTGTGCAGCGAGGTGTACTGTGCGGACAGGTTCCACACACACTTCAAGTAAGAAGTCAGCCTGAGTAGAAAGGTAAGAGTTTGGGCAGCTGTGCAGACAAAGAAGGCGCCCTTTGGCCTCGGCCTAAATGCTTGTGACACCCCACTGAACCTGCCGGGCTCTGAGGGCCCTGCCCTGGGCCCCCTGCTCCCCTGCCCTTTATTCAGTAACAGCAGTGATGGCCACACCCACTCCCTCAGTGAGGGCAGTGTTCCAATCTCCCTCAGGCCCGCCCCCTCTCCGCAGGTTACCATGGACTACAGAGGCTGCATTCTGAGGCCAGGGCGTTCTGAGAGTGCCAAAGGCAGACATGATGACCTTAAATGATTTCCTCTTGTGTCAGGTTTGGTAAACTTTAGGAGCTAGGAAATTGTCCACTTTACAGAAATGTTCAAATTTACTGGCATTTCTTATATTCTCTGCTATAACATTGTCCTGATTCTTTCTGTATATTCTTTACTTATGTTTTTGTTTTCCTTAATCAAAGTGTGTCTTTTCAATCTTTTCAAAGAAGATTCTTTGGACTTACTAAATCACCTCAATTTTATACGTTTTCTGTTGTATTAAGTTCTGCTCATATCTTTATTTATCTTTTTTCTATGTTCTCAGGGTTTATTGTTTTGATCTTCTGATGTCAATTAAAACACTTGGTTATTCATTTTAATAAATATTTTACTTATAAAGATTTGAACTTTTGAAGATTCCAGCTTACTTGTAAGTTTCTAAGGGTCAGGTCCTCTCCATTGTTGCTGGCCTAAGGTTTAGTTCACCATATAGCAATGTATATATTGACCTATTTTCCCCTCGACTTTCTGTGATTCCCTACATCTCACCTTTCTTTGCAGACAAGCCATTTGAAATACCCTTAACTTATTTCACAGCCAATAAGTCATTGAAATAATGTGTATTTTTTAGAGAAATCTTCTTATATAATTAGGCAGAAAATCTCACCTGCCATAGTTTTCAAAACAGCATAATTTCACTCTTCTCAATGCTTAATCTGTTGTATTACACAACCTTTGAGTATTTAGCTTTATCAATGACATGTACTTTAACAATGTTTTAGAGATCCTACCAGTCTTTGAAAACATCCTTGTTCCATGTTTCAGTTCCAGTTTTATGTATATTTTCTGCCTTGCACCTGATTATTCCAACAATTGATGGATGGCCTTGGGAATCTAATTCTGGTATTGATAGTTTTTGCTGGGTGTCTCCCCTTGTAGCTGATTTCTTCATTATTGTGTAAATTTAGATCATGAGCTCATGTTTAGCTAAACAGCTGACCTTGTAAGACGCTTAGGTGTGAACGCTCGTAAGCTTCAGCAGAAAGTCGGCAAAGATTTATTTGTGTCCCTCCAATGAGTTGCCCGCGAGAACCCCGTTTTCTACAAGTGTTGGTCCAATACTCCCTCAAGAGGCAGGGGATTCCGACAGGGCTGCTTTGCGGACCCCGATCTGGGCCAGGGGCTGTGGGCGGCCTGTGGCCCAGGCAGAAGCCTCTCTGCATGTGTCCCAGGGACCCATCTGCCTGCGAACTTCGGTCACCTGGCAGGAAGCTACGATGCCCAGACCTATGGTTAGCTGTGCAGCGAGGTGTACTGCGCGGACATGTTCCACACACACTTCAAGTAAGAGGTCGGCCTGAGTGGAAAGGTGAGAGTTTGGGCAGCTGTGCAGACAAAGAAGGCGCCCTTTGGCCTGGGCCTAAATGCTTGTGACACCCCACTGGACCTGCCGGGCTCTGAGGGCCCTGCCCTGGGCCCCCTGCTCCCCTGCCCTTTGTTCCGTCACAGCAGAGATGGCCACACCCACTCCTCAGTGAGGGCAGTGTTCCAACCTCCCTCAGCCCCGCCCCCTCTCTGCAGGTTACCATGGACTACAGAGGCTGCATTCTGAGGCCAGGGCGTTCCGAGAATGCCAAGGGCAGACATGATGACCTTAAATCATTTCCTCTTGTGTCAGGTTGGGTAAACTTTAGGAGCTAGGAAATGGTCCACTTTACAGAAATGTTCAAATTTACTGGCATTTCTTATATTCTCTGCTATAACATTGTCCTGATTCTTTCTGTATATTTTTTACTTATGTTTTTGTTTTCCTTAATCAAAGTGTGTCTTTTCAATCTTTTCAAAGAAGATTCTTTGGACTTACTAAATCACCTCAATTTTATACGTTTTCTGTTGTATTAAGTTCTGCTCATATCTTTATTTATCTTTTTTCTATGTTCTCAGGGTTTATTGTTTTGATCTTCTGATGTCAATTAAAACACTTGGTTATTCATTTTAATAAATATTTTACTTATAAAGATTGGAACTTTTGAAGATTCCAGCTTACTTGTAAGTTTCTAAGGGTCAGGTCCTCTCCATTGTTGCTGGCCTAAGGTTTAGTTCACCATATAGCAATGTATATATTGACCTATTTTCCCCTCGACTTTCTGTGATTCCCTACATCTCACCTTTCTTTGCAGACAAGCCATTTGAAATACCCTTAACTTATTTCACAGCCAATAAGTCATTGAAATAATGTGTATTTTTTAGAGAAATCTTCTTCTATAATTAGGCAGAAAATCTCACCTGCCATAGTTTTCAAAACAGCATAATTTCACTCTTCTCAATGCTTAATCTGTTGTATTACACAACCTTTGAGTATTTAGCTTTATCAATGACATGTACTTTAAAAATGTTTTAGAGATCCTACCAGTCTTTGAAAACATCCTTGTTCCTTGTTTCAGTTCCAGTTTTATGTATATTGTCTGCCTTGCACCTGATTATTCCAACAATTGATGGATGGCCTTGGGAATCTAATTCTGGTATTGATAGTTTTTGCTGGGTGTCTCCCCTTGTAGCTGATTTCTTCATTATTGTGTAAATTTAGATCATGAGCTCATGTTTAGCTAAACAGCTGACCTTGTAAGACGCTTAGGTGTGAACGCTCGTAAGCTTCAGCAGAAAGTCGGCAAAGATTTATTTGTGTCCCACCAATGAGTTGCCCGCGAGAACGCCGTTTTCTACAAGTGTTGGTCCAATACTCCCTCAAGAGGCAGGGGACTCCGACAGGGCTGCTTGGCGGCCCCCGATCTGGGGGAGGGGCAGTGGGCGGCCTGTGGCCCAGGCAGAAGCCTCTCTGCATGTGTCCCAGGGACCCATCTGCCTGCGAACTTCTGTCACCTGGCAGGAAGCTACGATGCCCAGACCTATGGTTAGCTGTGCAGCGAGGTGTACTGTGCGGACAGGTTCCACACACACTTCAAGTAAGAAGTCAGCCTGAGTAGAAAGGTAAGAGTTTGGGCAGCTGTGCAGACAAAGAAGGCGCCCTTTGGCCTGGGCCTAAATGCTTGTGACACCCCACTGAACCTGCCGGGCTCTGAGGGCCCTGCACTGGGCCCCCTGCTCCCCTGCCCTTTGTTCAGTAACAGCAGAGATGGCCACACCCACTCCCTCAGTGAGGGCAGTGTTCCAATCTCCCTCAGGCCCGCCCCCTCTCCGCAGGTTACCATGGACTACAGAGGCTGCATTCTGAGGCCAGGGCGTTCTGAGAATGCCAAAGGCAGACATGATGACCTTAAATGATTTCCTCTTGTGTCAGGTTTGGCAAACTTTAGGAGCTAGGAAATGGTCCACTTTACAGAAATGTTCAAATTTACTGGCATTTCTTATATTCTCTGCTATAACATTGTCCTGATTCTTTCTGTATATTCTTTACTTATGTTTTTGTTTTCCTTAATCAAAGTGTGTCTTTTCAATCTTTTCAAAGAAGATTCTTTGTACTTACTAAATCACCTAAATTTTATGTGTTTTCTGTTGTATTAAGTTCTGCTCATATCTTTATTTATCTTTTTTCTATGTTCTCAGGGTTTATTGTTTTCATCTTCTGATGTCAATTAAAACAATTTGTTATTCATTTTAATAAATATTTTACTTATAAAGATTTGAACTTTTGAAGATTCCAGCTTACTTGTAAGTTTCTAAGGGTCAGGTCCTCTCCATTGTTGCTGGCCTAAGGTTTAGTTCACCATATAGCAATGTATATATTGACCTATTTTCCCCTCGACTTTCTGTGATTCCCTACAACTCACCTTTCTTTGCAGACAAGCCATTTGAAATACCCTTAACTTATTTCACAGCCAATAAGTCATTGAAATAATGTGTATTTTTTAGAGAAATCTTCTTATATAATTAGGCAGAAAATCTCACCTGCCATAGTTTTCAAAACAGCATAATTTCACTCTTCTCAATGCTTAATCTGTTGTATTACACAACCTTTGAGTATTTAGCTTTATCAATGACATGTACTTTAAAAATGTTTTTGAGATCCTACCAGTCTTTGAAAACATCCTTGTTCCTTGTTTCAGTTCCAGTTTTATGTATATTGTCTGCCTTGCACCTGATTATTCCAACAATTGATGGATGGCCTTGGGAATCTAATTCTGGTATTGATAGTTTTTGCTGGGTGTCTCCCCTTGTAGCTGATTTCTTCATTATTGTGTAAATTTAGATCATGAGCTCATGTTTAGCTAAACAGCTGACCTTGTAAGACGCTTAGGTGTGAACGCTCGTAAGCTTCAGCAGAAAGTCGGCAAAGATTTATTTGTGTCCCACCAATGAGTTGCCCGCGAGAACGCCGTTTTCTACAAGTGTTGGTCCAATACTCCCTCAAGAGGCAGGGGACTCCGACAGGGCTGCTTGGCGGCCCCCGATCTGGGGGAGGGGCAGTGGGCGGCCTGTGGCCCAGGCAGAAGCCTCTCTGCATGTGTCCCAGGGACCCATCTGCCTGCGAACTTCTGTCACCTGGCAGGAAGCTACGATGCCCAGACCTATGGTTAGCTGTGCAGCGAGGTGTACTGTGCGGACAGGTTCCACACACACTTCAAGTAAGAAGTCAGCCTGAGTAGAAAGGTAAGAGTTTGGGCAGCTGTGCAGACAAAGAAGGCGCCCTTTGGCCTGGGCCTAAATGCTTGTGACACCCCACTGAACCTGCCGGGCTCTGAGGGCCCTGCACTGGGCCCCCTGCTCCCCTGCCCTTTGTTCAGTAACAGCAGAGATGGCCACACCCACTCCCTCAGTGAGGGCAGTGTTCCAATCTCCCTCAGGCCCGCCCCCTCTCCGCAGGTTACCATGGACTACAGAGGCTGCATTCTGAGGCCAGGGCGTTCTGAGAATGCCAAAGGCAGACATGATGACCTTAAATGATTTCCTCTTGTGTCAGGTTTGGCAAACTTTAGGAGCTAGGAAATGGTCCACTTTACAGAAATGTTCAAATTTACTGGCATTTCTTATATTCTCTGCTATAACATTGTCCTGATTCTTTCTGTATATTCTTTACTTATGTTTTTGTTTTCCTTAATCAAAGTGTGTCTTTTCAATCTTTTCAAAGAAGATTCTTTGTACTTACTAAATCACCTAAATTTTATGTGTTTTCTGTTGTATTAAGTTCTGCTCATATCTTTATTTATCTTTTTTCTATGTTCTCAGGGTTTATTGTTTTCATCTTCTGATGTCAATTAAAACAATTTGTTATTCATTTTAATAAATATTTTACTTATAAAGATTTGAACTTTTGAAGATTCCAGCTTACTTGTAAGTTTCTAAGGGTCAGGTCCTCTCCATTGTTGCTGGCCTAAGGTTTAGTTCACCATATAGCAATGTATATATTGACCTATTTTCCCCTCGACTTTCTGTGATTCCCTACAACTCACCTTTCTTTGCAGACAAGCCATTTGAAATACCCTTAACTTATTTCACAGCCAATAAGTCATTGAAATAATGTGTATTTTTTAGAGAAATCTTCTTATATAATTAGGCAGAAAATCTCACCTGCCATAGTTTTCAAAACAGCATAATTTCACTCTTCTCAATGCTTAATCTGTTGTATTACACAACCTTTGAGTATTTAGATTTATCAATGACATGTACTTTAACAATGTTTTAGAGATCCTACCAGTCTTTGAAAATATCCTTGTTCCATGTTTCAGTTCCAGTTTTATGTATATTTTCTGCCTTGCACCTGATTATTCCAACAATTGATGGATGGCCTTGGGAATCTAATTCTGGTATTGATAGTTTTTGCTGGGTGTCTCCCCTTGTAGCTGATTTCTTCATTATTGTGTAAATTTAGATCATGAGCTCATGTTTAGCTAAACAGCTGACCTTGTAAGACGCTTAGGTGTGAACGCTCGTAAGCTTCAGCAGAAAGTCGGCAAAGATTTATTTGTGTCCCTCCAATGAGTTGCCCGCGAGAACCCCGTTTTCTACAAGTGTTGGTCCAATACTCCCTCAAGAGGCAGGGGATTCCGACAGGGCTGCTTTGCGGCCCCCGATCTGGGCCAGGGGCTGTGGGCGGCCTGTGGCCCAGGCAGAAGCCTCTCTGCATGTGTCCCAGGGACCCATCTGCCTGCGAACTTCGGTCACCTGGCAGGAAGCTACGATGCCCAGACCTATGGTTAGCTGTGCAGCGAGGTGTACTGCGCGGACATGTTCCACACACACTTCAAGTAAGAGGTCGGCCTGAGTGGAAAGGTGAGACTTTGGGCAGCTGTGCAGACAAAGAAGGCGCCCTTTGGCCTGGGCCTAAATGCTTGTGACACCCCACTGGACCTGCCGGGCTCTGAGGGCCCTGCCCTGGGCCCCCTGCTCCCCTGCCCTTTGTTCCGTCACAGCAGAGATGGCCACACCCACTCCTCAGTGAGGGCAGTGTTCCAACCTCCCTCAGCCCCGCCCCCTCTCTGCAGGTTACCATGGACTACAGAGGCTGCATTCTGAGGCCAGGGCGTTCCGAGAATGCCAAGGGCAGACATGATGACCTTAAATCATTTCCTCTTGTGTCAGGTTGGGTAAACTTTAGGAGCTAGGAAATGGTCCACTTTACAGAAATGTTCAAATTTACTGGCATTTCTTATATTCTCTGCTATAACATTGTCCTGATTCTTTCTGTATATTTTTTACTTATGTTTTTGTTTTCCTTAATCAAAGTGTGTCTTTTCAATCTTTTCAAAGAAGATTCTTTGGACTTACTAAATCACCTCAATTTTATACGTTTTCTGTTGTATTAAGTTCTGCTCATATCTTTATTTATCTTTTTTCTATGTTCTCAGGGTTTATTGTTTTGATCTTCTGATGTCAATTAAAACACTTGGTTATTCATTTTAATAAATATTTTACTTATAAAGATTGGAACTTTTGAAGATTCCAGCTTACTTGTAAGTTTCTAAGGGTCAGGTCCTCTCCATTGTTGCTGGCCTAAGGTTTAGTTCACCATATAGCAATGTATATATTGACCTATTTTCCCCTCGACTTTCTGTGATTCCCTACATCTCACCTTTCTTTGCAGACAAGCCATTTGAAATACCCTTAACTTATTTCACAGCCAATAAGTCATTGAAATAATGTGTATTTTTTAGAGAAATCTTCTTCTATAATTAGGCAGAAAATCTCACCTGCCATAGTTTTCAAAACAGCATAATTTCACTCTTCTCAATGCTTAATCTGTTGTATTACACAACCTTTGAGTATTTAGCTTTATCAATGACATGTACTTTAAAAATGTTTTAGAGATCCTACCAGTCTTTGAAAACATCCTTGTTCCTTGTTTCAGTTCCAGTTTTATGTATATTGTCTGCCTTGCACCTGATTATTCCAACAATTGATGGATGGCCTTGGGAATCTAATTCTGGTATTGATAGTTTTTGCTGGGTGTCTCCCCTTGTAGCTGATTTCTTCATTATTGTGTAAATTTAGATCATGAGCTCATGTTTAGCTAAACAGCTGACCTTGTAAGACGCTTAGGTGTGAACGCTCGTAAGCTTCAGCAGAAAGTCGGCAAAGATTTATTTGTGTCCCACCAATGAGTTGCCCGCGAGAACGCCGTTTTCTACAAGTGTTGGTCCAATACTCCCTCAAGAGGCAGGGGACTCCGACAGGGCTGCTTGGCGGCCCCCGATCTGGGGAAGGGGCAGTGGGCGGCCTGTGGCCCAGGCAGAAGCCTCTCTGCATGTGTCCCAGGGACCCATCTGCCTGCGAACTTCTGTCACCTGGCAGGAAGCTACGATGCCCAGACCTATGGTTAGCTGTGCAGCGAGGTGTACTGTGCGGACAGGTTCCACACACACTTCAAGTAAGAAGTCAGCCTGAGTAGAAAGGTAAGAGTTTGGGCAGCTGTGCAGACAAAGAAGGCGCCCTTTGGCCTGGGCCTAAATGCTTGTGACACCCCACTGAACCTGCCGGGCTCTGAGGGCCCTGCACTGGGCCCCCTGCTCCCCTGCCCTTTGTTCAGTAACAGCAGAGATGGCCACACCCACTCCCTCAGTGAGGGCAGTGTTCCAATCTCCCTCAGGCCCGCCCCCTCTCCGCAGGTTACCATGGACTACAGAGGCTGCATTCTGAGGCCAGGGCGTTCTGAGAATGCCAAAGGCAGACATGATGACCTTAAATGATTTCCTCTTGTGTCAGGTTTGGCAAACTTTAGGAGCTAGGAAATGGTCCACTTTACAGAAATGTTCAAATTTACTGGCATTTCTTATATTCTCTGCTATAACATTGTCCTGATTCTTTCTGTATATTCTTTACTTATGTTTTTGTTTTCCTTAATCAAAGTGTGTCTTTTCAATCTTTTCAAAGAAGATTCTTTGTACTTACTAAATCACCTAAATTTTATGTGTTTTCTGTTGTATTAAGTTCTGCTCATATCTTTATTTATCTTTTTTCTATGTTCTCAGGGTTTATTGTTTTCATCTTCTGATGTCAATTAAAACAATTTGTTATTCATTTTAATAAATATTTTACTTATAAAGATTTGAACTTTTGAAGATTCCAGCTTACTTGTAAGTTTCTAAGGGTCAGGTCCTCTCCATTGTTGCTGGCCTAAGGTTTAGTTCACCATATAGCAATGTATATATTGACCTATTTTCCCCTCGACTTTCTGTGATTCCCTACAACTCACCTTTCTTTGCAGACAAGCCATTTGAAATACCCTTAACTTATTTCACAGCCAATAAGTCATTGAAATAATGTGTATTTTTTAGAGAAATCTTCTTATATAATTAGGCAGAAAATCTCACCTGCCATAGTTTTCAAAACAGCATAATTTCACTCTTCTCAATGCTTAATCTGTTGTATTACACAACCTTTGAGTATTTAGATTTATCAATGACATGTACTTTAACAATGTTTTAGAGATCCTACCAGTCTTTGAAAATATCCTTGTTCCATGTTTCAGTTCCAGTTTTATGTATATTTTCTGCCTTGCACCTGATTATTCCAACAATTGATGGATGGCCTTGGGAATCTAATTCTGGTATTGATAGTTTTTGCTGGGTGTCTCCCCTTGTAGCTGATTTCTTCATTATTGTGTAAATTTAGATCATGAGCTCATGTTTAGCTAAACAGCTGACCTTGTAAGACGCTTAGGTGTGAACGCTCGTAAGCTTCAGCAGAAAGTCGGCAAAGATTTATTTGTGTCCCTCCAATGAGTTGCCCGCGAGAACCCCGTTTTCTACAAGTGTTGGTCCAATACTCCCTCAAGAGGCAGGGGATTCCGACAGGGCTGCTTTGCGGCCCCCGATCTGGGCCAGGGGCTGTGGGCGGCCTGTGGCCCAGGCAGAAGCCTCTCTGCATGTGTCCCAGGGACCCACCTGCCTGCGAACTTCGGTCACCTGGCAGGAAGCTACGATGCCCAGACCTATGGTTAGCTGTGCAGCGAGGTGTACTGCGCGGACATGTTCCACACACACTTCAAGTAAGAGGTCGGCCTGAGTGGAAAGGTGAGACTTTGGGCAGCTGTGCAGACAAAGAAGGCGCCCTTTGGCCTGGGCCTAAATGCTTGTGACACCCCACTGGACCTGCCGGGCTCTGAGGGCCCTGCCCTGGGCCCCCTGCTCCCCTGCCCTTTGTTCCGTCACAGCAGAGATGGCCACACCCACTCCTCAGTGAGGGCAGTGTTCCAACCTCCCTCAGCCCCGCCCCCTCTCTGCAGGTTACCATGGACTACAGAGGCTGCATTCTGAGGCCAGGGCGTTCCGAGAATGCCAAGGGCAGACATGATGACCTTAAATCATTTCCTCTTGTGTCAGGTTGGGTAAACTTTAGGAGCTAGGAAATGGTCCACTTTACAGAAATGTTCAAATTTACTGGCATTTCTTATATTCTCTGCTATAACATTGTCCTGATTCTTTCTGTATATTTTTTACTTATGTTTTTGTTTTCCTTAATCAAAGTGTGTCTTTTCAATCTTTTCAAAGAAGATTCTTTGGACTTACTAAATCACCTCAATTTTATACGTTTTCTGTTGTATTAAGTTCTGCTCATATCTTTATTTATCTTTTTTCTATGTTCTCAGGGTTTATTGTTTTGATCTTCTGATGTCAATTAAAACACTTGGTTATTCATTTTAAAAAATATTTTACTTATAAAGATTGGAACTTTTGAAGATTCCAGCTTACTTGTAAGTTTCTAAGGGTCAGGTCCTCTCCATTGTTGCTGGCCTAAGGTTTAGTTCACCATATAGCAATGTATATATTGACCTATTTTCCCCTCGACTTTCTGTGATTCCCTACATCTCACCTTTCTTTGCAGACAAGCCATTTGAAATACCCTTAACTTATTTCACAGCCAATAAGTCATTGAAATAATGTGTATTTTTTAGAGAAATCTTCTTCTATAATTAGGCAGAAAATCTCACCTGCCATAGTTTTCAAAACAGCATAATTTCACTCTTCTCAATGCTTAATCTGTTGTATTACACAACCTTTGAGTATTTAGCTTTATCAATGACATGTACTTTAAAAATGTTTTAGAGATCCTACCAGTCTTTGAAAACATCCTTGTTCCTTGTTTCAGTTCCAGTTTTATGTATATTGTCTGCCTTGCACCTGATTATTCCAACAATTGATGGATGGCCTTGGGAATCTAATTCTGGTATTGATAGTTTTTGCTGGGTGTCTCCCCTTGTAGCTGATTTCTTCATTATTGTGTAAATTTAGATCATGAGCTCATGTTTAGCTAAACAGCTGACCTTGTAAGACGCTTAGGTGTGAACGCTCGTAAGCTTCAGCAGAAAGTCGGCAAAGATTTATTTGTGTCCCACCAATGAGTTGCCCGCGAGAACGCCGTTTTCTACAAGTGTTGGTCCAATACTCCCTCAAGAGGCAGGGGACTCCGACAGGGCTGCTTGGCGGCCCCCGATCTGGGGGAGGGGCAGTGGGCGGCCTGTGGCCCAGGCAGAAGCCTCTCTGCATGTGTCCCAGGGACCCATCTGCCTGCGAACTTCTGTCACCTGGCAGGAAGCTACGATGCCCAGACCTATGGTTAGCTGTGCAGCGAGGTGTACTGTGCGGACAGGTTCCACACACACTTCAAGTAAGAAGTCAGCCTGAGTAGAAAGGTAAGAGTTTGGGCAGCTGTGCAGACAAAGAAGGCGCCCTTTGGCCTGGGCCTAAATGCTTGTGACACCCCACTGAACCTGCCGGGCTCTGAGGGCCCTGCACTGGGCCCCCTGCTCCCCTGCCCTTTGTTCAGTAACAGCAGAGATGGCCACACCCACTCCCTCAGTGAGGGCAGTGTTCCAATCTCCCTCAGGCCCGCCCCCTCTCCGCAGGTTACCATGGACTACAGAGGCTGCATTCTGAGGCCAGGGCGTTCTGAGAATGCCAAAGGCAGACATGATGACCTTAAATGATTTCCTCTTGTGTCAGGTTTGGCAAACTTTAGGAGCTAGGAAATGGTCCACTTTACAGAAATGTTCAAATTTACTGGCATTTCTTATATTCTCTGCTATAACATTGTCCTGATTCTTTCTGTATATTCTTTACTTATGTTTTTGTTTTCCTTAATCAAAGTGTGTCTTTTCAATCTTTTCAAAGAAGATTCTTTGTACTTACTAAATCACCTAAATTTTATGTGTTTTCTGTTGTATTAAGTTCTGCTCATATCTTTATTTATCTTTTTTCTATGTTCTCAGGGTTTATTGTTTTCATCTTCTGATGTCAATTAAAACAATTTGTTATTCATTTTAATAAATATTTTACTTATAAAGATTTGAACTTTTGAAGATTCCAGCTTACTTGTAAGTTTCTAAGGGTCAGGTCCTCTCCATTGTTGCTGGCCTAAGGTTTAGTTCACCATATAGCAATGTATATATTGACCTATTTTCCCCTCGACTTTCTGTGATTCCCTACAACTCACCTTTCTTTGCAGACAAGCCATTTGAAATACCCTTAACTTATTTCACAGCCAATAAGTCATTGAAATAATGTGTATTTTTTAGAGAAATCTTCTTATATAATTAGGCAGAAAATCTCACCTGCCATAGTTTTCAAAACAGCATAATTTCACTCTTCTCAATGCTTAATCTGTTGTATTACACAACCTTTGAGTATTTAGCTTTATCAATGACATGTACTTTAAAAATGTTTTAGAGATCCTACCAGTCTTTGAAAACATCCTTGTTCCTTGTTTCAGTTCCAGTTTTATGTATATTGTCTGCCTTGCACCTGATTATTCCAACAATTGATGGATGGCCTTGGGAATCTAATTCTGGTATTGATAGTTTTTGCTGGGTGTCTCCCCTTGTAGCTGATTTCTTCATTATTGTGTAAATTTAGATCATGAGCTCATGTTTAGCTAAACAGCTGACCTTGTAAGACGCTTAGGTGTGAACGCTCGTAAGCTTCAGCAGAAAGTCGGCAAAGATTTATTTGTGTCCCACCAATGAGTTGCCCGCGAGAACGCCGTTTTCTACAAGTGTTGGTCCAATACTCCCTCAAGAGGCAGGGGACTCCGACAGGGCTGCTTGGCGGCCCCCGATCTGGGGGAGGGGCAGTGGGCGGCCTGTGGCCCAGGCAGAAGCCTCTCTGCATGTGTCCCAGGGTCCCATCTGCCTGCGAACTTCTGTCACCTGGCAGGAAGCTACGATGCCCAGACCTATGGTTAGCTGTGCAGCGAGGTGTACTGTGCGGACAGGTTCCACACACACTTCAAGTAAGAAGTCAGCCTGAGTAGAAAGGTAAGAGTTTGGGCAGCTGTGCAGACAAAGAAGGCGCCCTTTGGCCTGGGCCTAAATGCTTGTGACACCCCACTGAACCTGCCGGGCTCTGAGGGCCCTGCACTGGGCCCCCTGCTCCCCTGCCCTTTGTTCAGTAACAGCAGAGATGGCCACACCCACTCCCTCAGTGAGGGCAGTGTTCCAATCTCCCTCAGGCCCGCCCCCTCTCCGCAGGTTACCATGGACTACAGAGGCTGCATTCTGAGGCCAGGGCGTTCTGAGAATGCCAAAGGCAGACATGATGACCTTAAATGATTTCCTCTTGTGTCAGGTTTGGCAAACTTTAGGAGCTAGGAAATGGTCCACTTTACAGAAATGTTCAAATTTACTGGCATTTCTTATATTCTCTGCTATAACATTGTCCTGATTCTTTCTGTATATTCTTTACTTATGTTTTTGTTTTCCTTAATCAAAGTGTGTCTTTTCAATCTTTTCAAAGAAGATTCTTTGTACTTACTAAATCACCTAAATTTTATGTGTTTTCTGTTGTATTAAGTTCTGCTCATATCTTTATTTATCTTTTTTCTATGTTCTCAGGGTTTATTGTTTTCATCTTCTGATGTCAATTAAAACAATTTGTTATTCATTTTAATAAATATTTTACTTATAAAGATTTGAACTTTTGAAGATTCCAGCTTACTTGTAAGTTTCTAAGGGTCAGGTCCTCTCCATTGTTGCTGGCCTAAGGTTTAGTTCACCATATAGCAATGTATATATTGACCTATTTTCCCCTCGACTTTCTGTGATTCCCTACAACTCACCTTTCTTTGCAGACAAGCCATTTGAAATACCCTTAACTTATTTCACAGCCAATAAGTCATTGAAATAATGTGTATTTTTTAGAGAAATCTTCTTATATAATTAGGCAGAAAATCTCACCTGCCATAGTTTTCAAAACAGCATAATTTCACTCTTCTCAATGCTTAATCTGTTGTATTACACAACCTTTGAGTATTTAGATTTATCAATGACATGTACTTTAACAATGTTTTAGAGATCCTACCAGTCTTTGAAAATATCCTTGTTCCATGTTTCAGTTCCAGTTTTATGTATATTTTCTGCCTTGCACCTGATTATTCCAACAATTGATGGATGGCCTTGGGAATCTAATTCTGGTATTGATAGTTTTTGCTGGGTGTCTCCCCTTGTAGCTGATTTCTTCATTATTGTGTAAATTTAGATCATGAGCTCATGTTTAGCTAAACAGCTGACCTTGTAAGACGCTTAGGTGTGAACGCTCGTAAGCTTCAGCAGAAAGTCGGCAAAGATTTATTTGTGTCCCTCCAATGAGTTGCCCGCGAGAACCCCGTTTTCTACAAGTGTTGGTCCAATACTCCCTCAAGAGGCAGGGGATTCCGACAGGGCTGCTTTGCGGCCCCCGATCTGGGCCAGGGGCTGTGGGCGGCCTGTGGCCCAGGCAGAAGCCTCTCTGCATGTGTCCCAGGGACCCATCTGCCTGCGAACTTCGGTCACCTGGCAGGAAGCTACGATGCCCAGACCTATGGTTAGCTGTGCAGCGAGGTGTACTGCGCGGACATGTTCCACACACACTTCAAGTAAGAGGTCGGCCTGAGTGGAAAGGTGAGACTTTGGGCAGCTGTGCAGACAAAGAAGGCGCCCTTTGGCCTGGGCCTAAATGCTTGTGACACCCCACTGGACCTGCCGGGCTCTGAGGGCCCTGCCCTGGGCCCCCTGCTCCCCTGCCCTTTGTTCCGTCACAGCAGAGATGGCCACACCCACTCCTCAGTGAGGGCAGTGTTCCAACCTCCCTCAGCCCCGCCCCCTCTCTGCAGGTTACCATGGACTACAGAGGCTGCATTCTGAGGCCAGGGCGTTCCGAGAATGCCAAGGGCAGACATGATGACCTTAAATCATTTCCTCTTGTGTCAGGTTGGGTAAACTTTAGGAGCTAGGAAATGGTCCACTTTACAGAAATGTTCAAATTTACTGGCATTTCTTATATTCTCTGCTATAACATTGTCCTGATTCTTTCTGTATATTTTTTACTTATGTTTTTGTTTTCCTTAATCAAAGTGTGTCTTTTCAATCTTTTCAAAGAAGATTCTTTGGACTTACTAAATCACCTCAATTTTATACGTTTTCTGTTGTATTAAGTTCTGCTCATATCTTTATTTATCTTTTTTCTATGTTCTCAGGGTTTATTGTTTTGATCTTCTGATGTCAATTAAAACACTTGGTTATTCATTTTAATAAATATTTTACTTATAAAGATTGGAACTTTTGAAGATTCCAGCTTACTTGTAAGTTTCTAAGGTTCAGGTCCTCTCCATTGTTGCTGGCCTAAGGTTTAGTTCACCATATAGCAATGTATATATTGACCTATTTTCCCCTCGACTTTCTGTGATTCCCTACATCTCACCTTTCTTTGCAGACAAGCCATTTGAAATACCCTTAACTTATTTCACAGCCAATAAGTCATTGAAATAATGTGTATTTTTTAGAGAAATCTTCTTCTATAATTAGGCAGAAAATCTCACCTGCCATAGTTTTCAAAACAGCATAATTTCACTCTTCTCAATGCTTAATCTGTTGTATTACACAACCTTTGAGTATTTAGCTTTATCAATGACATGTACTTTAAAAATGTTTTAGAGATCCTACCAGTCTTTGAAAACATCCTTGTTCCTTGTTTCAGTTCCAGTTTTATGTATATTGTCTGCCTTGCACCTGATTATTCCAACAATTGATGGATGGCCTTGGGAATCTAATTCTGGTATTGATAGTTTTTGCTGGGTGTCTCCCCTTGTAGCTGATTTCTTCATTATTGTGTAAATTTAGATCATGAGCTCATGTTTAGCTAAACAGCTGACCTTGTAAGACGCTTAGGTGTGAACGCTCGTAAGCTTCAGCAGAAAGTCGGCAAAGATTTATTTGTGTCCCACCAATGAGTTGCCCGCGAGAACGCCGTTTTCTACAAGTGTTGGTCCAATACTCCCTCAAGAGGCAGGGGACTCCGACAGGGCTGCTTGGCGGCCCCCGATCTGGGGAAGGGGCAGTGGGCGGCCTGTGGCCCAGGCAGAAGCCTCTCTGCATGTGTCCCAGGGACCCATCTGCCTGCGAACTTCTGTCACCTGGCAGGAAGCTACGATGCCCAGACCTATGGTTAGCTGTGCAGCGAGGTGTACTGTGCGGACAGGTTCCACACACACTTCAAGTAAGAAGTCAGCCTGAGTAGAAAGGTAAGAGTTTGGGCAGCTGTGCAGACAAAGAAGGCGCCCTTTGGCCTGGGCCTAAATGCTTGTGACACCCCACTGAACCTGCCGGGCTCTGAGGGCCCTGCACTGGGCCCCCTGCTCCCCTGCCCTTTGTTCAGTAACAGCAGAGATGGCCACACCCACTCCCTCAGTGAGGGCAGTGTTCCAATCTCCCTCAGGCCCGCCCCCTCTCCACAGGTTACCATGGACTACAGAGGCTGCATTCTGAGGCCAGGGCGTTCTGAGAATGCCAAAGGCAGACATGATGACCTTAAATGATTTCCTCTTGTGTCAGGTTTGGCAAACTTTAGGAGCTAGGAAATGGTCCACTTTACAGAAATGTTCAAATTTACTGGCATTTCTTATATTCTCTGCTATAACATTGTCCTGAT
Organism: Mesoplodon mirus; assembly: GCF_964341445.2. NCBI lineage: Eukaryota > Metazoa > Chordata > Mammalia > Artiodactyla > Ziphiidae > Mesoplodon > Mesoplodon mirus. Next base: position 190,062,108 of record NC_138976.1, on the reverse strand, counting down.
TCTTTCTGTATATTCTTTACTTATGTTTTTGTTTTCCTTAATCAAAGTGTGTCTTTTCAATCTTTTCAAAGAAGATTCTTTGTACTTACTAAATCACCTAAATTTTATGTGTTTTCTGTTGTATTAAGTTCTGCTCATATCTTTATTTATCTTTTTTCTATGTTCTCAGGGTTTATTGTTTTGATCTTCTGATGTCAATTAAAACACTTGGTTATTCATTTTAATAAATATTTTACTTATAAAGATTTGAACTTTTGAAGATTCCAGCTTACTTGTAAGTTTCTAAGGGTCAGGTCCTCTCCATTGTTGCTGGCCTAAGGTTTAGTTCACCATATAGCAATGTATATATTGACCTATTTTCCCCTCGACTTTCTGTGATTCCCTACAACTCACCTTTCTTTGCAGACAAGCCATTTGAAATACCCTTAACTTATTTCACAGCCAATAAGTCATTGAAATAATGTGTATTTTTTAGAGAAATCTTCTTATATAATTAGGCAGAAAATCTCACCTGCCATAGTTTTCAAAACAGCATAATTTCACTCTTCTCAATGCTTAATCTGTTGTATTACACAACCTTTGAGTATTTAGATTTATCAATGACATGTACTTTAACAATGTTTTAGAGATCCTACCAGTCTTTGAAAATATCCTTGTTCCATGTTTCAGTTCCAGTTTTATGTATATTTTCTGCCTTGCACCTGATTATTCCAACAATTGATGGATGGCCTTGGGAATCTAATTCTGGTATTGATAGTTTTTGCTGGGTGTCTCCCCTTGTAGCTGATTTCTTCATTATTGTGTAAATTTAGATCATGAGCTCATGTTTAGCTAAACAGCTGACCTTGTAAGACGCTTAGGTGTGAACGCTCGTAAGCTTCAGCAGAAAGTCGGCAAAGATTTATTTGTGTCCCTCCAATGAGTTGCCCGCGAGAACCCCGTTTTCTACAAGTGTTGGTCCAATACTCCCTCAAGAGGCAGGGGATTCCGACAGGGCTGCTTTGCGGCCCCCGATCTGGGCCAGGGGCTGTGGGCGGCCTGTGGCCCAGGCAGAAGCCTCTCTGCATGTGTCCCAGGGACCCATCTGCCTGCGAACTTCGGTCACCTGGCAGGAAGCTACGATGCCCAGACCTATGGTTAGCTGTGCAGCGAGGTGTACTGCGTGGACATGTTCCACACACACTTCAAGTAAGAGGTCGGCCTGAGTGGAAAGGTGAGACTTTGGGCAGCTGTGCAGACAAAGAAGGCGCCCTTTGGCCTGGGCCTAAATGCTTGTGACACCCCACTGGACCTGCCGGGCTCTGAGGGCCCTGCCCTGGGCCCCCTGCTCCCCTGCCCTTTGTTCCGTCACAGCAGAGATGGCCACACCCACTCCTCAGTGAGGGCAGTGTTCCAACCTCCCTCAGCCCCGCCCCCTCTCTGCAGGTTACCATGGACTACAGAGGCTGCATTCTGAGGCCAGGGCGTTCCGAGAATGCCAAGGGCAGACATGATGACCTTAAATCATTTCCTCTTGTGTCAGGTTGGGTAAACTTTAGGAGCTAGGAAATGGTCCACTTTACAGAAATGTTCAAATTTACTGGCATTTCTTATATTCTCTGCTATAACATTGTCCTGATTCTTTCTGTATATTTTTTACTTATGTTTTTGTTTTCCTTAATCAAAGTGTGTCTTTTCAATCTTTTCAAAGAAGATTCTTTGGACTTACTAAATCACCTCAATTTTATACGTTTTCTGTTGTATTAAGTTCTGCTCATATCTTTATTTATCTTTTTTCTATGTTCTCAGGGTTTATTGTTTTGATCTTCTGATGTCAATTAAAACACTTGGTTATTCATTTTAATAAATATTTTACTTATAAAGATTGGAACTTTTGAAGATTCCAGCTTACTTGTAAGTTTCTAAGGGTCAGGTCCTCTCCATTGTTGCTGGCCTAAGGTTTAGTTCACCATATAGCAATGTATATATTGACCTATTTTCCCCTCGACTTTCTGTGATTCCCTACATCTCACCTTTCTTTGCAGACAAGCCATTTGAAATACCCTTAACTTATTTCACAGCCAATAAGACATTGAAATAATGTGTATTTTTTAGAGAAATCTTCTTCTATAATTAGGCAGAAAATCTCACCTGCCATAGTTTTCAAAACAGCATAATTTCACTCTTCTCAATGCTTAATCTGTTGTATTACACAACCTTTGAGTATTTAGCTTTATCAATGACATGTACTTTAAAAATGTTTTAGAGATCCTACCAGCCTTTGAAAACATCCTTGTTCCTTGTTTCAGTTCCAGTTTTATGTATATTGTCTGCCTTGCACCTGATTATTCCAACAATTGATGGATGGCCTTGGGAATCTAATTCTGGTATTGATAGTTTTTGCTGGGTGTCTCCCCTTGTAGCTGATTTCTTCATTATTGTGTAAATTTAGATCATGAGCTCATGTTTAGCTAAACAGCTGACCTTGTAAGACGCTTAGGTGTGAACGCTCGTAAGCTTCAGCAGAAAGTCGGCAAAGATTTATTTGTGTCCCACCAATGAGTTGCCCGCGAGAACGCCGTTTTCTACAAGTGTTGGTCCAATACTCCCTCAAGAGGCAGGGGACTCCGACAGGGCTGCTTGGCGGCCCCCGATCTGGGGGAGGGGCAGTGGGCGGCCTGTGGCCCAGGCAGAAGCCTCTCTGCATGTGTCCCAGGGACCCATCTGCCTGCGAACTTCTGTCACCTGGCAGGAAGCTACGATGCCCAGACCTATGGTTAGCTGTGCAGCGAGGTGTACTGTGCGGACAGGTTCCACACACACTTCAAGTAAGAAGTCAGCCTGAGTAGAAAGGTAAGTGTTTGGGCAGCTGTGCAGACAAAGAAGGCGCCCTTTGGCCTGGGCCTAAATGCTTGTGACACCCCACTGAACCTGCCGGGCTCTGAGGGCCCTGCACTGGGCCCCCTGCTCCCCTGCCCTTTGTGCAGTAACAGCAGAGATGGCCACACCCACTCCCTCAGTGAGGGCAGTGTTCCAATCTCCCTCAGGCCCGCCCCCTCTCCACAGGTTACCATGGACTACAGAGGCTGCATTCTGAGGCCAGGGCGTTCTGAGAATGCCAAAGGCAGACATGATGACCTTAAATGATTTCCTCTTGTGTCAGGTTTGGCAAACTTTAGGAGCTAGGAAATGGTCCACTTTACAGAAATGTTCAAATTTACTGGCATTTCTTATATTCTCTGCTATAACATTGTCCTGATTCTTTCTGTATATTCTTTACTTATGTTTTTGTTTTCCTTAATCAAAGTGTGTCTTTTCATTCTTTTCAAAGAAGATTCTTTGTACTTACTAAATCACCTAAATTTTATGTGTTTTCTGTTGTAATAAGTTCTGCTCATATCTTTATTTATCTTTTTTCTATGTTCTCAGGGTTTATTGTTTTCATCTTCTGATGTCAATTAAAACAATTTGTTATTCATTTTAATAAATATTTTACTTATAAACATTTGAACTTTTGAAGATTCCAGCTTACTTGTAAGTTTCTAAGGGTCAGGTCCTCTCCATTGTTGCTGGCCTAAGGTTTAGTTCACCATATAGCAATGTATATATTGACCTATTTTCCCCTCGACTTTCTGTGATTCCCTACATCTCACCTTTCTTTGCAGACAAGCCATTTGAAATACCCTTAACTTATTTCACAGCCAATAAGTCATTGAAATAATGTGTATTTTTTAGAGAAATCTTCTTATATAATTAGGCAGAAAATCTCACCTGCCATAGTTTTCAAAACAGCATAATTTCACTCTTCTCAATGCTTAATCTGTTGTATTACACAACCTTTGAGTATTTAGCTTTATCAATGACATGTACTTTAAAAATGTTTTAGAGATCCTACCAGTCTTTAGAAAACATCCTTGTTCCATGTTTCAGTTCCAGTTGTATGTATATTTTCTGCCTTGCACCTGATTATTCCAACAATTGATGGATGGCCTTGGGAATCTAATTCTGGTATTGATAGTTTTTGCTGGGTGTCTCCCCTTGTAGCTGATTTCTTCATTATTGTGTAAATTTAGATCATGAGCTCATGTTTAGCTAAACAGCTGACCTTGTAAGACACTTAGGTGTGAACGCTCGTAAGCTTCAGCAGAAAGTCGGCAAAGATTTATTTGTGTCCCACCAATGAGTTGCCCGCGAGAACCCCGTTTTCTACAAGTGTTGGTCCAATACTCCCTCAAGAGGCAGGGGATTCCGACAGGGCTGCTTGGCGGCCCCCGATCTGGAGCAGGGGAAGTGGGCGGCCTGTGGCCCAGGCAGAAGCCTCTCTGCATGTGTCCCAGGGACCCATCTGCCTGCGAACTTCGGTCACCTGGCAGGAAGCTACGATGCCCAGACCTATGGTTAGCTGTGCAGCGAGGTGTACTGCGCGGACAGGTTCCACACACACTTCAAGTAAGAGGTCGGCCTGAGTGGAAAGGTGAGAGTTTGGGCAGCTGTGCAGACAAAGAAGGCGCCCTTTGGCCTGGGCCTAAATGCTTGTGACACCCCACTGGACCTGCCGGGCTCTGAGGGCCCTGCCCTGGGCCCCCTGCTCCCCTGCCCTTTGTTCCGTCACAGCAGAGATGGCCACACCAACTCCCTCAGTGAGGGCAGTGTTCCAACCTGCCTCAGCCCCGCCCCCTCTCCACAGGTTACCATGGACTACAGAGGCTGCATTCTGAGGCCAGGGCGTTCCGAGAATGCCAAGGGCAGACATGATGACCTTAAATGATTTCCTCTTGTGTCAGGTTTCGTAAACTTGAGGAGCTAGGAAATGGTCCACTTTACAGAAATGTTCAAATTTACTGGCATTTCTTATATTCTCTGCTATAACATTGTCCTGATTCTTTCTGTATATTCTTTACTTATGTTTTTGTTTTCCTTAATCAAAGTGTGTCTTTTCAATCTTTTCAAAGAAGATTCTTTGGACTTACTAAATCACCTCAATTTTATACGTTTTCTGTTGTATTAAGTTCTGCTCATATCTTTATTTATCTTTTTTCTATGTTCTCAGGGTTTATTGTTTTCATCTTCTGATGTCAATTAAAACACTTGGTTATTCATTTTAATAAATATTTTACTTATAAAGATTGGAACTTTTGAAGATTCCAGCTTACTTGTAAGTTTCTAAGGGTCAGGTCCTCTCCATTGTTGCTGGCCTAAGGTTTAGTTCACCATATAGCAATGTATATATTGACCTATTTTCCCCTCGACTTTCTGTGATTCCCTACATCTCACCTTTCTTTGCAGACAAGCCATTTGAAATACCCTTAACTTATTTCACAGCCAATAAGTCATTGAAATAATGTGTATTTTTTAGAGAAATCTTCTTCTATAATTAGGCAGAAAATCTCACCTGCCATAGTTTTCAAAACAGCATAATTTCACTCTTCTCAATGCTTAATCTGTTGTATTACACAACCTTTGAGTATTTAGCTTTATCAATGACATGTACTTTAAAAATGTTTTAGAGATCCTACCAGTCTTTGAAAACATCCTTGTTCCTTGTTTCAGTTCCAGTTTTATGTATATTTTCTGCCTTGCACCTGATTATTCCAACAATTGATGGATGGCCTTGGGAATCTAATTCTGGTATTGATAGTTTTTGCTGGGTGTCTCCCCTTGTAGCTGATTTCTTCATTATTGTGTAAATTTAGATCATGAGCTCATGTTTAGCTAAACAGCTGACCTTGTAAGACGCTTAGGTGTGAACGCTCGTAAGCTTCAGCAGAAAGTCGGCCAAGATTTATTTGTGTCCCTCCAATGAGTTGCCCGCGAGAACCCCGTTTTCTACAAGTGTTGGTCCAAAGCTCCCTCAAGAGGCAGGGGATTCCGACAGGGCTGCTTGGCGTTCCCCGATATGGGGCTGGGGCAGTGGGCGGCCTGTGGCCCAGGCAGAGGCCTCTCTGCCTGTGTCCCTGGGACCCATCTGCCTGCGAACTTCGGTCACCTGGCAGGAAGCTACGATGCCCAGACCTATGGTTAGCTGTGCAGAGAGGTGTACTGCGCGGACAGGTTCCACACACACTTCAAGTAAGAGGTCGGCCTGAGTGGAAAGGTGAGAGTTTGGGCAGCTGTGCAGACAAAGAAGGCGCCCTTTGGCCTGGGCCTAAATGCTTGTGACACCCCACTGGACCTGCCGGGCTCTGAGGGCCCTGCCCTGGGCCCCCTGCTCCCCTGCCCTTTGTTCCGTCACAGCAGAGATGGCCACACCCACTCCCTCTGTGAGGGCAGTTTTCCAACCTCCCTCAGCCCCGCCACCTCTCCGCAGGTTACCATGGACTACAGAGGCTGCATTCTGAGGCCATGGCGTTCCGAGAATGCCAAGGGCAAACATGATGACCTTAAATGATTTCCTCTTGTGTCAGGTTTGGTAAACTTTAGGAGCTAGGAAATGGTCCACTTTACAGAAATGTTCAAATTTACTGGCATTTCTTATATTCTCTGCTATAACATTGTCCTGATTCTTTCTGTATATTCTTTACTTATGTTTTTGTTTTCCTTAATCAAAGTGTGTCTTTTCAATCTTTTCAAAGAAGATTCTTTGGACTTACTAAATCACCTCAATTTTATACGTTTTCTGTTGTATTAAGTTCTGCTCATTTCTTTATTTATCTTTTTTCTATGTTCTCAGGGTTTATTGTTTTCATCTTCTGATATCAATTAAAACACTTGGTTATTCATTTTCATAAATATTTTACTTATAAATATTTGAACTTTTGAAGATTCCAGCTTACTTGTAAGTTTCTAAGGGTCAGGTCCTCTCCATTGTTGCTGGCCTAAGGTTTAGTTCAACATATAGCAATGTATATATTGACCTATTTTCCCCTCGACTTTCTGTGATTCCCTACATCTCACCTTTCTGTGCAGACAAGCCATTTGAAATACCCTTAACTTATTTCAGAGCCTATAAGTCATTGAAATAATGTGTATTTTTTAGAGAAATCTTCTTATATAATTAGGCAGAAAATCTCACCTGCCATAGTTTTCAAAACAGCATAATTTCACTCTTCTCAATGCTTAATCTGTTGTATTACACAACCTTTGAGTATTTAGCTTTATCAATGACATGTACTTTAAAAATGTTTTTGAGATCCTACCAGTCTTTGAAAACATCCTTTTTCCTTGTTTCAGTTCCAGTTTTATGTATATTTTCTGCCTTGCACCTGATTATTCCAACAATTGATGGATGGCCTTGGGAATCTAATTCTGGTATTGATAGATTTTGCTGGTTGTCTCCCCTTGTAGCTGATTTCTTCATTATTGTGTAAATTTAGATCATGAGCTCATGTTTAGCTAAACAGCAGACCTTGTAAGACGCTTAGGTGTGAACGCTCGTAAGCTTCAGCAGAAAGTCGGCCAAGATTTATTTGTGTCCCTCCAATGAGTTGCCCACGAGGACGCCGTTTTCTACAAGTGTTGGTCCAATACTCCCTCAAGAGGCAGGGGACTCCGACAGGGCTGCTTGGCGGTCCCCGATCTGGGGCAGGGGCAGTGGGCAGCGTGTGGCCCTGGCAGAAGCCTCTCTGCATGTGTCCCTGGGACCCATCTGCCTGCGAACTTCGGTCACCTGGCAGGAAGCTACGATGCCCAGACCTATGGTTAGCTGTGCAGCGAGGTGTACTGCGTGGACAGGTTCCACACACACTTCAAGTAAGAGGTCGGCCTGAGTGGAAAGGTGAGAGTTTGGGCAGCTGTGCAGACAAAGAAGGCGCCCTTTGGCCTGGGCCTAAATGCTTGTGACACCCCACTGGACCTGCCGGGCTCTGAGGGCCCTGCCCTGGGCCCCCTGCTCCCCTGCCCTTTGTTCCGTCACAGCAGAGATCGCCACACCCACTCCCTCAGTGAGGGCAGTGTTCCAACCTCCCTCAGGCCCGCCCCCTCTGCACAGGTTACCATGGACTACAGAGGCTGCATTCTGAGGCCAGGGCGTTCCGAGAATGCCAAGGGCAGACATGATGACCTTAAATAATTTCCTCTTGTGTCAGGTTTGGTAAACATTAGGAGCTAGGAAATGGTCCACTTTACAGAAATGTTCAAATTTACTGGCATTTCTTATATTCTCTGCTATAACATTGTCCTGATTCTTTCTGTATATTCTTTATTTATGTTTTTGTTTTCCTTAATCAAAGTGTGTCTTTTCAATCTTTTCAAAGAAGATTCTTTGGACTTACTAAATCACCTCAATTTTATACGTTTTCTGTTGTATTAAGTTCTGCTCATTTCTTTATTTATCTTTTTCTATGTTCTCAGGGTTTATTGTTTTCATCTTCTGATGTCAATTAAAACACTTGGTTATTCATTTTCATAAATATTTTACTTATAAAGATTTGAACTTTTGAAGATTCCAGCTTACTTGTAAGTTTCTAAGGGTCAGGTCCTCTCCATTGTTGCTGGCCTAAGGTTTAGTTCACCATATAGCAATGTATATATTGACCTATTTTCCCCTCGACTTTCTGTGATTCCCTACATCTCACCTTTCTGTGCAGACAAGCCATTTGAAATACCCTTAACTTATTTCACAGCCAATAAGTCATTGAAATAATGTGTATTTTTTAGAGAAATCTTCTTCTATAATTAGGCAGAAAATCTCACCTGCCATAGTTTTCAAAACAGCATAATTTCACTCTTCTCAATGCTTAATCTGTTGTATTACACAACCTTTGAGTATTTAGCTTTATCAATGACATGTACTTTAAAAATGTTTTTGAGATCCTACCAGTCTTTGAAAACATCCTTGTTCCTTGTTTCAGTTCCAGTTTTATGTATATTTTCTGCCTTGCACCTGATTATTCCAACAATTGATGGATGGCCTTGGGAATCTAATCCTGGTATTGATAGATTTTGCTGGTTGTCTCCCCTTGTAGCTGATTTCTTCATTATTGTGTAAATTTAGATCATGAGCTCATGTTTAGCTAAACAGCAGACCTTGTAAGACGCTTAGGTGTGAACGCTCGTAAGCTTCAGCAGAAAGTCGGCCAAGATTTATTTGTGTCCCTCCAATGAGTTGCCCACGAGAACGCCGTTTTCTACAAGTGTTGGTCCAATACTCCCTCAAGAGGCAGGGGACTCCGACAGGGCTGCTTGGCGGCCCCAGATCTGGGGCAGGGGCAGTGGGCGGCCTGTGGCCCAGGCAGAAGCCTCTCTGCATGTGTCCCTGGGACCCATCTGCCTGCGAACTTCGGTCACATGGCAGGAAGCTACGATGCCCAGACCTATGGTTAGCTGTGCAGCGAGGTGTACTGCACGGACAGGTTCAACACACTTCACGTAAGAGGTCGGCCTGAGTGGAAAGGTGAGAGTTTGGGCAGCTGTGCAGACAAAGAAGGCGCCCTTTGGCCTGGGCCAGAATGCTTGTGACACCCCACTGGACCTGCCGGGCTCTGAGGGCCCTGCCCTGGGCCCCCTGCTCCCCTGCCGTTTGTTCAGTCACAGCAGAGATCGCCACACCCACTCCCTCAGTGAGGGCAGTGTTCCAACCTCCCTCAGCCCCGCCCCCTCTGCACAGGTTACCATGGACTACAGAGGCTGCATTCTGAGGCCAGGGCGTTCCGAGAATGCCAAGGGCAGACATGATGACCTTAAATGATTTCCTCTTGTGTCAGGTTTGGTAAACTTTAGGAGCTAGGAAATGGTCCACTTTACAGAAATGTTCAAATTTACTGGCATTTCTTATATTCTCTGCTATAACATTGTCCTGATTCTTTCTGTATATTCTTTACTTATGTTTTTGTTTTCCTTAATCAAAGTGTGTCTTTTCAATCTTTTCAAAGAAGATTCTTTGGACTTACTAAATCACCTCAATTTTATACGTTTTCTGTTGAATTAAGTTCTGCTCATTTCTTTATTTATCTTTTTTCTATGTTCTCAGGGTTTATTGTTTTCATCTTCTGATGTCAATTAAAACACTTGGTTATTCATTTTCATAAATATTTTACTTATAAAGATTTGAACTTTTGAAGATTCCAGCTTACTTGTAAGTTTCTAAGGGTCAGGTCCTCTCCATTGTTGCTGGCCTAAGGTTTAATTCACCATATAGCAATGTATATATTGACCTATTTTCCCCTCGACTTTCGGTGATTCCCTACATCTCACCTTTCTGTGCAGACAAGCCATTTGAAATACCCTTAACTTATTTCACAGCCAATAAGTCATTGAAATAATGTTTATTTTTTAGAGAAATCTTCTTATATAATTAGGCAGAAAATCTCACCTGCCATAGTTTTCAAAACAGCATAATTTCACTCTTCTCAATGCTTAATCTGTTGTATTACACAACCTTGGAGTATTTAGCTTTATCAATGACATGTAGTTTAAAAATGTTTTTGAGATCCTACCAGTCTTTGAAAACATCCTTGTTCCTTGTTTCAGTTCCAGTTTTATGTATATTTTCTGCCTTGCACCTGATTATTCCAACAATTGATGGATGGCCTTGGGAATCTAATCCTGGTATTGATAGATTTTGCTGGTTGTCTCCCCTTGTAGCTGATTTCTTCATTATTGTGTAAATTTAGATCATGAGCTCATGTTTAGCTAAACAGCAGACCTTGTAAGACGCTTAGGTGTGAACGCTCGTAAGCTTCAGCAGAAAGTCGGCCAAGATTTATTTGTGTCCCTCCAATGAGTTGCCCACGAGAACGCCGTTTTCTACAAGTGTTGGTCCAATACTCCCTCAAGAGGCAGGGGACTCCGACAGGGCTGCTTGGCGGCCCCCGATCTGGGGCAGGGGCAGTGGGCGGCCTGTGGCCCTGGCAGAAGCCTCTCTGCATGTGTCCCTGGGACCCATCTGCCTGCGAACTTCGGTCACCTGGCAGGAAGCTACGATGCCCAGACCTATGGTTAGCTCTGCAGCGAGGTGTACTGCGCGGACAGGTTCCACACACACTTCAAGTAAGAGGTCGGCCTGAGTGGAAAGGTGAGAGTTTGGGCAGCTGTGCAGACAAAGAAGGCGCCCTTTGGCCTGGGCCTAAATGCTTGTGACACCCCACTGGACCTGCCGGGCTCTGAGGGCCCTGCCCTGGGCCCCCTGCTCCCCTGCCGTTTGTTCAGTCACAGCAGAGATCGCCACACCCACTCCCTCAGTGAGGGCAGTGTTCCAACCTCCCTCAGCCCCGCCCCCTCTCCGCAGGACACCATGGACTACAGAGGCTGCATTCTGAGGCCAGGGCGTTCCGAGAATGCCAAGGGCATACATGATGACCTTAAATGATTTCCTCTTGTGTCAGGTTTGGTAAACTTTAGGAGCTAGGAAATGGTCCACTTTACAGACATGTTCAAATTTACTGGCATTTCTTATATTCTCTGCTATAACATTGTCCTGATTCTTTCTGTATATTCTTTACTTATGTTTTTGTTTTCCTTAATCAAAGTGTGTCTTTTCAATCTTTTCAAAGAAGATTCTTTGGACTTACTAAATCACCTCAATTTTATACGTTTTCTGTTGAATTAAGTTCTGCTCATTTCTTTATTTATCTTTTTTCTATGTTCTCAGGGTTTATTGTTTTCATCTTCTGATGTTAATTAAAACACTTGGTTATTCATTTTCATAAATATTTTACTTATAAAGATTTGAACTTTTGAAGATTCCAGCTTACTTGTAAGTTTCTAAGGGTCAGGTCCTCTCCATTGTTGCTGGCCTAAGGTTTAGTTCACCATATAGCAATGTATATATTGACCTATTTTCCCCTCGACTTTCTGTGATTCCCTACATCTCACCTTTCTGTGCAGACAAGCCATTTGAAATACCCTTAACTTATTTCACAGCCAATAAGTCATTGAAATAATGTTTATTTTTTAGAGAAATCTTCTTATATAATTAGGCAGAAAATCTCACCTGCCATAGTTTTCAAAACAGCATAATTTCACTCTTCTCAATGCTTAATCTGTTGTATTACACAACCTTTGAGTATTTAGCTTTATCAATGACATGTAGTTTAAAAATGTTTTTGAGATCCTACCAGTCTTTGAAAACATCCTTGTTCCTTGTTTCAGTTCCAGTTTTATGTATATTTTCTGCCTTGCACCTGATTATTCCAACAATTGATGGATGGCCTTGGGAATCTAATCCTGGTATTGATAGATTTTGCTGGTTGTCTCCTCTTGTAGCTGATTTCTTCATTATTGTGTAAATTTAGATCATGAGCTCATGTTTAGCTAAACAGCAGACCTTGTAAGACGCTTAGGTGTGAACGCTCGTAAGCTTCAGCAGAAAGTCGGCCAAGATTTATTTGTGTCCCTCCAATGAGTTGCCCACGAGAACGCCGTTTTCTACAAGTGTTGGTCCAATACTCCCTCAAGAGGCAGGGGACTCCGACAGGGCTGCTTGGCGGCCCCCGATCTGGGGCAGGGGCAGTGGGCGGCCTGTGGCCCTGGCAGAAGCCTCTCTGCATGTGTCCCTGGGACCCATCTGCCTGCGAACTTCGGTCACATGGCAGGAAGCTACGATGCCCAGACCTATGGTTAGCTGTGCAGCGAGGTGTACTGCGCGGACAGGTTCCACACACACTTCAAGTAAGAGGTCGGCCTGAGTGGAAAGGTGAGAGTTTGGGCAGCTGTGCAGACAAAGAAGGCGCCCTTTGGCCTGGGCCTAAATGCTTGTGACACCCCACTGGACCTGCCGGGCTCTGAGGGCCCTGCCCTGGGCCCCCTGCTCCCCTGCCGTTTGTTCAGTCACAGCAGAGATCGCCACACCCACTCCCTCAGTGAGGGCAGTGTTCCAACCTCCCTCAGCCCCGCCCCCTCTCCGCAGGACACCATGGACTACAGAGGCTGCATTCTGAGGCCAGGGCGTTCCGAGAATGCCAAGGGCATACATGATGACCTTAAATGATTTCCTCTTGTGTCAGGTTTGGTAAACTTTAGGAGCTAGGAAATGGTCCACTTTACAGAAATGTTCAAATTTACTGGCATTTCTTATATTCTCTGCTATAACATTGTCCTGATTCTTTCTGTATATTCTTTACTTATGTTTTTGTTTTCCTTAATCAAAGTGTGTCTTTTCAATCTTTTCAAAGAAGATTCTTTGGACTTACTAAATCACCTCAATTTTATACGTTTTCTGTTGTATTAAGTTCTGCTCATTTCTTTATTTATCTTTTTTCTATGTTCTCAGGGTTTATTGTTTTCATCTTCTGATGTCAATTAAAACACTTGGTTATTCATTTTCATAAATATTTTACTTATAAAGATTTGAACTTTTGAAGATTCCAGCTTACTTGTAAGTTTCTAAGGGTCAGGTCCTCTCCATTGTTGCTGGCCTAAGGTTTAGTTCACCATATAGCAATGTATATATTGACCTATTTTCCCCTCGACTTTCTGTGATTCCCTACATCTCACCTTTCTTTGCAGACAAGCCATTTGAAATACCCTTAACATATTTCACAGCCAATAAGTCATTGAAATAATGTGTATTTTTTAGAGAAATCTTCTTATATAATTAGGCAGAAAATCTCACCTGCCATAGTTTTCAAAACAGCATAATTTCACTCTTCTCAATGCTTAATCTGTTGTATTACACAACCTTTGAGTATTTAGCTTTATCAATGACATGTACTTTAAAAATGTTTTTGAGATCCTACCAGTCTTTGAAAACATCCTTGTTCCTTGTTTCAGTTCCAGTTTTATGTATATTTTCTGCCTTGCACCTGATTATTCCAACAATTGATGGATGGCCTTGGGAATCTAATCCTGGTATTGATAGATTTTGCTGGTTGTCTCCCCTTGTAGCTGATTTCTTCATTATTGTGTAAATTTAGATCATGAGCTCATGTTTAGCTAAACAGCAGACCTTGTAAGATGCTTAGGTGTGAACGCTCGTAAGCTTCAGCAGAAAGTCGGCCAAGATTTATTTGTGTCCCTCCAATGAGTTGCCCACGAGAACGCCGTTTTCTACAAGTGTTGGTCCAATACTCCCTCAAGAGGCAGGGGACTCCGACAGGGCTGCTTGGCGGCCCCCGATCTGGGGCAGGGGCAGTGGGCGGCCTGTGGCCCAGGCAGAAGCCTCTCTGCATGTGTCCCTGGGACCCATCTGCCTGCGAACTTCGGTCACCTGGCAGGAAGCTACGATGCCCAGACCTATGGTTAGCTGTGCAGCGAGGTGTACTGCGCGGACAGGTTCCACACACACTTCAAGTAAGAGGTCGGCCTGAGTGGAAAGGTGAGAGTTTGGGCAGCTGTGCAGACAAAGAAGGCGCCCTTTGGCCTGGGCCTAAATGCTTGTGACACCCCACTGGACCTGCCGGGCTCTGAGGGCCCTGCCCTGGGCCCCCTGCTCCCCTGCCCTTTGTTCCGTCACAGCAGAGATGGCCACACCCACTCCCTCAGTGAGGGCAGTTTTCCAACCTCCCTCAGCCCCGCCCCCTCTCCGCAGGTTACCATGGACTACAGAGGCTGCATTCTGAGGCCAGGGCTTTCCGAGAATGCCAAGGGCAGACATGATGACCTTAAATGATTTCCTCTTGTGTCAGGTTTGGTTAACTTTAGGAGCTAGGAAATGGTCCACTTTACAGAAATGTTCAAATTTACTGGCATTTCTTATATTCTCTGCTATAACATTGTCCTGATTCTTTCTGTATATTCTTTACTTATGTTTTTGTTTTCCTTAATCAAAGTGTGTCTTTTCAATCTTTTCAAAGAAGATTCTTTGGACTTACTAAATCACCTCAATTTTATACGTTTTCTGTTGTATTAAGTTCTGCTCATATCTTTATTTATCTTTTTTCTATGTTCTCAGGGTTTATTGTTTTGATCTTCTGATGTCAATTACAACACTTGGTTATTCATTTTCATAAATATTTTACTTATAAATATTTGAACTTTTGAAGATTCCAGCTTACTTGTAAGTTTCTAAGGGTCAGGTCCTCTCCATTGTTGCTGGCCTAAGGTTTAGTTCACCATATAGCAATGTATATATTGCCCTATTTTCCCCTCGACTTTCTGTGATTCCCTACATCTCACCTTTCTTTGCAGACAAGCCATTTGAAATACCCTTAACTTATTTCACAGCCAATAAGTCATTGAAATAATGTGTATTTTTTAGAGAAATCTTCTTATATAATTAGGCAGAAAATCTCACCTGCCATAGTTTTCAAAACAGCATAATTTCACTCTTCTCAATGCTTAATCTGTTGTATTACACAACCTTTGAGTATTTAGCTTTATCAATGACATGTACTTTAAAAATGTTTTAGAGATCCTACCAGTCTTTCAAAACATCCTTGTTCCTTGTTTCAGTTCCAGTTTTATGAATATTTTCTGCCTTGCACCTGATTATTCCAACATTTGATGGATGGCCTTGGGAATCTAAATCTGGTATTGATAGATTTTGCTGGTTGTCTCCCCTTGTAGCTGATTTCTTCATTATTGTGTAAATTTAGATCATGAGGTCATGTTTAGCTAAACAGCTGACCTTGTAAGACGCTTAGGTGTGAACGCTCGTAAGCTTCAGCAGAAAGTCGGCAAAGATTTATTTGTGTCCCTCCAATGAGTTGCCCGCGAGAACCCCGTGTTCTACAAGTGTTGGTCCAATACTCCCTCAAGAGGCCGGGGACTCCGACAGGGCTTCTTGGCGGCCCCCGATCTGGGGCAGGGGCAGTGGGCAGCCTGTGGCCCAGGCAGAAGCCTCTCTGCATGTGTCCCTGGGACCCATCTTCCTGCGAACTTCGGTCACCTGGCAGTAAGCTACGATGCCCAGACCTATGGTTAGCTGTGCAGCGAGGTGTACTGCGTGGACAGGTTCCACACACACTTCATGTAAGGGTTCGGCCTGAGTGGAAAGGTGAGAGTTTGGGCAGCAGGGCAGACAAAGAAGGCGCCCTTTGGCCTGGGCCTAAATGCTTGTGACACCCCACTGGACCTGCCGGGCTCTGAGGGCCCTGCCCTTGGCCCCCTGCTCCCCTGCCCTTTGTTTCGTCACAGCAGAGATGGCCACACCCACTCCCTCAGTGAGGGCAGTGTTCCAACCTCCCTCAGCCCCGCCCCCTCTCCGCAGGTTACCATGGACTACAGAGGCTGCATTCTGAGGCCAGGGCGTTCCGAGAATGCCAAGGGCAGACATGATCACCTTAAATGATTTCCTCTTGTGTCAGGTTTGGTAAACTTTAGGAGCTAGGAAATGGTCCACTTTACAGAAATGTTCAAATTTACTGCCATTTCTTATATTCTCTGCTATAACATTTTCCTGATTCTTTCTGTATATTCTTTACTTATGTTTTTGTTTTCCTTAATCAAAGTGTGTCTTTTCAAAGAAGGTTCTTTGGACTTACTAAATCACCTCAATTTTATACGTTTTCTGTTGTATTAAGTTCTGCTGATATCTTTATTTATCTTTTTTCTATGTTCTCAAGGTTTATTGTTTTGATCTTCTGATGTCAATTAAAACACTTGGTTATTCATTTTAATAAATATTTTACTTATAAAGATTTGAACTTTTGAAGATTCCAGCTTACTTGTAAGTTTCTAAGGGTCAGGTCCTCTCCATTGTTGCTGGCCTAAGGTTTAGTTCACCATATAGCAATGTATATATTGACCTATTTTCCCCTCGACTTTCTGTGATTCCCTACATCTCATCTTTCTGTGCAGACAAGCCATTTGAAATACCCTTAACTTATTTCACAGCCAATAAGTCATTGAAATAATGTGTATTTTTTAGAGAAATCTTCTTATATAATTAGGCAGAAAATCTCACCTGCCAGAGTTTTCAAAACAGCATAATTTCACTCTTCTCAATGCTTAATCTGTTGTATTACACAACCTTTGAGTATTTAGCTTTATCAATGACATGTACTTTAAAAATGTTTTTGAGATCCTACCAGTCTTTGAAAACATCCTTGTTCCTTGTTTCAGTTCCAGTTTTATGTATATTTTCTGCCTTGCACCTGATTATTCCAACAATTGATGGATGGCCTTGGGAATCTAATCCTGGTATTGATAGATTTTGCTGGTTGTCTCCCCTTGTAGCTGATTTCTTCATTATTGTGTAAATTTAGATCATGAGCTCATGTTTAGCTAAACAGCTGACCTTGTGAGACGCTTAGGTGTGAATGCTCGTAAGCTTCAGCAGAAAGTCGGCCAAGATTTATTTGTGTCCCTCCAATGAGCTGCCCACGAGAACGCCGTTTTCTACAAGTGTTGGTCCAATACTCCCTCAAGAGGCAGGGGACTCCAACAGGGCTGCTTGGCGGCCCCCGATCTGGGGCAGGGGCTGTGGGCGGCCTGTGGCCCAGGCAGAAGCCTCTCTGCATGTGTCCCTGGGACCCATCTGCCTGCGAACTTCGGTCACCTGGCAGGAAGCTACGATGCCCAGACCTATGGTTAGCTGTGCAGCGAGGTGTACTGCGCGGACAGGTTCCACACACACTTCAAGTAAGAGTTCGGCCTGAGTGGAAAGGTGAGAGTTTGGACAGCTGTGCAGACAAAGTAGGCGCCCTTTGGCCTGGGCCTAAATGCTTGTGACACCCCACTGGACCTGCCGGGCTCTGAGGGCCCTGCCCTGGGCCCCCTGCTCCCCTGCCGTTTGTTCAGTCACAGTAGAGATCGCCACACCCACTCCCTCAGTGAGGGCAGTGTTCCAAACTCCCTCAGCCCCGCCCCCTCTCCAAAGGTTACCATGGACTACAGAGGCTGCATTCTGAGGCCAGGGCGTTCCGAAAATGCCAAGGGCAGACATGATGACCTTAAATGATTTCCTCTTGTGTCAGGTTTGGTAAACTTTAGGAGCTAGGAAATGGTCCACTTTACAGAAATGTTCAAATTTACTGGCATTTCTTATATTCTCTGCTATAACATTGTCCTGATTCTTTTGTATATTCTTTACTTATGTTTTTGTTTTCCTTAATCAAAGTGTGTCTTTTCAATCTTTTCAAAGAAGATTCTTTGGACTTACTAAATCACCTCAATTTTATACGTTTTCTGTTGTATTAAGTTCTGCTCATTTCTTTATTTATCTTTTTTCTATGTTCTCAGGGTTTATTGTTTTGATCTTCTGATGTCAATTAAAACACTTGGTTATTCATTTTAATAAATATTTTACTTATAAAGATTTGAACTTTTGAAGATTCCAGCTTACTTGTAAGTTTCTAAGGGTCAGGTCCTCTCCATTGTTGCTGGCCTAAGGTTTAGTTAACCATATAGCAATGTATATATTGACCTATTTTCCCCTCGACTTTCTGTGATTCCCTACATCTCACCTTTCTTTGCAGACAAGCCATTTGAAATACCCTTAACTTATTTCACAGCCAATAAGTCATTGAAATAATGTGTATTTTTTAGAGAAATCTTCTTATATAATTAGGCAGAAAATCTCACCTGCCATAGTTTTCAAAACAGCATAATTTCACACTTCTCAATGCTTAATCTGTTGTATTACACAACCTTTGAGTATTTAGCTTTATCAATGACATGTACTTTAAAAATGTTTTAGAGATCCTACCAGTCTTTGAAAACATCCTTGTTCCTTGTTTCAGTTCCAGTTTTATGTATATTTTCTGCCTTGCACCTGATTATTCCAACAATTGAAGGATGGCTTTGGCAATCTAATTCTGGTATTGATAGATTTTGCTGGTTGTCTCCCCTTGTAGCTGATTTCTTCATTATTGTGTAAATTTAGATCATGAGCTCATGTTTAGCTAAACAGCTGACCTTGTAAGACGCTTAGGTGTGAACGCTCGTAAGCTTCAGCAGAAAGTCGGCAAAGATTTATTTGTGTCCCTCCAATGAGTTGGCCGCGAGAACGCCGTTTTCTACAAGTGTTGGTCCAATACTCCCTCAAGAGGCCGGGGACTCCGACAGGGCTGCTTGGCGCCCCCGATCTGGGGCAGGGGCAGTGGGCGGCATGTGGCCCAGGCAGAAGCCTCTCTACATGTGTCCCTGGGACCCATCTGCCTGCGAACTTCGGTCACCTGGCAGGAAGCTACGATGCCCAGACCTATGGTTAGCTGTGCAGCGAGGTGTACTGCGCGGACAGGTTCCACACACACTTCAAGTAAGAGGTCGGCCTGAGTGGAATGGTGAGAGTTTGGGCAGCTGTGCAGACAAAGAAGGCGCCCTTTGGCCTGTGCCTAAATGCTTGTGACACCCCACTGGACCTGCCGGGCTCTGAGGGCCCTGCCCTGGGCCCCCTGCTCCCCTGCCATTTGTTCAGTCACAGCAGAGATCGCCACACCCACTCCCTCAGTGAGGGCAGTGTTCCAACCTCCCTCAGCCCCGCCCCCTCTCCTCAGGTTACCATGGACTACAGAGGCTGCATTCTGAGGCCAGGGAGTTCCGAGAATGCCAAGGGCAGACATGATGAACTTAAATGATTTCCTCTTGTGTAAGGTTTGGTAAACTTTTGGAGCTAAAAAATGGTCCACTTTACAGAAATGTTCAAATTTACTGGCATTTCTTATATTCTCTGCTATAACATTGTCCTGATTCTTTCTGTATATTCTTTAATTATGTTTTTGTTTTCCTTAATCACAGTGTGTCTTTTCAATCTTTTCAAAGAAGATTCTTTGGACTTACTAAATCACCTCAATTTTATACGTTTTCTGTTGTATTAAGTTCTGCTCATATCTTTATTTATCTTTTTTCTATGTTCTCAGTGTTTATTGTTTTGATCTTCTGATGTCAATTAAAACACTTGGTTATTCATTTTAATAAATATTTTACTTATAAAGATTTGAACTTTTGAAGATTCCAGCTTACTTGTAAGTTTCTAAGGGTCAGGTCCTCTCCATTGTTGCTGGCCTAAGGTTTAGTTCACCATATAGCAATGTATATATTGACCTATTTTCCCCTCGACTTTCTGTGATTCCCTACATCTCACCTTTCTGTGCAGACAAGCCATTTGAAACACCCTTAACTTATTTCACAGCCAATAAGTCATTGAAATAATGTGTATTTTTTAGAGAAATCTTCTTCTATACTTAGGCAGAAAATCTCACCTGCCAGAGTTTTCAAAACAGCATAATTTCACTCTTCTCAATGCTTAATCTGTTGTATTACACAACCTTTGTGTATTTAGCTTTATCAATGACATGTACTTTAAAAATGTTTTAGAGATCCTACCAGTCTTTGAAAACATCCTTGTTCCTTGTTTCAGTTCCAGTTTTATGTATATTTTCTGCCTTGCACCTGATTATTCCAACAATTGATGGATGGCCTTGGGAATCTAATTCTGGTATTGATAGTTTTTGCTGGTTGTCTCCCCTTGTAGCTGATTTCTTCATTATTGTGTAAATTTAGATCATGAGTTCATGTTTAGCTAAACAGCTGACCTTGTAAGACGCTTAGGTGTGAACGCTCGTAAGCTTCAGCAGAAAGTCGGCAAAGATTTATTTGTGTCCCTCCAATGAGTTGCCCGCGAGAACCCCGTTTTCTACAAGTGTTGGTCCAATACTCCCTCAAGAGGCAGGGGATTCTGACAGGGCTGCTTGGCGGCCCCCGATCTGGGGCAGGGGCTGTGGGCGGCCTGTGGCCCAGGCAGAAGCCTCTCTGCATGTGTCCCATGGACCCATCTGCTTGCGAACTTCGGTCACCTGGCAGGAAGCTACGATGCCCAGACCTATGGTTAGCTGTGCAGCGAGGTGTACTGCGCTGACAGGTTCCACACACACTTCAAGTAAGAGGTCGGCCTGAGTGGAAAGGTGAGAGTTTGGGCAGCTGTGCAGACAAAGAAGGCGCCCTTTGGCCTGGGCCTAAATGCTTGTGACACCCCACTGGACCTGCCGGGCTCTGAGGGCCCTGCCCTGGGCCCCCTGCTCCCCTGCCCTTTGTTCCGTCACAGCAGAGATGGCCACACCCACTCCCTCAGTGAGGGCAGTTTTCCAAACTCCCTCAGCCCCGCCCCCTGTCCGCAGGTTACCATGGACTACAGAGGCTGCATTCTGAGGCCAGGGCTTTCCGAGAATGCCAAGGGCAGACATGATGACCTTAAATGATTTCCTCTTGTGTCAGGTTTGGTAAACGTTAGGAGCTAGGAAATGGTCCACTTTACAGAAATGTTCAAATTTACTGGCATTTCTTATATTCTCTGCTATAACATTGTCCTGATTCTTTCTGTTTATTCTTTACTTATGTTTTTGTTTTCCTTAATCAAAGTGTGTCTTTTCAATCTTTTCAAAGAAGATTCTTTGGACTTACTAAATCACCTCAATTTTATACGTTTTCTGTTGTATTAAGTTCTCCTCATATCTTTATTTATCTTTTTTCTATGTTCTCAGGGTTTATTGTTTTGATCTTCTGATGTCAATTCAAACACTTGGTTATTCATTTTAATAAATATTTTACTTATAAAGATTTGAACTTTTGAAGATTCCAGCTTACTTGTAAGTTTCTAATGGTCAGGTCCTCTCCATTGTTGCTGGCCTAAGGTTTAGTTCACCATATAGCAATGTATATATTGACCTATTTTCCCCTCGACTTTCTGTGATTCCCTACATCTCACCTTTCTGTGCAGACAAGCCATTTGAAATACCCTTAACTTATTTCACAGCCAATAAGTCATTGAAATAATGTGTATTTTTTAGAGAAATCTTCTTCTATAATTAGGCAGAAAATCTCACCTGCCAGAGTTTTCAAAACAGCATAATTTCACTCTTCTCAATGCTTAATCTGTTGTATTACACAACCTTTGAGTATTTAGCTTTATCAATGACATGTACTTTAAAAATGTTTTAGAGATCCTACCAGTCTTTGAAAACATCCTTGTTCCTTGTTTCAGTTCCAGTTTTATGTATATTTTCTGCCTTGCACCTGATTATTCCAACAATTGATGGATGGCCTTGGGAATCTAATTCTGGTATTGATAGTTTTTGCTGGTTGTCTCCCCTTGTAGCTGATTTCTTCATTATTGTGTAAATGTAGATCATGAGCTCATGTTTAGCTAAACAGCTGACCTTGTAAGACGCTTAGGTGTGAACGCTCGTAAGCTTCAGCAGAAAGTTGGCAAAGATTTATTTGTGTCCCTCCAATGAGTTGCCCGCGAGAACCACGTTTTCTACAAGTGTTGGTCCAATACTCCCTCAAGAGGCAGGGGATTCCGACAGGGCTGCTTGGCGGCCCCCGATCTGGGGCAGGGGCAGTGTGCGGCCTGTGGCCCAGGCAGAAGCCTCTCGGCATGTGTCCCTGGGACCCATCTGCCTGCGAACTTCGGTCACCTGGCAGTAAGCTACGATGCCCAGACCTATGGTTAGCTGTGCAGCGAGGTGTACTGCGTGGACAGGTTCCACACACACTTCATGTAAGGGTTCGGCCTGAGTGGAAAGGTGAGAGTTTGGGCAGCAGGGCAGACAAAGAAGGCGCCCTTTGGCCTGGGCCTAAATGCTTGTGACACCCCACTGGACCTGCCGGGCTCTGAGGGCCCTGCCCTGGGCCCCCTGCTCCCCTGCCCTTTGTTCCGTCACAGCAGAGATGGCCACACCCACTCCCTCAGTGAGGGCAGTGTTCCAACCTCCCTCAGCCCCGCCCCCTCTCCGCAGGTTACCATGGACTACAGAGGCTGCATTCTGAGGCCAGGGCCTTCCGAGAATGCCAAGGGCAGACATGATCACCTTAAATGATTTCCTCTTGTGTCAGGTTTGGTAAACTTTAGGAGCTAGGAAATGGTCCACTTTACAGAAATGTTCAAATTTACTGGCATTTCTTATATTCTCTGCTATAACATTTTCCTGATTCTTTCTGTATATTCTTTACTTATGTTTTTGTTTTCCTTAATCAAAGTGTGTCTTTTCAAAGAAGGTTCTTTGGACTTACTAAATCACCTCAATTTTATACGTTTTCTGTTGTATTAAGTTCTGCTCATATCTTTATTTATCTTTTTTCTATGTTCTCAAGGTTTATTGTTTTGATCTTCTGATGTCAATTAAAACACTTGGTTATTCATTTTAATAAATATTTTACTTATAAAGATTTGAACTTTTGAAGATTCCAGCTTACTTGTAAGTTTCTAAGGGTCAGGTCCTCTCCATTGTTGCTGGCCTAAGGTTTAGTTCACCATATAGCAATGTATATATTGACCTATTTTCCCCTCGACTTTCTGTGATTCCCTACATCTCACCTTTCTGTGCAGACAAGCCATTTGAAATACCCTTAACTTATTTCACAGCCAATAAGTCATTGAAATAATGTGTATTTTTTAGAGAAATATTCTTATATAATTAGGCAGAAAATATCACCTGCCAGAGTTTTCAAAACAGCATAATTTCACTCTTCTCAATGCTTAATCTGTTGTATTACACAACCTTTGAGTATTTAGCTTTATCAATGACATGTACTTTAAAAATGTTTTTGAGATCCTACCAGTCTTTGAAAACATCCTTGTTCCTTGTTTCAGTTCCAGTTTTATGTATATTTTCTGCCTTGCACCTGATTATTCCAACAATTGATGGATGGCCTTGGGAATCTAATCCTGGTATTGATAGATTTTGCTGGTTGTCTCCCCTTGTAGCTGATTTCTTCATTATTGTGTAAATTTAGATCATGAGCTCATGTTTAGCTAAACAGCTGACCTTGTAAGACGCTTAGGTGTGAATGCTCGTAAGCTTCAGCAGGAAGTCGGCCAATATTTATTTGTGTCCCTCCAATGAGTTGCCCACGAGAACGCCGTTTTCTACAAGTGTTGGTCCAATACTCCCTCAAGAGGCAGGGGACTCCGACAGGGCTGCTTGGCGGCCCCCGATCTGGGGCAGGGGCAGTGGGCGGCCTGTGGCCCAGGCAGAAGCCTCTCTGCATGTGTCCCTGGAACCCATCTGCCTGCGAACTTCGGTCACCTGGCAGGAAGCTACGATGCCCAGACCTATGGTTAGCTGTGCAGCGAGGTGTACTGCGCGGACAGGTTCCACACACACTTCAAGTAAGAGGTCGGCCTGAGTAGAAAGGTGAGAGTTTGGGCAGCTGTGCAGACAAAGAAGGCGCCCTTTGGCCTGGGCCTAAATGCTTGTGACACCCCACTGGAACTGCCGGGCTCTGAGGGCCCTGCCCTGGGCCCCCTGCTCCCCTGCCCTTTGTTCCGTCACAGCAGAGATGGCCACACCCACTCCCTCAGTGAGGGCAGTGTTCCAACCTCCCTCAGCCCCGCCCCCTCTCCGCAGGTTACCATGGACTACAGAGGCTGCATTCTGAGGCCAGGGCGTTCCGAGAATGCCAAGGGCAGACATGATGACCTTAAATGATTTCCTCTTGTGTCAGGTTTGGTAAACTTTAGGAGCTAGGAAATGGTCCACTTTACAGAAATGTTCAAATTTACTGGCATTTCTTATATTCTCTGCTATAACATTGTCCTGATTCTTTCTGTATATTCTTTACTTATGTTTTTGTTTTCCTTAATCAAAGTGTGTCTTTTCAATCTTTTCAAAGAAGATTCTTTGGACTTACTAAATCACCTCAATTTTATACGTTTTCTGTTGTATTAAGTTCTGCTCATTTCTTTATTTATCTTTTTTCTATGTTCTCAGGGTTTATTGTTTTGATCTTCTGATGTCAATTAAAACACTTGGTTATTCATTTTAATAAATATTTTACTTATAAAGATTTGAACTTTTGAAGATTCCAGCTTACTTGTAAGTTTCTAAGGGTCAGGTCCTCTCCATTGTTGCTGGCCTAAGGTTTAGTTCACCATATAGCAATGTATATATTGACCTATTTTCCCCTCGACTTTCTGTGATTCCCTACATCTCACCTTTCTTTGCAGACAAGCCATTTGAAATACCCTTAACTTATTTCACAGCCAATAAGTCATTGAAATAATGTGTATTTTTTAGAGAAATCTTCTTATATAATTAGGCAGAAAATCTCACCTGCCATAGTTTTCAAAACAGCATAATTTCACACTTCTCAATGCTTAATCTGTTGTATTACACAACCTTTGAGTATTTAGCTTTATCAATGACATGTACTTTAAAAATATTTTAGAGATCCTACCAGTCTTTGAAAACATCCTTGTTCCTTGTTTCAGTTCCAGTTTTATGTATATTTTCTGCCTTGCACCTCATTATTCCAACAATTGAAGGATGGCTTTGGCAATCTAATTCTGGTATTGATAGATTTTGCTGGTTGTCTCCCCTTGTAGCTGATTTCTTCATTATTGTGTAAATTTAGATCATGAGCTCATGTTTAGCTAAACAGCTGACCTTGTAAGACGCTTAGGTGTGAACGCTCGTAAGCTTCAGCAGAAAGTCGGCCAAGATTTATTTGTGTCCCTCCAATGAGTTGGCCGCGAGAACGCCGTTTTCTACAAGTGTTGGTCCAATACTCCCTCAAGAGGCCGGGGACTCCGACAGGGCTGCTTGGCGCCCCCGATCTGGGGCAGGGGCAGTGGGCGGCATGTGGCCCAGGCAGAAGCCTCTCTACATGTGTCCCTGGGACCCATCTGCCTGCGAACTTCGGTCACCTGGCAGGAAGCTACGATGCCCAGACCTATGGTTAGCTGTGCAGCGAGGTGTACTGCGCGGACAGGTTCCACACACACTTCAAGTAAGAGGTCGGCCTGAGTGGAAAGGTGAGAGTTTGGGCAGCTGTGCAGACAAAGAAGGCGCCCTTTGGCCTGGGCCTAAATGCTTGTGACACCCCACTGGACCTGCCATGCTCTGAGGGCCCTGCCCTTGGCCCCCTGCTCCCCTGCCCTTTGTTCAGTCACAGCAGAGATGGCCACACCCACTCCTTCAGTGAGGGCAGTTTTCCAACCTCCCTCAGCCCCGCCCCCTCTTCACAGGTTACCATGGACTACAGAGGCTGCATTCTGAGGCCACGGCGTTCCGAGAATGCCAAGGGCAGACGTGATGACCTTAAATCATTTCCTCTTGTGTCAGGTTTGGTAAACTTTAGGAGCTAGGAAATGGTCCACTTTACAGAAATGTTCAAATTTACTGGCATTTCTTATATTCTCTGCTATAACATTGTCCTGATTCTTTCTGTATATTCTTTACTTATGTTTTTGTTTTCCTTAATCAAAGTGTGTCCTTTCAATCTTTTCAAAGAAGATTCTTTGGACTTACTAAATCACCTCAATTTTATACGTTTTCTGTTGTATTAAGTTCTGCTCATATCTTTATTTATCTTTTTTCTATGTTCTCAGGGTTTATTGTTTTGATCTTCTGATGTCAATTAAAACACTTGGTTATTCATTTTCATAAATATTTTACTTATAAAGATTTGAACTTTTGAAGATTCC
The DNA here is from genome assembly GCF_964341445.2 of Mesoplodon mirus. Taxonomy (NCBI): domain Eukaryota; kingdom Metazoa; phylum Chordata; class Mammalia; order Artiodactyla; family Ziphiidae; genus Mesoplodon; species Mesoplodon mirus. The sequence continues at coordinate 190,035,947 of NC_138976.1, read as the reverse complement.
AGCTTACTTGTAAGTTTCTAAGGGTCAGGTCCTCTCCATTGTTGCTGGCCTAAGGTTTAGTTCACCATATAGCAATGTATATATTGACCTATTTTCCCCTCGACTTTCTGTGATTCCCTACATCTCACCTTTCTTTGCAGACAAGCCATTTGAAATACCCTTAACTTATTTCACAGCCAATAAGTCATTGAAATAATGTGTATTTTTTAGAGAAATCTTCTTATATAATTAGGCAGAAAATCTCACCTGCCATAGTTTTCAAAACAGCATAATTTCACTCTTCTCAATGCTTAATCTGTTGTATTACACAACCTTTGAGTATTTAGCTTTATCAATGACATGTACTTTAAAAATGATTTAGAGATCCTACCAGTCTTTGAAAACATCCTTGTTCCTTGTTTCAGTTCCAGTTTTATGTATATTGTCTGCCTTGCACCTGATTATTCCAACAATTGATGGATGGCCTTGGGAATCTAATTCTGGTATTGATAGTTTTTCTTGGGTGTTTCCCCTTGTAGCTGATTTCTTCATTATTGTGTAAATTTAGATCATGAGCTCATGTTTAGCTAAACAGCTGACCTTGTAAGACGCTTAGGTGTGAACGCTCGTAAGCTTCAGCAGAATGTAGGCAAAGATTTATTTGTGTCCCACCAATGAGTTGCCCGCGAGAACCCCGTTTTCTACAAGTGTTGGTCCAATACTCCCTCAAGAGGCAGGGGACTCCGACAGGGTTGCTTGGCGTCCCCCGATCTGGGGCAGGGGCAGTGGGCGGCCTGTGGCCCAGGCAGAAGCGTCTCTGCATGTGTCCCAGGGACCCATCTGCCTGCGAACTTCGGTCACCTGGCAGGAAGCTACGATGCCCAGACCTATGGTTAGCTGTGCAGCGAGGTGTACTGCGCTGACAGGTTCCACACACACTTCAAGTAAGAGGTCGGCCTGAGTGGAAAGGTGAGAGTTTGGGCAGCTGTGCAGACAAAGAAGGCGCCCTTTGGCCTGGGCCTAAATGCTTGTGACACCCCACTGAACCTGCCGGGCTCTGAGGGCCCTACACTGGGCCCTCTGCTCCCCTGCACTTTGTTCAGTAACAGCAGAGATGGCCACACCCACTCCCTCAGTGAGGGCAGTGTTCCAACCTCCCTCAGCCCCGCCCCCTCTGCACAGGTTACCATGGACTACAGAGGCTGCATACTGAGGCCAGGGCGTTCTGAGAATGCCAAGGGCAGACATGATGACCTTAAATGATTTCCTCTTGTGTCAGGTTTGGTAAACTTTAGGAGCTAGGAAATGGTCCACTTTACAGAAATGTTCAAATTTACTGGCATTTCTTATATTCTCTGCTATAACATTGTCCTGATTCTTTCTGTATATTCTTTACTTATGTTTTTGTTTTCCTTAATCAAAGTGTGTCTTTTCAATCTTTTCAAAGAAGATTCTTTGGACTTACTAAATCACCTCAATTTTATACGTTTTCTGTTGTATTAAGTTCTGCTCATTTCTTTATTTATCTTTTTTCTATGTTCTCAGGGTTTATTGTTTTGATCTTCTGATGTCAATTAAAACACTTGGTTATTCATTTTCATAAATATTTTACTTATAAAGATTTGAACTTTTGAAGATTCCAGCTTACTTGTAAGTTTCTAAGGGTCAGGTCCTCTCCATTGTTGCTGGCCTAAGGTTTAGTTCACCATATAGCAATGTATATATTGACCTATTTTCCCCTCGACTTTCTGTGATTCCCTACATCTCACCTTTCTTTGCAGACAAGCCATTTGAAATACCCTTAACTTATTTCACAGCCAATAAGTCATTGAAATAATGTGTATTTTTTAGAGAAATCTTCTTATATAATTAGGCAGAAAATCTCACCTGCCATAGTTTTCAAAACAGCATAATTTCACACTTCTCAATGCTTAATCTGTTGTATTACACAACCTTTGAGTATTTAGCTTTATCAATGACATGTACTTTAAAAATATTTTAGAGATCCTACCAGTCTTTGAAAACATCCTTGTTCCTTGTTTCAGTTCCAGTTTTATGTATATTTTCTGCCTTGCACCTCATTATTCCAACAATTGAAGGATGGCTTTGGCAATCTAATTCTGGTATTGATAGATTTTGCTGGTTGTCTCCCCTTGTAGCTGATTTCTTCATTATTGTGTAAATTTAGATCATGAGCTCATGTTTAGCTAAACAGCTGACCTTGTAAGACGCTTAGGTGTGAACGCTCGTAAGCTTCAGCAGAAAGTCGGCCAAGATTTATTTGTGTCCCTCCAATGAGTTGGCCGCGAGAACGCCGTTTTCTACAAGTGTTGGTCCAATACTCCCTCAAGAGGCCGGGGACTCCGACAGGGCTGCTTGGCGCCCCCGATCTGGGGCAGGGGCAGTGGGCGGCATGTGGCCCAGGCAGAAGCCTCTCTACATGTGTCCCTGGGACCCATCTGCCTGCGAACTTCGGTCACCTGGCAGGAAGCTACGATGCCCAGACCTATGGTTAGCTGTGCAGCGAGGTGTACTGCGCGGACAGGTTCCACACACACTTCAAGTAAGAGGTCGGCCTGAGTGGAAAGGTGAGAGTTTGGGCAGCTGTGCAGACAAAGAAGGCGCCCTTTGGCCTGGGCCTAAATGCTTGTGACACCCCACTGGACCTGCCATGCTCTGAGGGCCCTGCCCTTGGCCCCCTGCTCCCCTGCCCTTTGTTCAGTCACAGCAGAGATGGCCACACCCACTCCTTCAGTGAGGGCAGTTTTCCAACCTCCCTCAGCCCCGCCCCCTCTTCACAGGTTACCATGGACTACAGAGGCTGCATTCTGAGGCCACGGCGTTCCGAGAATGCCAAGGGCAGACGTGATGACCTTAAATCATTTCCTCTTGTGTCAGGTTTGGTAAACTTTAGGAGCTAGGAAATGGTCCACTTTACAGAAATGTTCAAATTTACTGGCATTTCTTATATTCTCTGCTATAACATTGTCCTGATTCTTTCTGTTTATTCTTTACTTATGTTTTTGTTTTCCTTAATCAAAGTGTGTCCTTTCAATCTTTTCAAAGAAGATTCTTTGGACTTACTAAATCACCTCAATTTTATACGTTTTCTGTTGTATTAAGTTCTGCTCATATCTTTATTTATCTTTTTTCTATGTTCTCAGGGTTTATTGTTTTGATCTTCTGATGTCAATTAAAACACTTGGTTATTCATTTTCATAAATATTTTACTTATAAAGATTTGAACTTTTGAAGATTCCAGCTTACTTGTAAGTTTCTAAGGGTCAGGTCCTCTCCATTGTTGCTGGCCTAAGGTTTAGTTCACCATATAGCAATGTATATATTGACCTATTTTCCCCTCGACTTTCTGTGATTCCCTACATCTCACCTTTCTTTGCAGACAAGCCATTTGAAATACCCTTAACTTATTTCACAGCCAATAAGTCATTGAAATAATGTGTATTTTTTAGAGAAATCTTCTTATATAATTAGGCAGAAAATCTCACCTGCCATAGTTTTCAAAACAGCATAATTTCACTCTTCTCAATGCTTAATCTGTTGTATTACACAACCTTTGAGTATTTAGCTTTATCAATGACATGTACTTTAAAAATGATTTAGAGATCCTACCAGTCTTTGAAAACATCCTTGTTCCTTGTTTCAGTTCCAGTTTTATGTATATTGTCTGCCTTGCACCTGATTATTCCAACAATTGATGGATGGCCTTGGGAATCTAATTCTGGTATTGATAGTTTTTCTTGGGTGTTTCCCCTTGTAGCTGATTTCTTCATTATTGTGTAAATTTAGATCATGAGCTCATGTTTAGCTAAACAGCTGACCTTGTAAGACGCTTAGGTGTGAACGCTCGTAAGCTTCAGCAGAATGTAGGCAAAGATTTATTTGTGTCCCACCAATGAGTTGCCCGCGAGAACCCCGTTTTCTACAAGTGTTGGTCCAATACTCCCTCAAGAGGCAGGGGACTCCGACAGGGTTGCTTGGCGTCCCCCGATCTGGGGCAGGGGCAGTGGGCGGCCTGTGGCCCAGGCAGAAGCGTCTCTGCATGTGTCCCAGGGACCCATCTGCCTGCGAACTTCGGTCACCTGGCAGGAAGCTACGATGCCCAGACCTATGGTTAGCTGTGCAGCGAGGTGTACTGCGCTGACAGGTTCCACACACACTTCAAGTAAGAGGTCGGCCTGAGTGGAAAGGTGAGAGTTTGGGCAGCTGTGCAGACAAAGAAGGCGCCCTTTGGCCTGGGCCTAAATGCTTGTGACACCCCACTGAACCTGCCGGGCTCTGAGGGCCCTACACTGGGCCCTCTGCTCCCCTGCACTTTGTTCAGTAACAGCAGAGATGGCCACACCCACTCCCTCAGTGAGGGCAGTGTTCCAACCTCCCTCAGCCCCGCCCCCTCTGCACAGGTTACCATGGACTACAGAGGCTGCATACTGAGGCCAGGGCGTTCTGAGAATGCCAAGGGCAGACATGATGACCTTAAATGATTTCCTCTTGTGTCAGGTTTGGTAAACTTTAGGAGCTAGGAAATGGTCCACTTTACAGAAATGTTCAAATTTACTGGCATTTCTTATATTCTCTGCTATAACATTGTCCTGATTCTTTCTGTATATTCTTTACTTATGTTTTTGTTTTCCTTAATCAAAGTGTGTCTTTTCAATCTTTTCAAAGAAGATTCTTTGGACTTACTAAATCACCTCAATTTTATACGTTTTCTGTTGTATAAAGTTCTGCTCATATCTTTATTTATCTTTTTTCTATGTTCTCAGGGTTTATTGTTTTGATCTTCTGATGTCAATTAAAACACTTGGTTATTCATTTTAATAAATATTTTACTTATAAAGATTTAAACTTTTGAAGATTCCAGCTTACTTGTAAGTTTCTAAGGGTCAGGTCCTCTCCATTGTTGCTGGCCTAAGGTTTAGTTCACCATATAGCAATGTATATATTGACCTATTTTCCCCTAGACTTTCTGTGATTCCCTACATCTCACCTTTCTGTGCAGACAAGCCATTTGAAATACCCTTAACTTATTTCACAGCCAATAAGTCATTGAAATAATGTGTATTTTTTAGAGAAATCTTCTTATATAATTAGGCAGAAAATCTCACCTGCCATAGTTTTCAAAACAGCATAATTTCACTCTTCTCAATGCTTAATCTGTTGTATTACACAACCTTTGAGTATTTAGCTTTATCAATGACATGTACTTTAAAAATGTTTTAGAGATCCTACCAGTCTTTGAAAACATCCTTGTTCCTTGTTTCAGTTCCAGTTTTATGTATATTTTCTGCCTTGCACCTGATTATTCCAACAATTGATGGATGGACTTGTGAATCTAATTCTGGTATTGATAGTTTTTGCTGGGTGTCTCCCCTTGTAGCTGATTTCTTCCTTATTGTGTAAATTTAGATCATGAGCTCATGTTTAGCTAAACAGCTGACCTTGTAAGACGCTTAGGTGTGAACGCTCGTAAGCTTCAGCAGAAAGTCGGCAAAGATTTATTCGTGTACCTCCAATGAGTTGCCCGCGAGAACGCCGTTTTCTACAAGTGTTGGTCCAAAGCTCCCTCAAGAGGCAGGGGATTCCGACAGGGCTGCTTGGCGGCCCCCGATCTGGGCCAGGGGCAATGGGCGGCCTGTGGCCCAGGCAGAAGCCTCTCTGCATGTGTCCCAGGGACCCATCTGCCTGCGAACTTCGGTCACCTGGCAGGAAGCTACGATGCCCAGACCTATGGTTAGCTGTGCAGCGAGGTGTACTGCGCGGACAGGTTCCACACACACTTCAAGTAAGAGGTCGGCCTGAGTGGAAAGGGGAGAGTTTGGGCAGCTGTGCAGACAAAGAAGGCGCCCTTTGGCCTGGTCCTAAATGCTTGTGACACCCCACTGGACCTGCCGGGCTCTGAGGGCCCTGCCCTGGGCCCCCTGCTCCCCTGCCGTTTCTTCAGTCACAGCAGAGATCGCCACACCCACTCCCTCAGTGAGGGCAGTGTTCCAACCTCCCTCAGCCCCGCCCCCTCTGCACAGGTTACCATGGACTACAGAGGCTGCATTCTGAGGCCAGGGCGTTCCAAGAATGCCAAGGGCAGACATGATGACCTTAAATGATTTCCTCTTGTGTCAGGTTTGGTAAACTTTAGGAGCTAGGAAATGGTCCACTTTACAGAAATGTTCAAATTTACTGGCATTTCTTATATTCTCTGCTATAACCTTGTCCTGATACTTTCTGTATATTCTTTACTTATGTTTTTGTTTTCCTTAATCAAAGTGTGTCTTTTCAATCTTTTCAAAGAAGATTCTTTGGACTTACTAAATCACCTCAATTTTATACGTTTTCTGTTGTATTAAGTTCTGCTCATTTCTTTATTTATCTTTTTTCTATGTTCTCAGGGTTTATTGTTTTCATCTTCTGATGTCAATTAAAACACTTGGTTATTCATTTTAATAAATATTTTACTTATAAAGATTTGAACTTTTGAAGATTCCAGCTTACTTGTAAGTTTCTAAGGGTCAGGTCCTCTCCATTGTTGCTGGCCTAAGGTTTAGTTCACCATATAGCAATGTATATATTGACCTATTTTCCCCTCGACTTTCTGTGATTCCCTACATCTCACCTTTCTTTGCAGACAAGCCATTTGAAATACCCTTAACTTATTTCACAGCCAATAAGTCATTGAAATAATGTGTATTTTTTAGAGAAATCTTCTTATATAATTAGGCAGAAAATCTCACCTGCCATAGTTTTCAAAACAGCATAATTTCACTCTTCTCAATGCTTAATCTGTTGTATTACACAACCTTTGAGTATTTAGCTTTATCAATGACATGTACTTTAAAAATGTTTTAGAGATCCTACCAGTCTTTGAAAACATCCTTGTTCCTTGTTTCAGTTCCAGTTTTATGTATATTTTCTGCCTTGCACCTGATTATTCCAACAATTGATGGAAGGCCTTGGGAATCTAATCCTGGTATTGATAGATTTTGCTGGTTGTCTCCCCTTGTAGCTGATTTTTCATTATTGTGTAAATTTAGATCATGAGCTCATGTTTAGCTAAACAGCAGACCTTGTAAGACGCTTAGGTGTGAACGCTCGTAAGCTTCAGCAGAAAGTCGGCCAAGATTTATTTGTGTCCCTCCAATGAGTTGCCCACGAGAACGCCGTTTTCTACTAGTGTTGGTCCAATACTCCCTCAAGAGGCAGGGGACTCGGACAGGGCTGCTTGGCGGCCCCCGATCTGGGGCAGGGGCAGTGGGTGGCCTGTGGCCCAGGCAGAAGCCTCTCTGCATGTGTCTCTGGGACCCATCTGCCTGCGAACTTCGGTCACCTGGCAGGAAGCTACGATGCCCAGACCTATGGTTAGCTGTGCAGCGAGGTGTACTGCGCGGACAGGTTCCACACACACTTCAAGTAAGAGGTCGGCCTGAGTGGAAAGGGGAGAGTTTGGGCAGCTGAGCAGACAAAGAAGGCGCCCTTTGGCCTGGGCCTAAATGCTTGTGACACCCCACTGGACCTGCCGGGCTCTGAGGGCCCTGCCCTGGGCCCCCTGCTCCCCTGCCGTTGGTTCAGTCACAGCAGAGATCGCCACACCCACTCCCTCAGTGAAGGCAGTGTTCCAACCTCCCTCAGCCTCGCCACCTCTGCACAGGTTACCATGGACTACAGAGTCTGCATTCTGAGGCCAGGGCGTTCCGAGAATGCCAAGGGCAGACATGATGACCTTAAATGATTTCCTCTTGTGTCAGGTTTGGTAAACTTTAGGAGCTAGGAAATGGTCCACTTTACAGAAATGTTCAAATTTATTGGCATTTCTTATATTCTCTGCTATAACATTGTCCTGATTCTTTCTGTATATTCTTTACTTATGTTTTTGTTTTCCTTAATCAAAGTGTGTCTTTTCAATCTTTTCAAAGAAGATTCTTTGGACTTACTAAATCACCTCAATTTTATACGTTTTCTGTTGTATTAAGTTCTGCTCATTTCTTTATTTATCTTTTTTCTATGTTCTCAGGGTTTATTGTTTTCATCTTCTGATGTCAATTAAAACACTTGGTTATTCATTTTCATAAATATTTTACTTATAAAGATTTGAACTTTTGAAGATTCCAGCTTACTTGTAAGTTTCTAAGGGTCAGGTCCTCTCCATTGTTGCTGGAATAAGGTTTAGTTCACCATATAACAATGTATATATTGACCTATTTTCCCCTCGACTTTCTGTGATTCCCTACATCTCACCTTTCTTTGCAGACAAGCCATTTGAAATACCCTTAACTTATTTCACAGCCAATAAGTCATTGAAATAATGTGTAATTTTTAGAGAAATCTTCTTATATAATTAGGCAGAAAATCTCACCTGCCATAGTTTTCAAAACAGCATAATTTCACTCTTCTCAATGCTTAATCTGTTGTATTACACAACCTTTGAGTATTTAGCTTTATCAATGACATGTACTTTAAAAATGTTTTAGAGATCCTACCAGTCTTTGAAAACATCCTTGTTCCTTGTTTCAGTTCCAGTTTTATGTATATTTTCTGCCTTGCACCTGATTATTCCAACAATTGATGGATGGCCTTGGGAATCTAATTCTGGTATTGATAGTTTTTGCTGGGTGTCTCCCCTTGTAGCTGATTTCTTCATTATTGTGTAAATTTAGATCATGAGCTCATGTTTAGCTAAACAGCTGACCTTGTAAGACGCTTAGGTGTGAACGCTCGTAAGCTTCAGCAGAAAGTTGGCAAAGATTTATTTGTGTCCCTCCAATGAGTTGCCCGCGAGAACGCCGTTTTCTACAAGTGTTGGTCCAATACTCCCTCAAGAGGCAGGGGACTCCGACAGGGCTGCTTGGCGGCCCCCGATCTTGGGCAGGGGCAGTGGGCGGCCTGTGGCCCAGGCAGAAGCCTCTCTGCATGTGTCCCTGGGACCCATCTGCCTGCGAACTTCGGTCACCTGGCAGGAAGCTACGATGCCCAGACCTATGGTTAGCTATGCAGCGAGGTGTACTGCGCGGACAGGTTCCACACACACTTCAAGTAAGAGGTCGGCCTGAGTGGAAAGGTGAGAGTTTGGGCAGCTGTGCAGACAAAGAAGGCGCCCTTTGGCCTGGGCCTAAATGCTTGTGACACCCCACTGGACCTGCCGGGCTCTGAGGGCCCTGCCCTTGGCCCCCTGCTCCCCTGCCCTTTGTTCAGTCACAGCAGAGATGGCCACACCCACTCCCTCAGTGAGGGCAGTTTTCCAACCTCCCTCAGCCCCGCCCCCTCTCCGCAGGACACCATGGACTACAGAGGCTGCATTCTGAGGCCAGGGCGTTCCGAGAATGCCAAGGGCATACATGATGACCTTAAATGATTTCCTCTTGTGTCAGGTTTGGTAAACTTTAGGAGCTACGAAATGGTCCACTTTACAGAAATGTTCAAATTTACTGGCATTTCTTATATTCTCTGCTATAACATTGTCCTGATTCTTTCTGTATATTCTTTACTTATGTTTTTGTTTTCCTTAATCAAAGTGTGTCTTTTCAATCTTTTCAAAGAAGATTCTTTGGACTTACTAAATCACCTCAATTTTATACGTTTTCTGTTGTATTAAGTTCTGCTCATATCTTTATTTATCTTTTTTCTATGTTCTCAGTGTTTATTGTTTTCATCTTCTGATGTCAATTAAAACACTTGGTTATTCCTTTTAATAAATATTTTACTTATAAAGATTTGAACTTTTGAAGATTCCAGCTTACTTGTAAGTTTCTAAGGGTCAGGTCCTCTCCATTGTTGCTGGCCTAAGGTTTAGTTCACCATAAAGCAATGTATATATTGACCTATTTTCCCCTCGACTTTCTGTGATTCCCTACATCTCACCTTTCTTTGCAGACAAGCCATTTGAAATACCCTTAACTTATTTCACAGCCAATAAGTCAGTGAAATAATGTGTATTTTTTAGAGAAATCTTCTTATATAATTATGCAGAAAATCTCACCTGCCATAGTTTTCAAAACAGCATAATTTCACTCTTCTCAATGCTTAATCTGTTGTATTACACAACCTTTGAGTATTTAGCTTTATCAATGACATGTACGTTAAAAATGTTTTTGAGATCCTACCAGTCTTTGAAAACATCCTTGTTCCTTGTTTCAGTTCCAGTTTTATGTATATTTTCTGCCTTGCACCTGATTATTCCAACAATTGATGGATGGCCTTGGGAATCTAATTCTGGTATTGATAGTTTTTGCTGGGTGTTTCCCCTTGTAGCTGATTTCTTCATTATTGTGTAAATTTAGATCATGGGCTCATGTTTAGCTAAACAGCTGACCTTGTAAGACGCTTAGGTGTGAACGCTCGTAAGCTTCAGCAGAATGTCGGCAAAGATTTATTTGTGTCCCACCAATGAGTTGCCCGTGAGAACCCCGTTTTCTACAAGTGTTGGTCCAATACTCCCTCAAGAGGCAGGGGACTCCGACAGGGCTGCTTGGCGGCCCCCGATCTGGGGCAGGGGCAGTGGGCGGCCTGTGGCCCAGGCAGAAGGCTCTCTGCATGTGTCCCTGGGACCCATCTGCTGCGAAATTCGGTCACCTGGCAGGAAGCTATGATGCCCAGACATATGCTAAGCTGTGCAGCGAGGTGTACTGCGTGGACAGGTTCCACACACACTTCAAGTAAGAGGGCGGCCTGAGTGGAAAGGTGAGAGTTTGGGCAGCTGTGCAGACAAAGAAGGCGCCCTTTGTCCTGGGCCTAAATGCTTGTGACACCCCACTGAACCTGCCGGGCTCTGAGGGCCCTGCCCTGGGCCCTCTGCTCCCCTGCAATTTGTTCAGTAACAGCAGAGATGGCCACACCCACTCCCTCAGTGAGGGCAGTGTTCCAACCTCCCTCAGCCCCGTCCCCTCTCCGCAGTTTACCATGGACTACAGATGCTGCATTCTGAGGCCAGGGCGTTCCGAGAATGCCAAGGGCAGACATGACGACTTTAAATGATTTCCTCTTGTGTCAGGTTTGGTAAACTTTAGGAGCTAGGAAATGGTCCACTTTACAGAAATGTTCAAATTTACTGGCATTTCTTATATTCTCTGCTATAACACTGCCCTGATTCTTTCTGTATATTCTTTACTTATGTTTTTGTTTTCCTTAATCAAAGTGTGTCTTTTCAATCTTTTCAAAGAAGATTCTTTGGACTTACTAAATCACCTCAATTTTATACGTTTTCTGTTGTATTAAGTTCTGCTCATATCTTTATTTATCTTTTTTCTATGTTCTCAGGGTTTATTGTTTTCATCTTCTGATGTCAATTAAAACACTTGGTTATTCATTTTAATAAATATTTTACTTATAAAGATTTGAACTTTTGAAGATTCCAGCTTACTTGTAAGTTTCTAAGGGTCAGGTCCTCTCCATTGTTGCTGGCCTAAGGTTTAGTTCACCATATAGCAATGTATATATTGACCTATTTTCCCCTCGACTTTCTGTGATTCCCTACATCTCACCTTTCTTTGCAGACAAGCCATTTGAAATACCCTTAACTTATTTCACAGCCAATAAGTCATTGAAATAATGTGTATTTTTTAGAGAAATCTTCTTATATAATTAGGCAGAAAATCTCACCTGCCATAGTTTTCAAAACAGCATAATTTCACTCTTCTCAATGCTTAATCTGTTGTATTACACAACCTTTGAGTATTTAGCTTTATCAATGACATGTACTTTAAAAATGTTTTAGAGATCCTACCAGTCTTTGAAAACATCCTTGTTCCTTGTTTCAGTTCCAGTTTTATGTATATTTTCTGCCTTGCACCTGATTATTCCAACAATTGATGGATGGCCTTGGGAATCTAATTCTGGTATTGATAGTTTTTGCTGGGTGTCTACCCTTGTAGCTGATTTCTTCATTATTGTGTAAATTTAGATCATGAGCTCATGTTTAGCTAAACAGCTGACCTTGTAAGACGCTTAGGTGTGAACGCTCGTAAGCTTCAGCAGAAAGTCGGCTAAGATTTATTTGTGTCCCTCCAATGAGTTGCCCGCGAGAACGCCGTTTTCTACAAGTGTTGGTCCAATACTCCCTCAAGAGGCAGGGGACTCCGACAGGGCTGCTTGGCGGCCCCCGATCTTGGGCAGCGGCAGTGGGCGACCTGTGGCCCAGGCAGAAGCCTCTCTGCATGTGTCCCAGGGACCCATCTGCCTGCGAACTTCGGTCACCTGGCAGGAAGCTACGATGCCCAGACCTATGGTTAGCTGTGCAGCGAGGTGTACTGCGCGGACAGGTTCCACACACACTTCAAGTAAGAGGTCGGCCTGAGTGGAAAGGTGAGAGTTTGGGCAGCTGTGCAGACAAAGAAGGCGCCCTTCGGCCTGGGCCTAAATGCTTGTGACACCCCACTGGACCTGCCGGGCTCTGAGGGCCCTGCCCTGGGCCCCCTGCTCAGCTGCCGTTTGTTCAGTCACAGCAGAGATGGCCACACCCACTCCGTCAGTGAGGGCAGTGTTCCAACCTCACTCAACCCCGCCCCCTCTCCAGAGGTTACCATGGACTACAGATGCTGCATTCTGAGGCCAGGGCGTTCCGAGAATGACAACGGCAGATATGATGACCTTAAATCATTTCCTCTTGTGTCAGGTTTGGTAAACTTTAGGAGCTAGGAAATGGTCCACTTTACAGAAATGTTCAAATTTAGTGGCATTTCTTATATTCTCTGCTATAACATTGTCCTGATTCTTTCTGTTTATTCTTTACTTATGTTTTTGTTTTCCTTAATCAAAGTGTGTCTTTTCAATCTTTTCAAAGAAGATTCTTTGGACTTACTAAATCACCTCAATTTTATACGTTTTCTGTTGTATTAAGTTCTGCTCATATCTTTATTTATCTTTTTTCTATGTTCTCAAGGTTTATTGTTTTGATCTTCTGATGTCAATTAAAACACTTGGTTATTCATTTTCATAAATATTTTACTTATAAAGATTTGAACTTTTGAAGATTCCAGCTTACTTGTAAGTTTCTAAGGGTCAGGTCCTCTCCATTGTTGCTGGCCTAAGGTTTAGTTCACCATATAGCAATGTATATATTGACCTATTTTCCCCTCGACTTTCTGTGATTCCCTACATCTCACCTTTCTGTGCAGACAAGCCATTTGAAATACCCTTAACTTATTTCACAGCCAATAAGTCATTGAAATAATGTGTATTTTTTAGAGAAATCTTCTTATATAATTAGGCAGAAAATCTCACCTGCCATAGTTTTCAAAACAGCATAATTTCACTCTTCTCAATGCTTAATCTGTTGTATTACACAACCTTTGAGTATTTAGCTTTATCAATGACATGTACTTTAAAAATGTTTTTGAGATCCTACCAGTCTTTGAAAACATCCTTGTTCCTTGTTTCAGTTCCAGTTTTATGTATATTTTCTGCCTTGCAACTGATTATTCCAACAATTGATGGATGGCCTTGGGAATCTAATCCTGGTATTGATAGATTTTGCTGGTTGTCTCCCCTTGTAGCTGATTTCTTCATTATTGTGTAAATTTAGATCATGAGCTCATGTTTAGCTAAACAGCAGACCTTGTAAGACGCTTAGGTGTGAACGCTCGTAAGCTTCAGCACAAAGTCGGCCAAGATTTATTTGTGTCCCTCCAATGAGTTGCCCACGAGAACGCCGTTTTCTACAAGTGTTGGTCCAATACTCCCTCAAGAGGCAGGGGACTCTGACAGGGCTGCTTGGCGGCCCCTGATCTGGGGCAGGGGCAGTGGGCGGCCTGTGGCCCAGGCAGAAGCCTCTCTGCATGTGTCCCAGGGACCCATCTGCCTGCGAACTTCGGTCACCTGTCAGGAAGCTACGATGCCCAGACCTGTGGTTAGCTGTGCAGCGAGGTGTACTGCGCGGACAGGTTCCACACACACTTCAAGTAAGAGGTCGGCCTGAGTGGAAAGGTGAGAGTTTGGGCAGCTGTGCAGACAAAGAAGGCGCCTTTGGCCTGGGCCTAAATGCTTGTGACACCCCACTGGACCTGCCGGGCTCTGTCGGCACTGCCCTGGGCCCCCTGCTCCCCTGCCGTTTGTTCAGTCACAGCAGAGATCGCCACACCCCTCCCTCAGTGAGGGCAGTGTTCCAAACTCCCTCAGCCCCGCCCCCTCTCCACAGGTTACCATGGACTACAGAGGCTGCATTCTGAGGCCAGGGCGTTCCTAGAATGCCAAGGGCAGACATGATGACCTTAAATGATTTCCTCTTGTGTCAGGTTTGGTAAACTTTAGGAGCTAGGAAATGGTCCACTTTACAGAAATGTTCAAATTTACTGGCATTTCTTATATTCTCTGCTATAACATTGTCCTGATTCTTTCTGTATATTCTTTACTTATGTTTTTGTTTTACTTAATCAAAGTGTGTCTTTTCAATCTTTTCAAAGAAGATTCTTTGGACTTACTAAATCACCTCAATTTTATACGTTTTCTGTTGTATTAAGTTCTGCTCATTTCTTTATTTATCTTTTTTCTATGTTCTCAGGGTTTATTGTTTTGATCTTCTGATGTCAATTAAAACACTTGGTTATTCATTTTAATAAATATTTTACTTATAAAGATTTGAACTTTTGAAGATTCCAGCTTACTTGTAAGTTTCTAAGGGTCAGGTCCTCTCCATTGTTGCTGGCCTAAGGTTTAGTTCACCATATAGCAATGTATATATTGACCTATTTTCCCCTCGACTTTCTGTGATTCCCTACATCTCACCTTTCTTTGCAGACAAGCCATTTGAAATACCCTTAACTTATTTCACAGCCAATAAGTCATTGAAATAATGTGTATTTTTTAGAGAAATCTTCTTATATAATTAGGCAGAAAATCTCACCTGCCATAGTTTTCAAAACAGCTTAATTTCACTCTTCTCAATGCTTAATCTGTTGTATTACACAACCTTTGAGTATTTAGCTTTATCAATGACATGTACTTTAAAAATGTTTTAGGGATCCTACCAGTCTTTGAAAACATCCTTGTTCCTTGTTTCAGTTCCAGTTTTATGTATATTTTCTGCCTTGCACCTGATTATTCCAACAATTGATGGATGGCCTTGGGAATCTAATCCTGGTATTGATAGATTTTGCTGGTTGTCTCCCCTTGTAGCTGATTTCTTCATTATTGTGTAAATTTAGATCATGAGCTCATGTTTAGCTAAACAGCAGACCTTTTAAGACGCTTAGGTGTGAACGCTCGTAAGCTTCAGCAGAAAGTCGGCCAAGATTTATTTGTGTCCCTCCAATGAGTTGCCCACGAGAACGCCGTTTTCTACAAGTGTTGGTCCAATACTCCCTCAAGAGGCAGGGGACTCCGACAGGGCTGCTTGGCGGCCCCCGATCTGGGGCAGGGGCAGTGGGCGGCCTGTGGCCCAGGCAGAAGCCTCTCTGCATGTGTCCCTGGGACCCATCTGCCTGCGAACTTCGGTCACCTGGCAGGAAGCTACGATGCCCATACCTATGGTTAGCTCTGCAGCGAGGTGTACTGCGCGGAAAGGTTCCACACACACTTCAAGTAAGAGGTCGGCCTGAGTGGAAACGTGAGAGTTTGGGCAGCTGTGCAGACAAAGAAGGCGCCCTTTGGCCTGGGCCTAAATGCTTGTGACACCCCACTGGACCTGCCGGGCTCTGAGGGCCCTGCCCTGGGCCCCCTGCTCCCCTGCCGTTTGTTCAGTCACAGCAGAGATCGCCACACCCACTCCCTCAGTGAGGGCAGTGTTCCAACCTCCCTCAACCCCGCCCCCTCTCCACAGGTTACCATGGACTACAGAGGCTGCATTCTGAGGCCAGGGCGTTCCGAGAATGCCAAGGGCAGACATGATGACCTTAAATGATTTCCTCTTGTGTCAGGTTTGGTAAACTTTAGGAGCTAGGAAATGGTCCACTTTACAGAAATATTCAAATTTACTGGCATTTCTTATATTCTCTGCGATAACATTGTCCTGATTCTTTCTGTATATTCTTTACTTATGTTTTTGTTTTCCTTAATCAAAGTGTGTCTTTTCAATCTTTTCAAAGAAGATTCTTTGGACTTACTAAATCACCTCAATTTTATACGTTTTCTGTTGTATTAAGTTCTGCTCATTTCTTTATTTATCTTTTTTGTATGTTCTCAGGGTTTATTGTTTTCATCTTCTGATGTCAATTAAAACACTTGGTTATTCATTTTCATAAATATTTTACTTATAAAGATTTGAACTTTTGAAGATTCCAGCTTACTTGTAAGTTTCTAAGGGTCAGGTCCTCTCCATTGTTGCTGGCCTAAGATTTAGTTCACCATATAACAATGTATATATTGACCTATTTTCCCCTCGACTTTCTGTGATTCCCTACATCTCACCTTTCTTTGCAGACAAGCCATTTGAAATACCCTTAACTTATTTCACAGCCAATAAGTCATTGAAATAATGTGTAATTTTTAGAGAAATCTTCTTATATAATTAGGCAGAAAATCTCACCTGCCATAGTTTTCAAAACAGCATAATTTCACACTTCTCAATGCTTAATCTGTTGTATTACACAACCTTTGAGTATTTAGCTTTATCAATGACATGTACTTTAAAAATGTTTCAGAGATCCTACCAGTCTTTGAAAACATCCTTGTTTCTTGTTTCAGTTCCAGTTTTATGTATATTTTCTGCCTTGCACCTGATTATTCCAACAATTGATGGATGGCCTTGGGAATCTAATTCTGGTATTGATAGTTTTTGCTGGGTGTCTCCCCTTGTAGCTGATTTCTTCATTATTGTGTAAATTTAGATCATGAGCTCATGTTTAGCTAAACAGCTGACCTTGTAAGACGCTTAGGTGTGAACGCTCGTAAGCTTCAGCAGAAAGTCGGCAAAGATTTATTTGTGTCCCTCCAATGAGTTGCCCGCGAGAACGCCGTTTTCTACAAGTGTTGGTCCAATACTCCCTCAAGAGGCAGGGGACTCCGACAGGGCTGCTTGGCGGCCCCCGATCTGGGGCAGGGGCAGTGGGCGGCCTGTGGCCCACGCAGAAGCCTCTCTGCATGTGTCCCTGGGACCCATCTGCCTGCGAACTTCTGTCACCTGGCAGGAAGCTACGATGCCCAGACCTATGGTTAGCTATGCAGCGAGGTGTACTGCGCGGACAGGTTCCACACACACTTCAAGTAAGAGGTCGGCCTGAGTGGAAAGGTGAGAGTTTGGGCAGCTGTGCAGACAAAGAAGGCGCCCTTTGGCCTGGGCCTAAATGCTTGTGACACCCCACTGGACCTGCCGGGCTCTGAGGGCCCTGCCCTTGGCCCCCTGCTCCCCTGCCCTTTGTTCAGTCACAGCAGAGATGGCCACACCCACTCCCTCAGTGAGGGCAGTGTTCCAACCTCCCTCAACCTGGCCCCCTCTCCACAGGTTACCATGGACTACAGAGGCTGCATTCTGAGGCCAGGGCGTTCCGAGAATGCCAAGGGCAGACATGACGACTTTAAATGATTTCCTCTTGTGTCAGGTTTGGTAAACTTTAGGAGCTAGGAAATGGTCCACTTTACAGAAATGTTGAAATTTACTGGCATTTCTTATATTCTCTGCTATAACATTGTCCTGATTCTTTCTGTATATTCTTTACTTATGTTTTTGTTTTCCTTAATCAAAGTGTGTCTTTTCAATCTTTTCAAAGAAGATTCTTTGGACTTACTAAATCACCTCAATTTTATACGTTTTCTGTTGTATTAAGTTCTGCTCATATCTTTATTTATCTTTTTTCTATGTTCTCAGGGTTTATTGTTTTCATCTTCTGATGTCAATTAAAACACTTGGTTATTCATTTTAATAAATATTTTACTTATAAAGATTTGAACTTTTGAAGATTCCAGCTTACTTGTAAGTTTCTAAGGGTCAGGTCCTCTCCATTGTTGCTGGCCTAAGGTTTAGTTCACCATATAGCAATGTATATATTGACCTATTTTCCCCTCGACTTTCTGTGATTCCCTACATCTCACCTTTCTTTGCAGACAAGCCATTTGAAATACCCTTAACTTATTTCACAGCCAATAAGTCATTGAAATAATGTGTATTTTTTAGAGAAATCTTCTTATATAATTAGGCAGAAAATCTCACCTGCCATAGTTTTCAAAACAGCATAATTTCACTCTTCTCAATGCTTAATCTGTTGTATTACACAACCTTTGAGTATTTAGCTTTATCAATGACATGTACTTTAAAAATGTTTTAGAGATCCTACCAGTCTTTGAAAACATCCTTGTTCCTTGTTTCAGTTCCAGTTTTATGTATATTTTCTGCCTTGCACCTGATTATTCCAACAATTGATGGATGGCCTTGGGAATCTAATTCTGGTATTGATAGTTTTTGCTGGGTGTCTACCCTTGTAGCTGATTTCTTCATTATTGTGTAAATTTAGATCATGAGCTCATGTTTAGCTAAACAGCTGACCTTGTAAGACGCTTAGGTGTGAACGCTCGTAAGCTTCAGCAGAAAGTCGGCTAAGATTTATTTGTGTCCCTCCAATGAGTTGCCCGCGAGAACGCCGTTTTCTACAAGTGTTGGTCCAATACTCCCTCAAGAGGCAGGGGACTCCGACAGGGCTGCTTGGCGGCCCCCGATCTTGGGCAGCGGCAGTGGGCGACCTGTGGCCCAGGCAGAAGCCTCTCTGCATGTGTCCCAGGGACCCATCTGCCTGCGAACTTCGGTCACCTGGCAGGAAGCTACGATGCCCAGACCTATGGTTAGCTGTGCAGCGAGGTGTACTGCGCGGACAGGTTCCACACACACTTCAAGTAAGAGGTCGGCCTGAGTGGAAAGGTGAGAGTTTGGGCAGCTGTGCAGACAAAGAAGGCGCCCTTCGGCCTGGGCCTAAATGCTTGTGACACCCCACTGGACCTGCCGGGCTCTGAGGGCCCTGCCCTGGGCCCCCTGCTCAGCTGCCGTTTGTTCAGTCACAGCAGAGATGGCCACACCCACTCCGTCAGTGAGGGCAGTGTTCCAACCTCACTCAACCCCGCCCCCTCTCCAGAGGTTACCATGGACTACAGATGCTGCATTCTGAGGCCAGGGCGTTCCGAGAATGACAACGGCAGATATGATGACCTTAAATCATTTCCTCTTGTGTCAGGTTTGGTAAACTTTAGGAGCTAGGAAATGGTCCACTTTACAGAAATGTTCAAATTTACTGGCATTTCTTATATTCTCTGCTATAACATTGTCCTGATTCTTTCTGTTTATTCTTTACTTATGTTTTTGTTTTCCTTAATCAAAGTGTGTCTTTTCAATCTTTTCAAAGAAGATTCTTTGGACTTACTAAATCACCTCAATTTTATACGTTTTCTGTTGTATTAAGTTCTGCTCATATCTTTATTTATCTTTTTTCTATGTTCTCAAGGTTTATTGTTTTGATCTTCTGATGTCAATTAAAACACTTGGTTATTCATTTTCATAAATATTTTACTTATAAAGATTTGAACTTTTGAAGATTCCAGCTTACTTGTAAGTTTCTAAGGGTCAGGTCCTCTCCATTGTTGCTGGCCTAAGGTTTAGTTCACCATATAGCAATGTATATATTGACCTATTTTCCCCTCGACTTTCTGTGATTCCCTACATCTCACCTTTCTGTGCAGACAAGCCATTTGAAATACCCTTAACTTATTTCACAGCCAATAAGTCATTGAAATAATGTGTATTTTTTAGAGAAATCTTCTTATATAATTAGGCAGGAAATCTCACCTGCCATAGTTTTCAAAACAGCATAATTTCACTCTTCTCAATGCTTAATCTGTTGTATTACACAACCTTTGAGTATTTAGCTTTATCAATGACATGTACTTTAAAAATGTTTTTGAGATCCTACCAGTCTTTGAAAACATCCTTGTTCCTTGTTTCAGTTCCAGTTTTATGTATATTTTCTGCCTTGCAACTGATTATTCCAACAATTGATGGATGGCCTTGGGAATCTAATCCTGGTATTGATAGATTTTGCTGGTTGTCTCCCCTTGTAGCTGATTTCTTCATTATTGTGTAAATTTAGATCATGAGCTCATGTTTAGCTAAACAGCAGACCTTGTAAGACGCTTAGGTGTGAACGCTCGTAAGCTTCAGCACAAAGTCGGCCAAGATTTATTTGTGTCCCTCCAATGAGTTGCCCACGAGAATGCCGTTTTCTACAAGTGTTGGTCCAATACTCCCTCAAGAGGCAGGGGACTCTGACAGGGCTGCTTGGCGGCCCCTGATCTGGGGCAGGGGCAGTGGGCGGCCTGTGGCCCAGGCAGAAGCCTCTCTGCATGTGTCCCTGGGACCCATCTGCCTGCGAACTTCGGTCACCTGTCAGGAAGCTACGATGCCCAGACCTGTGGTTAGCTGTGCAGCGAGGTGTACTGCGCGGACAGGTTCCACACACACTTCAAGTAAGAGGTCGGCCTGAGTGGAAAGGTGAGAGTTTGGGCAGCTGTGCAGACAAAGAAGGCGCCCTTTGGCCTGGGCCTAAATGCTTGTGACACCCCACTGGACCTGCCGGGCTCTGAGGGCCCTGCCCTGGGCCCCCTGCTCCCCTGCCGTTTGTTCAGTCACAGCAGAGATCGCCACACCCACTCCCTCAGTGAGGGCAGTGTTCCAAACTCCCTCAGCCCCGCCCCCTCTCCACAGGTTACCAATGACTACAGAGGCTGCATTCTGAGGCCAGGGCGTTCCTAGAATGCCAAGGGCAGACATGATGACCTTAAATGATTTCCTCTTGTGTCAGGTTTGGTAAACTTTAGGAGCTAGGAAATGGTCCACTTTACAGAAATGTTCAAATTTACTGGCATTTCTTATATTCTCTGCTATAACATTGTCCTGATTCTTTCTGTATATTCTTTACTTATGTTTTTGTTTTACTTAATCAAAGTGTGTCTTTTCAATCTTTTCAAAGAAGATTCTTTGGACTTACTAAATCACCTCAATTTTATACGTTTTCTGTTGTATTAAGTTCTGCTCATTTCTTTATTTATCTTTTTTCTATGTTCTCAGGGTTTATTGTTTTCATCTTCTGATTTCAATTAAAACACTTGGTTATTCATTTTCATAAATATTTTACTTATAAAGATTTGAACTTTTGAAGATTCCAGCTTACTTGTAAGTTTCTAAGGGTCAGGTCCTCTCCATTGTTGCTGGCCTAAGGTTTAGTTCACCATATAACAATGTATATATTGACCTATTTTCCCCTCGACTTTCTGTGATTCCCTACATCTCACCTTTCTTGGCAGACAAGCCATTTGAAATACACTTAACTTATTTCACAGCCAATAAGTCATTGAAATAATGTGTATTTTTTAGAGAAATCTTCTTATATAATTAGGCAGAAAATCTCACCTGCCATAGTTTTCAAAACAGCATAATTTCACTCTTCTCAATGCTTAATCTGTTGTATTACACAACCTTTGAGTATTTAGCTTTATCAATGACATGTACTTTAAAAATGTTTTAGAGATCCTACCAGTCTTTCAAAACATCCTTGTTCCTTGTTTCAGTTCCAGTTTTATGTATATTTTCTGCCTTGCACCTGATTATTCCAACAATTGATGGATGGCCTTGGGAATCTAATTCTGGTATTGATAGATTTTGCTGGTTGTCTCCCCTTGTAGCTGATTTCTTCATTATTGTGTAAATTTAGATCATGAGGTCATGTTTAGCTAAACAGCTGACCTTGTAAGAGGCTTAGGTGTGAACGCTCGTAAGCTTCAGCAGAAAGTCGGCAAAGATTTATTTGTGTCCCTCCAATGAGTTGCCCGCGAGAACCCCGTGTTCTACAAGTGTTGGTCCAAAACTCCCTCAAGAGGCCGGGGACTCCGACAGGGCTGCTTCGCGGCCCCCGATCTGGGGCAGGGGCAGTGGGCGGCCTGTGGCCCAGGCAGAAGCCTCTCTGCATGTGTCCCTGGGACCCATCTGCCTGCGAACTTCGGTCACCTGGCAGTAAGATACGATGCTCAGACCTATGGTTAACTGTGCAGCGAGGTGTACTGCGTGGACAGGTTCCACACACACTTCATGTAAGGGTTCGGCCTGAGTGGAAAGGTGAGAGTTTGGCCAGCTGTGCAGACAAAGAAGGCGCCCTTTGGCCTGGGCCTAAATGCTTGTGACACCCCACTGGACCTGCCGGGCTCTGAGGGCCCTGCCCTGTGCCCCCTGCTCCCCTGCCCTTTGTTCCATCACAGCAGAGATGGCCACACCCACTCCCTCAGTGAGGGCAGTGTTCCAACCTCCCTCAGCCCCGCCCCCTCTCCGCAGGTTACCATGGACTACAGAGGCTGCATTCTGAGGCCAGGGCGTTCCGAGAATGCCAAGGGCAGACATGATCACCTTAAATGATTTCCTCTTGTGTCAGGTTTGGTAAACTTTAGGAGCTAGGAAATGGTCCACTTTACAGAAATGTTCAAATTTACTGGCATTTCTTATATTCTCTGCTATAACATTGTCCTGATTCTTTCTGTATATTCTTTACATATGTTTTTGTTTTCCTTAATCAAAGTGTGTCTTTTCAATCTTTTCAAAGAAGATTCTTTGGACTTACTAAATCACCTCAATTTTATACGTTTTCTGTTGTATTAAGTTCTGCTCATTTCTTTATTTATCTTTTTTCTATGTTCTCAGGGTTTATTGTTTTCATCTTCTGATGTCAATTAAAACACTTGGTTATTCATTTTCATAAATATTTTACTTATAAAGATTTGAACTTTTGAAGATTCCAGCTTACTTGTAAGTTTCTAAGGGTCAGGTCCTCTCCATTGTTGCCGGCCTAAGGTTTAATTCACCATATAGCAATGTATATATTGACCTATTTTCCCCTTGACTTTCTGTGATTCCCTACATCTCACCTTTCTGTGCAGACAAGCCATTTGAAATACCCTTAACTTATTTCACAGCCAATAAGTCATTGAAATAATGTGTATTTTTTAGAGAAATCTTCTTATATAATTAGGCAGAAAATCTCACCTGCCATAGTTTTCCAAACAGCATAATTTCACTCTTCTCAATGCTTAATCTGTTGTATTACACAACCTTTGAGTATTTAGCTTTATCAATGACATGTACTTTAAAAATGTTTTTGAGATCCTACCAGTCTTTGAAAACATCCTTGTTCCTTGTTTCAGTTCCAGTTTTATGTATATTTTCTGCCTTGCACCTGATTATTCCAACAATTGATGGATGGCCTTGGGAATCTAATCCTGGTATTGATAGATTTTGCTGGTTGTCTCCCCTTGTAGCTGATTTCTTCACTATAGTGTAAATTTAGATCATGAGCTCATGTTTAGCTAAACAGCAGACCTTGTAAGACGCTTAGGTGTGAACGCTCGTAAGCTTCAGCAGAAAGTCGGCCAAGATTTATTTGTGTCCCTCCAATGAGTTGCCCACGAGAACGCCGTTTTCTACAAGTGTTGGTCCAATACTCCCTCAAGAGGCAGGGGACTCCGACAGGCCTGCTTGGCGGCCCCCGATCTGGGGCAGGGGCAGTGGGCGGCCTGTGGCCCAGGCAGAAGCCTCTCTGCATGTGTCCCTGGGACCCATCTGCCTGCGAACTTCGGTCACCTGGCAGGAAGCTACGATGCCCAGACCTATGGTTAGCTGTGCAGCGAGGTGTACTGCGCGGACAGGTTCCACACACACTTCAAGTAAGAGGTCGGCCTGAGTGGAAAGGTGAGAGTTTGGGCAGCTGAGCAGACAAAGAAGGCGCCCTTTGGCCTGGGCCTAAATGCTTGTGACACCCCACTGGACCTGCCGGGCTCTGAGGGCCCTGCCCTTGGCCCCCTGCTCCCCTGCCGTTTGTTCAGTCACAGCAGAGATCGCCACACCCACTCCCTCAGTGAGGGCAGTGTTCCAACCTCCCTCAGCCCCGCCCCCTCTGCACAGGTTACCATGGACTACAGAGTCTGCATTCTGAGGCCAGGGCGTTCCGAGAATGCCAAGGGCAGACATGATGACCTTAAATGATTTCCTCTTGTGTCAGGTTTGGTAAACTTTAGGAGCTAGGAAATGGTCCACTTTACAGAAATGTTCAAATTTACTGGCATTTCTTATATTCTCTGCTATAACATTGTCCTGATTCTTTCTGTATATTCTTTACTTATGTTTTTGTTTTCCTTAATCAAAGTGTGTCTTTTCAATCTTTTCAAAGAAGATTCTTTGGACTTACTAAATCACCTCAATTTTATACGTTTTCTGTTGTATTAAGTTCTGCTCATTTCTTTATTTATCTTTTTTCTATGTTCTCAGGGTTTATTGTTTTGATCTTCTGATGTCAATTAAAACACTTGGTTATTCATTTTCATAAATATTTTACTTATAAAGATTTGAACTTTTGAAGATTCCAGCTTACTTGTAAGTTTCTAAGGGTCAGGTCCTCTCCATTGTTGCTGGCCTAAGGTTTAGTTCACCATATAGCAATGTATATATTGACCTATTTTCCCCTCGACTTTCTGTGATTCCCTACATCTCACCTTTCTGTGCAGACAAGCCATTTGAAATACCCTTAACTTATTTCACAGCCAATAAGTCATTGAAATAATGTGTATTTTTTAGAGAAATCTTCTTATATAATTAGGCAGAAAATCTCACCTGCCATAGTTTTCAAAACAGCATAATTTCACTCTTCTCAATGCTTAATCTGTTGTATTACACAACCTTTGAGTATTTAGCTTTATCAATGACATGTACTTTAAAAATGTTTTAGAGATCCTACCAGTCTTTGAAAACATCCTTGTTCCTTGTTTCAGTTCCAGTTTTATGTATATTTTCTGCCTTGCACCTGATTATTCCAACAATTGATGGATGGCCTTGGGAATCTAATCCTGGTATTGATAGATTTTGCTGGTTGTCTCCCCTTGTAGCTGATTTTTCATTATTGTGTAAATTTAGATCATGAGCTCATGTTTAGCTAAACAGCAGACCTTGTAAGACGCTTAGGTGTGAACGCACGTAAGCTTCAGCAGAAAGTCGGCCAAGATTTATTTGTGTCCCTCCAATGAGTTGCCCACGAGAACGCCGTTTTCTACAAGTGTTGGTCCAATACTCCCTCAAGAGGCAGGGGACTCCGACAGGGCTGCTTGGTGGCCCCCGATCTGGGGCAGGGGCAGTGGGCGGCCTGTGGCCCAGGCAGAAGCCTCTCTGCATGTGTCTCTGGGACCCATCTGCCTGCGAACTTCGGTCACCTGGCAGGAAGCTACGATGCCCAGACCTATGGTTAGCTGTGCAGCGAGGTGTACTGCGCGGACAGGTTCCACACACACTTCAAGTAAGAGGTCGGCCTGAGTGGAAAGGGGAGAGTTTGGGCAGCTGAGCAGACAAAGAAGGCGCCCTTTGGCCTGGGCCTAAATGCTTGTGACACCCCACTGGACCTGCCGGGCTCTGAGGGCCCTGCCCTGGGCCCCCTGCTCCCCTGCCGTTTGTTCAGTCACAGCAGAGATCGCCACACCCACTCCCTCAGTGAAGGCAGTGTTCCAACCTCCCTCAGCCCCGCCCCCTCTGCACAGGTTACCATGGACTACAGAGTCTGCATTCTGAGGCCAGGGCGTTCCGAGAATGCCAAGGGCAGACATGATGACCTTAAATGATTTCCTCTTGTGTCAGGTTTGGTAAACTTTAGGAGCTAGGAAATGGTCCACTTTACAGAAATGTTCAAATTTACTGGCATTTCTTATATTCTCTGCTATAACACTGCCCTGATTCTTTCTGTATATTCTTTACTTATGTTTTTGTTTTCCTTAATCAAAGTGTGTCTTTTCAATCTTTTCAAAGAAGATTCTTTGGACTTACTAAATCACCTCAATTTTATACGTTTTCTGTTGTATTAAGTTCTGCTCATTTCTTTATTTATCTTTTTTCTATGTTCTCAGGGTTTATTGTTTTCATCTTCTGATGTCAATTAAAACACTTGGTTATTCATTTTCATAAATATTTTACTTATAAAGATTTGAACTTTTGAAGATTCCAGCTTACTTGTAAGTTTCTAAGGGTCAGGTCCTCTCCATTGTTGCTGGCCAAAGGTTTAGTTCACCATATAACAATGTATATATTGACCTATATTCCCCTCGACTTTCTGTGATTCCCTACATCTCACCTTTCTTTGCAGACAAGCCATTTGAAATACCCTTAACTTATTTCACAGCCAATAAGTCATTGAAATAATGTGTAATTTTTAGAGAAATCTTCTTATATAATTAGGCAGAAAATCTCACCTGCCATAGTTTTCAAAACAACATAATTTCACACTTCTCAATGCTTAATCGGTTGTATTACACAACCTTTGAGTATTTAGCTTTATCAATGACATGTACTTTAAAAATGTTTTAGAGATCCTACCAGTCTTTGAAAACATCCTTGTTTCTTGTTTCAGTTCCAGTTTTATGTATATTTTCTGCCTTGCACCTGATTATTCCAACAATTGATGGATGGCCTTGGGAATCTAATTCTGGTATTGATAGTTTTTGCTGGGTGTCTCCCCTTGTAGCTGATTTCTTCATTATTGTGTAAATTTAGATCATGAGCTCATGTTTAGCTAAACAGCTGACCTTGTAAGACGCTTAGGTGTGAACGCTCGTAAGCTTCAGCAGAAAGTCGGCAAAGATTTATTTGTGTCCCACCAATGAGTTGCCCGCGAGAACCCCGTTTTCTACAAGTGTTGGTCCAATACTCCCTCAAGAGGCAGGGGACTCCGACAGGGCTGCTTGGCGGCCCCCGATCTGGGGCAGGGGCAGTGGGCGGCCTGTGGCCCAGGCAGAAGCCTCTCTGCATGTGTCCCTGGGACCCATCTGCCTGCGAAATTCGGTCACCTGGCAGGAAGCTATGATGCCCAGACATATGCTAAGCTGTGCAGCGAGGTGTACTGCGTGGACAGGTTCCACACACACTTCAAGTAAGAGGGCGGCCTGAGTGGAAAGGTGAGAGTTTGGGCAGCTGTGCAGACAAAGAAGGCGCCCTTTGTCCTGGGCCTAAATGCTTGTGACACCCCACTGAACCTGCCGGGCTCTGAGGGCCCTGCCCTGGGCCCCCTGCTCCCCTGCAATTTGTTCAGTAACAGCAGAGATGGCCACACCCACTCCCTCAGTGAGGGCAGTGTTCCAACCTCCCTCAGCCCCGCCCCCTCTGCACAGGTTACCATGGACTACAGAGGCTGCATTCTGAGGCCAGGGCGTTCCGAGAATGCCAAGGGCAGACATGACGACTTTAAATGATTTCCTCTTGTGTCAGGTTTGGTAAACTTTAGGAGCTAGGAAATGGTCCACTTTACAGAAATGTTCAAATTTACTGGCATTTCTTATATTCTCTGCTATAACATTGTCCTGATTCTTTCTGTATATTCTTTACTTATGTTTTTGTTTTCCTTAATCAAAGTGTGTCTTTTCAATCTTTTCAAAGAAGATTCTTTGGACTTACTAAATCACCTCAATTTTATACGTTTTCTGTTGTATTAAGTTCTGCTCATATCTTTATTTATCTTTTTTCTATGTTCTCAGGGTTTATTGTTTTCATCTTCTGATGTCAATTAAAACACTTGGTTATTCATTTTAATAAATATTTTACTTATAAAGATTTGAACTTTTGAAGATTCCAGCTTACTTGTAAGTTTCTAAGGGTCAGGTCCTCTCCATTGTTGCTGGCCTAAGGTTTAGTTCACCATATAGCAATGTATATATTGACCTATTTTCCCCTCGACTTTCTGTGATTCCCTACATCTCACCTTTCTTTGCAGACAAGCCATTTGAAATACCCTTAACTTATTTCACAGCCAATAAGTCATTGAAATAATGTGTATTTTTTAGAGAAATCTTCTTATATAATTAGGCAGAAAATCTCACCTGCCATAGTTTTCAAAACAGCATAATTTCACTCTTCTCAATGCTTAATCTGTTCTATTACACAACCTTTGAGTATTTAGCTTTATCAATGACATGTACTTTAAAAATGTTTTAGAGATCCTACCAGTCTTTGAAAACATCCTTGTTCCTTGTTTCAGTTCCAGTTTTATGTATATTTTCTGCCTTGCACCTGATTATTCCAACAATTGATGGATGGCCTTGGGAATCTAATTCTGGTATTGATAGTTTTTGCTGGGTGTCTCCCCTTGTAGCTGATTTCTTCATTATTGTGTAAATTTAGATCATGAGCTCATGTTTAGCTAAACAGCTGACCTTGTAAGACGCTTAGGTGTGAACGCTCGTAAGCTTCAGCAGAAAGTCGGCTAAGATTTATTTGTGTCCCTCCAATGAGTTGCCCGCGAGAACGCCGTTTTCTACAAGTGTTGGTCCAATACTCCCTCAAGAGGCAGGGGACTCCGACAGGGCTGCTTGGCGGCCCCCGATCTTGGGCAGGGGCAGTGGGCGACCTGTGGCCCAGGCAGAAGCCTCTCTGCATGTGTCCCAGGGACCCATCTGCCTGCGAACTTCGGTCACCTGGCAGGAAGCTACGATGCCCAGACCTATGGTTAGCTGTGCAGCGAGGTGTACTGCGCGGACAGGTTCCACACACACTTCAAGTAAGAGGTCGGCCTGAGTGGAAAGGTGAGAGTTTGGGCAGCTGTGCAGACAAAGAAGGCGCCCTTCGGCCTGGGCCTAAATGCTTGTGACACCCCACTGGACCTGCCGGGCTCTGAGGGCCCTGCCCTGGGCCCCCTGCTCAGCTGCCGTTTGTTCAGTCACAGCAGAGATGGCCACACCCACTCCGTCAGTGAGGGCAGTGTTCCAACCTCACTCAACCCCGCCCCCTCTCCAGAGGTTACCAATGACTACAGAGGCTGCATTCTGAGGCCAGGGCGTTCCTAGAATGCCAAGGGCAGACATGATGACCTTAAATGATTTCCTCTTGTGTCAGGTTTGGTAAACTTTAGGAGCTAGGAAATGGTCCACTTTACAGAAATGTTCAAATTTACTGGCATTTCTTATATTCTCTGCTATAACATTGTCCTGATTCTTTCTGTATATTCTTTACTTATGTTTTTGTTTTACTTAATCAAAGTGTGTCTTTTCAATCTTTTCAAAGAAGATTCTTTGGACTTACTAAATCACCTCAATTTTATACGTTTTCTGTTGTATTAAGTTCTGCTCATTTCTTTATTTATCTTTTTTCTATGTTCTCAGGGTTTATTGTTTTCATCTTCTGATTTCAATTAAAACACTTGGTTATTCATTTTCATAAATATTTTACTTATAAAGATTTGAACTTTTGAAGATTCCAGCTTACTTGTAAGTTTCTAAGGGTCAGGTCCTCTCCATTGTTGCTGGCCTAAGGTTTAGTTCACCATATAACAATGTATATATTGACCTATTTTCCCCTCGACTTTCTGTGATTCCCTACATCTCACCTTTCTTGGCAGACAAGCCATTTGAAATACCCTTAACTTATTTCACAGCCAATAAGTCATTGAAATAATGTGTATTTTTTAGAGAAATCTTCATATATAATTAGGCAGAAAATCTCACCTGCCATAGTTTTCAAAACAGCATAATTTCACTCTTCTCAATGCTTAATCTGTTGTATTACACAACCTTTGAGTATTTAGCTTTATCAAAGACATGTACTTTAAAAATGTTTTAGAGATCCTACCAGTCTTTCAAAACATCCTTGTTCCTTGTTTCAGTTCCAGTTTTATGTATATTTTCTGCCTTGCACCTGATTATTCCAACAATTGATGGATGGCCTTGGGAATCTAATTCTGGTATTGATAGATTTTGCTTGTTGTCTCCCCTTGTAGCTGATTTCTTCATTATTGTGTAAATTTAGATCATGAGGTCATGTTTAGCTAAACAGCTGACCTTGTAAGACGCTTAGGTGTGAACGCTCGTAAGCTTCAGCAGAAAGTCGGCAAAGATTTATTTGTGTCCCTCCAATGAGTTGCCCGCGAGAACCCCGTGTTCTACAAGTGTTGGTCCAATACTCCCACAAGAGGCCGGGGACTCCGACAGGGCTGCTTGGCGGCCCCCGATCTGGGGCAGGGGCAGTGGGCGGCCTGTGGCCCAGGCAGAAGCCTCTCTGCATGTGTCCCTGGGACCCATCTGCCTGCGAACTTCGGTCACCTGGCAGTAAGATACGATGCTCAGACCTATGGTTAGCTGTGCAGCGAGGTGTACGGCGTGGACAGGTTCCACACACACTTCATGTAAGGGTTCGGCCTGAGTGGAAAGGTGAGAGTTTGGGCAGCTGTGCAGACAAAGAAGGCGCCCTTTGGCCTGGGCCTAAATGCTTGTGACACCCCACTGGACCTGCCGGGCTCTGAGGGCCCTGCCCTGGGCACCCTGCTCCCCTGCCCTTTGTTCCATCACAGCAGAGATGGCCACACCCACTCCCTCAGTGAGGGCAGTGTTCCAACCTCCCTCAGCCCCGCCCCCTCTCCGCAGGTTACCATGGACTACAGAGGCTGCATTCTGAGGCCAGGGCGTTCCGAGAATGCCAAGGGCAGACATGATCACCTTAAATGATTTCCTCTTGTGTCAGGTTTGGTAAACTTTAGGAGCTAGGAAATGGTCCACTTTACAGAAATGTTCAAATTTACTGGCATTTCTTATATTCTCTGCTATAACATTGTCCTGATTCTTTCTGTATATTCTTTACTTATGTTTTTGTTTTACTTAATCAAAGTGTGTCTTTTCAATCTTTTCAAAGAAGATTCTTTGGACTTACTAAATCACCTCAATTTTATACGTTTTCTGTTGTATTAAGTTCTGCTCATTTCTTTATTTATCTTTTTTCTATGTTCTCAGGGTTTATTGTTTTCATCTTCTGATTTCAATTAAAACACTTGGTTATTCATTTTCATAAATATTTTACTTATAAAGATTTGAACTTTTGAAGATTCCAGCTTACTTGTAAGTTTCTAAGGGTCAGGTCCTCTCCATTGTTGCTGGCCTAAGGTTTAGTTCACCATATAACAATGTATATATTGACCTATTTTCCCCTCGACTTTCTGTGATTCCCTACATCTCACCTTTCTTGGCAGACAAGCCATTTGAAATACCCTTAACTTATTTCACAGCCAATAAGTCATTGAAATAATGTGTATTTTTTAGAGAAATCTTCATATATAATTAGGCAGAAAATCTCACCTGCCATAGTTTTCAAAACAGCATAATTTCACTCTTCTCAATGCTTAATCTGTTGTATTACACAACCTTTGAGTATTTAGCTTTATCAAAGACATGTACTTTAAAAATGTTTTAGAGATCCTACCAGTCTTTCAAAACATCCTTGTTCCTTGTTTCAGTTCCAGTTTTATGTATATTTTCTGCCTTGCACCTGATTATTCCAACAATTGATGGATGGCCTTGGGAATCTAATTCTGGTATTGATAGATTTTGCTTGTTGTCTCCCCTTGTAGCTGATTTCTTCATTATTGTGTAAATTTAGATCATGAGGTCATGTTTAGCTAAACAGCTGACCTTGTAAGACGCTTAGGTGTGAACGCTCGTAAGCTTCAGCAGAAAGTCGGCAAAGATTTATTTGTGTCCCTCCAATGAGTTGCCCGCGAGAACCCCGTGTTCTACAAGTGTTGGTCCAATACTCCCACAAGAGGCCGGGGACTCCGACAGGGCTGCTTGGCGGCCCCCGATCTGGGGCAGGGGCAGTGGGCGGCCTGTGGCCCAGGCAGAAGCCTCTCTGCATGTGTCCCTGGGACCCATCTGCCTGCGAACTTCGGTCACCTGGCAGTAAGATACGATGCTCAGACCTATGGTTAGCTGTGCAGCGAGGTGTACGGCGTGGACAGGTTCCACACACACTTCATGTAAGGGTTCGGCCTGAGTGGAAAGGTGAGAGTTTGGGCAGCTGTGCAGACAAAGAAGGCGCCCTTTGGCCTGGGCCTAAATGCTTGTGACACCCCACTGGACCTGCCGGGCTCTGAGGGCCCTGCCCTGGGCACCCTGCTCCCCTGCCCTTTGTTCCATCACAGCAGAGATGGCCACACCCACTCCCTCAGTGAGGGCAGTGTTCCAACCTCCCTCAGCCCCGCCCCCTCTCCGCAGGTTACCATGGACTACAGAGGCTGCATTCTGAGGCCAGGGCGTTCCGAGAATGCCAAGGGCAGACATGATCACCTTAAATGATTTCCTCTTGTGTCAGGTTTGGTAAACTTTAGGAGCTAGGAAATGGTCCACTTTACAGAAATGTTCAAATTTACTGGCATTTCTTATATTCTCTGCTATAACATTGTCCTGATTCTTTCTGTATATTCTTTACTTATGTTTTTGTTTTACTTAATCAAAGTGTGTCTTTTCAATCTTTTCAAAGAAGATTCTTTGGACTTACTAAATCACCTCAATTTTATACGTTTTCTGTTGTATTAAGTTCTGCTCATTTCTTTATTTATCTTTTTTCTATGTTCTCAGGGTTTATTGTTTTCATCTTCTGATTTCAATTAAAACACTTGGTTATTCATTTTCATAAATATTTTACTTATAAAGATTTGAACTTTTGAAGATTCCAGCTTACTTGTAAGTTTCTAAGGGTCAGGTCCTCTCCATTGTTGCTGGCCTAAGGTTTAGTTCACCATATAACAATGTATATATTGACCTATTTTCCCCTCGACTTTCTGTGATTCCCTACATCTCACCTTTCTTGGCAGACAAGCCATTTGAAATACCCTTAACTTATTTCACAGCCAATAAGTCATTGAAATAATGTGTATTTTTTAGAGAAATCTTCTTATATAATTAGGCAGAAAATCTCACCTGCCATAGTTTTCAAAACAGCATAATTTCACTCTTCTCAATGCTTAATCTGTTGTATTACACAACCTTTGAGTATTTAGCTTTATCAATGACATGTACTTTAAAAATGTTTTAGAGATCCTACCAGTCTTTGAAAACATCCTTGTTCCTTGTTTCAGTTCCAGTTTTATGTATATTTTCTGCCTTGCACCTGATTATTCCAACAATTGATGGATGGCCTTGGGAATCTAATTCTGGTATTGATAGTTTTTGCTGGGTGTCTCCCCTTGTAGCTGATTTCTTCATTATTGTGTAAATTTAGATCATGAGCTCATGTTTAGCTAAACAGCTGACCTTGTAAGACGCTTAGGTGTGAACGCTCGTAAGCTTCAGCAGAAAGTCGGCTAAGATTTATTTGTGTCCCTCCAATGAGTTGCCCGCGAGAACGCCGTTTTCTACAAGTGTTGGTCCAATACTCCCTCAAGAGGCAGGGGACTCCGACAGGGCTGCTTGGCGGCCCCCGATCTTGGGCAGGGGCAGTGGGCGACCTGTGGCCCAGGCAGAAGCCTCTCTGCATGTGTCCCAGGGACCCATCTGCCTGCGAACTTCGGTCACCTGGCAGGAAGCTACGATGCCCAGACCTATGGTTAGCTGTGCAGCGAGGTGTACTGCGCGGACAGGTTCCACACACACTTCAAGTAAGAGGTCGGCCTGAGTGGAAAGGTGAGAGTTTGGGCAGCTGTGCAGACAAAGAAGGCGCCCTTCGGCCTGGGCCTAAATGCTTGTGACACCCCACTGGACCTGCCGGGCTCTGAGGGCCCTGCCCTGGGCCCCCTGCTCAGCTGCCGTTTGTTCAGTCACAGCAGAGATGGCCACACCCACTCCGTCAGTGAGGGCAGTGTTCCAACCTCACTCAACCCCGCCCCCTCTCCAGAGGTTACCAATGACTACAGAGGCTGCATTCTGAGGCCAGGGCGTTCCTAGAATGCCAAGGGCAGACATGATGACCTTAAATGATTTCCTCTTGTGTCAGGTTTGGTAAACTTTAGGAGCTAGGAAATGGTCCACTTTACAGAAATGTTCAAATTTACTGGCATTTCTTATATTCTCTGCTATAACATTGTCCTGATTCTTTCTGTATATTCTTTACTTATGTTTTTGTTTTACTTAATCAAAGTGTGTCTTTTCAATCTTTTCAAAGAAGATTCTTTGGACTTACTAAATCACCTCAATTTTATACGTTTTCTGTTGTATTAAGTTCTGCTCATTTCTTTATTTATCTTTTTTCTATGTTCTCAGGGTTTATTGTTTTCATCTTCTGATTTCAATTAAAACACTTGGTTATTCATTTTCATAAATATTTTACTTATAAATATTTGAACTTTTGAAGTTTCCAGCTTACTTGTAAGTTTCTAAGGGTCAGGTCCTCTCCATTGTTGCTGGCCTAAGGTTTAGTTCACCATATAACAATGTATATATTGACCTATTTTCCCCTCGACTTTCTGTGATTCCCTACATCTCACCTTTCTTGGCAGACAAGCCATTTGAAATACCCTTAACTTATTTCACAGCCAATAAGTCATTGAAATAATGTGTATTTTTTAGAGAAATCTTCATATATAATTAGGCAGAAAATCTCACCTGCCATAGTTTTCAAAACAGCATAATTTCACTCTTCTCAATGCTTAATCTGTTGTATTACACAACCTTTGAGTATTTAGCTTTATCAAAGACATGTACTTTAAAAATGTTTTAGAGATCCTACCAGTCTTTCAAAACATCCTTGTTCCTTGTTTCAGTTCCAGTTTTATGTATATTTTCTGCCTTGCACCTGATTATTCCAACAATTGATGGATGGCCTTGGGAATCTAATTCTGGTATTGATAGATTTTGCTTGTTGTCTCCCCTTGTAGCTGATTTCTTCATTATTGTGTAAATTTAGATCATGAGGTCATGTTTAGCTAAACAGCTGACCTTGTAAGACGCTTAGGTGTGAACGCTCGTAAGCTTCAGCAGAATGTCGGCAAAGATTTATTTGTGTCCCTCCAATGAGTTGCCCGCGAGAACCCCGTGTTCTACAAGTGTTGGTCCAATACTCCCACAAGAGGCCGGGGACTCCGACAGGGCTGCTTGGCGGCCCCCGATCTGGGGCAGGGGCAGTGGGCGGCCTGTGGCCCAGGCAGAAGCCTCTCTGCATGTGTCCCTGGGACCCATCTGCCTGCGAACTTCGGTCACCTGGCAGTAAGATACGATGCTCAGACCTATGGTTAGCTGTGCAGCGAGGTGTACGGCGTGGACAGGTTCCACACACACTTCATGTAAGGGTTCGGCCTGAGTGGAAAGGTGAGAGTTTGGGCAGCTGTGCAGACAAAGAAGGCGCCCTTTGGCCTGGGCCTAAATGCTTGTGACACCCCACTGGACCTGCCGGGCTCTGAGGGCCCTGCCCTGGGCACCCTGCTCCCCTGCCCTTTGTTCCATCACAGCAGAGATGGCCACACCCACTCCCTCAGTGAGGGCAGTGTTCCAACCTCCCTCAGCCCCGCCCCCTCTCCGCAGGTTACCATGGACTACAGAGGCTGCATTCTGAGGCCAGGGCGTTCCGAGAATGCCAAGGGCAGACATGATCACCTTAAATGATTTCCTCTTGTGTCAGGTTTGGTAAACTTTAGGAGCTAGGAAATGGTCCACTTTACAGAAATGTTCAAATTTACTGGCATTTCTTATATTCTCTGCTATAACATTGTCCTGATTCTTTCTGTATATTCTTTACTTATGTTTTTGTTTTACTTAATCAAAGTGTGTCTTTTCAATCTTTTCAAAGAAGATTCTTTGGACTTACTAAATCACCTCAATTTTATACGTTTTCTGTTGTATTAAGTTCTGCTCATTTCTTTATTTATCTTTTTTCTATGTTCTCAGGGTTTATTGTTTTCATCTTCTGATTTCAATTAAAACACTTGGTTATTCATTTTCATAAATATTTTACTTATAAAGATTTGAACTTTTGAAGATTCCAGCTTACTTGTAAGTTTCTAAGGGTCAGGTCCTCTCCATTGTTGCTGGCCTAAGGTTTAGTTCACCATATAACAATGTATATATTGACCTATTTTCCCCTCGACTTTCTGTGATTCCCTACATCTCACCTTTCTTGGCAGACAAGCCATTTGAAATACCCTTAACTTATTTCACAGCCAATAAGTCATTGAAATAATGTGTATTTTTTAGAGAAATCTTCTTATATAATTAGGCAGAAAATCTCACCTGCCATAGTTTTCAAAACAGCATAATTTCACTCTTCTCAATGCTTAATCTGTTGTATTACACAACCTTTGAGTATTTAGCTTTATCAATGACATGTACTTTAAAAATGTTTTAGAGATCCTACCAGTCTTTCAAAACATCCTTGTTCCTTGTTTCAGTTCCAGTTTTATGTATATTTTCTGCCTTGCACCTGATTATTCCAACAATTGATGGATGGCCTTGGGAATCTAATTCTGGTATTGATAGATTTTGCTGGTTGTCTCCCCTTGTAGCTGATTTCTTCATTATTGTGTAAATTTAGATCATGAGGTCATGTTTAGCTAAACAGCTGACCTTGTAAGACGCTTAGGTGTGAACGCTCGTAAGCTTCAGCAGAATGTCGGCAAAGATTTATTTGTGTCCCTCCAATGAGTTGCCCGCGAGAACCCCGTGTTCTACAAGTGTTGGTCCAATACTCCCTCAAGAGGCCGGGGACTCCGACAGGGCTGCTTGGCGGCCCCCGATCTGGGGCAGGGGCAGTGGGCGGCCTGTGGCCCAGGCAGAAGCCTCTCTGCATGTGTCCCTGGGACCCATCTGGCTGCGAACTTCGGTCACCTGGCAGTAAGATACGATGCTCAGACCTATGGTTAGCTGTGCAGCGAGGTGTACTGCTTGGACAGGTTCCACACACACTTCATGTAAGGGTTCGGCCTGAGTGGAAAGGTGAGAGTTTGGCCAGCTGTGCAGACAAAGAAGGCGCCCTTTGGCCTGGGCCTAAATGCTTGTGACACCCCACTGGACCTGCCGGGCTCTGAGGGCCCTGCCCTGGGCCCCCTGCTCCCCTGCCCTTTGTTCCATCACAGCAGAGATGGCCACACCCACTCCCTCAGTGAGGGCAGTGTTCCAACCTCCCTCAGCCCCGCCCCCTCTCCGCAGGTTACCATGGACTACAGAGGCTGCATTCTGAGGCCAGGGCGTTCCGAGAATGCCAAGGGCAGACATGATGACCTTAAATGATTTCCTCTTGTGTCAGGTTTGGTAAACTTTAGGAGCTAGGAAATGGTCCACTTTACAGAAATGTTCAAATTTACTGGCATTTCTTATATTCTCTGCTATAACATTGTCCTGATTCTTTCTGTATATTCTTTACTTATGTTTTTGTTTTCCTTAATGAAAGTGTGTCTTTTCAATCTTTTCAAAGAAGATTCTTTGGACTTACTAAATCACCTCAATTTTATACGTTTTCTGTTGTATTAAGTTCTGCTCATTTCTTTATTTATCTTTTTTCTATGTTCTCAGGGTTTATTGTTTTCATCTTCTGATGTCAATTAAAACAGTTGGTTATTCATTTTCATAAATATTTTACTTATAAAGATTTGAACTTTTGAAGATTCCAGCTTACTTGTAAGTTTCTAAGGGTCAGGTCCTCTCCATTGTTGCCGGCCTAAGGTTTAATTCACCATATAGCAATGTATATATTGATCTATTTTCCCCTTGACTTTCTGTGATTCCCTACATCTCACCTTTCTGTGCAGACAAGCCATTTGAAATACCCTTAACTTATTTCACAGCCAATAAGTCATTGAAATAATGTGTATTTTTTAGAGAAATCTTCTTATATAATTAGGCAGAAAATCTCACCTGCCATAGTTTTCCAAACAGCATAATTTCACTCTTCTCAATGCTTAATCTGTTGTATTACACAACCTTTGAGTATTTAGCTTTATCAATGACATGTACTTTAAAAATGTTTTTGAGATCCTACCAGTCTTTGAAAACATCCTTGTTCCTTGTTTCAGTTCCAGTTTTATGTATATTTTCTGCCTTGCACCTGATTATTCCAACAATTGATGGATGGCCTTGGGAATCTAATCCTGGTATTGATAGATTTTGCTGGTTGTCTCCCCTTGTAGCTGATTTCTTCATTATTGTGTAAATTTAGATCATGAGCTCATGTTAAGCGAAACAGCAGACCTTGTAAGACGCTTAGGTGTGAACGCTCGTAAGCTTCAGCAGAAAGTCGGCCAAGATTTATTTGTGTCCCACCAATGAGTTGCCCGCGAGAACCACGTTTTCTACACGTGTTGGTCCAATACTCCCTCAAGAGGCAGGGGACTCCGACAGGGCTGCTTGGCGGCCCCCGATCTGGGGCAGGGGCAGTGGGCGGCCTGTGGCCCAGGCAGAAGCCTCTCTGCATGTGTCCCTGGGACCCATCTGCCTGCGAACTTCGGTCACCTGGCAGGAAGCTACGATGCCCAGCCCTATGGTTAGCTGTGCAGCAAGGTGTACTGCGCGGACAGGTTCCACACACACTTCAAGTAAGAGGTCGGCCTGAGTGGAAAGGTGAGAATTTGGGCAGCTGTGCAGACAAAGAAGGCGCCCTTTGGCCTGGGCCTAAATACTTGTGACACCCCACTGGACCTGCCGGGCTCTGAGGGCCCTGCCCTGGGCCCCCTGCTCCCCTGCCCTTTGTTCAGGCACAGCAGAGATCGCCACACACACTCCCTCAGTGAGGGCAGTGTTCCAACCTCCCTCAGCCCCTCCCCCTCTCCGAAGGTTACCATGGACTACAGAGGCTGCATTCTGAGGCCAGGGCGTTCTGAGAATGCCAAGGGCAGACATGATGAACTTAAATGATTTCCTCTTGTGTCAGGTTTGGTAAACATTAGGAGCTAGGAAATGGTCCACTTTACAGAAATGTTCAAATTTACTGGCATTTCTTATATTCTCTGCTATAACATTGTCCTGATTCTTTCTGTATATTCTTTACTTATGTTTTTGTTTTCCTTAATCAAAGTGTGTCTTTTCAATCTTTTCAAAGAAGATTCTTTGGACTTACTAAATCACCTCAATTTTATACGTTTTCTGTTGTATTAAGTTCTGCTCATATCTTTATTTATCTTTTTTCTATGTTCTCAGGGTTTATTGTTTTCATCTTCTGATGTCAATTAAAACACTTGGTTATTCATTTTAATAAATATTTTACTTATAAAGATTTGATCTTTTGAAGATTCCAGCTTACTTGTAAGTTTCTAAGGGTCAGGTCCTCACCATTGTTGCTGGCCTAAGGTTTAGTTCACCATATAGCAATGTATATATTGACCTATTTTCCCCTCGACTTTCTGTGATTCCCTACATCTCACCTTTCTTTGCAGACAAGCCATTTGAAATACCCTTAACTTATTTCACAGCCAATAAGTCATTGAAATAATGTGTATTTTTTAGAGAAATCTTCTTATATGTTTAGGCAGAAAATCTCACCTGCCATAGTTTTCAAAACAGCATAATTTCACTCTTCTCAATGCTTAATCTGTTGTATTACACAACCTTTGAGTATTTAGCTTTATCAATGACATGTACTTTAAAAATGTTTTTGAGATCCTACCAGTCTTTGAAAACATCCTTGTTCCTTGTTTCAGTTCCAGTTTTATGTATATTTTCTGCCTTGCACCTGACTATTCCAAAAATTGATGGATGGCCTTGGGAATCTAATTCTGGTATTGATAGTTTTTGCTGGTTGTCTCCCCTTGTAGCTGATTTCTTCATTATTGTGTAAATTTAGATCATGAGCTCATGTTTTGCTAAACAGCTGACCTTGTAAGACGCTTAGGTGTGAACGCTCGTAAGCTTCAGCAGAAAGTCGGCAAAGATTTATTTGTGTCCCTCCAATGAGTTGCCCGCGAGAACCCCGTTTTCTACAAGTGTTGGTCCAATACTCCCTCAAGAGGCCGGGGACTCCGACAGGGCTGCTTGGTGGCCCCCGATCTGGGGCAGGGGCAGTGGGCGGCCTGTGGCCCAGGCAGAAGCCTCTCTACATGTGTCCCTGGGACCCATCTCTCTGCGAACTTCGGTCACCTGGCAGGAAGATACGATGCCCAGACCTATGGTTAGCTGTGCAGCGAGGTGTACTGCGCGGACAGGTTCCACACACACTTCAAGTAAGAGGTCGGCCTGAGTGGAAACGTGAGAGTTTGGGCAGCTGTGCAGACAATGAAGGCACCCTTTGTCCTGGGCCTAAATGCTTGTGACGCCGCACTGAACCTGCCGGGCTCTGAGGGCCCTGGCATGGGCCCCCTGCTCCCCTGCCCTTTGTTCAGTCACAGCAGAGATCGCCACACCCACTCCCTCAGTGAGGGCAGTGTCCCAACCTCCCTCAGCCCCGCCCCCTCTCCGCAGCTTACCATGGACTACAGAGGCTGCATTCTGAGTCCAGGGCGTTCCGAGAATGCCAAGGGCAGACATGATCACCTTAAATGATTTCCTCTTGTGTCAGGTTTGGTAAACTTTAGGAGCTAGGAAATGGTCCACTTTACAGAAATGTTCAAATTTACTGGCATTTCTTATATTCTCTGCTATAACATTGTCCTGATTCTTTCTGTATATTCTTTACTTATGTTTTTGTTTTCCTTAATCAAAGTGTGTCTTTTCAATCTTTTCAAAGAAGATTCTTTGGACTTACTAAATCACCTCAATTTTATACGTTTTCTGTTGTATTAAGTTCTGCTCATATCTTTATTTATCTTTTTTCTATGTTCTCAGGGTTTATTGTTTTGATCTTCTGATGTCAATTAAAACACTTGGTTATTCATTTTCATAAATATTTTACTTATAAAGATTGGAACTTTTGAAGTTTCCAGCTTACTTGTAAGTTTCTAAGGCTCAGGTCCTCTCCATTGTTGCTGGCCTAAGGTTTAGTTCACCATATAGCAATGTACATATTGACCTATTTTCCCCTCGACTTTCTGTGATTCCCTACATCTCACCTTTCTTTGCAGACAAGCCATTTGAAATACCCTTAACTTATTTCACAGCCAATAAGTCATTGAAATAATGTGTAGTTTTTAGAGAAATCTTCTTATATAATTAGGCAGAAAATCTCACCTGCCATAGTTTTCCAAACAGCATAATTTCACTCTTCTCAATTCTTAATCTGTTGTATTACACAACCTTTGAGTATTTAGCTTTATCAATGACATGTACTTTAAAAATGTTTTAGAGATCCTACCAGTCTTTGAAAACATACTTCTTCCTTGTTTCAGTTCCAGTTTTATGTATATTTTCTGCCTTGCACCTGATTATTCCAACAATTGATGGATGGCCTTGGGTATCTAATTCTGGTATTGATAGTTTTTGCTGGTTGTCTCCCCTTGTAGTTGATTTCTTCATTATTGTGTAAATTTAGATCATGAGCTCATGTTTAGCTAAACAGCTGACCTTGTAAGACGCTTAGGTGTGAACGCTCGTAAGCTTCAGCAGAAAGTCGGCAAAGATTTATTTGTGTCCCTCCAATGAGTTGCCCGCGAGAACGCCGTTTTCTACAAGTGTTGGTCCAATACTCCCTCAAGAGGCAGGGGACTCCGACAGGGCTGCTTGGCGGCCCCCGATCTGGGGCAGGGGCAGTGGGCGGCCTGTGGCCCAGGCAGAAGCCTCTCTGCATGTGTCCCTGGGACCCATCTGCCTGCAAATTTCGGTCACCTGGCAGGAAGCTACGATGCCCAGACCTATGGTTAGCTGTGCAGCGAGGTGTACTGCACGGACAGGTTCCACACACACTTCAAGTAAGAGGTCGGCCTGAGTGGAAAGGTGAGAGTTTGGGCAGCTGTGCAGACAAAGAAGGCGCCCTTTGGCCTGGTCCTAAATGCTTGTGACACCCCACTGGTCCTGCCGGGCTATGAGGGCCCTGCACTGGGCCCCCTGCTCCCCTGCCCTTTGTTCAGTCACAACAGAGATCGCCACACCCACTCCCTCAGTGAGTGCAGTGTTCCAACCTCCCTCAGCCCCGCCCCCTCTCCGCAGGTTACCATGGACTACAGAGGCTGCATTCTGAGGCCAGGGCGTTCCGAGAATGCCAAGGGCAGACATGATGACCTTAAATGATTTCCTCTTGTGTCAGGTTTGGTAAACTT
This sequence comes from Mesoplodon mirus, assembly GCF_964341445.2. Classification (NCBI taxonomy): domain Eukaryota; kingdom Metazoa; phylum Chordata; class Mammalia; order Artiodactyla; family Ziphiidae; genus Mesoplodon; species Mesoplodon mirus. The sequence continues at coordinate 189,994,182 of NC_138976.1, read as the reverse complement.
TAGGAGCTAGGAAATGGTCCACTTTACAGAAATGTTCAAATTTACTGGCATTTCTTATATTCTCTGCTATAACATTGTCCTGATTCTTTCTGTATATTCTTTACTTATGTTTTTGTTTTCCTTAATCAAAGTGTGTCTTTTCAATCTTTTCAAAGAAGATTCTTTGGACTTACTAAATCACCTCAATTTTATACGTTTTCTGTTGTATTAAGTTCTGCTCATATCTTTATTTATCTTTTTTCTATGTTCTCAGGGTTTATTGTTTTCATCTTCTGATGTCAATTAAAACACTTGGTTATTCATTTTAATAAATATTTTACATATAAAGATTGGAACTTTTGAAGTTTCCAGCTTACTTGTAAGTTTCTAAGGGTCAGGTCCTCTCCATTGTTGCTGGCCTAAGGTTTAGTTCACCATATAGCAATGTATATATTGACCTATTTTCCCCTCGACTTTCTGTGATTCCCTACATCTCACCTTTCTTTGCAGACAAGCCATTTGAAATACCCTTAACTTATTTCACAGCCAATAAGTCATTGAAATAATGTGTATTTTTTAGAGAAATCTTCTTATATAATTAGGCAGAAAATCTCACCTGCCATAGTTTTCCAAACAGCATAATTTCACTCTTCTCAATGCTTAATCTGTTGTATTACACAACCTTTGAGTATTTAGCTTTATCAATGACATGTACTTTAAAAATGTTTTTGAGATCCTACCAGTCTTTGAAAACATCCTTGTTCCTTGTTTCAGTTCCAGTTTTATGTATATTTTCTGCCTTGCACCTGATTATTCCAACAATTGATGGATGGCCTTGGGTATCTAATTCTGGTATTGATAGTTTTTGCTGGTTGTCTCCCCTTGTAGTTGATTTCTTCATTATTGTGTAAATTTAGATCATGAGCTCATGTTTAGCTAAACAGCTGACCTTGTAAGACGCTTAGGTGTGAACGCTCGTAAGCTTCAGCAGAAAGTCGGCAAAGATTTATTTGTGTCCCTCCAATGAGTTGCCCGCGAGAACGCCGTTTTCTACAAGTGTTGGTCCAATACTCCCTCAAGAGGCAGGGGACTCCGACAGGGCTGCTTTGTGGCCCCCGATCTGGGGCTGGGGCAGTGGGCGGCCTGTGGCCCAGGCAGAAGCCTCTCTGCATGTGTCCCAGGGACCCATCTGCCTGCAAACTTCGGTCACCTGGCAGGAAGCTATGATGCCCAGACCTATGGTTAGCTTTGCAGTGAGGTGTACTGTGCGGACAGGTTCCACACACACTTCAAGTAAGAGGTCGGCCTGAGTGGAAAGGTGACAGTTTGGGCAGCTGTGCAGACAAAGAAGGCGCTCTTTGGCCTGGGCCTAAATGCTTGTGACACCCCACTGGACCTGCCGGGCTCTGAGGGCCATGCCCTGGGCCCCCTGCTCCCCTGCCCTTTGTTCCGTCACAGCAGAGATGGCCACACCCACTCCCTCAGTGAGGGCAGTTTTCCAACCTCCCTCAGACCCGCACCCTCTCCGCAGGTTACCATGGACTACAGAGGCTGCATTCTGAGGCCAGGGCGTTCCGAGAATGCCAAGGGCCGACATGATCACCTTAAATGATTTCCTCTTGTGTCAGGTTTGGTAAACTTTAGGAGCTAGGAAATGGTCCACTTTACAGAAATGTTCAAATTTACTGGCATTTCTTATATTCTCTGCTCTAACATTGTCCTGATTCTTTCTGTATATTCTTTACTTATGTTTTTGTTTTCCTTAATCAAAGTGTGTCTTTTCAATCTTTTCAAAGAAGATTCTTTGGACTTACTAAATCACCTCAATTTTATACGTTTTCTGTTGTATTAAGTTCTGCTCATATCTTTATTTATCTTTTTTCTATGTTCTCAGGGTTTATTGTTTTCATCTTCTGATGTCAATTAAAACACTTGGTTATTCATTTTCATAAATATTTTACTTATAAAGATTTGAACTTTTGAAGATTCCAGCTTACTTGTAAGTTTCTAAGGGTCAGGTCCTCTCCATTGTTGCTGGCCTAAGGTTTAGTTCACCATATAGCAATGCATATATTGACCTATTTTCCCCTCCACTTTCTGTGATTCCCTACATCTCACCTTTCATTGCAGACAAGCCATTTGAAATACTCTTAACTTATTTCATAGCCAATAAGTCATTGAAATAATGTGTATTTTTTAGAGAAATCTTCTTATATAATTAGGCAGAAAATCTCACCTGCCATAGTTTTCAAAACAGCATAATTTCACTCTTCTCAATGCTTAATCTGTTGTATTACACAACATTTGAGTATTTAGCTTTATCAATGACATGTACTTTATAAATGTTTTAGAGATCCTACCAGTCTTTGAAAACATCCTTGTTCCTTGTTTCAGTTCCAGTTTTATGTATATTTTCTGCCTTGCACCTGATTATTCCAACAATTGATGGATGGCCTTGGGAATCTAATTCTGGTATTGATAGTTTTTGCTGGGTGTCTCCCCTTGTAGCTGATTTCTTCATTATTGTGTAAATTTAGATCATGAGCTCATGTTTAGCTAAACAGATGACCTTGTAAGACGCTTAGGTGTGAACGCTCGTAAGCTTCAGCAGAAAGTCGGCAAAGATTTATTTGTGTCCCTCCAATGAGTTGCCCGCGAGAACGCCGTTTTCTACAAGTGTTGGTCTAATACTCCCTCAAGAGGCAAGGGAAACGGACAGGGCTGCTTGGCGGACCCCGATCTGGGGCAGGGGCAGTGGGCGGCCTGTTATCCAGGCAGAAACCTCTCTGCATGTGTCCCTGGGAACCATCTGCCTGCGAACTTCGGTCACCTGGCAGGAAGCTACGATGCCCAGACCTATGGTTAGCTGTGCAGCGAGGTGTACTGCGCGGACATGTTCCACACACACTTCAAGTAAGAGGTCGGCCTGAGTGGAAAGGTGAGAGTTTGGGCAGCTGTGCAGACAAAGAAGGCGCCCTTTGGCCTGGGCCTAAATGCTTGTGACACCCCACTGGACCTGCCGGGCTCTGAGGGCCCTGCCCTGGGCCCCCTGCTCCCCTGCCCTTTGTTCCGTCACAGCAGAGATGGCCACACCCACTCCCTCAGTGAGGGCAGTGTTCCAACCTCCCTCAGCCCCGCCCCCTCTCCGCAGGTTACCATGGACTACAGATGCTGCATCCTGAGGCCAGGGCGTTCAGAGAATGCCAAGGGCAGACATGATGACCTTAAATGATTTCCTCTTGTGTCAGGTTTGGTAAACTTTAGGAGCTAGGAAATGGTCCACTTTACAGAAATGTTCAAATTTACTGGCATTTCTTATATTCTCTGCTATAACATTGTCCTGATTCTTTCTGTATATTCTTTACTTATGTTTTTGTTTTCCTTAATCAAAGTGTGTCTTTTCAATCTTTTCAAAGAAGATTCTTTGGACTTACTAAATCACCTCAATTTTATACGTTTTCTGTTGTATTAAGTTCTGCTCATTTCTTTATTTATCTTTTTTCTATGTTCTCAGGGTTTATTGTTTTCATCTTCTGATGTCAATTAAAACACTTGGTTATTCATTTTCATAAATATTTTACTTATAGAGATTTGAACTTTTGAAGATTCCAGCTTACTTGTAAGTTTCTAAGGGTCAGGTCCTCTCCATTGTTGCTGGCCTAAGGTTTAGTTCATCATATAGCAATGTATATATTGACCTATTTTCCCCTCGACTTTCTGTGATTCCCTACATCTCACCTTTCTTTGCAGACAAGCCATTTGAAATACCCCTAACTTAGTTCACAGCCAATAAGTCATTGAAATAATGTGTATTTTTTAGAGAAATCTTCTTATATAAGTAGGCAGAAAATCTCACCTGCCATAGTTTTCAAAACAGCATAATTTCACTCTTCTCAATGCTTAATCTGTTGTATTACACAACCTTTGAGTATTTAGCTTTATCAATGACATGTACTTCAAAAATGATTTAGAGATCCTACCAGTCTTTGAAAACATCCTTGTTCCTTGTTTCAGTTCCAGTTTTATATATATTGTCTGCCTTGCACCTGATTATTCCAACAATTGATGGATGGCCTTGGGAATCTAATTCTGGTATTGATAGTTTTTGCTGGTTGTCTCCCCTTGTAGCTGATTTCTTCCTTATTGTGTAAATTTAGATCATGAGCTCATGTTTAGCTAAACAGCTGACCTTGTAAGACGCTTAGGTGTGAACGCTCGTAAGCTTCAGCAGAAAGTCGGCAAAGATTTATTTGTGTCCCACCAATGAGTTGCCCGCGAGAACCACGTTTTCTATAAGTGTTGGTCCAATACTCCCTCAAGAGGCAGGGGACTCCGACAGGGCTGCTTGGCGGCCCCCGATCTGGGGCAGGGGCAGTGGGCGGCCTGTGGCCCAGGCAGAAGTCTCTCTGCATGTGTCCCATGGACCCATCTGCCTGCGAACTTCGGTCACCTTGCAGAAAGCTACGATGCCCAGCCCTATGGTTAGCTGTGCAGCGAGGTGTACTGCGCGGACAGGTTCCACACACAATTCAAGTAAGAGGTCGGCCTGAGTGGAAAGGTGAGAGTTTGGGCAGCTGTGCAGACAAAGAAGGCGCCCTTTGGCCTGGGCCTAAATGCTTGTGACACCGCACTGGACCTGCCTGGCTCTGAGGGCCCTGCCCTGGGCCCCCTGCTCCTGTGCCCTTTGTTCAGTCACAGCAGAGATGGCCACACCAAATCCCTCAGGGAGGGCAGTGTTCCAACCTCCCTCAGCCCCTCCCCCTCTCCGCAGTTTACCATGGTCTACAGAGGCTGCATTCTGAGGCCAGGGCGTTCTGAGAATGCCAAGGGCAGACATGATGACCTTAAATGATTTCCTCTTGTGTCAGGTTTGGTAAACTTTAGGAGCTAGGAAATGGTCCACTTTACAGAAATGTTCAAATTTACTGGCATTTCTTATATTCTCTGCTATAACATTGTCCTGATTCTTTCTGTATATTCTCTACATATGTTTTTGATTTCCTTAATCAAAGTGTGTCTTTTCAATCTTTTCAAAGAAGATTCTTTGGACTTACAAAATCACCTCAATTTTATACCTTTTCTGTTGTATTAAGTTCTGCTCATATCTTTATTTATCTTTTTTCTATGTTCTCAGGGTTTATTGTTTTCATCTTCTGATGTCAATTAAAACACTTGGTTATTCATTTTAATAAATATTTTACTTATAAAGATTTGAACTTTTGAAGATTCCAGCTTACTTGTAAGTTTCTAAGGGTCAGGTCCTCTCCATTGTTGCTGGCCTAAGGTTTCGTTCACCATATAGCAATGTATATATTGACCTATTTTCCCCTCGACTTTCTGTGATTCCCTACATCTCACCTTTCTGTGCAGACAAGCCATTTGAAATACCCTTAACTTATTTCACAGCCAATAAGTCATTGAAATAATGTGTATTTTTTAGAGAAATCTTCTTATATAATTAGGCAGAAAATCTCACCTGCCATAGTTTTCAAAACAGCATAATTTCACTCTTCTCAATGTTTAATCTGTTGTATTACACAACCTTTGAGTATTTAGCTTTATCAATGACATGTACTTTAAAAATGTTTTAGAGATCCTACCAGTCTTTGAAAACATCCTTGTTCCTTGTTTCAGTTCCAGTTGTATGTATATTTTCTGCCTTGCACCTGATTATTCCAACAATTGAAGGATGGCCTTGGGAATCTAATTCTGGTATTGATAGATTTTGCTGGTTGTCTCCCCTTGTAGCTGATTTCTTCATTATTGTGTAAATTTAGATCATGAGCTCATGTTTAGCTAAACAGCTGACCATGTCAGACGCTTAGGTGTGAACGCTCGTAAGCTTCAGCAGAAAGTCGGCAAAGATTTATTTGTGTCCCTCCAATGAGTTGCCCGCGAGAACGCCGTTTTCTACAAGTGTTGGTCCAATACTCCCTCAAGAGGCAGGGGACTCTGACAGGGCGGCTTGGCGGCCCCCGATCTGGGGCAGGGGCAGTGGGCGGCCTGTGGCCAAGGCAGAAGCCTCTCTGCATGTGTCCCAGGGACCCATCTGCCTGTGAACTTCCGTCACCTGGCAGGAAGCTACGATGCCCAAACCTATGGTTAGCTGTGAAGCGAGGTGTACTGCGTGGACAGGTTCCACACACACTTCAAGTAAGAGGTCGGCCTGAGTGGAAAGGTGAGAGTTTGGGCAGCTGTGCAGACAAAGAAGGCGCCCTTTGGCCTTGGCCTTAATGCTTGTGACACCCCACTGGACCTGCCGGGCTCTGAGGGCCCTGCCCTGGGCCCCCTGCTCCCCTGCCCTTTGTTCAGTCACAGCAGAGATCGCCACACCCACTCCCTCAGTGAGGGCAGTGTTCCAACCTCCCTCAGCCCCGCCCCCTCTCCGCAGTTTACCATGGACTACAGATGCTGCATTCTGAGGCCAGGGCGTTCCGAGAATGACAAGAGCAGACATGATGACCTTAAATGATTTCCTCTTGTGTCAGGTTTGGTAAACTTTAGGAGCTAGGAAATGGTCCACTTTACAGAAATGTTCAAATTTACTGGCATTTCTTATATTCTCTGCTATAACATTGTCCTGATTCTTTCTGTATATTCTTTACTTATGTTTTTGTTTTCCTTAATCAAAGTGTGTCTTTTCAATCTTTTCAAAGAAGATTCTTTGGACTTACTAAATCACCTCAATTTTATACGTTTTCTGTTGTATTAAGTTCTGCTCATATCTTTATTTATCTTTTTTCTATGTTCTCAGGGTTTATTGTTTTGAACTTCTGATGTCAATTAAAACACTTGGCTATTCATTTTAATAAATATTTTACTTATAAAGATTTGAACTTTTGAAGATTCCAGCTTACTTGTACGTTTCTAAGGGTCAGGTCCTCTCCATTGTTGCTGGCCTAAGGTTTAGTTCACCATATAGCAATGTATATATTGACCTATTTTCCCCTCGACTTTCTGTGCTTCCCTACATCTCACCTTTCTTTGCAGACAAGCCATTTGAAATACCCTTAACTTATTTCACAGCCAATAAGTCATTGAAATAATGTGTATTTTTTACAGAAATCTTCTTATATAATTAGGCAGAAAATCTCACCTGCCATAGTTTTCAAAACAGCATAATTTCACTCTTCTCAATGCTTAATCTGTTGTATTACACAACCTTTGAGTATTTAGCTTTATCAATGACATGTACTTTAAAAATGTTTTAGAGATCCTACCAGTCTTTGAAAACATCCTTGTTCCTTGTTTCAGTTCCACTTGTATGTATATTTTCTGCCTTGCACCTGATTATTCCAACAATTGATGGATGGCCTTGGGAATCTAATTCTGGTATTGATAGTTTTTGCTGACTGTCTCCCCTTGTAGCTGATTTCTTCATTATTGTGTAAATTTAGATCATGAGCTCATGTTTAGCTAAACACCTGACCTTGTAAGAGGCATAGGTGTGAACGCTCGTAAGCTTCAGCAGAAAGTCGGCAAAGATTTATTTGTGTCCCTCCAATGAGTTGCCCGCGAGAACGCCGTTTTCTACAAGTGTTGGTCCAATACTCCCTCAAGAGGCAGGGGACTCCAACAGGGCTGCTTGGCGGTCCCCGATCTGGATCAGGGGCCGTGGGGGGCCTGTGGCCCAGGCAGAAGCCTCTCTGCATGTGTCCCAGGGACCCATCTGCCTGCGAACTTCTGTCACCTGGCAAGAAGCTACGATACCCAGACCTATGGTTAGCTGTGCAGCGAGGTGTACTGCGCGGACAGGTTCCACACACACTTCAAGTAACAGGTCGGCCTGAGTGGAAAGGTGAGAGTTTGGGCAGCTGTGCAGACAAAGAAGGCGCCCTTTGGCCTGGGCCTAAATGCTTGTGACACCCCACTGGACCTGCCGGGCTCTGAGGGCCCTGCCTTGGGCCCCCTGCACCCCTGCCCTTTGTTCAGTCACAGCAGAGATCGCCACACCCACTCCCTCAGTGAGGGCAGTGTTCCAACCTCCCTCAGCCCCGCCCACTCTCCGCAGTTTACCATGGACTACAGATGCTGCATTCTGAGGCCAGGGCGTACCGAGAATGACAAGAGCAGACATGATGACCTTAAATGATTTCCTCTTGTGTCAGGTTTGGTAAACTTTAGGAGCTAGGAAATGGTCCACTTTACAGAAATGTTCAAATTTACTGGCATTTCTTATATTCTCTGCTATAACATTGTCCTGATTCTTTCTGTATATTCTTTACTTATGTTTTTGTTTTCCTTAATCAAAGTGTGTCTTTTCAATCTTTTCAAAGAAGATTCTTTGGACTTACTAAATCACCTCAATTTTATACGTTTTCTGTTGTATTAAGTTCTGCTCATATCTTTATTTATCTTTTTTCTATGTTCTCAGGGTTTATTGTTTTGATCTTCTGATGTCAATTAAAACACTTGGTTATTCATTTTAATAAATATTTTACTTATAAAGATTTGAACTTTTGAAGATTCCAGCTTACTTGTAAGTTTCTAAGGGTCAGGTCCTCTCCATTGTTGCTGGCCTAAGGTTTAGTTCACCATATAGCAATGTATATATTGACCTATTTTCCCCTCGACTTTCTGTGATTCCCTACATCTCACCTTTCTTTGCAGACAAGCCATTTGAAATACCCTTAACTTATTTCACAGCCAATAAGTCATTGAAATAATGTGTATTTTTTAGAGAAATCTTCTTATATAATTAGGCAGAAAATCTGACCTGCCATAGTTTTCAAAACAGCATAATGTCACTCTTCTCAATGCTTAATCTGTTGTATTACACAACCTTTGAGTATTTAGCTTTATCAATGACATGTCCTTTAAAAAGGTTTTAGAGATGCTACCAGTCTTTGAAAACATCCTTGTTCCTTGTTTCAGTTCCAGTTTTATGTATATTTTCTGCCTTGCACCTGATTATTCCAACAATTGTTGGATGGCCTTGGGTATCTAATTCTGGTATTGATAGTTTTTGCTGGGTGTCTCCCCTTGTAGCTGATTTCTTCATTATTGTGTAAATTTAGATCATGAGCTCATGTTTAGCTAAACAGCTGACCTTGTAAGACGCTTAGGTGTGAACGCTCGTAAGCTTCAGCAGAAAGTCGGCAAAGATTTATTTGTGTCCCTTCAATGAGTTGCCCGCGAGAATGCCGTTTTCTACAAGTGTTGGTCCAATACTCCCTCAAGAGGCATGGGATTCCGACAGGGCTGCTTGGCGGACCCCGATCTGGGGCAGGGGCAGTGGGCGGCCTGTGACCCAGGCAGAAGCCTCTCTGCATGTTTCCCTGGGACCCATCTGCCTGTGAACTTCGGTCACCTGGCAGGAAGCTACGATGCCCAGACCTATGGTTAGCTGTGCAGCGAGGGGTACTCCGCGGACAGGTTCCACACACACTTCAAGTAAGAGGTCGGCCTGAGTGGAAAGGTGAGAGTTTGGGCAGCTGTGCAGACAAAGAAGGCGCCCTTTGGCCTGGGCCTAAATGCTTGTGACACCCCACTGGAACTGCCGGGCTCTGAGGGCCCTGCCCTGGGCCCCCTGCTCCCCTGCCCTTTGTTCCGTCAGAGCAGAGATGGCCACACACACTCCCTAAGGGAGGGCAGTGTTCCAACGTCCCTCAGCCCCTCCCCCTCTCCGCAGTTTACCATGGTCTACAGAGGCTGCATTCTGAGGCCAGGGCGTTCCGAGAATGCCAAGGGCAGACATGATGACCTTAAATGATTTCCTCTTGTGTCAGGTTTGGTAAACTTTAGGAGCTAGGAAATGGTCCACTTTACAGAAATGTTCAAATTTACTGGCATTTCTTATATTCTCTGCTATAACATTGTCCTGATTCTTTCTGCATATTCTCTACATATGTTTTTGATTTCCTTAATCAAAGTGTGTCTTTTCAATCTTTTCAAAGAAGATTCTTTGGACTTACAAAATCACCTCAATTTTATACGTTTTCTGTTGTATTAAGTTCTGCTCATATCTTTATTTATCTTTTTTCTATGTTCTCAGGGTTTATTGTTTTGATCTTCTGATGTCAATTAAAACACTTGGTTATTCATTTTAATAAATATTTTACTTATAAAGATTGGAACTTTTGAAGATTCCAGCTTACTTGTAAGTTTCTAAGGGTCAGGTCCTCTCCATTGTTGCTGGCCTAAGGTTTAGTTCACCATATAGCAATGTATATATTGACCTATTTTCCCCTCGACTTTCTGTGATTCCCTACATCTCACCTTTCTGTGCAGACAAGCCATTTGAAATACCCTTAACTTATTTCACAGCCAATAAGTCATTGAAATAATGTGTATTTTTTAGAGAAATCTTCTTATATAATTAGGCAGAAAATCTCACCTGCCATAGTTTTCAAAACAGCATAATTTCACTCTTCTCAATGCTTAATCTGTTGTATTACACAACCTTTGAGTATTTAGCTTTATCAATGACATGTACTTTAAAAATGTTTTAGAGATCCTACCAGTCTTTGAAAACATCCTTGTTCCTTGTTTCAGTTCCAGTTGTATGTATATTTTCAGCCTTGCACCTGATTATTCCAACAATTGAAGGATGGCCTTGGGAATCTAATTCTGGTATTGATTGTTTTTGCTGGTTGTCTCCCCTTGTAGCTGATTTCTTCATTATTGTGTAAATTTAGATCATGAGCTCATGTTTAGCTAAACAGCTGACCTTGTAAGACGCTTAGGTGTGAACGCTCGTAAGCTTCAGCAGAAAGTCGGCAAAGATTTATTTGTGGCCCTCCAATGAGTTGCCCGCGAGAACGCCGTTTTCTACAAGTGTTGGTCCAATACTCCCTCAAGAGGCCGGGGACTCCGACAGGGCTGCTTGGCGGCCCACATCTGGGGCAGGGGAAGTGGTCGGCCTGTGGCCCAGGCAGAAGCCTCTCTATATGTGTCCCTGGGACCCATCTGCCTGCGAACTTCGGTCACCTGGCAGGAAGCTACGATGCCCAGACCTATGGTTAGCTGTGCAGCGAGGTGTACTGCGCGGACAGGTTCCACACACACTTCAAGTAAGAGGTCGGCCTGAGTGGAAAGGTGAGAATTTTGGCAGCTGTGCAGACAAAGAAGGCGCCCTTTGGCCTGGGCCTAAATGCTTGTGACACCCCACTGGACCTGCCGGGCTCTGAGGGCCCTGCCCTGGGCCCCCTGCTCCCCTGCCCTTTGTTCAGCCACAGCAGAGATCGCCACACCCACTCCCTCAGTGAGGGCAGTGTTCCAACCGCCCTCAGCCCCACCCCCTCTCCGCAGATTACCATGGACTACAGATGATGCATCCTGAGGCCAGTGCGTTCCGAGAATGCCAAGGGCAGACATGATGACCTTAAATGATTTCCTCTTGTGTCAGGTTTGGTAAACTTTAGGAGCTAGGAAATGGTCCACTTTACAGAAATGTTCAAATTTACTGGCATTTCTTATATTCTCTGCTATAACATTGTCCTGATTCTTTCTGTATATTCTTTACTTATGTTTTTGTTTTCCTTAATCAAAGTGTGTCTTTTCAATCTTTTCAAAGAAGATTCTTTGGACTTACTAAATCACCTCAATTTTATACGTTTTCTGTTGTATTAAGTTCTGCTCATATCTTTATTTATCTTTTTTCTATGTTCTCAGGGTTTAGTGTTTTGATCTTCTGATGTCAATTAAAACACTTGGCTATTCATTTTAATAAATATTTTACTTATAAAGATTTGAACTTTTGAAGATTCCAGCTTACTTGTAAGTTTCTAAGGGTCAGGTCCTCTCCATTGCTGCTGGCCTAAGGTTTAGTTCACCATATAGCAATGTATATATTGCCCTATTTTCCCCTCGACTTTCTGTGATTCCCTACATCTCACCTTTCTGTGCAGACAAGCCATTTGAAATACCCTTAACTTATTTCACAGCCAATAAGTCATTGAAATAATGTGTATTTTTTAGAGAAATCTTCTTATATAATTAGGCAGAAAATCTGACCTGCCATAGTTTTCAAAACAGCATAATGTCACTCTTCTCAATGCTTAATCTGTTGTATTACACAACCTTTGAGTATTTAGCTTTATCAATGACATGTCCTTTAAAAAGGTTTTAGAGATGCTACCAGTCTTTGAATACATCCTTGTTCCTTGTTTCAGTTCCAGTTTTATGTATATTTTCTGCCTTGCACCTGATTATTCCAACAATTGTTGGATGGCCTTGGGTATCTAATTCTGGTATTGATAGTTTTTGCTGGGTGTCTCCCCTTGTAGCTGATTTCTTCATTATTGTGTAAATTTAGATCATGAGCTCATGTTTAGCTAAACAGCTGACCTTGTAAGACGCTTAGGTGTGAACGCTCGTAAGCTTCAGCAGAAAGTCGGCAAAGATTTATTTGTGTCCCTTCAATGAGTTGCCCGCGAGAACGCCGTTTTCTACAAGTGTTGGTCCAATACTCCCTCAAGAGGCATGGGATTCCGACAGGGCTGCTTGGCGGACCCCGATCTGGGGCAGGGGCAGTGGGCGGCCTGTGACCCAGGCAGAAGCCTCTCTGCATGTTTCCCTGGGACCCATCTGCCTGTGAACTTCGGTCACCTGGCAGGAAGCTACGATGCCCAGACCTATGGTTAGCTGTGCAGCGAGGTGTACTCCGCGGACAGGTTCCACACACACTTCAAGTAAGAGGTCGGCCTGAGTGGAAAGGTGAGAGTTTGGGCAGCTGTGCAGACAAAGAAGGCGCCCTTTGGCCTGGGCCTAAATGCTTGTGACACCCCACTGGACCTGCCGGGCTCTGAGGGCCCTGCCCTGGGCCCCCTGCTCCCCTGACCTTTGTTCCGTCAGAGCAGAGATGGCCACACACACTCCCTCAGGGAGGGCAGTGTTCCAACCTCCCTCAGCCCCTCCCCCTCTCCGCAGTTTACCATGGTCTACAGAGGCTGCATTCTGAGGCCAGGGCGTTCCGAGAATGCCAAGGGCAGACATGATGACCTTAAATGATTTCCTCTTGTGTCAGGTTTGGTAAACTTTAGGAGCTAGGAAATGGTCCACTTTACAGAAATGTTCAAATTTACTGGCATTTCTTATATTCTCTGCTATAACATTGTCCTGATTCTTTCTGTATATTCTCTACATATGTTTTTGATTTCCTTAATCAAAGTGTGTCTTTTCAATCTTTTCAAAGAAGATTCTTTGGACTTACAAAATCACCTCAATTTTATACGTTTTCTGTTGTATTAAGTTCTGCTCATATCTTTATTTATCTTTTTTCTATGTTCTCAGGGTTTATTGTTTTGATCTTCTGATGTCAATTAAAACACTTGGTTATTCATTTTAATAAATATTTTACTTATAAAGATTTGAACTTTTGAAGATTCCAGCTTACTTGTAAGTTTCTAAGGGTCAGGTCCTCTCCATTGTTGCTGGCCTAAGGTTTAGTTCACCATATAGCAATGTATATATTGACCTATTTTCCCCTCGACTTTCTGTGATTCCCTACATCTCACCTTTCTGTGCAGACAAGCCATTTGAAATACCCTTAACTTATTTCACAGCCAATAAGTCATTGAAATAATGTGTATTTTTTAGAGAAATCTTCTTCTATAATTAGGCAGAAAATCTCACCTGCCATAGTTTTCAAAACAGCATAATTTCACTCTTCTCAATGCTTAATCTGTTGTATTACACAACCTTTGAGTATTTAGCTTTATCAATGACATGTACTTTAAAAATGTTTTAGAGATCCTACCAGTCTTTGAAAACATCCTTGTTCCTTGTTTCAGTTCCAGTTGTATGTATATTTTCTGCCTTGCACCTGATTATTCCAACAATTGAAGGATGGCCTTGGGAATCTAATTCTGGTATTGATAGATTTTGCTGGTTGTCTCCCCTTGTAGCTGATTTCTTCATTATTGTGTAAATTTAGATCATGAGCTCATGTTTAGCTAAACAGCTGACCTTGTAAGACGCTTAGGTGTGAACGCTCGTAAGCTTCAGCAGAAAGTCGGCAAAGATTTATTTGTGGCCCTCCAATGAGTTGCCCGCGAGAACGCCGTTTTCTACAAGTGTTGGTCCAATACTCCCTCAAGAGGCCGGGGACTCCGACAGGGCTGCTTGGCGGCCCACATCTGGGGCAGGGGAAGTGGGCGGCCTGTGGCCCAGGCAGAAGCCTCTCTATATGTGTCCCAGGGACCCATCTGCCTGCGAACTTCGGTCACCTGGGAAGAAGCTACGATGCCCAGACCTATGGTTAGCTGTGCAGCGAGGTGTACTGCGCGGACAGGTTCCACACACACTTCAAGTAAGAGGTCGGCCTGAGTGGAAAGGTGAGAGTTTGGGCAGCTGTGCAGACAAAGAAGGCGCCCTTTGGCCTGGGCATAAATGCTTGTGACACCCCACTGGACCTGCCGGGCTCTGAGGGCCCTGCCCTGGGCCCCCTGCTCCCCTGCCCTTTGTTCAGTCACAGCAGAGATCGCCACACCCACTCCCTCAGTGAGGGCAGTGTTCCAACCTCCCTCAGCCCCGCCCACTCTCCGGAGGTTACCATGGACTACAGATGCTGCATCCTGAGGCCAGGGCGTTCCGAGAATGCCAAGGGCAGACATGATGACCTTAAATGATTTCGTCCTGTGTCAGGTTTGGTAAACTTTAGGAGCTAGGAAATGGTCCACTTTACAGAAATGTTCAAATTTACTGGCATTTCTTATATTCTCTGCTATAACATTGTCCTGATTCTTTCTGTATATTCTTTATTTATGTTTTTGTTTTCCTTAATCAAAGTGTGTCTTTTCAATCTTTTCAAAGAAGATTTTTTGGACTTACTAAATCACCTCAATTTTATACGTTTTCTGTTGTATTAAGTTCTGCTCATATCTTTATTTATCTTTTTTCTATGTTCTCAGGGTTTATTGTTTTGATCTTCTGATGTCAATTAAAACACTTGGCTATTCATTTTAATAAATATTTTACTTATAAAGATTTGAACTTTTGAAGATTCCAGCTTACTTGTAAGTTTCTAAGGGTCAGGTCCTCTCCCTTGCTGCTGGCCTAAGGTTTAGTTCACCATATAGCAATGTATATATTGACCTATTTTCCCCTCGACTTTCTGTGATTCCCTACATCTCACCTTTCTTTGCAGACAAGCCATTTGAAATACCCTTAACTTATTTCACAGCCAATAAGTCATTGAAATAATGTGTATTTTTTAGAGAAATCTTCTTATATAATTAGGCAGAAAATCTCACCTGCCATAGTTTTCAAAACAGCATAATTTCACTCTTGTCAATGCTTAATCTGTTGTATTACACAACCTTTGAGTATTTAGCTTTATCAATGACATGTACTTTAAAAATGTTTTAGAGATCCTACCAGTCTTTGAAAACATCCTTGTTCCTTGTTTCAGTTCCACTTGTATGTATATTTTCTGCCTTGCACCTGATTATTCCAACAATTGATGGATGGCCTTGGGAATCTAATTCTGGTATTGATAGTTTTTGCTGACTGTCTCCCCTTGTAGCTGATTTCTTCATTATTGTGTAAATTTAGATCATGAGCTCATGTTTAGCTAAACACCTGACCTTGTAAGAGGCATAGGTGTGAACGCTCGTAAGCTTCAGCAGAAAGTCGGCAAAGATTTATTTGTGTCCCTCCAATGAGTTGCCCGCGAGAACGCCGTTTTCTACAAGTGTTGGTCCAATACTCCCTCAAGAGGCAGGGGACTCCAACAGGGCTTCTTGGCGGTCCCCGATCTGGATCAGGGGCCGTGGGGGGCCTGTGGCCCAGGCAGAAGCCTCTCTGCATGTGTCCCAGGGACCCATCTGCCTGCGAACTTCTGTCACCTGGCAAGAAGCTACGATACCCAGACCTATGGTTAGCTGTGCAGCGAGGTGTACTGCGCGGACAGGTTCCACACACACTTCAAGTAACAGGTCGGCCTGAGTGGAAAGGTGAGAGTTTGGGCAGCTGTGCAGACAAAGAAGGCGCCCTTTGGCCTGGGCCTAAATGCTTGTGACACCCCACTGGACCTGCCGGGCTCTGAGGGCCCTGCCTTGGGCCCCCTGCACCCCTGCCCTTTGTTCAGTCACAGCAGAGATCGCCACACCCACTCCCTCAGTGAGGGCAGTGTTCCAACCTCCCTCAGCCCCGCCCACTCTCCGCAGTTTACCATGGACTACAGATGCTGCATTCTGAGGCCAGGGCGTTCCGAGAATGACAAGAGCAGACATGATGACCTTAAATGATTTCCTCTTGTGTCAGGTTTGGTAAACTTTAGGAGCTAGGAAATGGTCCACTTTACAGAAATGTTCAAATTTACTGGCATTTCTTATATTCTCTGCTATAACATTGTCCTGATTCTTTCTGTATATTCTTTACTTATGTTTTTGTTTTCCTTAATCAAAGTGTGTCTTTTCAATCTTTTCAAAGAAGATTCTTTGGACTTACTAAATCACCTCAATTTTATACGTTTTCTGTTGTATTAAGTTCTGCTCATATCTTTATTTATCTTTGTTCTATGTTCTCAGGGTTTATTGTTTTGATCTTCTGATGTCAATTAAAACACTTGGTTATTCATTTTAATAAATATTTTACTTATAAAGATTGGAACTTTTGAAGATTCCAGCTTACTTGTAAGTTTCTAAGGGTCAGGTCCTCTCCATTGTTGCTGGCCTAAGGTTTAGTTCACCATATAGCAATGTATATATTGACCTATTTTCCCCTCGACTTTCTGTGATTCCCTACATCTCACCTTTCTTTGCAGACAAGCCATTTGAAATACCCTTAACTTATTTCACAGCCAATAAGTCATTGAAATAATGTGTATTTTTTAGAGAAATCTTCTTATATAATTAGGCAGAAAATCTGACCTGCCATAGTTTTCAAAACAGCATAATGTCACTCTTCTCAATGCTTAATCTGTTGTATTACACAACCTTTGAGTATTTAGCTTTATCAATGACATGTCCTTTAAAAAGGTTTTAGAGATGCTACCAGTCTTTGAATACATCCTTGTTCCTTGTTTCAGTTCCAGTTTTATGTATATTTTCTGCCTTGCACCTGATTATTCCAACAATTGTTGGATGGCCTTGTGTATCTAATTCTGGTATTGATAGTTTTTGCTGGGTGTCTCCCCTTGTAGCTGATTTCTTCATTATTGTGTAAATTTAGATCATGAGCTCATGTTTAGCTAAACAGCTGACCTTGTAAGACGCTTAGGTGTGAACGCTCGTAAGCTTCAACAGAAAGTCGGCAAAGATTTATTTGTGTCCCTTCAATGAGTTGCCCGCGAGAATGCCGTTTTCTACAAGTGTTGGTCCAATACTCCCTCAAGAGGCATGGGATTCCGACAGGGCTGCTTGGCGGACCCCGATCTGGGGCAGGGGCAGTGGGCGGCCTGTGACCCAGGCAGAAGCCTCTCTGCATGTTTCCCTGGGACCCATCTGCCTGTGAACTTCGGTCACCTGGCAGGAAGCTACGATGCCCAGACCTATGGTTAGCTGTGCAGCGAGGTGTACTCCGCGGACAGGTTCCACACACACTTCAAGTAAGAGGTCGGCCTGAGTGGAAAGGTGAGAGTTTGGGCAGCTGTGCAGACAAAGAAGGCGCCCTTTGGCCTGGGCCTAAATGCTTTTGACACCCCACTGGACCTGCCGGGCTCTGAGGGCCCTGCCCTGGGCCCCCTGCTCCCCTGCCCTTTGTTCCGTCAGAGCAGAGATGGCCACACACACTCCCTCAGGGAGGGCAGTGTTCCAACGTCCCTCAGCCCCGCCCCCTCTCCGCAGTTTACCATGGTCTACAGAGGCTGCATTCTGAGGCCAGGGCGTTCCGAGAATGCCAAGGGCAGACATGATGACCTTAAATGATTTCCTCTTGTGTCAGGTTTGGTAAACTTTAGGAGCTAGGAAATGGTCCACTTTACAGAAATGTTCAAATTTACTGGCATTTCTTATATTCTCTGCTATAACATTGTCCTGATTCTTTCTGTATATTCTCTACATATGTTTTTGATTTCCTTAATCAAAGTGTGTCTTTTCAATCTTTTCAAAGAAGATTCTTTGGACTTACAAAATCACCTGAATTTTATACGTTTTCTGTTGTATTAAGTTCTGCTCATATCTTTATTTATCTTTTTTCTATGTTCTCAGGGTTTATTGTTTTCATCTTCTGATGTCAATTAAAACACTTGGTTATTCATTTTAATAAATATTTTACTTATAAAGATTGGAACTTTTGAAGATTCCAGCTTACTTGTAAATTTCTAAGGGTCAGGTCCTCTCCATTGTTGCTGGCCTAAGGTTTAGTTCACCATATAGCAATGTATATATTGACCTATTTTCCCCTCGACTTTCTGTGATTCCCTACATCTCACCTTTCTTTGCAGACAAGCCATTTGAAATACCCTTAACTTATTTCACAGCCAATAAGTCATTGAAATAATGTGTATTTTTTAGAGAAATCTTCTTATATAATTAGGCAGAAAATCTCACCTGCCATAGTTTTCAAAACAGCATAATTTCACTCTTCTCAATGCTTAATCAGTTGTATTACACAACCTTTGAGTATTTAGCTTTATCAATGACATGTACTTTAAAAATGTTTTAGAGATCCTACCAGTCTTTGAAAACATCCTTGTTCCTTGTTTCAGTTCCAGTTGTATGTATATTTTCTGCCTTGCACCTGATTATTCCAACAATTGAAGGATGGCCTTGGGAATCTAATTCTGGTATTGATAGATTTTGCTGGTTGTCTCCCCTTGTAGCTGATTTCTTCATTATTGTGTAAATTTAGATCATGAGCTCATGTTTAGCTAAACAGCTGACCTTGTAAGACGCTTAGGTGTGAACGCTCGTAAGCTTCAGCAGAAAGTCGGCAAAGATTTATTTGTGGCCCTCCAATGAGTTGCCCGCGAGAACGCCGTTTTCTACAAGTGTTGGTCCAATACTCCCTCAAGAGGCCGGGGACTCCGACAGGGCTGCTTGGCGGCCCACATCTGGGGCAGGGGAAGTGGGCGGCCTGTGGCCCAGGCAGAAGCCTCTCTATATGTGTCCCAGGGACCCATCTGCCTGCGAACTTCGGTCACCTGGGAAGAAGCTACGATGCCCAGACCTATGGTTAGCTGTGCAGCGAGGTGTACTGCGCGGACAGGTTCCACACACACTTCAAGTAAGAGGTCGGCCTGAGTGGAAAGGTGAGAGTTTGGGCAGCTGTGCAGACAAAGAAGGCGCCCTTTGGCCTGGGCATAAATGCTTGTGACACCCCACTGGACCTGCCGGGCTCTGAGGGCCCTGCCCTGGGCCCCCTGCTCCCCTGCCCTTTGTTCAGTCACAGCAGAGATCGCCACACCCACTCCCTCAGTGAGGGCAGTGTTCCAACCTCCCTCAGCCCCGCCCACTCTCCGGAGGTTACCATGGACTACAGATGCTGCATCCTGAGGCCAGGGCGTTCCGAGAATGCCAAGGGCAGACATGATGACCTTAAATGATTTCGTGCTGTGTCAGGTTTGGTAAACTTTAGGAGCTAGGAAATGGTCCACTTTACAGAAATGTTCAAATTTACTGGCATTTCTTATATTCTCTGCTATAACATTGTCCTGATTCTTTCTGTATATTCTTTACTTATGTTTTTGTTTTCCTTAATCAAAGTGTGTATTTTCAATCTTTTCAAAGAAGATTCTTTGGACTTACTAAATCACCTCAATTTTATACGTTTTCTGTTGTATTAAGTTCTGCTCATATCTTTATTTATCTTTTTTCTATGTTCTCAGGGTTTAGTGTTTTGATCTTCTGATGTCAATTAAAACACTTGGCTATTCATTTTAATAAATATTTTACTTATAAAGATTTGAACTTTTGAAGATTCCAGCTTACTTTTAAGTTTCTAAGGGTCAGGTCCTCTCCATTGTTGCTGGCCTAAGGTTTAGTTCACCATATAGCAATGTATATATTGACCTATTTTCCCCTCGACTTTCTGTGATTCCCTACATCTCACCTTTCTTTGCAGACAAGCCATTTGAAATACCCTTAACTTATTTCACAGCCAATAAGTCATTGAAATAATGTGTATTTTTTAGAGAAATCTTCTTATATAATTAGGCAGAAAATCTCACCTGCCATAGTTTTCAAAACAGCATAATTTCACTCTTCTCAATGCTTAATCTGTTGTATTACACAACCTTTGAATATTTAGCTTTATCAATGACATGTACTTTAAAAATGTTTTAGAGATCCTACCAGTCTTTGAAAACATCCTTGTTCCTTGTTTCAGTTCCAGTTGTATGTATATTTTCTGCCTTGCACCTGATTATTCCAACAATTGAAGGATGGCCTAGGGAATCTAATTCTGGTATTGATAGATTTTGCTGGTTGTCTCCCCTTGTAGCTGATTTCTTCATTATTTTGTAAATTTAGATCATGAGCTCATGTTTAGCTAAACAGCTGACCTTGTAAGACGCTTAGGTGTGAACGCTCGTAAGCTTCAGCAGAAAGTCGGCAAAGATTTATTTGTGGCCCTCCAATGAGTTGCCCGCGAGAACGCCGTTTTCTACAAGTGTTGGTCCAATACTCCCTCAAGAGGCCGGGGACTCCGACAGGGCTGCTTGGCGGCCCACATCTGGGGCAGGGGAAGTGGGCGGCCTGTGGCCCAGGCAGAAGCCTCTCTATATGTGTCCCAGGGACCCATCTGCCTGCGAACTTCGGTCACCTGGGAAGAAGCTACGATGCCCAGACCTATGGTTAGCTGTGCAGCGAGGTGTACTGCGCGGACAGGTTCCACACACACTTCAAGTAAGAGGTCGGCCTGAGTGGAAAGGTGAGAGTTTGGGCAGCTGTGCAGACAAAGAAGGCGCCCTTTGGCCTGGGCATAAATGCTTGTGACACCCCACTGGACCTGCCGGGCTCTGAGGGCCCTGCCCTGGGCCCCCTGCTCCCCTGCCCTTTGTTCAGTCACAGCAGAGATCGCCACACCCACTCCCTCAGTGAGGGCAGTGTTCCAACCTCCCTCAGCCCCGCCCACTCTCCAGAGGTTACCATGGACTACAGATGCTGCATCCTGAGGCCAGGGCGTTCCGAGAATGCCAAGGGCAGACATGATGACCTTAAATGATTTCGTGCTGTGTCAGGTTTGGTAAACTTTAGGAGCTAGGAAATGGTCCACTTTACAGAAATGTTCAAATTTACTGGCATTTCTTATATTCTCTGCTATAACATTGTCCTGATTCTTTCTGTATATTCTTTACTTATGTTTTTGTTTTCCTTAATCAAAGTGTGTCTTTTCAATCTTTTCAAAGAAGATTCTTTGGACTTACTAAATCACCTCAATTTTATACGTTTTCCGTTGTATTAAGTTCTGCTCATATCTTTATTTATCTTTTTTCTATGTTCTCAGGGTTTATTGTTTTGATCTTCTGATGTCAATTAAAACACTTGGTTATTCATTTTAATAAATATTTTACTTATAAAGATTTGAACTTTTGAAGATTCCAGCTTACTTGTACGTTTCTAAGGGTCAGGTCTTCTCCATTGTTGCTGGCCTAAGGTTTAGTTCACCATATAGCAATGTATATATTGACCTATTTTCCCCTCGACTTTCTGTGCTTCCCTACATCTCACCTTTCTTTGCAGACAAGCCATTTGAAATACCCTTAACTTATTTCACAGCCAATAAGTCATTGAAATAATGTGTATTTTTTAGAGAAATCTTCTTATATAATTAGGCAGAAAATCTCACCTGCCATAGTTTTCAAAACAGCATAATTTCACTCTTCTAAATGCTTAATCTGTTGTATTACACAACCTTTGAATATTTAGCTTTATCAATGACATGTACTTTAAAAATGTTTTAGAGATCCTACCAGTCTTTGAAAACATCCTTGTTCCTTGTTTCAGTTCCAGTTTTATGGATATATTCTGCCTTGCACCTGATTATTCCAACAATTGATGGATGGCCTTGGGAATCTAATTCTGGTATTGATAGTTTTTGCTGGTTGTCTCCACTTGTAGCTGATTTCTTCATTATTGTGTAAATTTAGATCATGAGCTCATGTTTAGCTAAACAGCTGACCTTGTAAGACGCTTAGGTGTGAATGCTCGTAAGCTTCAGCAGAAAGTCGGCAAAGATTTATTTGTGTCCCTCCAATGAGTTGCCCGCGAGAACCCCGTTTTCTACAAGTGTGGGTCCAATACTCCCTCAAGAGGCAGCGGAATCCGACAGGGCTGCTTGGCGGCCCCCAATCTGGAGCAGGGTCAGTGGGCGGCCTGTGGCCCAGGCAGAAGCCTCTGTGCATGTGTCCCAGGGACCCATCTGCCTGCGAACTTCTGTCACCTGGCAGGAAGCTACGATGCCCAGACCTATGGTTAGCTGTGCAGCGAGGTGTACTGCGCGGACAGGTTCCACACACACTTCAAGTAAGAGGTCGGCCTGAGTGGAAAGGTGAGAGTTTGGGCAGCTGTGCAGACAAAGAAGGCGCCCTTTGGCCTGGGCCTAAATGCTTGTGACACCCCACTGGACCTGCCGGGCTCTGAGGGCCCTGCCCTGGGCCCCCTGCTCCCCTGCCCTTTGTTCAGTCACAACAGAGATCGCCACACCCACTCCCTCAGTGAGGGCAGTGTTCCAACCTCCCTCAGCCCCGCCCCCTCTCCGCAGGTTACCATGGACTACAGAGGCTGCATTCTGAGGCCAGGGCGTTCCGAGAATGCCAAGGGCAGACATGATGACCTTAAATCATTTCCTCTTGTGTCAGGTTTGGTAAACTTTAGGAGCTAGGAAATGGTCCACTTTACAGAAATGTTCAAATTTACTGGCATTTCTTATATTCTCTGCTATAACATTGTCCTGATTCTTTCTGTATATTCTTTACTTATGTTTTTGTTTTCCTTAATCAAAGTGTGTCTTTTCAATCTTTTCAAAGAAGATTCTTTGGACTTACTAAATCACCTCAATTTTATACGTTTTCTGTTGTATTAAGTTCTGCTCATATCTTTATTTATCTTTTTTCTATGTTCTCAGGGTTTATTGTTTTGATCTTCTGATGTCAATTAAAACACTTGGTTATTCATTTTAATAAATATTTTACTTATAAAGATTTGAACTTTTGAAGATTCCAGCTTACTTGTAAGTTTCTAAGGGTCAGGTCTTCTCCATTGTTGCTGGCCTAAGGTTTAGTTTACCATGTAGCAATGTATATATTGACCTATTTTCCCCTCGACTTTCTGTGATTCCCTACATCTCACCTTTCTTTGCAGACAAGCCATTTGAAATACCCTTAACTTATTTCACAGCCAATAAGTCATTGAAATAATGTTTATTTTTTAGAGAAATCTTCTTATATAATTAGGCAGAAAATCTCACCTGCCATAGTTTTCAAAACAGCATAATTTCACTCTTCTCAATGATTAATCTGTTGTATTACACAAACTTTGAGTATTTAGCTTTATCAATGACATGTACTTTAAAAATATATTAGAGATCCTACCAGTCTTAGAAAACATACTTCTTCCTTGTTTCATTTCCAGTTTTATGGATACTTTCTGCCTTGCACCTGATTATTCCAACAATTGATGGATGGCCTTGGGAATCTAATTCTGGTATTGATAGTTTTTGCTGATTGTCTCCCCTTGTAGCTGATTTCTTCATTATTGTGTAAATTTAGATCATGAGCTCATGTTTAGCTAAACAGCTGACCTTGTAAGACGCTTAGGTGTGAACGCTCGTAAGCTTCAGCAGAAAGTCGGCAAAGATTTATTTGTGTCCCTCCAATGAGTTGCCCGTGAGAACGCCGTTTTCTACAAGTGTTGGTCCAATACTCCCTCAAGAGGCAGGGGATTCCGACAGGGCTGCTTGGCGGCCCGCGATGTGGGGCAGGGGCAGTGGGTGGCCTGTGGCCCAGGCAGAAGCCTCTCTGCATGTGTCCCAGGGACACATCTGCCTGCGAACTTCGGTCACCTGGCAGGAAGCTACGATGCCCAGACCTATGGTTATCTGTGCAGCGAGGTGTACTGCGCGGACAGGTTCCACACACACTTCAAGTAAGAGGTCGGCCTGAGTGGAAAGGTGAGAGTTTGGGCAGCTGTGCAGACAAAGAAGGCGCCCTTTGGCCTGGGCCTAAATGCTTGTGACACCCCACTGGACCTGCCGGGCTCTGAGGGCCCTGCCCTGGGACCCCTGCTCCCCTGCCCTTTGTTCAGTCACAGCAGAGATGGCCACACCCACTCCCTCAGTGAGGGCAGTGTTCCAACCTCCCTCAGCCCCGCCCCCTCTCCGCAGGTTACCATGGACTACAGATGCTGCATTCTGAGGCCAGGGCGTTCCGAGAATGCCAAGGGCAGACATGATGACCTTAAATGATTTCCTCTTGTGTCAGGTTTGGTAAACTTTAGGAGCTAGGAAATGGTCCACTTTACAGAAATGTTCAAATTTACTGGCATTTCTTATATTCTCTGCTATAACATTGTCCTGATTCTTTCTGTATATTCTTTACTTATGTTTTTGTTTTCCTTAATCAAAGTGTGTCTTTTCAATCTTTTCAAAGAAGATTCTTTGGACTTACTAAATCACCTCAATTTTATACGTTTTCTGTTGTATTAAGTTCTGCTCATATCTTTATTTATCTTTTTTCTATGTTCTCAGGGTTTATTGTTTTGATCTTCTGATGTCAATTAAAACACTTGGTTATTCATTTTAATAAATATTTTACTTATAAAGATTTGAACTTTTGAAGATTCCAGCTTACTTGGAAGTTTCTAAGGCTCAGGTCCTCTCCATTGTTGCTGGCCTAAGGTTTAGTTCACCATATAGCAATGTATATATTGACCTATTTTCCCCTCGACTTTCTGTGATTCCCTACATCTCACCTTTCTGTGCAGACAAGCCATTTGAAATACCCTTAACTTATATCACAGCCAATACGTCATTGAAATAATGTGTATTAGTTAGAGAAATCTTCTTATATAATTAGGCAGAAAATCTCACCTGCCATAGTTTTCAAAACAGCATAATTTCACTCTTCTCAATGCTTAATCTGTTGTATTACACAACCTTTGAGTATTTAGCTTTATCAATGACATATACTTTAAAAATGTTTTAGAGATCCTACCAGTCTTGAAAACATCCTTGTTCCTTGTTTCAGTTCCAGTTTTATGGATATTTTCTGATTTGCACCTGATTATTCCAACAATTGATGGATGGCCTTGGGAATCTAATTCTGGTATTGATAGTTTTGCTGATTGTCTCCCCTTGTAGCTGATTTCTTCATTATTGTGTAAATTTAGATCATGAGCTCATGTTTAGCTAAACAGCTGACCTTGTAAGACGCTTAGGTGTGAACGCTCGTAAGCTTCAGCAGAAAGTCGGCAAAGATTTATTTGTGTCCCTCCAATGAGTTGCCCGCGAGAACGCCGTTTTCTACAAGTGTTGGTCCAATACTCCCTCAAGAGGCAGGGGTCTCCGACAGGGCTGCTTGGCGGCCCCCGATCCGGGGCAGGGTCAGTGGGCGGCCTGTGGCCCAGGCAGAAGCCTCTCTGCATGTGTCCCAGGGACAGATCTGCCTGCGAACTTCAGTCACCTGGCAGGAAGCTACGATGCCCAGACCTATGGTTAGCTGTGCAGTGAGGTGTACTGCGCGGACAGGTTCCACACACACTTCAAGTAAGAGGGCGGCCTGAGTGGAAAGGTGAGAGTTTGGGCAGCTGTGCAGACAAAGAAGGCGCCCTTTGGCCTGGGCCTAAATGCTTGTGACACCCCACTGGACCTGCCGGGCTCTGAGGGCCCTGCCCTGGGCCCCCTGCTCCCCTGCCCTTTGTTCAGTCACAGCAGAGATCGCCACACCCACTCCCTCAGTGAGGGCAGTGTTCCAACCTCCCTCAGCCCCGCCCCCTCTCCGCAGGTTACCATGGACTACAGAGGATGCATTCTGAGGCCAGGGCGTTCCGAGAATGCCCAGGGCAGACATGATGACCTTAAATGATTTCCTCTTGTGTCAGGTTTGGTAAACTTTAGGAGCTAGGAAATGGTCCAATTTACAGAAATGTTCAAATTTACTGGCATTTCTTATATTCTCTGCTATAACATTGTCCTGATTCTTTCTGTATATTCTTTAGTTATGTTTTTGTTTTCCTTAATCAAAGTGTGTCTTTTCAATCTTTTCAAAGAAGATTCTTTGGACTTACTAAATCACCTCAATTTTATACGTGTTCTGTTGTATTAAGTTCTGCTCATATCTTTATTTATCTTTTTTCTATGTTCTCAGGGTTTATTGTTTTGATCTTCTGATGTCAATTAAAACACTTGGTTATTCATTTTAATAAATATTTTACTTATAAAGATTTGAACTTTTGAAGATTCCAGCTTACTTGGAAGTTTCTAAGGGTCAGGTCCTCTCCATTGTTGCTGGCCTAAGGTTTAGTTCACCATGTAGCAATGTATATATTGACCTATTTTCACTTCGACTTTCTGTGATTCCCTACATCTCACCTTTCTTTGCAGACAAGCCATTTGAAATACCCTTAACTTATTTCACAGCCAATAAGTCATTGAAATAATGTGTATTTTTTAGAGAAATCTTCTTATATAATTAGGCAGAAAATCTCACCTGCCATAGTTTTCAAAACAGCATAATTTCACTCTTCTCAATGATTAATCTGTTGTATTACACAACCTTTGAGTATTTAGCTTTATCAATGACATGTACTTTAAAAATATTTTAGAGATCCTACCAGTCTTTGAAAACATACTTCTTCCTTGTTTCAGTTCCAGTTTTATGGATACTTTCTGCCTTGCACCTGATTATTCCAACAATTGATGGATGGCCTTGGGAATCTAATTCTGGTATTGATAGATTTTGCTGATTGTCTCCCCTTGTAGCTGATTTCTTCATTATTGTGTAAATTTAGATCATGAGCTCATGTTTAGCTAAACAGCTGACCTTGTCAGACGCTTAGGTGTGAACGCTCGTAAGCTTCAGCAGAAAGTCGGCAAAGATTTATTTGTGTCCCTCCAATGAGTTGCCCGTGAGAACGCCGTTTTCTACAAGTGTTGGTCCAATACTCCCTCAAGAGGTCGGGGATTCCGACAGGGCTGCTTGGTGGCCCCCGATGTGGGGCAGGGGCAGTGGGTGGCCTGTGGCCCAGGCAGAATCCTCTCTGCATGTGTCCCAGAGACCCATCTGCCTGCGAACTTCGGTCACCTGGCAGGAAGCTACGATGCCCAGACCTATGGTTAGCTGTGCAGCGAGGTGTACTGCGCGGACAGGTTCCACACACACTTCAAGTAAGAGGTCGGCCTGAGTGGAAAGTTGAGAGTTTGGGCAGCTGTGCAGACAAAGAAGGCGCCCTTTGGCCTGGGCCTAAATGCTTGTGACACCCCACTGGACCTGCCGGGCTCTGAGGGCCCTGCCCTGGGCCCCCTGCTCCCCTGCCCTTTGTTCAGTCACAGCAGAGATGGCCACACCCACTCCCTCAGTGAGGGCAGTGTTCCAACCTCCCTCAACCTGGCCCCCTCTCCGCAGGTTACCATGGACTACAGATGCTGCATTCTGAGGCCAGGGCGTTCCGAGAATGCCAAGGGCAGACATGATGACCTTAAATGATTTCCTCTTGTGTCAGGTTTGGTAAACTTTAGGAGCTAGGAAATGGTCCACTTTACAGAAATGTTCAAATTTACTGGCATTTCTTATATTCTCTGCTATAACATTGTCCTGATTCTTTCTGTATATTCTTTACTTATGTTTTTGTTTTCCTTAATCAAAGTGTGTCTTTTCAATCTTTTCAAAGAAGATTCTTTGGACTTACTAAATCACCTCAATTTTATACGTTTTCTGTTGTATTAAGTTCTGCTCATATCTTTATTTATCTTTTTTCTATGTTCTCAGGGTTTATTGTTTTGATCTTCTGATGTCAATTAAAACACTTGGTTATTCATTTTAATAAATATTTTACTTATAAAGATTTGAACTTTTGAAGATTCCAGCTTACTTTTAAGTTTCTAAGGGTCAGGTCCTCTCCATTGTTGCTGGCCTAAGGTTTAGTTCACCATATAGCAATGTATATATTCACCTATTTTCCCCTCGACTTTCTGTGATTCCCTACATCTCACCTTTCTTTGCAGACAAGCCATTTGAAATACCCTTAACTTATTTCACAGCCAATAAGTCATTGAAATAATGTGTATTTTTTAGAGAAATCTTCTTCTATAATTAGGCAGAAAATCTCACCTGCCATAGTTTTCAAAACAGCATAATTTCACTCTTCTCAATGCTTTATCTGTTATATTACACAACATTTGAGTATTTAGATTTATCAATCACACGTACTTTAAAAATGTTTTAGAGATCCTACCAGTCTTTGAAAACATCCTTGTTCCTTGTTTCAGTTCCAGTTTTATGGATATTTTCTGCCTTGCACCTGCTTATTCAGACAATTGATGGATGGCCTTGGGAATCTAATTCTGGTATTGATAGTTTTTGCTGATTGTCTCCCCTTGTAGCTGATTTCTTCATTATTGTGTAAATTTAGATCATGAGCTCATGTTTAGCTAAACAGCTGAGCTTGTAAGATGCTAAGGTGTGAACGCTCGTAAGCATCAGCAGAAAGTCGTGTAAGATTTATTTGTGTCCCTCCAATGAGTTGCCCGCGAGAACGCCGTTTTCTACAAGTGTTGGTCCAATACTCCCTCAAGAGGCAGGGGACTCCGACAGGGCTGCTTGGCGGCCCCCGATCTGGGGCAGGAGCAGTGGGCGGCCTGTGGCCCAGGCAGAAGCCTCTCTGCATGTGTCCCTGGGACCCATCTGCCTGCGAACTTCGGTCACCTGGCAGGAAGCTACGATGCCCAGACCTATGGTTAGCTGTGCAGCGAGGTGTTCTGCGTGGACAGGTTCCACACACACTTCAAGTAAGAGGTCGGCCTGAGTGGAAAGGTGAGAGTTTGGGCAGATGTGCAGACAAAGAAGGCGCCCTTTGGTCTGGGCCTAAATGCTTGTGACACCCCACTGGACCTGCCGGGCCCTGCGGGCCCGGCCCTGGGCCCCCTACTCCCCTGCCCTTTGTTCAGTCACAGCAGACATGGCCACACCCACTCCCTCAGTGAGGGCAGTGTTCCAACCTCCCTCAGCCCCGCCCCCTCTCCGCAGTTTACCATGGACTACAGAGGCTGCAATCTGAGGCCAGTGCGTTCCGAGAATGCCAAGGGCAGACATGATGACCTTAAATGATTTCCACTTGTGTCAGGTTTGGTAAACTTTAGGAGCTAGGAAAAGGTCCACTTTACAGAAATGTTCAAATTTACTGACATTTCTTATATTCTCTGATATAACATTGTCCTGATTCTTTCTGTATATTCTTTACTTATGTTTTTGTTTTCCTTAAAGGGTGTTTTTTCAATCTTTTCAAAGAAGATTCTTTGGACTTACTAAATCACCTCAATTTTATACGTTTTCTGTTGTATTCAGTTCTGCTCATATCTTTATGTATCCTTTTTCTATGTTCTCAGGGTTTATTGTTTTGATCTTCTGATGTCAATTAAAACACTTGGTTATTCATTTTAATAAATATTTTACTTATAAAGATTTGAACTTTTGAAGATTCCAGCTTACTTGTAAGTTTCTAAGGGTCAGGTCCTCTCCATTGTTGCTGGCCTAAGGTTTAGTTCACCATATAGCAATGTATATATTGACCTATTTTCCCCTCGACTTTCGGTGATTCCCTACATCTCACCTTTCTTTGCAGACAAGCCATTTGAAATACCCTTAACTTATTTCACAGCCAATAAGTCATTGAAATAATGTGTATTTTTTAGAGAAATCTTCTTCTATAATTAGGCAGAAAATCTCACCTGCCATAGTTTTCAAAACAGCATAATTTCACTCTTCTCAATGCTTAATCTGTTGTATTACACAACCTTTGAGTATTTAGCTTTATCAATGACATGTACTTTAAAAATGTTTTAGAGATCCTACCAGTCTTGAAAACATCCTTGTTCCTTGTTTCAGTTCCAGTTTTATGTATATTTTCTGCCTTGCACCTGATTATTCCAACAATTGATGGATGGCCTTGGGAATCTAATTCTGGTATTGATAGTTTTGCTGATTGTCTCCCCTTGTAGCTGATTTCTTCATTATTGTGTAAATTTAGATCATGAGCTCATGTTTAGCTAAACAGCTGACCTTGTAAGACGCTTAGGTGTGAACGCTCGTAAGCTTCAGCAGAAAGTCGGCAAAGATTTATTTGTGTCCCTCCAATGAGTTGCCCGCGAGAACGCCGTTTTCTACAAGTGTTGGTCCAATACTCCCTCAAGAGGCAGGGGACTCCGACAGGGCTGCTTGGCGGCCCCCGATCCGGGGCAGGGTCAGTGGGCGGCCTGTGGCCCAGGCAGAAGCCTCTCTGCATGTGTCCCAGGGACCCATCTGCCTGCGAACTTCAGTCACCTGGCAGGAAGCTACGATGCCCAGACCTATGGTTAGCTGTGCAGTGAGGTGTACTGCGCGGACAGGTTCCACACACACTTCAAGTAAGAGGGCCGCCTGAGTGGAAAGGTGAGAGTTTGGGCAGCTGTGCAGACAAAGAAGGCGCCCTTTGGCCTGGGCCTAAATGCTTGTGACACCCCACTGGACCTGCCGGGCTCTGAGGGCCCTGCCCTGGGCCCCCTGCTCCCCTGCCCTTTGTTCAGTCACAGCAGAGATCGCGACACCCACTCCCTCAGTGAGGGCAGTGTTCCACCCTCCCTCAGCCCCGCCCCCTCTCCACAGGTTACCATGGACTACAGAGGCTGCATTCTGAGGCCAGGGCGTTCCGAGAATGCCAAGGGCAGACATGATGACCTTAAATGATTTCCTCTTGTGTCAGGTTTGGTAAACTTTAGGAGCTAGGAAATGGTCCAATTTACAGAAATGTTCAAATTTACTGGCATTTCTTATATTCTCTGCTATAACATTGTCCTGATTCTTTCTGTATATTCTTTAGTTATGTTTTTGTTTTCCTTAATCAAAGTGTGTCTTTTCAATCTTTTCAAAGAAGATTCTTTGGACTTACTAAATCACCTCAATTTTATACGTGTTCTGTTGTATTAAGTTCTGCTCATATCTTTATTTATCTTTTTTCTATGTTCTCAGGGTTTATTGTTTTGATCTTCTGATGTCAATTAAAACACTTGGTTATTCATTTTAATAAATATTTTACTTATAAATATTTGAACTTTTGAAGATTCCAGCTTACTTGGAAGTTTCTAAGGGTCAGGTCCTCTCCATTGTTGCTGGCCTAAGGTTTAGTTCACCATGTAGCAATGTATATATTGACCTATTTTCACCTCGACTTTCTGTGATTCCCTACATCTCACCTTTCTTTGCAGACAAGCCATTTGAAATACCCTTAACTTATTTCACAGCCAATAAGTCATTGAAATAATGTGTATTTTTTAGAGAAATCTTCTTATATAATTAGGCAGAAAATCTCACCTGCCATAGTTTTCAAAACAGCATAATTTCACTCTTCTCAATGATTAATCTGTTGTATTACACAACCTTTGAGTATTTAGCTTTATCAATGACATGTACTTTAAAAATATTTTAGAGATCCTACCAGTCTTTGAAAACATACTTCTTCCTTGTTTCAGTTCCAGTTTTATGGATACTTTCTGCCTTGCACCTGATTATTCCAACAATTGATGGATGGCCTTGGGAATCTAATTCTGGTATTGATAGATTTTGCTGATTGTCTCCCCTTGTAGCTGATTTCTTCATTATTGTGTAAATTTAGATCATGAGCTCATGTTTAGCTAAACAGCTGACCTTGTCAGATGCTTAGGTGTGAACGCTCGTAAGCTTCAGCAGAAAGTCGGCAAAGATTTATTTGTGTCCCTCCAATGAGTTGCCCGTGAGAACGCCGTTTTCTACAAGTGTTGGTCCAATACTCCCTCAAGAGGCCGGGGATTCCGACAGGGCTGCTTGGTGGCCCCCGATGTGGGGCAGGGGCAGTGGGTGGCCTGTGGCCCAGGCAGAATCCTCTCTGCATGTGTCCCAGAGACCCATCTGCCTGCGAACTTCGGTCACCTGGCAGGAAGCTACGATGCCCAGACCTATGGTTAGCTGTGCAGCGAGGTGTACTGCGTGGACAGGTTCCACACACACTTCAAGTAAGAGGTCGGCCTGAGTGGAAAGTTGAGAGTTTGGGCAGCTGTGCAGACAAAGAAGGCGCCCTTTGGACTGGGCCTAAATGCTTGTGACACCCCACTGGACCTGCCGGGCTCTGAGGGCCCTGCCCTGGGCCCCCTGCTTCCCTGCCCTTTGTTCAGTCACAGCAGAGATGGCCACACCCACTCCCTCAGTGAGGGCAGTGTTCCAACCTCCCTCAACCTGGCCCCCTCTCCGCAGGTTACCATGGACTACAGATGCTGCATTCTGAGGCCAGGGCGTTCCGAGAATGCCAAGGGCAGACATGATGACCTTAAATGATTTCCTCTTGTGTCAGGTTTGGTAAACTTTAGGAGCTAGGAAATGGTCCACTTTACAGAAATGTTCAAATTTACTGGCATTTCTTATATTCTCTGCTATAACATTGTCCTGATTCTTTCTGTATATTCTTTACTTATGTTTTTGTTTTCCTTAAAGGGTGTCTTTTCAATCTTTTCAAAGAAGATTCTTTGCACTTACTAAATCACCTCAATTTTACACGTTTTCTATTGTATTAAGTTCTGCTCATATCTTTATGTATCCTTTTTCTATGTTCTCAGGGTTTATTGTTTTGATCTTCTGATGTCAATTAAAACACTTGGTTATTCATTTTAATAAATATTTTACTTATAAAGATTTGAACTTTTGAAGATTCCAGCTTACTTGTAAGTTTCTAAGGTTCAGGTCCTCTCCATTGTTGCTGGCCTAAGGTTTAGTTCACCATATAGCAATGTATATATTGACCTATTTTCCCCTCGACTTTCGGTGATTCCCTACATCTCACCTTTCTTTGCAGACAAGCCATTTGAAATACCCTTAACTTATTTCACAGCCAATAAGTCATTGAAATAATGTGTATTTTTTAGAGAAATCTTCTTCTATAATTAGGCAGAAAATCTCACCTGCCATAGTTTTCAAAACAGCATAATTTCACTCTTCTCAATGCTTAATCTGTTGTATTATACAACCTTTGAGTATTTAGCTTTATCAATGACATGTACTTTAAAAATGTTTTAGAGATCCTACCAGTCTTTGAAAACACCCTTGTTCCTTGTTTCAGTTCCAGTTTTATGGATATTTTCTGCCTTGCACCTGATTATTCCAACAATTGATGGATGGCCTTGGGAATCTAATTCTGGTATTGATAGTTTTTGCTGGTTGTCTCCCCTTGTAGGTGATTTCTTCATTATTGTGTAAATTTAGATCATGAGCTCATGTTTAGCTAAACAGATGACCTTGTAAGACGCTTAGCTGTGAACACTCGTAAGCTTCAGCAGAAAGTCGGCAAAGATTTATATGTGTCCCTCCAATGAGTTGCCCGCGAGAACGCCGTTTTCTATAAATGTTAGTCCAATACTCCCTCAAGAGGCAGGGGACTCCGACAGGGCTGCTTGGGGACCCCCGATCTGGGGCAGGGGCTGTGGGCGGCCTGTGGCCCAGGCAGAAGCCTCTCTGCATGTGTCATTGGGACCCATCTCCTGCGAAGTTTGGTCACCTGGCAGGAAGCTACGATGCCCAGAACTATGGTTAGCTGTGCAGCGAGGTGTACTGCGCGGACAGGTTCCACACACACTTCAAGTAAGAGGTCGGCCTGAGTGGAAAGTTGAGAGTTTGTGCAGCTGTGCAGACAAAGAAGGCACCCTTTGGCCTGGGCCTAAATGCTTGTGACACCCCACTGGACCTGCCGGGCTCTGAGGGCCCTGCCCTGGGCCCCCTGCTTCCCTGCCCTTTGTTCAGTCACAGCAGAGATGGCCACACCCACTCCCTCAGTGAGGGCAGTGTTCCAACCTCCCTCAAACTGGCCCCCTCTCCGCAGGTTACCATGGACTACAGATGCTGCATTCTGAGGCCAGGGCGTTCCGAGAATGCCAAGGGCAGACATGATGACCTTAAATGATTTCCTCTTGTGTCAGGTTTGGTAAACTTTAGGAGCTAGGACATGGTCCACTTTACAGAAATGTTCAAATTTACTGGCATTTCTTATATTCTCTGCTATAACATTGTCCTGATTCTTTCTGTATATTCTTTAGTTATGTTTTTGTTTTCCTTAATCAAAGTGTGTCTTTTCAATCTTTTCAAAGAAGATTCTTTGGACTTACTAAATCACCTCAATTTTATACGTGTTCTGTTGTATTAAGTTCTGCTCATATCTTTATTTATCATTTTTTCTATGTTCTCAGGGTTTATTGTTTTGATCTTCTGATGTCAATTAAAACACTCGGTTATTCATTTTAATAAATATTTTACTTATAATGATTTGAACTTTTGAAGATTCCAGCTTACTTGTAAGTTTCTAAGGGTCAGGTCCTCTCCATTGTTGCTGGCCTAAGGTTTAGTTCACCATATAGCAATGTATATATTCACCTACTTTCCCCTCGACTTTCTGTGATTCCCTACATCTCACCTTTCTTTGCAGACAAGCCATTTGAAATACCCTTAACTTATTTCACAGCCAATAAGTCATTGAAATAATGTGTATTTTTTAGAGAAATCTTCTTATATAATTAGGCAGAAAATCTCACCTGCCATAGTTTTCAAAACAGCATAATTTCACTCTTCTCAATGCTTAATCTGTTATATTACACAACATTTGAGTATTTGGATTTATCAATGACATGTACTTTAAAAATGTTTTAGAGATCCTACCAGTCTTTGAAAACATCCTTGTTCCTTGTTTCAGTTCCAGTTTTATGGATATTTTCTGCCTTGCACCTGCTTATTCAGACAATTGATGGATGGCCTTGGGAATCTAATTCTGGTATTGATAGTTTTTGCTGATTGTCTCCCCTTGTAGCTGATTTCTTCATTATTGTGTAAATTTAGATCATGAGCTCATGTTTAGCTAAACAGCTGAGCTTGTAAGATGCTAAGGTGTGAACGCTCGTAAGCATCAGCAGAAAGTCGGGTAAGATTTATTTGTGTCCCTCCAATGAGTTGCCCGCGAGAACGCCGTTTTCTACAAGTGTTAGTCCAATACTCCCTCAAGAGGCAGGGGACTCCGACAGGGCTGCTTGGCGGCCCCCGATCTGGGGCAGGGGCAGTGGGCGGCCTGTGGCCCAGGCAGAAGCCTCTCTGCATGTGTCCCTGGGACCCATCTGCCTGCGAACTTCGGTCACCTGGCAGGAAGCTACGATGCCCAGACCTATGGTTAGCTGTGCAGCGAGGTGTACTGCGTGGACAGGTTCCACACACACTTCAAGTAAGAGGTCGGCCTGAGTGGAAAGGTGAGAGTTTGGGCAGCTGTGCAGACAAAGAAGGCGCCCTTTGGACTGGGCCTAAATTCTTATGACACCCCACTGGACCTGCCGGGCCCTGAGGGCCCGGCCCTGGGACCCCTGCTCCCCTACCCTTTGTTCAGTCACAGCAGACATGGCCACACCCACTCCCTCAGTGAGGGCAGTGTTCCAACCTCCCTCAGCCCCGCCCCCTCTCCGCAGTT
The DNA here is from genome assembly GCF_964341445.2 of Mesoplodon mirus. Taxonomy (NCBI): domain Eukaryota; kingdom Metazoa; phylum Chordata; class Mammalia; order Artiodactyla; family Ziphiidae; genus Mesoplodon; species Mesoplodon mirus. The sequence goes on along the minus strand of NC_138976.1, from coordinate 189,958,666 downwards.
TACCATGGACTACAGAGGCTGCATTCTGAGGCCAGCGCGTTCCGAGAATGCCAAGGGCAGGCATGATGACCTTAAATGATTTCCTCTTGTGTCAGGTTTGGTAAACTTTAGGAGCTAGGAAATGGTCCACTTTACAGAAATGTTCAAATTTACTGGCATTTCTTATATTCTCTGATATAACATTGTCCTGATTCTTTCTGTATATTCTTTACTTATGTTTTTGTTTTCCTTAAAGGGTGTCTTTTCAATCTTTTCAAAGAAGATTCTTTGCACTTACTAAATCACCTCAATTTTATACGTTTTCTGTTGTATTAAGTTCTGCTCATATCTTTATGTATCCTTTTTCTATGTTCTCAGGGTTTATTGTTTTCATCTTCTGATGTCAATTAAAACACTTGGTTATTCATTTTAATAAATATTTTACTTATAAAGATTTGAACTTTTGAAGATTCCAGCTTACTTGTAAGTTTCTAAGGGTCAGGTCCTCTCCATTGTTGCTGGCCTAAGGTTTAGTTCACCATATAGCAATGTATATATTGACCTATTTTCCCCTCGACTTTCGGTGATTCCCTACATCTCACCTTTCTTTGCAGACAAGCCATTTGAAATACCCTTAACTTATTTCACAGCCAATAAGTCATTGAAATAATGTGTATTTTTTAGAGAAATCTTCTTATATAATTAGGCAGAAAATCTCACCTGCCATAGTTTTCAAAACAGCATAATTTCACTCTTCTCAATGCTTAATCTGTTGTATTACTCAACCTTTGAGTATTTAGCTTTATCAATGACATGTACTTTAAAAATGTTTTAGAGATTCTACCAGTCTTTGAAAACACCCTTGTTCCTTGTTTCAGTTCCAGTTTTATGGATATTTTCTGCCTTGCACCTGATTATTCCAACAATTGATGGATGGCCTTGGGAATCTAATTCTGGTATTGATAGTTTTTGCTGGTTGTCTCCCCTTGTAGGTGATTTCTTCATTATTGTGTAAATTTAGATCATGAGCTCATGTTTAGCTAAACAGATGACCTTGTAAGACGCTTAGCTGTGAACACTCGTAAGCTTCAGCAGAAAGTCGGCAAAGATTTATATGTGTCCCTCCAATGAGTTGCCCGCGAGAACGCCGTTTTCTATAAGTGTTAGTCCAATACTCCCTCAAGAGGCAGGGGACTCCGACAGGGCTGCTTGGGGACCCCCGATCTGGGGCAGGGGCAGTGGGCGGCCTGTGGCCCAGGCAGAAGCCTCTCTGCATGTGTCATTGGGACCCATCTGCCTGCGAAGTTTGGTCACCTGGCAGGAAGCTTCGATGCCCAGAACTATGGTTAGCTGTGCAGCGAGGTGTACTGCGCAGACAGGTTCCACACACACTTCAAGTAAGAGGTCGGCCTGAGTGGAAAGGTGAGAGTTTGGGCAGCTGTGCAGACAAAGAAGGCGCCCTTTGGCCTGGGCATAAATGCTTGTGACACCCCACTGGACATGCCGGGCTCTGAGGGCCCTGCCCTGGGCCCCCTGCTCCCCTGCCCTTTGTTCAGTCACAGCAGAGATGGACACACCCACTCCCTCAGTGAGGGCAGTGTTCCAACCTCCCTCAGCCCCGCCCCCTCTCCGCAGGTTACCATGGACTACAGAGGCTGCATTCTGAGGCCAGGGCGTTCCGAGAATGCCAAGGGCAGACATGATGACCTTAAATGATTTCCTCTTGTGTCAGGTTTGGTAAACTTTAGGAGCTAGGAAATGGTCCACTTTACAGAAATGTTCAAATTTACTGGCATTTCTTATATTCTCTGCTATAACATTGTCCTGATTCTTTCTGTATATTCTTTACTTATGTTTTTGTTTTCCTTAATCAAAGTGTGTCTTTTCAATCTTTTCAAAGAAGATTCTTTGGACTTACTAAATCACCTCAATTTTATACGTTTTCTGTTGTATTAAGTTCTGCTCATATCTTTATTTATCTTTTTTCTATGTTCTCAGGGTTTATTGTTTTGATCTTCTGATGTCAATTAAAACACTTGGTTATTCATTTTAATAAATATTTTACTTATAAAGATTTGAACTTTTGAAGATTCCAGCTTACTTGGAAGTTTCTAAGGGTCAGGTCCTCTCCATTGTTGCTGGCCTAAGGTTTAGTTCACCATGTAGCAATGTATATATTGACCTATTTTCACCTCGACTTTCTGTGATTCCCTACATCTCACCTTTCTTTGCAGACAAGCCATTTGAAATACCCTTAACTTATTTCACAGCCAATAAGTCATTGAAATAATGTGTATTTTTTAGAGAAATCTTCTTATATAATTAGGCAGAAAATCTCACCTGCCATAGTTTTCAAAACAGCATAATTTCACTCTTCTCAATGATTAATCTGTTGTATTACACAACCTTTGAGTATTTAGCTTTATCAATGACATGTACTTTAAAAATATTTTAGAGATCCTACCAGTCTTTGAACACATACTTCTTCCTTGTTTCAGTTCCAGTTTTATGGATACTTTCTGCCTTGCACCTGATTATTACAACAATTGATGGATGGCCTTGGGAATCTAATTCTGGTATTGATAGATTTTGCTGATTGTCTCCCCTTGTAACTGATTTCTTCATTATTGTGTAAATTTAGATCATGAGCTCATGTTTAGCTAAACAGCTGACCTTGTCAGACGCTTAGGTGTGAACGCTCGTAAGCTTCAGCAGAAAGTCGGCAAAGATTTATTTGTGTCCCTCCAATGAGTTGCCCGCGAGAACGCCGTTTTCTACAAGTGTTGGTCCAATACTCCCTCAAGAGGCCGGGGATTCCGACAGGGCTGCTTGGTGGCCCCCGATGTGGGGCAGGGGCAGTGGGTGGCCTGTGGCCCAGGCAGAATCCTCTCTGCATGTGTCCCAGAGACCCATCTGCCTGCGAACTTCGGTCACCTGGCAGGAAGCTACGATGCCCAGACCTATGGTTAGCTGTGCAGCGAGGTGTACTGCGTGGACAGGTTCCACACACACTTCAAGTAAGAGGTCGGCCTGAGTGGAAAGTTGAGAGTTTGGGCAGCTGTGCAGACAAAGAAGGCGCCCTTTGGCCTGGGCCTAAATGCTTGTGACACCCCACTGGACCTGCCGGGCTCTGAGGGCCCTGCCCTGGGCCCCCTGCTTCCCTGCCCTTTGTTCAGTCACAGCAGAGATGGCCACACCCACTCCCTCAGTGAGGGCAGTGTTCCAACCTCCCTCAACCTGGCCCCCTCTCCGCAGGTTACCATGGACTACAGATGCTGCATTCTGAGGCCAGGGCGTTCCGAGAATGCCAAGGGCAGACATGATGACCTTAAAAGATTTCCTCTTGTGTCAGGTTTGGTAAACTTTAGGAGCTAGGACATGGTCCACTTTACAGAAATGTTCAAATTTACTGGCATTTCTTATATTCTCTGCTATAACATTGTCCTGATTCTTTCTGTATATTCTTTACTTATGTTTTTGTTTTCCTTAATCAAAGTGTGTCTTTTGAATCTTTTCATAGAAGATTCTTTGGACTTACTAAATCACCTCAATTTTATACGTTTTCTGTTGTATTAAGTTCTGCTCATATCTTTATTTATCTTTTTTCTATGTTCTCAGGGTTTATTGTTTTGATCTTCTGATGTCAATTCAAACACTTGGTTATTCATTTTAATAAATATTTTACTTATAAAGATTTGAACTTTTGAAGATTCCAGCTTACTTTTAAGTTTCTAAGGGTCAGGTCCTCTCCATTGTTGCTGGCCTAAGGTTTAGTTCACCATATAGCAATGTATATATTCACCTACTTTCCCCTCGACTTTCTGTGATTCCCTACATCTCACCTTTCTTTGCAGACAAGCCATTTGAAATACCCTTAACTTATTTCACAGCCAATAAGTCATTGAAATAATGTGTATTTTTTAGAGAAATCTTCTTCTATAATTAGGCAGAAAATCTCACCTGCCATAGTTTTCAAAACAGCATAATTTCACTCTTCTCAATGCTTAATCTGTTATATTACACAACATTTGAGTATTTAGATTTATCAATGACATGTACTTTAAAAATGTTTTAGAGATCCTACCAGTCTTTGAAAACATCCTTGTTCCTTGTTTCAGTTCCAGTTTTATAGATATTTTCTGCCTTGCACCTGCTTATTCAGACAATTGATGGATGGCCTTGGGAATCTAATTCTGGTATTGATAGTTTTTGCTGATTGTCTCCCCTTGTAGCTGATTTCTTCATTATTGTGTAAATTTAGATCATGAGCTCATGTTTAGCTAAACAGCTGAGCTTGTAAGATGCTAAGGTGTGAACGCTCGTAAGCATCAGCAGAAAGTCGGGTAAGATTTATTTGTGTCCCTCCAATGAGTTGCCCGCGCGAACGCCTTTTTCTACAAGTGTTGGTCCAATACTCCCTCAAGAGGCAGGGGACTCCGACAGGGCTGCTTGGCGGCCCCCGATCTGGGGCAGGGGCAGTGGGCGGCCTGTGGCCCACGCAGAAGCCTCTCTGCATGTGTCCCTGGGACCCATCTGCCTGCGAACTTCGGTCACCTGGCAGGAAGCTACGATGCCCAGACCTATGGTTAGCTGTGCAGCGAGGTGTACTGCGTGGACAGGTTCCAAACACACTTCAAGTAAGAGGTCGGCCTGAGTGGAAAGGTGAGAGTTTGGGCAGCTGTGCAGACAAAGAAGGCGCCCTTTGGACTGGGCCTAAATACTTGTGACACCCCACTGGACCTGCCGGGCTCTGAGGGCCCGGCCCTGGGCCCCCTGCTCCCCTGCCCTTTGTTCAGTCACAGCAGACATGGCCACAACCACTCCCTCAGTGAGGGCAGTGTACCAACCTCCCTCAGCCCCGCCCCCTCTCCGCAGTTTACCATGGACTACAGAGGCTGCATTCTGAGGCCAGCGTGTTCCGAGAATGCCAAGGGCAGACATGATGACCTTAAATGATTTCCTCTTGTGTCAGGTTTGGTAAACTTTAGGAGCTAGGAAATGGTCCACTTTACAGAAATGTTCAAATTTACTGGCATTTCTTATATTCTCTGATATAACATTGTCCTGATTCTTTCTGTATATTCTTTACTTATTTTTTTGTTTTCCTTAAAGGGTGTCTTTTCAATCTTTTCAAAGAAGATTCTTTGGACTTACTAAATCACCTCAATTTTATACGTTTTCTGTTGTATTAAGTTCTGCTCATATCTTTATGTATCCTTTTTCTATGTTCTCAGGGTTTATTGTTTTCATCTTCTGATGTCAATTAAAACACTTGGTTATTCATTTTAATAAATATTTTACTTATAAAGATTTGAACTTTTGAAGATTCCAGCTTACTTGTAAGATTCTAAGGGTCAGGTCCTCTCCATTGTTGCTGGCCTAAGGTTTAGTTCACCATATAGCAATGTATATATTGACCTATTTTCCCCTCGACTTTCGGTGATTCCCTACATCTCACCTTTCTTTGCAGACAAGCCATTTGAAATACCCTTAACTTATTTCACAGCCAATAAGTCATTGAAATAATGTGTATTTTTTAGAGAAATCTTCTTCTATAATTAGGCAGAAAATCTCACCTGCCATAGTTTTCAAAACAGCATAATTTCACTCTTCTCAATGCTTAATCTGTTGTATTACACAACCTTTGAGTATTTAGATTTATCAATGACATGTACTTTAAAAATGTTTTAGAGATCCTACCAGTCTTTGAAAACACCCTTGTTCCTTGTTTCAGTTCCAGTTTTATGGATATTTTCTGCCTTGCACCTGATTATTCCAACAATTGATGGATGGCCTTGGGAATCTAATTCTGGTATTGATAGTTTTTGCTGGTTGTCTCCCCTTGTAGGTGATTTCTTCATTATTGTGTAAATTTAGATCATGAGCTCATGTTTAGCTAAACAGATGACCTTGTAAGACGCTTAGCTGTGAACACTCGTAAGCTTCAGCAGAAAGTCGGCAAAGATTTATATGTGTCCCTCCAATGAGTTGCCCGCGAGAATGCCGTTTTCTATAAGTGTTAGTCCAATACTCCCTCAAGAGGCAGGGGACTCCGACAGGGCTGCTTGGGGACCCCCGATCTGGGGAAGGGGCAGTGGGCGGCCTGTGGCCCAGGCAGAGGCCTCTCTGCATGTGTCATTGGGACCCATCTGCCTGCGAAGTTTGGTCACCTGGCAGGAAGCTACGATGCCCAGAACTATGGTTAGCTGTGCAGCGAGGTGTACTGCGCGGACAGGTTCCACACACACTTCAAGTAAGAGGTCGGCCTGAGTGGAAAGGTGAGAGTTTGGGCAGCTGTGCAGACAAAGAAGGCGCCCTTTGGCTTGGGCCTAAATGCTTGTGACACCCCACTGGACATGCCGGGCTCTGAGGGCCCTGCCCTGGGCCCCCTGCTCCCCTGCCCTTTGTTCAGTCACAGCAGAGATGGCCACACCCACTCCCTCAGTGAGGGCAGTGTTCCAACCTCCCTCAGCCCCGCCCCCTCTCCGCAGGTTACCATGGACTACAGAGGCTGCATTCTGAGGCCAGGGCGTTCCGAGAATGCCAAGGGCAGACATGAAGACCTTAAATGATTTCCTCTTGTGTCAGGTTTGGTAAACTTTAGGAGCTAGGAAATGGTCCACTTTACAGAAATGTTCAAATTTACTGGCATTTCTTATATTCTCTGCTATAACATTGTCCTGATTCTTTCTGTATATTCTTTACTTATGTTTTTGTTTTCCTTAATCAAAGTGTGTCTTTTCAATCTTTTCAAAGAAGATTCTTTGGACTTACTAAATCACCTCAATTTTATACGTGTTCTGTTGTATTAAGTTCTGCTCATATCTTTATTTATCTTTTTTCTATGTTCTCAGGGTTTATTGTTTTGATCTTCTGATGTCAATTAAAACACTTGGTTATTCATTTTAATAAATATTTTACTTATAAAGATTTGAACTTTTGAAGATTCCAGCTTACTTGGAAGTTTCTAAGGGTCAGGTCCTCTCCATTGTTGCTGGCCTAAGGTTTAGTTCACCATGTAGCAATGTATATATTGACCTATTTTCACCTCGACTTTCTGTGATTCCCTACATCTCACCTTTCTTTGCAGACAAGCCATTTGAAATACCCTTAACTTATTTCACAGCCAATAAGTCATTGAAATAATGTGTATTTTTTAGAGAAATCTTCTTATATAATTAGGCAGAAAATCTCACCTGCCATAGTTTTCAAAACAGCATAATTTCACTCTTCTCAATGATTAATCTGTTGTATTACACAACCTTTGAGTATTTAGCTTTATCAATGACATGTACTTTAAAAATATTTTAGAGATCCTACCAGTCTTTGAACACATACTTCTTCCTTGTTTCAGTTCCAGTTTTATGGATACTTTCTGCCTTGCACCTGATTATTCCAACAATTGATGGATGGCCTTGGGAATCTAATTCTGGTATTGATAGATTTTGCTGATTGTCTCCCCTTGTAGCTGATTTCTTCATTATTGTGTAAATTTAGATCATGAGCTCATGTTTAGCTAAACAGCTGACCTTGTCAGACGCTTAGGTGTGAACGCTCGTAAGCTTCAGCAGAAAGTCGGCAAAGATTTATTTGTGTCCCTCCAATGAGTTGCCCGCGAGAACGCCGTTTTCTACAAGTGTTGGTCCAATACTCCCTCAAGAGGCCGGGGATTCCGACAGGGCTGCTTGGTGGCCCCCGATGTGGGGCAGGGGCAGTGGGTGGCCTGTGGCCCAGGCAGAATCCTCTCTGCATGTGTCCCAGAGACCCATCTGCCTGCGAACTTCGGTCACCTGGCAGGAAGCTACGATGCCCAGACCTATGGTTAGCTGTGCAGCGAGGTGTACTGCGTGGACAGGTTCCACACACACTTCAAGTAAGAGGTCGGCCTGAGTGGAAAGTTGAGAGTTTGGGCAGCTGTGCAGACAAAGAAGGCGCCCTTTGGCCTGGGCCTAAATGCTTGTGACACCCCACTGGACCTGCCGGGCTCTGAGGGCCCTGCCCTGGGCCCCCTGCTTCCCTGCCCTTTGTTCAGTCACAGCAGAGATGGCCACACCCACTCCCTCAGTGAGGGCAGTGTTCCAACCTCCCTCAACCTGGCCCCCTCTCCGCAGGTTACCATGGACTACAGATGCTGCATTCTGAGGCCAGGGCGTTCCGAGAATGCCAAGGGCAGACATGATGACCTTAAAAGATTTCCTCTTGTGTCAGGTTTGGTAAACTTTAGGAGCTAGGACATGGTCCACTTTACAGAAATGTTCAAATTTACTGGCATTTCTTATATTCTCTGCTATAACATTGTCCTGATTCTTTCTGTATATTCTTTACTTATGTTTTTGTTTTCCTTAATCAAAGTGTGTCTTTTGAATCTTTTCAAAGAAGATTCTTTGGACTTACTAAATCACCTCAATTTTATACGTTTTCTGTTGTATTAAGTTCTGCTCATATCTTTATTTATCTTTTTTCTATGTTCTCAGGGTTTATTGTTTTGATCTTCTGATGTCAATTCAAACACTTGGTTATTCATTTTAATAAATATTTTACTTATAAAGATTTGAACTTTTGAAGATTCCAGCTTACTTTTAAGTTTCTAAGGGTCAGGTCCTCTCCATTGTTGCTGGCCTAAGGTTTAGTTCACCATATAGCAATGTATATATTCACCTACTTTCCCCTCGACTTTCTGTGATTCCCTACATCTCACCTTTCTTTGCAGACAAGCCATTTGAAATACCCTTAACTTATTTCACAGCCAATAAGTCATTGAAATAATGTGTATTTTTTAGAGAAATCTTCTTATATAATTAGGCAGAAAATCTCACCTGCCATAGTTTTCAAAACAGCATAATTTCACTCTTCTCAATGCTTAATCTGTTATATTACACAACATTTGAGTATTTAGATTTATCAATGACATGTACTTTAAAAATGTTTTAGAGATCCTACCAGTCTTTGAAAACATCCTTGTTCCTTGTTTCAGTTCCAGTTTTATGGATATTTTCTGCCTTGCACCTGCTTATTCAGACAATTGATGGATGGCCTTGGGAATCTAATTCTGGTATTGATAGTTTTTGCTGATTGTCTCCCCTTGTAGCTGATTTCTTCATTATTGTGTAAATTTAGATCATGAGCTCATGTTTAGCTAAACAGCTGAGCTTGTAAGATGCTAAGGTGTGAACGCTCGTAAGCATCAGCAGAAAGTCGGGTAAGATTTATTTGTGTCCCTCCAATGAGTTGCCCGCGCGAACGCCGTTTTCTACAAGTGTTGGTCCAATACTCCCTCAAGAGGCAGGGGACTCCGACAGGGCTGCTTGGCGGCCCCAGATCTGGGGCAGGGGCAGTGGGTGGCCTGTGGCCCACGCAGAAGCCTCTCTGCATGTGTCCCTGGGACCCATCTGCCTGCGAACTTCGGTCACCTGGCAGGAAGCTACGATGCCCAGACCTATGGTTAGCTGTGCAGCGAGGTGTACTGCGTGGACAGGTTCCAAACACACTTCAAGTAAGAGGTCGGCCTGAGTGGAAAGGTGAGAGTTTGGGCAGCTGTGCAGACAAAGAAGGCGCCCTTTGGACTGGGCCTAAATACTTGTGACACCCCACTGGACCTGCCGGGCTCTGAGGGCCCGGCCCTGGGCCCCCTGCTCCCCTGCCCTTTGTTCAGTCACAGCAGACATGGCCACAACCACTCCCTCAGTGAGGGCAGTGTACCAACCTCCCTCAGCCCCGCCCCCTCTCCGCAGTTTACCATGGACTACAGAGGCTGCATTCTGAGGCCAGCGTGTTCCGAGAATGCCAAGGGCAGACATGATGACCTTAAATGATTTCCTCTTGTGTCAGGTTTGGTAAACTTTAGGAGCTAGGAAATGGTCCACTTTACAGAAATGTTCAAATTTACTGGCATTTCTTATATTCTCTGATATAACATTGTCCTGATTCTTTCTGTATATTCTTTACTTATTTTTTTGTTTTCCTTAAAGGGTGTCTTTTCAATCTTTTCAAAGAAGATTCTTTGGACTTACTAAATCACCTCAATTTTATACGTTTTCTGTTGTATTAAGTTCTGCTCATATCTTTATGTATCCTTTTTCTATGTTCTCAGGGTTTATTGTTTTCATCTTCTGATGTCAATTAAAACACTTGGTTATTCATTTTAATAAATATTTTACTTATAAAGATTTGAACTTTTGAAGATTCCAGCTTACTTGTAAGATTCTAAGGGTCAGGTCCTCTCCATTGTTGCTGGCCTAAGGTTTAGTTCACCATATAGCAATGTATATATTGACCTATTTTCCCCTCGACTTTCGGTGATTCCCTACATCTCACCTTTCTTTGCAGACAAGCCATTTGAAATACCCTTAACTTATTTCACAGCCAATAAGTCATTGAAATAATGTGTATTTTTTAGAGAAATCTTCTTCTATAATTAGGCAGAAAATCTCACCTGCCATAGTTTTCAAAACAGCATAATTTCACTCTTCTCAATGCTTAATCTGTTGTATTACACAACCTTTGAGTATTTAGATTTATCAATGACATGTACTTTAAAAATGTTTTAGAGATCCTACCAGTCTTTGAAAACACCCTTGTTCCTTGTTTCAGTTCCAGTTTTATGGATATTTTCTGCCTTGCACCTGATTATTCCAACAATTGATGGATGGCCTTGGGAATCTAATTCTGGTATTGATAGTTTTTGCTGGTTGTCTCCCCTTGTAGGTGATTTCTTCATTATTGTGTAAATTTAGATCATGAGCTCATGTTTAGCTAAACAGATGACCTTGTAAGACGCTTAGCTGTGAACACTCGTAAGCTTCAGCAGAAAGTCGGCAAAGATTTACATGTGTCCCTCCAATGAGTTGCCCGCGAGAATGCCGTTTTCTATAAGTGTTAGTCCAATACTCCCTCAAGAGGCAGGGGACTCCGACAGGGCTGCTTGGAGACCCCCGATCTGGGGAAGGGGCAGTGGGCGGCCTGTGGCCCAGGCAGAAGCCTCTCTGCATGTGTCATTGGGACCCATCTGCCTGCGAAGTTTGGTCACCTGGCAGGAAGCTACGATGCCCAGAACTATGGTTAGCTGTGCAGCGAGGTGTACTGCGCGGACAGGTTCCACACACACTTCAAGTAAGAGGTCGGCCTGAGTGGAAAGGTGAGAGTTTGGGCAGCTGTGCAGACAAAGAAGGCGCCCTTTGGCTTGGGCCTAAATGCTTGTGACACCCCACTGGACATGCCGGGCTCTGAGGGCCCTGCCCTGGGCCCCCTGCTCCCCTGCCCTTTGTTCAGTCACAGCAGAGATGGCCACACCCACTCCCTCAGTGAGGGCAGTGTTCCAACCTCCCTCAGCCCCGCCCCCTCTCCGCAGGTTACCATGGACTACAGAGGCTGCATTCTGAGGCCAGGGCGTTCCGAGAATGCCAAGGGCAAACATGAAGACCTTAAATGATTCCCTCTTGTGTCAGGTTTGGTAAACTTTAGGAGCTAGGAAATGGTCCACTTTACAGAAATGTTCAAATTTACTGGCATTTCTTATATTCTCTGCTATAACATTGTCCTGATTCTTTCTGTATATTCTTTACTTATGTTTTTGTTTTCCTTAATCAAAGTGTGTCTTTTCAATCTTTTCAAAGAAGATTCTTTGGACTTACTAAATCACCTCAATTTTATACGTTTTCTGTTGTATTAAGTTCTGCTCATATCTTTATTTATCTTTTTTCTATGTTCTCAGGGTTTATTGTTTTGATCTTCTGATGTCAATTAAAACACTTGGTTATTCATTTTAATAAATATTTTACTTATAAAGATTTGAACTTTTGAAGATTCCAGCTTACTTGTAAGTTTCTAAGGGTCAGGTCCTCTCCATTGTTGCTGGCCTAAGGTTTAGTTCACCATATAGCAATGTATATATTGACCTATTTTCCCCTCGACTTTCTGTGATTCCCTACATCTCACCTTTCTTTGCAGACAAGCCATTTGAAATACCCTTAACTTATTTCACAGCCAATAAGTCATTGAAATAATGTGTATTTTTTAGAGAAATCTTCTTATATAATTAGGCAGAAAATCTCACCTGCCATAGTTTTCAAAACAGCATAATTTCACTCTTCTCAATGCTTAATCTGTTGTATTACACAACCTTTGAGTATTTAGATTTATCAATGACATGTACTTTAAAAATGTTTTAGAGATCCTACAAGTCTTTGAAAACATCCTTGTTCCTTGTTTCAGTTGCAGTTTTATGGATATTTTCTGCCTTGCACCTGATTATTCCAACAATTGATGGATGGCCTTGGGAATCTAATTCTGGTATTGATTGTTTTTGCTGACTTTCTCCCCTCGTAGATGATTTCTTCATTATTGTGTAAATTTAGATCATGAGCTCATGTTTAGCTAAACAGCTGACCTTGTCAGACGCTTAGGTGTGAACGCTCGTAAGCTTCAGCAGAAAGTCGGCAAAGATTTATTTGTGTCCCTCCAATGAGTTGCCCGCGAGAACACCGTTTTCTACAAGTGTTTGTCCAATACTCCCTCAAGAGGCAGGGGATTCCGACAGGGCTGCTTGGCGACCCCCGATCTGGGGCAGGGGCAGTGGGCGGCCTGTGGCCCAGGCAGAAGCCTCTCTGCATGTGTCACTGGGACACAATTGCCTGCGAACTTCGGTAACCTGGCAGGAAGCTACGATGCCAAGACCTATGGTTAGCTGTGCAGCGAGGTGTACTGCGCGGACAGGTTCCACACACACTTCAAGTAAGAGGTCGGCCTGAGTGGAAAGGTGAGAGTTTGGGCAGCTGTGCAGACAAAGAAGGCGCCCTTTGGCCTGGGCCTAAATGCTTGTGACACCCCACTGGACCTGCCGGGCTCTGAGGGCCCTGCCCTGGGCCCCCTGCTCCCCTGCCCTTTGTTCAGTCACAGCAGAGATCGCCACACCCACTCCCTCAGTGAGGGCAGTGTTCCAACCTCCCTCAGCCCCGCCCCCTCTCCGCAGGTTACCATGGACTACAGAGGCTGCATTCTGAGGCCAGGGCGTTCCGAGAATGCCAAGGGCAGACATGATGACCTTAAATGATTTCCTCTTGTGTCAGGTTTGGTAAACTTTAGGAGCTAGGAAATGGTCCACTTTACAGAAATGTTCAAATTTACTGGCATTTCTTATATTCTCTGCTATAACATTGTCCTGATTCTTTCTGTATATTCTTTACTTATGTTTTTGTTTTCCTTAATCAAAGTGTGTCTTTTCAATCTTTTCAAAGAAGATTCTTTGGACTTACTAAATCACCTCAATTTTATAGGTTTTCTGTTGTATTAAGTTCTGCTCATATCTTTATTTATCTTTTTTCTATGTTCTCAGGGTTTAGTGTTTTGATCTTCTGATGTCAATTAAAACACTTGGCTATTCATTTTAATAAATATTTTACTTATAAAGATTTGAACTTTTGAAGATTCCAGCTTACTTGTAAGTTTCTAAGGGTCAGGTCCTCTCCATTGTTGCTGGCCTAAGGTTTAGTTCACCATATAGCAATGTATATATTGACCTATTTTCCCCTCGACTTTCTGTGATTCCCTACATCTCACCTTTCTTTGCAGACAAGCCATTTGAAACACCCTTAACTTATTTCACAGCCAATAAGTCATTGAAATAATGTGTATTTTTTAGAGAAATCTTCTTATATAATTAGGCAGAAAATCTCACCTGCCATAGTTTTCAAAACAGCATAATTTCACTCTTCTCAATGCTTAATCTGTTGTATTACACAACCTTTGAGTATTTAGCTTTATCAATGACATGTACTTTAAAAATGTTTTAGAGATCCTACCAGTCTTTGAAAACATCCTTGTGCCTTGTTTCAGTTCCAGTTTTATGTATATTTTCTGCCTTGCACCCGATTATTCCTGCATCTGATGGATGGCCTTGGGAATCTAATTCTGGTATTGATTGTTTTTGCTGATTGTCTCCCCTTGTAGCTGCTTTCTTCATTATTGTGTAAATTTAGATCATGAGCTCATGTTTAGCTAAACAGCTGACCTTGTAAGAGGCTTAGGTGTGAACGCTCGTAAGTTTCAGCATAAAGTCGGCAAAGATTTATTTGTGTCCCTCCAGTGAGTGGCCCGCAAGGACCCGGTTTACTACAAGTGTTGGTCCAATACTCCCTCTAGAGGCAGGGGATTACGACAGGGCTGCTTTGCGGCCACCGATCTGGGGCAGGGGCAGTGGGTGGACTGTGGCCCGGGCAGGAGCCTCTCCGCGTGTGTCCCAGGGACCCATCTGCCTGCGAACCTCGGTCACCTGGCAGGAAGCTACGATGCCCAGACCTATTGTTAGCTGTGCAGCGAGGTGTACTGCACGGACAGGTTCCACACACACTGCAAGTAAGAGGGCGGCCTGATTGGAAAGGTGAGAGTTTGGGCAGCTGTGCAGACAAAGAAGGCGCCCTTTGGCCTGGGCCTAAATGCTTGTGACACTCCACTGGGCCTGCCGTGCTCTGAGGGCCCTGCCCTGTTCCCCCTGCTCCCCTGCCCTTTGTTCAGTCACAGCAGAGATGGCCACACCCACTCCCTCAGTGAGGGCAGTGTTCCAACCTCCCTCAGCCCCGCCCCCTCTCCGCAGGTTACCATGGACTACAGAGGCTGCATTCTGAGGCCAGGGCGTTCCGAGAATGCCAAGGGCAGACATGATGACCTTAAATGATTTCCTCTTGTGTCAGTTTGGTAAACTTTAGGAGGTAGGAAATGGTCCACTTTACAGAAATGTTCAAATTTACTGGCATTTCATATATTCTCTGCTCTAACATTGTCCTGACTCTTTCTGTATATTCTTTACTTATGTTTTTGTTTTCCTTAATCAAAGTGTGTCTTTTCAATCTTTTCAAAGAAGATTCTTTGGACTTACTAAATCAAATCAATTTTAGACGTTTTCTGTTGTATTAAGTTCTGCTCATATATTTATTTATCTTTTTTCTATGTTCTCAGTGTTTATTGTTTTCATCTTCTGATGTCAATTAAAACACTTGGTTATTCATTTTAATAAAACTTTTTACTTATAAAGATTTGAACTTTTGAAGATTCCATCTTACTTGTACGTTTCTAAGTGTCTGGTCCTCTCCATTGTTGCTGTCCTAAGGCTTAGTTCGCCATATAGCAAAGTATATATTGACCTATTTTCCCCTCGACTTTCTGTGATTCCCTACATCTCACCTTTCTTTACAGACAAGCCATTTGAAATACCCTTAACTTATTTCACAGCCAATAAGTCTTTGAAATAATGTGTATTTTTTAGAGAAATCTTCTTCTATAATTAGGCAGAAAATCTCACCTGCCATAGTTTTCAAAACAGCATAATTTCACTCTTCTCAATGATTAATCTGTTGTATTACACAACCTTTGAGTATTTAGCTTTATCAATGACATCTCCTTTAAAAAAGTTTTAGAGATCCTACCAGTCTTGGAAAACATCATTGTGCCTTGTTTCAGTTCCAGTTTTATGTATATTTTCTGCCTTGCACCCGATTATTCCTACATCTGATTGATGGCCTTGTGAATCTAATTCTGGTATTGATTGTTTTTGCTGATTGTCTCCCCTTGTAGCTGCTTTCTTCAGTATTGTGTAAATTTAGATCATGTGCTCATGTTTAGATAAACAGCTGACCTTGTAAGAGGCTTATGTGTGAACACTCGTAAGTTTCAGCAGAAAGTCGGCAAAGATTTATTTGTGTCCCTCCAATGAGTGGCCCGCAAGGACCCCGTTTTCTACAAGTTTTGGTCCAATACTCCCTCTACAGTCAGGGGACTCAGACAGGGCTGCTTTGCGGCCCACGATCTGGGGCAGGGTCAGTGGGCGGCCTGTGGCCCAGGCTGGAGCCTCTCCGCGTGTGTCCCAGGGATCCATCTGCCTGTAAAACTCGGTCACCTGGAAGGAAGCTACGATGCCCAGACCTATGCTTAGCTGTGCAGCGTGGTGTACTGCGTGGACAGGTTCCACACACACTTCAAGTAAGAGGTCGGCCTGAGTGGAAAGGTGAGAGTTTGGGCAGCTGTGCAGACAAAGAAGGCGCCCTTTGGCCTGGGCCTAAATGCTTGTGACACTCCACTGGACCTGCCGGGCTCTGAGGGCCCTGCCCTGGGCCCCCTGCTCCCCTGCCCTTTGTTCCATCACAGCAGAGATGGCCACACCCACTCCCTCAGTGAGGGCAGTGTTCCAACCTCCTTCAGCCCCGCCCCTTCTCCGCAGGTTACCATGGACTACAGAGGCTGCATTCTGAGGCCAGGGCGTTCCGAGAATGCAAAGGGCAGACATGATGACCTTAAATGATTTCCTCTTGTGTCAGTTTTGGTAAACTTTAGGAGCTAGGAAATGGTCCACTTTACAGAAATGTTCAAATTTACTGGCATTTCATATATTCTCTGCTCTAACATTGTCCTGACTCTTTCTGTATATCCTTTACTTATGTTTTTGTTTTCCTTAATCAAAGTGTGTCTTTTAAATTTTTTCAGAGAAGATTCTTTGCACTTACTAAATCACCTGAATTTTATACGTTTTCTGTTGTATTAAGTTCTGCTCATATCTTTATTTAACTTTTTTCTATGTTCTCAGGGTTTATTGTTTACATCTTCTGATGTCAATTAATACACTTGGTTATTCATTTTAATAAATCTTTTTACTTATAAAGATTTGAACTTTTGAAGATTCCAGCTTACTTGTACGTTTCTAAGGGTCAGGTCCTCTCCATTGTTGCTGGCCGAAGGCTTAGTTCGCCATATAGCAATGTATATATTGACCTATTTTGCCCTCGACTTTCTGTGATTCCCTACATCTCACCTTTCTTTGCAGACAAGCCATTTGAAATACCCTTAACTTATTTCACAGGAATAAGTCTTTGAAATACTGTGTATTTTTTAGAGAAAACTTCTTATATAATTAGGCAGAAAATCTCACCTGCCATAGTTTTCAAAACAGCATAATTTCACTCTTCTCAATGATTAATCTGTTGTATTACACAACCTTTGAGTATTTAGCTTTATCAATGACATGTACTTTAAAAATGTTTTAGAGATCCTACCAGTCTTTGAAAACATCCTTGTTCCTTGTTTCAGTTCCAGTTTTATGTATATTTTCTGCCTTGCACCCGATTATTCCTACATCTAAAGGATGGCCATGGGAATCTAATTCTGGTATTGACTGTTTTTGCTGATTGTCTCCCCTTGTAGCTGCTTTCTTCATTATTGTGTAAATTTAGATCATGAGCTCATGTTTAGCTAAACAGCTGACCTTGTAAGAGGCTTAGGTGTGAACGCTCGTAAGTTTCAGCATAAAGTCGGCAAGGATTTATTTGTGTCCCTGCAATGAGTGGCCCGCAAGGACCCCGTTTTCTACAAGTGTTGGTCCAATACTCCCTCTAGAGGCAGGGGATTACGACATGGCTGCTTTGCGGCCACCGATCTGGGGCAGGTGCAGTGGGTGGCCTGTGGCCCGGGCAGGAGCCTCTCCGCGTGTGTCCCAGGGACCAAACTGCCTGCGAACCTCGGTCACCTGGCAGGAAGCTACGATGCCCAGACCTATTGTTAGCTGTGCAGCGAGGTGTACTGCACGGACAGGTTCCACACACACTGCAAGTAAGAGGGCGGCATGATTGGAAAGGTGAGAGTTTGGGCAGCTGTGCAGACAAAGAAAGCGCCCTTTGGCCTGGGCCTAAATGCTTGTTACACTCCACTGGGCCTGCCGGGCTGTGAGGGCCCTGCCCTGGGCCCCCTGCTCCCCTGCCCTTTGTTCAGTCACAGCAGAGATGGCCACACACAGTCCCTCACTGAAGGCAATGTTCCAACCTCCCTCAGCCCCGCCCCCTCTCCACAGGTTACCATGGACAACAGAGGCTGCATTCTGAGGCCAGGGCGTTCCGAGAATCCCAAGGGCAGACATGATGACCTTAAATGATTTCCTCTTGTGTCAGTTTTGGTAAACTTTAGGAGCTAGAAAATGGTCCACTTTACGGAAATGTTCAAATTTACCGACATTTCATATATTCTCTGCTCTAACATTGTCCTGACTCTTTCTGTATATACTTTACTTATGTTTTTCTTTTCCTTAATCAAAGAGTGTCTTTTCAATCTTTTCAAAGAAGATTCTTTGGACTTACTAAGTCACCTGAATTTTATACGTTTTCAGTTGTATTAAGTTCTGCTCATATCTTTATGTATCTTTTTTCTATGTTCTCAGGGTTTATTGTTTACATCTTCTGATGTCAATTAATACACTTGGTTATTCATTTTAATAAATCTTTTTACTTATAAAGATTTGAACTTTTGAAGATTCCAGCTTACTTGTACGTTTCTAAGGGTCAGGTCCTCTCCATTGTTGCTGGCCTAAGGCTTAGATTGCCATATAGCAATGTATATATTGACCTATTTTCCCCTCGACTTTCTGTGATTCCCTACATCTCACCTTTCTTTGCAGACAAGCCATTTGAAATACCCTTAACATATTTCACAGACAATAAGTCTTTGAAATAATGTGTATTTTTTAGAGAAATCTTCTTATATAATTAGGCAGAAAACCTGACCTGCCATAGTTTTCAAAACAGCATAATTTCACTCTTCTCAATGATTAATCTGTTGTATTACACAACCTTTGAGTATTTAGCTTTATCAATGACATGTCCTTTAAAAATGTTTTAGAGATCTTACCAGTCTTTGAAAACATCATTGTGCCTTGTTTCAGTTCCAGTTTTATGTATATTTTCTGCCTTGCACCCGATTATTCCTACATCTGATGGATGGCCTTGGCAATCTAATTTTGGTATTGATTGTTTTTGCTGATTGTCTCCCCTTGTAGCTGCTTTTTTTCAGTATTGTGCAAATTTAGATCATGTGCTCATGTTTAGATAAACAGCTGACCTTGTAAGAGGCTTAGGTGTGAACACTCGTAAGTTTCAGCAGAAAGTCGGCAAAGATTTATTTGTGTCCCTCCAATGAGTGGCCCGCAAGGACCCCGTTTTCTACAAGTGTTGGTCCAATACACCCTCTAGAGGCAGGGGACTCAGACAGGGCTGCTTTGTGGCTTCTGATCTGGGGCAGGGTCAGTGGGCGGCCTGTGGCCCGGGCTGGAGCCTCTCCGTGTGTGTCCCAGGGATCCATCTGCCTGCGAACCTCGGTCACCAGGAAGGAAGCTACGATGCCCAGACCTATGCTTAGCTATGCAGCGCGGTGTACTGCGTGGACAGGTTCCACACACACTTCAAGTAAGAGGGCGGCCTGAGAGGAAAGGTGAGAGTTTGGGCAGCTGTGCAGACAAAGAAGGCGCCCTTTGTCCTGGGCCTAAATGCTTGTGACACTCCACTGGGCCTGCCGGGCTCTGAGGGCCCTGACCTGGGCCCCCTGCTCCCCTGCCCTTTGTTCAGTCACAGCAGAGATGGCCACACCCACTCCCTCAGTGAGGGCAGTGTTCCAACCTCCCTCAGCCCCGCCCCCTCTCCACAGGTTACCATGGACAACAGAGGCTGCATTCTGAGGCCAGGGCGTTCCGAGAATGCCAAGGGCAGACATGGTGACCTTAAATGATTTCCTCTTGTGTCAGTTTTGGCAAACTTTAGGAGCTAGAAAATGGTCCACTTTACGGAAATGTTCAAATTTACTGGCATTTCATATATTCTCTGCTCTAACATTGTCCTGACTCTTTCTGTATATTCTTTACTTATGTTTTTCTTTTCCTTAATCAAAGTGTGTCTTTTAAATCATTTCAAAGAAGATTCTTTAGACTTACTAAATCACCTGAATTTTATACGTTTTCTGTTGTATTAAGTTCTGCTCATATCTTTATGTATCTTTTTTCTATGTTCTCAGGGTTTATTGTTTTCATCTTCTGATGTCAATTAAAACACTTGGTTATTCAATTTAATAAATCTTTTTACTTATAAAGACTTGAACTTTTGAAGATTCCAGCTTACTTGTAAGTTTCTAAGGGTCAGGTCCTCTCCATTGTTGCTGGCCTAAGGCTTAGATCGCCATATAGCAATGTATATATTGACCTATTTTCCCCTCGACTTTCTGTGATTCCCTACATCTCACCTTTCTTTGCAGACAACCCATATGAAATACCCTTAACTTATTTCACAGCCAATAAGTCTTTGAAATAATGTGTATTTTTTAGAGAAATCTTCTTCTATAATTAGGCAGAAAATCTGCCCTGCCATAGTTTTCAAAACAGCATAATTTCACTCTTCTCAATGATTAATCTGTTGTATTACACAACCTTTGAGTATTTAGCTTTATCAATGACATGTCCTTTAAAAATGTTTTAGAGATCCTACCAGTCTTGGAAAACATCCTTGTGCCTGGTTTCAGTTCCAGTTTTATGTATATTTTCTGCCTTGCACCCGATTATTCCTACATCTGATGGATGGCCTTGGGAATCTAATACTGGTATTGATTGTTTTTGCTGATTGTCTCCCCATGTAGCTGCTTTCTTCAGTATTGTGTAAATTTAGATCATGTGCTCATGTTTAGATAAACAGCTGACCTTGTAAGAGGCTTAGGTGTGAACTCTCGTAAGTTTCAGCAGAAAGTCGGCAAAGATTTATTTGTGTCCCTCCAATGAGTGGCGCGCAAGTACCCCGTTTTCTACAAGTTTTGGTCCAATACTCCCTCTAGTGTCAGGGGACACAGACAGGGCTGCTTTGCGGCACACGATCTGGGGCAGGGTCAGTGGGCGGCCTGTGGCCCAGGCTGGAGCCTCTCCGCGTGTGTCCCAGGGATCCATCTGCCTGTGAACCTCGGTCACCTGGAAGGAAGCTACGATGCCCAGACCTATGCTTAGCTGTGCAGAGTGGTGTACTGCGTGGACAGGTTCCACACACACTTCAAGTAAGAGGGCGGCCTGAGTGGAAAGGTGAGGGTTTGGGCAGCTGTGCAGACAAAGAAGGCCCCCTTTGGGCTGGGCCTAAATGCTTGTGACACTCCACTGGGCCTGCCGATCTGTGAGGGCCCTGCCCTGGGCCCCCTTCTCCCCTTCCCTTTGTTCAGTCACAGCAGAGATGGCCACACCCACTCCCTCAGTGAGGGCAGTGTTCCAACCTCCCTCAGCCCCGCCCCCTCTCCGCAGGTTACCATGGACTACAGAGGCTGCATTCTGAGGCCAGGGCGTTCCAAGAATGCCAAGGGCAGACATGATGACCTTAAATGATTTCCTCTTGTGTCAGTTTTGGTAAACTTTAGGAGCTAGGAAATGGTCCGCTTTACAGAAATGTTCAAATTTACTGGCATTTCATATATTCTCTGCTCTAACATTGTCCTGACTCTTTCTGTATATCCTTTACTTATGTTTTTGTTTTCCTTAATCAAAGTGTGTCTTTTAAATTTTTTCAGAGAAGATTCTTTGCACTTACTAAATCACCTGAATTTTATACGTTTTCTGTTGTATTAAGTTCTGCTCATATCTTTATTTAACTTTTTTCTATGTTCTCAGGGTTTATTGTTTACATCTTCTGATGTCAATTAATACACTTGGTTATTCATTTTAATAAAATTTTTACTTATTAAGATTTGAACTTTTGAAGATTCCAGCTTACTTGTAAGTTTCTAAGGGTCAGGTCCTCTCCATTGTTGCTGGCCTAAGGCTTAGTTCGCCATATAGGAATGTATATATTGACCTATTTTGCCCTCGACTTTCTGTGATTCCCTACATCTCACCTTTCTTTGCAGACAAGCCATTTGAAATACCCTTAACTTATTTCACAGGAATAAGTCTTTGAAATACTGTGTATTTTTTAGAGAAATCTTCTTATATAATTAGGCAGAAAATCTCACCTGCCATAGTTTTCAAAACAGCATAATTTCACTCTTCTCAATGATTAATCTGTTGTATTACACAACCTTTGAGTATTTATCTTTATCAATGACATGTCCTTTAAAAATGTTTTAGAGATCCTACCAGTCTTGGAAAACATCCTTGTGCCTTGTTTCAGTTCCAGTTTTATGTATATTTTCTGCCTTGCACCCGATTACTCCTACATCTGATGGATGGCCTTGGGAATCTAATTCTGGTATTGATTGCTTTTGCTGATTGTCTCCCCTTGTAGCTGCTTTTTTCAGTATTGTGTAAATTTAGATCATGTGCTCATGTTTAGATAAACAGCTGACCTTGTAAGAGGCTTAGGTGTGAACGCTCGTAAGTTTCAGCAGAAAGTCGGCAAAGATTTATTTGTGTCCCTCCAATGAGTGGCCCGCAAGGACCCCGTTTTCTACAAGTGTTGGTCCAATATTCCCTCTAGAGGCAGGGGACTCAGACAGGGCTGCTTTGCGGCACCCGATCTGGGGCAGGGTCAGTGGGCGGCCTGTGGCCCGGGCTGGAGCCTCTCCGTGTGTGTCCCAGCGATCCATCTGCCTGCGAACCTCGGTCACCTGGAAGGAAGCTACGATGCCCAGACCTATGATTAGCTATGCAGCACGGTGTACTGCGTGGACAGGTTCCACACACACTTCAAGTAAGAGGGCGGCCTGAGAGGAAAGGTGAGAGTTTGGGCAGCTGTGCAGACAAAGAAGGCGCCCTTTGTCCTGGGCCTAAATGCTTGTGACACTCCACTGGGCCTGCCGGGCTCTGAGGGCCCTGACCTGGGCCCCCTGCTCCCCTGCCCTTTGTTCAGTCACAGCAGAGATGGCCACACCCAGTCCCTCAGTGAGGGCAGTGTTCCAACCTCCTTCAGCCCCGCCCCCTCTCCACAGGTTACCATGGACTACAGAGGCTGCATTCTGAGGCCAGGGCGTTCCGAGAATGCCAAGGGCAGACATGGTGACCTTAAATGATTTCCTCTTGTGTCAGTTTTGGTAAACTTTAGGAGCTAGAAAATGGTCCACTTTACGGAAATGTTCAAATTTACTGGCATTTCATATATTCTCTGCTCTAACATTGTCCTGACTCTTTCTGTATATTCTTTACTTATGTTTTTCTTTTCCTTAATCAAAGTGTGTCTTTTAAATCTTTTCAAAGAAGATTCTTTGGACTTACTAAGTCACCTGAATTTTATACGTTTTCTGTTGTATTAAGTTCTGCTCATATCTTTATGTATCTTTTTTCTATGTTCTCAGGGTTTATTGTTTTCATCTTCTGATGTCAATTAAAACACTTGGTTATTCATTTTAATAAATCTTATTACTTATAAAGACTTGAACTTTTGAAGATTCCAGCTTACTTGTACGTTTCTAAGGGTCAGGTCCTCTCCATTGTTGCTGGCCTAAGGCTTAGATCGCCATATAGCAATGTATATATTGACCTATTTTCCCCTCGACTTTCTGTGATTCCCTACATCTCACCTTTCTTTGCAGACAAGCCATATGAAATACCCTTAACTTATTTCACAGCCAATAAGTCTTTGAAATAATGTGTATTTTTTAGAGAAATCTTCTTCTATAATTAGGCAGAAAATCTGACCTGCCATAGTTTTCAAAACAGCATAATTTCACTCTTCTCAATGATTAATCTGTTGTATTACACAACCTTTGAGTATTTAGCTTTATCAATGACATGTCCTTTAAAAATGTTTTAGAGATCCTACCAGTCTTGGAAAACATCCTTGTGCCTGGTTTCAGTTGCAGTTTTATGTATATTTTCTGCCTTGCACCCGATTATTCCTACATCAGATGGATGGCCTTGGGAATCTAATTCTGGTATTGATTGTTTTTGCTGATTGTCTCACCTTGTAGCTGCTTTCTTCAGTATTGTGTAAATTTAGATCATGTGCTCATGTTTAGATAAACAGCTGACCTTGTAAGAGGCTTAGGTGTGAACTCTCGTAAGTTTCAGCAGAAAGTCGGCAAAGATTTATTTGTGTCCCTCCAATGAGTGGCGCGCAAGTACCCCGTTTTCTACAAGTTTTGGTCCAATACTCCCTCTAGTGTCAGGGGACACAGACAGGGCTGCTTTGCGGCCCACGATCTGGGGCAGGGTCAGTGGGCGGCCTGTGGCCCAGGCTGGAGCCTCTCCGCTTGTTTCCCAGGGATCCATCTGCCTGTGAACCTCGGTCACCTGGAAGGAAGCTACGGTGCCCAGACCTATGCTTAGCTGTGCAGCGTGGTGTACTGCGTGGACAGGTTCCACACACACTTCAAGTAAGAGGGCGGCCTGAGTGGAAAGGTGAGAGTTTGGGCAGCTGTGCAGACAAAGAAGGCGCCCTTTGGGCTGGGCCTAAATGCTTGTGACACTCCACTGGGCCTGCCGATCTCTGAGGGCCCTGCCCTGGGCCCCCTGCTCCCCTGCCCTTTGTTCAGTCACAGCAGAGATGGCCACACCCAGTCCCTCAGTGAGGGCAGTGTTCCAACCTCCCTCAGCCCCGCCCCCTCTCCACAGTTTACCACGGACAACAGAGGCTGCATTCTGAGGCCAGGGCGTTCCGAGTATGCCAAGGGCAGACATGGTGACCTTAAATGATTTCCTCTTGTGTCAGTTTTCGTAAACTTTAGGAGCTAGAAAATGGTCCACTTTACGGAAATGTTCAAATTTACTGGCATTTCATATATTCTCTGCTCTAACATTGTCCTGACTCTTTCTGTATATTCTTTACTTATGTTTTTCTTTTCCTTAATCAAAGTGTGTCTTTTAAATCTTTTCAAAGAAGATTCTTTGGACTTACTAAGTCACCTGAATTTTATACGTTTTCTGTTGTATTAAGTTCTGCTCATATCTTTATGTATCTTTTTTCTATGTTCTCAGGGTTTATTGTTTTCATCTTCTGATGTCAATTAAAACACTTGGTTATTCATTTTAATACATCTTTTTACTTATAAAGACTTGAACTTTTGAAGATTCCAGCTTACTTGTACGTTTCTAAGGGTCAGGTCCTCTCCATTGTTGCTGGCCTAAGGCTTAGATCGCCATATAGCAATGTATATATTGACCTATTTTCCCCTCGACTTTCTGTGATTCCCTACATCTCACCTTTCTTTGCAGACAAGCCATATGAAATACCCTTAACTTATTTCACAGCCAATAAGTCTTTGAAATAATGTGTATTTTTTAGAGAAATCTTCTTCTATAATTAGGCAGAAAATCTGACCTGCCATAGTTTTCAAAACAGCATAATTTCACTCTTCTCAATGATTAATCTGTTGTATTACACAACCTTTGAGTATTTAGCTTTATCAATGACATGTCCTTTAAAAATATTTTAGAGATCCTACCAGTCTTGGAAAACATCCTTGTGCCTGGTTTCAGTTCCAGTTTTATGTATATTTTCTGCCTTGCACCCGATTATTCCTACATCTGATGGATGGCCTTGGGAATCTAATACTGGTATTGATTGTTTTTGCTGATTGTCTCCCCTTGTAGCTGCTTTCTTCAGTATTGTGTAAATTTAGATCATGTGCTCATGTTTAGAGAAACAGCTGACCTTGTAAGAGGCTTAGGTGTGAACACTCGTAAGTTTCAGCAGAAAGTCGGCAAAGATTTATTTGTGTCCCTCCAATGAGTGGCCCGCAAAGACCCCGTTTTCTACAAGTTTTGGTCCAATACTCCCTCTAGAGTCAGGGGACTCAGACAGGGCTGCTTTGCGGCCCACGATCTGGGGCAGGGTCAGTGGGCGGCCTGTGGCACGGGTTGGATCCTCTCCGCGTGTGTCCCAGGGATCCATCTGCCTGCGAACCTCGGTCACCTGGAAGGAAGCTATGATGCCCAGACCTATGCTTAGCTGTGCAGCGTGGTGTACTGCGTGGACAGGTTCCACACACACTTCAAGTAAGAGGGCGGCCTGAGTGGAAAGGTGAGAGTTTGGGCAGCTGTGCAGACAAAGAAGGCGCCCTTTGGCCTGGGCCTAAATGCTTGTGACACTCCACTGGGCCTGCCGATCTCTGAGGGCCCTGCCCTGGGCCCCCTGCTCCCCTGCCCTTTGTTCCGTCACAGCAGAGATGGCCACACCCACTCCCTCAGTGAGGACAGTGTTCCAACCTCCCTCAGCCCCGCCCCCTCTCCGCAGGTTACCATGGACTACAGAGGCTGCATTCTGAGGCCAGGGCGTTCCAAGAATGACAAGGGCAGACATGATGACCTTAAATGATTTCCTCTTGTGTCAGTTTTGGTAAACTTTAGGAGCTAGGAAATGGTCCACTTTACTGAAATGTTCAAATTTACTGGCATTTCATATATTCTCTGCTCTAACATTGTCCTGACTCTTTCTGTATATTCTTTACTTATGTTTTTGTTTTCCTTAATCAATGTGTGTCTTTTAAATCTTTTCAAAGAAGATTCTTTGGACTTACTAAGTCACCTGAATTTTATACGTTTTCTGTTGTATTAAGTTCTGCTCATATCTTTATGTATCTTTTTTCTATGTTCTCAGGGTTTATTGTTTTCATCTTCTGATGTCAATTAAAACACTTGGTTATTCATTTTAATAAATCTTTTTACTTATAAAGATTTGAACTTTTGAAGATTCCAGCTTACTTGTACGTTTCTAAGGGTCAGGTCCTCTCCATTGTTGCTGGCCTAAGGCTTAGATCGCTTTATAGCAATGTATATATTGACCTATTTTCCCCTCGACTTTCTGTGATTCCCTACATCTCACCTTTCTTTGCAGACAAGCCATTTGATATACCCTTAACATATTTCACAGACAATAAGTCTTTGAAATAATGTGTATTTCTTAGAGAAATCTTCTTCTATAATTAGGCAGAAAATCTGACCTGCCATAGTTTTCAAAACAGCATAATTTCACTCTTCTCAATGATTAATCTGTTGTATTACACAACATTTGAGTATTTAGCTTTATCAATGACATGTCCTTTACAAATGTTTTAGAGATCCTACCAGTCTTGGAAAACATTCTTCTGCCTTATTTCAGTTCCAGGTTTATGTATATTTTCTGCCTTGCACCCGATTATTCCTACATCTGATGGATGGCCTTGGGAATCTAATTACGGTATTGATTGTTTTTGCTGATTGTCTCCCCTTGTAGCTGCTTTCTTCAGTATTGTGTAAATTTAGATCATGTGCTCATGTTTAGATAAACAGCTGACCTTGTAAGAGGCTTAGGTGTGAACACTCGTAACTTTCAGCAGAAAGTCGGCAAAGATTTATTTGTGTCCCTCCAATGAGTGGCCCGCAAGTACCCCGTTTTCTACAAGTGTTGGTGCAATACTCCTTCCAGAGGCAGGGGACTCAGACAGGGCTGCTTTGCGGCCCCAGATCTGGGGCAGGGGCAGTGGGCGGCCTGTGGCACGGGTTGGATCCTCTCCACGTGTGTCCCAGGGAACCATCTGACTGCGAACCTCGGTCACCTGGCAGGAAGCAACGATGCCCAGACCTATGCTTAGCTGTGCAGTGTGGTGTACTGCGCGGACACGTTCCACACACACTTCAAGTAAGAGGGCGGCCTGAGTGGAAAGGTGAGAGTTTGGGCAGCTGTGCAGACAAAGAAGGCGCCCTTTGGCCTGGGCCTAAATGCTTGTGACACTCCACTGGGCCTGCCGGGCTCTGAGGGCCCTGCCCTGGGCCCCCTGCCCCCCTGCCCTTTGTTCCCTCACAGCAGAGATGGCCACACCCACTCCCTCAGTGAGGGCAGTGTTCCAACCTCCCTCAGCCCCGCCCCCTCTCCGCAGGTTACCATGGACTACAGATGCTGTATTCTGAGGCCAGGGCGTTCCGACAATGCCAAGAGCAGACATGATGACCTTAAATGATTTCCTCTTTTGTCAGGTTTGGTAAATTTTAGGAGCTAGGAAATGGTCCACTTTACAGAAATGTTCAAATTTACTGGCATTTCATATATTCTCTGCTCTAACATTGTCCTGACTCTTTCTGTATATTCTTTACTTATGTTTTTGTTTTCCTTAATCAAAGTGTGTCTTTTAAATCTTTTCAAAGAAGATTCTTTGGACTTTCTAAATCACCTGAATTTTATACGTTTTCTGTTGTATTAAGTTCTGCTCATATCTTTATGTATCTTTTTTCTATGTTCTCAGGGTTTATTGTTTTCATCTTCTGATGTCAATTAAAACACTTGGTTATTCATTTTAATAAATCTTTTTACTTATAAAGATTTGAACTTTTGAAGATTCCAGCTTACTTGTACGTTTCTAAGGGTCAGGTCCTCTCCATTGTTGCTGGCCTAAGGCTTAGTTCACCATATAGCAATGTATATATTGACCTATTTTCCCCTCGACTTTCTGTGATTCCCTACATCTCACCTTTCTTTGCAGACAAGCCATTTGAAATACCCTTAACTTATTTCACAGCCAATAAGTCTTTGAAATAATGTGTAATTTTTAGAGAAATCTTCTTATATAATTAGGCAGAAAACCTGACCTGCCATAGTTTTCAAAACAGCATAATTTCACTCTTCTCAATGATTAATCTGTTATATTACACAACCTTTGAGTATTTAGCTTTATCAATGACATGTCCTTTACAAATGTTTTAGAGATCCTACCAGTCTTTGAAAATATCCTTGTTCCTTGTTTCATTTCCAGTTTTATGTATATTTTCTGCCTTGCACCCGATTATTCCTACATCTGATGGATGGCCTTGGGAATCTAATTCTGGTATTGATTGTTTTTACTGGTTGTCTCCCCTTGTAGCTGCTTTCTTCATTATTGTGTAATTTAGATCATGAGCTCACGTTTAGCTAAACAGCTGACCTTGTAAGACGCTTAGGTTTCAACACTCGTAAGTTTCAGCAGAAAGTCGGCAAAGATTTATTTGTGTCCCTCCAATGAGTGGCCCGCAAGGACCACGTTTTCTACAAGTGTTGGTCCAATACTACCTCTAGAGGCAGGGGACTCAGACAGGGCTGCTTTGCGGCCGCAGATCTGGGGCAGGGGCTGTGGGCGTCCTGTGGCCTGGGCTGGAGACTCTCTGCCTGTGTCCCTGGGACCCATCTGCCTGCGAACCTCGTTCACCTGGCAAGAAGCTACGATGCCCAGACCTATGCTTAGCTGTGCAGCACGGTGTACTGCGCGGACACGTTCCACACACACTTCAAGTAAGAGGGCGGCCTGAGTGGAAAGGTGAGAGTTTGGGCAGCTGTGCAGACAAAGAATGAGCCCTTTGGCCTGGGCCTAAATGCTTGTGACACTCCACTGGTCCTGCCGGGCTCTGAGGGCCCTGCCCTGGGCCCCCTGCTCCCCTGCCCTTTGTTCAGTCACAGCAGAGATGGACACATCCACTCCCTCAGTGAGGGCAGTGTTCGAACATCCCTCAGCCCCGCCCCCTCTCCGCAGGTTACCATGGACTACAGAGGCTGCATTCTGAGGCCAGGGCGTTCCGAGAATGCCAAGGGCAGACATGATGACCTTAAATGATTTCCTCTTGTGTCAGTTTTGGTAAACATTAGGAGCTAGGAAATGGTCCACTTTACAGAAATGTTCAAGTTTACTGGCATTTCATATATTCTCTGCTCTAACATTGTCCTGACTCTTTCTGCATATTCTTTACTTATGTTTTTGTTTTCCTTAATCAAAGTGTGTCTTTTCAATCTTTTCAAAGAAGATTATTTGGACTTACTAAGTCACCTGAATTTTATACGTTTTCTGTTGTATTAAGTTCTGCTCATATCTTTATGTATCTTTTTTCTATGTTCTCAGGGTTTATTGTTTTCATCTTCTGATGTCAATTAAAACATTTGGTTATTCATTTTAATAAATCTTTTTACTTATAAAGATTTGAACTTTTGAAGATTCCAGCTTACTTGTACGTTTCTAAGGGTCAGGTCCTCTCCATTGTTGCTGGCCTAAGGCTTAGATCGCCATATAGCAATGTATATATTGACCTATTTTCCCCTCGACTTTCTGTGATTCCCCACATCTCACCTTTCTTTGCAGACAAGCCATTTGAAATACCCTTAACATATTTCACAGACAATAAGTCTTTGAAATAATGTGTATTTTTAGAGAAATCTTCTTCTATAATTAGGCAGAAAATCTGACCTGCCATAGTTTTCAAAACAGCATAATTTCACTCTTCTCAATGATTAGTCTGTTGTATTACACCACCTTTGAGTATTTAGCTTTATCAATGAAATGTCCTTTACAAATGTTTTAGAGATCCTACCAGTCTTGGAAAACATCCTTCTGCCTTGTTTCAGTTCCAGTTTTATGTATATTTTCTGCCTTGCACCCGATTATTCCTACATCTGATGGATGGCCTTGGGAATCTAATTATGGTATTGATTGTTTTTGCTGATTGTCTCCCCTTGTAGCTGCTTTCTTCATTATTGTGTAAATTTAGATCATGTGCTCATGTTTAGATAAACAGCTGACCTTGTAAGAGGCTTAGGTGTGAACACTCGTAACTTTCAGCAGAAAGTCGGCAAAGATTTATTTGTTTCCCTCCAATGAGTGGCCCGCAAGGACCCCTTTTTCTACAAGTGTTGGTGCAATACTCCTTCTAGAGGCAGGGGACTCAGACAGGGCTGTTTTGCGGCCCCAGATCTGGGGCAGGGGCAGTGGGCGTCCTGTGGCACGGGTTGGATCCTCTCCGCGTGTGTCCCAGGGAACCATCTGACTGCGAACCTCGGTCACCTGGCAGGAAGCTACGATGCCCAGACCTATGCTTAGCTGTGCAGCGCGGTGTACTGTGTGGACACGTTCCACACACACTTCAAGTAAGAGGGCGGCCTGAGTGGAAAGGTGAGAGTTTGGGCAGCTGTGCAGACAAAGAAGGCGCACTTTGGCCTGGGCCTAAATGCTTGTGACACTCCACTGGGCCTGCCGGGCTCTGAGGGCCATGCCCTGGGACCCCTGCTCCCCTGCCCTTTGTTCAGTCACAGCAGAGATGGCCACACACACTCCCTCAGTGAGGGCAGTGTTCCAACCTCCCTCAGCCCCGACCCCTCTCCGCAGGTTACCATGGACTACAGAGGCTGCATTCTGAGGCCAGGGCGTTCCGAGAATGCCAAGGGCAGACATGATGACCTTAAATGATTTCCTCTTGTGTCAGTTTTGGTAAACTTTAGGAGCTAGGAAATGGTCCACTTTACAGAAATGTTCAAATTTATTGGCATTTCATATATTCTCTGCTCTAACATTGTCCTGACTCTTTCTGTATATTCTTTACTTATGTTTTTGTTTTTCTTAATCAAAGTGTGTCTTTTAAATCTTTTCAAAGAAGATTCTTTGGACTTACTAAATCACCTGAATTTTATACGTTTTCTGTTGTATTAAGTTCTGCTCATATCTTTATGTATCTTTTTTCTATGTTCTCAGGGTTTATTGTTTTCATCTTCTGATGTCAATTAAAACACTTGGTTATTCATTTTAATAAATCTTTTTACTTATAAAGATTTGAACTTTTGAAGATTCCAGCTTACTTGTACGTTTCTAAGGGTCAGGTCCTCTCCATTGTTGCTGGCCTAAGGCTTAGTTCACCATATAGCAATGTATATATTGACCTATTTTCCCCTCGACTTTCTGTGATTCCCTACATCTCACCTTTCTTTCCAGACAAGCCATTTGAAATACCCTTAACTTATTTCACAGCCAATAAGTCTTTGAAATAATGTGTAATTTTTAGAGAAATCTTCTTATATAATTAGGCAGAAAACCTGACCTGCCATAGTTTTCAAAACAGCATAATTTCACTCTTCTCAATGATTAATCTGTTGTATTACACAACCTTTGAGTATTTAGCTTTATCAATGACATGTCCTTTAAAAATGTTTTAGAGATCCTACCAGTCTTGGAAAATATCCTTCTGCCTGGTTTCAGTTCCAGTTTTATGTATATTTTCTGCCTTGCACCCGATTATTCCTACATCTGATGGATGGCCTTGGGAATCTAATTCTGGTATTGATTGTTTTTGCTGATTGTCTCCCCTTGTAGCTGCTTTCTTCATTATTGTGTAAATTTAGATCATGAGCTCACGTTTAGCTGACCAGCTGACCTTGTAAGATGCTTAGGTTTCGACACTCGTAAGTTTCAGCAGAAAGTCGGCAAAGATTTATTTGTGTCCCTCCAATTAGCGGCCCGCAAGGACCCCGTTTTCTACAAGTGTTGGTCCAATACTCCCTCTAGAGGCAGGGGACTCAGACAGGGCTGCTTTCCGGCCCCAGATCTGGGGCAGGGGCAGTGGGCGGCCTGTGGCCTGGGCTGGAGACTCTCTGCGTGTGTCCGTGGGATCCAACTGCTTGCGAACCTCGTTCACCTGGCAAGAAGCTACGATGCCCAGACCTATGCTTAGCTGTGCAGCGCGGTGTACTGCGCGGACACGTTCCACACACACTTCAAGTAAGAGGGCGGCCTGAGTGGAAAGATGAGAGTTTGGGCAGCTGTGCAGACAAAGAATGCGCCCTTTGGCCTGGGCCTAAATGCTTGTGACACTCCACTGGGCCTGCCGGGCTCTGAGGGCCCTGCCCTGGGCCCCCTGCTCCCCTGCCCTTTGTTCAGTCACAGCAGAGATGGCCCCATCCACTCCCTCAGTGAGGGCAGTGTTCGAACATCCCTCAGCCCCGCCCCCTCTCCGCAGGTTACCATGGACTACAGAGGCTGCATTCTGAGGCCAGGGCGTTCCGAGAATGCCAAGGGCAGACATGATGACCTTAAATGATTTCCTCTTGTGTCAGTTTTGGTAAACTTTAGGAGCTAGTAAATGGTCCACTTTACAGAAATGTTCAAGTTTACTGGCATTTCATATATTCTCTGCTCTAACATTGTCCTGACTCTTTCTGCATATTCTTTACTTATGTTTTTGTTTTCCTTAATCAAAGTGTGTCTTTTCAATCTTTTCAAAGAAGATTATTTGGACTTACTAAGTCACCTGAATTTTATACGTTTTCTGTTGTATTAAGTTCTGCTCATATCTTTATGTATCTTTTTTCTATGTTCTCAGGGTTTATTGTTTTCATCTTCTGATGTCAATTAAAACACATGGTTATTCATTTTAATAAATCTTTTTACTTATAAAGATTTGAACTTTTGAAGATTCCAGCTTACTTGTACGTTTCTAAGGGTCAGGTCCTCTCCATTGTTGCTGGCCTAAGGCTTAGATCGCCATATAGCAATGTATATATTGACCTATTTTCCCCTCGACTTTCTGTGATTCCCCACATCTCACCTTTCTTTGCAGACAAGCCATTTGAAATACCCTTAACATATTTCACAGACAATAAGTCTTTGAAATAATGTGTATTTTTAGAGAAATCTTCTTCTATAATTAGGCAGAAAATCTGACCTGCCATAGTTTTCAAAACAGCATAATTTCACTCTTCTCAATGATTAGTCTGTTGTATTACACCACCTTTGAGTATTTAGCTTTATCAATGAAATGTCCTTTACAAATGTTTTAGAGATCCTACCAGTCTTGGAAAACATCCTTCTGCCTTGTTTCAGTTCCAGTTTTATGTATATTTTCTGCCTTGCACCCGATTATTCCTACATCTGATGGATGGCCTTGGGAATCTAATTATGGTATTGATTGTTTTTGCTGATTGTCTCCCCTTGTAGCTGCTTTCTTCATTATTGTGTAAATTTAGATCATGTGCTCATGTTTAGATAAACAGCTGACCTTGTAAGAGGCTTAGGTGTGAACACTCGTAACTTTCAGCAGAAAGTCGGCAAAGATTTATTTGTTTCCCTCCAATGAGTGGCCCGCAAGGACCCCTTTTTCTACAAGTGTTGGTGCAATACTCCTTCTAGAGGCAGGGGACTCAGACAGGGCTGTTTTGCGGCCCCAGATCTGGGGCAGGGGCAGTGGGCGTCCTGTGGCACGGGTTGGATCCTCTCCGCGTGTGTCCCAGGGAACCATCTGACTGCGAACCTCGGTCACCTGGCAGGAAGCTACGATGCCCAGACCTATGCTTAGCTGTGCAGCGCGGTGTACTGTGTGGACACGTTCCACACACACTTCAAGTAAGAGGGCGGCCTGAGTGGAAAGGTGAGAGTTTGGGCAGCTGTGCAGACAAAGAAGGCGCACTTTGGCCTGGGCCTAAATGCTTGTGACACTCCACTGGGCCTGCCGGGCTCTGAGGGCCATGCCCTGGGACCCCTGCTCCCCTGCCCTTTGTTCAGTCACAGCAGAGATGGCCACACACACTCCCTCAGTGAGGGCAGTGTTCCAACCTCCCTCAGCCCCGACCCCTCTCCGCAGGTTACCATGGACTACAGAGGCTGCATTCTGAGGCCAGGGCGTTCCGAGAATGCCAAGGGCAGACATGATGACCTTAAATGATTTCCTCTTGTGTCAGTTTTGGTAAACTTTAGGAGCTAGGAAATGGTCCACTTTACAGAAATGTTCAAATTTATTGGCATTTCATATATTCTCTGCTCTAACATTGTCCTGACTCTTTCTGTATATTCTTTACTTATGTTTTTGTTTTTCTTAATCAAAGTGTGTCTTTTAAATCTTTTCAAAGAAGATTCTTTGGACTTACTAAATCACCTGAATTTTATACGTTTTCTGTTGTATTAAGTTCTGCTCATATCTTTATGTATCTTTTTTCTATGTTCTCAGGGTTTATTGTTTTCATCTTCTGATGTCAATTAAAACACTTGGTTATTCATTTTAATAAATCTTTTTACTTATAAAGATTTGAACTTTTGAAGATTCCAGCTTACTTGTACGTTTCTAAGGGTCAGGTCCTCTCCATTGTTGCTGGCCTAAGGCTTAGTTCACCATATAGCAATGTATATATTGACCTATTTTCCCCTCGACTTTCTGTGATTCCCTACATCTCACCTTTCTTTCCAGACAAGCCATTTGAAATACCCTTAACTTATTTCACAGCCAATAAGTCTTTGAAATAATGTGTAATTTTTAGAGAAATCTTCTTATATAATTAGGCAGAAAACCTGACCTGCCATAGTTTTCAAAACAGCATAATTTCACTCTTCTCAATGATTAATCTGTTGTATTACACAACCTTTGAGTATTTAGCTTTATCAATGACATGTCCTTTAAAAATGTTTTAGAGATCCTACCAGTCTTGGAAAATATCCTTCTGCCTGGTTTCAGTTCCAGTTTTATGTATATTTTCTGCCTTGCACCCGATTATTCCTACATCTGATGGATGGCCTTGGGAATCTAATTCTGGTATTGATTGTTTTTGCTGATTGTCTCCCCTTGTAGCTGCTTTCTTCATTATTGTGTAAATTTAGATCATGAGCTCACGTTTAGCTGACCAGCTGACCTTGTAAGATGCTTAGGTTTCGACACTCGTAAGTTTCAGCAGAAAGTCGGCAAAGATTTATTTGTGTCCCTCCAATTAGCGGCCCGCAAGGACCCCGTTTTCTACAAGTGTTGGTCCAATACTCCCTCTAGAGGCAGGGGACTCAGACAGGGCTGCTTTCCGGCCCCAGATCTGGGGCAGGGGCAGTGGGCGGCCTGTGGCCTGGGCTGGAGACTCTCTGCGTGTGTCCGTGGGATCCAACTGCTTGCGAACCTCGTTAACCTGGCAAGAAGCTACGATGCCCAGACCTATGCTTAGCTGTGCAGCGCGGTGTACTGCGCGGACACGTTCCACACACACTTCAAGTAAGAGGGCGGCCTGAGTGGAAAGATGAGAGTTTGGGCAGCTGTGCAGACAAAGAATGCGCCCTTTGGCCTGGGCCTAAATGCTTGTGACACTCCACTGGGCCTGCCGGGCTCTGAGGGCCCTGCCCTGGGCCCCCTGCTCCCCTGCCCTTTGTTCAGTCACAGCAGAGATGGCCCCATCCACTCCCTCAGTGAGGGCAGTGTTCGAACATCCCTCAGCCCCGCCCCCTCTCCGCAGGTTACCATGGACTACAGAGGCTGCATTCTGAGGCCAGGGCGTTCCGAGAATGCCAAGGGCAGACATGATGACCTTAAATGATTTCCTCTTGTGTCAGTTTTGGTAAACTTTAGGAGCTAGTAAATGGTCCACTTTACAGAAATGTTCAAGTTTACTGGCATTTCATATATTCTCTGCTCTAACATTGTCCTGACTCTTTCTGCATATTCTTTACTTATGTTTTTGTTTTCCTTAATCAAAGTGTGTCTTTTCAATCTTTTCAAAGAAGATTATTTGGACTTACTAAGTCACCTGAATTTTATACGTTTTCTGTTGTATTAAGTTCTGCTCATATCTTTATGTATCTTTTTTCTATGTTCTCAGGGTTTATTGTTTTCATCTTCTGATGTCAATTAAAACACATGGTTATTCATTTTAATAAATCTTTTTACTTATAAAGATTTGAACTTTTGAAGATTCCAGCTTACTTGTACGTTTCTAAGGGTCAGGTCCTCTCCATTGTTGCTGGCCTAAGGCTTAGATCGCCATATAGCAATTTATATATTGACCTATTTTCCCCTCGACTTTCTGTGATTCCCTACATCTCACCTTTCTTTGCAGACAAGCCATTTGAAATACCCTTAACATATTTCACAGACAATAAGTCTTTGAAATAATGTGTATTTTTAGAGAAACCTTCTTCTATAATTAGGCAGAAAATCTGACCTGCCATAGTTTTCAAAACAGCATAATTTCACTCTTCTCAATGATTAGTCTTTTGTATTACACCACCTTTGAGTATTTAGCTTTGTCAATGACATGTCTTTTACAAATGTTTTAGAGATCCTACCAGTCTTGGAAAATATCCTTCTGCCTTGTTTCAGTTCCAGTTTTATGTATATTTTCTGCCTTGCACCCGATTATTCCTACATCTGATGGATGGCCTTGGGAATCTAATTATGGTATTGATTGTTTTTGCTGATTGTCTCCTCTTGTAGCTGCTTTCTTCATTATTGTGTAAATTTAGATCATGTGCTCATGTTTAGATAAACAGCTGACCTTGTAAGAGGCTTAGGTGTAAACACTCGTAACTTTCAGCAGAAAGTCGGCAAAGATTTATTTGTTTCCCTCCAATGAGTGGCCCGCAAGGACCCCTTTTACTACAAGTGTTGGTGCAATACTCCTTCTAGAGGCAGGGGACTCAGACAGGGCTGTTTTGCGGCCCCAGATCTGGGGCAGGGGCAGTGGGCGGCCTGTGGCACGGGTTGGATCCTCTCCGCGTGTGTCCCAGGGAACCATCTGACTGCGAACCTCGGTCACCTGGCAGGAAGCTACGATGCCCAGACCTATGCTTAGCTGTGCAGCGCGGTGTACTGCGTGGACACGTTCCACACACACTTCAAGTAAGAGGGCGGCCTGAGTGGAAAGGTGAGAGTTTGGGCATCTGTGCAGACAAAGAAGGCGCCCTTTGGCCTGGGCCTAAATGCTTGTGACACTCCACTGGGCCTGCCGATCTCTGAGGGCCCTGCCCTGGGCCCCCTGCTCCCCTGCCCTTTGTTCAGTCACAGCAGAGATGGCCACACACACTGCCTCAGTGAGGGCAGTGTTCCAACCTCCCTCAGCCCCGCCCCCTCTCCGCAGGTTACCATGGACTACAGAGGCTGCATTCTGAGGCCAGGGCGTTCCGAGAATGCCAAGGGCAGACATGATGACCTTAAATGATTTCCTCTTGTGTCAGTTTTGGTAAACTTTAGGAGCTAGGAAATGGTCCACTTTACAGAAATGTTCAAATTTACTGGCATTTCATATATTCTCTGCTCTAACATTGTCCTGACTCTTTCTGTATATTCTTTACTTATGTTTTTCTTTTTCTTAATCAAAGTGTGTCATTTAAATCTTTTCAAAGAAGATTCTTTGGACTTACTAAATGACCTCAATTTTATACGTTTTCTGGTGTATTAAGTTCTGCTCATATCTTTATGTATCTTTTTTCTATGTTCTCAGGGTTTATTGTTTTCATCTTCTGATGTCAATTAAAACACTTGGTTATTCATTTTAATAAATCTTTTTACTTATAAAGATTTGAACTTTTGAAGATTCCAGCTTACTTGTACGTTTCTAAGGGTCAGGTCCTCTCCATTGTTGCTGGCCTAAGGCTTAGTTCACCATATAGCAATGTATATATTGACCTATTTTCCCCTCGACTTTCTGTGATTCCCTACATCTCACCTTTCTTTCCAGACAAGCCATTTGAAATACCCTTAACTTATTTCACAGCCAATAAGTCTTTGAAATAATGTGTAATTTTTAGAGAAATCTTCTTATATAATTAGGCAGAAAACCTGACCTGCCATAGTTTTCAAAACAGCATAATTTCACTCTTCTCAATGATTAATCTGTTGTATTACACAACCTTTGAGTATTTAGCTTTATCAATGCCATGTCCTTTACAAATGTTTTAGAGATACTACCAGTCTTGGAAAATATCCTTGTGCCTGGTTTCAGTTCCAGTTTTATGTATATTTTCTGCCTTGCACCCGATTATTCCTACATCTGATGGATGGCCTTGGGAATCTAATACTGGTATTGATTGTTTTTGCTGATTGTCTCACCTTGTAGCTGCTTTCTTCATTATTGTGTAAATTTAGATCATGAGCTCACGTTTAGCTGACCAGCTGACCTTGTAAGATGCTTAGGTTTCAACACTCGTAAGTTTCAGCAGAAAGTCGGCAAAGATTTATTTGTGTCCCTCCAATGAGTGGCCCGCAAGGACCCCGTTTTCTACAAGTGTTGGTCCAATACTCCCTCTAGAGGCAGGGGACTCAGACAGGGCTGCTTTCCGGCCCCAGATCTGGGGCAGGGGCAGTGGGTGGCCTGTGGCCTGGGCTGGAGCCTCTCCGCGTGTGTCCCTGGGACCCATCTGCCTGCGAACGTCGTTCACCTGGCAAGAAGCTACGATGCCCAGACCTATGCTTAGCTGTGCAGCGTGGTGTACTGCGCGGACAGGTTCCACACACACTTCAAGTAAGAGGGCGGCCTGAGTGGAAAGGTGAGAGTTTGGGCAGCTGTGCAGACAAAGAATGCACGCTTTGGCCTGGGCCTAAATGCTTGTGACACTCCACTGGGCCTGCCGGGCTCTGAGGGTCCTGCCCTGGGCCCCCTGCTCCCCTGCCCTTTGTTCAGTCACAGCAGAGATGGCCACATCCACTCCCTCAGTGAGGGCAGTGTTCCAAACTCCCTCAGCCCTGCCCCCTCTCCGCAGGTTACCATGGACTACAGAGGCTGCATTCTGAGGCCAGGGCGTTCCGAGAATGCCAAGGGCAGACATGATGACCTTAAATGATTTCCTCTTGTGTCAGTTTTGGTAAACTTTAGGAGCTAGGAAATGGTCCACTTTACAGAAATGTTCAAGTTTACTGGCATTTCATATATTCTCTGCTCTAACATTGTCCTGACTCTTTCTGTATATTCTTTACTTAAGTTTTTGTTTTCCTTAATCAAAGTGTGTCTTTTAAATCTTTTCAAAGAAGATTCTTTGGACTTACTAAGTCACCTGAATTTTATACGTTTTCTGTTGTATTAAGTTCTGCTCATAACTTTATGTATCTTTTTTCTATGTTCTCAGGGTTTATTGTTTTCATCTTCTGATGTCAATTAAAACACTTGGTTATTCATTTTAATAAATCTTTTTACTTATAAAGATTTGAACTTTTGAAGATTCCAGCTTACTTGTAAGTTTCTAAGGGTCAGGTCCTCTCCATTGTTGCTGGCCTAAGGCTTAGATCGCCATATAGCAATGTATATATTGACCTATTTTCCCCTCGACTTTCTGTGATTCCCTACATCTCACCTTTTTTGCAGACAAGCCATTTGAAATACCCTTAACATATTTCACAGACAATAAGTCTTTGAAATAATGTGTATTTTTTAGAGAAATCTTCTTATATAATTAGGCAGAAAATCTGACCTGCCATAGTTTTCAAAACAGCATAATTTCACTCTTCTCAATGATTAATCTGTTGTATTACACCACCTTTGAGTATTTAGCTTTATCAATGACATGTCCTTTACAAATGTTTTAGAGATCCTACCAGTCTTGGCAAACATCCTTCTGCCTTGTTTCAGTTCCAGTTTTATGTATATTTTCTGCCTTGCACCCGAATATTCCTACATCTGATGCATGGCCTTGGGAATCTAATTATGGTATTGATTGTTTTTGCTGATTGTCTCCCCTTGTAGCTGCATTCTTCATTATTGTGTAAATTTAGATCATGTGCTCATGTTTAGATAAACAGCTGACCTTGTAAGAGGCTTAGGTGTGAACACTCGTAACATTCAGCAGAAAGTCGGCAAAGATTTATTTGTGTGCCTCCAATGAGTGGCCCGCAAGGACCCCTTTTTCTACAAGTGTTGGTGCAATACTCCTTCTAGAGGCAGTGGACTCAGACATGGCTGTTTTGCGGCCCCAGATCTGGGGCAGGGGCAGTGGGCGGCCTGTGGCACGGGTTGGATCGTCTCCGCGTGTGTCCCAGGGAACCATCTGACTGCGAACCTCGGTCACCTGGCAGGAAGCTACGATGCCCAGACCTATGCTTAGCTGTGCAGCGCGGTGTACTGCGCGGACACGTTCCACACACACTTCAAGTAAGAGGGCGGCCTGAGTGGAAAGGTGAGAGTTTCGGCAGCTGTGCAGACAAAGAAGGCGCCCTTTGGCCTGGGCCTAAATGCTTGTGACACTCCACTGGGCCTGCCGGGCTCTGAGGGCCCTGCCCTGTGCCCCCTGCTCCCCTGCCCTTTGTTCAGTCACAGCAGAGATGGCCACACCCACTCCCTCAGTGAGGGCAGTGTTCCAACCTCCCTCAGCCCCGCTCCCTCTCCGCAGGTTACCATGGACTACAGAGGCTGCATTCTGAGGCCAGGGCGTTCCGAGAATGCCAAGGGCAGACATGATGACCTTAAATGATTTCCTCTTGTGTCAGTTTTGGTAAACTTTAGGAGGTAGGAAATGGTCCACTTTACAGAAATGTTCAAATTTACTGGCATTTCATATATTCTCTGCTCTAACATTGTCCTGACTCTTTCTGTATATTCTTTACTTATGTTTTTGTTTTCCTTAATCAAAGTGTGTCTTTTCAATCTTTTCAAAGAAGATTCTTTGGACTTACTAAATCAAATCAATTTTAGACGTTTTCTGTTGTATTAAGTTCTGCTCATATCTTTATGTATCTTTTTTCTATGTTCTCAGGGTTTATTGTTTTCATCTTCTGATGTCAATTAAAACACTTGGGTATTCATTTGAATAAATCTTTTTACTTATAAAGATTTGAACTTTTGAAGATTCCAGCTTACTTGTACGTTTCTAAGGGTCAGGTCCTCTCCATTGTTGCTGGCCTAAGGCTTAGTTCACCATATAGCAATGTATATATTGACCTATTTTCCCCTCGACTTTCTGTGATTCCCTACATCTCACCTTTCTTTCCAGACAAGCCATTTGAAATACCCTTAACTTATTTCACAGCCAATAAGTCTTTGAAATAATGTGTAATTTTTAGAGAAATCTTCTTATATAATTAGGCAGAAAACCTGACCTGCCATAGTTTTCAAAACAGCATAATTTCACTCTTCTCAATGATTAATCTGTTGTATTACACAACCTTTGAGTATTTAGATTTATCAATGACATGTTCTTGAAAAATGTTTTAGAGATCCTACCAGTCTTGGAAAATATCCTTCTGCCTGGTTTCGGTTCCAGTTTTATGTATATTTTCTGCCTTGCACCCGATTATTCCTACATCTGATGGATGGCCTTGGGAATCTAATTCTGGTATTGATTGTTTTTGCTGGTTGTCTCCCCTTGTAGCTGCTTTCTTCATTATTGTGTAAATTTAGAACATGTGCTCAGGTTTAGCTAAACAGCTGACCTTGTAAGAGGCTTTGATTTGAACGCTCGTAAGTTTCAGCAGAAAGGCGGCAAAGATTTATTTGTGTCCCTCCAATGAGTGGCCCGCAAGGACCCCGTTTTCTACAAGTGTTGGTCCAATACTCCCTCTAGAGGCAGGGGACTCAGACAGGGCTGCTTTCCGGCCCCAGATCTGGGGCAGGGGCTGTGGGCGGCCTGTGGCCTGGGCTGGAGACTCTCTGCGTGTGTCCGTGGGATCCAACTGCCTGCGAACCTCGTTCACCTGGCAAGAAGCTACGATGCCCAGACCTATGCTTAGCTGTGCAGCGCGGTGTACTGCGCGGACACGTTCCACACACACTTCAAGTAAGAGGGCGGCCTGAGTGGAAAGATGAGAGTTTGGGCAGCTGTGCAGACAAAGAATGCGCCCTTTGGCCTGGGCCTAAATGCTTGTGACACTCCACTGGGCCTGCCGGGCTCTGAGGGCCCTGCCCTGGGCCCCCTGCTCCCCTGCCCTTTGTTCAGTCACAGCAGAGATGGCCACATCCACTCCCTCAGTGAGGGCAGTGTTCGAACATCCCTCAGCCCCGCCCCCTCTCCGCAGGTTACCATGGACTACAGAGGCTGCATTCTGAGGCCAGGGCGTTCCGAGAATGCCAAGGGCAGACATGATGACCTTAAATGATTTCCTCTTGTGTCAGTTTTGGTAAACTTTAGGAGCTAGGAAATGGTCCACTTTACAGAAATGTTCAAGTTTACTGGCATTTCATATATTCTCTGCTCTAACATTGTCCTGACTCTTTCTGTATATTCTTTACTTATGTTTTTTTTTCCTTAATCAAAGTGTGTCTTTTCAATCTTTTCAAAGAAGATTATTTGGACTTACTAAGTCACCTGAATTTTATACGTTTTCTGTTGTATTAAGTTCTGCTCATATCTTTATGTATCTTTTTTCTATGTTCTCAGGGTTTATTGTTTTCTTCTTCTGATGTCAATTAAAACACTTGGTTATTCATTTTAATAAATGTTTTTACTTACAAAGATTTGAACTTTTGAAGATTGCAGCTTACTTGTACGTTTCTAAGGGTCAGGTCCTCTCCATTGTCGCTGGCCTAAGGCTTAGATCGCCATATAGCAATGTATATATTGACCTATTTTGCCCTCGACTTTCTGTGATTCCCTACATCTCACCTTTCTTTGCAGAAAAGCCTTTTGAAATACACTTAACTTATTTCACAGCCAATAAGTCTTTGAAATAATGTGTAATTTTTAGAGAAATCTTCTTATATAATAAGGCAGAAAACCTGACCTGTCATAGTTTTCAAAACAGCATAATTTCACTCTTCTCAATGATTAATCTGTTGTATTACACAACCTTTGAGTATTTAGCTTTATCAATGACATGTCCTTTACAAATGTTTTAGAGATCCTACCAGTCTTGGAAAACATCCTTGTGCCTGGTTTCAGTTCCAGTTTTATGTATATTTTCTGCCTTGCACCCGATTATTCCTACATCTGATGGAAGGCCTTGGGAATCAAATTCTGGTATTGATTGATTTTGCTGATTGTCTCCCCTTGTAGCTGCTTTCTTCATTATTGTGTAAATTTAGATCATGAGCTCATGTTTATCTAAACAGCTGACCTTGCAAGAGGCTTAGGTTTCAACACTCGTAAGCTTAAGCAGAAAGTCGGCAAAGATTTATTTGTGTCCCTCCAATGAGTGGCCCGCAAGGACCCCGTTTTCTACAAGTGTTGGTCCAATACTCCCTCTAGAGGCAGGGGACTCAGACAGGGCTGCTTTGCGGCCCCCGATCTGGGGCAGCGGCAGTGGGGGGCAAGTGGCCTGGGCTGGAGCCTCTCCGCGTGTGTCCCAGGGACCCATCTGCCTGCGATCCTCGTTCACGTGGCAAGAAGCTACGATGCCCAGACCTATGCTTAGCTGTGCAGCGAGGTGTACTGCGCGGACACGTTCCACACACACTTCAAGTAAGAGGGCGGCCTGAGAGGAAAGGTGAGAGTTTGGGCAGCTGTGCAGACAAAGAAGGCGCCCTTTGGCCTGGGTCTAAATGCTTGTGACACTCCACTGGGCCTGCCAGGATCTGAGGGCCCTGCCCTGGGCCCCCTGCTCCCCTACCCTTTGTTCAGTCACAGCAGAGATGGCCACATCTACTCCCTCAGTGAGGGCAGTGTTCCAACCTCCCTCAGCCCCGCCCCCTCTCCGCAGGTTACCATGGACTACAGAGGCTGCATTCTGAGGCCAGGGCGTTCCGAGAATGCCAAGGGCAGACATGATGACCTTAAATGATTTCCTCTTGTGTCAGCTTTGGTAAACTTTAGGAGCTAGGAAATGGTCCACTTTACAGCAATGTGCAAGTTTACTGGCATTTCATATATTCTCTGCTCTAACATTGTCCTGACTCTTTCTGTATATTCTTTACTTATGTTTTTGTTTTCCTTAATCAAAGTGTGTCTTTTAAATCTTTTCAAAGAAGATTCTTTGGACTTACTAAATCACCTGAATTTTATACGTTTTCTGTTGTATTAAGTTTTGCTCATATCTTTATGCATCTTTTTTCTATGTTCTCAGGGTTTGTTGTTTTCATTTTCTGATGTCAATTAAAACACTTGGTTATTCATTTTAATAAATCTGTTTACTTATAAAGATTTGAACTTTTGAAGATTCCAGCTTACTTGTACGTTTCTAAGGGTCAGGTCCTGTCCATTGTTGCTGGCCTAAGGCTTAGTTCACCATATAGCAATGTATATATTGACCTATTTTGCCCTCGACTTTCTGTGATTCCCTACATCTCACCTTTCTTTGCAGACAAGCCATTTGAAATACCCTTAACTTATTTCACAGGAATAAGTCTTTGAAATAATGTGTATTTTTTAGAGAAATCTTCTTCTATAATTAGGCAGAAAATTTGACCTGCCATAGTTTTCAAAACAGCATAATTTCACTCTTCTCAATG
The DNA here is from genome assembly GCF_964341445.2 of Mesoplodon mirus. Taxonomy (NCBI): domain Eukaryota; kingdom Metazoa; phylum Chordata; class Mammalia; order Artiodactyla; family Ziphiidae; genus Mesoplodon; species Mesoplodon mirus. The sequence goes on along the minus strand of NC_138976.1, from coordinate 189,914,183 downwards.
ATTAATCTTTTGTATTACACAACCTTTGAGTATTTAGCTTTATCAATGACATGTCCTTTACAAATGTTTTAGAGATCCTACCAGTCTTGGAAAACATCCTTGTGCCTTGTTTCAGTTCCAGTTTTATATATATTTTCTGCCTTGCACCTGATTATTCCTACATCTGATGGATGGCCTTGGGAATCTAATTCTGTTATTGATTGTTTTTGCTGATTGTCTCCCCTTGTAGCTGCTTTCTTCATTATTGTGTAAATTTAGATCATGTGCTCATGTTTAGATAAACAGCTGACCTTGTAAGAGGCTTATGTGTGAACACTCGTAACTTTCAGCAGAAAGTCGGCAAAGATTTATTTGTGTCCCTCCAATGAGTGGCCCGCAAGGACCCCTTTTTCTAGAATTGTTGGTGCAATACTCCTTCTAGAGGCAGGGGACTCAGACAGGGCTGCTTTGCGGCCCCAGATCTGGGGCAGGGGCAGTGGGCGGCCTGTGGCACGGGTTGGATCCTCTCTGCGTGTGTCCCAGGGAACCATCTGACTGCAAACCTCGGTCACCTGGCAGGAAGCTACGATGCCCAGACCTATGCTTAACTGTGCAGTGTGTTGTACTGCGCGGACACGTTCCACACACACTTCAAGTAAGAGGGCGGCCTGAGTGGAAAGGTGAGAGTTTGGGCAGCTGTGCAGACAAAGAAGGCGCCCTTTGGCCTGGGCCTAAATGCTTGTGACACTCCACTGGGCCTGCCAGGCTCTGAGGGCCCTGCCCTGGGCCCCCTGCTCCCCTACCCTTTGTTCAGTCACAGCAGAGATGGCCACACCCACTCCCTCAGTGAGGGCATTGTTCCAACCTACCTCAACCCCGCCCCCTCTCTGCAGGTTACCATGGACTAAAGATGCTGCATTCTGCGGCCAGGGCATTCTGAGAATGCCAAGGGCAGACATGATGACCTTAAATGATTTCCTCTTGTGTCAGGTTTGGTAAACTTTAGGAGCTAGGAAATGGTCCACTTTACAGAAATGTTCAAATTTACTGGCATTTCATATATTCTCTGCTCTAACATTGTCCTGACTCTTTTTGTATATTCTTTACTTATGTTTTTGTTTTCCTTAATCAAAGCGTGTCTTTTAAATCTTTTCAAAGAAGATTCTTTGGACTTACTAGATCACCTGAATTTTATACGTTTTCTGTTGTATTAAGTTCTGCTCATATCTTTATGTATCTTTTTTCTATGTTCTCAGGGTTTATTGTTTTCATCTTCTGATGTCAATTAAAACACTTGGTTATTCATTTTAATAAATCTTTTTACTTATAAAGATTTGAACTTTTGAAGATTCCAGCTTACTTGTAAGTTTCTAAGGGTCAGGTCCTCTCCATTGTTGCTGGCCTAAGGCTTAGATCGCCATATAGCAATGTATATATTGACCTATTTTCCCCTCGACTTTCTGTGATTCCCTACATCTCACCTTTTTTGCAGACAAGCCATTTGAAATACCCTTAACATATTTCACAGACAATAAGTCTTTGAAATAATGTGTATTTTTTAGAGAAATCTTCTTATATAATTAGGCAGAAAATCTGACCTGCCATAGTTTTCAAAACAGCATAATTTCACTCTTCTCAATGATTAATCTGTTGTATTACACCACCTTTGAGTATTTAGCTTTATCAATGACATGTCCTTTACAAATGTTTTAGAGATCCTACCAGTCTTGGAAAACATCCTTCTGCCTTGTTTCAGTTCCAGTTTTATGTATATTTTCTGCCTTGCACCCGAATATTCCTACATCTGATGGATGGCCTTGGGAATCTAATTATGGTATTGATTGTTTTTGCTGAATGTCTCCCCTTGTAGCTGCATTCTTCATTATTGTGTAAATTTAGATCATGTGCTCATGTTTAGATAAACAGCTGACCTTGTAAGAGGCTTAGGTGTGAACACTCGTAACGTTCAGCAGAAAGTCGGCAAAGATTTATTTGTGTGCCTCCAATGAGTGGCCCGCAAGGACCCCTTTTTCTACAAGTGTTGGTGCAATACTCCTTCTAGAGGCAGGGGACTCAGACAGGGCTGTTTTGCGGCCCCAGATCTGGGGCAGGGGCAGTGGGCGGCCTGTGGCACGGGTTGGATCGTCTCCGCGTGTGTCCCAGGGAAACATCTGACTGCGAACCTCGGTCACCTGGCAGGAAGCTACGATGCCCAGACCTATGCTTAGCTGTGCAGCGCGGTGTACTGCGTGGACACGTTCCACACACACTTCAAGTAAGAGGGCGGCCTGAGTGGAAAGGTGAGAGTTTCGGCAGCTGTGCAGACAAAGAAGGCGCCCTTTGGCCTGGGCCTAAATGCTTGTGACACTCCACTGGGCCTGCCGGGCTCTGAGGGCCCTGCCCTGGGCCCCATGCTACTCTGCCCTTTGTTCAGTCACAGCAGAGATGGCCACACCCACTCCCTCAGTGAGGGCAGTGTTCCAACCTCCCTCAGCCCCGCTCCCTCTCCGCAGGTTACCATGGACTACAGAGGCTGCATTCTGAGGCCAGGGCGTTCCGAGAATGCCAAGGGCAGACATGATGACCTTAAATGATTTCCTCTTGTGTCAGTTTTGGTAAACTTTAGGAGGTAGGAAATGGTCCACTTTACAGAAATGTTCAAATTTACTGGCATTTCATATATTCTCTGCTCTAACATTGTCCTGACTCTTTCTGTATATTCTTTACTTATGTTTTTGTTTTCCTTAATCAAAGTGTGTCTTTTCAATCTTTTCAAAGAAGATTCTTTGGACTTACTAAATCAAATCAATTTTAGACGTTTTCTGTTGTATTAAGTTCTGCTCATATCTTTATGTATCTTTTTTCTATGTTCTCAGGGTTTATTGTTTTCATCTTCTGATGTCAATTTAAACACTTGGGTATTCATTTGAATAAGTCTTTTTACTTATAAAGATTTGAACTTTTGAAGATTCCAGCTTACTTGTACGTTTCTAAGGGTCAGGTCCTCTCCATTGTTGCTGGCCTAAGGCTTAGTTCACCATATAGCAATGTATATATTGACCTATTTTCCCCTCGACTTTCTGTGATTCCCTACATCTCACCTTTCTTTCCAGACAAGCCATTTGAAATACCCTTAACTTATTTCACAGCCAATAAGTCTTTGAAATAATGTGTAATTTTTAGAGAAATCTTCTTATATAATTAGGCAGAAAACCTGACCTGCCATAGTTTTCAAAACAGCATAATTTCACTCTTCTCAATGAGTAATCTGTTGTATTACACAACCTTTGAGTATTTAGCTTTATCAATGACATGTCCTTTACAAATGTTTTAGAGATCCTACCAGTCTTTGAAAATATCCTTGTTCCTTGTTTCAGTTCCAGTTTTATGTATATTTTCTGCCTTGCACCCGATTATTCCTACATCTGATGGATGGCCTTGGGAATCTAATTCTGGTATTGATTGTTTTTGCTGGTTGTCTCCCCTTGTAGCTGCTTTCTTCATTATTGTGTAATTTAGATCATGAGCTCATGTTTAGCTAAACAGCTGACCTTGTAAGAGGCATAGGTTTCAACACTCGTAAGTTTCAGCAGAAAGTCGGCAAAGATTTATTTGTGTGCCTCCTATGAGTGGCCCGCAAGGACCCCGTTTTCTACAAGTGTTGGTCCAATACTCCCTCTAGAGGCAGGGGACACAGACAGGGCTGCTTTGCGGCCCCAGATCTGTGGCAGGGGCAGTGGGCGGCCTGTGGCCTGGGCTGGAGCCTCTCCACGTGTGTCACAGGGACACATCTGCCTGCGAACCTCGGTCACCTGGCAGGAAGCTATAATGCCCAGACATATGCTTAGCTGTGCAGCGCGGTGTACTGCGCGGACATGTTCCACACACACTTCAAGTAAGAGGGCGGCCTGAGTGGAAAGGTGAGAGTTTGGGCAGCTGTGCAGACAAAGAAGGCGCCCTTTGGCCTGGGCCTAAATGCTTGTGACACTCCACTGGGCCTGCCAGGCTCTGAGGGCCCTGCCCTGGGCCCCCTGCTCCCCTGCCCTTTGTTCAGTCACAGCAGAGATGGCCACATCCACTCCCTCAGTGAGGGCAGTGTTCCAACCACCCTCAGCCCCGCCCCCTCTCCGCAGGTTATCATGGACTACAGAGGCTGCATTCTGAGGCCAAGGCGTTCCGAGAATGCCAAGGGCAGACTTGATGACCTTAAATGATTTCCTCTTGTGTCAGTTTTGGTAAACTTTAGGAGCTAGGAAATGGTCCACTTTACAGAAATGTTCAAATTTACTGGCATTTCATATATTCTCTGCTCTAACATTGTCCTGACTCTTTCTGTATATTCTTTACTTATGTTTTTGTTTTCCTTAATCAAAGTGTGTCTTTTAAATCTTTTCAAAGAAGATTCTTTGGACTTACTAGATCACCTGAATTTTATACGTTTTCTGTTGTATTAAGTTCTGCTCATATCTTTATTTATCTTTTTTCTATGTTCTCAGGGTTTATTGTTTTCATCTTCTGATGTCAATTAAAACACTTGGTTATTCATTTTAATAAATCTTTTTACTTATAAAGATTTGAACTTTTGAAGATTCCAGCTTACTTGTACGTTTCTAAGGGTCAGGTCCTCTCCATTGTTGCTGGCCTAAGGCTTAGTTCACCATATAGCAATGTATATATTGACCTATTTTCCCCTCGACTTTCTGTGATTCCCTACATCTCACCTTTCTTTGCCGACAAGCCATTTGAAATACCCTTAACTTATTTCACAGCCAATAAGTCTTTGAAATAATGTGTAATTTTTAGAGGAATCTTCTTATATAATTAGGCAGAAAATCTGACCTGCCATAGTTTTCAAAACAGCATAATTTCACTCTTCTCAATGATTAATCTGTTGTATTACGCAACCTTTGAGTATTTAGCTTTATCAATGACATGTCCTTTAAAAATGTTTTAGAGATCCTACCAGTCTTGGAAAACATCCTTGTGCCTGGTTTCAGTTCCAGTTTTATGTATATTTTCTGCCTTGCACCCGATTATTCCTACATCTGATGGATGGCCTTGGGAATCAAATTCTGGTATTGATTGATTTTGCTGATTGTCTCCCCTTGTAGCTGCTTTCTTCATTATTGTGTAAATTTAGATCATGAGCTCATGTTTAGCTAAACAGCTGACCTTGTAAGAGGCTTAGGTTTCAACACTCGTAAGTTTCCGCAGAAAGTCGGCAAACATTTATTTGTGTCCCTCCAATGAGTGGCCCGCAAGGACCCCGTTTTCTACAAGTGTTGGTCCAATACTCCCTCTAGAGGAGGGGACTCAGACAGGGCTGCTTTGCGGCCCCCGATCTGGGGCAGCGGCAGTGGGGGGCAAGTGGCCTGGGCTGGAACCTCTCCGCGTGTGTCCCAGGGACCCATCTGCCTGCGAACCTCGTTCACGTGGCAAGAAGCTACGATGCCCAGACCTATGCTTAGCTGTGCAGCGAGGTGTACTGCGCGGACACGTTCCACACACACTTCAAGTAAGAGGGCGGCCTGAGTGGAAAGGTGAGAGTTTGGGCAGCTGTGCAGAAAAAGAAGGCGCCCTTTGGCCTGGGTCTAAATGCTTGTGACACTCCACTGGGCCTGCCAGGATCTGAGGGCCCTGCCCTGGGCCCCCTGCTCCCCTACCCTTTGTTCAGTCACAGCAGAGATGGCCACATCCACTCCCTCAGTGAGGGCAGTGTTCCAACCTCCCTCAGCCCCGCCCCCTCTCCGCAGGTTACCAAGGACTACAGAGGCTGCATTCTGAGGCCAGGGCGTTCCGAGAATGCCAAGGGCAGACATGATGACCTTAAATGATTTCCTCTTGTGTCAGCTTTGGTAAACTTTAGGAGCTAGGAAATGGTCCACTTTACAGCAATGTTCAACTTTACTGGCATTTCATATATTCTCTGCTCTAACATTGTCCTGACTCTTTCTGTATATTCTTTACTTATGTTTTTGTTTTCCTTAATCAAAGTGTGTCTTTTAAATCTTTTCAAAGAAGATTCTTTGGACTTACTAAATCACCTGAATTTTATACGTTTTCTGTTGTATTAAGTTTTGCTCATATCTTTATGCATCTTTTTTCTATGTTCTCAGGGTTTGTTGTTTTCATTTTCTGATGTCAATTAAAACACTTGGTTATTCATTTTAATAAATCTGTTTACTTATAAAGATTTGAACTTTTGAAGATTCCAGCTTACTTGTACGTTTCTAAGGGTCAGGTCCTGTCCATTGTTGCTGGCCTAAGGCTTAGTTCACCATATAGCAATGTATATATTGACCTATTTTGCCCTCGACTTTCTGTGATTCCCTACATCTCACCTTTCTTTGCAGACAAGCCATTTGAAATACCCATAACATATTTCACAGACAATAAGTCTTTGAAATAATGTGTATTTTTTAGAGAAATCTTCTTCTATAATTAGGCAGAAAATTTGACCTGCCATAGTTTTCAAAACAGCATAATTTCACTCTTCTCAATGATTAATCTTTTGTATTACACAACCTTTGAGTATTTAGCTTTATCAATGACATGTCTTTTAAAAATATTTTAGAGATCCTACCAGTCTTGGAAAACATCCTTGTGCCTTGTTTCAGTTCCAGTTTTATATATATTTTCTGCCTTGCACCCGATTATTCCTACATCTGATGGATGGCCTTGGGAATCTAATTCTGTTATTGATTGTTTTTGCAGATTGTCTCCCCTTGTAGCTGCTTTCTTCATTATTGTGTAAATTTAGATCATGTGCTCATGTTTAGATAAGCAGCTGACCTTGTAAGAGGCTTATGTGTGAACACTCGTAACTTTCAGCAGAAAGTCGGCAAAGATTTATTTGTGTCCCTCCAATGAGTGGCCCGCAAGGACCCCTTTTTCTAGAATTGTTGGTGCAATACTCCTTCTAGAGGCAGGGGACTCAGACAGGGCTGCTTTGCGGCCCCAGATCTGGGGCAGGGGCAGTGGGCGGCCTGTGGCACGGGTTGGATCCTCTCTGCGTGTGTCCCAGGGAACCATTTGACTGCAAACCTCGGTCACCTGGCAGGAAGCTACGATGCCCAGACCTATGCTTAACTGTGCAGTGTGTTGTACTGCGCGGACACGTTCCACACACACTTCAAGTAAGAGGGCGGCCTGAGTGGAAAGGTGAGAGTTTGGGCAGCTGTGCAGACAAAGAAGGCGCCCTTTGGCCTGGGCCTAAATGCTTGTGACACTCCACTGGGCCTGCCAGGCTCTGAGGGCCCTGCCCTGGGCCCCCTGCTCCCCTACCCTTTGTTCAGTCACAGCAGAGATGGCCACACCCACTCCCTCAGTGAGGGCAGTGTTCCCACCTACCTCAACCCCGGCCCCTCTCCGCAGGTTACCATGGACTAAAGATGCTGCATTCTGCGGCCAGGGCATTCTGAGAATGCCAAGGGCAGACATGATGACCTTAAATGATTTCCTCTTGTGTCAGGTTTGGTAAACTTTAGGAGCTAGGAAATGGTCCACTTTACAGAAATGTTCAAATTTACTGGCATTTCATATATTCTCTGCTCTAACATTGTCCTGACTCTTTCTGTATATTCTTTACTTATGTTTTTGTTTTCCTTAATCAAAGCGTGTCTTTTAAATCTTTTCAAAGAAGATTCTTTGGACTTACTCGATCACCTGAATTTTATACGTTTTCTGTTGTATTAAGTTCTGCTCATATCTTTATGTATCTTTTTTTCTATGTTCTCAGGGTTTATTGTTTTCATCTTCTGATGTCAATTAAAACACTTGGTTATTCATTTTAATAAATCTTTTTACTTATAAAGATTTGAACTTTTGAAGATTCCAGCTTACTTGTAAGTTTCTAAGGGTCAGGTCCTCTCCATTGTTGCTGGCCTAAGGCTTAGATCGCCATATAGCAATGTATATATTGACCTATTTTCCCCTCGACTTTCTGTGATTCCCTACATCTCACCTTTTTTGCAGACAAGCCATTTGAAATACCCTTAACATATTTCACAGACAATAAGTCTTTGAAATAATGTGTATTTTTTAGAGAAATCTTCTTATATAATTAGGCAGAAAATCTGACCTGCCATAGTTTTCAAAACAGCATAATTTCACACTTCTCAATGATTAATCTGTTGTATGACACCACCTTTGAGTATTTAGCTTTATCAATGACATGTCCTTTACAAATGTTTTAGAGATCCTACCAGTCTTGGAAAACATCCTTCTGCCTTGTTTCAGTTCCAGTTTTATGTATATTTTCTGCCTTGCACCCGAATATTCCTACATCTGATGGATGGCCTTGGGAATCTAATTATGGTATTGATTGTTTTTGCTGATTGTCTCCCCTTGTAGCTGCATTCTTCATTATTGTGTAAATTTAGATCATGTGCTCATGTTTAGATAAACAGCTGACCTTGTAAGAGGCTTAGGTGTGAACACTCGTAACTTTCAGCAGAAAGTCGGCAAAGATTTATTTGTGTGCCTCCAATGAGTGGCCCGCAAGGACCCCTTTTTCTACAAGTGTTGGTGCAATACTCCTTCTAGAGGCAGGGGACTCAGACAGGGCTGTTTTGCGGCCCCAGATCTGGGGCAGGGGCAGTGGGCGGCCTGTGGCACGGGTTGGATAGTCTCCGCGTGTGTCCCAGGGAACCATCTGACTGCGAACCTCGGTCACCTGGCAGGAAGCTACGATGCCCAGACCTATGCTTAGCTGTGCAGCGCGGTGTACTGCGCGGACACGTTCCACACACACTTCAAGTAAGAGGGCGGCCTGAGTGGAAAGGTGAGAGTTTCGGCAGCTGTGCAGACAAAGAAGGTGCCCTTTGGCCTGGGCCTAAATGCTTGTGACACTCCACTGGGCCTGCCGGGTTCTGAGGGCCCTGCCCTGGGCCCCCTGCTCCCCTGCCCTTTGTTCAGTCACAGCAGAGATGGCCACACCCACTCCCTCAGTGAGGGCAGTGTTCCAACCTCCCTCAGCCCCGCTCCCTCTCCGCAGGTTACCATGGACTACAGAGGCTGCATTCTGAGGCCAGGGCGTTCCGAGAATGCCAAGGGCAGACATGATGACCTTAAATGATTTCCTCTTGTGTCAGTTTTGGTAAACTTTAGGAGGTAGGAAATGGTCCACTTTACAGAAATGTTCAAATTTACTGGCATTTCATATATTCTCTGCTCTAACATTGTCCTGACTCTTTCTGTATATTCTTTACTTATGTTTTTGTTTTCCTTAATCAAAGTGTGTCTTTTCAATCTTTTCAAAGAAGATTCTTTGGACTTACTAAATCAAATCAATTTTAGACGTTTTCTGTTGTATTAAGTTCTGCTCATATCTTTATGTATCTTTTTTCTATGTTCTCAGGGTTTATTGTTTTCATCTTCTGATGTCAATTAAAACACTTGGGTATTCATTTGAATAAATCTTTTTACTTATAAAGATTTGAACTTTTGAAGATTCCAGCTTAGTTGTACGTTTCTAAGGGTCAGGTCCTCTCCATTGTTGCTGGCCTAAGGCTTAGTTCACCATATAGCAATGTATATATTGACCTATTTTCCCCTCGACTTTCTGTGATTCCCTACATCTCACCTTTCTTTGCCGACAAGCCATTTGAAATACCCTTAACTTATTTCACAGCCAATAAGTCTTTGAAATAATGTGTAATTTTTAGAGAAATCTTCTTATATAATTAGGCAGAAAACCTGACCTGCCATAGTTTTCAAAACAGCATAATTTCACTCTTCTCAATGATTAATCTGTTGTATTACACAACCTTTGAGTATTTAGATTTATCAATGACATGTTCTTGAAAAATGTTTTAGAGATCCTACCAGTCTTGGAAAATATCCTTCTGCCTGGTTTCAGTTCCAGTTTTATGTATATTTTCTGCCTTGCACCCGATTATTCCTACATCTGATGGATGGCCTTGGGAATCTAATTCTGGTATTGATTGTTTTTGCTGGTTGTCTCCCCTTGTAGCTGCTTTCTTCATTATTGTGTAAATTTAGATCATGAGCTCATGTTTAGCTAAACAGCTGACCTTGTAAGAGGCATAGGTTTCAACACTCGTAAGTTTCAGCAGAAAGTCGGCAAAGATTTATTTGTGTGCCTCCAATGAGTGGCCCGCAAGGACCCCGTTTTCTACAAGTGTTGGTCCAATACTCCCTCTAGAGGCAGGGGACTCAGACAGGGCTGCTTTGCGGCCCCAGATCTGGGGCAGGGGCAGTGGGCGGCCTGTGGCCTGGGCTGGAGCCTCTCCACGTGTGTCACAGGGACACATCTGCCTGCGAACCTCGGTCACCTGGCAGGAAGCTATAATGCCCAGACATATGCTTAGCTGTGCAGCGCGGTGTACTGCGCGGACATGTTCCACACACACTTCAAGTAAGAGGGCGGCCTGAGTGGAAAGGTGAGAGTTTGAGCAGCTGTGCAGACAAAGAAGGCGCCCTTTGGCCTGGGCCTAAATGCTTGTGACACTCCACTGGGCCTGCCAGGCTCTGAGGGCCCTGCCCTGGGCCCCCTGCTCCCCTGCCCTTTGTTCAGTCACAGCAGAGATGGCCACATCCACTCCCTCAGTGAGGGCAGTGTTCCAACCTCCCTCAGCCCCGCCCCCTCTCCGCAGGTTATCATGGACTACAGAGGCTGCATTCTGAGGCCAGGGCCTTCCGAGAATGCCAAGGGCAGACTTGATGACCTTAAATGATTTCCTCTTGTGTCAGTTTTGGTAAACTTTAGGAGCTAGGAAATGGTCCACTTTACAGAAATGTTCAAATTTACTGGCATTTCATATATTCTCTGCTCTAACATTGTCCTGACTCTTTCTGTATATTCTTTACTTATGTTTTTGTTTTCCTTAATCAAAGTGTGTCTTTTAAATCTTTTCAAAGAAGATTCTTTGGACTTACTAGATCACCTGAATTTTATACGTTTTCTGTTGTATTAATTTCTGCTCATATCTTTATTTATCTTTTTTCTATGTTCTCAGGGTTTATTGTTTTCATCTTCTGATGTCAATTAAAACACTTGGTTATTCATTTTAATAAATCTTTTTACTTATAAAGATTTGAACTTTTGAAGATTCCAGCTTACTTGTACGTTTCTAAGGGTCAGGTCCTCTCCATTGTTGCTGGCCTAAGGCTTAGTTCACCATATAGCAATGTATATATTGACCTATTTTCCCCTCGACTTTCTTTGATTCCCTACATCTCACCTTTCTTTGCCGACAAGCCATTTGAAATACCCTTAACTTATTTCACAGCCAATAAGTCTTTGAAATAATGTGTAATTTTTAGAGAAATCTTCTTATATAATTAGGCAGAAAATCTGACCTGCCATAGTTTTCAAAACAGCATAATTTCACTCTTCTCAATGATTAAACTGTTGTATTACACCACCTTTGAGTATTTAGCATTATCAATGACATGTCCTTTAAAAATATTTTAGAGATCCTACCAGTCTTGGAAAACATCCTTGTGCCTGGTTTCAGTTCCAGTTTTATGTATATTTTCTGCCTTGCACCCGATTATTCCTACATCTGATGGATGGCCTTGGGAATCTAATTCTGGTATTGATTGTTTTTGCTGATTGTCTCCCCTTGTAGCTGCTTTCTTCATTATTGTGTAAATTTAGATCATGTGCTCATGTTTAGATAAACAGTTGATCTTGTAAGAGGCTTAGCTGTGAACGCTCGTAAGCTTCAGGAGAAAGTCGGCAAAGATTTATTTTTGTGCCTCCAATGAGTGTCCCGCAAAGAACCCGTTTTCTACAAGTGTTGGTCCAATTCTCCCTCTAGAGGCAGGGGACTCAGACAGGGCTGCTTTGCGGCCACAGATCTGGGGCAGGGGCAGTGGGCGGCATGTGGCCTGGGCTGGAGCCTCTCCGCGTGTGTCCCAGGGACCCATCTGCCTGCGAACCTCGGTCACCTGGCAGGAAGCTACGATGCCCAGACCTATGCTTAGCCGTGCAGCGTGGTGTAGTGCGCGGACACGTTCCACACACACTTCAAGTAAGAGGGCGGCCTGCGTGGAAAGGTGAGAGTTTGGGCAGCGGTGCAGACAAAGAAGGCGCCCTTTGTCCTGGGCCTAAATGCTTGTGACACCCCACTGGACCTGCCGGGCTCTGAGGGCCCTGCCCTGGGCCCCCTGCTCCCCTGCCCTTTGTTCAGTCACAGCAGAGATGGCCACACCCACTCCCTCAGTGAGGGCAGTGTTCCAACCTCCCTCAGCCCCGGCCCCTCTCCGCAGGTTACCATGGACTACAGAGGCTGCATCCTGAGGCCAGGGCTTTCCGAGAATGCCAGGGGCAGACATGATGACCTTAAATGACTACCTCTTGTGTCAGTTTTGGTAAACTTTAGGAGCTAGGAAATGGTCCACTTTACAGAAATGTTCAAATTTACTGGCATTTCATATATTCTCTGCTATAACATTGTCCTGACTCTTTCTGTATATTCTTTACTTATGTTTTTGTTTTCCTTAATCAAAGTGTGTCTTTTAAATCTTTTCAAAGAAGATTCTTTGGACTTACTAGATCACCTGAATTTTATACGTTTTCTGTTGTATTAAGTTCTGCTCATATCTTTATGTATCTTCTTTCTATGTTCTCAGGGTTTATTGTTTTCATCTTCTGATGTCAATTTAAACACTTGGTTATTCATTTTAATAAATCTTTTTACTTATAAAGACTTGAACTTTTGAAGATTCTAGCTTACTTGTACGTTTCTAAGGGTCAGGTCCTCTCCATTGTTGCTGGCCTAAAGCTTAGTTCACCATATAGCAATGTATATATTGACCTATTTTCCCCTCGACTTTCTGTGATTCCCTACATCTCACCTTTCTTTGCAGACAAGCCATTTGAAATACCCTTAACTTATTTAACAGCCAATAAGTCTTTGAAATAATGTGTAATTTTTAGAGAAATCTTCTTATATAATTAGGCAGAAAATCTGACCTGCCATAGTTTTCAAAACAGCATAATTTCACTCTTCTCAATGATTAATCTGTTGTATTACACAACCTTTGAATATTTAGCTTTATCAATGACATGTCCTTTAAAAATGTTTTAGAGATCCTACCAGTCTTGGAAAACATCCTTGTGCCTGGTTTCAGTTCCAGTTTTATGTATATTTTCTGCCTTGCACCCGATTATTCCTACATATGATGGATGGCCTTGGGAATCTAATTCTGGTATTGATTGTTTTTGCTGATTGTCTCCCCTTGTAGCTGCTTTCTTCATTATTGTGTAAATTTTTATCATGAGCTCATGTTTAGCTATACAGCTGACCATGTAAGAGGCTTAGGTTTCAACACTCGTAAGTTTCAGCAGAAAGTCGGCAAAGATTTATTTGTGTCCCTCCAATGAGTGGCCCGCAAGGACCCCGTTTTCTACAAGTGTTGGTGCAATACTCCCTCTAGAGGCAGGGGACTCAGACAGGGCTGCTTTGCGGCCCCAGATCTGGGGCAGGGGCAGTGGGCGGCCTGTGGCCTGGGCTGGAGCCTCTCCGCGTGTGTCCCAGGGACACATCTGCCTGCGAACCTCGGTCACCTGGCAGGAAGCTACGATGCCCAGACCTATGCTTAGCTGTGCAGCGCGGTGTACTGCGCGGACAAGTTCCACACACACTTCAAGTAAGAGGGCGGCCTGAGTGGAAAGGTGAGAGTTTGGGCAGCTGTGCAGACAAAGAAGGCGCCCTTTGTCCTGGGCCTAAATGCTTGTGACACTCCACTGGGCCTGCATGGCTCTGAGGGCCCTGCCCTGGGCCCACTGCTCCCCTGCCCTTTTTTCAGTCACAGCAGAGATGGCCACACCCACTCCCTCAGTGAGGGCAGTGTTCCAACCTACCTCAACCCCGCCCCCTCTCCGCAGGTTACCATGGATATCAGAGGCTGCATTCTGAGGCCAGGGCGTTCCGAGAATGCCAAGGGCAGACATGATGACTTTAAATGACTTCCTCTTGTGTAAGTTTTGGTAAACTTTAGGAGCTAGGAAATGGTCCCCTTTACAGAAATGTTCAAATTTACTGGCATTTCTTATATTCTCTGCTATAACATTGTCCTGATTCTTTCTGTATATTCTTTACTTATGTTTTTGTTTTCCTTAATCAAAGTGTGTCTTTTAAATCTTTTCAAAGAAGATTCTTTGACTTACTAGATCACCTGAATTTTATACGTTTTCTGTTGTATTAAGTTCTGCTAGTATCTTTATTTATCTTTTTTCTATGTTCTCAGGGTTTATTGTTTTCATCTTCTGATGTCAATTAAAACACTTGGTTATTCATTTTAATAAATGTTTTTACTTATAAAGATTTGAACTTTTGAAGATTCCAGCTTACTTGTACGTTTCTAAGGGTCAGGTCCTCTCCATTGTTGCTGGCCTAAGGCTTAGTTCACCATATAGCAATGTATATATTGACCTATTTTGCCCTCGACTTTCTGTGATTCCCTACATCTCACCTTTCTTTGCAGACAAGCCATTTGAAATACCCTTAACATATTTCACAGCCAATAAATCTTTGAAATAATGTGTAATTTTTAGAGAAATCTTCTTATATAATTAGGCAGAAAACCTGACCTGCCATAGGTTTCAAAACATCATAATTTCACTCTTCTCAATGATTAATCTGTTGTATTACACAACCTATGAGTATTTAGCTTTATCAATGACATGTCCTTTAAAAATGTTTTAGAGATCCTACCAGTCTTGGAAAACATCCTTGTGCCTGGTTTCAGTTCCAGTTTTATGTATATTTTCTGCCTTGAACCAGATTATTCCTACATCTGATGGATGGCCTTGGGAATCTAATTCTGGTATTGATTGTTTTTGCTGATTGTCTCCCCTTGTAGCTGCTTTCTTCATTATTGTGTAAATTTAGATCATGTGCTCTTGTTTAGATAAACAGCTGACCCTGTAAGCCGCTTATGTGTGAACACTCGTAACTTTCAGCAGAAAGTCGGCAAAGATTTATTTGTGTCCCTCCAATGAGTGGCCCGCAAGGACACCGTTTTCTATAATTGTTGGTGCAATACTCCTTCTAGAGGCAGGGGACTCAGACAGGGCTGCTTTGCGGCCCCAGATCTGGGGCAGGGGCAGTGGGCGGACTGTGGCACGGGTTGGATCCTCTCCGCGTGTGTCCCATGGAACCATCTGACTGCGAACCTCGGTCACCTGGCAGGAAGCTACGATGCCCAGACCTATGCTTAGCTGTGCAGCGCGGTGTACTGCGCGGACACGTTCCACACACACTTCAAGTAAGAGGGCTGCCTGAATTGAAAGGTGAGAGTTTGGGCAGCTGTGCAGACAAAGAAGGCGCCCTTTAGCCTGGGCCTAAATGCTTGTGACACTCCACTGGGCCTGCCTGGCTCTGAGGGCCCTGCCCTGGGCCCTCTGCTCCCCTGCCTCTTGTTCAGTCACAGCAGAGATGGCCACACCCACTCCCTCAGTGAGGGCAGTGTTCCAACCTCCCTCAGCCCCGCCCCCTCTCCGCAGGTTACCATGGACTACAGAGGCTGCATTCTGAGGCCAGGGCGTTCCGAGAATGCCAAGGGCAGACATAATGACCTTAAATGATTTCCTCTTGTGTCAGTTTTGGTAAACTTTAGGAGCTAGGAAATGGTCCACTTTACAGAAATGTTCAAATTTACTGGCATTCCATATATTCTCTGCTATAACATTGTCCTGACTCTTTCTGTATATTCTTTACTTATGTTTTTGTTTTCCTTAATCAAAGTGTGTCTTTTAAATCTTTTCAAAGAAGATTCTTTGGACATACTAAATCACCTGAATTTTATACGTTTTCTGTTGTATTAAGTTCTGCTCATATCTTAATGTCTTTTTTCTATGTTCTCAGGGTTTATTGTTTTCATCTTCTGATGTCAATTAAAACACTTGGTTATTCATTTTAATAAATCTTTTTACTTATAAAGATTTGAGCTTTTGAAGATTCCTGCTTACTTGTACGTTTCTAAGGGTCAGGTCCTCTCCATTGTTGCTGGCCTAAGGCTTAGTTCACCATATAGCAATGTATATATTGACTTATTTTGCCCTGGACTTTCTGTGATTCCCTACATCTCACCTTTCTTTGCAGACAAGCCATTTGAAATACCCTTATCTTATTTCACAGCCAATAAGTCTTTGAAATAATGTGTAATTTTTACAGAAATCTTCTTATATAATTAGGCAGAAAACCTGACCTGCCATAGTTTTCAAAACAGCATAATTTCACTCTTCTCAATGATTAATCTGTTGTATTACACAACCTTGTTGTATTTAGCTTTATCAATGACATGTCCTTTAAAAATGTTTAGAGATCCTACCAGTCTTTGAAAACATCCTTGTGCCTTGTTTCAGTTCCAGTTTTATGTATATTTTCTGCCTTGCACCCGATTATTCCTACATCAGATGGATGGCCTTGGGAATCTAATCCTGGTATTGATTGTTTTTGCTGATTGTCTCCCCTTGTAGCTGCTTTCTTCATTATTGTGTAAATTTAGATCATGAGCTCATGTTTAGCTAAACAGCTGACCTTGTAAGAGGCTTAGGTGTGAACACTCGTAAGTTTCAGCAGAAAGTCGGCAAAGATTTATTTGTGTCCCTCCAATAAGTGTCCCGCAAGGACCCCGTTTTCTAGAAGTGTGGGTCCAATACACCCTCTAGAGGCAGGGGACTCAGACAGGGCTGTTTGAGGCCCCAGATCTGGGGCAGGGGCAGTGGGTGGCCTGTGGCCCGGGCAGGAGCCTCTCCGGGTGTGTCCCAGGGACCCATCTGCCTGAGAACCTCGGTCACCTGGCAGGAAGCTACGATTCCCAAACCAATGGTTAGCTGTGCAGCGAGGTGTACCGCGCGGACATGTTCCACACACACTTCAAGTAAGAGGTCGGCCTGATTGGAAAGGTGAGAGTTTGGGCAGCTGTGCAGACAAAGAAAGCGCCCTTTGTCCTGGGCCTAAATGCTTGTGACACTCCACAGGGCCTGCCGGACTCTGAGGGCCCTGCCCTGGGCCCCCTGCTCCCCTGCCCTTTGTTCAGTCACAGCAGAGATGGCCACACCCACTCCCTCAGTGAGGGCAGTGTTCCAACCTCCCTCATCCCCGCCCCCTCTCCGCAGGTTAACATGGACTACAAAGGCTGCATTCTGAGGCCAGGGCGTTCCGAGAATGCCAAGGGCAGACATGATGACCTTAAATGATTTCCTCTTGTGTCAGTTTTGGTAAACTTTAGGAGCTAGGAAATGGTCCACTTGACAGAAATGTTCAAATTTACTGGCATTTCATATATTCTCTGCTCTTACATTGTCCTGACTCTTTCTGTATATTCTTTACTTATGTTTTTGTTTTCCTTAATCAAAGTGTGTCTTTTAAATCTTTTCAAAGAAGATTCTTTGGACTTACTATATCACCTGAATTTTATACGTTTTCTGTTGTATTAAGTTCTGCTCATATCTTTATGTATCTTTTTTCTATGTTCTCAGGGTTTATTGTTTTCATCTTCTGATGTCAATTTAAACACTTGGTTATTCATTTTAATAAATCTTTTTACTTATAAAGATTTGAACTTATGAAGATTCCAGCTTAATTGTACGTTTCTAAGGGTCAGGTCCTCTCCATTGTTGCTGGCCTAAGGCTTAGTTCACCATATAGCAACATTTATATTGACCTATTTTCCCCTCGACTTTCTGTGATTCCCTACATCTCACCTTTCTTTGCAGACAAGCCATTTGAAATACCCTTAACTTATTTCACAACCAATAAGTCTTTGAAATAATGTGTATTTTTTAGAGAAATCTTCTTCTATAATTAGGCAGAAAATCTGACCTGCCATAGTTTTCAAAACAGCATAATTTCACTCTTCTCAATGATTAATCTGTTGTATTACACAACCTTTGAGTATTTAGCTTTATCAATGACATGTCCTTTACAAATATTTTAGAGATCCTACCAGTCTTGGAAAACATCCTTGTGCCTTGTTTCAGTTCCAGTTTTATGTATATTTTCTGCCTTGCACCCGATTATTCCTACATCTGATGGATGGCCTTGGGAATCTAATTCTGGTATTGATTGTTTTTGCTGATTGTCTCCCCTTGTAGCTGCTTTCTTCATTATTGTGTAAATTTAGATCATGTGCTCATGTTTAGATAAACAGCTGACCTTGTAAGAGGCTTAGGTGTGAATACTCGTAAATTTCAGCAGAAAGTCGGCAAAGATTTATTTGTGTCCCTCCAATGAGTGGCCTGCAAGTACCCCGTATTCTAGAAGTGTTTGTGCAATACTCCCTCTAGAGGCAGGGGATTCAGACAGGGCTGCTTTACGGCCCCAGATCTGGGGCAGGGGCAGTGTGCGGCCTGTGGCCCTGGCTGGAGCCTCTCCGCGTGTGTCCCATGGACCCATCTGCCTGCGAACCTCGGTCACCTGGGAGGAAGCTACGATGCCCAAAATTATGCTTAGCTGTGCAGCGCGGTGTACTGCGCGGACAGGTTCCACACACACTTCAAGTAAGAGGGCGGCCTGAGTGGAAAGGGGAGAGTTTGGGCAGCTGTGCAGACAAAGAAGGCGCCCTTTGGCCTGGGCCTAAATGCTTGTGACACTCCACTGGGCCTGCCGGGCTCTGAGGGCCCTGCCCTGGGCCCCCTGCTCCACTTCCCTTTGTTCAGTCACAGCAGAGATGGCCACACACACTCCCTCAGTGAGGGCAGTGTTCCAACCTCCTTCAGCCCCGCCCCCTCTCCGCAGGTTACCATGGACTACAGAGCCTGCATTCTGAGGCCAGGGCGTTCCGAGTATGCCGAGGGCAGACATGATGACCTTAAATGATTTCCTCTTGTGTCAGTTTTGTTAAACTTTAGGAGCTAGGAAATGGTCCTCTTTACAGAAATGTTCAAATTTACTGGCATTTCATATATCCTCTGCACTAACATTGTCCTGACTCTTTCTGTATATTCTTTACTTATGTTTTTATTTTCCTTAATCAAAGTGTGTCTTTTAAATCTTTTCAAAGAAGATTCTTTGGACTTACTAAATCACCTGAATTTTATATGTTTTCTGTTGTATTAAGTTCTTCTCATATCTTTATTAATCTTTTTTCTATGTTCTCAGGTTTTATTGTTTTCATCTTCTGATGTCAATTAAAACACATGGTTATTCATTTTAATAAATATTTTTACTTATAAAGATTTGAACTTTTGAAGATTCCAGCTTACTTGTACGTTTCTAATGGTCAGGTCCTCTCCATTGTTGCTGGCCTAAGACTTAGTTCACCATATAGCAATGTATATATTGACCTATTTTGCCCTCGAATTTCTGTGATTCCGTACATCTCACCTTTCTTTTCAGACAAACAATTTGAAATACCCTTAACTTATTTCACAGCCAATAAGTCTTTGAAATAATGTGTATTTTTATAGAAATCTTCTTCTATAATTAGGCAGAAAATCTGACCTGCCATAGTTTTGAGAACAGCATAATTTCACTCTTCTCAATGATTAATCTGTTGTATTACACAACCTTTGAGTATTTAGCTTTCTCAATGACATGTCCTTTACAAATGTTTTAGAGATCCTACCAGTCTTGGAAAACATCCTTCTGCCTTGTTTCAGTTCCAGTTTTATGTATATTTTCTGCCTTGCACCGATTATTCCTACATCTGATGGATGGCCTTGGGAATCTAATTCTGTTATTGATTGTTTTTGCTGATTGTGTCACCTTGTAGCTGCTTTCTTCATTATTGTGTAAATTTAGATCATGAGCTCATGTTTAGCTAAACAGCTGACCTTGTAAGACGCTTAGGTGTGAACGCTCGTATGTTTCAGCAGAAAGTCGGCAAAGATTTATTTGTGTCCCTCCAATGAGTGGCCCGCAAGGACACTGTTTTCTACAAGTGTTGGTCCAATACTCCCTCTAGAGGCAGTGGATACAGACAGGGCTGCTTTGCGGCCCCCGATCTCGGGCAGGGGCAGTGGGTGGCCTGTGGCCCAGGCAGGAGCCTCTCCGCGTGTGTCCCCGGGACCCTTCTGCCTGCGAACCTCAGTCAACTGGCAGGAAGCTACGATGCCCAGACCTATGCTTAGCTGTGCAGCGAGGTGTACTGCGCGGATAGGTTCCAAACACACTTCAACTAAGAGGGCGCCCTGATTGGAAAGGTGAGAGTTTGGGCAGCTGTGCAGACAACGAAAGTGCCCTTTGGCCTGGGCCTAAATGCTTGTGACACTCCACTGGGCCTGCCGGGCTCTTAGGCCCTTGACCTGGGGCCACTGCTCCCCTGCCCTTTGTTCAGTCACAGCAGAGATGGCCACACCCACTCCCTCAGTGAGGGCAGTGTTCCAACCTCCCTCAGCCCCGCCCCCTCTCCCCAGGTTACCATGGACAACAGTGGCTGCATTCTGAGGCCAGGGCGTTCGGAGAATGCCAAGGGCAGACATGATGACCTTAAATGATTTCCTCTTGTGTCAGTTTTGTTAAACTTTAGGAGCTTGGAAATGGTCCTCTTTACAGAAATGTTCAAATTTACTGGCATTTCATATATTCTCTGCTCTAACATTGTCCTGACTCTTTCTGTATATTCTTTACTTATGTTTTTGTTTTCCTTAATCAAAGTGTGTCTTTTAAATCTTTTCAAAGAAGATTCTTTGGACTTACTAAATCACCTGAATTTTATACGTTTTCTGTTGTATTAAGTTCTTCTCATATCTTTATTTATCTTTTTTCTATGTTCTCAGGTTTTATTGTTTTCATCTTCTGATGTCAATTAAAACACATGGTTATTCATTTTAATAAATATATTTACTTATAAAGATTTGAACTTTTGAAGATTCCAGCTTACTTGTTCGTTTCTAAGGGTCAGGTATTCTCCATTGTTGCTGGCCTAAGACTTAGTTCACCATATAGCAATGTATATATTGACCTATTTTGCCCTCGAATTTCTGTGATTCCGTACATCTCACCTTTCTTTTCAGACAAACCATTTGAAATACCCTTAACTTATTTCACAGCCAATAAGTCTTTGAAATAATGTGTAATTTTTAGAGAAATCTTCTTATATAATTAGGCAGAAAACCTGACCTGCCATAGTTTTCAAAACAGCATAATTTCACTCTTCTCAATGTTTAATCTGTTGTATTACACAACCTTTGAGTATTTAGCTTTATCAATGACATGTCCTTTAAAAAGGTTTTAGAGATCCTACCAGTCTTTGAAAACATCCTTGTGCCTGGTTTCAGTTTCAGTTTTATGTATATTTTCTGCCTTGCACCCGATTATTCCTACATCTGATGGATGGCCTTGGGAATCTAATTCTGGTATTGAATGTTTTTGCTGATTGTCTCCCCTTGTAGCTGCTATCTACATTATTGTGTAAATTTAGATCATGAGCTCATGTATAGTTAAAGAGCTGAACTTGTAAGATGCTTAGTTGTGAACGCTCGTAAGTTTCACCAGAAAGTCCGCAAAGATTTATTTGTGTCCCTCCAATGAGTGGCCCGCAAGGACCCTGTTTTCTCCAAGTGATGGTCCAATACTCCCTCTAGAGGCAGGGGACTCAGACAGGGCTGCTTTGCGGCACCCGATCTGGGGCAGGGGCAGTGGGTGGCCTGTGGCCCGGGCTGGAGCCTCTCCGCGTGTGTCCCAGGGACCCATCTGCCTGCGAACCTCGGTCACTTGGCAGGAAGCTACGATGCCCAGACCTATGGTTAGCTGTGCAGCGAGGTGTACTGCGCAGACAGGTTCCACACACACTTCAAGTAAGAGGGCGGCCTGATTGGAAAGGTGAGAGTTTGGGCAGCTGTGCAGACAAAGAAAGTGCCCTTTGTCCTGGGCCTAAATTCTTGTGACACTCCACTGGGCCTGCCGGAATCTGAGGGACCTGCCCTGGGCCCCCTGCTCCCCTGCCCTTTGTTCAGTCACAGCAGAGATGGCCACACCCACTCCCTCAGTGAGGGCAGTGTTCCAACCTCCCTCAGCCCCGCACCCTCTCCGCAGGTTACCATGGACTACAAAGGCTGCATTCTGAGGCAGGGCGTTCTGAGAATGCCAAGGGCAGACATGATGACCTTAAATGATTTCCTCTTGTGTCAGTTTTGGTAAACTTTAGGAGCTAGGAAATGGTCCACTTTACAGAAATGTTCAAATTTACTGGCATTTCATATATTCTCTGCTCTAACATTGTCCTGACTCTTTCTGTATATTCTTTACTTATGTTTTTGTTTTCCTTAATCAAAGTGTGTCTTTTAAATCTTTTCAAAGAAGATTCTTTGGACTTACTAAATCACCTGAATTTTATACGTTTTCTGTTGTATTAAGTTCTTCTCATATCTTTATGTATCTTTTTTCTATGTTCTCAGGGTTTATTGTTTTCATCTTCTGATGTCAATTAAAACACTTGGTTATTCATTTTAATAAATATTTTACTTATAAAGATTTGATCTTTTGAAGATTCCAGCTTACTTGTAAGTTTCTAAGGGTCAGGTCCTCTCCATTGTTGCTGGCCTAAGGCTTAGTTCACCATATAGCAATGTTTATATTGACCTATTTTCCCCTCGACTTTCTGTGATTCCCTACATCTCACCTTTCTTTACAGACAAGCCATTTGAAATACCCTTAACTTATTTCACAGCCAATAAGTCTTTGAAATAATGTGTATTTTTTAGAGAAATCTTCTTCTATAATTAGGCAGAAAATCTGACCTGCCATAGTTTTCAAAACAGCATAATTTCACTCTTCTCAATGATTAATCTGTTGTATTACACAACCTTTGAGTATTTAGCTTTATCAATGACATGTCCTTTAGAAATATTTTAGAGATCCTACCAGTCTTGGAAAACATCCTTGTGCCTTGTTTCAGTTCCAGTTTTATGTATATTTTCTGCCTTGCACCCGATTATTCCTACATCTGATGGATGGCCTTGGGAATCTAATTCTGGTATTGATTGTTTTTGCTGATTGTCTCCCCTTGTAGCTGCTTTCTTCATTATTGTGTAAATTTAGATCATGTGCTCATGTTTAGATAAACAGCTGACCATGTAAGAGGCTTAGGTGTGAATACTCGTAAGTTTCAGCAGAAAGTCTGCAAAGATTTATTTGTGTCCCTCCAATGAGTGGCCCTCAAGGACCCCGTTTTCTAGAAGTGTTGGTGCAATACTCCCTCTAGGGTCAGGGGACTCAGACAGGGCTGCTTGGCGGCCCCAGATCTGGGGCAGGGGCAGTGGGCGGCCTGTGGCCCGGGCTGGAGCCTCTCCGCGTGTGTCCTAGGGACCCATCTTCCTGCGAACCACGGTCACCTGGCAGGAAGCTATGATGCCCAGACCTATGCTTAGCGGTGCAGCGCGGTGTACTGCGTGGACACGTTCCACACACACTTCAAGTAAGAGGGCGGCCTGAGTGGAAAGGTGAGAGTTTGGGCAGCTGTGCAGACAAAGAAGGCGCCCTTTGTCCTATGCCTAAATCCTTGTTACACTCCACAGGGCATGCCGGGGTCTGAGGGCCCTGCCCTGGGCACACTTCTCCCCTGCCCTTTGTTCAGTCACAGCAGAGATGGCCACACCCACTCCCTCAGTGAGGGCAGTGTTCCAACCTCCCTCAGCCCCGCCCCCTCTCCGCAGGTTACCATGGACTACAAAGGCTGCATTCTGAGGCCAGGGCGTTCCGAGAATGCCAAGGGCAGACATGATGACCTTAAATGATTTCCTCTTGTGTCAGTTTTGGTAAACTTTAGGAGCTAGGAAATGGTCCACTTTACTGAAATGTTCAAATTTACTGGCATTTCATATATTCTCTGCTCTAACATTGTCCTGACTCTTTCTGTATATTCTTTACTTATGTTTTTGTTTTCCTTAATCAAAGTGTGTCTTTTAAATCTTTTCAAAGAAGATTCTTTGGACTTACTAAATCACCTGAATTTTATACGTTTTCTGTTGTATTAAGTTCTGCTCATATCTTTATGTATCTTTTTTCTATGTTCTCAGGGTTTATTGTTTTCATCTTCTGATGTCAATTAAAACACTTGGTTATTCATTTTAATAAATATTTTTACTTATAAAGATTTCAACTTTTGAAGATTCCAGCTTACTTGTACGTTTCTAAGGGTCAGGTCCTCTCCATTGTTGCTGGCCTAAGGCTTAGTTCAACATATAGCAATGTACATATTGACCTCTTTTGCCCTCGACTTTCTGTGATTCCCTACATCTCACCTTTCTTTGCAGACAAGCCATTTGAAATACCCTTAACTTATTTCACAGCCAATAAGTCTTTGAAATAATGTGTATTTTTATAGAAATCTTCTTCTATAATTAGGCAGAAAATCTGACCTGCCATAGTTTTGAGAACAGCATAATTTCACTCTTCTCAATGATTAATCTGTTGTATTACACAACCTTTGAGTATTTAGCTTTCTCAATGGCATGTCCTTTACAAATGTTTTAGAGATCCTACCAGTCTTGGAAAACATCCTTTTGCCTTGTTTCAGTTCCAGTTTTATGTATATTTTCTGCCTTGCACCCGATTATTCCTACATCTGATGGATGGCCTTGGGAATCTAATCCTGGTATTGATTGTTTTTGCTGATTGTCTCCACATGTAGCTGCTTTCTTCATTATTGTCTAAATTTAGATCATGAGCTCATGTTTAGCTAAACAGCTGACCTTGTAAGAGGCTTAGGTGTGAACGCTCGTAAGTTTCAGCAGAATGTCGGCAAAGATTTCTTTGTGTCCCTCCAATGAGTGGCCCGCAAGGACCCCGTTTTCTACAAGTGTTGGTCCAATACTCCCTCTAGAGGCAGGGGACTCAGACAGGTCTGATTTGCGGCCCCCGATCTGGGGCAGGGGCAGTGGGCGGCGTGTGACCCGGGCAAGAGCCTCTCCGCGTGTGTCCCAGGGACCCATCTGCCTGCGAACGTCGGTGACTTGGTAGGAAGCTACGATGCCCAGACCTATGGTTAGCTGTGCAGCGAGGTGTACTGCGCGGATAGGTTCCACACACACTTCAAGTAAGAGGGCGGCCTGATTGGAAAGGTGAGAGTTTGGGCAGCTGTGCAGACAACGAAAGTGCCCTTTGGTCTGGGCCTAAATGCTTGTGACACTCCACTGGGCCTGCCGGGCTCTTAGGGCCTTGCCCTGGGGCCCCTGCTCCCCTGCCCTTTGTTCAGTCACAGCAGAGATGGCCACACCCACTCCCTCAGTGAGGGCAGTGTTCCAACCTCCCTCAGCCCCGCCCCCTCTCCGCAGGTTACCATGGACTACAGTGGCTGCATTCTGAGGCCAGGGCTTTCGGAGAATGCCAAGGGCAGACATGATGACCTTAAATGATTTCCTCTTGTGTCAGTTTTGATAAACTTTAGGAGCTAGGAAATGGTCCCCTTTACAGAAATGTTCAAATTTACTGGCATTTCATATATTCTCTGCTCTAACATTGTCCTGACTCTTTCTGTATATTCTTTACTTATGTTTTTGTTTTCCTTAATCAAAGTGTATCTTTTAAATCTTTTCAAAGAAGATTCTTTGGACTTACTAAATCACCTGAATATTATACGTTTTCTGTTGTATTAAATTCTGCTCATATCTTTATGTATCTTTTTTTTATTTTTCTCAGTGTTTATTGTTTTCATCTTCTGATGTCAATTAAAACACTTGGTTATTCATTTTAATAAATGTTTTTACTTATAAAGATTTGAACTTTTGAAGATTCCAGCTTACTTGTACGTTTCTAAGGGTCAGGTCCTCTCCATTGTTGCTGGCCTAAGGCTTAGTTCACCATATAGCAATGTATACATTTACCTATTTTGCCCTCGACTTTCTGTGATTCCCTACATCTCACCTTTCTTTGCAGACAAGCCATTTGAAATACCCTTAACTTATTTCACAGCCAATAAGTCTTTGAAATAATGTGTATTTTTTAGAGAAATCTTCTTCTATAATTAGGCAGAAAATCTGACCTGCCATAGTTTTCAAAACAGCATAATTTCACTCTTCTCAATGATTAATCTGTTGTATTACACAACCTTTGAGTATTTAGCTTTATCAATGACATGTCCTTTACAAAAGTTTTAGAGATCCTACCAGTCTTGGAAAACATCCTTGTGCCTTGTTTCAGTTCCAGTTTTATGTATATTTTCTGCCTTGCACCCGATTATTCCTACATCTGATGGATGGCATTGGGAATCTAATTCTCGTATTGATTGTTTTTGCTGATTGTCTCCCCTTGTAGCTGCTTTCTTCATTATTGTGTAAATTTAGATCATGAGCTCATGTATAGCTAAACAGCTGACCTTGTAAGAGGCTTAGGTGTTAACGCTCGTAAATTTCAGCAGAAAGTTGGAAAAGATTTTTTTGTGTCCCTCCAATGAGTGGCGCGCAAGTACCCCGTTTTCTACAAGTGTTGGTCCAATACTCCCTCTAGAGGCAGGGGACTCAGACAGGGCTGCTTTGCGGCCCCCGATCTGGGGCAGGGGCCGTGGGTGGACGGTGGCCCGGGCAGGAGCCTCTCCGCGTGTGTCCCAGGGACCCATATGCCTGCAACCTCGGTCACCTGGCAGGAAGCTACGATGCCCAGACCTATGGTTAGCTGTGCAGCGAGGTGTACTGTGCGGAAAGGTTCCACACACACTTCAAGTAAGAGTGAGGCCTGATTGGAAAGGTGAGAGTTTGGGCAGCTGTGCAGACAAAGAAAGTGCCCTTTGGACAGGGCCTAAATTCTTGTGACACTCCACTGGGCCTGCCGGGCTCTGAGGGCCCTGCCCTGGGCCCCCTGCTCCCCTGCCCTTTGTTCAGTCACAGCAGAGATGGCCACACCCACTCCCTCAGTGAGGGCAGTGTTCCAACCTCCCTCAGCCCCGTCCCCTCTCCGCAGTTTACCATGGACTACAGATACTGCATTCTGAGACCAGGGCGTTCCGAGAATGCCAAGGGCAGACATGATGACCTTAAATGATTTCCTCTTGTGTCAGTTTTGGGAAACTTTAGGAGCTAGGAAATGGTCTACTTTACAGAAATGTTCAAATTTACTGGCATTTCATATATTCTCTGCTCTAACATTGTCCTGACTCTTTCTGTATATTCTTTACTTATGTTTTTGTTTTCCTTAATCAAAGTGTGTCTTTTAAATCTTTTCAAAGAAGATTCTTTGGACTTACTAAATCACCTCAATTTTATACGTTTCTGTTGTATTAAGTTCTGCTCATATCTTTATTTATCTTTTTTCTATGTTCTCAGGGTTTATTGTTTTCATCTTCTGATGTCAATTAAAACACTTGGTTATTCATTTTAATAAACCTTTTTACTTATAAAGATTTGAACTTTTGAAGATTCCAGCTTACTTGTAAGTTTCTAAGGATCAGGTCCTCTCCATTGTTGCTGGCCTAAGACTTAGTTCACCATATAGCAATGTTTATATTGACCTATTTTCCCCTCGACTTTCTGTGATTCCCTACATCTCACCTTTCTTTGCAGACAAGCCATTTGAAATACCCTTAACTTATTTCACAGCCAATAAGTCTTTGAAATAATGTCTATGTTTAGAGAAATCTTCTTCTATAATTAGGCAGAAAATCTGACCTGCCATAGTTTTCAAAACTGCATAATTTCACTCTTCTCAATGATTAATCTGTTGTATTACACAACCATTGAGTATTTAGCTTTATCAATGACATGTACTTTAAAAATGTTTTAGAGATCCTACCAGTCTTTGAAAACATCCTTGTGCCTTGTTTCAGTTCCAGTTTTATGTATATTTTCTGCCTTGCACCCGATTATTCCTACATCTGAAGGATGGCCTTGGGAATCTTATTCTGGTATTGATTGTTTTTGCTGATTGTCTCCCCTTGTAGCTGCTTTCTTCATAATTGTGTAAATTTAGATCATGTGATCATGTTTACCTAAACAGCTGACCTTGTAAGAGGCTTAGGTGTGAACGCTCGTAAGTTTCAGCATAAAGTCGGCAAAGATTTATTTGTGTCCCTCCAATGAGTGGCCCGCAAGGACCCCGTTTTCTACAAGTGATGGTCCAATACTCCCTCTAGAGGCAGGGGACTCAGACAGGGCTGCTTTGCGGCCCCCGATCTGGGGCAGGGGCAGTGGGCGGCCTTTGGCCCTGGCAGGAGCCTCTCCGCGTGTGTGCCAGGGACCCATCTGCCTGCGAACTTCGGTCACCTGGCATTAAGCTACAATGCTCAGACCTATGCTTAGCTGTGCAGCGAGGTGTACTGCATGGACATGTTCCACACACATTTTAAGTAAGAGAGCGGCCTTTGTGGAAAGGTGAGTGTTTGGGCAGCTATGCAGACAAAGAAGGCGCCCTTTGGCCTGGGCCTAAATGCTTGTGACACTCCACTGTGCCTGACGGTCTCTGAGGGCCCTGTCCTGGGCCACCTGCTCCCCTGCCCTTTGTTCAGTCACAGCAGAGATGGCCATACCCACTCCCTCATTGAGGGCAGTGTTCCAACCTCCCTCAGCCCTGCCCCCTCTCCGCAGTTTACCATGGACTACAGAGGATGCATTCTGAGGCCAGGGCATTCCGAGAATGCCAAGGGCAGACATGATGACCTTAAATGATTTCCTCTTGTGTCAGTTTTGGTAAACTTTAGGAGCTAGGAAATGGTCCACTTTACAGAAATGTTCAAATTTACTGGCATTTCTTATATTCTCTGCTATAACATTGTCCTGACTCTTTCTGTATATTCTCTCCTTATGTTTTTGTTTTCCTTAAACAAAGTGTGTCTTTTAAATCTTTTCAAAGAAGATTCTTTGGACTTACTAAATCACCTCAATTTTATAAGTTTCCTGTTGTATTAAGTTCTGCTCATATCTTTATTTATCTTTTTTCTATGTTCTCAGGGTTTATTGTTTTGATCTTCTGATGTCAATTAAAACACTTGGTTATTCACTTTAATAAATATTTTACTTATAAAGATTTGAACTTTTGAAGATTCCAGCTTACTTGTACGTTTCTAAGGGTCAGGTCCTCTCCATTGTTGCTGGCCTAAGGTTTAGTTCACCATATAGCAATGTATATATTTACCTATTTTCCCCTCGACTTTCTGTGATTCCCTACATCTCACCTTTCTGTGCAGACAAGCCATTTGAAATACCCTTAACTTATTTCACAGCCCATAAATATTTGAAATAATGTGTATTTTTTAGATAAATCTTCTTATATAATTAGGCAGAAAATCTGACCTGCCATAGTTTTCAAAACAGCATAATTTCACTCTTCTCAATGATTAATCTGTTGTATTACACAACCTTTGAGTATTTAGCTTTATCAATGACATGTAGTTTAAAAATGTTTTAGAGATCCTACCAGTCTTTGAAAACATCCTTGCGCCTTGTTTCAGTTCCAGTTTTTTGTATATTTTTTGCCTTGCACCCGATTATTCCTACATCTGAAGGATGGCCTTGGGAATCTAATTCTGGTATTGATTGTTTTTGCTGATTGTCTCCCCTTGTAGCTGCTTTCTTCATTATTGTGTAAATTTAGAACATGTGCTCAGGTTTAGCTAAACAGCTGACCTTGTAAGAGGCTTAGATTTGAACGCTCGTAAGTTTCAGCAGAAAGTCGGCAAAGATTTATTTGTGTCCCTCCAATGAGTGGCCCGCAAGGACCCCGTTTTCTACAAGTGTTGGTCCATTACTCCCTCTAGAGGCAGGGGACTCAGACAGGGCTGTTTGTGGCCCCCAATCTGGGCCAGGGGCAGTGGGTGGCCTGTGGCCCGGGCAGGAGCCTCTCCGTGTGTGTCCCAGGGACCCATCTGCCTGCGAACTTCGGTCACCTTGCAGGAAGCTACGATGCCCCGACCTATGCTTAGCTGTTCAGCGAGGTGTACTGCGCGGACAGGTTGCACACACACTTCAAGTAAGAGGGCGGCCTGAGTGGAAAGGTGAGAGTTTGGGCAGCTGTGCAGACAAAGAATGCGCCCTTTGGCCTGGGCCAAAATGCTTGTGACACACCACTGGGCCTGCCGGGCTCTGCGGGCCCTGCCCTGGGCCCCCTGCTCCCCTGCCCTTTGTTCAGTCACAGCAGAGATGGCCACACCCACTCCCTCAGTGAGGGCAGTGTTCCAACCTCCCTCAGCCCCGCCCCCTCTCCGCAGGTTACCATGGACTACAGAGGCTGCATTCTGAGGCCAGGGCGTTCCGAGAATGCCAAGGGCAGACATGATGACCTTAAATGATTTCCTCTTGTGTCAGTTTTGGTAAACTTTAGGAGTTAGGAAATGGTCCCCTTTACAGAAATGATCAAATTTACTGGCATTTCATATATTCTCTGCTATAACATTGTCCTGACTCTTTCTGTATATTCTTTACTTTTGTTTTTGTTTTCCTTAATCAAAGTGTGTCTTTTCAATCTTTTCAAAGAAGATTCTTTGGACTTACTAAATCACCTCAATTTTATATGTTTTCTGTTGTATTAAGTTCCGCTCATATTTTTATTTATATTTTTTATATGTTCCCAGGGTTTATTGTTTTCATCTTCTGATGTCAATTAAAACACTTGGTTATTCATTTTAGTAAATATTTTTCCTTATAAAGATTTGAGCTTTTGAAGATTCCAGCTTACTTGTAAGTTTCTAAGGGTCAGGTCCTCTCCATTGTTGCTGGCCTAAGGCTTAGTTCACCATATAGCAATGTATATATTGACCTATTTTCCCCTCGACTTTCTGTGATTCCCTACATCTCACCTTTCTTTGCAGACAAGGCATCTGAAATACCCTTAACTTATTTCACAGCCAATAAGTCTTTGAAATAATGTGTATTTTTTAGAGAAATCTTCTTATATAATTAGGCAGAAAATCTCACCTGCCATAGTTTTCAAAACAGCATAATTTCACTCTTCTCAATGCTTAATCTGTTGTATTACACAACATTTGAGTATTTAGCTTTATCAATGACATGTACTTTAAAAATGTTTTAGAGATCCTACCAGTCTTTGAAAACATCCTTGTGCCTTGTTTCAGTTCCAGTTTTATGTATATTTTCTGCCTTGCACCCGATTATTCCTACATCTGAAGGATGGCCTTCGGAATCTTATTCTGGTATTGATTGTTTTTGCTGATTGTCTCCCCTTGTAGCTGCTTTCTTCATAATTGTGTAAATTTAGATCATGTGATCATGTTTACCTAAACAGCTGACTTTGTAAGAGGCTTAGGTGTGAACGCTCGTAAGTTTCAGCATAAAGTCGGCAAAGATTTATTTGTGTCCCTCCAATGAGTGGCCCGCAAGGACCCCGTTTTCTACAAGTGATGGTCCAATACTCCCTCTAGAGGCAGGGGACTCAGACAGGGCTGCTTTGCGGCCCCCGATCTGGGGCAGGGGCAGTGGGCGGCCTTTGGCCCTGGCAGGAGCCTCTCCGCGTGTGTGCCAGGGACCCATCTGCCTGCGAACTTCGGTCACCTGGCATTAAGCTACAATGCTCAGACCTATGCTTAGCTGTGCAGCGAGGTGTACTGCATGGACATGTTCCACACACATTTTAAGTAAGAGAGCGGCCTTTGTGGAAAGGTGAGTGTTTGGGCAGCTATGCAGACAAAGAAGGCGCCCTTTGGCCTGGGCCTAAATGCTTGTGACACTCCACTGTGCCTGACGGTCTCTGAGGGCCCTGTCCTGGGCCACCTGCTCCCCTGCCCTTTGTTCAGTCACAGCAGAGATGGCCATACCCACTCCCTCATTGAGGGCAGTGTTCCAACCTCCCTCAGCCCTGCCCCTTCTCCGCAGTTTACCATGGACTACAGAGGATGCATTCTGAGGCCAGGGCATTCCGAGAATGCCAAGGGCAGACATGATGACCTTAAATGATTTCCTCTTGTGTCAGTTTTGGTAAACTTTAGGAGCTAGGAAATGGTCCACTTTACAGAAATGTTCAAATTTACTGGCATTTCTTATATTCTCTGCTATAACATTGTCCTGACTCTTTCTGTATATTCTCTCCTTATGTTTTTGTTTTCCTTAAACAAAGTGTGTCTTTTAAATCTTTTCAAAGAAGATTCTTTGGACTTACTAAATCACCTCAATTTTATAAGTTTCCTGTTGTATTAAGTTCTGCTCATATCTTTATTTATCTTTTTTCTATGTTCTCAGGGTTTATTGTTTTGATCTTCTGATGTCAATTAAAACACTTGGTTATTCATTTTAATAAATATTTTACTTATAAAGATTTGAACTTTTGAAGATTCCAGCTTACTTGTACGTTTCTAAGGGTCAGGTCCTCTCCATTGTTGCTGGCCTAAGGTTTAGTTCACCATATAGCAATGTATATATTTACCTATTTTCCCCTCGACTTTCTGTGATTCCCTACATCTCACCTTTCTGTGCAGACAAGCCATTTGAAATACCCTTAACTTATTTCACAGCCCATAAATATTTGAAATAATGTGTATTTTTTAGATAAATCTTCTTATATAATTAGGCAGAAAATCTGACCTGCCATAGTTTTCAAAACAGCATAATTTCACTCTTCTCAATGATTAATCTGTTGTATTACACAACCTTTGAGTATTTAGCTTTATCAATGACATGTAGTTTAAAAATGTTTTAGAGATCCTACCAGTCTTTGAAAACATCCTTGCGCCTTGTTTCAGTTCCAGTTTTTTGTATATTTTCTGCCTTGCACCCGATTATTCCTACATCTGAAGGATGGCCTTGGGAATCTAATTCTGGTATTGATTGTTTTTGCTGATTGTCTCCCCTTGTAGCTGCTTTCTTCATTATTGTGTAAATTTAGAACATGTGCTCAGGTTTAGCTAAACAGCTGACCTTGTAAGAGGCTTTGATTTGAACGCTCGTAAGTTTCAGCAGAAAGGCGGCAAAGATTTATTTGTGTCCCTCCAATGAGTGGCCCGCAAGGACCCCGTTTTCTACAAGTGTTGGTCCAATACTCCCTCTAGAGGCAGGGGACTCAGACAGGGCTGTTTGTGGCCCCCAATCTGGGCCAGGGGCAGTGGGTGGCCTGTGGCCCGGGCAGGAGCCTCTCCGTGTGTGTCCCAGGGACCCATCTGCCTGCGAACTTCGGTCACCTTGCAGGAAGCTACGATGCCCCGACCTATGCTTAGCTGTTCAGCGAGGTGTACTGCGCGGACAGGTTGCACACACACTTCAAGTAAGAGGGCGGCCTGAGTGGAAAGGTGAGAGTTTGGGCAGCTGTGCAGACAAAGAATGCGCCCTTTGGCCTGGGCCAAAATGCTTGTGACACACCACTGGGCCTGCCGGGCTCTGCGGGCCCTGCCCTGGGCCCCCTTCTCCCCTGCCCTTTGTTCAGTCACAGCAGAGATGGCCACACCCACTCCCTCAGTGAGGGCAGTGTTCCAACCTCCCTCAGCCCCGCCCCCTCTCCGCAGGTTACCATGGACTACAGAGGCTGCATTCTGAGGCCAGGGCGTTCCGAGAATGCCAAGGGCAGACATGATGACCTTAAATGATTTCCTCTTGTGTCAGTTTTGGTAAACTTTAGGAGTTAGGAAATGGTCCCCTTTACAGAAATGATCAAATTTACTGGCATTTCATATATTCTCTGCTATAACATTGTCCTGACTCTTTCTGTATATTCTTTACTTTTGTTTTTGTTTTCCTTAACCAAAGTGTGTCTTTTCAATCTTTTCAAAGAAGATTCTTTGGACTTACTAAATCACCTCAATTTTATATGTTTTCTGTTGTATTAAGTTCCGCTCATATTTTTATTTATATTTTTTATATGTTCCCAGGGTTTATTGTTTTCATCTTCTGATGTCAATTAAAACACTTGGTTATTCATTTTAGTAAATATTTTTCCTTATAAAGATTTGAGCTTTTGAAGATTCCAGCTTACTTGTAAGTTTCTAAGGGTCAGGTCCTCTCCATTGTTGCTGGCCTAAGGCTTAGTTCACCATATAGCAATGTATATATTGACCTATTTTCCCCTCGACTTTCTGTGATTCCCTACATCTCACCTTTCTTTGCAGACAAGGCATCTGAAATACCCTTAACTTATTTCACAGCCAATAAGTCTTTGAAATAATGTGTATTTTTTAGAGAAATCTTCTTATATAATTAGGCAGAAAATCTCACCTGCCATAGTTTTCAAAACAGCATAATTTCACTCTTCTCAATGCTTAATCTGTTGTATTACACAACCTTTGAGTATTTAGCTTTATCAATAACATGTACTTTAAAAATGTTTTAGTGTTCCTACCCGTCTTTGAAAACATCCTTGTGCCTTGTTTCAGTTCCAGTTTTATGTATATTTTCTGCCTTGCACCCGATTATTCCTACATCTGAAGGATGGCCTTGGGAATCTAATTCTGGTATTGATTGTTTTTGCTGATTGTCTCCCCTTGTAACTGCTTTTTTCATTATTCTGTAAATTTAGATCATGTGCTCATGTTTAGCTAAACAGTTGACCTTTTAAGACGCTTAGGTGTGAACGCTCGTAAGCTTCAGCAGAAAGTCGGCAAACATTTATTTGTGTCCTTCCAATGAGTTGCCCACGAGGACACCGTTTTCTACAATTGTTGGTCAAATACTCCCTCTAGAGGCAAGGTACTCCGACAGGGCTGATTGGCGGCCCCTGATCTGGGGCAGGGGCAGTGGGGAGCCTGGGGCCCGGGCAGGAGCCACTTTGCATGTGAACCTGGGACACATCTGCCTGTGAACTTCGGTCACCTGGCAGGAAGCTACGATGCCCAGACCTATGGTTAGCTGTGCAGCGAGGTGTACTGTGAGAACAGGTTCCACACACACTTCAAGTAAGAGGTCGGCCTGAGTGGAAAGATGAGAGTGTGGGCAGCTGTGCAGACAAAGAAGGCGCCCTTTGGCCTGGGCCTAAATGCTTGTGACACCCCACTGGACCTGCCAGGCTCTGAGGGCCCTGTCCTGGGCCCCCTGCTCCCCTGCCCTTTGTTCAGTCACAGCAGAGATGGCCACACCCAGTCCTTCAGTGAGGGCAGTGTTCCAACCTCCCTCAGCCCCGCCCCCTCTCCGCAGGTTACCATGGACTACAGATCCTGCATCCTGAGGCCACGGCTTTCCGAGAATGCCAAGGGCAGACATGATGACCTTAAATGATTTCCTCTTGTGTAAGGTTTGGTAAACTTTATGAGCTAGGAAATGGTCCACTTTACGGAAATGTTCAAATTTACTGGCATTTCTTATATTCTCTGCTATAACATTGTCCTGATTCTTTCTGTATATTCTTTACTTATGTTTTTGTTTTCCTTAATCAAAGTGTGTCTTTTCAATCTTTTCAAAGAAGATTCTTTGGACTTACTAAATCACCTCAATTTTATACGTTTTCTGTTGTATTAAGTTCTGCTCATATCTTTATTTATCTTTTTTCTATGTTCTCAGGGTTTATTGTTTTGATCTTCTGATGTCAATTAAAACACTTGGTTATACATTTTAATAAATATTTTACTTATAAAGATTTGAACTTTTTAAGATTCCAGCTTACTTGTAAGTTTCTAAGGGTCAGGTCCTCTCCATTGGTTCTGGCCTAAGGTTTAGTTCACCGTATAGCAATGTATATATTGACCTATTTTCCCCTCGACTTTCTGTGATTCCCTACATCTCACCTTTCTTTGCAGACAAGCCATTTGAAATACCCTTAACTTATTTCACAGCCAATAATTCATTGAAATAATGTGTATTTTTTAGAGAAATCTTCTTCTATAATTAGGTAGAAAATCTCAACTGCCATAGTTTTCAAAACAGCATAATTTCACTCTTCTCAATGCTTAATCTGTTGTATTACACAACCTTTGAGTATTTAGCTTTATCAATGACATGTACTTTAAAAATGTTTTAGAGATCCTACCAGTCTTTGAAAACATCCTTGTTCCTTGTTTCAGTTCCAGTTTTATGTATATTTTCTGCCTTGCACCTGATTATTCCAACAATTGATGGATGGCCTTGGGAATCTAAGTCTGGTATTGATAGTTTTTGCTGATTGTCTCCCCTTGAGGCTGATTTCTTCATTATTGTGTAAATTTAGATCATGAGCTCATGTTTAGCTAAACAGCTGACCTTGTAAGAAGCTTAGGTGTGAACGCTCGTAAGCTTCAGCAGAAAGTCGGCAAAGATTTATTTGTGTCCCTCCAATGAGTTGCCCGCGAGAACGCTGTTTTCTACAAGTGTTGGTCCAATACTCCCTCAAGAGGCAGGGGACTCCGACAGGGCTGCTTGGCAGCCCCTGATCTGGGGCAGGGACAGTGGGCGGCCTGTGGCCCAGGCAGAAGCCTCTCTGCATGTGTCCCAGGGACCCATCTGCCTGCAAACTTCGGTCACCTGGCAGGAAGATACGATGCCCAGACCTATGGTTAGTTGTGCAGCGAGGTGTACTGCACGGACAGGTTCCACACACACTTCAAGTAAGAGGTCGGCCTGAGTGGAAAGGTGAGAGTTTGGGCAGCTTTGCAGACAAAGAAGGTGCCCTTTGGCCTGGGCCTAAATTCTTGTGACACCCCACTGGACCTGCCGGGCTCTAAGGGCCCTGCACTGGGCCCCCTGCTCCCCTGCCCTTTGTTCAGTCACAGCAGAGATGGCCACACCCACTCCCTCAGTGAGGGCAGTGTTCCAACCTCCCTCATCCCCACCCCCTCTCCGCAGGTTACCATGGACTACAGATGCTGCATTCTGAGCCAAGGGCGTTCCGAGAATGCCAAGGGCAGACATGATGACCTTAAATGATTTCCACTTCAGACAGATTTGGTAAACTTTAGGAGCTAGGAAATGATCCAGTTTACAGAAATGTTCAAATTTACTGGCATTTCTTATATTCTCTGCTATAACATTGTCCTGAACCTTTCTGTATATTCTCTACTTATGTTTTTGTTTTCCTTAATCAAAGTGTGTCTTTTCAATCTTTTCAAAGAAGATTCTTTGGACTTACTAAATCACCTCAATTTTATACGTTTTCTGTTGTATTAAGTTCTGCTCATATCTTTAATTATCTTTTTTCTATGTTCTCAGGGTTTATTGTTTTGATCTTCTGATGTCAATTAAAACACTTGGTTATTCATTTTAATAAATATTTTTACTTATAAAGCTTTGAACTTTTGAAGATTCCAGCTTACTTGTACGTTTCTAAGGGTCAGGTCCTCTCCATTGTTGCTGGCCTCAGGTTTAGTTCACCGTATAGCAATGTATATATTGACCTATTTTCCCCTCGACTTTCTGTGATTCCCTACATCTCACCTTTCTTTGCAGACAAGCCATTTGAAATACCCTTAACTTATTTCACAGCCAATAAGTCATTGAAATAATGTGTATTTTTTAGAGAAATCTTCTTATATAATTAGGCAGAAACTCTCACCTGCCATAGTTTTCAAAACAGCATAATTTCACTCTTCTCAATGCTTAATCTGTTGTACTACACAACCTTTGAGTATTTAGCTTTATCAATGACATGTACTTTAAAAATGTTTTAGAGATCCTACCAGTCTTTGAAAACATCCTTGTTCCTTGTTTCAGTTCCAGTTTTATGTATATTTTCTGCCTTGCACCTGATTATTCCAACAATTGATGGATGGCCTTGGGAATCTAATTCTGGTATTGATAGTTTTTGCTGGTTGTCTCCCCTTGTAGCTGATTTCTTCATTATTGTGTAAATTTAGATCATGAGCTCATGTTTAGCTAAACAGCTGGCCATGTAAGAGGCTTAGGTGTGAACGCTCGTAAGCTTCAGCAGAAAGTCGGCAAAGATTTATTTGTGTCCCTCCAATGAGTTGCCCGCGAGAACCCCGTTTCTACAAGTGTTGGTCCAATACTCCCTCAAGAGGCAGGGGAATCCGACAGGGCTGCTTGGCGGCCCCCGATCTGTGGCAGGGGCAGTGGGCGGTCTGTGGCCCAGTCAGAAGCCTCTCTGCATGTGACCCAGGGACCCATCTGCGTGCGAACTTCGGTCACCTGGCAGGAAGCTACAATGCCCAGACCTATGTTTAACTGTGCAGCGAGGTGTACTGCGCAGACAGGTTCCACACTCACTTCAAGTAAGAGGTCGGCCTGAGTGGAAAGTTGAGAGTTTGGGTAGCTGTGCAGACAAAGAAGGCGCCCTTTGGCCTGGGCCTTAATGCTTGTGCCACCCCACTGGACCTGCCGGGCTCTGAGGGCCCTGCCCTGGGCCCCCTGCTCCCCTGCCCTTTGTTCAGTCACAGCAGAGATGGCCACATCCACTCCCTCAGTGAGGGCAGTGTTCCAACCAACCTCAGTCCCGCCCCCTCTCCGCAGGTTACCATGGACTACAGAGTCTGCATTCTGAGGCCAGGGCGTTCCGAGAATGCCAAGGGCAGACATGATGACCTTAAATGATTTCCTCTTGTGTCAGTTTTGGTAAACTTTAGGAGGTAGGAAATGGTCCACTTTACAGAAATGTTCAAATTTACTGGCCTTTCATATATTCTCTGCTATAACATTGTCCTGATTCTTTCTGTATATTCTCTACTTATGTTTTTGTTTTCCTTAATCAAAGTGTGTCTTTTCAATCTTCTCAAAGAAGATTCTTTGGACTTACTAAATCACCTCAATTTTATACGTTTTCTGTTGTATTAAGTTCTGCTCATATTTTTATGTATCTTTTTTCTATGTTCTCAGGGTTTATTGTTTTCATCTTCTGATGTCAATTAAAACACTTGGTTATTCATTTTAATAAATCTTTTTACTTATAAAGCTTTGAACTTTTGAAGATTCCAGCTTACTTGTACGTTTCTAATGGTCAGGTCCTCTCCATTGTTGCTGGCCTAAGGCTTAGTTCACCATATAGCAATGTATATATTGACCTATTTTCCCCTCGACTTTCTGTGATTCCCTACATCTCACCTTTCTTTGCAGACAAGCCATTTGAAATACCCTTAACTTATTTCACAGCCAATAAGTCTTTAAATAATGTGTATTTTTTAGAGAAATCTTCTTATATAATTAGGCAGAAAATCTCACCTGCCATAATTTTCAAAACAGCATAATTTCACTCTTCTCAATGCTTAATCTGTTGTATTACACAACCTTTGAGTATTTAGCTTTATCAATGACATGTACTTTAAAAATGTTTTAGAGATCCTACCAGTCTTTGAAAACATCCTTGTTCCTTGTTTCAGTTCCAATTTAATGGATATTTTCTGCCTTGCACCTGATTATTCCAACAATTGATGGATGGCCTTGGGAATCTAATTCTGGTATTGATAGTTTTTGCTGGTTGTCTCCCCTTGTAGCTGATTTCTTCATTATTGTGTAAAATTAGATCATGAGCTCATGTTTAGCTAAACAGCTGACCTTGTAAGACGCTTAGGTGTGAACGCTCGTAAGCTTCAGCAGAAAGTCGGCAAAGATTTATTTGTGTCCCTCCAATGAGTTGCCCGCGAGAACCACGTTTTCTACAAGTGTTGGTCCAATACTCCCTCAAGAGTCAGGGGAATCCGACAGGGCTGCTTGGCAGCCCCAGATCTGGGGCAGGGGCAGTGGGCGGCCTGTGGCCCAGGCAGAAGCCTCTCTGCATTTGTCCCAGGGACCCATCTGCCTGCGACCTTCGGTCACCTGGCAGGAAGCTACGATGCCCAGACCTATGGTTAGCTGTTCAGTGAGGTGTACTGCGCGGACAGGTTCCACACACACTTCAAGTTAGAGGTCGGCCTGAGTGGAAAGGTGAGAGTTTGGGCAGCTGTGCAGACAAAGAAGGCGCCCTTTGTTCTGGGCCTAAATGCTTGTGATACCCCACTGGACCTGCCGGGCTCTGAGGGCCCTGCCCTGGGCCCCCTGCTCCCCTGCCCTTTGTTCAGTCACAGCAGAGATGGCCACACCCACTCCCTCAGTGAGGGCAGTGTTCCAACCTCCCTCAGCCCCGCCCCCTCTCCGCAGGTTACCATGGACTACACAGGCTGCATTCTGAGGCCAGGGCGTTCCGAGAATGCCAAGGGCAGACATGATGACCTTAAATGATTCCCTCTTGTGTCAGGTTTGTTAAACTTTAGGAGCTAGGAAATGGTCCACTTTACAGAAATGTTCAAATTTACTGGCATTTCTTATATTCTCTGCTATAACATTGTCCTGATTCTTTCTGTATATTCTTTACTTATGTTTTTGTTTTCCTTAATCAAAGTGTGTCTTTTCAATCTTTTCAAAGAAGATTCTTTGGACTTACTAAATCACCTCAATTTTATACATTTTCTGTTGTATTAAGTTCTGCTCATATCTTTATTTATCTTTTTTCTATGTTCTCAGGGTTTATTGTTTTGATCTTCTGATGTCAATTAAAACACTTGGTTATTCATTTTAATAAATATTTTACTTATAAAGATTTGAACTTTTGAAGATTCCAGCTTACTTGTAAGTTTCTAATGGTCAGGTCCTCTCCATTGTTGCTGGCCTAAGGTTTAGTTCACCATATAGCAATGTATATATTGATCTATTTTCCCCTCGACTTTCTGTGATTCCCTACATCTCACCTTTCTTTGCAGACAAGCCATGTGAAATACCCTTAACTTATTTCACAGCCAACAAATCTTTGAAATAATGTGTATTTTTTAGAGAAATCTTCTTATATAATTAGGCAGAAAATCTGACCTGCCATAGTTTTCAAAACAGCATAATTTCACTCTTCTCAATGATTAATCTGTTGTATTACACAACTTTTGAGTATTTAGCATTATCAATGACATGTACTTTAAAAATGTTTTAGAGATCCTACCAGTCTTTGAAAACATCCTTGTGCCTTGTTTCAGTTCCAGTTTTATGTATATTTTCTGCCTTGCACCCGATTATTCCTACATCTGAAGGATGGCCTTCGGAATCTAATTCTGGTATTGATTGTTTTTGCTGATTGTCTCCCCTTGTAGCTGCTTTATTCATTATTGTGTAAATTTAGAACATGTGCTCATGTTTAGCTAAACAGCTGACCTTGTAAGAGGCTTAGGTGTGAACGCTCGTAAGTTTCAGCGGAAAGTCCGCAAAGATTTATTTGTGTCCCTCCAATGAGTTGCCCACTAGTACCCCGTTTTCTACAAGTGTTGGTCCAATACTCCCTCTAGAGGCAGGGGACTCAGACAAGGCTGTTTGTGGCCCCCGATCTGGGCCAGGGGCAGTGGGTGACCTGTGGCCCGGGCAGGAGCCTCTCCTTGTGTGTCCCAGGGACCCAACTGCCTGCGAACTTCGGTCACCTTGCAGGAAGCTACGATGCAACGACCTATGCTTAGCTGTTCAGCGAGGTGTACTGCGCGGACAGGTTCCACACAAACTTCAAGTAAGAGGGCGGCCTGAGCGGAAAGGTGAGAGTTTGGGCAGCTGTGCAGACAAAGAAGGCACACTCTGGGCTGGGCCATAATGCTTGTGACACACCACTGGGCCTGCTGGGCTCTGTGGGCCATGCCCTGGGCCCCCTGCTCCCCTGTCCTTTGTTCAGTCACAGCAGAGAGTGCCACACCCACTCTCTCAGTGAGGGCAGTGTTCCAACCTCCCTCAGCTCCGCACCCTGTCCGCAGGTTACCATAGACTACAGAGGCTGCACTCTGAGGCCAGGGCGTTCCGAGAATGCCAACGGCAGACATGATGACCTTAAATGATTTCCTCTTGTGTCAGTTTTGGTAAACTTTAGGAGTTAGGAAATGGTCCCCTTTACAGAAATATTCAAATTTACTGGCATTTCATATATTCTCTGCTATAACATTGTCCTGACTCTTTCTGTATATTCTTTACTTATGTTTTTGTTTTCCTTAATCAAAGTGTGTCTTTTAAATCATTTCAAAGAAGATTCTTTGGACTTACTAAATCACCTCAATTTTATACGTTTTCTGTTGTATTAAGTTCCGCTCATATCTTTATTTATCTTTTTTCTATGTTCTCAGGGTTTCTTGTTTTCATCTTCTGATGTCCATTAAAACACTTGGTTATTCATTTTAATAAATCTTTTTACTTATAAAGATTTGAACTTTTGAAGATTCCAGCTTACTTGAGAGTTTCTAAGGATCAGGTCCTCTACATTGTTGCTGGCCTAAGGCTTAGTTCACCATATAGCAATGTATATATTGACCTATTTTCCCCTCGACTTTCTGTGATTCCCTGCATCTCACCTTTCTTTGCAGACAAGCCATTTGAAATACCCTTAACTTATTGCAAAGCCAATAATACTTTGAAATGATGTGTATTTTTTAGAGTAATCTTCTTATATAATTAGGCAGAAAATCTGACCTGCCATAGTTTTCAAAACAGCATAAATTCACTCTTCTCAATGATTAATCTGTTGTATTACACAACCTTTGAGTATTTAGCTTTATCAATAACATGTACTTTAAAAATGTTTCAGTGTTCCTACCCGTCTTTGAAAACATCCTTGTGCCTTGTTTCAGTTCTAGTTTTATGTATATTTTCTGCCTTGCACCCGATTATTCCTACATCTGAAGGATGGCCTTGGGAATCTAATTCTGGTATTGATTGTTTTTGCTGATTGTCTCCCCTTGTAACTGCTTTTTTCATTATTCTGTAAATTTAGATCATGTGCTCATGTTTAGCTAAACAGTTGACCTTTTAAGACGCTTAGGTGTGAACGCTCGTAAGCTTCAGCAGAAAGTCGGCAAACATTTATTTGTGTCCTTCCAATGAGTTGCCCACGAGGACACCGTTTTCTACAATTGTTGGTCAAATACTCCCTCTAGAGGCAGGGTACTCCGACAGGGCTGATTGGCGGCCCCCGATCTGGGGCAGGGGCAGTGGGGAGCCTGGGGCCCGGGCAGGAGCCACTATGCATGTGTCCCTGGGACACATCTGCCTGCGAACTTCGGTCACCTGGCAGGAAGCTACGATGCCCAGACCTATGGTTAGCTGTGCAGCGAGGTGTACTGTGAGAACAGGTTCCACACACACTTCAAGTAAGAGGTCGGCCTGAGTGGAAAGATGAGAGTGTGGGCAGCTGTGCAGACAAAGAAGGCGCCCTTTGGCCTGGGCCTAAATGCTTGTGACACCCCACTGGACCTGCCGGGCTCTGAGGGCCCTGCCCTGGGCCCCCTGCTCCCCTGCCCTTTGTTCAGTCACAGCAGAGATGGCCACACCCAGTCCTTCAGTGAGGGCAGAGTTCCAACCACCCTCAGCCCCGCCCCCTCTCCGATGGTTACCATGGACTACAGATGCTGCATCCTGAGGCCAGGGCGTTCCGAGAATGCCAAGGGCAGACATGATGACATTAAATGATTTCCTCTTGTGTCAGTTTTGGTAAACTTTAGGAGCTAGGAAATGGTCGACTTTACAGAAATGTTCAAATTTACTGGCATTTCATATATTCTCTGCTATAACATGGTCCTGATTCTTTCTGTATATTCTCTACTTATGTTTTTGTTTTCCTTAATCAAAGTGTGTCTTTTCAATCTTTTCAAAGAAGATTCTTTGGACTTACTAAATCACCTCAATTTTATACGTTTTCTGTTGTATTAAGTTCTGCTCATATCTTTATTATCTTTTTTCTATGTTCTCAGGGTTTATTGTTTTCATCTTCTGATGTCAATTAAAACACTTGGTTGTTCATTTTAATAAATATTTTACTTATATAGATTTGAACTTTTGAAGATTTCAGCTTACTTGTAAGTTTCTAAGGGTCAGGTCCTCTCCATTGTTGCTGGCCTAAGGTTTAGTTCACCATATAGCAATGTATATATTGACCTATTTTCCCCTCGACTTTCTGTGATTCCCTACATCTCAACTTTCTTTGCAGACAAGCCATTTGAAATACCCTTAACTTATTTCACAGCCAATAAGTCATTGAAATAATGTGTATTTTTTAGAGAAATCTTCTTATATAATTAGGCAGAAAATCTCACCTGCCATAGTTTTCAAAACAGCATAATTTCACTCTTCTCAATGCTTAATCTGTTGTATTACACAACCTTTGAGTATTTAGCTTTATCAATGACATGTACTTTAAAAATGTTTTAGAGATCCTACCAGTCTTTGAAAACATCCTTGTTCCTTGTTTCAGTTCCAATTTTCTGGATATTTTCTGCCTTGCACCTGATTATTCCAACAATTGATGGATGGCCTTGGGAATCTAATTCTGGTATTGATAGTTTTTGCTGGTTGTCTCCCCTTGTAGCTGATTTCTTCATTATTGTGTAAATTTAGATCATGAGCTCATGTTTAGCTAAACAGCTGACCTTGTAAGACGCTTAGGTGTGAACGCTCGTAAGCTTCAGCAGAAAGTCGGCAAAGATTTATTTGTGTCCCTCCAATGAGTTGCCCGCGAGAACCTCGTTTTCTACAAGTGTTGGTCCAATACTCCCTCAAGAGTCAGGGGAATCCGACAGGGCTGCTTGGCGGCCCCCGATCTGGGGCAGGGGCAGTGGGCGGCCTGTGGCCCAGGCAGAAGCCTCTCTGCATTTGTCCCAGGGACCCATCTGCCTGCGACCTTCGGTCACCTGGCAGGAAGCTACGATGCCCAGACCTATGGTTAGCTGTTCAGCGAGGTGTACTGCGCGGACAGGTTCCACACACACTTCAAGTTAGAGGTCGGCCTGAGTGGAAAGGTGAGAGTTTGGGCAGCTGTGCAGACAAAGAAGGCGCCCTTTGTTCTGGGCCTAAATGCTTGTGATACCCACTGGACCTGCCGGGCTCTGAGGGCCCTGCCCTGGGCCCCCTGCTCCCCTGCCCTTTGTTCAGTCACAGCAGAGATGGCCACACCCACTCCCTCAGTGAGGGCAGTGTTCCAACCTCCCTCAGCCCCGCCCCCTCTCCGCAGGTTACCATGGACTACACAGGCTGCATTCTGAGGCCAGCGCGTTCCGAGAATGCCAAGGGCAGACATGATGACCTTAAATGATTTCCTCTTGTGTCAGG
The DNA here is from genome assembly GCF_964341445.2 of Mesoplodon mirus. Taxonomy (NCBI): domain Eukaryota; kingdom Metazoa; phylum Chordata; class Mammalia; order Artiodactyla; family Ziphiidae; genus Mesoplodon; species Mesoplodon mirus. Next base: position 189,869,473 of record NC_138976.1, on the reverse strand, counting down.
TTTGGTAAACTTTAGGAGCTAGGAAATGGTCCACTTTACAGAAATGTTCAAATTTACTGGCATTTCTTATATTCTCTGCTATAACATTGTCTTGATTCTTTCTGTATATTCTTTACTTATGTTTTTGTTTTCCTTAATCAAAGTGTGTCTTTTCAATCTTTTCAAAGAAGATTCTTTGGACTTACAAAATCACCTGAATTTTATACGTTTTCTGTTGTATTAAGTTCTGCTCATATCTTTATTTATCTTTTTTCTATGTTCTCAGGGTTTATTGTTTTCATCTTCTGATGTCAATTAAAACACTTGGTTATTCATTTTAATAAATATTTTACTTATAAAGATTTGAACTTTTGAAGATTCCAGCTTACTTGTAAGTTTCTAAGGGTCAGGTCCTCTCCATTGTTGCTGGCCTAAGGTTTAGTTCACCATATAGCAATGTATATATTGATCTATTTTCCCCTCGACTTTCTGTGATTCCCTACATCTCACCTTTCTTTGCAGACAAGCCATGTGAAATACCCTTAACTTATTTCACAGCCAACAAATCTTTGAAATAATGTGTATTTTTTAGAGAAATCTTCTTATATAATTAGGCAGAAAATCTGACCTGCCATAGTTTTCAAAACAGCATAATTTCACTCTTCTCAATGATTAATCTGTTGTATTACACAACTTTTGAGTATTTAGCATTATCAATGACATGTACTTTAAAAATGTTTTAGAGATCCTACCAGTCTTTGAAAACATCCTTGTGCCTTGTTTCAGTTCCAGTTTTATGTATATTTTCTGCCTTGCACCCGATTATTCCTACATCTGAAGGATGGCCTTCGGAATCTAATTCTGGTATTGATTGTTTTTGCTGATTGTCTCCCCTTGTAGCTGCTTTATTCATTATTGTGTAAATTTAGAACATGTGCTCATGTTTAGCTAAACAGCTTACCTTGTAAGAGGCTTAGGTGTGAACGCTCGTAAGTTTCAGCGGAAAGTCCGCAAAGATTTATTTGTGTCCCTCCAATGAGTTGCCCATTAGTACCCCGTTTTCTACAAGTGTTGGTCCAATACTGCCTATAGAGGCAGGGGACTCAGACAAGGCTGTTTGTGGCCCCCGATCTGGGCCAGGGGCAGTGGGTGACCTGTGGCCCGGGCAGGAGCCTCTCCGTGTGTGTCCCAGGGACCCATCTGCCTGCGAACTTCGGTCACCTTGCAGGAAGCTACGATGCAACGACCTATGCTTAGCTGTTCAGCGAGGTGTACTGCGCGGACAGATTCCACACAAACTTCAAGTAAGAGGGCGGCCTGAGTGGAAAGGTGAGAGTTTGGGCAGCTGTGCAGACAAAGAAGGCACACTCTGGGCTGGGCCAAAATGCTTGTGACACACCACTGGGCCTGCCGGGCTCTGTGGGCCCTGCCCTGGGCCCCTGCTCCCCTGCCCTTTGTTCAGTCACAGCAGAGAGTGCCACACCCACTCCTTCAGTGAGGGCAGTGTTCCAACCTCCCTCAGCCCCGCACCCTGTCCACAGGTTACCATAGACTACAGAGGCTGCATTCTGAGGCCAGGGCGTTCCGAGAATGCCAACGGCAGACATGATGACCTTAAATGATTTCCTCTTGTGTCAGTTTTGGTAAACTTTAGGAGTTAGGAAATGGTCCCCTTTACAGAAATATTCAAATTTACTGGCATTTCATATATTCTCTGCTATAACATTGTCCTGACTCTTTCTGTATATTCTTTACTTATGTTTTTGTTTTCCTTAATCAAAGTGTGTCTTTTAAATCATTTCAAAGAAGATTCTTTGGACTTACTAAATCACCTCAATTTTATACGTTTTCTGTTGTATTAAGTTCCGCTCATATCTTTATTTATCTTTTTTCTATGTTCTCAGGGTTTCTTGTTTTCATCTTCTGATGTCAATTAAAACACTTGGTTATTCATTTTAATAAATCTTTTTACTTATAAAGATTTGAACTTTTGAAGATTCCAGCTTACTTGAGAGTTTCTAAGGATCAGGTCCTCTACATTGTTGCTGGCCTAAGGCTTAGTTCACCATATAGCAATGTATATATTGACCTATTTTCCCCTCTACTTTCTTTGATTCCCTGCATCTCACCTTTCTTTGCAGACAAGCCATTTGAAATACCCTTAACTTATTGCAAAGCCAATAATACTTTGAAATGATGTGTATTTTTTAGAGTAATCTTCTTATATAATTAGGCAGAAAATCTGACCTGCCATAGTTTTCAAAACAGCATAAATTCACTCTTCTCAATGATTAATCTGTTGTATTACACAACCTTTGAGTATTTAGCTTTATCTATAACATGTACTTTAAAAATGTTTTAGTGTTCCTACCCGTCTTTGAAAACATCCTTGTGCCTTGTTTCAGTTCCAGTTTTATGTATATTTTCTGCCTTGCACCCGATTATTCCTACATCTGAAGGATGGCCTTGGGAATCTAATTCTGGTATTGATTGTTTTTGCTGATTGTCTCCCCTTGTAACTGCTTTTTTCATTATTCTGTAAATTTAGATCATGTGCTCATGTTTAGCTAAACAGTTGACCTTTTAAGACGCTTAGGTGTGAACGCTCGTAAGCTTCAGCAGAAAGTCGGCAAACATTTATTTGTGTCCTTCCAATGAGTTGCCCACGAGGACACCGTTTTTTACAATTGTTGGTCAAATACTCCCTCTAGATGCAGGGTACTCCGACAGGGCTGATTGGCGGCCCCCGATCTGGGGCAGGGGCAGTGGGGAGCCTGGGGCCCGGGCAGGAGCCACTTTGCATGTGTCCCTGGGACACATCTGCCTGCGAACTTCGGTCACCTGGCAGGAAGCTACGATGCCCAGACCTATGGTTAGCTGTGCAGCGAGGTGTACTGTGAGAACAGGTTCCACACACACTTCAAGTAAGAGGTCGGCCTGAGTGGAAAGATGAGAGGGTGGGCAGCTGTGCAGACAAAGAAGGCGCCCTTTGGCCTGGGCCTAAATGCTTGTGACACCCCACTGGACCTGCCGGGCTCTGAGGGCCCTGCCCTGGGCCCCCTGCTCCCCTGCCCTTTGTTCAGTCACAGCAGAGATGGCCACACCCAGTCCTTCAGTGAGGGCAGAGTTCCAACCACCCTCAGCCCCGCCCCCTCTCCGATGGTTACCATGGACTACAGATGCTGCATCCTGAGGCCAGGGCGTTCCGAGAATGCCAAGGGCAGACATGATGACATTAAATGATTTCCTCTTGTGTCAGTTTTGGTAAACTTTAGGAGCTAGGAAATGGTCGACTTTACAGAAATGTTCAAATTTACTGGCATTTCATATATTCTCTGCTATAACATGGTCCTGATTCTTTCTGTATATTCTCTACTTATGTTTTTTTTTTCCTTAATCAAAGTGTGTCTTTTCAATCTTTTCAAAGAAGATTCTTTGGACTTACTAAATCACCTCAATTTTATACGTTTTCTGTTGTATTAAGTTCTGCTCATATCTTTATTTATCTTTTTTCTATGTTCTCAGGGTTTATTGTTTTCATCTTCTGATGTCAATTAAAACACTTGGTTGTTCATTTTAATAAATATTTTACTTATATAGATTTGAACTTTTGAAGATTCCAGCTTACTTGTAAGTTTCTAAGGGTCAGGTCCTCTCCATTGTTGCTGGCCTAAGGTTTAGTTCAACATATAGCAATGTATATATTGACCTATTTTCCCCTCGACTTTCTGTGATTCCCTACATCTCACCTTTCTTTGCAGACAAGCCATTTGAAATACCCTTAACTTATTTCACAGCCAATAATTCATTGAAATAATTTGTATTTTTTAGAGAAATCTTCTTCTATAATTAGGCAGAAAATCTCACCTGCCATAGTTTTCAAAACAGCATAATTTCACACTTCTCAATGCTTAATCTGTTGTATTACACAACCTTTGAGTATTTAGCTTTATCAATGACATGTACTTTAAAAATGTTTTAGAGATCCTACCAGTCTTTGAAAACATCCTTGTTCCTTGTTTCAGTTCCAGTTTTATGTATATTTTCTGCCTTGCACCTGATTATTCCAACAATTGATGGATGGCCTTGGGAATCTAATTCTGGTATTGATAGTTTTTGCTGATTGTCTCCCCTTGAGGCTGATTTTTTCATTATTGTGTAAATTTAGATCATGAGCTCATGTCTAGCTAAACAGCTGACCTTGTAAGAAGCTTAGGTATGAACTCTCGTAAGCTTCAGCAGAAAGTCGGCAAAGATTTATTTGTGTCCCTCCAATGAGTTGCCCGCGAGAACGCCGTTTTCTACAAGTGTTGGTCCAATACTCCCTCAAGAGGCAGGGGACTCCGACAGGGCTGCTTGGCAGCCCCTGATCTGGGGCAGGGGCAGTGGGCGGACTGTGGCCCAGGCAGAAGCCTCTCTGCATGTGTCCCAGGGACCCATCTGCCTGCGAACTTCGGTCACCTGGCAGGAAGATACGATGCCCAGACCTATGGTTAATTGTGCAGCGAGGTGTACTGCACGGACAGGTTCCACATACACTTCAAGTAAGAGGTCGGCCTGAGTGGAAAGGTGAGAGTTTGGGCAGCTGTGCAGACAAAGAAGGTGCCCTTTGGCCTGGGCCTATATTCTTGTGACACCCCACTGGACCTGCCGGGCTCTGAGGGCCCTGCCCTGGGCCCCCTGCTCCCCTGCCCTTTGTTCAGTCACAGCAGAGATCGCCACACCCACTCCCTCAGTGAGGGCAGTGTTCCAACCTCCCTCAGCCCCGCCCCCTCTCCGCAGATTACCATGGACTACAGATGATGCATCCTGAGGCCAGTGCGTTCCGAGAATGCCAAGGGCAGACATGATGACCTTAAATGATTTCCTCTTCTGACAGATTTGGTAAACTTTAGGAGCTAGGAAATGGTCCAGTTTACAGAAATGTTCAAATTTACTGGCATTTCTTATATTCTCTGCTATAACATTGTCCTGAACCGTTCTGTATATTCTCTACTTATGTTTTTGTTTTCTTTAATCAAAGTGTGTCTTTTCAAGTTTTTTCAAAGAAGATTCTTTGGACTTACTAAATCACCTCAATTTTATACGTTTTCTGTTGTATTAAGTTCTGCTCATATCTTTAATTATCTTTTTTCTATGTTCTCAGGGTTTATTGTTTTGATCTTCTGATGTCAATTAAAACACTTGGTTATTCATTTTAATAAATCTTTTTACTTATAAAGCTTTGAACTTTTGAAGATTCCAGCTTACTTGTACGTTTCTAAGGGTCAGGTCCTCTCCATTGTTGCTGGCCTAAGGTTTAGTTCACCGTATAGCAATGTATATATTGATCTATTTTCCCCTCGACTTTCTGTGATTCCCTACATCTCACCTTTCTTTTCAGACAAGCCATTTGAAATACCCTTAACTTATTTCACAGCCAATAGTCATTGAAATAATGTGTATTTTTTAGAGAAATCTTCTTCTATAATTAGGCAGAAAATCTCACCTGTTATAGTTTTGAAAACAGCATAATTTCCCTCTTCTCAATGCTTAATCTGTTGTATTACACAACTTTTGAGTATTTAGCTTTATCAATGACATGTACTTTAAAAATGTTTTAGAGATCCTACCAGTCTTTGAAAACATCCTTGTTCCTTGTTTCAGTTCCAGTTTTATGTATATTTTCTGCCTTGCACCTGATTATTCCAACAATTGATGGATGGCCTTGGGAATCTAATTCTGGTATTGATAGTTTTTGCTGGTTGTCTCCCCTTGTAGCTGATTTCTTCATTATTGTGTAAATTTAGATCATGAGCTCATGTTTAGCTAAACAGCTGACCATGTAAGAGGCTTAGGTGTGAACGCTCTTAAGCTTCAGCAGAAAGTCGGCAAAGATTTATTTGTGTCCCTCCAATGAGTTGCCCGCGAGAACCCCGTTTCTACAAGTGTTGGTCCAATACTCCCTCAAGAGGCAGGGGAATCTGACAGGGCTGCTTGGTGGCCCCCGATCTGGGGCAGGGGCATTGGGCGGCCTGTGGCCCAGGCAGAAACCTCTCTGCATGTGTCCCAGGGACCCATCTGCGTGCGAACTTCGGTCACCTGGCAGGAAGCTTCAATGCCCAGACCTATGTTTAACTGTGCAGCGAGGTGTACTGCGCAGACAGGTTCCACACAAACTTCAAGTAAGAGGTCGGCCTGAGTGGAAAGTTGAGAGTTTGGGCAGCTGTGCAGACAAAGAAGGCGCCCTTTGGCCTGGGCCTTAATGCTTGTGCCACCCCACTGGACCTGCCGGGCTCTGTGGGCCCTGCCCTGGGACCCTGCTCCCCTGCCCTTTGTTCAGTCACAGCAGAGATGGCCACATCCACTCCCTCAGTGAGGGCAGTGTTCCAACCACCCTCAGTCCCGCCCCCTCTCCGCAGGTTACCATGGACTACAGTGTCTGCATTCTGAGGCCAGGGCGTACCGAGAATGCCAAGGGCAGACATGATGACCTTAAATGATTTCCTCTTGTGTCAGGTTTGGTAAACTTTAGGAGCTAGGAAATTGTCCACTTTACAGAAATGTTCAAATTTACTGGCATTTCATATATTCTCTGCTATAACATTGTCCTGATTCTTTCTGTATATTCTCTACTTATGTTTTTGTTTTCCTTAATCAAAGTGTGTCTTTTCAATCTTTTTAAAGAAGACTCTTTAGACTTACTAAATCACCTCAATTTTATACGTTTTCTATTGTATTAAGTTCTGCTCATATCTTTATTTATCTTTTTTCTATGTTCTCAGGGTTTATTGTTTTGATCTTCTGATGTCAATTAAAACACTTGGTTATTCATTTTCATAAATATTTTACTTATAAATATTTGAACTTTTGAAGATTCCAGCTTACTTGTAAGTTTCTAAGGGTCAGGTCCTCTCCATTGTTGCTGGCCTAAGGTTTAGTTCACCATATAGCAATGTATATATTGCCCTATTTTCCCCTCGACTTTCTGTGATTCCCTACATCTCACCTTTCTTTGCAGACAAGCCATTTGAAATACCCTTAACTTATTTCACAGCCAATAAGTCATTGAAATAATGTGTATTTTTTAGAGAAATCTTCTTATATAATTAGGCAGAAAATCTCACCTGCCATAGTTTTCAAAACAGCATAATTTCACTCTTCTCAATGCTTAATCTGTTGTATTACACAACCTTTGAGTATTTAGCTTTATCAATGACATGTACTTTAAAAATGTTTTAGAGATCCTACCAGTCTTTGAAAACATCCATGTTCCTTGTCTCAGTTCCAGTTTTATGTATATATTCTGCCTTGCACCTGATTATTCCAACAATTGATGGATGGCCTTGGGAATCTAATTCTGGTATTGATAGTCTTTACTCATTGTCTCCCCTCGTAGCTGATTTCTTCATTATTGTGTAAATATAGATCATGAGCTCATGTTTAGCTAAACAGCTGACCTTGTAAGACGCTTAGGTGTGAACGCTCGGAAGTTTCAGCAGAAAGTCGGCAGAAATTTATTTGTGTCCCTCCAATGAGTTGCCCTCGAGAACGCCGTTTTCTACAAGTGTTGGTCCAATACTCCCTCAAGAGGCAGGGGACTCCGACAGGGCTGCTTGGCGGCCCCCGATCTGGGGCAGGGGCAGTGGGCGGCCTGTGGCCCAGGCAGAAGCCTCTCTGCATGTGTCCCAGGGACCCATCTGCCTGCGAACTTCGGTCACCTGGCAGGAAGCTACGATGCCCAGACCTATGGTTAGCTGTGCAGCGAAGTGTACTGCGCAGACAGGTTCCACACACACTTCAAGTAAGAGGTCGGCCTGATTGGAAAGGTGAGAGTTTGGGCAGCTGTGCAGACAAAGAAGGCACCCTTTGGCCTGGGCCTAAATGCTTGTGCCACCCCACTGGACCTGCCGGGCTCTGAGGGCCCTGCCCTGGGCCCCCTGCTCCCCTGCCCTTTGTTCAGTCACAGCAGAGATGGCCACACACACTCCCTCAGTGAGGGCAGTGTTCCAACCTCCCTCAGCCCCGCCCCCTCTCCGCAGGTTACCATGGACTAAAGATGCTGCATTCTGTGGCCAGGGTGTTCCGAGAATGCCAAGGGCAGACATGATGACCTTAAATGATTTCCTCTTGTGTCAGGTTTGGTAAACTTTAGGTGCTAGGAAATGGTCCACTTTACAGAAATGTTCAAATTTACTGGCATTTCTTATATTCTCTGCTATAACATTGTCCTGATTCTTTTTGTATATTCTTTACTTATGTTTTTGTTTTCCTTAATCAAAGTGAGTCTTTTCAATCTTTTCAAAGAAGACTCTTTGGACTTACTAAATGACCTCAATTTTATACGTTTTCCATTGTATTAAGTTCTGCTCATATCTTTATTTATCTTTTTTCTATGTTCTCAGGGTTTATTGTTTTGATCTTCTGATGTCAAATCAAACACTTGGTTATTCATTTTAATAAATATTTTACTTATAAAGATTTGATCTTTTGAAGATTCCAGCTTACTTGTAAGTTTCTAAGGGTCAGGTCCTCTCCATTGTTGCTGGCCTAAGGTTTAGTTCACCATATAGCAATGTATATATTGAACTATTTTCCCCTCGACTTTTGTGATTCCCTACATCTCACCTTTCTTTTCAGACAAGCCATTTGAAATATCCTTAACTTATTTCACAGCCAATAAGTCATTGAAATAATGTGTATTTTTTAGAGAAATATTATATAATTAGGCAGAAAATCTCACCTGCCATAGTTTTCAAAACAGCATAATTTCACTCTTCTCAATGCTTAATCTGTTGTATTACACAACCTTTGCGTATTTAGCTTTATCAATGACATGTACTTTAAAAATGTTTTAGAGATCCTACCAGTCTCTGAAAACATCCTTGTTCCTTGTTTCAGTTCCAGTTTTATGTATATATTCTGCCTTGCACCTGATTATTCCAACAATTGATGGATGGCCTTGGGAATCTAATTCTGGTATTGATAGTCTTTACTGATTGTCTCCCCTCGTAGCTGATTTCTTCATTTTTGTGTAAATATAGATCATGAGCTCATGTTTAGCTAAACAGCTGACCTTGTAAGACACTTAGGTGTGAACGCTCGGAAGCTTCAGCAGAAAGTCGGCAAAAATTTATTTGTGTCCCTCAAATGAGTTGCCCACAAGGACACCGTTTTCTACAAGTGTTGGTCCAATACTCCCTCTAGCGGCAGGGGACTCCAACAGGGCTGATTGGTGGACCCCGATCTGGGGCAGGGGCAGTGGGCAGCCTGTGGCCCGGGCAGGAGCCTCTTTGCATGTGTCCCTGGGGCACATCTGCCTGCGAAATTCGGTCACCTGTAGGAAGCTACGATGCACAGACCTATGGTTAGCTGGGCAGCGAGGTGTACTGTGAGGACAGGTTCCACACACACTTCAAGTAAGAGGTCGGCCTGAGTGGAAAGGTGAGAGTTTGGGCAGCTGTGCAGACAAAGAAGGCGCCCTTTGGCCTGGGCCTAAATGCTTGTGACAGCCCACTGGACCTGCCGTGCTCTGAGGGCCCTGCCCTGGGCCCCCTGCTCCCCTGCCCTTTGTTCAGTCACAGCAGAGATGGCCACACCCACTCCTTCATTGAGGGCAGCGTTCCAACCACCCTCAGCCCCGCCCCCTCTCCGCAGGTTACCATGGACTACAGATGCTGAATCCTGAAGCCAGGGCGTTCCGAGAATGCCAAGGGCAGACATGATGACCTTAAATGATTTCCTCTTGTGTCAGTTTTGGTAAACTTTAGGAGCTAGGAAATGGTCCACTTTACAGAAATGTTCAAATTTACTGTCATTTCATATATTCTCTGCTATAACATTGTCCTGATTCTTTCTGTATATTCTCTACTTATGTTTTTGTTTTCCTTAATCAAAGTGTGTCTTTTCAATCTTCTCAAAGAAGATTCTTTGGACTTACTAAATCACCTCAATTTTATACGTTTTCTGTTGTATTAAGTTCTGCTCATATCTTTATTTATCTCTTTTCTATGTTCTCAGGGTTTCTTGATTTCATCTTCTGATGTCAATTAAAACACTTGGTTATTCATTTTAATAAATATTTTACTTATAAAGATTTGAACTTTTGAAGATTCCAGCTTACTTGTACGTTTCTAAGGGTCAGGTCCTCTCCATTGTTGCTGGCCTAGTGTTTAGTTCACCATATAGCAATGTATATATTGACCTATTTTCCCCTCGACTTTCTGTGATTCCCTACATCTCACCTTTCTTTGCAGACAAGCCATTTGAAATATCCTTAACTTATTTCACAGCCAATAAGTCATTGAAATAATGTGTATTTTTTAGAGAAATCTTATATAATTAGGCAAAAAATCTCACCTGCCATAGTTTTCAAAACAGCATAATTTCACTCTTCTCAATGCTTAATGTGTTGTATTACACAACCTTAGAGTATTTAGCTTTATCAATGACATGTACTTTAAAAATGTTTTAGAGATCCTTCCAGTCTTTGAAAACATCCTTGTTCCTTGTTTCAGTTCCAGTTTTATGTATATATTCTGCCTTGCACCTGGTTATTCCAACAATTGATGGATGGCCTTGGGAATCTAATTCTGGTATTGATAGTCTTTACTGATTGTCTCCCCTCGTAGCTGATTTCTTCTTTATTGTGTAAATATAGATCATGAGCTCATGTTTATCTAAACAGCTTACCTTGTAAGACGCTTAGGTGTGAACGCTCGGAAGCTTCAGCAGAAAGTCGGCAAAAATTTATTTGTGTCCCTACAATGAGTTGCCCACGAGGACACCGTTTTCTACAAGTGTTGGTCCAATACTCCCTCTAGCGGCACGGGACTCAAATAGGGCTGATTGGTGGCCCCCGATCTGGGGCAGGGGCAGTTCGCAGCCTGTGGCCCGGGCAGGAGCCTCTTTGCATGTGTCCCTGGGACACACCTGCCTGCGAAATTCGGTAACATGGCAGGAAGCTACGATGCCCAGACCTATGGTTAGCTGTGCAGTGAGGTGTACTGTGAGGACAAGTTCCACACACACTTCAAGTAAGAGGTCGGCCTGAGTGGAAAGTTGAGAGTTTGGGCAGCTGTGCAGACAAAGAAGGGGCCCTTTGGCCTGGGCCTAAATGCTTGTGACACCCCACTGGACCTGTCGTGCTCTGAGGGCCATGCACTGGGCCCCCTGCTCCCCTGCCCTTTGTTCAGTCACAGTAGAGATGGCCACACCCACTCCCTCAGTGAGGGCAGTGTTCCAACCTCCCTCAGCCCCGCTCCCTCTCCGCAGGTTACCATGGACTACAGAGGCTGCATTCTGAGGCCAGGGCGTTCCGAGAATGCCAAAGTCAGACATGATGACCTTAAATGATTTCCTCTTGTGTCAGTTTTGGTAAACTTTAGGAGCTAGGAAATGATCCACTTTACAGAAATGTTCAAATTTACTGGCATTTCATATATTCTCTGCTCTAACATTGTCCTGACTCTTTCTGTATATTCTTTACTTATGTTTTTGTTTTCCTTAATCAAAGTGTGTCATTTAAATCTTTTCAAAGAAGATTCTTTGGACTTACTAAATCACCTGAATTTTATACGTTTTCTATTGTATTAAGTTCTGCTCATATATTTATGTATCTTTTTTCTATGTTCTCAGGGTTTATTTTTTTGATCTTCTGATGTCAATTAAAACACTTGGTTATTCATTTTCATAAATATTTTACTTATAAATATTTGAACTTTTGAAGATTCCAGCTTACTTGTAAGTTGCTAAGGGTCAGGTCCTCTCCATTGTTGCTGGCCTAAGGTTTAGTTCACCATATAGCAATGTATATATTGACCTATTTTCCCCTCGACTTTCTGTGATTCCCTACATCTCACCTTTCTTTGCAGACAAGCCATTTGAAATACCCTTAACTTATTTCACAGCCAATAAGTCATTGAAATAATGTGTATTTTTTAGAGAAATCTTCTTATATAATTAGGCAGAAAATCTCACCTGCCATAGTTTTCAAAACAGCATAATTTCACTCTTCTCAATGCTTAATCTGTTGTATTACACAACCTTTGAGTATTTAGCTTTATCAATGACATGTACTTTAAAAATGTTTTAGAGATCCTACCAGTCTTTGAAAACATCCTTGTTCCTTGTTTCAGTTCCAATTTTATGGATATTTTCTGCCTTGCACCTGATTATTCCAACAATTGATGGATGGCCTTGGGAATCTAATTCTGGTATTGATAGTTTTTGCTGGTTGTCTCCCCTTGTAGCTGATTTCTTCATTATTGTGTAAATTTAGATCATGAGCTCATGTTTAGCTAAACAGCTGACCTTGTAAGACGCTTAGGTGTGAACACTCGTAAGCTTCAGCAGAAAGTCGGCAAAGATTTATTTGTGTCCCTCCAATAAGTTGCCCGCGAGAACCACGTTTTCTACAAGTGTTGGTCCAATACTCCCTCAAGAGTCAGGGGAATCCGACAGGGCTGCTTGGCGGCCCCCGATCTGGGGCAGGGGCTGTGGGCGGCCTGTGGCCCAGGCAGAAGCCTCTCTGCATTTGTCCCAGTGACCCATCTGCCTGCGAACTTCAGTCACCTGGCAGGAAGCTACGATGCCCAGACCTATGGTTAGCTGTTCAGCGAGGTGTACTGCGCGGACAGGTTCCACACACACTTCAAGTTAGAGGTCGGCCTGAGTGGAAAGGTGAGAGTTTGGGCAGCTGTGCAGACAAAGAAGGCGCCCTTTGGCCTGGGCCTAAATGCTTGTGATACCCCACTGGACCTGCCGTGCTCTGAGGGCCCTGCCCTGGGCCCCCTGCTCCCCTGCCCTTTGTTCAGTCACAGCAGAGATGGCCACACCCACTCCCTCAGTGAGGGCAGTGTTCCAACCTCCCTCAGCCCCGCCCCCTCTCCGCAGGTTACCATGGACTACACAGGCTGCATTCTGAGGCCAGCGCGTTCCGAGAATGCCAAGGGCAGACATGATGACCTTAAATGATTTCCTCTTGTGTCAGGTTTGGTAAACTTTAGGAGCTAGGAAATGGTCCACTTTACAGAAATGTTCAAATTTACTGGCATTTCTTATATTCTCTGCTATAACATTGTCCTTTGTCTTTCTGTATATTCTTTACTTATGTTTTTGTTTTCCTTAATCAAAGTGTGTCTTTTTAATCTTTTCAAAGAAGATTCTTTGGACTTACTAAATCACCTCAATTTTATACGTTTTCTGTTGTATTAGGTTCTGCTCATATCTTTATTTATCTTTTTCTATGTTCTCAGGGTTTATGGTTTTGATCTTCTGATGTCAATTAAAACACTTGGTTATTCATTTTAATAAATATTTTACTTATAAAGATTTGAACATTTGAAGATTCCAGCTTACTTGTAAGTTTCTAAGGGTCAGGTCCTCTCCATTGTTGCTGGCCTAAGGTTTAGTTCACCATATAGCAATGTATATATTGACCTATTTTCCCCTCGACTTTCTGTGATTCCCTACATCTCACCTTTCTTTGCAGACAAGCCATTTGAAATACCCTTAACTTATTTCACAGCCAATAATTCATTGAAATAATGTGTATTTTTTAGAGAATTCTTCTTGTATAATTAGGCAGAAAATCTCACCTGTCATAGTTTTCAAAACAGCATAATTTCCCTCTTCTCAATGCTTAATCTGTTGTATTACACAACCTTTGAGTATTTAGCTTTATCAATGACATGTACTTTAAAAATGTTTTAGAGATCCTACCAGTCTTTGAAAACATCCTTGTTCCTTGTTTCAGTTCCAGTTTTATGTATATTTTCTGCCTTGCACCTGATTATTCCAACAATTGATGGATGGCCTTGGGAATCTAATTCTGGTATTGATAGTTTTTGCTGGTTGTCTCCCCTTGTAGCTGATTTTTTCATTATTGTGTAAATTTAGATCATGAGCTCATGTTTAGCTAAACAGCTGACCATGTAAGAAGCTTAGGTGTGAACGCTCGTAAGCTTCAGCAGAAAGTCGGCAAAGATTTATTTGTGTCCCTCCAATGAGTTGCCCGCGAGAACCCCGTTTCTACAAGTATTGGTCCAATACTCCCTCAAGAGGCAGGGGAATCCGACAGGGCTGATTGGCGGCCCCCGATCTGGGGCAGGGGCAGTGGGCGGCCTGTGGCCCAGGCAGAAGCCTCTCTGCATGTGACCCAGGGACCCATCTGCGTGCGTAATTCGGTCACCTGGCAGGAAGCTACAATGCCCAGACCTATGTTTAACTGTGCAGAGAGGTGTACTGCGCAGACAGGTTCCACACACACTTCAAGTTAGTGGTCGGCCTGAGTGGAAAGTTGAGAGTTTGGGCAGCTGTGCAGACAAAGAAGGCGCCCTTTGGCCTGGGCCTTAATGCTTGTGCCACCCCGTAGGACCTGCCGGGCTCTGAGGGCGCTGCCCTGGGCCCCCTGCTCCCCTGCCCTTTGTTCAGTCACAGCAGAGATGGCCACATCCACTCCCTCAGTGAGGGCAGTGTTCCAACCACCCTCAGTCCCGCCCCCTCTCCGCAAGTTACCATGGACTACAGATGCTGCATTCTGAGGCCAGGGCGTTCCAAGAATGCCAAGGGCAGACATGATGACCTTAAATGATTTCCTCTTGTGTCAGTTTTGGTAAACTTTAGGAGCTAGGAAATGGTCCACTTTACAGAAATGTTCAAATTTACTGGCCTTTCATATATTCTCTGCTATAACATTGTCCTGATTCTTTCTGTATATTCTCTACTTATGTTTTTGTTTTCCTTAATCAAAGTGTGTCTTTTCAATCTTTTCAAAGAAGATTCTTTGGACTTACTAAATCACCTCAATTTTATACGTTTTCTATTGTATTAAGTTCTGCTCATATCTTTATTTATCTTTTTTCTATGTTCTCAGGGTTTATTGTTTTGATCTTCTGATGTCAATTAAAACACTTGGTTATTCATTTTCATAAATATTTTACTTATAAATATTTGAACTTTTGAAGATTCCAGCTTACTTGTAAGTTTCTACGGGTCAGGTCCTCTCCATTGTTGCTGGCCTAAGGTCTAGTTCAACATATAGCAATGTATATATTGCCCTATTTTCCCCTCGACTTTCTGTGATTCCCTACATCTCACCTTTCTTTGCAGACAAGCCATTTGAAATACCCTTAACTTATTTCACAGCCAATAAGTCATTGAAATAATGTGTATTTTTTAGAGAAATCTTCTTATATAATTAGGCAGAAAATCTCACCTGCCATAGTTTTCAAAACAGCATAATTTCACTCTTCTCAATGCTTAATCTGTTGTATTACACAACCTTTGAGTATTTAGCTTTATCAATGACATGTACTTTAAAAATGTTTTAGAGATCCTACCAGTCTTTGAAAACATCCATGTTCCTTGTTTCAGTTCTAGTTTTATGTATATATTCTGCCTTGCACCTGATTATTCCAACAATTGATGGATGGCCTTGGGAATCTAATTCTGGTATTGATAGTCTTTACTGATTGTCTCCCCTCGTAGCTGATTTCTTCATTATTGTGTAAATATAGATCATGAGATCATGTTTAGCTAAACAGCTGACCTTGTAAGACGCTTAGGTGTGAACGCTCGGAAGCTTCAGCAGAAAGTCGGCAAAAATTTATTTGTGTCCCTCCAATGAGTTGCCCTCGAGAACGCCGTTTTCTACAAGTGTTGGTCCAATACTCCCTCAAGAGGCAGGGGACTCCGACAGGGCTGCTTGGCGGCCCCCGATCTGGGGCAGGGACAGTGGGCGGCCTGTGGCCCAGGCAGAAGCCTCTCTGCATGTGTCCCAGGGACCCATCTGCCTGCGAACTTCGGTCACCTGGCAGGAAGCTACGATGCCCAGACCTATGGTTAGCTGTGCAACGAAGTGTACTGCGCAGACAGGTTCCACACACACTTCAAGTAAGAGGTCGGCCTGAGTGGAAAGGTGAGAGTTTGGGCAGCTGTGCAGACAAAGAAGGCGCACTTTGGCCTGGGCCTAAATGCTTGTGACAGCCCACTGGACCTGCCGGGCTCTGAGGGCCCTGCCCTGGGCCCCCTGCTCCCCTGCCCTTTGTTCAGTCACAGCAGAGATGGCCACACCCACTCCTTCATTGAGGGCAGAGTTCCAACCACCCTCAGCCCCGCCCCCTCTCCGCAGGTTACCATGGACTACAGATGCTGAATCCTGAAGCCAGGGCGTTCCGAGAATGCCAAGGGCAGACATGATGACCTTAAATGATTTCCTCTTGTGTCAGTTTTGGTAAACTTTAGGAGCTAGGAAATGGTCGACTTTACAGAAATGTTCAAATTTACTGTCATTTCATATATTCTCTGCTATAACATTGTCCTGATTCTTTCTGTATATTCTCTACTTATGTTTTTGTTTTCCTTAATCAAAGTGTGTCTTTTCAATCTTCTCAAAGAAGATTCTTTGGACTTACTAAATCACCTCAATTTTATACGTTTTCTGTTGTATTAAGTTCTGCTCATATCTTTATTTATCTTTTTTCTATGTTCTCAGGGTTTCTTGATTTCATCTTCTGATGTCAATTAAAACACTTGGTTATTCATTTTAATAAATATTTTACTTATAAAGATTTGAACTTTTGAAGATTCCAGCTTACTTGTACGTTTCTAAGGGTCAGGTCCTCTCCATTGTTGCTGGCCTAATGTTTAGTTCACCATATAGCAATGTATATATTGACCTATTTTCCCCTCGACTTTCTGTGATTCCCTACATCTCACCTTTCTTTGCAGACAAGCCATTTGAAATATCCTTAACTTATTTCACAGCCAATAAGTCATTGAAATAATGTGTATTTTTTAGAGAAATCTTATATAATTAGGCAAAAAATCTCACCTGCCATAGTTTTCAAAACAGCATAATTTCACTCTTCTCAATGCTTAATGTGTTGTATTACACAACCTTGGAGTATTTAGCTTTATCAATGACATGTACTTTAAAAATGTTTTAGAGATCCTTCCAGTCTTTGAAAACATCCTTGTTCCTTGTTTCAGTTCCAGTTTTATGTATATATTCTGCCTTGCACCTGATTATTCCAACAATTGATGGATGGCCTTGGGAATCTAATTCTGGTATTGATAGTCTTTACTGATTGTCTCCCCTCGTAGCTGATTTCTTCATTATTGTGTAAATATAGATCATGTGCTCATGTTTAGCTAAACAGCTTACCTTGTAAGACGCTTAGGTGTGAACGCTCGGAAGCTTCAGCAGAAAGTCGGCAAAAATTTATTTGTGTCCCTACAATGAGTTGCCCACGAGGACACCGTTTTCTACAAGTGTTGGTCCAATACTCCCTCTAGCGGCACGGGACTCAAATAGGGCTGATTGTTGGCCCCCGATCTGGGGCAGGGGCTGTTCGCAGCCTGTGGCCTGGGCAGGAGCCTCTTTGCATGTGTCCCTGGGACACACCTGTCTGCGAAATTCGGTCACATGGCAGGAAGCTACGATGCCCAGACCTATGGTTAGCTGTGCAGCGAGGTGTACTGTGAGGACAAGTTCCACACACACTTCAAGTAAGAGGTCGGCCTGAGTGGAAAGTTGAGAGTTTGGGCAGCTGTGCAGACAAAGAAGGGGTCCTTTGGCCTGGGCCTAAATGCTTGTGACACCCCACTGGACTTGTCGTGCTCTGAGGGCCATGCACTGGGCCCCCTGCTCCCCTGCCCTTTGTTCAGTCACAGCAGAGATGGCCACACCCACTCCCTCAGTGAGGGCAGTGTTCCAACCTCCCTCAGCCCCGCTCCCTCTCCGCAGGTTACCATGCACTACAGAGGCTGCATTCTGAGGCCAGGGCGTTCCGAGAATGACAAGGGCAGACATGATGACCTTAAATGATTTCTTCTTGTGTCAGTTTTGGTAAACTTTAGGAGCTAGGAAATGGTCCACTTTACAGAAATGTTCAAATTTACTGGCATTTCATATATTCTCTGCTCTAACATTGTCCTGACTCTTTCTGTATATTCTTTACTTATGTTTTTGTTTTCCTTAATCAAAGTGTGTCATTTAAATCTTTTCAAAGAAGATTCTTTGGACTTACTAAATCACCTGAATTTTATACGTTTTCTGTTGTATTAAGTTCTGCTCATATATTTATGTATCTTTTTTCTATGTTCTCAGGGTTTATTGTTTTCATCTTCTGATGTCAATTAAAACACTTGGTTATTCATTTTAATAAATCTTTTTACTTATGAAGCTTTGAACTTTTGAAGATTCCAGCTTACTTGTAAGTTTCTAAGGGTCAGGTCCTCTCCATTGTTGCTGGCCTCAGGTTTAGTTCACCATATAGCAATGTATATATTGTCCTAATTTCCCCTCGACTTTCTGTGATTCCCTACATCTCACCTTTCTTTGCAGACAAGCCATTTGAAATACCCTTAACTTATTTCACAGCCAATAAGTCTTTGAAATAATGTGTATTTTTTAGAGAAATCTTCTTATATAATTAGGCAGAAAATCTCACCTGCCATAGTTTTCAAAACAGCATAATTTCACTCTTCTCAATGCTTAATCTGTTGTATTACACAACCTTTGAGTATTTAGCTTTATCAATGACATGTACTTTAAAAATGTTTTAGAGATCCTACCAGTCTTTGAAAACATCCTTGTTCTTTGTTTCAGTTCCAATTTTATGGATATTTTCTGCCTTGCACCTGATTATTCCAACAATTGATGGATGGCCTTGGGAATCTAATTCTGGTATTGATAGTTTTTGCTGGTTGTCTCCCCTTGTAGCTGATTTCTTCATTATTGTGTAAATTTAGATCATGAGCTCATGTTTAGCTAAACAGCTGACCATGTAAGACGCTTAGGTGTGAATGCTCGTAAGCTTCAGCAGAAAGTCGGCAAAGATTTATTTGTGTCCCTCCAATGAGTTGCCCGCGAGAACCACGTTTTCTACAAGTGTTGGTCCAATACTCCCTCAAGAGGCAGGGGACTCCGACAGGGCTGCTTGGCGGCCCCCGATCTGGGGCAGGGGCAGTGGGCGGCCTGTGGCCCAGGCAGAAGCCTCTCTGCATGTGTCCCAGGGACCCATCTGCCTGCGAACTTCGGTAAACTGGCAGGAAGCTACGATGCCCAGACCTATGGTTAGCTGTTCAGCGAGGTGTACTGCGCGGACAGGTTCCACACACACTTCAAGTTAGAGGTCGGCCTGAGTGGAAAGGTGAGAGTTTGGGCAGCTGTGCAGACAAAGAAGGCGCCCTTTGGTCTGGGCCTAAATGCTTGTGATACCCCACTGGACCGGCCGGGCTCTGAGGGCCCTGCCCTGGGCCCCCTGCTCCCCTGCCCTTTGTTCAGTCACAGCAGAGATGGCCACACCCACTCCCTCAGTGAGGGCAGTGTTCCAACCTCCCTCAGCCCCGCCCCCTCTCCGCAGGTTACCATGGACTACACAGGCTGCATTCTGAGGCCAGCGCGTTCCGAGAATGCCAAGGGCAGACATGATGACCTTAAATGATTTCCTCTTGTGGCAGTTTTGGTAATCTTTAGGAGCTAGGAAATGGTCCACTTTACAGAAATCTTCAAATTTACTGGCATTTCTTATATTCTCTGCTATAACATTGTCCTTTGTCTTTCTGTATATTCTTTACTTATGTTTTTGTTTTCCTTAATCAAAGTGTGTCTTTTCAATCTTTTCAAAGAAGATTCTTTGGACTTACTAAATCACCTCAATTTTATACGTTTTCTGTTGTATTAAGTTCTGCTCATATCTTTATTTATCTTTTTTCTATGTTCTCAGGGTTTATTGTTTTGATCTTCTGATGTCAATTAAAACACTTGGTTATTCATTTTAATTAATATTTTACTTATAAAGATTTGAACTTTTGAAGATTCCAGCTTACTTGTAAGTTTCTAAGGGTCAGGTCCTCTCCATTGTTGCTGGCCTAAGGTTTAGTTCACCATATAGCAATGTATATATTGATCTATTTTCCCCTCGACTTTCTGTGATTCCCTACATCTCACCTTTCTTTGCAGACAAGCCATGTGAAATACACTTAACTTATTTCACAGCCAACAAATCTTTGAAATAATGTGTATTTTTTAGAGAAATCTTCTTATATAATTAGGCAGAAAATCTGACCTGCCATAGTTTTCAAAACAGCATAATTTCACTCTTCTCAATGATTAATCTGTTGTATTACACAACTTTTGAGTATTTAGCATTATCAATGACATGTACTTTAAAAATGTTTTAGAGATCCTACCAGTCTTTGAAAACATCCTTGTGCCTTGTTTCAGTTCCAGTTTTATGTATATTTTCTGCCTTGCACCCGATTATTCCTACATCTGAAAGATGGCCTTCGGAATCTAATTCTGGTATTGATTGTTTTTGCTGATTGTCTCCCCTTGTAGCTGCTTTATTCATTATTGTGTAAATTTAGAACATGTGCTCATGTTTAGCTAAACAGCTGACCTTGTAAGAGGCTTAGGTGTGAACGCTCGTAAGTTTCAGTGGAAAGTCCGCAAAGATTTATTTGTGTCCCTCCAGTGAGTTGCCCATTAGTACCCCGTTTTCTACAAGTGTTGGTCCAATACTCCCTCTAGAGGCAGGGGACTCAGACAAGGCTGTTTGTGGCCCCCGATCTGGGCCAGGGGCAGTGAGTGACCTGTGGCCCGGGCAGGAGCCTCTCCGTGTGTGTCCCAGGGACCCATCTGCCTGCGAACTTCGGTCACCTTGCAGGAAGCTACGATGCAACGACCTATGCTTAGCTGTTCAGCGAGGTGTACTGTGCGGACAGATTCCACACAATCTTCAAGTAAGAGGGCGGCCTGAGTGGAAAGGTGAGAGTTTGGGCAGCTGTGCAGACAAAGAAGGCACACTCTGGGCTGGGCCAAAATGCTTGTGACACACCACTGGGCCTGCTGGGCTCTGTGGGCCATGCCCTGGGCCCCCTGCTCCCCTGCCCTTTGTTCAGTCACAGCAGAGAGTGCCACACCCACTCTCTCAGTGAGGGCAGTGTTCCAACCTCCCTCAGCCCCGCACCCTGTCCGCAGGTTACCATAGACTACAGAGGCTGCATTCTGAGGCCAGGGCGTTCCGAGAATGCCAACGGCAGACATGATGACCTTAAATGATTTCCTCTTGTGTCAGTTTTGGTAAACTTTAGGAGTTAGGAAATGGTCCCCTTTACAGAAATATTCAAATTTACTGGCATTTCATATATTCTCTGCTATAACATTATCATGACTCTTTCTGTATATTCTTTACTTATGTTTTTGTTTTCCTTAATCAAAGTGTGTCTTTTAAATCATTTCAAAGAAGATTCTTTGGACTTACTAAATCACCTCAATTTTATACGTTTTCTGTTGTATTAAGTTCCGCTCATATCTTTATTTACCTTTTTTCTATGTTCTCAGGGTTTCTTTTTTTCATCTTCTGATGTCAATTAAAACACTTGGTTATTCATTTTAATAAATCTTTTTACTTATAAAGATTTGAACTTTTGAAGATTCCAGCTTACTTGAGAGTTTCTAAGGATCAGGTCCTCTACATTGTTGCTGGCCTAAGGCTTAGTTCACCATATAGCAATGTATATATTGACCTATTTTCCCCTCGACTTTCTGTGATTCCCTGCATCTCACCTTTCTTTGCAGACAAGCCATTTGAAATACCCTTAACTTATTGCAAAGCCAATAATACTTTGAAATAATGTGTATTTTTTAGAGTAATCTTCTTATATAATTAGGCAGAAAATCTGACCTGCCATAGTTTTCAAAACAGCATAAATTCACTCTTCTCAATGATTAATCTGTTGTATTACACAACCTTTGAGTATTTAGCTTTATCAATAACATGTACTTTAAAAATGTTTTAGTGTTCCTACCCGTCTTTGAAAACATCCTTGTGCCTTGTTTCAGTTCCAGTTTTATGTATATTTTCTGCCATGCACCCGATTATTCCTACATCTGAAGTATGGCCTTGGGAATCTAATTCTGGTATTGATTGTTTTTGCTGATTGTCTCCCCTTGTAACTGCTTTTTTCATTATTCTGTAAATTTAGATCATGTGCTCATGTTTAGCTAAACAGTTGACCTTTTAAGACGCTTAGGTGTGAACGCTCGTAAGCTTCAGCAGAAAGTCGGCAAACATTTATTTGTGTCCTTCCAATGAGTTGCCCACGAGGACACCGTTTTCTACAATTGTTGTTGAAATACTCCCTCTAGAGGCAGGGTACTCCGACAGGGCTGATTGGCGGCCCCCGATCTGGGGCAGGGGCAGTGGGGAGCCTGGGGCCCGGGCAGGAGCCACTTTGCATGTGTCCCTGGGACACATCTGCCTGCGAACTTCGGTCACCTGGCAGGAAGCTACGATGCCCAGACATATGGTTAGCTGTGCAGCGAGGTGTACTGCGCGGACAGGTTCCACACACACTTCAAGTAAGAGGTCGGCCTGAGTGGAAAGATGAGAGTGTGGGCAGCTGTGCAGACAAAGAAGGCGCCCTTTGGCCTGGGCCTAAATGCTTGTGACACCCCACTGGACCTGCCGGGCTCTGAGGGCCCTGCCCTGGGCCCCCTGCTCCCCTGCCCTTTGTTCAGTCACAGCAGAGATGGCCACACCCAGTCCTTCAGTGAGGGCAGAGTTCCAACAACCCTCAGCCCCGCCCCCTCTCCGATGGTTACCATGGACTACAGATGCTGCATCCTGAGGCCAGGGCGTTCCGAGAATGCCAAGGGTAGACATGATGACATTAAATGATTTCCTCTTGTGTCAGTTTTGGTAAACTTTAGGAGCTAGGAAATGGTCGACTTTACAGAAATGTTCAAATTTACTGGCATTTCATATATTCTCTGCTATAACATGGTCCTGATTCTTTCTGTATATTCTCTACTTATGTTTTTGTTTTCCTTAATCAAAGTGTGTCTTTTCAATCTTTTCAAAGAAGATTCTTTGGACTTACTAAATCACCTCAATTTTATGCGTTTTCTGTTGTATTAAGTTCTGCTCATATCTTTATTTATCTTTTTTCTATGTTCTCAGGGTTTATTGTTTTCATCTTCTGATGTCAATTAAAACACTTGGTTGTTCATTTTAATAAATATTTTACTTATATAGATTTGAACTTTTGAAGATTCCAGCTTACTTGTAAGTTTCTAAGGGTCAGGTCCTCTCCATTGTTGCTGGCCTAAGGTGTAGTTCACCATATAGCAATGTATATATTGCCCTATTTTCCCCTCGACTTTCTGTGATTCCCTACATCTCACCTTTCTTTGCAGACAAGCCATTTGAAATACCCTTAACTTATTTCACAGCCAATAAGTCATTGAAATAATGTGTATTTTTTAGAGAAATCTTCTTATATAATTAGGCAGAAAATCTCACCTGCCATAGTTTTCAAAACAGCATAATTTCACTCTTCTCAATGCTTAATCTGTTGTATTACACAACCATTGAGTATTTAGCTTTATCAATGACATGTACTTTAAAAATGTTTTAGAGATCCTACCAGTCTTTGAAAACATCCATGTTCCTTGTTTCAGTTCCAGTTTTATGTATATATTCTGCCTTGCACCTGATTATTCCAACAATTGATGGATGGCCTTGGGAATCTAATTCTGGTATTGATAGTCTCTACTGATTGTCTCCCCTCGTAGCTGATTTCTTCATTATTGTGTAAATATAGATCATGAGCTCATGTTTAGCTAAACAGCTGACCTTGTAAGACGCTTAGGTGTGAACGCTCGGAAGCTTCAGCAGAAAGTCGGCAAAAATTTATTTGTGTCCCTCCAATGAGTTGCCCTCGAGAACGCCGTTTTCTACAAGTGTTGGTCCAATACTCCCTCAAGAGGCAGGGGACTCCGACAGGGCTGCTTGGCGGCCCCCGATCTGGGGCAGGGGCAGTGGGCAGCCTGTGGCCCAGGCAGAAGCCTCTCTGCATGTGTCCCAGGGACCCATCTGCCTGCGAACTTCGGTCACCTGGCAGGAAGCTACGATGCCCAGACCTATGGTTAACTGTGCAGCGAAGTGTACTGTGCGGACAGGTTCCACACACACTTCAAGTAAGAGGTCGGCCTGAGTGGAAAGGTGAGAGTTTGGGCAGCTGTGCAGACAAAGAAAGTGCCCTTTGGACAGGGCCTAAATGCTTGTGACACTCCACTGGGCCTGCCGGGCTCTGAGGGCCCTGCCCTGGGCCCCCTGCTCCCCTGCCCTTTGTTCAGTCACAGCAGAGATGGCCACACCCACTCCCTCAGTGAGGGCAGTGTTCCAACCTCCCTCAGCCCCGTCCCCTCTCCGCAGTTTACCATGGACTACAGATGCTGCATTCTGAGGCCAGGGCGTTCCGAGAATGCCAAGGGCAGACATGATGACCTTAAATGATTTCCTCTTGTGTCAGTTTTGGGAAACTTTAGGAGCTAGGAAATGGTCCACTTTACAGAAATGTTCAAATTTACTGGCATTTCATATATTCTCTGCTCTAACATTGTCCTGACTCTTTCTGTATATTCTTTACTTATGTTTTTGTTTTCCTTAATCAAAGTGTGTCTTTTAAATATTTTCAAAGAAGATTCTTTGGACTTACTAAATCACCTGAATTTTATACGTTTTCTGTTGTATTAAGTTCTGCTCATATCTTTATTTATCTTTTTTCTATGTTCTCAGGGTTTATTGTTTTCATCTTCTGATGTCAATTAAAACACTTGGTTATTCATTTTAATAAATCTTTTTACTTATAAAGATTTGAACTTTTGAAGATTCCAGCTTACTTGTACGTTTCTAAGGGTCAGGTCCTCTCCATTGTTGCTGGCCTAAGGCTTAGTTCACCATATAGCAATGTTTATATTGACCTATTTTCCCCTCGACTTTCTGTGATTCCCTACATCTCACCTTTCTTTGCAGACAAGCCATTTGAAATACTCTTAACTTATTTCACAGCCAATAAGTCTTTGAAATAATGTGTATGTTTTAGAGAAATCTTCTTCTATAATTAGGCAGAAAATCTGACCTGCCATAGTTTTCAAAACTGCATAATTTCACTCTTCTCAATGATTAATCTGTTGTATTACACAACCATTGAGTATTTAGCTTTATCAATGACATGTACTTTAAAAATGTTTTAGAGATCCTACCAGTCTTTGAAAACATCCTTGTGCCTTGTTTCAGTTCCAGTTTTATGTATATTTTCTGCCTTGCACCCGATTATTCCTACATCTGAAGGATGGCCTTGGGAATCTAATTCTGGTATTGATTGTTTTTGCTGATTGTCTCCCCTTGTAGCTGCTTTCTTCATAATTGTGTAAATTTAGATCATGTGATCATGTTTACCTAAACAGCTGACCTTGTAAGAGGCTTAGGTGTGAACGCTCGTAAGTTTCAGCATAAAGTCGGCAAAGATTTATTTGTGTCCCTCCAATGAGTGGCCCGCAAGGACCCCGTTTTCTACAAGTGATGGTCCAATACTCCCTCTAGAGGCAGGGGACTCAGACAGGGCTGCTTTGCGGCCCCCGATCTGGGGCAGGGGCAGTGGGCGGCCTTTGGCCCGGGCAGGAGCCTCTCCGCGTGTGTGCCAGGGACCCATCTGCCTGCGAACTTCGGTCACCTGGCATTAAGCTACAATGCTCAGACCTATGCTTAGCTGTGCAGCGAGCTGTACTGCATGGACATGTTCCACACACATTTTAAGTAAGAGGGCGGCCTTTGTGGAAAGGTGAGAGTTTGGGCAGCTGTGCAGACAAAGAAAGTGCCCTTTGGCTTGGGCCAAAATGCTTGTGACACTCCACTTGGCCTGCCGGGCTCTGAGGGCCCTGCCCTGGGCCCCCTTCTCCCCTGACCTTTGTTCAGTCACAGCAGAAATGGCCACACCCACTCCCTCTTTGAGGGCAGTGTTCCAACCTCCCTCAACCGTGCGCCCTCTCCGCAGGTTACCATGGATTACAGATGCTGCATTCTGAGGCCAGGGCGTTCCGAGAATGCCAAGGGCAGACATGATGACCTTAAATGATTTCCTCTTATGTCAGTTTTGGTAAACTTTAGGAGCTGCAAATGGTCCCCTTTACAGAAATGTTCATATTTACTGGCATTTCATATATTCTCTGCTATAACATTGTCCTGACTCTTTCTGTATATTCTTTACTTATGTTTTTGTTTTCCTTAATCAAAGTGTGTCTTTTAAATCTTTTCAAAGAAGATTCTTTGGACTTACTAAATCACCTGAATTTTATACGTATTCTGTTGTATTAAGTTCTGCTCATATCTTTATTTATCTTTTTTCTATGTTCTCAGGGTTTATTGTTTTCATCTTCTGATGTCAATTAAAAAACTTCATTATTCATTTTAATAAAACTTTTTACTTATAAAGATTTGAACTTTTGAAGATTCCAGCTTACTTGTAAGTTTCTAAGGATCAGGTCCTCTCCATTGTTGCTGGCCTAAGGCTTAGTTCACCATATAGCAATGTATATATTGACCTATTTTCCCCTCGACTTTCTGTGATTCCCTACATCTCACCTTTCTTTGCAGACAAGCCATCTGAAATACCCTTAACTTATTTCACAGCCAATAAGTCTTTGAAATAATGTGTATTTTTTAGAGAAATCTTCTTCTATAATTAGGCAGAAAATCTGACCTGCCATAGTTTTCAAAACAGCATAATTTCACTCTTCTCAATGATTAATCTGTTGTATTACACAACCTTTGAGTATTTAGCTTTATCAATGACATGTGCTTTACAAATATTTTAGAGATCCTACCAGTCTTGGAAAACATCCTTGTGCCTTGTTTCAGTTCCAGTTTTATGTATATTTTCTGCCTTGCACCCGATTATTCCTACATCTGAAGGATGGCCTTGGGAATCTAATTCTGGTATTGATTGTTTTTGCTGATTGTCTCCCCTTGTAGCTGCTTTCTTCATAATTGTGTAAATTTAGATCATGTGATCATGTTTACCTAAACAGCTGACCTTGTAAGAGGCTTAGGTGTGAATACTCGTAAGTTTCAGCAGAAAGTCTGCAAAGATTTATTTGTGTCCCTCCAATGAGTGGCCCGCAAGGACCCCGTTTTCTAGAAGTGTTGGTGCAATACTCCCTCTAGAGTCAGGGGACTCAGACAGGGCTGCTTTGCGGCCCCAGATCTGGGGCATGGGAAGTGGGCGGCCTGTGGCCCGGGCTGGAGCCTCTCCGCGTGTGTCCTAGGGACCCATCTTCCTGCGAACCACGGTCACCTGGCAGGAAGCTATGATGCCCAGAACTATGCTTAGCGGTGCAGCACGGTGTACTGCGTGGACACGTTCCACACACACTTCAAGTAAGACGGCGGCCTGAGTGGAAAGGTGAGAGTTTGGGCAGCTGTGCAGACAAAGAAGGCGCCCTTTGTCCTATGCCTAAATCCTTGTTACACTCCACAGGGCATGCCGGGGTCTGAGGGCCCTGCCCTGGGCACACTGCTCCCCTGCCCTTTGTTCAGTCACAGCAGAGATGGCCACACCCACTCCCTCAGTGAGGGCAGTGTTCCAACCTCCCTCAGCCCCGCCCCCTCTCCGCAGGTTACCATGGACTACAAAGGCTGCATTCTGAGGCCAGGGCGTTCCGAGAATGCCAAGGGCAGACATGATGACCTTAAATGATTTCCTCTTGTGTCAGTTTTGGTAAACTTTAGGAGCTAGGAAATGGTCCACTTTACTGAAATGTTCAAATTTACTGGCATTTCATATATTCTCTGCTCTAACATTGTCCTGACTCTTTCTGTATATTCTTTACTTATGTTTTTGTTTTCCTTAATCAAAGTGTGTCTTTTAAATCTTTTCAAAGAAGATTCTTTGGACTTACTAAATCACCTGAATTTTATACGTTTTCTGTTGTATTAAGTTCTGCTCATATCTTTATGTATCTTTTTTCTATGTTCTCAGGGTTTATTGTTTTCATCTTCTGATGTCAATTAAAACACTTGGTTATTCATTTTAATAAATCTTTTTACTTATAAAGATTTCAACTTTTGAAGATTCCAGCTTACTTGTACGTTTCTAAGGGTCAGGTCCTCTCCATTGTTGCTGGCCTAAGGCTTAGTTCAACATATAGCAATGTACATATTGACCTCTTTTGCCCTCGACTTTCTGTGATTCCCTACATCTCACCTTTCTTTGCAGACAAGCCATTTGAAATACCCTTAACTTATTTCACAGCCAATAAGTCTTTGAAATAATGTGTATTTTTATAGAAATCTTCTTCTATAATTAGGCAGAAAATCTGACCTGCCATAGTTTTGAGAACAGCATAATTTCACTCTTCTCAATGATTAATCTGTTGTATTACACAACCTTTGAGTATATAGCTTTATCAATGACATGTCCTTTACAAATATTTTAGAGATCCTACCAGTCTTGGAAAACATCCTTGTGCCTTGTTTCAGTTCCAGTTTTATGTATATTTTCTGCCTTGCACCCGATTATTCCTACATCTGATGGATGGCCTTGGGAATCTAATCCTGGTATTGATTGTTTTTGCTGATTGTCTCCACTTGTAGCTGCTTTCTTCATTATTGTCTAAATTTAGATCATGAGCTCATGTTTAGCTAAACAGCTGACCTTGTAAGAGGCTTAGGTGTGAACGCTCGTAAGTTTCAGCAGAATGTCGGCAAAGATTTCTTTGTGTCCCTCCAATGAGTGGCCCGCAAGGACCCCGTTTTCTACAAGTGTTGGTCCAATACTCCCTCTAGAGGCAGGGGACTCAGACAGGTCTGCTTTGCGGCCCCCGATCTGGGGCAGGGGCAGTGGGCGGCCTGTGACCCTGGCAAGAGCCTCTCCGCGTGTGTCCCAGGGACCCATCTGCCTGCGAACGTCGGTGACCTGGTAGGAAGCTACGATGCCCAGACCTATGGTTAGCTGTGCAGCGAGGTGTACTGCACGGACAGGTTCCACACACACTTCAAGTAAGAGGGCGGCCTGATTGGAAAGGTGAGAGTTTGGGCAGCTGTGCAGACAAAGAAAGTGCCCTTTGTCCTGGGCCTAAATGCTTGTGACACTCCACTGGGCCTGCCTGGCTCTGAGGGCCCTGCCCTGGGCCCCCTGCTCCCCTGCCCTTTGTTCAGTCACAGCAGAAATGGCCACACCCACTCCCTCAGTGAGGGCAGTGTTCCAACCTCCTTCAGCCCCGCCCCCTCTCCGCAGTGTACCATGGACTACAGAGGCTGCATTCTGAGGCCAGGGCGTTCCGAGAATGCCAAGGGCAGACATGATGACCTTAAATGATTTCCTCTTGTGTCAGTTTTGGTAAACTTTAGGAGCTAGGAAATGGTCCACTTTACAGAAATGATCAAATTTACTGGCATTTCATATATTCTCTGCTCTAACATTGTCCTGACTCTTTCTGTATATTCTTTACTTATGTTTTTGTTTTCCTTAATCAAAATGTGTCTTTTAAATCTTTTCAAAGAAGATTCTTTGGACTTACTAAATCACCTGAATTTTATACGTTTTCTGTTGTATTAAGTTCTGCTCATATCTTTATGCATCTTTTTTCTATGTTCTCAGGGTTTATTGTTTTCATCTTCTGATGTCAATTAAAACACTTGGTTGTTCATTTTAATAAATATTTTACTTATATAGATTTGAACTTTTGAAGATTCCAGCTTACTTGTAAGTTTCTAAGGTTCAGGTCCTCTCCATTGTTGCTGGCCTAAGGTTTAGTTCACCATATAGCAATGTATATATTATCCTATTTTCCCCTCGACTTTCTGTGATTCCCTACATCTCACCTTTCTTTGCAGACAAGCCATTTGAAATACCCTTAACTTATTTCACAGCCAATAAGTCTTTGAAATAATGTGTATTTTTTAGAGAAATCTTCTTATATAATTAGGCAGAAAATCTCACCTGCCATAGTTTTCAAAACAGCATAATTTCACTCTTCTCAATGCTTAATCTGTTGTATTACACAACCTTTGAGTATTTAGCTTTATCAATGACATGTACTTTAAAAATGTTTTAGAGATCCTACCAGTCTTTGAAAACATCCTTGTTCCTTGTTTCAGTTCCAATTTTATGGATATTTTCTGCCTTGCACCTGATTATTCCAACAATTGATGGATGGCCTTGGGAATCTAATTCTGGTATTGATAGTTTTTGCTGGTTGTCTCCCCTTGTAGCTGATCTCTTCATTATTGTGTAAATTTAGATCATGAGCTCATGTTTAGCTAAACAGCTGACCTTGTAAGACGCTTAGGTGTGAACGCTCGTAAGCTTCAGCAGAAAGTCGGCAAAGATTTATTTGTGTCCCTCCAATGAGTTGCCCGCGAGAACCACGTTTTCTACAAGTGTTGGTCCAATACTCCCTCAAGAGGCAGGGGACTCCGACAGGGCTGCTTGGCGGCCCCCGATCTGGGACAGGGGCAGTGGGCGGCCTGTGGCCCAGGCAGAAGCCTCTCTGCATGTGTCCCAGGGACCCATCTGCCTGCGAACTTCGGTCACCTGGCAGGAAGCTACGATGCCCAGACCTATGTTTAGCTGTTCAGCGAGGTGTACTGCGCGGACAGGTTCCACACACACTTCAAGTTAGAGGTCGGCCTGAGTGGAAAGGTGAGAGTTTGGGCAGCTGTGCAGACAAAGAAGGCGCCCTTTGGTCTGGGCCTAAATGCTTGTGATACCCCACTGGACCTGCCGGGCTCTGAGGGCCCTGCCCTGGGCCCCCTGCTCCCCTGCCCTTTGTTCAGTCACAGCAGAGTTGGCCACACCCATTCCCTCAGTGAGGGCAGTGTTCCAACCTCCCTCAGCCCCGCCCCCTCTCCGCAGGTTACCATGGACTACACAGGCTGCATTCTGAGGCCAGCGCGTTCCGAGAATGCCAAGGGCAGACATGATGACCTTAAATGATTTCCTCTTGTGTCAGGTTTGGTAAACTTTAGGAGCTAGGAAATGGTCCACTTTACAGAAATGTTCAAATTTACTGGCATTTCTTATATTCTCTGCTATAACATTGTCCTGATTCTTTCTGTATATTCTTTACTTATGTTTTTGTTTTCCTTAATCAAAGTGTGTCTTTTCAATCTTTTCAAAGAAGATTCTTTGGACTTACTAAATCACCTCAATTTTATACGTTTTCTGTTGTATTAAGTTCTGCTCATATCTTTATTTATCTTTTTTCTATGTTCTCAGGGTTTATTGTTTTCATCTTCTGATGTCAATTAAAACACTTGGTTATTCATTTTAATTAATATTTTACTTATAAAGATTTGAACTTTTGAAGATTCCAGCTTACTTGTAAGTTTCTAAGGGTCAGGTCCTCTCCATTGTTGCTGGCCTAAGGTTTAGTTCACCATATAGCAATGTATATATTGATCTATTTTCCCCTCGACTTTCTGTGATTCCCTACATCTCACCTTTCTTTGCAGACAAGCCATGTGAAATACACTTAACTTATTTCACAGCCAACAAATCTTTGAAATAATGTGTATTTTTTAGAGAAATCTTCTTATATAATTAGGCAGAAAATCTGACCTGCCATAGTTTTCAAAACAGCATAATTTCACTCTTCTCAATGATTAATCTGTTGTAT
This sequence comes from Mesoplodon mirus, assembly GCF_964341445.2. Classification (NCBI taxonomy): domain Eukaryota; kingdom Metazoa; phylum Chordata; class Mammalia; order Artiodactyla; family Ziphiidae; genus Mesoplodon; species Mesoplodon mirus. Next base: position 189,838,041 of record NC_138976.1, on the reverse strand, counting down.
TACACAACTTTTGAGTATTTAGCATTATCAATGACATGTACTTTAAAAATGTTTTAGAGATCCTACCAGTCTTTGAAAACATCCTTGTTCCTTGTTTCAGTTCCAGTTTTATGTATATTTTCTGCCTTGCACCCGATTATTCCTACATCTGAAAGATGGCCTTCGGAATCTAATTCTGGTATTGATTGTTTTTGCTGATTGTCTCCCCTTGTAGCTGCTTTATTCATTATTGTGTAAATTTAGAACATGTGCTCATGTTTAGCTAAACAGCTGACCTTGTAAGAGGCTTAGGTGTGAACGCTCGTAAGTTTCAGCGGAAAGTCCGCAAAGATTTATTTGTGTCCCTCCAGTGAGTTGCCCATTAGTACCCCGTTTTCTACAAGTGTTGGTCCAATACTCCCTCTAGAGGCAGGGGACTCAGACAAGGCTGTTTGTGGCCCCCGATCTGGGCCAGGGGCAGTGAGTGACCTGTGGCCCGGGCAGGAGCCTCTCCGTGTGTGTCCCAGGGACCCATCTGCCTGCGAACTTCGGTCACCTTGCAGGAAGCTACGATGCAACGACCTATGCTTAGCTGTTCAGCGAGGTGTACTGCGCGGACAGATTCCACACAATCTTCAAGTAAGAGGGCGGCCTGAGTGGAAAGGTGAGAGGTTGGGCAGCTGTGCAGACAAAGAAGGCACACTCTGGGCTGGGCCAAAATGCTTGTGACACACCACTGGGCCTGCCGGGCTCTGTGGGCCATGCCCTGGGCCCCCTGCTCCCCTGCCCTTTGTTCAGTCACAGCAGAGAGTGCCACACCCACTCTCTCAGTGAGGGCAGTGTTCCAACCTCCCTCAGCCCCGCACCCTGTCCGCAGGTTACCATAGACTACAGAGGCTGCATTCTGAGGCCAGGGCGTTCCGAGAATGCCAACGGCACACATGATGACCTTAAATGATTTCCTCTTGTGTCAGTTTTGGTAAACTTTAGGAGTTAGGAAATGGTCCCCTTTACAGAAATATTCAAATTTACTGGCATTTCATATATTCTCTGCTATAACATTATCCTGACTCTTTCTGTATATTCTTTACTTATGTTTTTGTTTTCCTTAATCAAAGTGTGTCTTTTAAATCATTTCAAAGAAGATTCTTTGGACTTACTAAATCACCTGAATTTTATACGTTTTCTGTTGTATTAAGTTCCGCTCATATCTTTATTTACCTTTTTTCTATGTTCTCAGGGTTTCTTTTTTTCATCTTCTGATGTCAATTAAAACACTTGGTTATTCATTTTAATAAATCTTTTTACTTATAAAGATTTGAACTTTTGAAGATTCCAGCTTACTTGAGCGTTTCTAAGGATCAGGTCCTCTACATTGTTGCTGGCCTAAGGCTTAGTTCACCATATAGCAATGTATATATTGACCTATTTTCCCCTCGACTTTCTGTGATTCCCTGCATCTCACCTTTCTTTGCAGACAAGCCATTTGAAATACCCTTAACTTATTGCAAAGCCAATAATACTTTGAAATAATGTGTATTTTTTAGAGTAATCTTCTTATATAATTAGGCAGAAAATCTGACCTGCCATAGTTTTCAAAACAGCATAAATTCACTCTTCTCAATGATTAATCTGTTGTATTACACAACCTTTGAGTATTTAGCTTTATCAATAACATGTACTTTAAAAATGTTTTAGTGTTCCTACCCGTCTTTGAAAACATCCTTGTGCCTTGTTTCAGTTCCAGTTTTATGTATATTTTCTGCCATGCACCCGATTATTCCTACATCTGAAGGATGGCCTTGGGAATCTAATTCTGGTATTGATTGTTTTTGCTGATTGTCTCCCCTTGTAACTGCTTTTTTCATTATTCTGTAAATTTAGATCATGTGCTCATGTTTAGCTAAACAGTTGACCTTTTAAGACGCTTAGGTGTGAACGCTCGTAAGCTTCAGCAGAAAGTCGGCAAACATTTATTTGTGTCCTTCCAATGAGTTGCCCACGAGGACACCGTTTTCTACAATTGTTGGTCAAATACTCCCTCTAGAGGCAGGGTACTCCAACAGGGCTGATTGGCGGCCCCCGATCTGGGGCAGGGGCAGTGGGGAGCCTGGGGCCCGGGCAGGAGCCACTTTGCATGTGTCCCTGGGACACATCTGCCTGCGAACTTCGGTCACCTGGCAGGAAGCTACGATGCCCAGACCTATGGTTAGCTGTGCAGCGAGGTGTACTGCGCGGACAGGTTCCACACACACTTCAAGTAAGAGGTCGGCCTGAGTGGAAAGATGAGAGGGTGGGCAGCTGTGCAGACAAAGAAGGCGCCCTTTGGCCTGGGCCTAAATGCTTGTGACACCCCACTGGACCTGCCGGGCTCTGAGGGCCCTGCCCTGGGCCCCCTGCTCCCCTGCCCTTTGTTCAGTCACAGCAGAGATGGCCACACCCAGTCCTTCAGTGAGGGCAGAGTTCCAACAACCCTCAGCCCCGCCCCCTCTCCGATGGTTACCATGGACTACAGATGCTGCATCCTGAGGCCAGGGCGTTCCGAGAATGCCAAGGGCAGACATGATGACATTAAATGATTTCCTCTTGTGTCAGTTTTGGTAAACTTTAGGAGCTAGGAAATGGTCGACTTTACAGAAATGTTCAAATTTACTGGCATTTCATATATTCTCTGCTATAACATGGTCCTGATTCTTTCTGTATATTCTCTACTTATGTTTTTGTTTTCCTTAATCAAAGTGTGTCTTTTCAATCTTTTCAAAGAAGATTCTTTGGACTTACTAAATCACCTCAATTTTATACGTTTTCTCTTGTATTAAGTTCTGCTCATATCTTTATTTATCTTTTTTCTATGTTCTCAGGGTTTATTGTTTTCATCTTCTGATGTCAATTAAAACACTTGGTTGTTCATTTTAATAAATATTTTACTTATATAGATTTGAACTTTTGAAGATTCCAGCTTACTTGTAAGTTTCTAAGGGTCAGGTCCTCTCCATTGTTGCTGGCCTAAGGTGTAGTTCACCATATAGCAATGTATATATTGCCCTATTTTCCCCTCGACTTTCTGTGATTCCCTACATCTCACCTTTCTTTGCAGACAAGCCATTTGAAATACCCTTAACTTATTTCACAGCCAATAAGTCATTGAAATAATGTGTATTTTTTAGAGAAATCTTCTTATATAATTAGGCAGAAAATCTCACCTGCCATAGTTTTCAAAACAGCATAATTTCACTCTTCTCAATGCTTAATCTGTTGTATTACACAACCATTGAGTATTTAGCTTTATCAATGACATGTACTTTAAAAATGTTTTAGAGATCCTACCAGTCTTTGAAAACATCCATGTTCCTTGTTTCAGTTCCAGTTTTATGTATATATTCTGCCTTGCACCTGATTATTCCAACAATTGATGGATGGCCTTGGGAATCTAATTCTGGTATTGATAGTCTCTACTGATTGTCTCCCCTCGTAGCTGATTTCTTCATTATTGTGTAAATATAGATCATGAGCTCATGTTTAGCTAAAAAGCTGACCTTGTAAGACGCTTAGGTGTGAACGCTCGGAAGCTTCAGCAGAAAGTCGGCAAAAATTTATTTGTGTCCCTCCAATGAGTTGCCCTCGAGAACGCCGTTTTCTACAAGTGTTGGTCCAATACTCCCTCAAGAGGCAGGGGACTCCGACAGGGCTGCTTGGCGGCCCCCGATCTGGGGCAGGGGCAGTGGGCGGCCTGTGGCCCAGGCAGAAGCCTCTCTGCATGTGTCCCAGGGACCCATCTGCCTGCGAACTTCGGTAAACTGGCAGGAAGCTACGATGCCCAGACCTATGTTTAGCTGTTCAGCGAGGTGTACTGCGCGGACAGGTTCCACACACACTTCAAGTAAGAGGTCGGCCTGAGTGGAAAGGTGAGAGTTTGGGCAGCTGTGCAGACAAAGAAAGTGCCCTTTGGACAGGGCCTAAATGCTTGTGACACTCCACTGGGCCTGCCGGGCTCTGAGGGCCCTGCCCTGGGCCCCCTGCTCCCCTGCCCTTTGTTCAGTCACAGCAGAGATGGCCACACCCACTCCCTCAGTGAGGGCAGTGTTCCAACCTCCCTCAGCCCCGTCCCCTCTCCGAAGTTTACCATGGACTACAGATGCTGCATTCTGAGGCCAGGGAGTTCCGAGAATGCCAAGGGCAGACATGATGACCTTAAATGATTTCCTCTTGTGTCAGTTTTGGGAAACTTTAGGAGCTAGGAAATGGTCCACTTTACAGAAATGTTCAAATTTACTGGCATTTCATATATTCTCTGCTCTAACATTGTCCTGACTCTTTCTGTATATTCTTTACTTATGTTTCTGTTTTCCTTAATCAAAGTGTGTCTTTTAAATATTTTCAAAGAAGATTCTTTGGACTTACTAAATCACCTCAATTTTATACGTTTTCTCTTGTATTAAGTTCTGCTCATATCTTTATTTATCTTTTTTCTATGTTCTCAGGGTTTATTGTTTTCATCTTCTGATGTCAATTAAAACACTTGGTTGTTCATTTTAATAAATATTTTACTTATATAGATTTGAACTTTTGAAGATTCCAGCTTACTTGTAAGTTTCTAAGCGTCAGGTCCTCTCCATTGTTGCTGGCCTAAGGTGTAGTTCACCATATAGCAATGTATATATTGCCCTATTTTCCCCTCGACTTTCTGTGATTCCCTACATCTCACCTTTCTTTGCAGACAAGCCATTTGAAATACCCTTAACTTATTTCACAGCCAATAAGTCATTGAAATAATGTGTATTTTTTAGAGAAATCTTCTTATATAATTAGGCAGAAAATCTCACCTGCCATAGTTTTCAAAACAGCATAATTTCACTCTTCTCAATGCTTAATCTGTTGTATTACACAACCATTGAGTATTTAGCTTTATCAATGACATGTACTTTAAAAATGTTTTAGAGATCCTACCAGTCTTTGAAAACATCCATGTTCCTTGTTTCAGTTCCAGTTTTATGTATATATTCTGCCTTGCACCTGATTATTCCAACAATTGATGGATGGCCTTGGGAATCTAATTCTGGTATTGATAGTCTCTACTGATTGTCTCCCCTCGTAGCTGATTTCTTCATTATTGTGTAAATATAGATCATGAGCTCATGTTTAGCTAAAAAGCTGACCTTGTAAGACGCTTAGGTGTGAACGCTCGGAAGCTTCAGCAGAAAGTCGGCAAAAATTTATTTGTGTCCCTCCAATGAGTTGCCCTCGAGAACGCCGTTTTCTACAAGTGTTGGTCCAATACTCCCTCAAGAGGCAGGGGACTCCGACAGGGCTGCTTGGCGGCCCCCGATCTGGGGCAGGGGCAGTGGGCGGCCTGTGGCCCAGGCAGAAGCCTCTCTGCATGTGTCCCAGGGACCCATCTGCCTGCGAACTTCGGTAAACTGGCAGGAAGCTACGATGCCCAGACCTATGTTTAGCTGTTCAGCGAGGTGTACTGCGCGGACAGGTTCCACACACACTTCAAGTAAGAGGTCGGCCTGAGTGGAAAGGTGAGAGTTTGGGCAGCTGTGCAGACAAAGAAAGTGCCCTTTGGACAGGGCCTAAATGCTTGTGACACTCCACTGGGCCTGCCGGGCTCTGAGGGCCCTGCCCTGGGCCCCCTGCTCCCCTGCCCTTTGTTCAGTCACAGCAGAGATGGCCACACCCACTCCCTCAGTGAGGGCAGTGTTCCAACCTCCCTCAGCCCCGTCCCCTCTCCGCAGTTTACCATGGACTACAGATGTTGCATTCTGAGGCCAGGGCGTTCCGAGAATGCCAAGGGCAGACATGATGACCTTAAATGATTTCCTCTTGTGTCAGTTTTGGGAAACTTTAGGAGCTAGGAAATGGTCCACTTTACAGAAATGTTCAAATTTACTGGCATTTCATATATTCTCTGCTCTAACATTGTCCTGACTCTTTCTGTATATTCTTTACTTATGTTTCTGTTTTCCTTAATCAAAGTGTGTCTTTTAAATATTTTCAAAGAAGATTCTTTGGACTTACTAAATCACCTGAATTTTATTCGTTTTCTGTTGTATTAAGTTCTGCTCATATCTTTATTTATCTTTTTTCTATGTTCTCAGGGTTTATTGTTTTCATCTTCTGATGTCAATTAAAACACTTGGTTATTCATTTTAATAAACCTTTTTACTTATAAAGATTTGAACTTTTGAAGATTCCAGCTTACTTGTAAGTTTCTAAGGATCAGGTCCTCTCCATTGTTGCTGGCCTAAGGCTTAGTTCACCATATAGCAATGTTTATATTGACCTATTTTCCCCTCGACATTCTGTGATTCCCTACATCTCACCTTTCTTTGCAGACAAGCCATTTGAAATACCCTTAACTTATTTCACAGCCAATAAGTCTTTGAAATAATGTGTATGTTTTAGAGAAATCTTCTTCTATAATTAGGCAGAAAATCTGACCTGCCATAGTTTTCAAAACTGCATAATTTCACTCTTCTCAATGATTAATCTGTTGTATTACACAACTTTTGAGTATTTAGCATTATCAATGACATGTACTTTAAAAATGTTTTAGAGATCCTACCAGTCTTTGAAAACATCCTTGTGCCTTGTTTCAGTTCCAGTTTTATGTATGTTTTCTGCCTTGCACCCGATTATTCCTACATCTGAAGGATGGCCTTGGGAATCTAATTCTGGTATTGATTGTTTTTGCTGATTGTCTCCCCTTGTAGCTGCTTTCTTCATAATTGTGTAAATTTAGATCATGTGATCATGTTTACCTAAACAGCTGACCTTGTAAGTGGCTTAGGTGTGAACGCTCGTAAGTTTCAGCATAAAGTCGGCAAAGATTTATTTGTGTCCCTCCAATGAGTGGCCCGCAAGGACCCCGTTTTCTACAAGTGATGGTCCAATACTCCCTCTAGAGGCAGGGGACTCAGACAGGGCTGCTTTGCGGCCCCTGATCTGGGGCAGGGGCAGTGGGCGGCCTTTGGCCTGGGCAGGAGCCTCTCCGCGTGTGTGCCAGGGACCCATCTGCCTGCGAACTTCGGTCACCTGGCATTAAGCTACAATGCTCAGACCTATGCTTAGCTGTGCAGCGAGCTGTACTGCATGGACATGTTCCACACACATTTTAAGTAAGAGGGCGGCCTTTGTGGAAAGGTGAGAGTTTGGGCAGCTGTGCAGACAAAGAAAGTGCCCTTTGGCTTGGGCCAAAATGCTTGTGACACTCCACTTGGCCTGCCGGGCTCTGAGGGCCCTGCCCTGGGCCCCCTTCTCCCCTGACCTTTGTTCAGTCACAGCAGAAATGGCCACACCCACTCCCTCTTTGAGGGCAGTGTTCCAACCTCCCTCAACCGTGCGCCCTCTCCGCAGGTTACCATGGATTACAGATGCTGCATTCTGAGGCCAGGGCGTTCCGAGAATGCCAAGGGCAGACATGATGACCTTAAATGATTTCCTCTTATGTCAGTTTTGGTAAACTTTAGGAGCTGGAAATGGTCCCCTTTACAGAAATGTTCATATTTACTGGCATTTCATATATTCTCTGCTATAACATTGTCCTGACTCTTTCTGTATATTCTTTACTTATGTTTTTGTTTTCCTTAATCAAAGTGTGTCTTTTAAATCTTTTCAAAGAAGATTCTTTGGACTTACTAAATCACCTGAATTTTATACGTATTCTGTTGTATTAAGTTCTGCTCATATCTTTATTTATCTTTTTTCTATGTTCTCGGGGTTTATTGTTTTCATCTTCTGATGTCAATTAAAACACTTCGTTATTCATTTTAATAAACCTTTTTACTTATAAAGATTTGAACTTTTGAAGATTCCAGCTTACTTGTAAGTTTCTAAGGATCAGGTCCTCTCCATTGTTGCTGGCCTAAGGCTTAGTTCACCATATAGCAATGTTTATATTGACCTATTTTCCCCTCGACTTTCTGTGATTCCCTACATCTCACCTTTCTTTGCAGACAAGCCATCTGAAATACCCTTAACTTATTTCACAGCCAATAAGTCTTTGAAATAATGTGTATTTTTTAGAGAAATCTTCTTCTATAATTAGGCAGAAAATCTGACCTGCCATAGTTTTCAAAACAGCATAATTTCACTCTTCTCAATGATTAATCTGTTGTATTACACAACCTTTGAGTATTTAGCTTTATCAATGACATGTCCTTTACAAATATTTTAGAGATCCTACCAGTCTTGGAAAACATCCTTGTGCCTTGTTTCAGTTCCAGTTTTATGTATATTTTCTGCCTTGCACCCGATTATTCCTACATCTGATGGATGGCCTTGGGAATCTAATTCTGGTATTGATTGTTTTTGCTGATTGTCTCCCCTTGTAGCTGCTTTCTTCATTATTGTGTAAATTTAGATCATGTGCTCATGTTTAGATAAACAGCTGACCTTGTAAGAGGCTTAGGTGTGAATACTCGTAAGTTTCAGCAGAAAGTCTGCAAAGATTTATTTGTGTCCCTCCAATGAGTGGCCCGCAAGGACCCCGTTTTCTAGAAGTGTTGGTGCAATACTCCCTCTAGAGTCAGGGGACTCAGACAGGGCTGTTTGCGGCCCCAGATCTGGGGCATGGGAAGTGGGCGGCCTGTGGCCCGGGCTGGAGCCTCTCCGCGTGTGTCCTAGGGACCCATCTTCCTGCGAACCACGGTCACCTGGCAGGAAGCTATGATGCCCAGAACTATGCTTAGCGGTGCAGCGCGGTGTACTGCGTGGACACGTTCCACACACACTTCAAGTAAGAGGGCGGCCTGAGTGGAAAGGTGAGAGTTTGGGCAGCTGTGCAGACAAAGAAGGCGCCCTTTGTCCTATGCCTAAATCCTTGTTACACTCCACAGGGCATGCCGGGGTCTGAGGGCCCTGACCTGGGCACACTGCTCCCCTGCCCTTTGTTCAGTCACAGCAGAGATGGCCACACCCACTCCCTCAGTGAGGGCAGTGTTCCAACCTCCCTCAGCCCCGCCCCCTCTCCGCAGGTTACCATGGACTACAAAGGCTGCATTCTGAGGCCAGGGCGTTCCGAGAATGCCAAGGGCAGACATGATGACCTTAAATGATTTCCTCTTGTGTCAGTTTTGGTAAACTTTAGGAGCTAGGAAATGGTCCACTTTACTGAAATGTTCAAATTTACTGGCATTTCATATATTCTCTGCTCTAACATTGTCCTGACTCTTTCTGTATATTCTTTACTTATGTTTTTGTTTTCCTTAATCAAAGTGTGTCTTTTAAATCTTTTCAAAGAAGATTCTTTGGACTTACTAAATCACCTGAATTTTATACGTTTTCTGTTGTATTAAGTTCTGCTCATATCTTTATGTATCTTTTTTCTATGTTCTCAGGGTTTATTGTTTTCATCTTCTGATGTCAATTAAAACACTTGGTTATTCATTTTAATAAATCTTTTTACTTATAAAGATTTCAACTTTTGAAGATTCCAGCTTACTTGTACGTTTCTAAGGGTCAGGTCCTCTCCATTGTTGCTGGCCTAAGGCTTAGTTCAACATATAGCAATGTACATATTGACCTCTTTTGCCCTCGACTTTCTGTGATTCCCTACATCTCACCTTTCTTGGCAGACAAGCCATTTGAAATACCCTTAACTTATTTCACAGCCAATAAGTCTTTGAAATAATGTGTATTTTTATAGAAATCTTCTTCTATAATTAGGCAGAAAATCTGACCTGCCATAGTTTTGAGAACAGCATAATTTCACTCTTCTCAATGATTAATCTGTTGTATTACACAACCTTTGAGTATTTAGCTTTCTCAATGACATGACCTTTACAAATGTTTTAGAGATCCTACCAGTCTTGGAAAACATCCTTTTGCCTTGTTTCAGTTCCAGTTTTATGTATATTTTCTGCCTTGCACCCGATTATTCCTACATCTGATGGATGGCCTTGGGAATCTAATCCTGGTATTGATTGTTTTTGCTGATTGTCTCCACTTGTAGCTGCTTTCTTCATTATTGTCTAAATTTAGATCATGAGCTCATGTTTAGCTAAACAGCTGACCTTGTAAGACGCTTAGGTGTGAACGCTCGTAAGCTTCAGCAGAAAGTCGGCAAACATTTATTTGTGTCCTTCCAATGAGTTGCCCACGAGGACACCGTTTTCTACAATTGTTGGTCAAATACTCCCTCTAGAGGCAGGGTACTCCGACAGGGCTGATTGGCGGCCCCCGATCTGGGGCAGGGGCAGTGGGGAGCCTGGGGCCCGGGCAGGAGCCACTTTGCATGTGTCCCTGGGACACATCTGCCTGCGAACTTCGGTCACCTGGCAGGAAGCTACGATGCCCAGACCTATGGTTAGCTGTGCAGCGAGGTGTACTGCGCGGACAGGTTCCACACACACTTCAAGTAAGAGGTCGGCCTGAGTGGAAAGATGAGAGTGTGGGCAGCTGTGCAGACAAAGAAGGCGCCCTTTGGCCTGGGCCTAAATGCTTGTGACACCCCACTGGACCTGCCGGGCTCTGAGGGCCCTGCCCTGGGACCCCTGCTCCCCTGCCCTTTGTTCAGTCACAGCAGAGATGGCCACACCCAGTCCTTCAGTGAGGGCAGAGTTCCAACAACCCTCAGCCCCGCCCCCTCTCCGATGGTTACCATGGACTACAGATGCTGCATCCTGAGGCCAGGGCGTTCCGAGAATGCCAAGGGCAGACATGATGACATTAAATGATTTCCTCTTGTGTCAGTTTTGGTAAACTTTAGGAGCTAGGAAATGGTCGACTTTACAGAAATGTTCAAATTTACTGGCATTTCATATATTCTCTGCTATAACATGGTCCTGATTCTTTCTGTATATTCTCTACTTATGTTTTTGTTTTCCTTAATCAAAGTGTGTCTTTTCAATCTTTTCAAAGAAGATTCTTTGGACTTACTAAATCACCTCAATTTTATACGTTTTCTGTTGTATTAAGTTCTGCTCATATCTTTATTTATCTTTTTTCTATGTTCTCAGGGTTTATTGTTTTCATCTTCTGATGTCAATTAAAACACTTGGTTGTTCATTTTAATAAATATTTTACTTATATCGATTTGAACTTTTGAAGATTCCAGCTTACTTGTAAGTTTCTAAGGGTCAGGTCCTCTCCATTGTTGCTGGCCTAAGGTGTAGTTCACCATATAGCAATGTATATATTGCCCTATTTTCCCCTCGACTTTCTGTGATTCCCTACATCTCACCTTTCTTGGCAGACAAGCCATTTGAAATACCCTTAACTTATTTCACAGCCAATAAGTCATTGAAATAATGTGTATTTTTTAGAGAAATCTTCTTATATAATTAGGCAGAAAATCTCACCTGCCATAGTTTTCAAAACAGCATAATTTCACTCTTCTCAATGCTTAATCTGTTGTAGTACACAACCATTGAGTATTTAGCTTTATCAATGACATGTACTTTAAAAATGTTTTAGAGATCCTACCAGTCTTTGAAAACATCCATGTTCCTTGTTTCAGTTCCAGTTTTATGTATATATTCTGCCTTGCACCTGATTATTCCAACAATTGATGGATGGCCTTGGGAATCTAATTCTGGTATTGATAGTCTCTACTGATTGTCTCCCCTCGTAGCTGATGTCTTCATTATTGTGTAAATATAGATCATGAGCTCATGTTTAGCTAAACAGCTGACCTTGTAAGACGCTTAGGTGTGAACGCTCGGAAGCTTCAGCAGAAAGTCGGCAAAAATTTATTTGTGTCCCTCCAATGAGTTGCCCTCGAGAACGCCGTTTTCTACAAGTGTTGGTCCAATACTCCCTCAAGAGGCAGGGGACTCCGACAGGGCTGCTTGGCGGCCCCCGATCTGGGGCAGGGGCAGTGGGCGGCCTGTGGCCCAGGCAGAAGCCTCTCTGCATGTGTCCCAGGGACCCATCTGCCTGCGAACTTCGGTCACCTGGCAGGAAGCTACGATGCCCAGACGTATGGTTAGCTGTGCAGCGAAGTGTACTGTGCGGACAGGTTCCACACACACTTCAAGTAAGAGGTCGGCCTGAGTGGAAAGGTGAGAGTTTGGGCAGCTGTGCAGACAAAGAAAGTGCCCTTTGGACAGGGCCTAAATTCTTGTGACACTCCACTGGGCCTGCCGGGCTCTGAGGGCCCTGCCCTGGGCCCCCTGCTCCCCTGCCCTTTGTTCAGTCACAGCAGAGATGGCCACACCCACTCCCTCAGTGAGGGCAGTGTTCCAACCTCCCTCAGCCCCGTCCCCTCTCCGCAGTTTACCATGGACTACAGATGCTGCATTCTGAGGCCAGGGCGTTCCGAGAATGCCAAGGGCAGACATGATGACCTTAAATGATTTCCTCTTGTGTCAGTTTTGGGAAACTTTAGGAGTTAGGAAATGGTCCACTTTACAGAAATGTTCAAATTTACTGGCATTTCATATATTCTCTGCTCTAACATTGTCCTGACTCTTTCTGTATATTCTTTACTTATGTTTCTGTTTTCCTTAATCAAAGTGTGTCTTTTAAATATTTTCAAAGAAGATTCTTTGGACTTACTAAATCACCTGAATTTTATACGTTTTCTGTTGTATTAAGTTCTGCTCATATCTTTATTTATCTTTTTTCTATGTTCTCAGGGTTTATTGTTTTCATCTTCTGATGTCAATTAAAACACTTGGTTATTCATTTTAATAAACCTTTTTACTTATAAAGATTTGAACTTTTGAAGATTCCAGCTTACTTGTAAGTTTCTAAGGATCAGGTCCTCTCCATTGTTGCTGGCCTAAGGCTTAGTTCACCATATAGCAATGTTTATATTGACCTATTTTCCCCTCGACTTTCTGTGATTCCCTACATCTCACCTTTCTTGGCAGACAAGCCATTTGAAATACCCTTAACTTATTTCACAGCCAATAAGTCTTTGAAATAATGTGTATGTTTTAGAGAAATCTTCTTCTATAATTAGGCAGAAAATCTGACCTGCCATAGTTTTCAAAACTGCATAATTTCACTCTTCTCAATGATTAATCTGTTGTATTACACAACCATTGAGTATTTAGCTTTATCAATGACATGTACTTTAAAAATGTTTTAGAGATCCTACCAGTCTTTGAAAACATCCTTGTGCCTTGTTTCAGTTCCAGTTTTATGTATGTTTTCTGCCTTGCACCCGATTATTCCTACATCTGAAGGATGGCCTTGGGAATCTAATTCTGGTATTGATTGTTTTTGCTGATTGTCTCCCCTTGTAGCTGCTTTCTTCATAATTGTGTAAATTTAGATCATGTGATCATGTTTACCTAAACAGCTGACCTTGTAAGAGGCTTAGGTGTGAACGCTCGTAAGTTTCAGCATAAAGTCGGCAAAGATTTATTTGTGTCCCTCCAATGAGTGGCCCGCAAGGACCCCGTTTTCTACAAGTGATGGTCCAATACTCCCTCTAGAGGCAGGGGACTCAGACAGGGCTGCTTTGCGGCCCCCGATCTGGGGCAGGGGCAGTGGGCGGCCTTTGGCCTGGGCAGGAGCCTCTCCGCGTGTGTGCCAGGGACCCATCTGCCTGCGAACTTCGGTCACCTGGCATTAAGCTACAATGCTCAGACCTATGCTTAGCTGTGCAGCGAGCTGTACTGCATGGACATGTTCCACACACATTTTAAGTAAGAGGGCGGCCTTTGTGGAAAGGTGAGAGTTTGGGCAGCTGTGCAGACAAAGAAAGTGCCCTTTGGCTTGGGCCAAAATGCTTGTGACACTCCACTTGGCCTGCCGGGCTCTGAGGGCCCTGCCCTGGGCCCCCTTCTCCCCTGACCTTTGTTCAGTCACAGCAGAAATGGCCACACCCACTCCCTCAGTGAGGGCAGTGTTCCAACCTCCCTCAACCGTGCGCCCTCTCCGCAGGTTACCATGGATTACAGATGCTGCATTCTGAGGCCAGGGCGTTCCGAGAATGCCAAGGGCAGACATGATGACCTTAAATGATTTCCTCTTATGTCAGTTTTGGTAAACTTTAGGAGCTGGAAATGGTCCCCCTTACAGAAATGTTCATATTTACTGGCATTTCATATATTCTCTGCTATAACATTGTCCTGACTCTTTCTGTATATTCTTTACTTATGTTTTTGTTTTCCTTAATCAAAGTGTGTCTTTTAAATCTTTTCAAAGAAGATTCTTTGGACTTACTAAATCACCTGAATTTTATACGTATTCTGTTGTATTAAGTTCTGCTCATATCTTTATTTATCTTTTTTCTATGTTCTCAGGGTTTATTGTTTTCATCTTCTGATGTCAATTAAAACACTTCGTTATTCATTTTAATAAACCTTTTTACTTATAAAGATTTGAACTTTTGAAGATTCCAGCTTACTTGTAAGTTTCTAAGGATCAGGTCCTCTCCATTGTTGCTGGCCTAAGGCTTAGTTCACCATATAGCAATGTTTATATTGACCTATTTTCCCTTCGACTTTCTGTGATTCCCTACATCTCACCTTTCTTTGCAGACAAGCCATCTGAAATACCCTTAACTTATTTCACAGCCAATAAGTCTTTGAAATAATGTGTATTTTTTAGAGAAATCTTCTTCTATAATTAGGCAGAAAATCTGACCTGCCATAGTTTTCAAAACAGCATAATTTCACTCTTCTCAATGATTAATCTGTTGTATTACACAACCTTTGAGTATTTAGCTTTATCAATGACATGTCCTTTACAAATATTTTAGAGATCCTACCAGTCTTGGAAAACATCCTTGTGCCTTGTTTCAGTTCCAGTTTTATGTATATTTTCTGCCTTGCACCCGATTATTCCTACATCTGATGGATGGCCTTGGGAATCTAATTCTGGTATTGATTGTTTTTGCTGATTGTCTCCCCTTGTAGCTGCTTTCTTCATTATTGTGTAAATTTAGATCATGTGCTCATGTTTAGATAAACAGCTGACCTTGTAAGAGGCTTAGGTGTGAATACTCGTAATTTTCAGCAGAAAGTCTGCAAAGATTTATTTGTGTCCCTCCAATGAGTGGCCCGCAAGGACCCCGTTTTCTAGAAGTGTTGGTGCAATACTCCCTCTAGAGTCAGGGGACTCAGACAGGGCTGTTTGCGGCCCCAGATCTGGGGCATGGGAAGTGGGCGGCCTGTGGCCCGGGCTGGAGCCTCTCCGCGTGTGTCCTAGGGACCCATCTTCCTGCGAACCACGGTCACCTGGCAGGAAGCTATGATGCCCAGAACTATGCTTAGCGGTGCAGCGCGGTGTACTGCGTGGACACGTTCCACACACACTTCAAGTAAGAGGGCGGCCTGAGTGGAAAGGTGAGAGTTTGGGCAGCTGTGCAGACAAAGAAGGCGCCCTTTGTCCTATGCCTAAATCCTTGTTACACTCCACAGGGCATGCCGGGGTCTGAGGGCCCTGACCTGGGCACACTGCTCCCCTGCCCTTTGTTCAGTCACAGCAGAGATGGCCACACCCACTCCCTCAGTGAGGGCAGTGTTCCAACCTCCCTCAGCCCCGCCCCCTCTCCGCAGGTTACCATGGACTACAAAGGCTGCATTCTGAGGCCAGGGCGTTCCGAGAATGCCAAGGGCAGACATGATGACCTTAAATGATTTCCTCTTGTGTCAGTTTTGGTAAACTTTAGGAGCTAGGAAATGGTCCACTTTACTGAAATGTTCAAATTTACTGGCATTTCATATATTCTCTGCTCTAACATTGTCCTGACTCTTTCTGTATATTCTTTACTTATGTTTTTGTTTTCCTTAATCAAAGTGTGTCTTTTAAATCTTTTCAAAGAAGATTCTTTGGACTTACTAAATCACCTGAATTTTATACGTTTTCTGTTGTATTAAGTTCTGCTCATATCTTTATGTATCTTTTTTCTATGTTCTCAGGGTTTATTGTTTTCATCTTCTGATGTCAATTAAAACACTTGGTTATTCATTTTAATAAATCTTTTTACTTATAAAGATTTCAACTTTTGAAGATTCCAGCTTACTTGTACGTTTCTAAGGGTCAGGTCCTCTCCATTGTTGCTGGCCTAAGGCTTAGTTCAACATATAGCAATGTACATATTGACCTCTTTTGCCCTCGACTTTCTGTGATTCCCTACATCTCACCTTTCTTTGCAGACAAGCCATTTGAAATACCCTTAACTTATTTCACAGCCAATAAGTCTTTGAAATAATGTGTATTTTTATAGAAATCTTCTTCTATAATTAGGCAGAAAATCTGACCTGCCATAGTTTTGAGAACAGCATAATTTCACTCTTCTCAATGATTAATCTGTTGTATTACACAACCTTTGAGTATTTAGCTTTCTCAATGACATGACCTTTACAAATGTTTTAGAGATCCTACCAGTCTTGGAAAACATCCTTTTGCCTTGTTTCAGTTCCAGTTTTATGTATATTTTCTGCCTTGCACCCGATTATTCCTACATCTGATGGATGGCCTTGGGAATCTAATCCTGGTATTGATTGTTTTTGCTGATTGTCTCCACTTGTAGCTGCTTTCTTCATTATTGTCTAAATTTAGATCATGAGCTCATGTTTAGCTAAACAGCTGACCTTGTAAGAGGCTTAGGTGTGAACGCTCGTAAGTTTCAGCAGAATGTCGGCAAAGATTTCTTTGTGTCCCTCCAATGAGTGGCCCGCAAGGACCCCGTTTTCTACAAGTGTTGGTCCAATACTCCCTCTAGAGGCAGGGGACACAGACAGGTCTGCTTTGCGGCCCCCGATCTGGGGCAGGGTCAGTGGGCGGCCTGTGACCCTGGCAAGAGCCTCTCCGCGTGTGTCCCAGGGACCCATCTGCCTGCGAACGTCGGTGACCTGGTAGGAAGCTACGATGCCCAGACCTATGGTTAGCTGTGCAGCGAGGTGTATTGTGAGAACAGGTTCCACACACACTTCAAGTAAGAGGGCGGCCTGATTGGAAATGTGAGAGTTTGGGCAGCTGTGCAGACAAAGAAAGTGCCCTTTGTCCTGGGCCTAAATGCTTGTGACACTCCACTGGGCCTGCCTGGCTCTGAGGGCCCTGCCCTGGGCCCCCTGCTCCCCTGCCCTTTGTTCAGTCACAGCAGAAATGGCCACACCCACTCCCTCAGTGAGGGCAGTGTTCCAACCTCCTTCAGCCCCGCCCCCTCTCCGCAGTGTACCATGGACTACAGAGGCTGCATTCTGAGGCCAGGGCGTTCCGAGAATGCCAAGGGCAGACATGATGACCTTAAATGATTTCCTCTTGTTTCAGTTTTGGTAAACTTTAGGAGCTAGGAAATGGTCCACTTTACAGAAATGATCAAATTTACTGGCATTTCATATATTCTCTGCTCTAACATTGTCCTGACTCTTTCTGTATATTCTTTACTTATGTTTTTGTTTTCCTTAATCAAAGTGTGTCTTTTAAATCTTTTCAAAGAAGATTCTTTGGACTTACTAAATCACCTGAATTTTATACGTTTTCTGTTGTATTAAGTTCTGCTCATATCTTTATGCATCTTTTTTCTATGTTCTCAGGGTTTATTGTTTTCATCTTCTGATGTCAATTAAAACACTTGGTTATTCATTTTAATTAATATTTTACTTATAAAGATTTGAACTTTTGAAGATTCCAGCTTACTTGTAAGTTTCTAAGGGTCAGGTCCTCTCCATTGTTGCTGGCCTAAGGTTTAGTTCACCATATAGCAATGTATATATTGATCTATTTTCCCCTCGACTTTCTGTGATTCCCTACATCTCACCTTTCTTTGCAGACAAGCCATGTGAAATACACTTAACTTATTTCACAGCCAACAAATCTTTGAAATAATGTGTATTTTTTAGAGAAATCTTCTTATATAATTAGGCAGAAAATCTGACCTGCCATAGTTTTCAAAACAGCATAATTTCACTCTTCTCAATGATTAATCTGTTGTATTACACAACTTTTGAGTATTTAGCATTATCAATGACATGTACTTTAAAAATGTTTTAGAGATCCTACCAGTCTTTGAAAACATCCTTGTGCCTTGTTTCAGTTCCAGTTTTATGTATATTTTCTGCCTTGCACCCGATTATTCCTACATCTGAAAGATGGCCTTCGGAATCTAATTCTGGTATTGATTGTTTTTGCTGATTGTCTCCCCTTGTAGCTGCTTTATTCATTATTGTGTAAATTTAGAACATGTGCTCATGTTTAGCTAAACAGCTGACCTTGTAAGAGGCTTAGGTGTGAACGCTCGTAAGTTTCAGCGGAAAGTCCGCAAAGATTTATTTGTGTCCCTCCAGTGAGTTGCCCATTAGTACCCCGTTTTCTACAAGTGTTGGTCCAATACTCCCTCTAGAGGCAGGGGACTCAGACAAGGCTGTTTGTGGCCCCCGATCTGGGCCAGGGGCAGTGAGTGACCTGTGGCCCGGGCAGGAGCCTCTCCGTGTGTGTCCCAGGGACCCATCTGCCTGCGAACTTCGGTCACCTTGCAGGAAGCTACGATGCAACGACCTATGCTTAGCTGTTCAGCGAGGTGTACTGCATGGACATGTTCCACACACATTTTAAGTAAGAGGGCGGCCTTTGTGGAAAGGTGAGAGTTTGGGCAGCTGTGCAGACAAAGAAAGTGCCCTTTGGCTTGGGCCAAAATGCTTGTGACACTCCACTTGGCCTGCCGGGCTCTGAGGGCCCTGCCCTGGGCCCCCTTCTCCCCTGCCCTTTGTTCAGTCACAGCAGAAATGGCCACACCCACTCCCTCAGTGAGGGCAGTGTTCCAACCTCCCTCAACCGCGCGCCCTCTCCGCAGCTTACCATGGGTTACAGATGCTGCATTCTGAGGCCAGGGCGTTCCGAGAATGCCAAGGGCAGACATGATGACCTTAAATGATTTCCTCTTATGTCAGTTTTGGTAAACTTTAGGAGCTGGAAATGGTCCCCTTTACAGAAATGTTCATATTTACTGGCATTTCATATATTCTCTGCTATAACATTGTCCTGACTCTTTCTGTATATTCTTTACTTATGTTTTTGTTTTCCTCAATCAAAGTGTGTCTTTTAAATCTTTTCAAAGAAGATTCTTTGGACTTACTAAATCACCTGAATTTTATACGTTTTCTGTTGTATTAAGTTCTGCTCATATCTTTATTTATCTTTTTTCTATGTTCTCAGGTTTTATTGTTTTCATCTTCTGATGTCAATTAAAACACTTGGTTATTCATTTTAATAAACATTTTTACTTATAAAGATTTGAACTTTTGAAGATTCCAGCTTACTTGTAAGTTTCTAAGGATCAGGTCCTCTCCATTGTTGCTGGCCTAAGGCTTAGTTCACCATATAGCAATGTTTATATTGACCTATTTTCCCCTCGACTTTCTGTGATTCCCTACATCTCACCTTTCTTTGCAGACAAGCCATCTGAAATACCCTTAACTTATTTCACAGCCAATAAGTCTTTGAAATAATGTGTATTTTTTAGAGAAATCTTCTTCTATAATTAGGCAGGAAATCTCACCTGCCATAGATTTCAAAACAGCATAATTTCACTCTTCTCAATGATTAATCTGTTGTATTACACAACCATTGAGTATTTAGCTTTATCAATGACATGTACTTTAAAAATGTATGAGAGATCCTACCAGTCTTTGAAAACATCCTTGTGCCTTGTTTCAGTTCCAGTTTTATGTATATTTTCTGCCTTGCACCCGATTATTCCTACATCTGAAGGATGGCCTAGGGAATCTAATTCTGGTATTGATTGTTTTTGCTGATTGTCTCCCCTTGTAGCTGCTTTCTTCATTATTGTGTAAATTTAGATCATGTGATCATGTTTACCTAAACAGCTGACCTTGTAAGGGGCTTAGGATTGTAGGCTCGTAAGTTTCAGCAGAAAGTCGGCAAAGATTTATTTGTTTCCCTCCAATGAGTGGCCCGCAAGGACCCTGTTTTCTACAAGTGTTGGTCCAATACTCCCTCTGGAGGCAGGGGACTCAGACAAGGCTGCTTTGCGGCCCCCGATCTTGGGCAGGGGCAGTGGGCGGCCTTTGGCCCGGGCAGGAGCCTCTCCGCGTGTGTGCCAGTGACCCATCTGCCTGCGAACTTCGGTCACATTGCAGGAAGCTACGATGCTCAGACCTATGCTTAGCTGTGCAGCGAGGTGTACTGCATGGACAGGTTCCACACACACTTTAAGTAAGAGGGCGGCCTTTGTGGAAATTTGAGAGTCTGGGCAGCTGTGCAGACAAAGAAAGTGCCCTTTGGCCTGGGCCAAAAGGCTTGTGACAGTCCACTGGGCCTGCCGGGCTCTGAGGGCCCTGCCCAGGGTCCCCTGCTCCCCTGCCCTTTGTTCAGTCACAGCAGAAATGGCCACACCTACTCCTTCAGTGAGGGCAGTGTTCCAACCTCCCTCAACCCCGCGCCCTCTCCGCAGGTTACCATGGATTACAGATGCTGCATTCTGAGGTCAGGGCGTTCCGAGAATGCCAAGGGCAGACATGATGACCTTAAATGATTTCCTCTTGTGTCAGTTTTGGTAAACTTTAGGAGCTAGGAAATGGTCCCCTTTACAGAAATATTCAAATTTTCTGGCATTTAATTTATTCTCTGGTATAACATTGTCCTGACTCTTTCTGTATATTCTCTCCTTTTTTTTTTCCTTAAACAAAGTGTGTCTTTTAAATCTTTTCAAAGAAGATTCTTTGGACTTACTAAATCACCTGAATTTTATAAGTTTTCTGTTGTATTAAGTTCTGCTCATATTTTTATTTATCTTTTTTCTATGTTCTCAGGGTTTATTGTTTTCATCTTCTGATGTCAATTAAAACACTTGGCTATTCATTTTAATAAATCTTTTTACTTATAAAGATTTGAACTTTTGAAGATTCTAGCTTAGTTGTACCTTTCTAAGGGTCAGGTCCTCTACATTGTTGCTGGCCTAAGGCTTTGTTCACCATATAGCAATGTTTATATTGACCTATTTTCCCCTCGACTTTCTGTGATACCCTACATCTCACCTTTCTTTGCAGACAAGCCATTTGAAATACCCTTAACTTATTTCACAACCAATAAGTCTTTGAAATAATGTGTATGTTTTAGAGAAATCTTCTTCTATAATTAGGCAGAAAATCTGACCTGCCATAGTTTTCAAAACAGCATAATTTCACTCTTCTCAATGATTAATCTGTTGTATTACACAACCATTGAGTATTTAGCTTTATCAATGACATGTACTTTAAAAATGTTTGAGAGATCCTACCAGTCTTTGAAAACATCCTTGTGCCTTGTTTAAGTTCCAGTTTTATATATATTTTCTGCCTTGCACCTGATTATTCCTACATCTGAAGGATGGCCTTGGGAATCTAATTCTGGTATTGATTGTTTTTGTTGATTGTCTCCCCTTGTAGCTGCTTTCTTCATTATTGTGTAAATTTAGATCATGTGATCATGTTTACCTAAACAGCTGACCTTGTAATAGGCTTAGGTGTGAACGCTCGTAAGTTTCAGCAGAAAGTCGGCAAAGATTTATTTGTGTCCCTCCAATGAGTGGCCCGCAAGGACCACATTTTCTACAATTGATGGTCCAATACCCCCTCTAGAGGCAGGGGACTCAGACAGGGCTGCTTTGCGGCCCCCGATCTGGGGCAGGGGCAGTGGGCGGCCTTTGGCCCGGGCAGGAGCCTCTCCGCGTGTGTGCCAGGGACACATCTGCCTGTGAACTTCGGTCACCTGGCAGGAAGCTACGATGCTCAGACCTATGCTTAGCTGTGCAGTGAGGTGTACTGCATGGACAGGTTCCACACACATTTTAAGTAAGAGGGCGGCCTTTGTGTTAAGGTGAGATTTTGGGCAGCTGTGCAGACAAAGAAAGTGCCCTTTGGCCTGGGCAAAAATGCTTGTGACACTCCACTTGGCCTGCCGGGCTCTGAGGGCCCTGCCCTGGGCCACCTTCTCCACTGCCCTTTGTTCAGTCACCGCAGAAATGGCCACACCCACTCCCTCAGTGAGGGCAGTGTTCCAACCTCCCTCAACCGCGCGCCCTCTCCGCAGGTTACCATGGATTACAGATGCTGCATTCTGAGACCAGGGCGTTCCGAGAATGCCAAGGGCAGACATGATGACCTTAAATGACTTCCTCTTATGTCAGTTTTGGTAAACTTTAGGAGCTAGGAAATGGTCCCCTTTACAGAAATGTTCAAATTTACTGGCATTTCATATATTCTCTGCTCTAACATTGTCCTGACTCTTTCTGTATATTCTTTACTTATGTTTTTGTTTTCCTTAATCAAAGTGTGTCTTTTAAATCTTTTCAAAGAAGATTCTTTGGACTTACTAAATCACCTGAATTTTATTCGTTTTCTGTTGTATTAAGTTCTGCTCATATCTTTGTTTATCTTTTTTCTATGTTCTCAGGGTTTATTGTTTTCATCTTCTGATGTCAATTAAAACACTTGGCTGTTCATTTTAATAAATCTTCTTACCTATAAAGATTTGAACTTTTGAAGATTCCAGCTTACTTGTAAGTTTCTAAGGATCAGGTCCTCTACATTGTTGCTGGCCTAAGGCTTAGTTCACCATATAGCAATGTTTATATTGACCTATTTTCCCGTCGACTTTCTGTGATTCCCTACATCTCACCTTTCTTTGCAGACAAGCCATTTGAAATACCCTTAACTTATTTCACAGCCAATAAGTCTTTGAAATAATGTGTATTTTTTAGAGAAATCTTCTTTTATTATTAGGCAGAAAATCTGACCTACCATAGTTTTCAAAACAGCATAATTTCACTCTTCTCAATGATTAATCTGTTGTATTACACAACCATAGAGTATTTAGCTTTATCAATGACATGTACTTTAAAAATGTTTGAGAGATACTACCAGTCTTTGAAAATATACTTGTGCCTTGTTTCAGTTCCAGTTTTATGTATATTTTTTGCCTTGCACCCGATTATTCCTACATCTGATGGATGGCCTTGGGAATCTAAATCTGGTATTGATTATTTTTTGCTGATTGTGTCCGCTTGTAGCTGCTTTCTTCATTATTGTGTAAAATTAGATCATGAGCTCATGTTTATCTAAACAGCTGACCTTGTAAGAGGCTTAGGTGTGAGCGCTCTTAAGTTTCGGCAGAAAGTCCGCAAAGATTTATTTGTGTCCCTCCAATGAGTGGCCCGCAAGGAACCCGTTTTCTACAAGTGTTGGTCCAATACTACCTCTAGAGGCAGGGGACTCAGACAGGGCTGCTTTGCGGACCCTGATCTGGGGCAGGGGCAGTGGGCGGCCGGTGGCCCTGGCAGGAGCCTCTCCACTTGTGTCCCAGGGTCCCATCTGCCTGCGAACTTCGGTCACATGGCAAGAAGCTACGATGCCCCGACCAATGGTTAGCTGTACAGCGAGGTGTACTGTGCGGACAAGTTCCACACACACCTTAAGTAAGAGGGCGGCCTGAGTGGAAAGGTGAGTGTTTGGGCAGCTATGCAGACAAAGAAGGCGCCCTTTGGTCTGGGCCTAAATGCTTGTGACACTCCACTGTGCCTGCCGGTCTCTGAGGGCCCTGTCCTGGGCCCCCTGCTCCCCTGCCCTTTGTTCAGTCACAGCAGAGATGGCCATACCCACTCCCTCATTGAGGGCAGTGTTCCAACCTCCCTCAGCCCCGCCCCCTCTCCGCAGTTTACCATGGACTACAGAGGCTGCATTCTGAGGCCAGGGCATTCCGAGAATGCTAAGGGCAGACATGATGACCTTAAATGATTTCCTCTTGTGTCAGGTTTGGTAAACTTTAGGAGCTAGGAAATGGTCCACTTTACAGAAATGTTCAAATTTACTGGCATTTCTTATATTCTCTGCTATAACATTGTCCTGATTCTTTCTGTATATTCTTTACTTATGTTTTTGTTTTCCTTAATCAAAGTGTGTCTTTTCAATCTTTTCAAAGAAGATTCTTTGGACTTACTAAATCACCTCAATTTTATACGTTTTCTGTTGTATTAAGTTCTGCTCATATCTTTATTTATCTTTTTTCTATGTTCTCAGGGTTTATTGTTTTGATCTTCTGATGTCAATTAAAACACTTGGTTATTAATTTTTATAAATATTTTACTCATAAAGATTTGACCTTTTGAAGACTCCAGCTTACTTGTAAGTTTCTAAGTGTCAGGTCCTCTCCATTGTTGCTGGCCTAAGGTTTAGTTCACCATATAGCAATGTATATATTGACCTATTTTCCCCTCGACTTTCTGTGATTCCCTACATCTCACCTTTCTTTGCAGACAAGCCATTTGAAATACCCTTAACTTATTTCACAGCCCATAAATATTTGAAATAATGTGTATTTTTTAGAGAAATCTTCTTCTATAATTAGGCAGAAAATCTCACCTGCCATAGTTTTCAAAACAGCATAATTTCACTCTTCTCAATGCTTAATCTGTTGTATTACACAACCTTTGAGTATTTAGCTTTATCAATGACATGTACTTTAAAAATGTTTTAGAGATCCTACCAGTCTTTGAAAACATCCTTGTTCCTTGTTTCAGTTCCAGTTTTATGTATATGTTCTGCCTTGCACCTGATTATTCCAACAATTGATGGATGGCCTTGGGAATCTAATTCTGGTATTGATAGTTTTTGCTGGTTGTCTCCCCTTGTAGCTGATGTCTTCATTATTGTGTAAATTTAGATCATGAGCTCATGTTTAGCTAAAGAGCTGACCTTGTAAGAGGCTTAGGTGTGAACGCTCGTAAGCTTCAGCAGAAAGTCGGCAAAGATTTATATGTGTCCCACCAATGAGTTGCCCGCGAGTACCCCGTTTTCTACAAGTGTTGGTCCAATACTCCCTCAAGAGGCAGGGGATTCTGACAGGGCTGCTTGGCGGCCCCCGATCTGGTGCAGGGGCAGTGGGCGGCCTGTGGCCCAGGCAGAAGCCTCTCTGCATGTGTCCCAGGGACCCATCTTCCTGCGAACTTCGGTCACCTGGCAGGAAGCTACGATGCCCAGACCTATGGTTAGCTGTGCAGAGAGGTGTACTGCGCGGAGAGGTTCCACACACACTTCAAGTAAGAGGTCGGCCTCAGTGGAAAGTTGAGAGTTTGGGCAGCTGTGCAGTCAAAGAAGGCGCGCTTTGGCCAGGGCCTAAATGCTTGTGACACCCCACTGGACCTGCCGGGCTCTGAGGGCCCTGCCCTGGGCCCCCTGCTCCCCTGCCCTTTGTTCAGTCACAGCAGAGATCACCACACACACTCCCTCAGTGAGGGCAGTGTTCCAACATCCCTCAGCCCCGCCCCCTCTCCGCAGGTTACCATGGACTACAGAGGCTGCATTCTGAGGCCAGGGCGTTCCGAGAGCGCCAAGGGCAGACATGATGACCTTAAATGACTTCCTCTTTTGTCAGGTTTGGTAAACTTTAGGAGCTAGGACATGGTCCACTTTACAGAAATGTTCAAATTTACTGGCATTTCTTATATTCTCTGCTATAACATTGTCCTGATTCTTTCTGTATATTCTTTACTTATGTTTTTGTTTTCCTTAATCAAAGTGTGTCTTTTCAATCTTTTCAAAGAAGATTCTTTGGAATTACTAAATCACCTCAATTTTATACGTTTTCTGTTGTATTAAGTTCTGCTCATATCTTTATTTATCTCTTCTCTATGTTCTCAGGGTTTATTGTTTTGATCTTCTGATGTCAATTAAAACACTTGGTTATTCATTTTAATAAATATTTTACTTATAAATATTTGAACTTTTGAAGATTCCAGCTTACTTGTAAGTTTCTAAGGGTCAGGTCCTCTCCATTGTTGCTGGCCTAAGGTTTAGTTCACCATATAGCAATGTATATATTGACCTATTTTCCCCTCGACTTTCTGTGATTCCCTACATCTCACCTTTCTTTGCAGACAAGCCATTTGAAATACCCTTAACTTATTTCACAGCCAATAAGTCATTGAAATAATGTGTATTTTTTAGAGAAATCTTCTTATATAATTAGGCAGAAACTCTCACCTGCCATAGTTTTCAAAACAGCATAATTTCACTCTTCTCAATGATTAATCTGTTGTATTACACAACCTTTGAGTATTTAGCTTTATCAATGA
This sequence comes from Mesoplodon mirus, assembly GCF_964341445.2. NCBI lineage: Eukaryota > Metazoa > Chordata > Mammalia > Artiodactyla > Ziphiidae > Mesoplodon > Mesoplodon mirus. Next base: position 189,812,090 of record NC_138976.1, on the reverse strand, counting down.
CATGTACTTTAAAAATGTTTTAGAGATCCTACCAGTCTTTGAAAACATCCTTGTTCCTTGTTTCAGTTCCAGTTTTATGTATATTTTCTGCCTTGCACCTGATTATTCCAACAATTGAAGGATGGCCTTGGGAATCTAATTCTGGTATTGATAGTTTTTGCTGATTGTCTCCCCTCGTAGCTGATTTCTTCATTATTGTGTAAATTTAGATCATGAGCTCATGTTTAGCTAAACAGCTGACCTTGTAAGAGGCTTAGGTGTGAACGCTTGTAAGCTTCAGCAGAAAGTCGGCAAAGATTTATTTGTGTCCCTCCAATGATTTGCCCACGAGAACCCCGTTTTCTACAAGTGTTGGTCCAATACTCCCTCAAGAGGCAGGGGACTCCGACAGGGCTGCTTGGCGGCCCCCGATCTGGGGCAGGGGCATTGGGCAGCCTGTGGCCCAGGCCGAAGCCTCTCTGCATGTGTCCCAGGGACCCATCTGCCTGCGAACTTCGGTCACCTGGCAGGAAGCTACGATGCCCAGACCTATGGTTAGCTGTGCAGAGAGGTGTACTGCGCGGAGAGGTTCCACACACACTTCAAGTAAGAGGTCGGCCTGATTGGAAAGGTGAGAGTTTGGGCAGCTGTGCAGAAAAAGAAGGCGCCCTTTTGCCAGGGCCTAAATTCTTGTGACACCCCACTGGACCTGCCGGGCTCTGAGGGCCCTGCCCTGGGCCCCCTGCTCCCCTGCCCTTTGTTCAGTCACAGCAGAGATCGGCACACACACTCCCTCAGTTAGGGCAGTGTTCCAACCTCCCTCAGCCCCGCCCCCTCTCCGCAGGTTACCATGGACTACAGAGGCTGCATTCTGAGGCCAGGGCGTTCCTAGAATGCCAAGGGCAGACATGATGACCTTAAATGACTTCCTCTTTTGTCAGGTTTGGTAAACTTTAGGAGCTAGGAAATGGTCCACTTTACAGAAATGTTCAAATTTACTGGCATTTCTTATATTCTCTGCTATAACATTGTCCTGATTCTTTCTGTATATTCTTTACTTATGTTTTTGTTTTCCTTAATCAAAGTGTGTCTTTTCAATCTTTTCAAAGAAGATTCTTTGGACTTACTAAATCACCTCAATTTTATACGTTTTCTGTTGTATTAAGTTCTGCTCATATCTTTATTTATCTCTTCTCTATGTTCTCAGGGTTTATTGTTTTGGTCTTCTGATGTCAATTAAAACACTTGGTTATTCATTTTAATAAATATTTTACTTATAAAGATTTGAAATTTTGAAGATTCCAGCTTACTTGTAAGTTTCTAAGGGTCAGGTCCTCTCCATTGTTGCTGGCCTAAGGTTTAGTTCACCATATAGCAATGTTTATATTGACCTATTTTCCCCTCGACTTTCTGTGATTCCCTACATCTCACCTTTCTTTGCAGACAAGCCATTTGAAATACCCTTAACTTATTTCACAGCCAATAAGTCATTGAAATAATGTGTATTTTTTAGAGAAATCTTCTTATATAATTAGGCAGAAACTCTCACCTGCCATAGTTTTCAAAACAGCATAATTTCACTCTTCTCAATGCTTAATCTGTTGTATTACACAACCTTTGAGTATTTAGCTTTATCAATGACATGTACTTTAAAAATGTTTTAGAGATCCTACCAGTCTTTGAAAACATCCTTGTTCCTTGTTTCAGTTCCAGTTTTATGTATATTTTCTGCCTTGCACCTGATTATTCCAACAATTGATGGATGGCCTTGGGAATCTAATTCTGGTATTGATAGTTTTTGCTGATTGTCTCCCCTCGTAGCTGATTTCTTCATTATTGTGTAAATTTAGATCATGAGCTCATGTTTAGCAAACAGCTGACCTTGTAAGAGGCTTAGGTGTGAACGCTCGTAAGCTTCAGCAGAAAGTCGGCAAAGATTTATTTTTGTCCCTCCAATGAGTTGCCCACGAGAATCCCGTTTTCTACAAGTGTTGGTCCAATACTCCCTCAAGAGGCAGGGGATTCCGACAGGGCTGCTTGGCGGACCCCGATCTGGGGCAGGGGCAGTGGGCAGCCTGTGGCCCAGGCAGAAGCCTCTCTGCATGTGTCCCAGGGACCCATCTGCCTGCGAACTTCGGTCACCTGGCAGGAAGCTACGATGCCCAGACCTATGGTTAGCTGTGCAGCGAGGTGTACTGCGTGGACAGGTTCCACACACACTTCAAGTAAGAGGTCGGCCTGAGTGGAAAGGTGAGAGTTTGGGCAGCTGTGCAGACAAAGAAGGCGCCCTTTGGCTTGGGCCTAAATGCTTGTGACACCCCACTGGACCTGCCGGGCTCTGAGGGCCTTGCCCTGGGACCCCTGCTCCACTGCCCTTTGTTCAGTCACAGCACAGATGGCCACACCCACTCCCTCAATGAGGGCAGTGTTCAAACCTCACTCAGCCCCGCCCCCTCGCCTCAGGTTACCATGGACTACAGATGCTGCTTTCTGAGGCCAGGGCGTTCCGAGAATGCCAAGGGCAGACATGATGACCTTAAATGATTTCCTCTTGTGTCAGGTTTGGTAAACTTTAGGAGCTAGGAAATGGTCCACTTTACAGAAATGTTCAAATTTACTGGCATTTCTTATATTCTCTGCTATAACATTGTCCTGATTCTTTCTGTATATTCTTTACTTATGTTTTTGTTTTCCTTAATCAAAGTGTGTCTTTTCAATCTTTTCAAAGAAGATTCTTTGGACTTACTAAATCACCTCAATTTTATACGTTTTCTGTTGTATTAAGTTCTGCTCATATCTTTATTTATCTTTTTTCTATGTTCTCAGGGTTTATTGTTTTCATCTTCTGATGTCAATTAAAACACTTGGTTATTCGTTTTAATAAATATTTTACTTATAAAGATTTGACCTTTTGAAGATTCCAGCTTACTTGTAAATTTCTAAGGGTCAGGTCCTCTCCATTGTTGCTGGCCTAAGGTTTAGTTCACCATATAGCAATGTATATATTGACCTATTTTCCCCTCGACTTTCTGTGATTCCCTACATCTCACCTTTCTTTGCAGACAAGCCATTTGAAATACCCTTAACTTATTTCACAGCCCATAAATATTTGAAATAATGTGTATTTTTTAGAGAAATCTTCTTATATAATTAGGCAGAAAATCTCACCTGCCATAGTTTTCAAAACAGCATAATTTCACTCTTCTCAATGCTTAATCTGTTGTATTACTCAACCTTTGAGTATTTAGCTTTATCAATGACATGTACTTTAAAAATGTTTTAGAGATTCTACCAGTCTTTGAAAACATCCTTGTTCCTTGTTTCAGTTCCAGTTTTATGTATATTTACTGCCTTGCACCTGATTATTCCAACAATTGATGGATGGCCTTGGGAATCTAATTCTGGTATTGATAGTTTTTGCTGGTTGTCTCCCCTTGTAGCTGATTCCTTCATTATTGTGTAAATTTAGATCATGAGCTCATGTTTAGCTAAACAGCTGACCTTGTCAGACGCTTAGGTGTGAACGCTCGTAAGCTTCAGCAGAAAGTCGGCAAAGATTTATATGTGTCCCTCCAATGAGTTGCCCACGAGAACGCCGTTTTGTACAAGTGTTGGTCCAATACTCCCTCAAGAGGCAGGGGAAACCGACAGGGCTGCTTGTCGGCCCCCGAACTGGGGCAGGGGCAGTGGGCGGCCTTTGGCCCAGGCAGAAGCCTCTCTGCATGTGTCCCAGGGACCCAACTGCCTGCGAACTTTGGTCACCTGGCAGGAAGCTACGATGCCCAGACCTATGGTTAGCTGTGCAGCGAGGTGTACTGCGCGGACAGGTTCCACACACACTTCAAGTAAGACGTCGGCCTGAGTGGAAAGGTGAGAGTTTGGGCAGCTGTGCAGACAAAGAAGGCGCCCTTTGGCCTGGGCCTAAATGCTTGTGACACCCCACTGGACCTGCCGGGCTCTGAGGGCCCTGCCCTTGGCGCCCTGCTCCCCTGCCGTTTGCTCAGTCACAGCAGAGATGGCCACACTCACTCCCTCAGTGAGGGCAGTGTTCCAACCTCCCTCAGCCCCGCCCCCTCTCCGCAGGCTACCATGGACTACAGATGCTGCATACTGAGGCCAGGGTGTTCCGAGAATGCCAAGGGCAGACATGATGACCTTAAATGATTTCCTCTTGTGTCAGGTTTGGTAAACTTTAGGAGCTAGGAAATGGTCCACTTTACAGAAATGTTCAAATTTACTGGCATTTCTTATATTCTCTGCTATAACATTGTCCTGATTCTTTCTGTATATTCTTTACTTATGTTTTTGTTTTCCTTAATCAAAGTGTGTCTTTTCAATCTTTTCAAAGAAGATTCTTTGGACTTACTAAATCACCTCAATTTTATACGTTTTCTGTTGTATTAAGTTCTGCTCATATCTTTATTTATCTTTTTCCTATGTTCTCAGGGTTTATTGTTTTGATCTTCTGATGTCAATTAAAACACTTGGTTATTCATTTTAATAAATATTTTACTTATAAAGATTTGAACTTTTGAAGATTCCAGCTTACTTGTAAGTTTCTAAGGGTCAGGTCCTCTCCATTGTTGCTGGCCTAAGGTTTAGTTCACCATATAGCAATGTATATATTGACCTATTTTCCCCTCGACTTTCTGTGATTCCCTACATCTCACCTTTCTTTGCAGACAAGCCATTTGAAATACCCTTCACTTGTTTCACAGCCAATAATTCATTGAAATAATGTGTAGTTTTTAGAGAAATCTTCTTCTATAATTAGGCAGAAAATCTCACCTGCCATAGTTTTCAAAACAGCATAATTTCACTCTTCTCAATGCTTAATCTGTTGTATTACACAACCTTTGAGTATTTAGCTTTATCAATGACATGTACTTTAAAAATGTTTTAGAGATCCTACCAGTCTTTGAAAACATCCTTGTTCCTTGTTTCAGTTCCAGTTTTATGGATATTTTCTGCCTTGCACCTGATTATTCCAACAATTGATGGATGGCCTTGGGAATCTAATTCTGGTATTGATAGTTTTTGCTGATTGTCTCCCCTTGTAGCTGATTTCTTCATTATTGTGTAAATTTAGATCATGAGCTCATGTTTAGCTAAAGAGCTGACCTTGTCAGACGCTTAGGGGTGAATGCTCGTAAGCTTCAGCAGAAAGTCGGCAAAGATTTATTTGTGTCCCTCCAATGAGTTGCCCGCGAGAACCCCGTTTTCTTTTTTTTTTTATTTTATTTTATGTTATTTTTTTCTTTATAACAAATATAATCAGTTATACATATACATATATTTCCATATCCCCTCCCTTTTGCGTCTCCCTCCCACCCTCCCTATCCCACCCCTCCAGGCCGTCACAAAGTACCGAGCTGATCTCCCTGTGCTATGCGGCTGCTTCCCACTAGCTATCTACCTCACGTTTGGTAGTGTATATATGTCCATGCCGCTCTTTCACTTTGTCACAGCTTACCCTTCCCCCTCCCCATATCCTCAAGTCCATTCTCTAGTACGTCTGTGTCTTTATTCCTGTCTTACCCCTATGTTCTTCATGACATTATTTTTCTTAAATTCCATATATATGTGTTAGCATACAGTATTTGTCTTTCTGTTTCTGACTTACTTCACTCTGTATGACAGACTCTAGATCTATCCACCTCATTACAAATAGCTCAATTTCATTTCTTTTTATGGCTGAGTAATATTCCATTGTATATATGTGCCACATCTTCTTTATCCATTCATCCGATGATGGACACTTAGGTTGTTTCCATCTCCGGGCTATTGTAAATAGGGCTGCTATGAACATTTTGGTACATGTCTCTTTTTGAATTATGGTTTTCTCAGGGTATATGCACAGTAGTGGGATTGCTGGGTCATATGGTGGGTCTATTTGTAGTTTTTTAAGGAACCTCCATACCGTTCTCCATAGCGGCTGTACCAATTCACATTCCCACCAGCAGTGCAAGAGTGTTCCCTTTTTTCCACACCCTCTCCAGCATTTATTGTTTCTAGATTTTTTGATGATGGCCATTCTGACTGGTGTGAGATGATATCTCATTGTAGTTTTGATTTGCATTTCTCTAATGAGTAAAGTTGTTGAGCATCCTTTCATGTGTTTGTTGGCAGTCTGTATATCTTCTGTGGAGAAATGTCTATTTAGGTCTTCTGCCCATTTTTGTATTGGGTTGTTTGTTTTTTTGTTATTGAGCTGCATGAGCTGCTTATAAATTTTGGAGATTAATCCTTTGTCAGTTGCTTCATTTGCAAATATTTTCTCCCATTCTGAGGGTTGTCTTTTGGTCTTGTTTATGGTTTCCTTTGCTGTGCAAAAGCTTTGAAGTTTCATTAGGTCCCATGTGTTTATTTTTGTCTTTATTTCCATTTCTCTAGGAGGTGGGTCAAAAAGGATCTTGCTGTGATTTATGTCATAGAGTGTTCTGCCTATGTTTTCCTCTAAGAGTTTGATAGTGTCTGGCCTTACATTTAGGTCTTTAATCCATTTTGAGCTTATTTTTGTGTATGGTGTTAGGGAATGATCTAATCTCATACTTTTACATGTCCCTATCCAGTTTTCCCAGCACCACTTATTGAAGAGACTGTCCTTTCTCCACTGTACATTCCTGCCTCCTTTATCAAAGATAAGGTGACCATATGTCCGTGGGTTTAACTCTGGGCTTTCTATCCTGTTCCATTGATCTATCTTTCTGTTTTTGTGCCAGTACCATACTGTCTTGATTACTGTAGCTTTGTAGTATAGTCTGAAGTCAGGGAGCCTGATTCCTCCAGCTCCATTTTTCGTTCTCAAGATTGCTTTGGCTATTCGGGGTCTTTTGTGTTTCCATACAAATTGTGAAATTTTTTGTTCTAGTTCTGTGAAAAATGCCAGTGGTAGTTTGATAGGGATTGCATTGAACCTGTAGATTGCTTTGGGTAGTAGAGTCATTTTCACAATGTTGATTCTTCCAATCCAAGAACATGGTATATCTCTCCATCTATTTGTATCATCTTTAATTTCTTTCATCAGTGTCTTATAATTTTCTGCATACAGGTCTTTTGTCTCCTTAGGTAGGTTTATTCCTAGATATTTTATTCTTTTTGTTGCAATGGTAAATGGGAGTGTTTCCTTGATTTCACTTTCAGATTTTTCATCATCAGTATATAGGAATGCCAGAGATTTCTGTGCATTAATTTTGTATCCTGCAACTTTACCAAATTCATTGATTAACTCTAGTAGTTTTCTGGTAGCATCTTTAGGATTCTCTATGTATAGTATCATGTCATCTGCAAACAGTGACAGCTTTACTTCTTCTTTTCCAATTTGGATTCCTTTTATTTCCTTTTCTTCTCTGATTGCTGTGGCTAAAACTTCCAAAGCTAGGTTGAATAAGAGTGGTGAAAGTGGGCAACCTTGTCTAGTTCCTGATCTTAGTGGAAATGGTTTCAGTTTTTCACCATTGAGGACGATGCTGGCTGTGGGTTTGTCATATATGGCCTTTATTATGTTGAGGAAAGTTCCCTCTATGCCTACTTTCTGCAGGGTTTTTATCATAAATGGGTGTTGAATTTTGTCGAAAGCTTTCTCTGCATCTATTGAGATGATCATATGGTTTTTCTCCTTCAGTTTGTTAATATGGTGTATTACGTTGATTGATTTGCGTATATTGAAGAATCCTTGCATTCCTGGAATAAACCCCACTTGATCATGGTGTATGATCCTTTTAATGTGCTGTTGGATTCTGTTTGCTAGTATTTTGTTGAGGATTTTTGCATCTATGTTCATCAGTGATATTGGCCTGTAGTTTTCTTTCTTTGTGACATCCTTGCCTGGTTTTGGTATCAAGGTGATGGTGGCCTCGTAGAATGAGTTTGGGAGTGTTCCTCCCTCTGCTATATTTTGGAAGAGTTTCAGAAGGATAGGTGTTAGCTCTTCTCTAAATGCTTGATAGAATTCGCCTGTGAAGCCATCTGGTCCTGGGCTTTTGTTTGTTGGAAGATTTTTTATCACAGTTTCAATTTCAGTGCTTGTGATTGGTCTGTTCATATTTTCTATTTCTTCCTGATTCAGTCTTGGCAGGTTGTGCATTTCTAAGAATTTGTCCATTTCTTCCAGGTTGTCCATTTTATTGGCATAGAGTTGCTTATAGTAATCTCTCATGATCTTTTGTATTTCTGTAGTGTCAGTTGTTACTTCTCCTTTTTCATTTCTAATTCTATTGATTTGAGTCTTCTCCCTTTTTTTCTTGATGAGTCTGGCTAATGGTTTATCAATTTTGTTTATCTTCTCAAAGAACCAGCTTTTAGTTTTATTGATCTTTGCTATCGTTTCCTTCATTTCTTTTTCATTTATTTCTGATCTGATTTTTATGATTTCTTTCCTTCTGCTAACTTTGGGATGTTTTTGTTCTTCTTTCTCTAATTGCTTTAGGTGCAAGGTTAGGTTGTTTATTCGAGATGTTTCCTGTTTCTTAAGGTGGGATTGTATTGCTATAAACTTCCCTCTTAGAACTGCTTTTGCTGCATCCCATAGGTTTTGGGTCGTCGTGTCTCCATTGTCATTTGTTTCTAGGTATTTTTTAATTTCCTCTTTGATTTCTTCAGTGATCACTTCGTTATTAAGTAGTGTATTGTTTAGCCTCCATGTGTTTGTATTTTTTACAGCTCTTTTCCTGTAATTGATATCTAGTCTCATAGCATTGTGGTCGGAAAAGATACTTGATACAATTTCAATTTTCTTAAATTTACCAAGGCTTGATTTGTGACCCAAGATATGATCTATCCTGGAGAATGTTCCATGAGCACTTGAGAAAAATGTGTATTCTGTTGTTTTTGGGTGGAATGTCCTATAAATATCAATTAAGTCCATCTTGTTTAATGTATCATTTAAAGCTTGTGTTTCCTTATTTATTTTCATTTTGGATGATCTGTCCATTGGTGAAAGTGGGGTGTTAAAGTCCCCTACTATGAGTGTTACTGTCGATTTCTCCTTTTATGGCTGTTAGTATTTGCCTTATGTATTGAGGTGCTCCTATGTTTGGTGCATAAATATTTACAATTGTTATATCTTCTTCTTGGATCGATCCCTTGATCATTATGTAGTGTCCTTCTTTGTCTCTTCTAGTAGTCCTTATTTTAAAGTCTATTTTGTCTGATATGAGAATTGCTACTCCAGCTTTCTTTTGGTTTCCATTTGCATGGAATATCTTTTTCCATCCCCTTACTTTCAGTCTGTATGTGTCTCTAGGTCTGAAGTGGGTCTCTTGTAGACAGCATATAGATGGGTCTTGTTTTTGTATCCATTCAGCCAGTCTGTGTCTTTTGGTGGGAGCATTTAATCCGTTTACATTTAAGGTAATTATCGATATGTATGTTCCTATTCCCATTTTCTTAATTGTTTTGGGTTCATTATTGTAGGTCTTTTACTTCTGTTGTGTTTCTTGCCTAGATAAGTTCCTTTAGCATTTGTTGTAAAGCTGGTTTGGTGGTGCTGAACTCTCTCAGCTTTTGCTTGTCTGTAAACGTTTTAATTTCTCCATCAAATCTGAATGAGATCCTTGCTGGGTAGAGTAATCTTGGTTGCAGGTTTTTCTCCTTCATCACTTTAAGTATGTCCTGCCACTCCCTTCTGGCTTGTAGAGTTTCTGCTGAGAGATCAGCTGTTATTCTGATGGGGATTCCCTTGTGTGTTATTTGTTGTTTTTGCCTTGCTGCTTTTAATATGATTTCTTTGTGTTTAATTTTTGACAGTTTGATTAATATGTGTCTTGGCGTATTTCTCCTTGGATTTATTCTGTATGGGACTCTCTGTGCCTCCTGGACTTGATTAACTATTTCCTTTCCCATATTAGGGAAGTTTTCAACTATAATCTCTTCAAATATTTTCTCAGTCCCTTTCTTTTTCTCTTCTTCTTCTGGAACCCCTATAATTCGAATGTTGGTGCGTTTAATGTTGTCCCAGAGGTCTCTGAGACTGTCCTCTGTTCTTTTCATTCTTTTTTCTTTATTTTGCTCTGCAGCAGTTATTTCCACTATTTTATCTTCCACCTCACTTATCCGTTCTTCTGCCTCAGTTATTCTGCTATTGATCCCATCTAGAGTATTTTTTATTTCATGTATTGTGTTTTTAATCGATGCTTGATTCATCTTTAGTTCTTCTAGGTCCTTGTTAACTGTTTCTTGCATTTTGTCTATTCTATTTCCAAGATTTTGTATCTGGGAAATAGAATCTTGGATCATCTTTACCATCATTATTCTGAATTCTTTTTCAGGTAGAGTGCCTATTACCTCTTCATTTGTTAGGTCTGGTGGGTTTTTATCTTGCTCCTTCTCCTGCTGTGTGTTTTTCTGTCTTCTCATTTTGCTTATGTTACTGTGTTTGGGGTCTCCTTTTTGCAGGCTGCAGGTTCGTAGTTCCTGTTGTTTTTGGTGTCTGTCCCCAGTGGCTAAGGTTGGTTTAGTGGGTTGTGTAGGCTTCCTGGTGGAGGGGACTAGTGCCTGTGTTCTGGTGGATGAGGCTGGATCTTGTCTTTCTGGTGGGCAGGTCCACGTCTGGTGGTGTGTTTTGGGGTGTCTGTGGACTTTTTATGATTTTAGGCCACCTCTCTGCTAATGGGTGGCGTTGTGTTCCTGTCTTGCTAGTTGTTTGGCTTAGGGTGTCCAGCACTGTAGCCTGCTGGTCGTTGAGTGAAGCTGGGTGCTGGTGTTGAGATGGAGATCTCTGGAAGATTTTCGCCGTTTGATATTATGTGGAGCTGGGAGGTCTCTTGAGGACCAGTGTCCTGAAGTTGGCTCTCCCACCTCAGAGGCACAGCACTGACTCCGGGCTCCTCAATTTGGGATGATGTGTTGTCTATTCATGTATTCCACAGATGCAGGGTACATCAAGTTGATTGTGGAGCTTTAATCCGCTGCTTCTGAGGCTGCTGGGAGAGGTTTCCCTTTCTCTTCTTTGTTCTCACAGCTCCTAGGTCTCAGCTTTGGATTTGGCCCCGCCTCTGCGTGTAGGTCGCCGGAGGGCGTCTGTTCTTCGCTCAGATAGGACAGGGTTAAAGGAGCAGCCACTTCGGGGACTCTGGCTCACTCAGGCCGGGAGGGAGGGAGGGGCAGGGAGTGCGGGGCGAGCCTGCAGCGGCAGAGGTCGGCGTGACGTTACACCAGCCCGAGGCGCGCCGTGCGTTCTCCCAGGGAAGCCGCCCCTGGATCCCGGGACCCCGGCAGGGGCGGGATGCAGAGGCTCCCGGAAGGGCGGTGTGGGCAGTGACCTGCGCTCGCACACAGGCTTCTTGGTGGAGGCAGCAGCAGCCCCAGCGCCCCACGCCTGTCACTGGGCTCCGCGGTTTCAGTCGCGACTCGCGCCCATCCGTGGAGCCCCTTTAAGCAGCGCTCTTAATCCCCTCTCCTCGCGCACCAGGAAACCAAGAGGGAAGAAAAAGTCTCTTGCCTCTTCGGCAGCTCCAGAGTTTTCCCGGACTCCCTCCCGGCTAGCTGTGGCACATTAGCCCCCTTCAGGCTGAGTTCTCGCCACCAGCCCCAGTCCTCTCCCTGCGCTCTGACCGAAGCCCGAGCCTCAGCTTCCAGCGCTGCGTGCCCCGGCGGGCGAGCAGACAAGCCTCTCGGGCTGGAGAACCCCGTTTTCTACAAGTGTTGGTCCAATACTCCCTCAAGAGGCAGGGGACTCCGACAGGGCTGCTTGGCGGCCCCCGATCTGGGGCAGGGGCCGTGGGCGGCCTGTGGCCCAGGCAGAAGCCTCTCTGCATGTGTCCCAGGGACCCTTCTGCCTGCGAACTTCGGTCACCTGGCAGGAAGCTATGATGCCCAGACCTATGGTTAGCTGTGCAGCGAGGTGGACTGCGCGGACAGGTTCCACACACACTTCAAGTAAGAGGTCGGCCTGAGTGGAAAGGTGAGACTTTGGGCAGCTGTGCAGACAAAGAAGGCGCCCTTTGGCCTGGGCCTAAATGCTTGTGACACACCACTGGACCTGCTGGGCTCTGAGGGCCCTGCCCTGGGCCACCTGCTCCCCTGCCCTTTATTCAGTCACAGCAGAGATGGCCACACCCACTCCCTCAGTGAGGGCAGTGTTCCAACCTCCCTCAGCCCCGCCCCCTCTCCGCAGGTTACCATGGACTACAGAGGCTGCATTCTGAGGCCAGGGTGTTCCGAGAATGCCAAGGGCAGACATGATGACCTTAAATGATTTCCTCTTGTGTCAGGTTTGGTAAACTTTAGGAGCTAGGACATGGTCCACTTTACAGAAATGTTCAAATTTACTGGCATTTCTTATATTCTCTGCTATAACATTGTCCTGATTCTTTCTGTATATTCTTTACTTATGTTTTTGTTTTCCTTAATCAAAGTGTGTCTTTTCAATCTTTTCAAAGAAGATTCTTTGGACTTACTAAATCACCTCAATTTTATACGTTTTCTGTTGTATTAAGTTCTGCTCATATCTTTATTTATCTTTTTTCTATGTTCTCAGGTTTTATTTTTTGATCTTCTGATGTCAATTAAAACACTTGGTTATTCATTTTAATAAATATTTTACTTATAAAGATTTGAACTTTTGAAGATTCCAGCTTACTTGTACGTTTCTAAGGGTCAGGTCCTCTCCATTGTTGCTGGCCTGAAGTTTAGTTCACCATATAGCAATGTATATATTGACTTATTTTCCCCTCGACTTTCTGTGATTCCCTACATCTCACCTTTCTTTGCAGACAAGCCATTTGAAATACCCTTAACTTATTTCACAGCCAATAAGTCATTGAAATAATGTGTATTTTTTAGAGAAATCTTCTTCTATAATTAGGCAGAAAATCTCACCTGCCATAGTTTTCAAAACAGCATAATTTCACTCTTCTCAATGCTTAATCTGTTGTATTACACAACCTTTGAGTATTTAGCTTTATCAATGACATGTACTTTAAAAATGTTTTAGAGATCCTACCAGTCTTTGAAAACATCCTTGTTCCTTGTTTCCGTTCCAGTTTTATGTATGTTTTCTGCCTTGCACCTGATTATTCCAACAATTGATGGATGGCCTTGGGAATCTAATTCTGGTATTGATAGTTTTTGCTGATTGTCTCCCCTTGTAGCTGATTTCTTCATTATTGTGTAAATTTAGATCATGAGCTCATGTTTAGCTAAAGAGCTGACCTTGTCAGACGCTTAGGGGTGAATGCTCGTAAGCTTCAGCAGAAAGTCGGCAAAGATTTATTTGTGTCCCTCCAATGAGTTGCCCGCGAGAACCCCATTTTCTTTTTTTATTTTATTTTATTTTATTTTATTTTTTTCTTTATAACAAATATAATCAGTTATACATATACATATGTTTCCATATCCCCTCCCTTTTGCGTCTCCCTCCCACCCTCCCTATCCCACCCCTCCAGGCGGTCACAAAGTACCGAGCTGATCTCCCTGTGCTATGCGGCTGCTTCCCACTAGCTATCTACCTCACGTTTGGTAGTGTATATATGTCCATGCCGCTCTTTCACTTTGTCACAGCTTACCCTTCCCCCTCCCCATATCCTCAAGTCCATTCTCTAGTACGTCTGTGTCTTTATTCCTGTCTTACCCCTATGTTCTTCATGACATTTTTTTTTCTTAAATTCCATATATATGTGTTAGCATACAGTATTTGTCTTTCTGTTTCTGACTTACTTCACTCTGTATGACAGACTCTAGGTCTATCCACCTCATTACAAATAGCTCAATTTCATTTCTTTTTATGGCTGAGTAATATTCCATTGTATATATGTGCCACATCTTCTTTATCCATTCATCCGATGATGGACACTTAGGTTGTTTCCATCTCCGGGCTATTGTAAATAGGGCTGCTATGAACATTTTGGTACATGTCTCTTTTTGAATTATGGTTTTCTCAGGGTATATGCCCAGTAGTGGGATTGCTGGGTCATATGGTGGGTCTATTTGTAGTTTTTTAAGGAACCTCCATACCGTTCTCCATAGCGGCTGTACCAATTCACATTCCCACCAGCAGTGCAAGAGTGTTCCCTTTTTTCCACACCCTCTCTAGCATTTATTGTTTCTAGATTTTTTGATGATGGCCATTCTGACTGGTGTGAGATGATATCTCATTGTAGTTTTGATTTGCATTTCTCTAATGAGTAAAGTTGTTGAGCATCCTTTCATGTGTTTGTTGGCAGTCTGTATATCTTCTGTGGAGAAATGTCTATTTAGGTCTTCTGCCCATTTTTGTATTGGGTTGTTTGTTTTTTTGTTATTGAGCTGCATGAGCTGCTTATAAATTTTGGAGATTAATCCTTTGTCAGTTGCTTCATTTGCAAATATTTTCTCCCATTCTGAGGGTTGTCTTTTGGTCTTGTTTATGGTTTCCTTTGCTGTGCAAAAGCTTTGAAGTTTCATTAGGTCCCATGTGTTTATTTTTGTCTTTATTTCCATTTCTCTAGGAGGTGGGTCAAAAAGGATCTTGCTGTGATTTATGTCATAGAGTGTTCTGCCTATGTTTTCCTCTAAGAGTTTGATAGTGTCTGGCCTTACATTTAGGTCTTTAATCCATTTTGAGCTTATTTTTGTGTATGGTGTTAGGGAATGATCTAATCTCATACTTTTACATGTCCCTATCCAGTTTTCCCAGCACCAATTATTGAAGAGACTGTCCTTTCTCCACTGTACATTCCTGCCTCCTTTATCAAAGATAAGGTGACCATATGTCCGTGGGTTTAACTCTGGGCTTTCTATCCTGTTCCATTGATCTATCTTTCTGTTTTTGTGCCAGTACCATACTGTCTTGATTACTGTAGCTTTGTAGTATAGTCTGAAGTCAGGGAGCCTGATTCCTCCAGCTCCATTTTTCGTTCTCAAGATTGCTTTGGCTATTCGGGGTCTTTTGTGTTTCCATACAAATTGTGAAATTTTTTGTTCTAGTTCTGTGAAAAATGCCAGTGGTAGTTTGATAGGGATTGCATTGAACCTGTAGATTGCTTTGGGTAGTAGAGTCATTTTCACAATGTTGATTCTTCCAATCCAAGAACATGGTATATCTCTCCATCTATTTGTATCATCTTTAATTTCTTTCATCAGTGTCTTATAATTTTCTGCATACAGGTCTTTTGTCTCCTTAGGTAGGTTTATTCCTAGATATTTTATTCTTTTTGTTGCAATGGTAAATGGGAGTGTTTCCTTGATTTCACTTTCAGATTTTTCATCATCAGTATATAGGAATGCCAGAGATTTCTGTGCATTAATTTTGTATCCTGCAACTTTACCAAATTCATTGATTAACTCTAGTAGTTTTCTGGTAGCATCTTTAGGATTCTCTATGTATAGTATCATGTCATCTGCAAACAGTGACAGCTTTACTTCTTCTTTTCCAATTTGGATTCCTTTTATTTCCTTTTCTTCTCTGATTGCTGTGGCTAAAACTTCCAAAGCTAGGTTGAATAAGAGTGGTGAAAGTGGGCAACCTTGTCTAGTTCCTGATCTTAGTGGAAATGGTTTCAGTTTTTCACCATTGAGGACGATGCTGGCTGTGGGTTTGTCATATATGGCCTTTATTATGTTGAGGAAAGTTCCCTCTATGCCTACTTTCTGCAGGGTTTTTATCATAAATGGGTGTTGAATTTTGTCGAAAGCTTTCTCTGCATCTATTGAGATGATCATATGGTTTTTCTCCTTCAGTTTGTTAATATGGTGTATTACGTTGATTGATTTGCGTATATTGAAGAATCCTTGCATTCCTGGAATAAACCCCACTTGATCATGGTGTATGATCCTTTTAATGTGCTGTTGGATTCTGTTTGCTAGTATTTTGTTGAGGATTTTTGCATCTATGTTCATCAGTGATATTGGCCTGTAGTTTTCTTTCTTTGTGACATCCTTGCCTGGTTTTGGTATCAAGGTGATGGTGGCCTCGTAGAATGAGTTTGGGAGTGTTCCTCCCTCTGCTATATTTTGGAAGAGTTTCAGAAGGATAGGTGTTAGCTCTTCTCTAAATGCTTGATAGAATTCGCCTGTGAAGCCATCTGGTCCTGGGCTTTTGTTTGTTGGAAGATTTTTTATCACAGTTTCAATTTCAGTGCTTGTGATTGGTCTGTTCATATTTTCTATTTCTTCCTGATTCAGTCTTGGCAGGTTGTGCATTTCTAAGAATTTGTCCATTTCTTCCAGGTTGTCCATTTTATTGGCATAGAGTTGCTTATAGTAATCTCTCATGATCTTTTGTATTTCTGTAGTGTCAGTTGTTACTTCTCCTTTTTCATTTCTAATTCTATTGATTTGAGTCTTCTCCCTTTTTTTCTTGATGAGTCTGGCTAATGGTTTATCAATTTTGTTTATCTTCTCAAAGAACCAGCTTTTAGTTTTATTGATCTTTGCTATCGTTTCCTTCATTTCTTTTTCATTTATTTCTGATCTGATTTTTATGATTTCTTTCCTTCTGCTAACTTTGGGATGTTTTTGTTCTTCTTTCTCTAATTGCTTTAGGTGCAAGGTTAGGTTGTTTATTCGAGATGTTTCCTGTTTCTTAAGGTGGGATTGTATTGCTATAAACTTCCCTCTTAGAACTGCTTTTGCTGCATCCCATAGGTTTTGGGTCGTCGTGTCTCCATTGTCATTTGTTTCTAGGTATTTTTTAATTTCCTCTTTGATTTCTTCAGTGATCACTTCGTTATTAAGTAGTGTATTGTTTAGCCTCCATGTGTTTGTATTTTTTACAGCTCTTTTCCTGTAATTGATATCTAGTCTCATAGCATTGTGGTCGGAAAAGATACTTGATACAATTTCAATTTTCTTAAATTTACCAAGGCTTGATTTGTGACCCAAGATATGATCTATCCTGGAGAATGTTCCATGAGCACTTGAGAAAAATGTGTATTCTGTTGTTTTTGGGTGGAATGTCCTATAAATATCAATTAAGTCCATCTTGTTTAATGTATCATTTAAAGCTTGTGTTTCCTTATTTATTTTCATTTTGGATGATCTGTCCATTGGTGAAAGTGGGGTGTTAAAGTCCCCTACTATGAGTGTTACTGTCGATTTCTCCTTTTATGGCTGTTAGTATTTGCCTTATGTATTGAGGTGCTCCTATGTTTGGTGCATAAATATTTACAATTGTTATATCTTCTTCTTGGATCGATCCCTTGATCATTATGTAGTGTCCTTCTTTGTCTCTTCTAGTAGTCCTTATTTTAAAGTCTATTTTGTCTGATATGAGAATTGCTACTCCAGCTTTCTTTTGGTTTCCATTTGCATGGAATATCTTTTTCCATCCCCTTACTTTCAGTCTGTATGTGTCTCTAGGTCTGAAGTGGGTCTCTTGTAGACAGCATATAGATGGGTCTTGTTTTTGTATCCATTCAGCCAGTCTGTGTCTTTTGGTGGGAGCATTTAATCCGTTTACATTTAAGGTAATTATCGATATGTATGTTCCTATTCCCATTTTCTTAATTGTTTTGGGTTCATTATTGTAGGTCTTTTACTTCTGTTGTGTTTCTTGCCTAGATAAGTTCCTTTAGCATTTGTTGTAAAGCTGGTTTGGTGGTGCTGAACTCTCTCAGCTTTTGCTTGTCTGTAAACGTTTTAATTTCTCCATCAAATCTGAATGAGATCCTTGCTGGGTAGAGTAATCTTGGTTGCAGGTTTTTCTCCTTCATCACTTTAAGTATGTCCTGCCACTCCCTTCTGGCTTGTAGAGTTTCTGCTGAGAGATCAGCTGTTATTCTGATGGGGATTCCCTTGTGTGTTATTTGTTGTTTTTGCCTTGCTGCTTTTAATATGATTTCTTTGTGTTTAATTTTTGACAGTTTGATTAATATGTGTCTTGGCGTATTTCTCCTTGGATTTATTCTGTATGGGACTCTCTGTGCCTCCTGGACTTGATTAACTATTTCCTTTCCCATATTAGGGAAGTTTTCAACTATAATCTCTTCAAATATTTTCTCAGTCCCTTTCTTTTTCTCTTCTTCTTCTGGAACCCCTATAATTCGAATGTTGGTGCGTTTAATGTTGTCCCAGAGGTCTCTGAGACTGTCCTCTGTTCTTTTCATTCTTTTTTCTTTATTTTGCTCTGCAGCAGTTATTTCCACTATTTTATCTTCCACCTCACTTATCCGTTCTTCTGCCTCAGTTATTCTGCTATTGATCCCATCTAGAGTATTTTTTATTTCATGTATTGTGTTTTTAATCGATGCTTGATTCATCTTTAGTTCTTCTAGGTCCTTGTTAACTGTTTCTTGCATTTTGTCTATTCTATTTCCAAGATTTTGTATCTGGGAAATAGAATCTTGGATCATCTTTACCATCATTATTCTGAATTCTTTTTCAGGTAGAGTGCCTATTACCTCTTCATTTGTTAGGTCTGGTGGGTTTTTATCTTGCTCCTTCTCCTGCTGTGTGTTTTTCTGTCTTCTCATTTTGCTTATGTTACTGTGTTTGGGGTCTCCTTTTTGCAGGCTGCAGGTTCGTAGTTCCTGTTGTTTTTGGTGTCTGTCCCCAGTGGCTAAGGTTGGTTTAGTGGGTTGTGTAGGCTTCCTGGTGGAGGGGACTAGTGCCTGTGTTCTGGTGGATGAGGCTGGATCTTGTCTTTCTGGTGGGCAGGTCCACGTCTGGTGGTGTGTTTTGGGGTGTCTGTGGACTTTTTATGATTTTAGGCCACCTCTCTGCTAATGGGTGGCGTTGTGTTCCTGTCTTGCTAGTTGTTTGGCTTAGGGTGTCCAGCACTGTAGCCTGCTGGTCGTTGAGTGAAGCTGGGTGCTGGTGTTGAGATGGAGATCTCTGGAAGATTTTCGCCGTTTGATATTATGTGGAGCTGGGAGGTCTCTTGAGGACCAGTGTCCTGAAGTTGGCTCTCCCACCTCAGAGGCACAGCACTGACTCCGGGCTCCTCAATTTGGGATGATGTGTTGTCTATTCATGTATTCCACAGATGCAGGGTACATCAAGTTGATTGTGGAGCTTTAATCCGCTGCTTCTGAGGCTGCTGGGAGAGGTTTCCCTTTCTCTTCTTTGTTCTCACAGCTCCTAGGTCTCAGCTTTGGATTTGGCCCCGCCTCTGCGTGTAGGTCGCCGGAGGGCGTCTGTTCTTCGCTCAGATAGGACAGGGTTAAAGGAGCAGCCACTTCGGGGACTCTGGCTCACTCAGGCCGGGAGGGAGGGAGGGGCAGGGAGTGCGGGGCGAGCCTGCAGCGGCAGAGGTCGGCGTGACGTTACACCAGCCCGAGGCGCGCCGTGCGTTCTCCCAGGGAAGCCGCCCCTGGATCCCGGGACCCCGGCAGGGGCGGGATGCAGAGGCTCCCGGAAGGGCGGTGTGGGCAGTGACCTGCGCTCGCACACAGGCTTCTTGGTGGAGGCAGCAGCAGCCCCAGCGCCCCACGCCTGTCACTGGGCTCCGCGGTTTCAGTCGCGACTCGCGCCCATCCGTGGAGCCCCTTTAAGCAGCGCTCTTAATCCCCTCTCCTCGCGCACCAGGAAACCAAGAGGGAAGAAAAAGTCTCTTGCCTCTTCGGCAGCTCCAGAGTTTTCCCGGACTCCCTCCCGGCTAGCTGTGGCACATTAGCCCCCTTCAGGCTGAGTTCTCGCCACCAGCCCCAGTCCTCTCCCTGCGCTCTGACCGAAGCCCGAGCCTCAGCTTCCAGCGCTGCGTGCCCCGGCGGGCGAGCAGACAAGCCTCTCGGGCTGGAGAACCCCGTTTTCTACAAGTGTTGGTCCAATACTCCCTCAAGAGGCAGGGGACTCCGACAGGGCTGCTTGGCGGCCCCCGATCTGGGGCAGGGGCCGTGGGCGGCCTGTGGCCCAGGCAGAAGCCTCTCTGCATGTGTCCCAGGGACCCATCTGCCTGCGAACTTCGGTCACCTGGCAGGAAGCTATGATGCCCAGACCTATGGTTAGCTGTGCAGCGAGGTGGACTGCGCTGACAGGCTCCACACACACTTCAAGTAAGAGTTCGGCCTGAGTGGAAAGGTGAGAGTTTGGGCAGCTGTGCAGACAAAGAAGGCGCCCTTTGGCCTGGGCCTAAATGCTTGTGACACCCCACTGGACCTGCCGGGCTCTGAGGGCCCTGCCCTGGGCCCCCTGCTCCCCTGCCCTTTGTTCAGTCACAGCAGAGATGGCCACACCCACTCCCTCAGTGAGGGCAGTGTTCCAACCTCCCTCAGCCCCGCCCCCTCTCCGCAGGTTACCATGGACTACAGAGGCTGCATTCTGAGGCCAGGGCGTTCCGAGAATGCCAAGGGCAGACATGATGACCTTAAATGATTTCCTCTTGTGTCAGGTTTGGTAAACTTTAGGAGCTAGGAAATGGTCCACTTTACAGAAATGTTCAAATTTACTGGCATTTCATATATTCTCTGCTATAACATTGTCCTGATTCTTTCTGTATATTCTTTACTTATGTTTTTGTTTTCCTTAATCAAAGTGTGTCTTTTCAATCTTTTCAAAGAAGATTCTTTGGACTTACTAAATCACCTCAATTTTATACGTTTTCTGTTGTATTAAGTTCTGCTCAAATCTTTATTTATCTTTTTTCTATGTTCTCAGGGTTTATTGTTTTGATCTTCTGATGTCAATTAAAACACTTGGTTATTCATTTTAATAAATATTTTACTTATAAAGATTTGAACTTTTGAAGATTCCAGCTTACTTGTAAGTTTCTAAGGGTCAGGTCCTCTCCATAGTTGCTGGCCTAAGGTTTCGTTCACCATATAGCAATGTATATATTGAACTATTTTCCCCTCGACTTTCTGTGATTCCCTACATCTCACCTTTCTTTGCAGACAAGCCATTTGAAATACCCTTAACTTATTTCACAGCCAATAAGTCATTGAAATAATGTGTATTTTTTAGAGAAATCTTCTTCTATAATTAGGCAGAAAATCTCACCTGCCATAGTTTTCAAAACAGCATAATTTCACTCTTCTCAATGCTTAATCTGTTGTGTTACACAACCTTTGAGTATTTAGCTTTATCAATGACATGTACTTTAAAAATGTTTTAGAGATCCTACCAGTCTGTGAAAACATCCTTGTTCCTTGTTTCCGTTCCAGTTTTATGTATGTTTTCTGCCTTGCACCTGATTATTCCAACAATAGATGGATGGCCTTGGGAATCTAATTCTGGTATTGATAGTTTTTGCTGAGTGTCTCCCCTTGTAGCTGATTTCTTCATTATTGTGTAAATTTAGATCATGAGCTCATGTTTAGCTAAACAGCTGACCTTGTCACAGGCTTAGGGGTGAACGCTCGTAAGCTTCAGCAGAAAGTCGGCAAAGATTTATTTGTGTTCCTCCAATGAGTTGCCCGCGAGAACACCGTTTTTTACAAGGATTGGTCCAATACTCCCTCAAGAGGCAGGGGACTCCGACAGGGCTGCTTGGCGGCCCCCGATCTGGGGCAGGGAGAGTGGGCGGCCTGTGGCCCAGGCAGAAGCCTCTCTGCATGTGTCCCAGGGACCCATCTGCATGCTAATTTCGGTCACCTTGCAGGAAGCTACGATGTCCCGAGCTATGGTTAGCTGTGCAGCGAGGTGTACTGCACGGACAGGTTCCACACACACTTCAAGTAAGAGGTCGGCCTGAGTGGATAGGTGAGAGTTTGGGCAGCTGTGCAGACAAAGAAGGCGCCCTTTGGCCTGGGCCTAATTGCTTGTGACACCCCACTGGACCTGCCGGGCTCTGAGGGCCCTGCTCTGGGCCCCCTGCACCACTGACCTTTGTTCAGTCACAGCAGAGATGGCCACACACACTCCCTCAGTGAGGGCAGTGTTCCAACCTCCCTCAGCCCCGCCCCCTCTCCGCAGGTTACCATGGACTACAGATGCTGCATTCTGAGGCCAGGGCGTTCCGAGAATGCCAAGGGCAGACATGATGACCTTAAATGATTTCCTCTTGTGTCAGGTTTGGTAAACATTAGGAGCTAGGGAATGGTCCACTTTACAGAAATGTTCAAATTTACTGGCATTTCTTATATTCTCTGCTATAACATTGTCCTGATTCTTTCTGTATATTCTTTACTTATGTTTTTGTTTTCCTTAATCAAAGTGTGTCTTTTCAATCTTTTCAAAGAAGATTCTATGGACTTACTAAATCACCTCAATTTTATACGTTTTCTGTTGTATTAAGTTCTGCTCATATCTTTATTTATCTCTTCTCTATGTTCTCAGGGTTTATTGTTTTGATCTTCTGATGTCAATTAAAACACTTGGTTATTCATTTTAATAAATATTTTACTTATAAAGATTTGAACTTTTGAAGATTCCAGCTTACTTGTAAGTTTCTAAGGGTCAGGTCCTCTCCATTGTTGCTGGCCTAAGGTTTAATTCACCATATAGCAATGTATATATTGACCTATTTTCCCCTCGACTTTCTGTGATTCCCTACCTCTCACCTTTCTTTGCAGACAAGCCATTTGAAATACCCTTAACTTATTTCACAGCCAATAAGTCATTGAAATAATGTGTATTTTTTAGAGAAATCTTCTTATATAATTAGGCAGAAAATCTCACCTGCCATAGTTTTCAAAACAGCATAATTTCACTCTTCTCAATGCTTAATCTGTTGTATTACACAACCTTTGAGTATTTAGCTTTATCAATGACATGTACTTTAAAAATGTTTTAGAGATCCTACCAGTCTTTGAAAACATCCTTGTTCCTTGTTTCAGTTCCAGTTTTATGTATATTTTCTGCCTTGCACCTGATTATTCCAACAATTGATGGATGGCCTAGGGAATCTAATTCTGGTATTGATAGTTTTTGCTGATTGTCTCCCCTTGTAGCTGATTATTTCATTATTCTGTAAATTTAGATCATGAGCTCATGTTTAGCTAAACAGCTGACCTTGTAAGAGGCATAGGTGTGAACGCTAGTAAGCTTCAGCAGAAAGTCGGCAAAGATTTATTTGTGTCCCTCCAATTAGTTGCCCGCGAGAACCCCGTTTTCTACAAGTGTTGGTCCAATACACCCTCAAGAGGCAGGGGACTCCGACAGGGCTGCTTGGCGGCCCCCGATCTGGGGCAGGGGCTGTGGGTAGCCTGTGGCCCAGGCAGAAGTCTCTCTGCATGTGTCCCAGGGACACATAGGCCTGCGAACTTCGGTCACCTGGCAGGAAGCTACGATGCCCAGACCTATGGTTAGCTGTGCAGCGAGGTGTAGTGCGTGGACAGGTTCCACACACACTTCAAGTAAGAGGTCGGCCTGAGTGGAAAGGTGAGACTTTGGGCAGCTGTGCAGACAAAGAAGGCGCCCTTTGGCCTGGGCCTAAATGCTTGTGACACACCACTGGACCTGCTGGGCTCTGAGGGCCCTGCCCTGGGCCACCTGCTCCCCTGCCCTTTATTCAGTCACAGCAGAGATGGCCACACCCACTCCCTCAGTGAGGGCAGTGTTCCAACCTCCCTCAGCCCCGCCCCCTCTCCGCAGGTTACCAAGGACTACAGATGCTGCATTCTGAGGCCAGGGTGTTCCGAGAATGCCAAGGGCAGACATGATGACCTTAAATGATTTCCTCTTGTGTCAGGTTTGGTAAACTTTAGGAGCTAGGACATGGTCCACTTTACAGAAATGTTCAAATTTACTGGCATTTCTTATATTCTCTGCTATAACATTGTCCTGATTCTTTCTGTATATTCTTTACTTATGTTTTTGTTTTCCTTAATCAAAGTGTGTCTTTTCAATCTTTTCAAAGAAGATTCTTTGGACTTACTAAATCACCTCAATTTTATACGTTTTCTGTTGTATTAAGTTCTGCTCATATCTTTATTTATCTTTTTTCTATGTTCTCAGGTTTTATTTTTTGATCTTCTGATGTCAATTAAAACACTTGGTTATTCATTTTAATAAATATTTTACTTATAAAGATTTGAAGTTTTGAAGATTCCAGCTTACTTGTACGTTTCTAAGGGTCAGGTCCTCTCCATTGTTGCTGGCCTGAAGTTTAGTTCACCATATAGCAATGTATATATTGACCTATTTTCCCCTCGACTTTCTGTGATTCCCTACATCTCACCTTTCTTTGCAGACAAGCCATTTGAAATACCCTTAACTTATTTCACAGCCAATAAGTCATTGAAATAATGTGTATTTTTTAGAGAAATCTTCTTCTATAATTAGGCAGAAAATCTCACCTGCCATAGTTTTCAAAACAGCATAATTTCACTCTTCTCAATGCTTAATCTGTTGTATTACACAACCTTTGAGTATTTAGCTTTATCAATGACATGTACTTTAAAAATGTTTTAGAGATCCTACCAGTCTTTGAAAACATCCTTGTTCCTTGTTTCAGTTCCACTTTTATGTATATTTTCTGCCTTGCACTTGATTATTCCAACAATTGATGGATGGCCTTGGGAATCTAATTCTGGTATTGATAGTTTTTGCTGGTTGTCTCCCCTTGTAGCTGATTTCTTCATTATTGTGTAAATTTAGATCATGAGCTCATGTTTAGCTAAACAGCTGACCTTGTAAGACGCTTAGGTGTGAACGCTCGTAAGCTTCAGCAGAAAGTCGGCAAAGATTTATTTGTGTCCCTCCAATTAGTTGCCCGCGAGAACCCCGTTTTCTACAAGTGTTGGTCCAATACACCCTCAAGAGGCAGGGGATTCCGACAGGGCTGCTTGGCGGCCCCCGATCTGGGGCAGGGGCTGTGGGTAGCCTGTGGCCCAGGCAGAAGTCTCTCTGCATGTGTCCCAGGGACACATAGGCCTGCGAACTTCGGTCACCTGGCAGGAAGCTACGATGCCCAGACCTATGGTTAGCTGTGCAGCGAGGTGTAGTGCGTGGACAGGTTCCACACACACTTCAAGTAAGAGGTCGGCCTGAGTGGAAAGGTGAGACTTTGGGCAGCTGTGCAGACAAAGAAGGCGCCCTTTGGCCTGGGCCTAAATGCTTGTGACACACCACTGGACCTGCTGGGCTCTGAGGGCCCTGCCCTGGGCCCCCTGCTCCCCTGCCCTTTATTCAGTCACAGCAGAGATGGCCACACCCACTCCCTCAGTGAGGGCAGTGTTCCAACCTCCCTCAGCCCCGCCCCCTCTCCGCAGGTTACCATGGACTACAGATGCTGCATTCTGAGGCCAGGGTGTTCCGAGAATGCCAAGGGCAGACATGATGACCTTAAATGATTTCCTCTTGTGTCAGGTTTGGTAAACTTTAGGAGCTAGGACATGGTCCACTTTACAGAAATGTTCAAATTTACTGGCATTTCTTATATTCTCTGCTATAACATTGTCCTGATTCTTTCTGTATATTCTTTACTTATGTTTTTGTTTTCCTTAATCAAAGTGTGTCTTTTCAATCTTTTCAAAGAAGATTCTTTGGACTTACTAAATCACCTCAATTTTATACGTTTTCTGTTGTATTAAGTTCTGCTCATATCTTTATTTATCTTTTTTCTATGTTCTCAGGTTTTATTTTTTGATCTTCTGATGTCAATTAAAACACTTGGTTATTCATTTTAATAAATATTTTACTTATAAAGATTTGAAGTTTTGAAGATTCCAGCTTACTTGTACGTTTCTAAGGGTCAGGTCCTCTCCATTGTTGCTGGCCTGAAGTTTAGTTCACCATATAGCAATGTATATATTGACCTATTTTCCCCTCGACTTTCTGTGATTCCCTACATCTCACCTTTCTTTGCAGACAAGCCATTTGAAATACCCTTAACTTATTTCACAGCCAATAAGTCATTGAAATAATGTGTATTTTTTAGAGAAATCTTCTTCTATAATTAGGCAGAAAATCTCACCTGCCATAGTTTTCAAAACAGCATAATTTCACTCTTCTCAATGCTTAATCTGTTGTATTACACAACCTTTGAGTATTTAGCTTTATCAATGACATGTACTTTAAAAATGTTTTAGAGATCCTACCAGTCTTTGAAAACATCCTTGTTCCTTGTTTCAGTTCCACTTTTATGTATATTTTCTGCCTTGCACTTGATTATTCCAACAATTGATGGATGGCCTTGGGAATCTAATTCTGGTATTGATAGTTTTTGCTGGTTGTCTCCCCTTGTAGCTGATTTCTTCATTATTGTGTAAATTTAGATCATGAGCTCATGTTTAGCTAAACAGCTGACCTTGTAAGACGCTTAGGTGTGAACGCTCGTAAGCTTCAGCAGAAAGTCGGCAAAGATTTATTTGTGTCCCTCCAATTAGTTGCCCGCGAGAACCCCGTTTTCTACAAGTGTTGGTCCAATACACCCTCAAGAGGCAGGGGATTCCGACAGGGCTGCTTGGCGGCCCCCGATCTGGGGCAGGGGCTGTGGGTAGCCTGTGGCCCAGGCAGAAGTCTCTCTGCATGTGTCCCAGGGACACATAGGCCTGCGAACTTCGGTCACCTGGCAGGAAGCTACGATGCCCAGACCTATGGTTAGCTGTGC
Source organism: Mesoplodon mirus (assembly GCF_964341445.2). Taxonomy (NCBI): domain Eukaryota; kingdom Metazoa; phylum Chordata; class Mammalia; order Artiodactyla; family Ziphiidae; genus Mesoplodon; species Mesoplodon mirus. The sequence goes on along the minus strand of NC_138976.1, from coordinate 189,785,764 downwards.
AGCGAGGTGTAGTGCGTGGACAGGTTCCACACACACTTCAAGTAAGAGGTCGGCCTGAGTGGAAAGGTGAGACTTTGGGCAGCTGTGCAGACAAAGAAGGCGCCCTTTGGCCTGGGCCTAAATGCTTGTGACACACCACTGGACCTGCTGGGCTCTGAGGGCCCTGCCCTGGGCCCCCTGCTCCCCTGCCCTTTATTCAGTCACAGCAGAGATGGCCACACCCACTCCCTCAGTGAGGGCAGTGTTCCAACCTCCCTCAGCCCCGCCCCCTCTCCGCAGGTTACCATGGACTACAGATGCTGCATTCTGAGGCCAGGGTGTTCCGAGAATGCCAAGGGCAGACATGATGACCTTAAATGATTTCCTCTTGTGTCAGGTTTGGTAAACTTTAGGAGCTAGGACATGGTCCACTTTACAGAAATGTTCAAATTTACTGGCATTTCTTATATTCTCTGCTATAACATTGTCCTGATTCTTTCTGTATATTCTTTACTTATGTTTTTGTTTTCCTTAATCAAAGTGTGTCTTTTCAATCTTTTCAAAGAAGATTCTTTGGACTTACTAAATCACCTCAATTTTATACGTTTTCTGTTTTATTAAGTTCTGCTCATATCTTTATTTATCTTTTTTCTATGTTCTCAGGTTTTATTTTTTGATCTTCTGATGTCAATTAAAACACTTGGTTATTCATTTTAATAAATATTTTACTTATAAAGATTTGAACTTTTGAAGATTCCAGCTTACTTGTACGTTTCTAAGGGTCAGGTCCTCTCCATTGTTGCTGGCCTGAAGTTTAGTTCACCATATAGCAATGTATATATTGACCTATTTTACCCTCGACTTTCTGTGATTCCCTACATCTCACCTTTCTTTGCAGACAAGCCATTTGAAATACCCTTAACTTATTTCACAGCCAATAAGTCTTTGAAATAATGTGTAATTTTTAGAGAAATCTTCTTCTATAATTAGGCAGAAAATCTCACCTGCCATAGTTTTCCAAACAGCATAATGTCACTCTTCTCAATGCTTAATCTGTTGTATTACACAACCTTTGAGTATTTAGCTTTATCAATGACATGTACTTTAAAAATGTTTTAGAGATCCTACCAGTCTTTGAAAACATCCTTGTTCCTTGTTTCAGTTCCAGTTTTATGTATATGTTCTGCCTTGCACCTGATTATTCCAAAAATTGATGGATGGCCTTGGGAATCTAATTCTGGTATTGATAGTTTTTGCTGGTTGTCTCCCCTTGTAGCTGATTTTTTCATTATTGTGTAAATTTAGATCATGAGCTCATGTTTAGCTAAAGAGCTGACCTTGTAAGAGGCTTAGGTGTGAACGCTCGTAAGCTTCAGCAGAAAGTCGGCAAAGATTTATATGTGTCCCACCAATGAGTTGCCCGCGTGTACCCCGTTTTCTACAAGTGTTGGTCCAATACTCCCTCAAGAGGCAGGGGATTCTGACAGGGATGCTTGGCGGCCCCCGATCTGGTGCAGGGGCAGTGGGCGGCCTGTGGCCCAGGCAGAAGCCTCTCTGCATGTGTCCCAGGGACCCATCTTCCTGCGAACTTCGGTCACCTGGCAGGAAGCTACGATGCCCAGACCTATGGTTAGCTGTGCAGAGAGGTGTACTGCGCGGAGAGGTTCCACACACACTTCAAGTAAGAGGTCGGCCTGAGTGGAAAGGTGAGAGTTTGGGCAGCTGTGCAGTCAAAGAAGGCGCCCTTTGGCCAGGGCCTAAATGCTTGTGACACCCCACTGGACCTGCCGGGCTCTGAGGGCCCTGACCTCGCCCCCTGCTCCCCTGCCCTTTGTTCAGTCACAGCAGAGATCGCCACACACACTCCCTCATTTAGGGCAGTGTTCCAACCTCCCTCAGCCCCGCCCCCTCTCCGCAGGTTACCATGGACTACAGAGGCTGCATTCTGAGGCCAGGGCGTTCCGAGAGCGCCAAGGGCAGACATGATGACCTTAAATGACTTCCTCTTTTGTCAGGTTTGGTAAACTTTAGGAGCTAGGAAATGGTCCACTTTACAGAAATGTTCAAATTTACTGGCATTTCTTATATTCTCTGCTATAACATTGTCCTGATTCTTTCTGTATATTCTTTACTTATGTTTTTGTTTTCCTTAATCAAAGTGTGTCTTTTGAATCTTTTCAAAGAAGATTCTTTGGACTTACTAAATCACCTCAATTTTATACGTTTTCTGTTGTATTAAGTTCTGCTCATATCTTTATTTATCTTTTTTCTATGTTCTCAGGGTTCATTGTTTTGATCTTCTGATGTCAATTAAAACACTTGGTTATTCATTTTAATAAATACTTTACTTATAAAGATTTGAACTTTTGAAGATTCCAGCTTACTTGTAAGTTTCTAAGGGTCAGGTCCTCTCCATTGTTGCTGGCCTAAGGTTTAGTTCACCATATAGCAATGAATATATGGACCTATTTTCCCCTCGACTTTCTGTGATTCCCTACATCTCACCTTTCTTTGCAGACAAGCCATTTGAAATACCCTTAACTTATTTCACAGCCAATAAGTCATTGAAATAATGTGTATTTTTTAGAGAAATCTTCTTCTATAATTAGGCAGAAAATCTCACCTGCCATAGTTTTCAAAACAGCATAATTTCACTCTTCTCAATGCTTAATCTGTTGTATTACACAACCTTTGAGTATTTAGCTTTATCAATGACATGTACTTTAAAAATGTTTTAGAGATCCTACCAGTCTTTGAAAACATCCTTGTTCCTTGTTTCAGTTCCAGTTTTATGTATATGTTCTGCCTTGCACCTGATTATTCCAACAATTGAAGGATGGCCTTGGGAATCTAATTCTGGTATTGATAGTTTTTGCTGATTGTCTCCCCTTGTAGCTGATTTCTTCATTATTGTGTAAATTTAGATCATGAGCTCATGTTTAGCTAAACAGCTGACCTTGTAAGAGGCTTAGGTGTGAACGCTCGTAAGCTTCAGCAGAAAGTCGGCAAAGATTTATTATTGTCCCTCCAATGAGTTGCCCGGTAGTACCCCGTTTTCTACAAGTGTTGGTCCAATACTCCCTCAAGAGGCAGGGGACTCTGACAGTGCTGCTTGGCGGCCCCCGATCTGGGGCAGGGGCAGTGGGCGGCCTGTGGCCCAGGCAGAAGCCTCTCTGCATGTGTCCCAGGGACACATCTGCCTGCGAACTTCGGTCACCTGGCAGGAAGCTACGATGCCCAGACCTATGGTTAGCTGTGCAGAGAGGTGTACTGCGCGGAGAGGTTCCACACACACTTCAAGTAAGAGGTCGGCCTGAGTGGAAAGGTGAGAGTTTGGGCAGCTGTGCAGACAAAGAAGGTGCCCTTTTGCAAGGGCCTAAATGCTTGTGACACCCCACTGGACCTGCCGGGCTCTGAGGGCCCTGCCCTGGGCCCCCTGCTCCCCTGCCCTTTGTTCAGTCACAGCAGAGATCGCCACACACACTCCCTCAGTGAGGGCAGTGTTCCAACCTCCCTCAGCCCCGCCCCCTCTCCGCAGGTTACCATGGACTACAGAGGCTGCATCCTGAGGCCAGGGCGTTCCGAGAGCGCCAAGGGCAGACATGATGACCTTAAATGACTTCCTCTTTTGTCAGGTTTGGTAAACTTTAGGAACTAGGAAATGGTCCACTTTACAGAAATGTTCAAATTTACTGGCATTTCTTATATTCTCTGCTATAACATTGTCCTGATTCTTTCTGTATATTCTTTACTTATGTTTTTGTTTTCCTTAATCAAAGTGTGTCTTTTCAATCTTTTCAAAGAAGATTCTTTGGAATTACTAAATCACCTCAATTTTATACGTTTTCTGTTGTATTAAGTTCTGCTCATATCTTTATTTATCTCTTCTCTATGTTCTCAGGGTTTATTGTTTTGATCTTCTGATGTCAATTAAAACACTTGGTTATTCATTTTAATAAATATTTTACTTATAAATATTTGAACTTTTGAAGATTCCAGCTTACTTGTAAGTTTCTAAGGGTCAGGTCCTCTCCATTGTTGCTGGCCTAAGGTTTAGTTCACCATATAGCAATGTATATATTGACCTATTTTCCCCTCGACTTTCTGTGATTCCCTACATCTCACCTTTCTTTGCAGACAAGCCATTTGAAATACCCTTAACTTATTTCACAGCCAATAAGTCATTGAAATAATGTGTATTTTTTAGAGAAATATTCTTATATAATTAGGCAGAAAATCTCACCTGCCATAGTTTTCAAAACAGCATAATTTCACTCTTCTCAATGCTTAATCTGTTGTATTACACAACCTTTGAGTATTTAGCTTTATCAATGACATGTACTTTAAAAATGTTTTAGAGATCCTACCAGTCTTTGAAAACATCCTTGTTCCTTGTTTCAGTTCCAGTTTTATGTATATTTTCTGCCTTGCACCTGATTATTCCAACAATTGATGGATGGCCTTGGGAATCTAATTCTGGTATTGATAGTTTTTGCTGATTGTCTCCCCTCGTAGCTGATTTCTTCATTATTGTGTAAATTTAGATCATGAGCTCATGTTTAGCAAACAGCTGACCTTGTAAGAGGCTTAGGTGTGAACGCTCGTAAGCTTCAGCAGAAAGTCGGCAAAGATTTATTTTTGTCCCTCCAATGAGTTGACCACGAGAACCCCGTTTTCTACAAGTGTTGGTCCAATACTCCCTCAAGAGGCAGGGGATTCCGACAGGGCTGCTTGGCGGACCCCGATCTGGGGCAGGGGCAGTGGGCAGCCTGTGGCCCAGGCAGAAGCCTCTCTGCATGTGTCCCAGGGACCCATCTGCCTGCGAACTTCGGTCACCTGGCAGGAAGCTACGATGCCCAGACCTATGGTTAGCTGTGCAGCGAGGTGTACTGCGTGGACAGGTTCCACACACACTTCAAGTAAGAGGTCGGCCTGAGTGGAAAGGTGAGAGTTTGGGCAGCTGTGCAGACAAAGAAGGCGCCCTTTGGCTTGGGCCTAAATGCTTGTGACACCCCACAGGACCTGCCGGGCTCTGAGGGCCTTGCCCTGTGACCCCTGCTCCACTGCCCTTTGTTCAGTCACAGCACAGATGGCCACACCCACTCCCTCAATGAGGGCAGTGTTCAAACCTCACTCAGCCCCGCCCCCTCACCTCAGGTTACCATGGACTACAGATGCTGCTTTCTGAGGCCAGGGCGTTCCGAGAATGCCAAGGGCAGACATGATGACCTTAAATGATTTCCTCTTGTGTCAGGTTTGGTAAACTTTAGGAGCTAGGAAATGGTCCACTTTACAGAAATGTTCAAATTTACTGGCATTTCTTATATTCTCTGCTATAACATTGTCCTGATTCTTTCTGTATATTCTTTACTTATGTTTTTGTTTTCCTTAATCAAAGTGTGTCTTTTCAATCTTTTCAAAGAAGATTCTTTGGACTTACTAAATCACCTCAATTTTATACGTTTTCTGTTGTATTAAGTTCTGCTCATATCTTTATTTATCTTTTTTCTATGTTCTCAGGGTTCATTGTTTTGATCTTCTGATGTCAATTAAAACACTTGGTTATTCATTTTAATAAATACTTTACTTATAAAGATTTGAACTTTTGAAGATTCCAGCTTACTTGTAAGTTTCTAAGGGTCAGGTCCTCTCCATTGTTGCTGGCCTAAGGTTTAGTTCACCATATAGCAATGTATATATTGACCTATTTTCCCCTCGACTTTCTGTGATTCCCTACATCTCACCTTTCTTTGCAGACAAGCCATTTGAAATACCCTTAACTTATTTCACAGCCAATAAGTCATTGAAATAATGTGTATTTTTTAGAGAAATCTTCTTATATAATTAGGCAGAAAATCTCACCTGCCATAGTTTTCAAAACAGCATAATTTCACTCTTCTCAATGCTTAATCTGTTGTATTACACAACCTTTGAGTATTTAGCTTTATCAATGACATGTACTTTAAAAATGTTTTAGAGATCCTACCAGTCTTTGAAAACATCCTTGTTCCTTGTTTCAGTTCCAGTTTTATGTATATTTTCTGCCTTGCACCTGATTATTCCAAAAATTGATGGATGGCCTTGGGAATCTAATTCTGGTATTGATAGTTTTTGCTGGTTGTCTCCCCTTGTAGCTGATTTTTTCATTATTGTGTAAATTTAGATCATGAGCTCATGTTTAGCTAAACAGCTGACCTTTTAAGAGGCTTAGGTGTGAACGCTCGTAAGCTTCAGCAGAAAGTCGGCAAAGATTTATTTGTGTCCCTCCAATGAGTTGCCCGCGAGTACCCCGTTTTCTAAAAGTGTTGGTCCACTACTCCCTCAAGAGGCAGGGGACTCGACAGGGCTGCTTGTCGGCCCCCGAACAGGGGCAGGGGCAGTGGGCGGCCTGTGGCCCAGGCAGAAGCCTCTCTGCATGTGTCCCAGGGACCCACCTGCCTGCGAACTTTGGTCACCTGGCAGGAAGCTACGATGCCCAGACCTATGGTTAGCTGTGCAGAGAGGTGTACTGCGCGGAGAGGTTCCACACACACTTCAAGTAAGAGGTCGGCCTGAGTGGAAAGGTGAGAGTTTGGGCAGCTGTGCAGACAAAGAAGGCGCCCTTTTGCCAGGGCCTAAATGCTTGTGACACCCCACTGGACCTGCCGGGCTCTGAGGGCCCTGCCCTGGGCCCACTGCTCCCCTGCCCTTTGTTCAGTCACAGCAGAGATCGCCACACACACTCCCTCAGTTAGGGCAGTGTTCCAACATCCCTCAGCCCCGCCCCCTCTCCGCAGTTTACCATGGACTACAGAGGCTGCATTCTGAGGCCAGGGCGTTCCGTGAGCGCCAAGGGAAGACATGATGACCTTAAATGACTTCCTCTTTTGTCAGGTTTGGTAAACTTTAGGAACTAGGAAATGGTCCACTTTACAGAAATGTTCAAATTTACTGGCATTTCTTATATTCTCTGCTATAACATTGTCCTGATTCTTTCTGTATATTCTTTACTTATGTTTTTGTTTTCCTTAATCAAAGTGTGTCTTTTCAATCTTTTCAAAGAAGATTCTTTGGACTTACTAAATCACCTCAATTTTATACGTTTTCTGTTGTATTAAGTTCTGCTCATATCTTTATTTATCTCTTCTCTATGTTCTCAGGGTTTATTGTTTTGGTCTTCTGATGTCAATTAAAACACTTGGTTATTCATTTTAATAAATATTTTACTTATAAAGATTTGAACTTTTGAAGATTCCAGCTTACTTGTAAGTTTCTAAGGGTCAGGTCCTCTCCATTGTTGCTGGCCTAAGGTTTAGTTCACCATATAGCAATGTATATATTGACCTATTTTCCCCTCGACTTTCTGTGATTCCCTATATGTCACCTTTCTTTGCAGACAAGCCATTTGAAATACCCTTAACTTATTTCACAGCCAATAAGTCATTGAAATAATGTGTATTTTTTAGAGAAATCTTCTTCTATAATTAGGCAGAAACTCTCACCTGCCATAGTTTTCAAAACAGCATAATTTCACTCTTCTCAATGCTTAATCTGTTGTATTACACAACCTTTGAGTATTTAGCTTTATCAATGACATGTACTTTAAAAATGTTTTAGAGATCCTACCAGTCTTTGAAAACATCCTTGTTCCTTGTTTCAGTTCCAGTTTTATGTATATTTTCTGCCTTGCACCTGATTATTCCAACAATTGATGGATGGCCTTGGGAATCTAATTCTGGTATTGATAGTTTTTGCTGATTGTCTCCCCTCGTAGCTGATTTCTTCATTATTGTGTAAATTTAGATCATGAGCTCATGTTTAGCAAACAGCTGACCTTGTAAGAGGCTTAGGTGTGAACGCTTGTAAGCTTCAGCAGAAAGTCGGCAAAGATTTATTTTTGTCCCTCCAATGAGTTGACCACGAGAACCCCGTTTTCTACAAGTGTTGGTCCAATACTCCCTCAAGAGGCAGGGGACTCCGACAGGGCTGCTTGGCGGACCCCGATCTGGGGCAGGGGCAGTGGGCAGCCTGTGGCCCAGGCAGAAGCCTCTCTGCATGTGTCCCAGGGACCCATCTGCCTGCGAACTTCGGTCACCTGGCAGGAAGCTACGATGCCCAGACCTATGGTTAGCTGTGCAGCGAGGTGTACTGCGTGGACAGGTTCCACACACACTTCAAGTAAGAGGTCGGCCTGAGTGGAAAGGTGAGAGTTTGGGCAGCTGTGCAGACAAAGAAGGCGCCCTTTGGCTTGGGCCTAAATGCTTGTGACACCCCACTGGACCTGCCGGGCTCTGAGGGCCTTGCCCTGGGACCCCTGCTCCACTGCCCTTTGTTCAGTCACAGCACAGATGGCCACACCCACTCCCTCAATGAGGGCAGTGTTCAAACCTCACTCAGCCCCGCCCCCTCGCCTCAGGTTACCATGGACTACAGATGCTGCTTTCTGAGGCCAGGGCGTTCCGAGAATGCCAAGGGCAGACATGATGACCTTAAATGATTTCCTCTTGTGTCAGGTTTGGTAAACTTTAGGAGCTAGGAAATGGTCCACTTTACAGAAATGTTCAAATTTACTGGCATTTCTTATATTCTCTGCTATAACAGTGTCCTGATTCTTTCTGTATATTCTTTACTTATGTTTTTGTTTTCCTTAATCAAAGTGTGTCTTTTCAATCTTTTCAAAGAAGATTCTTTGGACTTACTAAATCACCTCAATTTTATACGTTTTCTGTTGTATTAAGTTCTGCTCATATCTTTATTTATCTTTTTTCTATGTTCTCAGGGTTTATTGTTTTCATCTTCTGATGTCAATTAAAACACTTGGTTATTCATTTTAATAAATATTTTACTTATAAAGATTTGACCTTTTGAAGATTCCAGCTTACTTGTAAGTTTCTAAGGGTCAGGTCCTCTCCATTGTTGCTGGCCTAAGGTTTAGTTCACCATATAGCAATGTATATATTGACCTATTTTCCCCTTGACTTTCTGTGATTCCCTACATCTCACCTTTCTTTGCAGACAAGCCATTTGAAATACCCTTAACTTATTTCACAGCCAATAAGTCATTGAAATAATGTGTATTTTTTAGAGAAATCTTCTTATATAATTAGGCAGAAAATCTCACCTGCCATAGTTTTCAAAACAGCATAATTTCACTCTTCTCAATGCTTAATCTGTTGTATTACTCAACCTTTGAGTATTTAGCTTTATCAATGACATGTACTTTAAAAATGTTTTAGAGATTCTACCAGTCTTTGAAAACATCCTTGTTCCTTGTTTCAGTTCCAGTTTTATGTATATTTACTGCCTTGCACCTGATTATTCCAACAATTGATGGATGGCCTTGGGAATCTAATTCTGGTATTGATAGTTTTTGCTGGTTGTCTCCCCTTGTAGCTGATTCCTTCATTATTGTGTAAATTTAGATCATGAGCTCATGTTTAGCTAAACAGCTGACCTTGTCAGACGCTTAGGTGTGAACGCTCGTAAGCTTCAGCAGAAAGTCGGCAAAGATTTATATGTGTCCCTCCAATGAGTTGCCCACGAGAACGCCGTTTTGTACAAGTGTTGGTCCAATACTCCCTCAAGAGGCAGGGGAATCCGACAGGGCTGCTTGTCGGCCCCCGAACTGGGGCAGGGGCAGTGGGCGGCCTTTGGCCCAGGCAGAAGCCTCTCTGCATGTGTCCCAGGGACCCAACTGCCTGCGAACTTTGGTCACCTGGCAGGAAGCTACGATGCCCAGACCTATGGTTAGCTGTGCAGCGAGGTGTACTGCGCGGACAGGTTCCACACACACTTCAAGTAAGAGGTCGGCCTGAGTGGAAAGGTGAGAGTTTGGGCAGCTGTGCAGACAAAGAAGGCGCCCTTTGGCCTGGGCCTAAATGCTTGTGACACCCCACTGGACCTGCCGGGCTCTGAGGGCCCTGCCCTTGGCGCCCTGCTCCCCTGCCGTTTGCTCAGTCACAGCAGAGATGGCCACACTCACTCCCTCAGTGAGGGCAGTGTTCCAACCTCCCTCAGCCCCGCCCCCTCTCCGCAGGCTACCATGGACTACAGATGCTGCATACTGAGGCCAGGGTGTTCCGAGAATGCCAAGGGCAGACATGATGACCTTCAATGATTTCCTCTTGTGTCAGGTTTGGTAAACTTTAGGAGCTAGGAAATGGTCCACTTTAGAGAAATGTTCAAATTTACTGGCATTTCTTATATTCTCTGCTATAACATTGTCCTGATTCTTTCTGTATATTCTTTACTTATGTTTTTGTTTTCCTTAATCAAAGTGTGTCTTTTCAATCTTTTCAAAGAAGATTCTTTGGACTTACTAAATCACCTCAATTTTATACGTTTTCTGTTGTATTAAGTTCTGCTCATATCTTTATTTATCTTTTTCCTATGTTCTCAGGGTTTATTGTTTTGATCTTCTGATGTCAATTAAAACACTTGGTTATTCATTTTAATAAATATTTTACTTATAAAGATTTGAACTTTTGAAGATTCCAGCTTACTTGTAAGTTTCTAAGGGTCAGGTCCTCTCCATTGTTGCTGGCCTAAGGTTTAGTTCACCATATAGCAATGTATATATTGACCTATTTTCCCCTCGACTTTCTGTGATTCCCTACATCTCACCTTTCTTTGCAGACAAGCCATTTGAAATACCCTTCACTTGTTTCACAGCCGATAAGTCATTGAAATAATGTGTAGTTTTTAGAGAAATCTTCTTCTATAATTAGGCAGAAAATCTCACCTGCCATAGTTTTCAAAACAGCATAATTTCACTCTTCTCAATGCTTAATCTGTTGTATTACACAACCTTTGAGTATTTAGCTTTATCAATGACATGTACTTTAAAAATGTTTTAGAGATCCTACCAGTCTTTGAAAACATCCTTGTTCCTTGTTTCAGTTCCAGTTTTATGTATATTTTCTGCCTTGCACCTGATTATTCCAACAATTGATGGATGGCCTTGGGAATCTAATTCTGGTATTGATAGTTTTTGCTGATTGTCTCCCCTTGTAGCTGATTTCTTCATTATTGTGTAAATTTAGATCATGAGCTCATGTTTAGCTAAAGAGCTGACCTTGTCAGACGCTTAGGGGTGAATGCTCATAAGCTTCAGCAGAAAGTCGGCAAAGATTTATTTGTGTCCCTCCAATGAGTTGCCCGCGAGAACCCCGTTTTCTTTTTTTTTTTTATTTTATTTTATTTTATTTTTTTCTTTATAACAAATATAATCAGTTATACATATACATATGTTTCCATATCCCCTCCCTTTTGCGTCTCCCTCCCACCCTCCCTATCCCACCCCTCCAGGCGGTCACAAAGTACCGAGCTGATCTCCCTGTGCTATGCGGCTGCTTCCCACTAGCTATCTACCTCACGTTTGGTAGTGTATATATGTCCATGCCGCTCTTTCACTTTGTCACAGCTTACCCTTCCCCCTCCCCATATCCTCAAGTCCATTCTCTAGTACGTCTGTGTCTTTATTCCTGTCTTACCCCTATGTTCTTCATGACATTATTTTTCTTAAATTCCATATATATGTGTTAGCATACAGTATTTGTCTTTCTGTTTCTGACTTACTTCACTCTGTATGACAGACTCTAGATCTATCCACCTCATTACAAATAGCTCAATTTCATTTCTTTTTATGGCTGAGTAATATTCCATTGTATATATGTGCCACATCTTCTTTATCCATTCATCCGATGATGGACACTTAGGTTGTTTCCATCTCCGGGCTATTGTAAATAGGGCTGCTATGAACATTTTGGTACATGTCTCTTTTTGAATTATGGTTTTCTCAGGGTATATGCACAGTAGTGGGATTGCTGGGTCATATGGTGGGTCTATTTGTAGTTTTTTAAGGAACCTCCATACCGTTCTCCATAGCGGCTGTACCAATTCACATTCCCACCAGCAGTGCAAGAGTGATCCCTTTTTTCCACACCCTCTCCAGCATTTATTGTTTCTAGATTTTTTGATGATGGCCATTCTGACTGGTGTGAGATGATATCTCATTGTAGTTTTGATTTGCATTTCTCTAATGAGTAAAGTTGTTGAGCATCCTTTCATGTGTTTGTTGGCAGTCTGTATATCTTCTGTGGAGAAATGTCTATTTAGGTCTTCTGCCCATTTTTGTATTGGGTTGTTTGTTTTTTTGTTATTGAGCTGCATGAGCTGCTTATAAATTTTGGAGATTAATCCTTTGTCAGTTGCTTCATTTGCAAATATTTTCTCCCATTCTGAGGGTTGTCTTTTGGTCTTGTTTATGGTTTCCTTTGCTGTGCAAAAGCTTTGAAGTTTCATTAGGTCCCATGTGTTTATTTTTGTCTTTATTTCCATTTCTCTAGGAGGTGGGTCAAAAAGGATCTTGCTGTGATTTATGTCATAGAGTGTTCTGCCTATGTTTTCCTCTAAGAGTTTGATAGTGTCTGGCCTTACATTTAGGTCTTTAATCCATTTTGAGCTTATTTTTGTGTATGGTGTTAGGGAATGATCTAATCTCATACTTTTACATGTCCCTATCCAGTTTTCCCAGCACCACTTATTGAAGAGACTGTCCTTTCTCCACTGTACATTCCTGCCTCCTTTATCAAAGATAAGGTGACCATATGTCCGTGGGTTTAACTCTGGGCTTTCTATCCTGTTCCATTGATCTATCTTTCTGTTTTTGTGCCAGTACCATACTGTCTTGATTACTGTAGCTTTGTAGTATAGTCTGAAGTCAGGGAGCCTGATTCCTCCAGCTCCATTTTTCGTTCTCAAGATTGCTTTGGCTATTCGGGGTCTTTTGTGTTTCCATACAAATTGTGAAATTTTTTGTTCTAGTTCTGTGAAAAATGCCAGTGGTAGTTTGATAGGGATTGCATTGAACCTGTAGATTGCTTTGGGTAGTAGAGTCATTTTCACAATGTTGATTCTTCCAATCCAAGAACATGGTATATCTCTCCATCTATTTGTATCATCTTTAATTTCTTTCATCAGTGTCTTATAATTTTCTGCATACAGGTCTTTTGTCTCCTTAGGTAGGTTTATTCCTAGATATTTTATTCTTTTTGTTGCAATGGTAAATGGGAGTGTTTCCTTGATTTCACTTTCAGATTTTTCATCATCAGTATATAGGAATGCCAGAGATTTCTGTGCATTAATTTTGTATCCTGCAACTTTACCAAATTCATTGATTAACTCTAGTAGTTTTCTGGTAGCATCTTTAGGATTCTCTATGTATAGTATCATGTCATCTGCAAACAGTGACAGCTTTACTTCTTCTTTTCCAATTTGGATTCCTTTTATTTCCTTTTCTTCTCTGATTGCTGTGGCTAAAACTTCCAAAGCTAGGTTGAATAAGAGTGGTGAAAGTGGGCAACCTTGTCTAGTTCCTGATCTTAGTGGAAATGGTTTCAGTTTTTCACCATTGAGGACGATGCTGGCTGTGGGTTTGTCATATATGGCCTTTATTATGTTGAGGAAAGTTCCCTCTATGCCTACTTTCTGCAGGGTTTTTATCATAAATGGGTGTTGAATTTTGTCGAAAGCTTTCTCTGCATCTATTGAGATGATCATATGGTTTTTCTCCTTCAGTTTGTTAATATGGTGTATTACGTTGATTGATTTGCGTATATTGAAGAATCCTTGCATTCCTGGAATAAACCCCACTTGATCATGGTGTATGATCCTTTTAATGTGCTGTTGGATTCTGTTTGCTAGTATTTTGTTGAGGATTTTTGCATCTATGTTCATCAGTGATATTGGCCTGTAGTTTTCTTTCTTTGTGACATCCTTGCCTGGTTTTGGTATCAAGGTGATGGTGGCCTCGTAGAATGAGTTTGGGAGTGTTCCTCCCTCTGCTATATTTTGGAAGAGTTTCAGAAGGATAGGTGTTAGCTCTTCTCTAAATGCTTGATAGAATTCGCCTGTGAAGCCATCTGGTCCTGGGCTTTTGTTTGTTGGAAGATTTTTTATCACAGTTTCAATTTCAGTGCTTGTGATTGGTCTGTTCATATTTTCTATTTCTTCCTGATTCAGTCTTGGCAGGTTGTGCATTTCTAAGAATTTGTCCATTTCTTCCAGGTTGTCCATTTTATTGGCATAGAGTTGCTTATAGTAATCTCTCATGATCTTTTGTATTTCTGTAGTGTCAGTTGTTACTTCTCCTTTTTCATTTCTAATTCTATTGATTTGAGTCTTCTCCCTTTTTTTCTTGATGAGTCTGGCTAATGGTTTATCAATTTTGTTTATCTTCTCAAAGAACCAGCTTTTAGTTTTATTGATCTTTGCTATCGTTTCCTTCATTTCTTTTTCATTTATTTCTGATCTGATTTTTATGATTTCTTTCCTTCTGCTAACTTTGGGATGTTTTTGTTCTTCTTTCTCTAATTGCTTTAGGTGCAAGGTTAGGTTGTTTATTCGAGATGTTTCCTGTTTCTTAAGGTGGGATTGTATTGCTATAAACTTCCCTCTTAGAACTGCTTTTGCTGCATCCCATAGGTTTTGGGTCGTCGTGTCTCCATTGTCATTTGTTTCTAGGTATTTTTTAATTTCCTCTTTGATTTCTTCAGTGATCACTTCGTTATTAAGTAGTGTATTGTTTAGCCTCCATGTGTTTGTATTTTTTACAGCTCTTTTCCTGTAATTGATATCTAGTCTCATAGCATTGTGGTCGGAAAAGATACTTGATACAATTTCAATTTTCTTAAATTTACCAAGGCTTGATTTGTGACCCAAGATATGATCTATCCTGGAGAATGTTCCATGAGCACTTGAGAAAAATGTGTATTCTGTTGTTTTTGGATGGAATGTCCTATAAATATCAATTAAGTCCATCTTGTTTAATGTATCATTTAAAGCTTGTGTTTCCTTATTTATTTTCATTTTGGATGATCTGTCCATTGGTGAAAGTGGGGTGTTAAAGTCCCCTACTATGAGTGTGTTACTGTCGATTTCTCCTTTTATGGCTGTTAGTATTTGCCTTATGTATTGAGGTGCTCCTATGTTTGGTGCATAAATATTTACAATTGTTATATCTTCTTCTTGGATCGATCCCTTGATCATTATGTAGTGTCCTTCTTTGTCTCTTCTAGTAGTCCTTATTTTAAAGTCTATTTTGTCTGATATGAGAATTGCTACTCCAGCTTTCTTTTGGTTTCCATTTGCATGGAATATCTTTTTCCATCCCCTTACTTTCAGTCTGTATGTGTCTCTAGGTCTGAAGTGGGTCTCTTGTAGACAGCATATAGATGGGTCTTGTTTTTGTATCCATTCAGCCAGTCTGTGTCTTTTGGTGGGAGCATTTAATCCGTTTACATTTAAGGTAATTATCGATATGTATGTTCCTATTCCCATTTTCTTAATTGTTTTGGGTTCATTATTGTAGGTCTTTTACTTCTGTTGTGTTTCTTGCCTAGATAAGTTCCTTTAGCATTTGTTGTAAAGCTGGTTTGGTGGTGCTGAACTCTCTCAGCTTTTGCTTGTCTGTAAACGTTTTAATTTCTCCATCAAATCTGAATGAGATCCTTGCTGGGTAGAGTAATCTTGGTTGCAGGTTTTTCTCCTTCATCACTTTAAGTATGTCCTGCCACTCCCTTCTGGCTTGTAGAGTTTCTGCTGAGAGATCAGCTGTTATTCTGATGGGGATTCCCTTGTGTGTTATTTGTTGTTTTTGCCTTGCTGCTTTTAATATGATTTTTTTGTGTTTAATTTTTGACAGTTTGATTAATATGTGTCTTGGCGTATTTCTCCTTGGATTTATTCTGTATGGGACTCTCTGTGCCTCCTGGACTTGATTAACTATTTCCTTTCCCATATTAGGGAAGTTTTCAACTATAATCTCTTCAAATATTTTCTCAGTCCCTTTCTTTTTCTCTTCTTCTTCTGGAACCCCTATAATTCGAATGTTGGTGCGTTTAATGTTGTCCCAGAGGTCTCTGAGACTGTCCTCTGTTCTTTTCATTCTTTTTTCTTTATTTTGCTCTGCAGCAGTTATTTCCACTATTTTATCTTCCACCTCACTTATCCGTTCTTCTGCCTCAGTTATTCTGCTATTGATCCCATCTAGAGTATTTTTTATTTCATGTATTGTGTTTTTAATCGATGCTTGATTCATCTTTAGTTCTTCTAGGTCCTTGTTAACTGTTTCTTGCATTTTGTCTATTCTATTTCCAAGATTTTGTATCTGGGAAATAGAATCTTGGATCATCTTTACCATCATTATTCTGAATTCTTTTTCAGGTAGAGTGCCTATTACCTCTTCATTTGTTAGGTCTGGTGGGTTTTTATCTTGCTCCTTCTCCTGCTGTGTGTTTTTCTGTCTTCTCATTTTGCTTATGTTACTGTGTTTGGGGTCTCCTTTTTGCAGGCTGCAGGTTCGTAGTTCCTGTTGTTTTTGGTGTCTGTCCCCAGTGGCTAAGGTTGGTTTAGTGGGTTGTGTAGGCTTCCTGGTGGAGGGGACTAGTGCCTGTGTTCTGGTGGATGAGGCTGGATCTTGTCTTTCTGGTGGGCAGGTCCACGTCTGGTGGTGTGTTTTGGGGTGTCTGTGGACTTTTTATGATTTTAGGCCACCTCTCTGCTAATGGGTGGCGTTGTGTTCCTGTCTTGCTAGTTGTTTGGCTTAGGGTGTCCAGCACTGTAGCCTGCTGGTCGTTGAGTGAAGCTGGGTGCTGGTGTTGAGATGGAGATCTCTGGAAGATTTTCGCCGTTTGATATTATGTGGAGCTGGGAGGTCTCTTGAGGACCAGTGTCCTGAAGTTGGCTCTCCCACCTCAGAGGCACAGCACTGACTCCGGGCTCCTCAATTTGGGATGATGTGTTGTCTATTCATGTATTCCACAGATGCAGGGTACATCAAGTTGATTGTGGAGCTTTAATCCGCTGCTTCTGAGGCTGCTGGGAGAGGTTTCCCTTTCTCTTCTTTGTTCTCACAGCTCCTAGGTCTCAGCTTTGGATTTGGCCCCGCCTCTGCATGTAGGTCGCCGGAGGGCGTCTGTTCTTCGCTCAGATAGGACAGGGTTAAAGGAGCAGCCACTTCGGGGACTCTGGCTCACTCAGGCCGGGAGGGAGGGAGGGGCAGGGAGTGCGGGGCGAGCCTGCAGCGGCAGAGGTCGGCGTGACGTTACACCAGCCCGAGGCGCGCCGTGCGTTCTCCCAGGGAAGCCGCCCCTGGATCCCGGGACCCCGGCAGGGGCGGGATGCAGAGGCTCCCGGAAGGGCGGTGTGGGCAGTGACCTGCGCTCGCACACAGGCTTCTTGGTGGAGGCAGCAGCAGCCCCAGCGCCCCACGCCTGTCACTGGGCTCCGCGGTTTCAGTCGCGACTCGCGCCCATCCGTGGAGCCCCTTTAAGCAGCGCTCTTAATCCCCTCTCCTCGCGCACCAGGAAACCAAGAGGGAAGAAAAAGTCTCTTGCCTCTTCGGCAGCTCCAGAGTTTTCCCGGACTCCCTCCCGGCTAGCTGTGGCACATTAGCCCCCTTCAGGCTGAGTTCTCGCCACCAGCCCCAGTCCTCTCCCTGCGCTCTGACCGAAGCCCGAGCCTCAGCTTCCAGCGCTGCGTGCCCCGGCGGGCGAGCAGACAAGCCTCTCGGGCTGGAGAACCCCGTTTTCTACAAGTGTTGGTCCAATACTCCCTCAAGAGGCAGGGGACTCCGACAGGGCTGCTTGGCGGCCCCCGATCTGGGGCAGGGGCCGTGGGCGGCCTGTGGCCCAGGCAGAAGCCTCTCTGCATGTGTCCCAGGGACCCATCTGCCTGCGAACTTCGGTCACCTGGCAGGAAGCTATGATGCCCAGACCTATGGTTAGCTGTGCAGCGAGGTGGACTGCGCTGACAGGCTCCACACACACTTCAAGTAAGAGTTCGGCCTGAGTGGAAAGGTGAGAGTTTGGGCAGCTGTGCAGACAAAGAAGGCGCCCTTTGGCCTGGGCCTAAATGCTTGTGACACCCCACTGGACCTGCCGGGCTCTGAGGGCCCTGCCCTGGGCCCCCTGCTCCCCTGCCCTTTGTTCAGTCACAGCAGAGATGGCCACACCCACTCCCTCAGTGAGGGCAGTGTTCCAACCTCCCTCAGCCCCGCCCCCTCTCCGCAGGTTACCATGGACTACAGAGGCTGCATTCTGAGGCCAGGGCGTTCCGAGAATGCCAAGGGCAGACATGATGACCTTAAATGATTTCCTCTTGTGTCAGGTTTGGTAAACTTTAGGAGCTAGGAAATGGTCCACTTTACAGAAATGTTCAAATTTACTGGCATTTCATATATTCTCTGCTATAACATTGTCCTGATTCTTTCTGTATATTCTTTACTTATGTTTTTGTTTTCCTTAATCAAAGTGTGTCTTTTCAATCTTTTCAAAGAAGATTCTTTGGACTTACTAAATCACCTCAATTTTATACGTTTTCTGTTGTATTAAGTTCTGCTCAAATCTTTATTTATCTTTTTTCTATGTTCTCAGGGTTTATTGTTTTGATCTTCTGATGTCAATTAAAACACTTGGTTATTCATTTTAATAAATATTTTACTTATAAAGATTTGAACTTTTGAAGATTCCAGCTTACTTGTAAGTTTCTAAGGGTCAGGTCCTCTCCATTGTTGCTGGCCTAAGGTTTCGTTCACCATATAGCAATGTATATATTGAACTATTTTCCCCTCGACTTTCTGTGATTCCCTACATCTCACCTTTCTTTGCAGACAAGCCATTTGAAATACCCTTAACTTATTTCACAGCCAATAAGTCATTGAAATAATGTGTATTTTTTAGAGAAATCTTCTTCTATAATTAGGCAGAAAATCTCACCTGCCATAGTTTTCAAAACAGCATAATTTCACTCTTCTCAATGCTTAATCTGTTGTGTTACACAACCTTTGAGTATTTAGCTTTATCAATGACATGTACTTTAAAAATGTTTTAGAGATCCTACCAGTCTGTGAAAACATCCTTGTTCCTTGTTTCCGTTCCAGTTTTATGTATGTTTTCTGCCTTGCACCTGATTATTCCAACAATAGATGGATGGCCTTGGGAATCTAATTCTGGTATTGATAGTTTTTGCTGAGTGTCTCCCCTTGTAGCTGATTTCTTCATTATTGTGTAAATTTAGATCATGAGCTCATGTTTAGCTAAACAGCTGACCTTGTCACAGGCTTAGGGGTGAACGCTCGTAAGCTTCAGCAGAAAGTCGGCAAAGATTTATTTGTGTTCCTCCAATGAGTTGCCCGCGAGAACACCGTTTTCTACAAGGATTGGTCCAATACTCCCTCAAGAGGCAGGGGACTCCGACAGGGCTGCTTGGCGGCCCCCGATCTGGGGCAGGGAGAGTGGGCGGCCTGTGGCCCAGGCAGAAGCCTCTCTGCATGTGTCCCAGGGACCCATCTGCATGCTAATTTCGGTCACCTTGCAGGAAGCTACGATGTCCCGAGCTATGGTTAGCTGTGCAGCGAGGTGTACTGCACGGACAGGTTCCACACACACTTCAAGTAAGAGGTCGGCCTGAGTGGATAGGTGAGAGTTTGGGCAGCTGTGCAGACAAAGAAGGCGCCCTTTGGCCTGGGCCTAATTGCTTGTGACACCCCACTGGACCTGCCGGGCTCTGAGGGCCCTGCTCTGGGCCCCCTGCACCACTGACCTTTGTTCAGTCACAGCAGAGATGGCCACACACACTCCCTCAGTGAGGGCAGTGTTCCAACCTCCCTCAGCCCCGCCCCCTCTCCGCAGGTTACCATGGACTACAGATGCTGCATTCTGAGGCCAGGGCGTTCCGAGAATGCCAAGGGCAGACATGATGACCTTAAATGATTTCCTCTTGTGTCAGGTTTGGTAAACATTAGGAGCTAGGGAATGGTCCACTTTACAGAAATGTTCAAATTTACTGGCATTTCTTATATTCTCTGCTATAACATTGTCCTGATTCTTTCTGTATATTCTTTACTTATGTTTTTGTTTTCCTTAATCAAAGTGTGTCTTTTCAATCTTTTCAAAGAAGATTCTATGGACTTACTAAATCACCTCAATTTTATACGTTTTCTGTTGTATTAAGTTCTGCTCATATCTTTATTTATCTCTTCTCTATGTTCTCAGGGTTTATTGTTTTGATCTTCTGATGTCAATTAAAACACTTGGTTATTCATTTTAATAAATATTTTACTTATAAAGATTTGAACTTTTGAAGATTCCAGCTTACTTGTAAGTTTCTAAGGGTCAGGTCCTCTCCATTGTTGCTGGCCTAAGGTTTAATTCACCATATAGCAATGTATATATTCACCTATTTTCCCCTCGACTTTCTGTGATTCCCTACCTCTCACCTTTCTTTGCAGACAAGCCATTTGAAATACCCTTAACTTATTTCACAGCCAATAAGTCATTGAAATAATGTGTATTTTTTAGAGAAATCTTCTTATATAATTAGGCAGAAAATCTCACCTGCCATAGTTTTCAAAACAGCATAATTTCACTCTTCTCAATGCTTAATCTGTTGTATTACACAACCTTTGAGTATTTAGCTTTATCAATGACATGTACTTTAAAAATGTTTTAGAGATCCTACCAGTCTTTGAAAACATCCTTGTTCCTTGTTTCAGTTCCAGTTTTATGTATATTTTCTGCCTTGCACCTGATTATTTCAACAATTGATGGATGGCCTAGGGAATCTAATTCTGGTATTGATAGTTTTTGCTGATTGTCTCCCCTTGTAGCTGATTATTTCATTATTCTGTAAATTTAGATCATGAGCTCATGTTTAGCTAAACAGCTGACCTTGTAAGAGGCATAGGTGTGAACGCTAGTAAGCTTCAGCAGAAAGTCGGCAAAGATTTATTTGTGTCCCTCCAATTAGTTGCCCGCGAGAACCCCGTTTTCTACAAGTGTTGGTCCAATACACCCTCAAGAGGCAGGGGACTCCGACAGGGCTGCTTGGCGGCCCCCGATCTGGGGCAGGGGCTGTGGGTAGCCTGTGGCCCAGGCAGAAGTCTCTCTGCATGTGTCCCAGGGACACATAGGCCTGCGAACTTCGGTCACCTGGCAGGAAGCTACGATGCCCAGACCTATGGTTAGCTGTGCAGCGAGGTGTAGTGCGTGGACAGGTTCCACACACACTTCAAGTAAGAGGTCGGCCTGAGTGGAAAGGTGAGACTTTGGGCAGCTGTGCAGACAAAGAAGGCGCCCTTTGGCCTGGGCCTAAATGCTTGTGACACACCACTGGACCTGCTGGGCTCTGAGGGCCCTGCCCTGGGCCACCTGCTCCCCTGCCCTTTATTCAGTCACAGCAGAGATGGCCACACCCACTCCCTCAGTGAGGGCAGTGTTCCAACCTCCCTCAGCCCCGCCCCCTCTCCGCAGGTTACCATGGACTACAGATGCTGCATTCTGAGGCCAGGGTGTTCCGAGAATGCCAAGGGCAGACATGATGACCTTAAATGATTTCCTCTTGTGTCAGGTTTGGTAAACTTTAGGAGCTAGGACATGGTCCACTTTACAGAAATGTTCAAATTTACTGGCATTTCTTATATTCTCTGCTATAACATTGTCCTGATTCTTTCTGTATATTCTTTACTTATGTTTTTGTTTTCCTTAATCAAAGTGTGTCTTTTCAATCTTTTCAAAGAAGATTCTTTGGACTTACTAAATCACCTCAATTTTATACGTTTTCTGTTGTATTAAGTTCTGCTCATATCTTTATTTATCTTTTTTCTATGTTCTCAGGTTTTATTTTTTGATCTTCTGATGTCAATTAAAACACTTGGTTATTCATTTTAATAAATATTTTACTTATAAAGATTTGAAGTTTTGAAGATTCCAGCTTACTTGTACGTTTCTAAGGGTCAGGTCCTCTCCATTGTTGCTGGCCTGAAGTTTAGTTCACCATATAGCAATGTATATATTGACCTATTTTCCCCTCGACTTTCTGTGATTCCCTACATCTCACCTTTCTTTGCAGACAAGCCATTTGAAATACCCTTAACTTATTTCACAGCCAATAAGTCATTGAAATAATGTGTATTTTTTAGAGAAATCTTCTTCTATAATTAGGCAGAAAATCTCACCTGCCATAGTTTTCAAAACAGCATAATTTCACTCTTCTCAATGCTTAATCTGTTGTATTACACAACCTTTGAGTATTTAGCTTTATCAATGACATGTACTTTAAAAATGTTTTAGAGATCCTACCAGTCTTTGAAAACATCCTTGTTCCTTGTTTCAGTTCCACTTTTATGTATATTTTCTGCCTTGCACTTGATTATTCCAACAATTGATGGATGGCCTTGGGAATCTAATTCTGGTATTGATAGTTTTTGCTGGTTGTCTCCCCTTGTAGCTGATTTCTTCATTATTGTGTAAATTTAGATCATGAGCTCATGTTTAGCTAAACAGCTGACCTTGTAAGACGCTTAGGTGTGAACGCTCGTAAGCTTCAGCAGAAAGTCGGCAAAGATTTATTTGTGTCCCTCCAATTAGTTGCCCGCGAGAACCCCGTTTTCTACAAGTGTTGGTCCAATACACCCTCAAGAGGCAGGGGATTCCGACAGGGCTGCTTGGCGGCCCCCGATCTGGGGCAGGGGCTGTGGGTAGCCTGTGGCCCAGGCAGAAGTCTCTCTGCATGTGTCCCAGGGACACATAGGCCTGCGAACTTCGGTCACCTGGCAGGAAGCTACGATGCCCAGACCTATGGTTAGCTGTGCAGCGAGGTGTAGTGCGTGGACAGGTTCCACACACACTTCAAGTAAGAGGTCGGCCTGAGTGGAAAGGTGAGACTTTGGGCAGCTGTGCAGACAAAGAAGGCGCCCTTTGGCCTGGGCCTAAATGCTTGTGACACACCACTGGACCTGCTGGGCTCTGAGGGCCCTGCCCTGGGCCCCCTGCTCCCCTGCCCTTTATTCAGTCACAGCAGAGATGGCCACACCCACTCCCTCAGTGAGGGCAGTGTTCCAACCTCCCTCAGCCCCGCCCCCTCTCCGCAGGTTACCATGGACTACAGATGCTGCATTCTGAGGCCAGGGTGTTCCGAGAATGCCAAGGGCAGACATGATGACCTTAAATGATTTCCTCTTGTGTCAGGTTTGGTAAACTTTAGGAGCTAGGACATGGTCCACTTTACAGAAATGTTCAAATTTACTGGCATTTCTTATATTCTCTGCTATAACATTGTCCTGATTCTTTCTGTATATTCTTTACTTATGTTTTTGTTTTCCTTAATCAAAGTGTGTCTTTTCAATCTTTTCAAAGAAGATTCTTTGGACTTACTAAATCACCTCAATTTTATACGTTTTCTGTTGTATTAAGTTCTGCTCATATCTTTATTTATCTTTTTTCTATGTTCTCAGGGTTTATTGTTTTCATCTTCTGATGTCAATTAAAACACTTGGTTATTCATTTTAATAAATATTTTACTTATAAAGATTTGACCTTTTGAAGATTCCAGCTTACTTGTAAGTTTCTAAGGGTCAGGTCCTCTCCATTGTTGCTGGCCTAAGGTTTAGTTCACCATATAGCAATGTATATATTGACCTATTTTCCCCTTGACTTTCTGTGATTCCCTACATCTCACCTTTCTTTGCAGACAAGCCATTTGAAATACCCTTAACTTATTTCACAGCCAATAAGTCATTGAAATAATGTGTATTTTTTAGAGAAATCTTCTTATATAATTAGGCAGAAAATCTCACCTGCCATAGTTTTCAAAACAGCATAATTTCACTCTTCTCAATGCTTAATCTGTTGTATTACTCAACCTTTGAGTATTTAGCTTTATCAATGACATGTACTTTAAAAATGTTTTAGAGATTCTACCAGTCTTTGAAAACATCCTTGTTCCTTGTTTCAGTTCCAGTTTTATGTATATTTACTGCCTTGCACCTGATTATTCCAACAATTGATGGATGGCCTTGGGAATCTAATTCTGGTATTGATAGTTTTTGCTGGTTGTCTCCCCTTGTAGCTGATTCCTTCATTATTGTGTAAATTTAGATCATGAGCTCATGTTTAGCTAAACAGCTGACCTTGTCAGACGCTTAGGTGTGAACGCTCGTAAGCTTCAGCAGAAAGTCGGCAAAGATTTATATGTGTCCCTCCAATGAGTTGCCCACGAGAACGCCGTTTTGTACAAGTGTTGGTCCAATACTCCCTCAAGAGGCAGGGGAATCCGACAGGGCTGCTTGTCGGCCCCCGAACTGGGGCAGGGGCAGTGGGCGGCCTTTGGCCCAGGCAGAAGCCTCTCTGCATGTGTCCCAGGGACCCAACTGCCTGCGAACTTTGGTCACCTGGCAGGAAGCTACGATGCCCAGACCTATGGTTAGCTGTGCAGCGAGGTGTACTGCGCGGACAGGTTCCACACACACTTCAAGTAAGAGGTCGGCCTGAGTGGAAAGGTGAGAGTTTGGGCAGCTGTGCAGACAAAGAAGGCGCCCTTTGGCCTGGGCCTAAATGCTTGTGACACCCCACTGGACCTGCCGGGCTCTGAGGGCCCTGCCCTTGGCGCCCTGCTCCCCTGCCGTTTGCTCAGTCACAGCAGAGATGGCCACACTCACTCCCTCAGTGAGGGCAGTGTTCCAACCTCCCTCAGCCCCGCCCCCTCTCCGCAGGCTACCATGGACTACAGATGCTGCATACTGAGGCCAGGGTGTTCCGAGAATGCCAAGGGCAGACATGATGACCTTCAATGATTTCCTCTTGTGTCAGGTTTGGTAAACTTTAGGAGCTAGGAAATGGTCCACTTTACAGAAATGTTCAAATTTACTGGCATTTCTTATATTCTCTGCTATAACATTGTCCTGATTCTTTCTGTATATTCTTTACTTATGTTTTTGTTTTCCTTAATCAAAGTGTGTCTTTTCAATCTTTTCAAAGAAGATTCTTTGGACTTACTAAATCACCTCAATTTTATACGTTTTCTGTTGTATTAAGTTCTGCTCATATCTTTATTTATCTTTTTCCTATGTTCTCAGGGTTTATTGTTTTGATCTTCTGATGTCAATTAAAACACTTGGTTATTCATTTTAATAAATATTTTACTTATAAAGATTTGAACTTTTGAAGATTCCAGCTTACTTGTAAGTTTCTAAGGGTCAGGTCCTCTCCATTGTTGCTGGCCTAAGGTTTAGTTCACCATATAGCAATGTATATATTGACCTATTTTCCCCTCGACTTTCTGTGATTCCCTACATCTCACCTTTCTTTGCAGACAAGCCATTTGAAATACCCTTCACTTGTTTCACAGCCGATAAGTCATTGAAATAATGTGTAGTTTTTAGAGAAATCTTCTTCTATAATTAGGCAGAAAATCTCACCTGCCATAGTTTTCAAAACAGCATAATTTCACTCTTCTCAATGCTTAATCTGTTGTATTACACAACCTTTGAGTATTTAGCTTTATCAATGACATGTACTTTAAAAATGTTTTAGAGATCCTACCAGTCTTTGAAAACATCCTTGTTCCTTGTTTCAGTTCCAGTTTTATGTATATTTTCTGCCTTGCACCTGATTATTCCAACAATTGATGGATGGCCTTGGGAATCTAATTCTGGTATTGATAGTTTTTGCTGATTGTCTCCCCTTGTAGCTGATTTCTTCATTATTGTGTAAATTTAGATCATGAGCTCATGTTTAGCTAAAGAGCTGACCTTGTCAGACGCTTAGGGGTGAATGCTCATAAGCTTCAGCAGAAAGTCGGCAAAGATTTATTTGTGTCCCTCCAATGAGTTGCCCGCGAGAACCCCGTTTTCTTTTTTTTTTTTATTTTATTTTATTTTATTTTTTTCTTTATAACAAATATAATCAGTTATACATATACATATGTTTCCATATCCCCTCCCTTTTGCGTCTCCCTCCCACCCTCCCTATCCCACCCCTCCAGGCGGTCACAAAGTACCGAGCTGATCTCCCTGTGCTATGCGGCTGCTTCCCACTAGCTATCTACCTCACGTTTGGTAGTGTATATATGTCCATGCCGCTCTTTCACTTTGTCACAGCTTACCCTTCCCCCTCCCCATATCCTCAAGTCCATTCTCTAGTACGTCTGTGTCTTTATTCCTGTCTTACCCCTATGTTCTTCATGACATTATTTTTCTTAAATTCCATATATATGTGTTAGCATACAGTATTTGTCTTTCTGTTTCTGACTTACTTCACTCTGTATGACAGACTCTAGATCTATCCACCTCATTACAAATAGCTCAATTTCATTTCTTTTTATGGCTGAGTAATATTCCATTGTATATATGTGCCACATCTTCTTTATCCATTCATCCGATGATGGACACTTAGGTTGTTTCCATCTCCGGGCTATTGTAAATAGGGCTGCTATGAACATTTTGGTACATGTCTCTTTTTGAATTATGGTTTTCTCAGGGTATATGCACAGTAGTGGGATTGCTGGGTCATATGGTGGGTCTATTTGTAGTTTTTTAAGGAACCTCCATACCGTTCTCCATAGCGGCTGTACCAATTCACATTCCCACCAGCAGTGCAAGAGTGATCCCTTTTTTCCACACCCTCTCCAGCATTTATTGTTTCTAGATTTTTTGATGATGGCCATTCTGACTGGTGTGAGATGATATCTCATTGTAGTTTTGATTTGCATTTCTCTAATGAGTAAAGTTGTTGAGCATCCTTTCATGTGTTTGTTGGCAGTCTGTATATCTTCTGTGGAGAAATGTCTATTTAGGTCTTCTGCCCATTTTTGTATTGGGTTGTTTGTTTTTTTGTTATTGAGCTGCATGAGCTGCTTATAAATTTTGGAGATTAATCCTTTGTCAGTTGCTTCATTTGCAAATATTTTCTCCCATTCTGAGGGTTGTCTTTTGGTCTTGTTTATGGTTTCCTTTGCTGTGCAAAAGCTTTGAAGTTTCATTAGGTCCCATGTGTTTATTTTTGTCTTTATTTCCATTTCTCTAGGAGGTGGGTCAAAAAGGATCTTGCTGTGATTTATGTCATAGAGTGTTCTGCCTATGTTTTCCTCTAAGAGTTTGATAGTGTCTGGCCTTACATTTAGGTCTTTAATCCATTTTGAGCTTATTTTTGTGTATGGTGTTAGGGAATGATCTAATCTCATACTTTTACATGTCCCTATCCAGTTTTCCCAGCACCACTTATTGAAGAGACTGTCCTTTCTCCACTGTACATTCCTGCCTCCTTTATCAAAGATAAGGTGACCATATGTCCGTGGGTTTAACTCTGGGCTTTCTATCCTGTTCCATTGATCTATCTTTCTGTTTTTGTGCCAGTACCATACTGTCTTGATTACTGTAGCTTTGTAGTATAGTCTGAAGTCAGGGAGCCTGATTCCTCCAGCTCCATTTTTCGTTCTCAAGATTGCTTTGGCTATTCGGGGTCTTTTGTGTTTCCATACAAATTGTGAAATTTTTTGTTCTAGTTCTGTGAAAAATGCCAGTGGTAGTTTGATAGGGATTGCATTGAACCTGTAGATTGCTTTGGGTAGTAGAGTCATTTTCACAATGTTGATTCTTCCAATCCAAGAACATGGTATATCTCTCCATCTATTTGTATCATCTTTAATTTCTTTCATCAGTGTCTTATAATTTTCTGCATACAGGTCTTTTGTCTCCTTAGGTAGGTTTATTCCTAGATATTTTATTCTTTTTGTTGCAATGGTAAATGGGAGTGTTTCCTTGATTTCACTTTCAGATTTTTCATCATCAGTATATAGGAATGCCAGAGATTTCTGTGCATTAATTTTGTATCCTGCAACTTTACCAAATTCATTGATTAACTCTAGTAGTTTTCTGGTAGCATCTTTAGGATTCTCTATGTATAGTATCATGTCATCTGCAAACAGTGACAGCTTTACTTCTTCTTTTCCAATTTGGATTCCTTTTATTTCCTTTTCTTCTCTGATTGCTGTGGCTAAAACTTCCAAAGCTAGGTTGAATAAGAGTGGTGAAAGTGGGCAACCTTGTCTAGTTCCTGATCTTAGTGGAAATGGTTTCAGTTTTTCACCATTGAGGACGATGCTGGCTGTGGGTTTGTCATATATGGCCTTTATTATGTTGAGGAAAGTTCCCTCTATGCCTACTTTCTGCAGGGTTTTTATCATAAATGGGTGTTGAATTTTGTCGAAAGCTTTCTCTGCATCTATTGAGATGATCATATGGTTTTTCTCCTTCAGTTTGTTAATATGGTGTATTACGTTGATTGATTTGCGTATATTGAAGAATCCTTGCATTCCTGGAATAAACCCCACTTGATCATGGTGTATGATCCTTTTAATGTGCTGTTGGATTCTGTTTGCTAGTATTTTGTTGAGGATTTTTGCATCTATGTTCATCAGTGATATTGGCCTGTAGTTTTCTTTCTTTGTGACATCCTTGCCTGGTTTTGGTATCAAGGTGATGGTGGCCTCGTAGAATGAGTTTGGGAGTGTTCCTCCCTCTGCTATATTTTGGAAGAGTTTCAGAAGGATAGGTGTTAGCTCTTCTCTAAATGCTTGATAGAATTCGCCTGTGAAGCCATCTGGTCCTGGGCTTTTGTTTGTTGGAAGATTTTTTATCACAGTTTCAATTTCAGTGCTTGTGATTGGTCTGTTCATATTTTCTATTTCTTCCTGATTCAGTCTTGGCAGGTTGTGCATTTCTAAGAATTTGTCCATTTCTTCCAGGTTGTCCATTTTATTGGCATAGAGTTGCTTATAGTAATCTCTCATGATCTTTTGTATTTCTGTAGTGTCAGTTGTTACTTCTCCTTTTTCATTTCTAATTCTATTGATTTGAGTCTTCTCCCTTTTTTTCTTGATGAGTCTGGCTAATGGTTTATCAATTTTGTTTATCTTCTCAAAGAACCAGCTTTTAGTTTTATTGATCTTTGCTATCGTTTCCTTCATTTCTTTTTCATTTATTTCTGATCTGATTTTTATGATTTCTTTCCTTCTGCTAACTTTGGGATGTTTTTGTTCTTCTTTCTCTAATTGCTTTAGGTGCAAGGTTAGGTTGTTTATTCGAGATGTTTCCTGTTTCTTAAGGTGGGATTGTATTGCTATAAACTTCCCTCTTAGAACTGCTTTTGCTGCATCCCATAGGTTTTGGGTCGTCGTGTCTCCATTGTCATTTGTTTCTAGGTATTTTTTAATTTCCTCTTTGATTTCTTCAGTGATCACTTCGTTATTAAGTAGTGTATTGTTTAGCCTCCATGTGTTTGTATTTTTTACAGCTCTTTTCCTGTAATTGATATCTAGTCTCATAGCATTGTGGTCGGAAAAGATACTTGATACAATTTCAATTTTCTTAAATTTACCAAGGCTTGATTTGTGACCCAAGATATGATCTATCCTGGAGAATGTTCCATGAGCACTTGAGAAAAATGTGTATTCTGTTGTTTTTGGGTGGAATGTCCTATAAATATCAATTAAGTCCATCTTGTTTAATGTATCATTTAAAGCTTGTGTTTCCTTATTTATTTTCATTTTGGATGATCTGTCCATTGGTGAAAGTGGGGTGTTAAAGTCCCCTACTATGAGTGTGTTACTGTCGATTTCTCCTTTTATGGCTGTTAGTATTTGCCTTATGTATTGAGGTGCTCCTATGTTTGGTGCATAAATATTTACAATTGTTATATCTTCTTCTTGGATCGATCCCTTGATCATTATGTAGTGTCCTTCTTTGTCTCTTCTAGTAGTCCTTATTTTAAAGTCTATTTTGTCTGATATGAGAATTGCTACTCCAGCTTTCTTTTGGTTTCCATTTGCATGGAATATCTTTTTCCATCCCCTTACTTTCAGTCTGTATGTGTCTCTAGGTCTGAAGTGGGTCTCTTGTAGACAGCATATAGATGGGTCTTGTTTTTGTATCCATTCAGCCAGTCTGTGTCTTTTGGTGGGAGCATTTAATCCGTTTACATTTAAGGTAATTATCGATATGTATGTTCCTATTCCCATTTTCTTAATTGTTTTGGGTTCATTATTGTAGGTCTTTTACTTCTGTTGTGTTTCTTGCCTAGATAAGTTCCTTTAGCATTTGTTGTAAAGCTGGTTTGGTGGTGCTGAACTCTCTCAGCTTTTGCTTGTCTGTAAACGTTTTAATTTCTCCATCAAATCTGAATGAGATCCTTGCTGGGTAGAGTAATCTTGGTTGCAGGTTTTTCTCCTTCATCACTTTAAGTATGTCCTGCCACTCCCTTCTGGCTTGTAGAGTTTCTGCTGAGAGATCAGCTGTTATTCTGATGGGGATTCCCTTGTGTGTTATTTGTTGTTTTTGCCTTGCTGCTTTTAATATGATTTCTTTGTGTTTAATTTTTGACAGTTTGATTAATATGTGTCTTGGCGTATTTCTCCTTGGATTTATTCTGTATGGGACTCTCTGTGCCTCCTGGACTTGATTAACTATTTCCTTTCCCATATTAGGGAAGTTTTCAACTATAATCTCTTCAAATATTTTCTCAGTCCCTTTCTTTTTCTCTTCTTCTTCTGGAACCCCTATAATTCGAATGTTGGTGCGTTTAATGTTGTCCCAGAGGTCTCTGAGACTGTCCTCTGTTCTTTTCATTCTTTTTTCTTTATTTTGCTCTGCAGCAGTTATTTCCACTATTTTATCTTCCACCTCACTTATCCGTTCTTCTGCCTCAGTTATTCTGCTATTGATCCCATCTAGAGTATTTTTTATTTCATGTATTGTGTTTTTAATCGATGCTTGATTCATCTTTAGTTCTTCTAGGTCCTTGTTAACTGTTTCTTGCATTTTGTCTATTCTATTTCCAAGATTTTGTATCTGGGAAATAGAATCTTGGATCATCTTTACCATCATTATTCTGAATTCTTTTTCAGGTAGAGTGCCTATTACCTCTTCATTTGTTAGGTCTGGTGGGTTTTTATCTTGCTCCTTCTCCTGCTGTGTGTTTTTCTGTCTTCTCATTTTGCTTATGTTACTGTGTTTGGGGTCTCCTTTTTGCAGGCTGCAGGTTCGTAGTTCCTGTTGTTTTTGGTGTCTGTCCCCAGTGGCTAAGGTTGGTTTAGTGGGTTGTGTAGGCTTCCTGGTGGAGGGGACTAGTGCCTGTGTTCTGGTGGATGAGGCTGGATCTTGTCTTTCTGGTGGGCAGGTCCACGTCTGGTGGTGTGTTTTGGGGTGTCTGTGGACTTTTTATGATTTTAGGCCACCTCTCTGCTAATGGGTGGCGTTGTGTTCCTGTCTTGCTAGTTGTTTGGCTTAGGGTGTCCAGCACTGTAGCCTGCTGGTCGTTGAGTGAAGCTGGGTGCTGGTGTTGAGATGGAGATCTCTGGAAGATTTTCGCCGTTTGATATTATGTGGAGCTGGGAGGTCTCTTGAGGACCAGTGTCCTGAAGTTGGCTCTCCCACCTCAGAGGCACAGCACTGACTCCGGGCTCCTCAATTTGGGATGATGTGTTGTCTATTCATGTATTCCACAGATGCAGGGTACATCAAGTTGATTGTGGAGCTTTAATCCGCTGCTTCTGAGGCTGCTGGGAGAGGTTTCCCTTTCTCTTCTTTGTTCTCACAGCTCCTAGGTCTCAGCTTTGGATTTGGCCCCGCCTCTGCGTGTAGGTCGCCGGAGGGCGTCTGTTCTTCGCTCAGATAGGACAGGGTTAAAGGAGCAGCCACTTCGGGGACTCTGGCTCACTCAGGCCGGGAGGGAGGGAGGGGCAGGGAGTGCGGGGCGAGCCTGCAGCGGCAGAGGTCGGCGTGACGTTACACCAGCCCGAGGCGCGCCGTGCGTTCTCCCAGGGAAGCCGCCCCTGGATCCCGGGACCCCGGCAGGGGCGGGATGCAGAGGCTCCCGGAAGGGCGGTGTGGGCAGTGACCTGCGCTCGCACACAGGCTTCTTGGTGGAGGCAGCAGCAGCCCCAGCGCCCCACGCCTGTCACTGGGCTCCGCGGTTTCAGTCGCGACTCGCGCCCATCCGTGGAGCCCCTTTAAGCAGCGCTCTTAATCCCCTCTCCTCGCGCACCAGGAAACCAAGAGGGAAGAAAAAGTCTCTTGCCTCTTCGGCAGCTCCAGAGTTTTCCCGGACTCCCTCCCGGCTAGCTGTGGCACATTAGCCCCCTTCAGGCTGAGTTCTCGCCACCAGCCCCAATCCTCTCCCTGCGCTCTGACCGAAGCCCGAGCCTCAGCTTCCAGCGCTGCGTGCCCCGGCGGGCGAGCAGACAAGCCTCTCGGGCTGGAGAACCCCGTTTTCTACAAGTGTTGGTCCAATACTCCCTCAAGAGGCAGGGGACTCCGACAGGGCTGCTTGGCGGACCCCGATCTGGGGCAGGGGCCGTGGGCGGCCTGTGGCCCAGGCAGAAGCCTCTCTGCATGTGTCCCAGGGACCCTACTGCCAGCGAACTTCGGTCACCTGGCAGGAAGCTATGATGCCCAGACCTATGGTTAGCTGTGCAGCGAGGTGGACTGCGCGGACAGGTTCCACACACACTTCAAGTAAGAGGTCGGCCTGAGTGGAAAGGTGAGAGTTTGGGCAGCTGTGCAGACAAAGAAGGCGCCCTTTGGCCTGGGCCTAAATGCTTGTGACACCCCACTGGACCTGCCGGGCTCTGAGGGCCCTGCCCTGGGCCCCCTGCTCCCCTGCCCTTTGTTCAGTCACAGCAGAGATGGCCACACCCACTCCCTCAGTGAGGGCAGTGTTCCAACCTCCCTCAGCCCCGCCCCCTCTCCGCAGGTTACCATGGACTACAGAGGCTGCATTCTGAGGCCAGGGCGTTCCGAGAATGCCAAGGGCAGACATGATGACCTTAAATGATTTCCTCTTGTGTCAGGTTTGGTAAACTTTAGGAGCTAGGAAATGGTCCACTTTACAGAAATGTTCAAATTTACTGGCATTTCTTATATTCTCTGCTATAACATTGTCCTGATTCTTTCTGTATATTCTTTACTTATGTTTTTGTTTTCCTTAATCAAAGTGTGTCTTTTCAATCTTTTCAAAGAAGATTCTTTGGACTTACTAAATCACCTCAATTTTATACGTTTTCTGTTGTATTAAGTTCTGCCCATATCTTTATTTATCTTTTTTCTATGTTCTCAGGGTTTATTGTTTTGATCTTCTGATGTCAATTAAAACACTTGGTTATTCATTTTAATAAATATTTTACTTATAAAGATTTGAACTTTTGAAGATTCCAGCTTACTTGTAAGTTTCTAAGGGTAAGGTCCTCTCCATTGTTGCTGGCCTAAGGTTTCGTTCACCATATAGCAATGTATATATTGACCTATTTTCCCCTCGACTTTCTGTGATTCCCTTCATCTCACCTTTCTTTGCAGACAAGCCATTTGAAATACCCTTAACTTATTTCACAGCCAATAAGTCATTGAAATAATGTGTATTTTTTAGAGAAATCTTCTTCTATAATTAGGCAGAAAATCTCACCTGCCATAGTTTTCAAAACAGCATAATTTCACTCTTCTCAATGCTTAATCTGTTGTGTTACACAACCTTTGAGTATTTAGCTTTATCAATGACATGTACTTTAAAAATGTTTTAGAGATCCTACCAGTCTGTGAAAACATCCTTGTTCCTTGTTTCCGTTCCAGTTTTATGTATGTTTTCTGCCTTGCACCTGATTATTCCAACAATTGATGGATGGCCTTGGGAATCTAATTCTGGTATTGATAGTTTTTGCTGATTGTCTCCCCTTGTAGCTGATTTCTTCATTATTGTGTAAATTTAGATCATGAGCTCATGTTCAGCTAAACAGCTGACCTTGTCACAGGCTTAGGGGTGAACGCTCGTAAGCTTCAGCAGAAAGTCGGCAAAGATTTATTTGTGTTCCTCCAATGAGTTGCCCGCGAGAACACCGTTTTCTACAAGGATTGGTCCAATACTCCCTCAAGAGGCAGGGGACTCCGACAGGGCTGCTTGGCGGCCCCCGATCTGGGGCAGGGAGAGTGGGCGGCCTGTGGCCCAGGCAGAAGCCTCTCTGCATGTGTCCCAGGGACCCATCTGCATGCGAATTTCGGTCACCTTGCAGGAAGCTACGATGTCCCGACCTATGGTTAGCTGTGCAGCGAGGTGTACTGCACGGACAGGTTCCACACACACTTCAAGTAAGAGGTCGGCCTGAGTGGATAGGTGAGAGTTTGGGCAGCTGTGCAGACAAAGAAGGCGCCCTTTGGCCTGGGCCTAATTGCTTGTGACACCCCACTGGACCTGCCGGGCTCTGAGGGCCCTGCTCTGGGCCCCCTGCTCCACTGACCTTTGTTCAGTCACAGCAGACATGGCCACACACACTCCCTCAGTGAGGGCAGTGTTCCAACCTCCCTCAGCCCCGCCCCCTCTCCGCAGGTTACCATGGACTACAGATGCTGCATTCTGAGGCCAGGGCGTTCCGAGAAAGCCAAGGGCAGACATGATGACCTTAAATGATTTCCTCTTGTGTCAGGTTTGGTAAACATTAGGAGCAAGGGAATGGTCCACTTTACAGAAATGTTCAAATTTACTGGCATTTCTTATATTCTCTGCTATAACATTGTCCTGATTCTTTCTGTATATTCTTTACTTATGTTTTTGTTTTCCTTAATCAAAGTGTGTCTTTTCAATCTTTTCAAAGAAGATTCTATGGACTTACTAAATCACCTCAATTTTATACGTTTTCTGTTGTATTAAGTTCTGCTCATATCTTTATTTATCTCTTCTCTATGTTCTCAGGGTTTATTGTTTTGATCTTCTGATGTCAATTAAAACACTTGGTTATTCATTTTAATAAATATTTTACTTATAAAGATTTGAACTTTTGAAGATTCCAGCTTACTTGTAAGTTTCTAAGGGTCAGGTCCTCTCCATTGTTGCTGGCCTAAGGTTTAATTCACCATATAGCAATGTATATATTGACCTATTTTCCCCTCGACTTTCTGTGATTCCCTACATCTCACCTTTCTTTGCAGACAAGCCATTTGAAATACCCTTAACTTATTTCACAGCCAATAAGTCATTGAAATAATGTGTATTTTTTAGAGAAATCTTCTTATATAATTAGGCAGAAAATCTCACCTGCCATAGTTTTCAAAACAGCATAATTTCACTCTTCTCAATGCTTAATCTGTTGTATTACACAACCTTTGAGTATTTAGCTTTATCAATGACATGTACTTTAAAAATGTTTTAGAGATCCTACCAGTCTTTGAAAACATCCTTGTTCCTTGTTTCAGTTCCAGTTTTATGTATATTTTCTGCCTTGCACCTGATTATTCCAACAATTGATGGATGGCCTAGGGAATCTAATTCTGGTATTGATAGTTTTTGCTGATTGTCTCCCCTTGTAGCTGATTATTTCATTATTCTGTAAATTTAGATCATGAGCTCATGTTTAGCTAAACAGCTGACCTTGTAAGAGGCATAGGTGTGAACGCTAGTAAGCTTCAGCAGAAAGTCGGCAAAGATTTATTTGTGTCCCTCCAATTAGTTGCCCGCGAGAACCCCGTTTTCTACAAGTGTTGGTCCAATACACCCTCAACAGGCAGGGGACTCCGACAGGGCTGCTTGGCGGCCCCCGATCTGGGGCAGGGGCTGTGGGTAGCCTGTGGCCCAGGCAGAAGTCTCTCTGCATGTGTCCCAGGGACACATAGGCCTGCGAACTTCGGTCACCTGGCAGGAAGCTACGATGCCCAGACCTATGGTTAGCTGTGCAGCGAGGTGTAGTGCGTGGACAGGTTCCACACACACTTCAAGTAAGAGGTCGGCCTGAGTGGAAAGGTGAGACTTTGGGCAGCTGTGCAGACAAAGAAGGCGCCCTTTGGCCTGGGCCTAAATGCTTGTGACACACCACTGGACCTGCTGGGCTCTGAGGGCCCTGCCCTGGGCCACCTGCTCCCCTGCCCTTTATTCAGTCACAGCAGAGATGGCCACACCCACTCCCTCAGTGAGGGCAGTGTTCCAACCTCCCTCAGCCCCGCCCCCTCTCCGCAGGTTACCATGGACTACAGATGCTGCATTCTGAGGCCAGGGTGTTCCGAGAATGCCAAGGGCAGACATGATGACCTTAAATGATTTCCTCTTGTGTCAGGTTTGGTAAACTTTAGGAGCT
This sequence comes from Mesoplodon mirus, assembly GCF_964341445.2. NCBI lineage: Eukaryota > Metazoa > Chordata > Mammalia > Artiodactyla > Ziphiidae > Mesoplodon > Mesoplodon mirus. Next base: position 189,749,863 of record NC_138976.1, on the reverse strand, counting down.
AGGACATGGTCCACTTTACAGAAATGTTCAAATTTACTGGCATTTCTTATATTCTCTGCTATAACATTGTCCTGATTCTTTCTGTATATTCTTTACTTATGTTTTTGTTTTCCTTAATCAAAGTGTGTCTTTTCAATCTTTTCAAAGAAGATTCTTTGGACTTACTAAATCACCTCAATTTTATACGTTTTCTGTTGTATTAAGTTCTGCTCATATCTTTATTTATCTTTTTTCTATGTTCTCAGGTTTTATTTTTTGATCTTCTGATGTCAATTAAAACACTTGGTTATTCATTTTAATAAATATTTTACTTATAAAGATTTGAAGTTTTGAAGATTCCAGCTTACTTGTACGTTTCTAAGGGTCAGGTCCTCTCCATTGTTGCTGGCCTGAAGTTTAGTTCACCATATAGCAATGTATATATTGACCTATTTTCCCCTCGACTTTCTGTGATTCCCTACATCTCACCTTTCTTTGCAGACAAGCCATTTGAAATACCCTTAACTTATTTCACAGCCAATAAGTCATTGAAATAATGTGTATTTTTTAGAGAAATCTTCTTCTATAATTAGGCAGAAAATCTCACCTGCCATAGTTTTCAAAACAGCATAATTTCACTCTTCTCAATGCTTAATCTGTTGTATTACACAACCTTTGAGTATTTAGCTTTATCAATGACATGTACTTTAAAAATGTTTTAGAGATCCTACCAGTCTTTGAAAACATCCTTGTTCCTTGTTTCAGTTCCACTTTTATGTATATTTTCTGCCTTGCACTTGATTATTCCAACAATTGATGGATGGCCTTGGGAATCTAATTCTGGTATTGATAGTTTTTGCTGGTTGTCTCCCCTTGTAGCTGATTTCTTCATTATTGTGTAAATTTAGATCATGAGCTCATGTTTAGCTAAACAGCTGACCTTGTAAGACGCTTAGGTGTGAACGCTCGTAAGCTTCAGCAGAAAGTCGGCAAAGATTTATTTGTGTCCCTCCAATTAGTTGCCCGCGAGAACCCCGTTTTCTACAAGTGTTGGTCCAATACACCCTCAAGAGGCAGGGGATTCCGACAGGGCTGCTTGGCGGCCCCCGATCTGGGGCAGGGGCTGTGGGTAGCCTGTGGCCCAGGCAGAAGTCTCTCTGCATGTGTCCCAGGGACACATAGGCCTGCGAACTTCGGTCACCTGGCAGGAAGCTACGATGCCCAGACCTATGGTTAGCTGTGCAGCGAGGTGTAGTGCGTGGACAGGTTCCACACACACTTCAAGTAAGAGGTCGGCCTGAGTGGAAAGGTGAGACTTTGGGCAGCTGTGCAGACAAAGAAGGCGCCCTTTGGCCTGGGCCTAAATGCTTGTGACACACCACTGGACCTGCTGGGCTCTGAGGGCCCTGCCCTGGGCCCCCTGCTCCCCTGCCCTTTATTCAGTCACAGCAGAGATGGCCACACCCACTCCCTCAGTGAGGGCAGTGTTCCAACCTCCCTCAGCCCCGCCCCCTCTCCGCAGGTTACCATGGACTACAGATGCTGCATTCTGAGGCCAGGGTGTTCCGAGAATGCCAAGGGCAGACATGATGACCTTAAATGATTTCCTCTTGTGTCAGGTTTGGTAAACTTTAGGAGCTAGGACATGGTCCACTTTACAGAAATGTTCAAATTTACTGGCATTTCTTATATTCTCTGCTATAACATTGTCCTGATTCTTTCTGTATATTCTTTACTTATGTTTTTGTTTTCCTTAATCAAAGTGTGTCTTTTCAATCTTTTCAAAGAAGATTCTTTGGACTTACTAAATCACCTCAATTTTATACGTTTTCTGTTGTATTAAGTTCTGCTCATATCTTTATTTATCTTTTTTCTATGTTCTCAGGTTTTATTTTTTGATCTTCTGATGTCAATTAAAACACTTGGTTATTCATTTTAATAAATATTTTACTTATAAAGATTTGAAGTTTTGAAGATTCCAGCTTACTTGTACGTTTCTAAGGGTCAGGTCCTCTCCATTGTTGCTGGCCTGAAGTTTAGTTCACCATATAGCAATGTATATATTGACCTATTTTCCCCTCGACTTTCTGTGATTCCCTACATCTCACCTTTCTTTGCAGACAAGCCATTTGAAATACCCTTAACTTATTTCACAGCCAATAAGTCATTGAAATAATGTGTATTTTTTAGAGAAATCTTCTTCTATAATTAGGCAGAAAATCTCACCTGCCATAGTTTTCAAAACAGCATAATTTCACTCTTCTCAATGCTTAATCTGTTGTATTACACAACCTTTGAGTATTTAGCTTTATCAATGACATGTACTTTAAAAATGTTTTAGAGATCCTACCAGTCTTTGAAAACATCCTTGTTCCTTGTTTCAGTTCCACTTTTATGTATATTTTCTGCCTTGCACTTGATTATTCCAACAATTGATGGATGGCCTTGGGAATCTAATTCTGGTATTGATAGTTTTTGCTGGTTGTCTCCCCTTGTAGCTGATTTCTTCATTATTGTGTAAATTTAGATCATGAGCTCATGTTTAGCTAAACAGCTGACCTTGTAAGACGCTTAGGTGTGAACGCTCATAAGCTTCAGCAGAAAGTCGGCAAAGATTTATTTGTGTCCCTCCAATGAGTTGCCCGCGAGTACCCCGTTTTCTACAAGTGTTGGTCCAATACACCCTCAAGAGGCAGGGGACTCTGACAGGGCTGCTTGGCGGCCCCCGATCTGGGGCAGGCGCAGTGGGCGGCCTGTGGCCCAGGCAGAAGCCTCTCTGCATGTGTCCCAGGGACCCATCTTCCTGCGAACTTCGGTCACCTGGCAGGAAGCTACGATGCCCAGACCTATGGTTAGCTGTGCAGAGAGGTGTCCTGCGTGGACAGCTTTCACACACACTTCAAGTAAGAGGTCGGCCTGAGTGGAAAGTTGATAGTTTGGGCAGCTGTGCAGACAAAGATGGCGCACTTTGGCCAGGGCCTAAATGCTTGTGACACCCCACTGGACCTGCCGGGCTCTGAGGGCCCTGCCCTGGGCCCACTGCTCCCCTGCCCTTTGTTCAGTCACAGCAGAGATCGCCACACACACTCCCTCAGTGAGGGCAGTGTTCCAACCTCCCTCAGCCCCGCCCCCTCTCCGCAGTTTACCATGGACTACAGAGGCTGCATTCTGAGGCCAGGGCATTCCGAGTGCGCCAAGGGCAGACATGATGACCTTAAATGACTTCCTCTTTTGTCAGGTTTGGTAAACTTTAGGAGCTAGGAAATGGTCCACTTTACAGAAATGTTCAAATTTACTGGCATTTCTTATATTCTCTGCTATAACATTGTCCTGATTCTTTCTGTATATTCTTTACTTATGTTTTTGTTTTCCTTAATCAAAGTGTGTCTTTTCAATCTTTTCAAAGAAGATTCTTTGGACTTACTAAATCACCTCAATTTTATACGTTTTCTGTTGTATTAAGTTCTGCTCATATCTTTATTTATCTCTTCTCTATGTTCTCAGGGTTTATCGTTTTGATCTTCTGATGTCAATTAAAACACTTGGTTATTCATTTTAATAAATATTTTACTTATAAAGATTTGAACTTTTGAAGATTCCAGCTTACTTGTAAGTTTCTAAGGGTCAGGTCCTCTCCATTGTTGCTGGCCTAAGGTTTAGTTCACCATATAGCAATATATATATTGACCTATTTTCCCCTCGACTTTCTGTGATTCCCTACATCTCACCTTTCTTTGCAGACAAGCCATTTGAAATACCCTTAACTTATTTCACAGCCAATAAGTCATTGAAATAATGTGTATTTTTTAGAGAAATCTTCTTATATAATTAGGCAGAAACTCTCACCTGCCATAGTTTTCAAAACAGCATAATTTCACTCTTCTCAATGCTTAATCTGTTGTATTACACAATCTTTGAGTATTTAGCTTTATCAATGACATGTACTTTAAAAATGTTTTAGAGATCCTACCAGTCTTTGAAAACATCCTTGTTCCTTGTTTCAGTTCCAGTTTTATGTATATTTTCTGCCTTCCACCTGATTATTCCAACAATTGATGGATGGCCTTGGGAATCTAATTCTGGTATTGATAGTTTTTGCTGATTGTCTCCCCTCGTAGCTGATTTCTTCATTATTGTGTAAATTTAGATCATAAGCTCATGTTTAGCTAAACAGCTGACCTTGTAAGAGGCTTAGGTGTGAACGCTCGTAAGCTTCAGCAGAAAGTCGGCAAAGATTTATTTGTGTCCCTCCAATGAGTTGCGCACGAGAACCCCGTTTTCTACAAGTGTTGGTCCAATACTCCCTCAAGAGGCAGGGGACTCCGACAGGGCTGCTTGGCGGCCCCCGATCTGGGGCAGGGGCAGTGGGCAGCCTGTGGCCCAGGCCGAAGCCTCTCTGCATGTGTCCCAGGGACCCATCTGCCTGCGAACTTCGGTCACCTGGCAGGAAGCTACGATGCCCAGACCTATGGTTAGCTGTGCAGCGAGGTGTACTGCGCGGACAGGTTCCACACACACTTCAAGTAAGAGGTCGGCATGAGTGGAAAGGTGAGAGTTTGGGCAGCTGTGCAGACAAAGAAGGCGCCCTTTGGCCTGGGCCTAAATGCTTGTGACACCCCACTGGACCTGCCGGGCTCTGAGGGCCCTGCCCTGGGCCCCCTGCTCCCCTGCCCTTTGTTCAGTCACAGCAGAGATGGCCACACCCACTCCCTCAATGAGGGCAGTGTTCAAACCTCCCTCAGCCCCGCCCCCTCGCCTCAGGTTACCATGGACTACAGATGCTGCTTTCTGAGGCCAGGGCGTTCCGAGAATGCCAAGGGCAGACATGATGACCTTAAATGATTTCCTCTTGTGTCAGGTTTGGTAAACTTTAGGAGCTAGGAAATGGTCCACTTACAGAAATGTTCAAATTTACTGGCATTTCTTATATTCTCTGCTATAACATTGTCCTGATTCTTTCTGTATATTCTTTACTTATGTTTTTGTTTTCCTTAATCAAAGTGTGTCTTTTCAATCTTTTCAAAGAAGATTCTTTGGACTTACTAAATCACCTCAATTTTATACGTTTTCTGTTGTATTAAGTTCTGCTCATATCTTTATTTATCTTTTTTCTATGTTCTCAGGGTTTATTGTTTTGATCTTCTGATGTCAATTAAAACACTTGGTTATTCATTTTAATAAATATTTTACTTATAAAGATTTGAACTTTTGAAGATTCCAGCTTACTTGTAAGTTTCTAAGGGTCAGGTCCTCTCCATTGTTGCTGGCCTAAGGTTTAGTTCACCATATAGCAATGTATATATTGACTTATTTTCCCCTCGACTTTCTGTGATTCCCTACATCTCACCTTTCTTTGCAGACAAGCCATTTGAAATACCCTTAACATATTTCACAGCCAATAAGTCATTGAAATAATGTGTATTTTTTAGAGAAATCTTCTTATATAATTAGGCAGAAAATCTCACCTGCCATAGTTTTCAAAACAGCATAATTTCACTCTTCTCAATGCTTAATCTGTTGTATTACACAACCTTTGAGTATTTAGCTTTATCAATGACATGTACTTTAAAAATGTTTTAGAGATCCTACCAGTCTTTGAAAACATCCTTGTTCCTTGTTTCAGTTCCAGTTTTATGTATATTTTCTGCCTTGCACCTGATTATTCCAACAATTGATGGATGGCCTAGGGAATCTAATTCTGGTATTGATAGTTTTTGCTGATTGTCTCCCCTTGTAGCTGATTATTTCATTATTGTGTAAATTTAGATCATGAGCTCATGTTTAGCTAAACAGCTGACCTTGTAAGAGGCTTAGGTGTGAACGCTCGTAAGCTTCAGCAGAAAGTCGGCAAAGATTTATTTGTGTCCCTCCAATGAGTTGCCCGCGAGAACCCCGTTTTCTACAAGTGTTGGTCCAATACACCCTCAAGAGGCAGGGGACTCCGACAGGGCTGCTTGGCGGCCCCCGATCTGGGGCAGGGGCTGTGGGCAGCCTGTGGCCCAGGCAGAAGTCTCTCTGCATGTGTCCCAGGGACCCATAGGCCTGCAAACTTCGGTCACCTGGCAGGAAGCTACGATGCCCAGACCTATGGTTAGCTGTGCAGCGAGGTGTAGTGCGCGGACAGGTTCCACACACACTTCAAGTAAGAGGTCGGCCTGAGTGGAAAGGTGAGAGTTTGGGCAGCTGTGCAGACAAAAAAGGCGCCATTTGACCTGGGCCTAAATGCTTGTGACACACCACTGGACATGCTGGGCTCTGAGGGCCCTACCCTGGGCCCCCTGATCCCCTGCCCTTTGTTCAGTCAGAGCAGAGATGGCCACACCCACTCCCTCAGTGAGGGCAGTGTTCCAACCTCCCTCAGCCCCGCCCCCACTCCGCAGGCTACCATGGACTACAGATGCTGCATTCTGAGGCCAGGTTGTTCCGAGAATGCCAAGGGCAGACATGATGACCTTAAATGATTTCCTCTTGTGTCAGGTTTGGTAAACTTTAGGAGCTAGTACATGGTCCACTTTACAGAAATGTTCAAATTTACTGGCATTTCTTATATTCTCTGCTATAAAATTGTCCTGATTCTTTCTGTATATTCTTTACTTATGTTTTTGTTTTCCTTAATCAAAGTGTGTCTTTTCAATCTTTTCAAAGAAGATTCTTTGGACTTACTAAATCACCCCAATTTTATACGTTTTCTGTTGTATTAAGTTCTGCTTATATCTTTATTTATCTTTTTTCTATGTTCTCAGGTTTTATTTTTTTATCTTCTGATGTCAATTAAAACACTTGGTTATTCATTTTAATAAATATTTTACTTATAAAGATTTGAACTTTTGAAGATTCCAGCTTACTTGTACGTTTCTAACGGTCAGGTCCTCTCCATTGTTGCTGGCCTGAAGTTTAGTTCACCATATAGCAATGTATATATTGACCTATTTTCCCCTCGACTTTCTGTGATTCCCTACATCTCACCTTTCTTTGCAGACAAGCCATTTGAAATACCCTTAACTTATTTCACAGCCAATAAGTCATTGAAATAATGTGTATTTTTTAGAGAAATCTTCTTATATAATTAGGCAGAAAATCTCACCTGCCATAGTTTTCCAAACAGCATAATGTCACTCTTCTCAATGCTTAATCTGTTGTATTACACAACCTTTGAGTATTTAGCTTTATCAATGACATGTACTTTAAAAATGTTTTAGAGATCCTACCAGTCTTTGAAAACATCCTTGTTCCTTGTTTCAGTTCCAGTTTTATGTATATGTTCTGCCTTGCACCTGATTATTCCAACAATTGATGGATGGCCTTGGGAATCTAATTCTGGTATTGATAGTTTTTGCTGGTTGTCTCCCCTTGTAGCTGATGTCTTCATTATTGTGTAAATTTAGATCATGAGCTCATGTTTAGCTAAAGAGCTGACCTTGTAAGAGGCTTAGGTGTGAACGCTCGTAAGCTTCAGCAGAAAGTCGGCAAAGATTTATATGTGTCCCACCAATGAGTTGCCCGCGAGTACCCCGTTTTCTACAAGTGTTGGTCCAATACTCCCTCAAGAGGCAGGGGATTCTGACAGGGCTGCTTGGCGGCCCCTGATCTGGTGCAGGGGCAGTGGGCGGCCTGTGGCCCAGGCAGAAGCCTCTCTGCATGTGTCCCAGGGACCCATCTTCCTGCGAACTTCGGTCACCTGGCAGGAAGCTACGATGCCCAGACCTATGGTTAGCTGTGCAGAGAGGTATACTGCGCGGAGAGGTTCCACACACACTTCAAGTAAGAGGTCGGCCTGAGTGGAAAGGTGAGAGTTTGGGCAGCTGTGCAGTCAAAGAAGGCGCCCTTTGGCCAGGGCCTAAATGCTTGTGACACCCCACTGGACCTGCCGGGCTCTGAGGGCCCTGACCTCGCCCCCTGCTCCCCTGCCCTTTGTCCAGTCACAGCAGAGATCGCCACACACACTCCCTCAGTTAGGGCAGTGTTCCAACCTCCCTCAGCCCCGCCCCCTCTCCGCAGGTTACCATGGACTACAGATGCTGCATTCTGAGGCCAGGGCGTTCCGAGAGCGCCAAGGGCAGACATGATGACCTTAAATGACTTCCTCTTTTGTCAGGTTTGGTAAACTTTAGGAGCTAGGAAATGGTCCACTTTACAGAAATGTTCAAATTTACTGGCATTTCTTATATTCTCTGCTATAACATTGTCCTGATTCTTTCTGTATATTCTTTACTTATGTTTTTGTTTTCCTTAATCAAAGTGTGTCTTTTCAATCTTTTCAAAGAAGATTCTTTGGACTTACTAAATCACCTCAATTTTATACGTTTTCTGTTGTATTAAGTTCTGCTCATATCTTTATTTATCTCTTCTCTATGTTCTCAGGGTTTATTGTTTTGATCTTCTGATGTCAATTAAAACACTTGGTTATTCATTTTAATAAATATTTTACTTATAAAGATTTGAACTTTTGAAGATTCCAGCTTACTTGTAAGTTTCTAAGGGTCAGGTCCTCTCCATTGTTGCTGGCCTAAGGTTTAGTTCACCATATAGCAATGAATATATGGACCTATTTTCCCCTCGACTTTCTGTGATTCCCTACATCTCACCTTTCTTTGCAGACAAGCCATTTGAAATACCCTTAACTTATTTCACAGCCAATAAGTCATTGAAATAATGTGTATTTTTTAGAGAAATCTTCTTATATAATTAGGCAGAAAATCTCACCTGCCATAGTTTTCAAAACAGCATAATTTCACTCTTCTCAATGCTTAATCTGTTGTATTACACAACCTTTGAGTATTTAGCTTTATCAATGACATGTACTTTAAAAATGTTTTAGAGATCCTACCAGTCTTTGAAAACATCCTTGTTCCTTGTTTCAGTTCCAGTTTTATGTATATGTTCTGCCTTGCACCTGATTATTCCAACAATTGATGGATGGCCTTGGGAATCTAATTCTGGTATTGATAGTTTTTGCTGATTGTCTCCCCTTGTAGCTGATTTCTTCATTATTGTGTAAATTTAGATCATGAGCTCATGTTTAGCTAAACAGCTGACCTTGTAAGAGGCTTAGGTGTGAACGCTCGTAAGCTTCAGCAGAAAGTCGGCAAAGATTTATTTGTGTCCCTCCAATGAGTTGCCCGCGAGTACCCCGTTTTCTACAAGTGTTGGTCCAATACTCCCTCAAGAGGCAGGGGACTCTGACAGTGCTGCTTGGCGGCCCCCGATCTGGGGCAGGGGCAGTGGGCGGCCTGTGGCCCAGGCAGAAGCCTCTCTGCATGTGTCCCAGGGACCCATCTGCCTGCGAACTTCGGTCACCTGGCAGGAAGCTACGATGCCCAGACCTATGGTTAGCTGTGCAGAGAGGTGTACTGCGCGGAGAGGTTCCACACACACTTCAAGTAAGAGGTCGGCCTGAGTGGAAAGGTGAGAGTTTGGGCAGCTGTGCAGACAAAGAAGGCGCCCTTTTGCCAGGGCCTAAATGCTTGTGACACCCCACTGGACCTGCCGGGCTCTGAGGGCCCTGCCCTGGGCCCCCTGCTCCCCTGCCCTTTGTTCAGTCACAGCAGAGATCGCCACACACACTCCCTCAGTTAGGGCAGTGTTCCAAACTCCCTCAGCCCCGCCCCCTCTCCGCAGGTTACCATGGACTACAGAGGCTGCATTCTGAGGCCAGGGCGTTCCGAGAGCGCCAAGGGCATACATGATGACCTTAAATGACTTCCTCTTTTGTCAGGTTTGGTAAACTTTAGGAGCTAGGAAATGGTCCACTTTACAGAAATGTTCAAATTTACTGGCATTTCTTATATTCTCTGCTATAACATTGTCCTGATTCTTTCTGTATATTCTTTACTTATGTTTTTGTTTTCCTTAATCAAAGTGTGTCTTTTCAATCTTTTCAAAGAAGATTCTTTGGAATTACTAAATCACCTCAATTTTATACGTTTTCTGTTGTATTAAGTTCTGCTCATATCTTTATTTATCTCTTCTCTATGTTCTCAGGGTTTATTGTTTTGATCTTCTGATGTCAATTAAAACACTTGGTTATTCATTTTAATAAATATTTTACTTATAAATATTTGAACTTTTGAAGATTCCAGCTTACTTGTAAGTTTCTAAGGGTCAGGTCCTCTCCATTGTTGCTGGCCTAAGGTTTAGTTCACCATATAGCAATGTATATATTGACCTATTTTCCCCTCGACTTTCTGTGATTCCCTACATCACACCTTTCTTTGCAGACAAGCCATTTGAAATACCCTTAACTTATTTCACAGCCAATAAGTCATTGAAATAATGTGTATTTTTTAGAGAAATCTTCTTATATAATTAGGCAGAAAATCTCACCTGCCATAGTTTTCAAAACAGCATAATTTCACTCTTCTCAATGCTTAATCTGTTGTATTACACAACCTTTGAGTATTTAGCTTTATCAATGACATGTACTTTAAAAATGTTTTAGAGATCCTACCAGTCTTTGAAAACATCCTTGTTCCTTGTTTCAGTTCCAGTTTTATGTATATGTTCTGCCTTGCACCTGATTATTCCAACAATTGATGGATGGCCTTGGGAATCTAATTCTGGTATTGATAGTTTTTGCTGATTGTCTCCCCTTGTAGCTGATTTCTTCATTATTGTGTAAATTTAGATCATGAGCTCATGTTTAGCTAAACAGCTGACCTTGTAAGAGGCTTAGGTGTGAACGCTCGTAAGCTTCAGCAGAAAGTCGCAAAGATTTATTTGTGTCCCTCCAATGAGTTGCCCGGTAGTACCCCGTTTTCTACAAGTGTTGGTCCAATACTCCCTCAAGAGGCAGGGGACTCTGACAGTGCTGCTTGGCGGCCCCCGATCTGGGGCAGGGGCAGTGGGCGGCCTGTGGCCCAGGCAGAAGCCTCTCTGCATGTGTCCCAGGGACCCAACTTCCTGCGAAGTTCGGTCACCTGGCAGGAAGCTACGATGCCCAGACCTATGGTTAGCTGTGCAGAGAGGTGTACTGCGCGGAGAGGTTCCACACACACTTCAAGTAAGAGGTCGGCCTGAGTGGAAAGGTGAGAGTTTGGGCAGCTGTGCAGACAAAGAAGGTGTCCTTTTGCCAGGGCCTAAATGCTTGTGACACCCCACTGGACCTGCCGGGCTCTGAGGGCCCTGCCCTGGGCCCCCTGCTCCCCTGCCCTTTGTTCAGTCACAGCAGAGATCGCCACACACACTCCCTCAGTGAGGGCAGTGTTCCAACCTCCCTCAGCCCCGCCCCCTCTCCGCAGGTTACCATGGACTACAGAGGCTGCATTCTGAGGCCAGGGCGTTCCGAGAGCGCCAAGGGCAGACATGATGACCTTAAATGACTTCCACTTTTGTCAGGTTTGGTAAACTTTAGGAGCTAGGAAATGGTCCACTTTACAGAAATGTTCAAATTTACTGGCATTTCTTATATTCTCTGCTATAACATTGTCCTGATTCTTTCTGTATATTCTTTACTTATGTTTTTGTTTTCCTTAATCAAAGTGTGTCTTTTCAATCTTTTCAAAGAAGATTCTTTGGACTTACTAAATCACCTCAATTTTATACGTTTTCTGTTGTATTAAGTTCTGCTCATATCTTTATTTATCTCTTCTCTATGTTCTCAGGGTTTATTGTTTTGATCTTCTGATGTCAATTAAAACACTTGGTTATTCATTTTAATAAATATTTTACTTATAAAGATTTGAACTTTTGAAGATTCCAGCTTACTTGTAAGTTTCTAAGGGTCAGCTCCTCTCCATTGTTGCTGGCCTAAGGTTTAGTTCACCATATAGCAATGTATATATTGACCTATTTTCCCCTCGACTTTCTGTGATTCCCTACATCTCACCTTTCTTTGCAGACAAGCCATTTGAAATACCCTTAACTTATTTCACAGCCAATAAGTCATTGAAATAATGTGTATTTTTTAGAGAAATCTTCTTATATAATTAGGCAGAAACTCTCACCTGCCATAGTTTTCAAAACAGCATAATTTCACTCTTCTCAATGCTTAATCTGTTGTATTACACAACCTTTGAGTATTTAGCTTTATCAATGACATGTACTTTAAAAATGTTTTAGAGATCCTACCAGTCTTTGAAAACATCCTTGTTCCTTGTTTCAGTTCCAGTTTTATGTATATTTTCTGCCTTGCACCTGATTATTCCAACAATTGAAGGATGGCCTTGGGAATCTAATTCTGGTATTGATAGTTTTTGCTGATTGTCTCCCCTCGTAGCTGATTTCTTCATTATTGTGTAAATTTAGATCATGAGCTCATGTTTAGCTAAACAGCTGACCTTGTAAGAGGCTTAGGTGTGAACGCTTGTAAGCTTCAGCAGAAAGTCGGCAAAGATTTATTTGTGTCCCTCCAATGAGTTGCCCACGAGAACCCCGTTTTCTACAAGTGTTGGTCCAATACTCCCTCAAGAGGCAGGGGACTCCGACAGGGCTGCTTGGCGGCCCCCGATCTGGGGCAGGGGCATTGGGCAGCCTGTGGCCCAGGCCGAAGCCTCTCTGCATGTGTCCCAGGGACCCATCTGCCTGCGAACTTCGGTCACCTGGCAGGAAGCTACGATGCCCAGACCTATGGTTAGCTGTGCAGCGAGTTGTATGCGCGGACAGGCTCCACACACACTTCAAGTAAGAGGTCGGCATGAGTGGAAAGGTGAGAGTTTGGGCAGCTGTGCAGACAAAGAAGGCGCCCTTTGGCTTGGGCCTAAATGCTTGTGACACCTCACTGGACCTGCCGGGCTCTGAGGGCCCTGCCCTGGGCCCCCTTCTCCCCTGCCGTTTGTTCAGTCACAGCAGAGAGGGCCACACACATTCCCTCAGTGAGGGCAGTGTTCCAACCTCCCTCAGCCCCGCCCCCTCTCCACAGGTTACCATGGACTACAGAGGCTGCATTCTGAGGCCAGTGCGTTCTGAGAGCGCCAAGGGCAGACATGATGACCTTAAATGACTTCCTCTTTTGTCAGGTTTGGTAAACTTTAGGAGCTAGGAAATGGTCCACTTTACAGAAATGTTCAAATTTACTGGCATTTCTTATATTCTCTGCTATAACATTGTCCTGATTCTTTCTGTATATTCTTTACTTATGTTTTTGTTTTCCTTAATCAAAGTGTGTCTTTTCAATCTTTTCAAAGAAGATTCTTTGGACTTACTAAATCACCTCAATTTTATACGTTTTCTGTTGTATTAAGTTCTGCTCATATCTTTATTTATCTCTTCTCTATGTTCTCAGGGTTTATTGTTTTGGTCTTCTGATGTCAATTAAAACACTTGGTTATTCATTTTAATAAATATTTTACTTATAAAGATTTGAACTTTTGAAGATTCCAGCTTACTTGTAAGTTTCTAAGGGTCAGGTCCTCTCCATTGTTGCTGGCCTAAGGTTTAGTTCACCATATAGCAATGTATATATTGACCTATTTTCCCCTCGACTTTCTGTGATTCCCTACATCTCACCTTTCTTTGCAGACAAGCCATTTGAAATACCCTTAACTTATTTCACAGCCAATAAGTCATTGAAATAATGTGTATTTTTTAGAGAAATCTTCTTCTATAATTAGGCAGAAACTCTCACCTGCCATAGTTTTCAAAACAGCATAATTTCACTCTTCTCAATGCTTAATCTGTTGTATTACACAACCTTTCAGTATTTAGCTTTATCAATGACATGTACTTTAAAAATGTTTTAGAGATCCTACCAGTCTTTGAAAACATCCTTGTTCCTTGTTTCAGTTCCAGTTTTATGTATATTTTCTGCCTTGCACCTGATTATTCCAACAATTGATGGATGGCCTTGGGAATCTAATTCTGGTATTGATAGTTTTTGCTGATTGTCTCCCCTCGTAGCTGATTTCTTCATTATTGTGTAAATTTAGATCATGAGCTCATGTTTAGCAAACAGCTGACCTTGTAAGAGGCTTAGGTGTGAACGCTCGTAAGCTTCAGCAGAAAGTCGGCAAAGATTTATTTTTGTCCCTCCAATGAGTTGCCCACGAGAACCCCGTTTTCTACAAGTGTTGGTCCAATACTCCCTCAAGAGGCAGGGGACTCCGACAGGTCTGCTTGGCGGACCCCGATCTGGGGCAGGGGCCGTGGGCAGCCTGTGGCCCAGGCAGAAGCCTCTCTGCATGTGTCCCAGGGACCCATCTGCCTGCGAACTTCGGTCACCTGGCAGGAAGCTACGATGCCCAGACCTATGGTTAGCTGTGCAGCGAGGTGTACTGCATGGACTGGTCCCACACACACTTCAAGTAAGAGGTCGGCCTGAGTGGAAAGGTGAGAGTTTGGGCAGCTGTGCAGACAAAGAAGGCGCCCTTTGGCTTGGGCCTAAATGCTTGTGACACCCCACTGGACCTGCCGGGCTCTGAGGGCCTTGCCCTGGGACCCCTGCTCCACTGCCCTTTGTTCAGTCACAGCACAGATGGCCACACCCACTCCCTCAATGAGGGCAGTGTTTAAACCTCACTCAGCCCCGCCCCCTCACCTCAGGTTACCATGGACTACAGATGCTGCTTTCTGAGGCCAGGGCGTTCCGAGAATGCCAAGGGCAGACATGATGACCTTAAATGATTTCCTCTTGTGTCAGGTTTGGTAAACTTTAGGAGCTAGGAAATGGTCCACTTTACAGAAATGTTCAAATTTACTGGCATTTCTTATATTCTCTGCTATAACATTGTCCTGATTCTTTCTGTATATTCTTTACTTATGTTTTGGTTTTCCTTAATCAAAGTGTGTCTTTTCAATCTTTTCAAAGAAGATTCTTTGGACTTACTAAATCACCTCAATTTTATACGTTTTCTGTTGTATTAAGTTCTGCTCATATCTTTATTTATCTTTTTTCTATATTCTCAGGGTTTATTGTTTTCATCTTCTGATGTCAATTAAAACACTTGGTTATTCATTTTAATAAATATTTTACTTATAAAGATTTGACCTTTTGAAGATTCCAGCTTACTTGTAAGTTTCTAAGGGTCAGGTCCTCTCCATTGTTGCTGGCCTAAGGTTTAGTTCACCATATAGCAATGTATATATTGACCTATTTTCCCCTCGACTTTCTGTGATTCCCTACATCTCACCTTTCTATGCAGACAAGCCATTTGAAATACCCTTAAATTATTTCACAGCCAATAAGTCATTGAAATAATGTGTATTTTTTAGAGAAATCTTCTTATATAATTAGGCAGAAAATCTCACCTGCCATAGTTTTCAAAACAGCATAATTTCACTCTTCTCAATGCTTAATCTGTTGTATTACACAACCTTTGAGTATTTAGCTTTATCAATGACATGTACTTTAAAAATGTTTTAGAGATCCTACCAGTCTTTGAAAACATCCTTGTTCCTTGTTTCAGTTCCAGTTTTATGTATATTTTCTGCCTTGCACCTGATTATTCCAACAATTGATGGATGGCCTTGGGAATCTAATTCTGGTATTGATAGTTTTTGCTGATTGTCTCCCCTCGTAGCTGATTTCTTCATTATTGTGTAAATTTAGATCATGAGCTCATGTTTAGCAAACAGCTGACCTTGTAAGAGGCTTAGGTGTGAACGCTCGTAAGCTTCAGCAGAAAGTCGGCAAAGATTTATTTTTGTCCCTCCAATGAGTTGCCCACGAGAACCCCGTTTTCTACAAGTGTTGGTCCAATACTCCCTCAAGAGGCAGGGGACTCCGACAGGGCTGCTTGGCGGACCCCGATCTGGGGCAGGGGCAGTGGGCAGCCTGTGGCCCAGGCAGAAGCCTCTCTGCATGTGTCCCAGGGACCCATCTGCCTGCGAACTTCGGTCACCTGGCAGGAAGCTACGATGCCCAGACCTATGGTTAGCTGTGCAGCGAGGTGTACTGCGTGGACAGGTTCCACACACACTTCAAGTAAGAGGTCGGCCTGAGTGGAAAGGTGAGAGTTTGGGCAGCTGTGCAGACAAAGAAGGCGCCCTTTGGCTTGGGCCTAAATGCTTGTGACACCCCACTGGACCTGCCGGGCTCTGAGGGCCGTGCCCTGGGACCCCTGCTCCACTGCCCTTTGTTCAGTCACAGCACAGATGGCCACACCCACTCCCTCAATGAGGGCAGTGTTCAAACCTCACTCAGCCCCGCCCCCTCACCTCAGGTTACCATGGACTACAGATGCTGCTTTCTGAGGCCAGGGCGTTCCGAGAATGCCAAGGGCAGACATGATGACATTAAATGATTTCCTCTTGTGTCAGGTTTGGTAAACTTTAGGAGCTAGGAAATGGTCCACTTTACAGAAATGTTCAAATTTACTGGCATTTCTTATATTCTCTGCTATAACATTGTCCTGATTCTTTCTGTATATTCTTTACTTATGTTTTTGTTTTCCTTAATCAAAGTGTGTCTTTTCAATCTTTTCAAAGAAGATTCTTTGGACTTACTAAATCACCTCAATTTTATACGTTTTCTGTTGTATTAAGTTCTGCTCATATCTTTATTTATCTTTTTTCTATGTTCTCAGGGTTCATTGTTTTCATCTTCTGATGTCAATTAAAACACTTGGTTATTCATTTTAATAAATATTTTACTTATAAAGATTTGACCTTTTGAAGATTCCAGCTTACTTGTAAGTTTCTAAGGGTCAGGTCCTCTCCATTGTTGCTGGCCTAAGGTTTAGTTCACCATATAGCAATGTATATATTGACCTATTTTCCCCTCGACTTTCTGTGATTCCCTACATCTCACCTTTCTTTGCAGACAAGCCATTTGAAATACCCTTAACTTATTTCACAGCCAATAAGTCATTGAAATAATGTGTATTTTTTAGAGAAATCTTCTTCTATAATTAGGCAGAAAATCTCACCTGCCATAGTTTTCAAAACAGCATAATTTCACTCTTCTCAATGCTTAATCTGTTGTATTACACAACCTTTGAGTATTTAGCTTTATCAATGACATGTACTTTAAAAATGTTTTAGAGATCCTACCAGTCTTTGAAAACATCCTTGTTCCTTGTTTCAGTTCCAGTTTTATGTATATTTTCTGCCTTGCACCTGATTATTCCAAAAATTGATGGATGGCCTTGGGAATCTAATTCTGGTATTGATAGTTTTTGCTGGTTGTCTCCCCTTGTAGCTGATTTCTTCATTATTGTGTAAATTTAGATCATGAGCTCATGTTTAGCTAAACAGCTGACCTTGTAAGACGCTTAGGTGTGAACGCTCGTAAGCTTCAGCAGAAAGTCGGCAAAGATTTATTTGTGTCCCTCCAATGAGTTGCCGGCGAGTACCCCGTTTTCTAAAAGTGTTGGTCAAATACTCCCTCAAGAGGCAGGGGACTCGACAGGGCTGCTTGTCGGCCCCCGAACTGGGGCAGGGGCAGTGGGCGGCCTGTGGCCCAGGCAGAAGCCTCTCTGCATGTGTCCCAGGGACCCAACTGCCTGCGAACTTTGGTCACCTGGCAGGAAGCTACGATGCCCAGACCTATGGTTAGCTGTGCAGAGAGGTGTACTGCGCGGAGAGGTTCCACACACACTTCAAGTAAGAGGTCGGCCTGATTGGAAAGGTGAGAGTTTGGGCAGCTGTGCAGACAAAGAAGGCGCCCTTTTGCCAGGGCCTAAATGCTTGTGACACCCCACTGGACCTGCCGGGCTCTGAGGGCCCTGCCCTGGGCCCCCTGCTCCCCTGCCCTTTGTTCAGTCAGAGCAGAGATCGCCACACACACTCCCTCAGTTAGGGCAGTGTTCCAACCTCCCTCAGCCCCGCCCTCTCTCCGCAGGTTACCATGGACTACAGAGGCTGCATTCTGAGGCCAGGGCGTTCCGAGAGCGCCAAGGGCAGACATGATGACCTTAAATGACTTCCTCTTTTGTCAGGTTTGGTAAACTTTAGGAGCTTGGAAATGGTCCACTTTACAGAAATGTTCAAATTTACTGGCATTTCTTATATTCTCTGCTATAACATTGTCCTGATTCTTTCTGTATATTCTTTACTTATGTTTTTGTTTTCCTTAATCAAAGTGTGTCTTTTCAATCTTTTCAAAGAAGATTCTTTGGACTTACTAAATCACCTCAATTTTATACGTTTTCTGTTGTATTAAGTTCTGCTCATATCTTTATTTATCTCTTCTCTATGTTCTCAGGGTTTACTGTTTTGGTCTTCTGATGTCAATTAAAACACTTGGTTATTCATTTTAATAAATATTTTACTTATAAAGATTTGAACTTTTGAAGATTCCAGCTTACTTGTAAGTTTCTAAGGGTCAGGTCCTCTCCATTGTTGCTGGCCTAAGGTTTAGTTCACCATATAGCAATGTATATATTGACCTATTTTCCCCTCGACTTTCTGTGATTCCCTATATCTCACCTTTCTTTGCAGACAAGCCATTTGAAATACCCTTAACTTATTTCACAGCCAATAAGTCATTGAAATAATGTGTATTTTTTAGAGAAATCTTCTTCTATAATTAGGCAGAAACTCTCACCTGCCATAGTTTTCAAAACAGCATAATTTCACTCTTCTCAATGCTTAATCTGTTGTATTACACAACCTTTGAGTATTTAGCTTTATCAATGACATGTACTTTAAAAATGTTTTAGAGATCCTACCAGTCTTTGAAAACATCCTTGTTCCTTGTTTCAGTTCCAGTTTTATGTATATTTTCTGCCTTGCACCTGATTATTCCAACAATTGATGGATGGCCTTGGGAATCTAATTCTGGTATTGATAGTTTTTGCTGATTGTCTCCCCTCGTAGCTGATTTCTTCATTATTGTGTAAATTTAGATCATGAGCTCATGTTTAGCAAACAGCTGACCTTGTAAGAGGCTTAGGTGTGAACGCTCGTAAGCTTCAGCAGAAAGTCGGCAAAGATTTATTTTTGTCCCTCCAATGAGTTGACCACGAGAACCCCGTTTTCTACAAGTGTTGGTCCAATACTCCATCAAGAGGCAGGGGACTCTGACAGGGCTGCTTGGCGGACCCCGATCTGGGGCAGGGGCAGTGGGCAGCCTGTGGCCCAGGCAGAAGCCTCTCTGCATGTGTCCCAGGGACCCATCTGCCTGCGAACTTCGGTCACCTGCCAGGAAGCTACGATGTCCAGACCTATGGTTAGCTGTGCAGCGAGGTGTACTGCGTGGACAGGTTCCACACACACTTCAAGTAAGAGGTCGGCCTGAGTGGAAAGGTGAGAGTTTGGGCAGCTGTGCAGACAAAGAAGGCGCCCTTTGGCTTGGGCCTAAATGCTTGTGACACCCCACTGGACCTGCCGGGCTCTGAGGGCCTTGCCCTGGGACCCCTGCTCCACTGCCCTTTGTTCAGTCACAGCACAGATGG
Source organism: Mesoplodon mirus (assembly GCF_964341445.2). NCBI lineage: Eukaryota > Metazoa > Chordata > Mammalia > Artiodactyla > Ziphiidae > Mesoplodon > Mesoplodon mirus. Next base: position 189,730,616 of record NC_138976.1, on the reverse strand, counting down.
CCACACCCACTCCCTCAATGAGGGCAGTGTTCAAACCTCACTCAGCCCCGCCCCCTCGCCTCAGGTACCATGGACTGCAGATGCTGCTTTCTGAGGCCAGGGCGTTCCGAGAATGCCAAGGGCAGACATGATGACCTTAAATGATTTCCTCTTGTGTCAGGTTTGGTAAACTTTAGGAGCTAGGAAATGGTCCACTTTACAGAAATGTTCAAATTTACTGGCATTTCTTATATTCTCTGCTATAACAGTGTCCTGATTCTTTCTGTATATTCTTTACTTATGTTTTTGTTTTCCTTAATCAAAGTGTGTCTTTTCAATCTTTTCAAAGAAGATTCTTTGGACTTACTAAATCACCTCAATTTTATACGTTTTCTGTTGTATTAAGTTCTGCTCATATCTTTATTTATCTTTTTTCTATGTTCTCAGGGTTTATTGTTTTCATCTTCTGATGTCAATTAAAACACTTGGTTATTCATTTTAATAAATATTTTACTTATAAAGATTTGACCTTTTGAAGATTCCAGCTTACTTGTAAGTTTCTAAGGGTCAGGTCCTCTCCATTGTTGCTGGCCTAAGGTTTAGTTCACCATATAGCAATGTATATATTGACCTATTTTCCCCTCGACTTTCTGTGATTCCCTACATCTCACCTTTCTTTGCAGACAAGCCATTTGAAATACCCTTAACTTATTTCACAGCCAATAAGTCATTGAAATAATGTGTATTTTTTAGAGAAATCTTCTTATATAATTAGGCAGAAAATCTCACCTGCCATAGTTTTCAAAACAGCATAATTTCACTCTTCTCAATGCTTAATCTGTTGTATTACTCAACCTTTGAGTATTTAGCTTTATCAATGACATGTACTTTAAAAATGTTTTAGAGATTCTACCAGTCTTTGAAAACATCCTTGTTCCTTGTTTCAGTTCCAGTTTTATGTATATTTACTGCCTTGCACCTGATTATTCCAACAATTGATGGATGGCCTTGGGAATCTAATTCTGGTATTGATAGTTTTTGCTGGTTGTCTCCCCTTGTAGCTGATTCCTTCATTATTGTGTAAATTTAGATCATGAGCTCATGTTTAGCTAAACAGCTGACCTTGTCAGACGCTTAGGTGTGAACGCTCGTAAGCTTCAGCAGAAAGTCGGCAAAGATTTATATGTGTCCCTCCAATGAGTTGCCCACGAGAACACCGTTTTGTACAAGTGTTGGTCCAATACTCCCTCAAGAGGCAGGGGAATCCGACAGGGCTGCTTGTCGGCCCCCGAACTGGGGCAGGGGCAGTGGGCGGCCTGTGGCCCAGGCAGAAGCCTCTCTGCATGTGTCCCAGGGACCCAACTGCCTGCGAACTTTGGTCACCTGGCAGGAAGCTACGATGCCCAGACCTATGGTTAGCTGTGCAGCGAGGTGTACTGCGCGGACAGGTTCCACACACACTTCAAGTAAGAGGTCGGCCTGAGTGGAAAGGTGAGAGTTTGGGCAGCTGTGCAGACAAAGAAGGCGCCCTTTGGCCTGGGCCTAAATGCTTGTGACACCCCACTGGACCTGCCGGGCTCTGAGGGCCCTGCCCTTGGCGCCCTGCTCCCCTGCCGTTTGCTCAGTCACAGCAGAGATGGCCACACTCACTCCCTCAGTGAGGGCAGTGTTCCAACCTCCCTCAGCCCCGCCCCCTCTCCGCAGGCTACCATGGACTACAGATGCTGCATACTGAGGCCAGGGTGTTCCGAGAATGCCAAGGGCAGACATGATGACCTTCAATGATTTCCTCTTGTGTCAGGTTTGGTAAACTTTAGGAGCTAGGAAATGGTCCACTTTAGAGAAATGTTCAAATTTACTGGCATTTCTTATATTCTCTGCTATAACATTGTCCTGATTCTTTCTGTATATTCTTTACTTATGTTTTTGTTTTCCTTAATCAAAGTGTGTCTTTTCAATCTTTTCAAAGAAGATTCTTTGGACTTACTAAATCACCTCAATTTTATACGTTTTCTGTTGTATTAAGTTCTGCTCATATCTTTATTTATCTTTTTCCTATGTTCTCAGGGTTTATTGTTTTGATCTTCTGATGTCAATTAAAACACTTGGTTATTCATTTTAATAAATATTTTACTTATAAAGATTTGAACTTTTGAAGATTCCAGCTTACTTGTAAGTTTCTAAGGGTCAGGTCCTCTCCATTGTTGCTGGCCTAAGGTTTAGTTCACCATATAGCAATGTATATATTGACCTATTTTCCCCTCGACTTTCTGTGATTCCCTACATCTCACCTTTCTTTGCAGACAAGCCATTTGAAATACCCTTCACTTGTTTCACAGCCAATAAGTCTTTGAAATAATGTGTAGTTTTTAGAGAATTCTTCTTCTATAATTAGGCAGAAAATCTCACCGGCCATAGTTTTCAAAACAGCATAATTTCACTCTTCTCAATGCTTAATCTGTTGTATTACACAACCTTTGAGTATTTAGCTTTATCAATGACATGTACTTTAAAAATGTTTTAGAGATCCTACCAGTCTTTGAAAACATCCTTGTTCCTTGTTTCAGTTCCAGTTTTATGTATATTTTCTGCCTTGCACCTGATTATTCCAACAATTGATGGATGGCCTTGGGAATCTAATTCTGGTATTGATAGTTTTTGCTGATTGTCTCCCCTTGTAGCTGATTTCTTCATTATTGTGTAAATTTAGATCATGAGCTCATGTTTAGCTAAACAGCTGACCTTGTAAGAGGCTTAGGTGTGAACGCTCGTAAGCTTCAGCAGAAAGTCGGCAAAGATTTATTTGTGTCCCTCCAATGAGTTGCCCGCGAGTACCCCGTTTTCTACAAGTGTTGGTCCAATACTCCCTCAAGAGGCAGGGGACTCCGACAGGGCTGCTTGTCGGCCCCCGATCTGGGGCAGGGGCAGTGGGCGGCCTGTGGCCCAGGCAGAAGCCTCTCTGCAAGTGTCCCTGGGAACCATCTGCCTGCGAACTTCGGTCACCTGGCAGGAAGCTATGATGGCCAGACCTATGGTTAGCTGTGCAGCAAGGTATACTGCGTGGACAGGTTCCACACACACTTCAAGTAAGAGGTCGGCCTGAGTGGAAAGGTGAGAGTTTGGGCAGCTGTGCAGACAAAGAAGGCGCCCTTTGGCCTGGGCCTAAATGCTTGTGACACCCCACTGGACCTGCCGGGCTCTGAGGGCCCTGCCCTTGGCCCCCTGCTCCCCTGCCGTTTGCTCAGTCACAGCAGAGATGGCCACACTCACTCCCTCAGTGAGGGCAGTGTTCCAATCTCCCTCAGCCCCGCCCCCTCTCCGCAGGCTACCATGGACTACAGATGCTGCATTCTGAGGCCAGGGTGTTCCGAGAATGCCAAGGGAAGACATGATGACCTTAAATGATTTCCTCTTGTGTCAGGTTTGGTAAACTTTAGGAGCTAGGAAATGGTCCACTTTACAGAAATGTTCAAATTTACTGGCATTTCTTATATTTTCTGCTATAACATTGTCCTGATTCTTTCTGTATATTCTTTACTTATGTTTTTGTTTTCCTTAACCAAAGTGTGTCTTTTCAATCTTTTCAAAGAAGATTCTTTGGACTTACTAAATCACCTCAATTTTATACGTTTTCTGTTGTATTAAGTTCTGCTCATATCTTTATTTATCTTTTTTCTATGTTCTCAGGGTTTATTGTTTTGATCTTCTGATGTCAATTAAAACACTTGGTTATTCATTTTAATAAATATTTTACTTATAAAGATTTGAACTTTTGTAGATTCCAGCTTACTTGTAAGTTTCTAAGGGTCAGGTCCTCTCCATTGTTGCTGGCCTAAGGTTTAGTTCACCATATAGCAATGTATATATTGACCTATTTTCCCCTCGACTTTCTGTGATTCCCTACATCTCACCTTTCTTTGCAGACAAGCCATTTGAAATACCCTTCACTTATTTCACAGCAAATAAGTCATTGAAATAATGTGTATTTTTTAGAGAAATCTTCTTCTATAATTAGGCAGAAAATCTCACCTGCCATAGTTTTCAAAACAGCATAATTTCGCTCTTCTCAATGCTTAATCTGTTGTATTACACAACCTTTGAGTATTTAGCTTTATCAATGACATGTACTTTAAAAATGTTTTAGAGATCCTACCAGTCTTTGAAAACATCCTTGTTCCTTGTTTCAGTTCCAGTTTTATGTATATTTTCTGCCTTGCACCTGATTATTCCAACAATTGATGGATGGCCTAGGGAATCTAATTCTGGTATTGATAGTTTTTGCTGGTTGTCTCCCCTTGTAGCTGATTTCTTCATTATTGTGTAAATTTAGATCATGAGCTCATGTTTAGCTAAAGAGCTGACCTTGTAAGACGCTTAGGTGTGAACGCTCGTAAGCTTCAGCAGAAAGTCGGCAAAGATTTATTTGTGTCCCTCCAATGAGTTGCCCGCGAGAAGGCCGTTTTGTACAAGTGTTGGTCCAAAACTCCTTCAAGATGCAGGGGATTCCGACAGGGCTGCTTGGCGGCCCCCGATTTGGGGCAGGGGCTGTGGGCGACCTGTGGCCCAGGCAGAAGCCTCTCTGCAAGTGTCCCTGGGAACCATCTGCCTGCGAACTTCGGTCACCTGGCAGGAAGCTACGATGCCCAGACCTATGCTTAGCTGTGCAGCGAGGTGTACTTCACGGACAGGTTCCACACACACTTCAAGATAGAGGTCGTCCTGAGTGGAAAAGTGAGTGATTGGGCAGCTGTGCAGACAAAGAAGGCGCCCTTTGGCCTGGGCCTAAATGCTTGTGACACCCCACTGGACCTGCCGGGCTCTGAGGGCCCTGCCCAAGGCCCCCTGCTCCCCTGCCCTTTGTTCAGTCACAGCAGAGATGGCCACACCCACTCCCTCAGTGAGGGCAGTGTTCCAACCTCCCTCAGCCCCGCCCCCTCTCCGCAGGTTACCATAGACTACAGAGGCTGCATTCTGAGGCCACGGCGTTCCGAGAATGCCAAGGGCAGACATGATGACCTTAAATGATTTCCTCTTGTGTCAGGTTTGGTAAACTTTATGAGCTAGGGAATGGTCCACTTTACAGAAATGTTCAAATTTACTGGCATTTCTTATATTCTCTGCTATAACATTGTCCTGATTCTTTCTGTATATTCTTTACTTATGTTTTTGTTTTCCTTAATCAAAGTGTGTCTTTTCAATCTTTTCAAAGAAGATTCTTTGGACTTACTAAATCACCTCAATTTTATACGTTTTCTGTTGTATTAAGTTCTGCTCATATCTTTATTTATCTTTTTTCTATGTTCTCAGGGTTTCTTGTTTTGGTCTTCTGATGTCAATTAAAACACTTGGTTATTCATTTTAATAAATATTTTACTTATAAAGATTTGGACTTTTGAAGATTCCAGCTTACTTGTACGTTTCTAAGGGTCAGGTCCTATCCATTGTTGCTGGCCTAAGGTTTAGTTCCCCATATAGCAATGTATATATTGACCTATTTTCCCCTCGACTTTCTGTGATTCCCTACATCTCACCTTTCTTTGCAGACAAGCCATTTGAAATACCCTTAACTTATTTCACAGCCAATAAGTCATTGAAATAATGTGTATTTTTTAGAGAAATCTTCTTATATAATTAGGCAGAAAATCTCACCTGCCATAGTTTTCAAAACAGCATAATTTCACACTTCTCAATGCTTAATCTGTTGTATTACACAACCTTTGAGTATTTAGCTTTATCAATGACATGTACTTTAAAAATGTTTTAGAGATCCTACCAGTCTTTGAAAACATACTTGTTCCTTGTTTCAGTTCCAGTTTTATGTATATTTTCTGCCTTGCACCTGATTATTCCAACAATTGATGGATGGCCTTGGGTATCTAATTCTGGTATTGATAGTTTTTGCTGGTTGTCTCCCCTTGTAGCTGATTTCTTCATTATTGTGTAAATTTAGATCATGAGCTCATGTTTAGCTAAACAGCTGACCTTGTCAGACGCTTAGGTGTGAACGCTCCTAAGCTTCAGCAGAAAGTCGGCAAAGATTTATTTGTGTCCCTCCAATGAGTTGCCCGCGAGAACGCCGTTTTCTACAAGTGTTGGTCCAATACTCCCTCAAGAGGCAGGGGACTCCGACAGGGCTGCTTGGCGGCCCCCAATCTGGGGCAGGGGCAGTGGGCGGCCTGTGGCCCAGGCAGAAGCCTCTCTGCATGTGTCCCAGGGACCCATCTGCCTGCGAACTTCGGTCACCTGGCAAGAAGCTACGATGCCCAGACCTATGGTTAGATGTGCAGCGAGGTGTACTGCGCAGACAGGTTCCACACACACTTCAAGTAAGAGGTCGGCCTGAGTGGAAAGGTGAGAGTTTGGGCAGCTGTGCAGACAAAAAAGGGGCCCTTTGGCCTGGGCCTAAATGCTAGTGACACCCCACTGGACCTGCCGGGCTCTGAGGGCCCTGCCCAGGGCCCCCTGCTCCCCTGCCCTTTGTTCAGTCACAGCAGAGATGGCCACACCCACTCCCTCAGTGAGGGCAGTGTTCCAACCTCCCTCAGCCCCGCCCCCTCTCCGCAGGTTACCAAGGACTACAGATGCTGCATCCTGAGGCCAGGGCGTTTCGAGAATGCCAAGGGCAGACATGATGACCTTAAATGATTTCCTCTTGTGTCAGGTTTGGTAAACTTTAGGAGCTAGGAAATGGTCCACTTTACATAAATGTTCAAATTTACTGGCATTTCTTATATTCTCTGCTATAACATTGTCCTGATTCTTTCTGTATATTCTTTACTTAATTTTTTGTTTTCCTTAATCAAAGTGTGTCTTTTCAATCTTTTCAAAGAAGATTCTTTGGACTTACTAAATCACCTCAATTTTATACGTTTTCTGTTGTATTAAGTTCTGCTCATATCTTTATTTTTCTTTATTCTATGTTCTCAGGGTTTATTGTTTTCATCTTCTGATGTCAATTAAAACACTTGGTTATTCATTTTAATAAATATTTTACTTATAAATATTTGAACTTTTGAGGATTCCAGCTTACTTGTACGTTTCTAAGGGTCAGGTCCTCTCCATTGTTGCTGGCCTAAGGTTTAGTTCACCATATAGCAATGTATATATTGACCTATTTTCCCCTCGACTTTCTGTGATTCCCTACATCTCACATTTCTTTGCAGACAAGCCATTTGAAATACCCTTAACTTATTTCACAGCCAATAAGTCATTTCAATAACGTGTATTTTTTAGAGAAATCTTCTTATATAATTAGGCAGAAAATCTCACCTGCCATAGTTTTCAAAACAGCATAATTTCACTCTTCTCAATGCTTAATCTGTTGTATTACACAACCTTTGATTATTTAGCTTTATCAATGACATGTACTTTAAAAATGTTTTAGAGATCCTACCAGTCTTTGAAAACATCCTTGTTCCTTGTTTCAGTTCCAGTTTTATGTATATTTTCTGCCTTGCACCTGATTATTCCAACAATTGATGGATGGCCTTGGGAATCTAATTCTGGTATTGATAGTTTTTGCTGGTTGTCTCCCCTTGTAGCTGATTCCTTCATTATTGTGTAAATTTAGATCATGAGCTCATGTTTAGCTAAACAGCTGACCTTGTAAGACGCTTTGGTTTGAACGCTCGTAAGCTTCAGCAGAAAGTCGGCAAAGATTTATTTGTGTCCCTCCAATGAGTTGCCCGGGAGAACGCCGTTTTCTACAAGTGTTGGTCCAATACTCCCTCCAGACTCAGGGGATTCCAACAAGGCTGCTTGGTGGCCCCCGATCTGGGGCAGGGGCAGTGGGCGGCCTGTGGCCCAGGCAGAAGCCTCTCTGCATGTGTCCTTGGGACCCATCTGCCTGCGTACTTCGGTCACCTGGCAGGAAGCTACGATGCCCAGACCTATGTTTAGCTGTACAGCGAGGTGTAATGCGCGGACAGGTTCCACACACACTTCAAGTAAGAGGTGGGCCTGAGTGGAAAGGTGAGTGTTTGGGCAGCTGTGCAGACAAAGAAGGCGCTCTTTGGCCTGGGCCTAAATGCTTTTGACACCCCACTGGACCTGCCGGGCTCTGAGGGCCCTGCCCTGGGCCCCCTGCTCCCCTGACCTTTGTTCAGTCACAGCAGAGATGGCCACACCCACTCCCTCAGTGAGGGCAGTGTTCAAACCTCCCTCAGCCCCGCCCCCTCTCCGCAGGTTACCATGGACTACAGAGGCTGCATCCTGAGGCCAGGGCGTTCCGAGAATGCCAAGGGCAGACATGATGACCTTAAATGATTTCCTCTTGTGTCAGGTTTGGTAAACTTTAGGAGCTAGGAAATGGTCCACTTTACAGAAATGTTCAAATTTACTGGCATTTCTTATATTCTCTGCTATAACATTGTCCTGATTCTTTCTGTATATTCTTTACTTATGTTTTTGTTTTCCTTAATCAAAGTGTGTCTTTTCAATCTTTTCAAAGAAGATTCTTTGGACTTACTAAATCACCTCAATTTTATACGTTTTCTGTTGTATTAAGTTCTGCTCATATCTTTATTTATCTTTTTTCTATGTTCTCAGGGTTTATTGTTTTGATCTTCTGATGTCAATTAAAACACTTGGTTATTCATTTTAATAAATATTGTACTTATAAAGATTTGAACTTTTGAAGATTCCAGCTTACTTGTAAGTTTCTAAGGGTCAGGCCCTCTCCATTGTTGCTGGCCTATGATTTAGTTCACCATATAGCAATGTATATATTGACCTATTTTCCCCTCGACTTTCTGTGATTCCCTACATCCCACCTTTCTTTGCAGACAAGCCATTTGAAATACCCTTAACTTATTTCACAGCCAATAAGTCATTGAAATAATGTGTATTTTTTAGAGAAATCTTCTTCTATAATTAGGCAGAAAATCTCACCTGCCATAGTTTTCAAAACAGCATAATTTCACTCTTCTCAATGCTTAATCTGTTGTATTACACAACCTTTGAGTATTTAGCTTTATCAATGACATGTACTTTAAAAATGTTTTAGAGATCCTACCAGTCTTTGAAAACATCCTTGTTCCTTGTTTCAGTTCCAGTTTTATGGATATTTTCTGCCTTGCACCTGATTATTCCAACAATTGATGGATGGCCTTGGGAATCTACTTCTGGTATTGATAGTTTTTGCTGGTTGTCTCCCCTTGTAACTGATTTCTTCATTATTGTGTAAATTTAGATCATGAGCTCATGTTTAGCTAAACAGCTGACCTTGTCAGACGCTTAGGTGTGAACGCTCGTAAGCTTCAGCAGAAAGTCGGCAAAGATTTATTTGTGTCCCTCCAATGAATTGCCCACGAGAACGCCGTTTTCTACAAGTGTTGGTCCAATATTCCCTCAAGAGGCAGGGGACTCCGACAGGGCGCCTTGGCGGCCCCCGATCTGGGGCAGGGGCAGTGGGCGGCCTGTGGACCAGGCAGAAGCCTCTCTGCATGTGTCCCTGGGACCCATCTGCCTGCGAACTTCGGTCACCTGGCAGGAAGCTACGATGCCCAGACCTATGGTTAGCTGTGCAGCGAGGTGTACTGCGCGGACAGGTTCCACACACACTTCAAGTAAGAGGTCGGCCTGAGTGGAAAGGTGAGAGTTTGGGCAGCTGTGCAGACAAAAAAGGCGCCCTTTGGCCTGGGCCTAAATGCTAGTGACACCCCACTGGACCTGCCGGGCTCTGAGGGCCCTGCCCAGGGCCCCCTGCTCCCCTGCCCTTTGTTCAGTCACAGCAGAGATGGCCACACCCACTCCCTCAGTGAGGGCAGTGTTCCAACCTCCCTCAGCCCCGCCCCCTCTCCGCAGGTTACCAAGGACTACAGATGCTGCATCCTGAGGCCAGGGCGTTCCGAGAATGCCAAGGGCAGACATGATGACCTTAAATGATTTCCTCTTGTGTCAGGTTTGGTAAACTTTAGGAGCTAGGAAATGGTCCACTTTACATAAATGTTCAAATTTACTGGCATTTCTTATATTCTCTGCTATAACATTGTCCTGATTCTTTCTGTATATTCTTTACTTAATTTTTTGTTTTCCTTAATCAAAGTGTGTCTTTTCAATCTTTTCAAAGAAGATTCTTTGGACTTACTAAATCACCTCAATTTTATACGTTTTCTGTTGTATTAAGTTCTGCTCATATCTTTATTTTTCTTTTTTCTATGTTCTCAGGGTTTATTGTTTTCATCTTCTGATGTCAATTAAAACACTTGGTTATTCATTTTAATAAATATTTTACTTATAAAGATTTGAACTTTTGAAGATTCCAGCTTACTTGTACGTTTCTAAGGGTCAGGTCCTCTCCATTGTTGCTGGCCTAAGGTTTAGTTCACCATATAGCAATGTATATATTGACCTATTTTCCCCTCGACTTTCTGTGATTCCCTACATCTCACCTTTCTTTGCAGACAAGCCATTTGAAATACCCTTAACTTATTTCACAGCCAATAAGTCATTGAAATAATGTGTATTTTTTAGAGAAATCTTCTTATATAATTAGGCAGAAAATCTCACCTGCCATAGTTTTCAAAACAGCATAATTTCACTCTTCTCAATGCTTAATCTGTTGTATTACACAACCTTTGAGTATTTAGCTTTATCAATGACATGTACTTTAAAAATGTTTTAGAGATCCTACCAGTCTTTGAAAACATCCTTGTTCCTTGTTTCAGTTCCAGTTTTATGTATATTTTCTGCCTTGCACCTGATTATTCCAACAAGTGATGGATGGCCTTGGGAATCTAATTCTGGTATTGATAGTTTTTGCTGGTTGTCTCCCCTTGTAGCTGATTTCTTCATTATTGTGTAAATTTAGATCAAGAGATCATGTTTAGCTAAACAGCTGACATTGTCAGACGCTTAGGTGTGAACGCTCGTAAGCTTCAGCAGAAAGTCGGCAAAGATTTATTTGTGTCCCTCCAATGAGTTGCCCCCGAGAACGCCGTTTTCTACAAGTGTTGGTCCAATACTCCCTCAAGAGGCAGGGGGCTCCGACAGGGCTGCTTGGCGGCCCCCAATCTGGGGCAGGGGCAGTGGGCGGCCTGTGGCCCAGGCAGAAGCCTCTCTGCATGTGTCCCAGGGACCCATCTGCCTGCGAACTTCGGTCACCTGGCAAGAAGCTACGATGCCCAGACCTATGGTTAGATGTGCAGCGAGGTGTACTGCGCGGACAGGTTCCACACACACTTCAAGTAACAGGTCGGCCTGAGTGGAAAGGTGAGAGTTTGGGCAGCTGTGCAGACAAAGAAGGCTCCCTTTGGCCTCGGCCTAAATGCTTGTGACACCCCACTGGACCTGCCAGGCTCTGAGGGCCCTGCTCTTGGCCCCCTGTTCCCCTGCCCTTTGTTCCGTCACAGCAGAGATGGCCACACCCACTCCCTCAGTGAGGGCAGTGTTCCATCCTCCCTCAGCCCCGACCCCTCTCCGCAGGTTACCATGGACTACAGATGCTCCATCCTGAGGCCAGGGCGTTCCGAGAATGCCAAGGGCAGACATGATGACCTTAAATGATTTCCTCTTGTGTCAGGTTTGGTAAACTTTAGGAGCTAGGAAATGGTCCACTTTACAGAAATGTTCAAATTTACTGGCATTTCTTATATTCTCTGCTATAACATTGTCCTGATTCTTTCTGTATATTCTTTTTTTTTTTTTTTTTTTTTTTTGCAGTACGCGGGCCTCTCACTGTTGTGGCCTCTCCTGTTGCGGAGCACAGGCTCCGGACGCACAGGCTCAGCGGCCATGGCTCACGGGCCCAGCCGCTCCGTGGCATATGGGATCCTCCCAGACCGGGGCACGAACCCGTATCCCCTGCATCGGCAGGCGGACTCTCAACCACTGCGCCACCAGGGAGGCCCCCTGTATATTCTTTACTTATGTTTTTGTTTTCCTTAATCAAAGTGTGTCTTTTCAATCTTTTCAAAGAAGATTCTTTGGACTTACTAAATCACCTCAATTTTATACGTTTTCTGTTGTATTAAGTTCTGCTCATATCTTTATTTTTCTTTTTTCTATGTTCTCAGTGTTTATTGTTTTGATCTTCTGATGTCAATTAAAACACTTGGTTATTCATTTTAATAAATATTTTACTTATAAAGATTTGAACTTTTGAAGATTCCAGCTTACTTGTAAGTTTCTAAGGGTCAGGTCCTCTCCATTGTTGCTGGCCTAAGGTTTAGTTCACCATATAGCAATGTATATATTGACCTATTTTCCCCTCGACTTTCTGTGATTCCCTACATCTCACCTTTCTTTGCAGACAAGCCATTTGAAATACCCTTAACTTATTTCACAGCCAATAAGTCATTGAAATAATGTGTATTTTTTAGAGAAATCTTCTTCTATAATTAGGCAGAAAATCTCACCTGCCATAGTTTTCAAAACAGCATAATTTCACTCTTCTCAATGCTTAATCTGTTGTATTACACAACCTTTGAGTATTTAGCTTTATCAATGACATGTACTTTAAAAATGTTTTAGAGATCCTACCAGTCTTTGAAAACATCCTTGTTCCTTGTTTCAGTTCCAGTTTTATGTATATTTACTGCCTTGCACCTGATTATTCCAACAATTGATGGATGGCCTTGGGAATCTAATTCTGGTATTGATAGTTTTTGCTGGTTGTCTCCCCTTGTAGCTGATTCCTTCATTATTGTGTAAATTTAGATCATGAGCTCATGTTTAGCTAAACAGCTGACCTTGTCAGACGCTTAGGTGTGAACGCTCGTAAGCTTCAGCAGAAAGTCGGCAAAGATTTATTTGTGTCCCTCCAATGAATTGCCCGCGAGAACGCCGTTTTCTACAAGTGTTGGTCCAATATTCCCTCAAGAGGCAGGGGACACCGACAGGGCTGCTTGGCGGCCACCGATCTGGGGCAGGGGCAGTGGGCGGCCTGTGGCCCAGGCAGAAGCCTCTCTGCATGTGTCCCTGGGACCCATCTGCCTGCGAACTTCGGTCACCTGGCAGGAAGCTACGATGTCCAGACCTATGGTTAGCTGTGCAGCGAGGTGTACTGCGCGGACAGGTTCCACACACACTTCAAGTAACAGGTCGGCCTGAGTGGAAAGGTGAGAGTTTGGGCAGCTGTGCAGACAAAAAAGGCGCCCTTTCGCCTGGGCCTAAATGCTAGTGACACCCCACTGGACCTGCCGGGCTCTGAGGGCCCTGCCCAGGGCCCCCTGCTCCCCTGCCCTTTGTTCAGTCACAGCAGAGATGGCCACACCCACTCCCTCAGTAAGGGCAGTGTTCCAACCTCCCTCAGCCCCGCCCCCTCTCCGCAGGTTACCATGGACTACAGATGCTGCATCCTGAGGCCAGGGCGTTCCGAGAATGCCAAGGGCAGACATGATGACCTTAAATGATTTCCTCTTGTGTCAGGTTTGGTAAACTTTAGGAGCTAGGAAATGGTCCACTTTACAGAAATGTTCAAATTTACTGGCATTTCTTATATTCTCTGCTATAACATTGTCCTGATTCTTTCTGTATATTCTTTTTTTTTTTTTTTTTTTTTTTTTGCAGTACGCGGGCCTCTCACTGTTGTGGCCTCTCCCGTTGCGGAGCACAGGCTCCGGACGCACAGGCTCAGCGGCCATGGCTCACGGGCCCAGCCGCTCCGTGGCATATGGGATCCTCCCAGACCGGGGCACGAACCCGTATCCCCTGCATCGGCAGGCGGACTCTCAACCACTGCGCCACCAGGGAGGCCCCCTGTATATTCTTTACTTATGTTTTTGTTTTCCTTAATCAAAGTGTGTCTTTTCAATCTTTTCAAAGAAGATTCTTTGGACTTACTAAATCACCTCAATTTTATACGTTTTCTGTTGTATTAAGTTCTGCTCATATCTTTATTTATCTTTTTTCTATGTTCTCAGTGTTTATTGTTTTGATCTTCTGATGTCAATTAAAACACTTGGTTATTCATTTTAATAAATATTTTACTTATAAAGATTTGAACTTTTGAAGATTCCAGCTTACTTGTAAGTTTCTAAGGGTCAGGTCCTCTCCATTGTTGCTGGCCTAAGGTTTAGTTCACCATATAGCAATGTATATATTGACCTATTTTCCCCTCGACTTTCTGTGATTCCCTACATCTCACCTTTCTTTGCAGACAAGCCATTTGAAATACCCTTAACTTATTTCACAGCCAATAAGTCATTGAAATAATGTGTATTTATTAGAGAAATCTTCTTATATAATTAGGCAGAAAATCTCACCTGCCATAGTTTTCAAAACAGCATAATTTCACTCTTCTCAATGCTTAATCTGTTGTATTACACAACCTTTGAGTATTTAGCTTTATCAATGACATGTACTTTAAAAATGTTTTAGAGATCCTACCAGTCTTTGAAAACATCCTTGTTCCTTGTTTCAGTTCCAGTTTTATGTATATTTACTGCCTTGCACCTGATTATTCCAAAAATTGATGGATGGCCTTGGGAATCTAATTCTGGTATTGATAGTTTTTGCTGGTTGTCTCCCCTTGTAGCTGATTCCTTCATTATTGTGTAAATTTAGATCATGAGCTCATGTTTAGCTAAACAGCTGACCTTGTCAGACGCTTAGGTGTGAACGCTCGTAAGCTTCAGCAGAAAGTCGGCAAAGATTTATTTGTGTCCCTCCAATGAATTGCCCGCGAGAACGCCGTTTTCTACAAGTGTTGGTCCAATATTCCCTCAAGAGGCACGGGACACCGACAGGGCTGCTTGGCGGCCACCGATCTGGGGCAGGGGCAGTGGGCGGCCTGTGGCCCAGGCAGAAGCCTCTCTGCATGTGTCCCTGGGACCCATCTGCCTGCGAACTTCGGTCACCTGGCAGGAAGCTACGATGTCCAGACCTATGGTTAGCTGTGCAGCGAGGTGTACTGCGCAGACAGGTTCCACACACACTTCAAGTAACAGGTCGGCCTGAGTGGAAAGGTGAGAGTTTGGGCAGCTGTGCAGACAAAAAAGGCGCCCTTTCGCCTGGGCCTAAATGCTAGTGACACCCCACTGGACCTGCCGGGCTCTGAGGGCCCTGCCCAGGGCCCCCTGCTCCCCTGCCCTTTGTTCAGTCACAGCAGAGATGGCCACACCCACTCCCTCAGTGAGGGCAGTGTTCCAACCTCCCTCAGCCCCGCCCCCTCTCCGCAGGTTACCAAGGACTACAGATGCTGCATCCTGAGGCCAGGGCGTTCCGAGAATGCCAAGGGCAGACATGGTGACCTTAAATGATTTCCTCTTGTGTCAGGTTTGGTAAACTTTAGGAGCTAGGAAATGGTCCACTTTACAGAAATGTTCAAATTTACTGGCATTTCTTATATTCTCTGCTATAACATTGTCCTGATTCTTTCTGTATATTCTTTACTTATGTTTTTGTTTTCCTTAATCAAAGTGTGTCTTTTCAATATTTTCAAAGAAGATTCTTTGGACTTACTAAATCACCTCAATTTTATACGTTTTCTGTTGTACTAAGTTCTGCTCATATCTTTATTTATCTTTTTTCTATGTTCTCAGGGTTTATTGTTTTGATCTTCTGATGTCAATTAAAACACTTGGTTATTCATTTTAATAAATATTTTACTTATAAAGATTTGAACTTTTGAAGATTCCAGCTTACTTATAAGTTTCTAAGGGTCAGGTCCTCTCCATTGTTGCTGGCCTAAGGTTTAGTTCACCATATAGCAATGTATATATTGACCTATTTTCCCCTCGACTTTCTGTGATTCCCTACATCTCACCTTTCTTTGCAGACAAGCCATTTGAAATACCCTTAACTTATTTCACAGCCAATAAGTCATTGAAATAATGTGTATTTTTTAGAGAAATCTTCTTATATAATTAGGCAGAAAATCTCACCTGCCATAGTTTTCAAAACAGCATAATTTCACTCTTCTCAATGCTTAATCTGTTGTATTACACAACCTTTGAGTATTTAGCTTTATCAATGACATGTACTTTAAAAATGTTTTAGAGATCCTACCAGTCTTTGAAAACATCCTTGTTCCTTGTTTCAGTTCCAGTTTTATGTATATTTTCTGCCTTGCACCTGATTATTCCAACAATTGATGGATGGCCTTGGGAATCTAATTCTGGTATTGATAGTTTTTGCTGATTGTCTCCCCTAGTAGCTGATTTCTTCATTATTGTGTAAATTTAGATCAAGAGATCATGTTTAGCTAAACAGCTGACATTGTCAGACGCTTAGGTGTGAACGCTCGTAAGCTTCAGCAGAAAGTCGGCAAAGATTTATTTGTGTCCCTCCAATGAGTTGCCCGCGAGAACGCCGTTTTCTACAAGTGTTGGTCCAATACTCCCTCAAGAGGCAGGGGACTCCGACAGGGCTGCTTGGCGGCCCCCAATCTGGGGCAGGGGCAGTGGGCGGCCTGTGGCCCAGGCAGAAGCCTCTCTGCATGTGTCCCAGGGACACATCTGCCTGCGAACTTCGGTCACCTGGCAAGAAGCTACGATGCCCAGACCTATGGTTAGCTGTGCAGCGAAGTGTACTGCGCAGACAGGTTCCACACACACTTCAAGTAACAGGTCGGCCTGAGCGGAAAGGTGAGAGTTTGGGCAGCTGTGCAGACAAAGAAGGCTCCCTTTGGCCTGGGCCTAAATGCTTGTGACACCCCACTGGACCTGCCGGGCTCTGAGGGCCCTGCCCTTGGCCCCCTGTTCCCCTGCCCTTTGTTTCGTCACAGCATCATGGCCACACACACTCCCTCAGTGAGGGCAGTGTTCCAACCTCCCTCAGCCCCGCCCCCTCTCCGCAGGTTACCATGGACTACAGATGCTGCATCCTGAGGCCAGGGCGTTCCGAGAATGCCAAGGGCAGACATTATGACCTTAAATGATTTCCTCTTGTGTCAGGTTTGGTAAACTTTAGGAGCTAGGAAATGGTCCACTTTACAGAAATGTTCAAATTTACTGGCATTTCTTATATTCTCTGCTATAATATTGTCCTGATTCTTTCTGTATATTCTTTACTTATGTTTTTGTTTTCCTTAATCAAAGTGTGTCTTTTCAATCTTTTCAAAGAAGATTCTTTGGACTTACTAAATCACCTCAATTTTATACGTTTTCTGTTGTATTAAGTTCTGCTCATATCTTTATTTATCTTTTTTCTATGTTCTCAGGGTTTATTGTTTGGATCTTCTGATGTCAATTAAAACACTTGGTTATTCATTTTAATAAATATTTTACTTATAAAGATTTGAACTTTTGAAGATTGCAGCTTACTTGTAAGTTTCTAAGGGTCAGGTCCTCTCCATTGTTGCTGGCCTAACGTTTAGTTCACCATATAGCAATGTATATATTGACCTATTTTTCCCTCGACTTTCTGTGATTCCCTACATCTCACCTTTCTTTGCAGACAAGCCATTTGAAATACCCTTAACTTATTTCACAGCCAATAAGTCATTGAAATAATGTGTATTTTTTAGAGAAATCTTCTTATATAATTAGGCAGAAAATCTCACCTGCCATAGTTTTCAAAACAGCATAATTTCACTCTTCTCAATGCTTAATCTGTTGTATTACTCAACCTTTGAGTATTTAGCTTTATCAATGACATGTACTTTAAAAATGTTTTAGAGATTCTACCAGTCTTTGAAAACATCCTTGTTCCTTGTTTCAGTTCCAGTTTTATGTATATTTACTGCCTTGCACCTGATTATTCCAACAATTAATGGATGGCCTTGGGAATCTAATTCTGGTATTGATACTTTTTGCTGGTTGTCTCCCCTTGTAGCTGATTCCTTCATTATTGTGTAAATTTAGATCATGAGCTCATGTTTAGCTAAACAGCTGACCTTGTCAGACGCTTAGGTGTGAACGCTCGTAAGCTTCAGCAGAAAGTCGGCAAAGATTTATTTGTGTCCCTCCAATGAATTGCCCGCGAGAACGCCGTTTTCTACAAGTGTTGGTCCAATATTCCCTCAAGAGGCAGGGGACACCGACAGGGCTGCTTGGCGGCCACCGATCTGGGGCAGGGGCAGTGGGCGGCCTGTGGCCCAGGCAGAAGCCTCTCTGCATGTGTCCCTGGGACCCATCTGCCTGCGAACTTCGGTCACCTGGCAGGAAGCTACGATGCCCAGACCTATGGTTAGCTGTGCAGCGAGGTGTACTGCGCGGACAGGTTCCACACACACTTCAAGTAAGAGGTCGGCCTGAGTGGAAAGGTGAGAGTTTGGGCAGCTGTGCAGACAAAAAAGGCGCCCTTTGGCCTGGGCCTAAATGCTAGTGACACACCACTGGACCTGCCAGGCTCTGAGGGCCCTGCCCAGGGCCCCCTGCTCCCCTGCCCTTTGTTCAGTCACAGCAGAGATGGCCACACCCACTCCCTCAGTGAGGGCAGTGTTCCAACCTCCCTCAGCCCCGCCCCCTCTCCGCAGGTTACCACGGACTACAGATGCTGCATCCTGAGGCCAGGGCGTTCCGAGAATGCCAAGGGCAGACATGATGGCCTTAAATGATTTCCTCTTGTGTCAGGTTTGGTAAACTTTAGGAGCTAGGAAATGGTCCACTTTACATAAATGTTCAAATTTACTGGCATTTCTTATATTCTCTGCTATAACATTGTCCTGATTCTTTCTGTATATTCTTTACTTATATTTTTGTTTTCCTTAATCAAAGTGTGTCTTTTCAATCTTTTCAAAGAAGATTCTTTGGACTTACTAAATCACCTCAATTTTATACGTTTTCAGTTGTATTAAGTTCTGCTCATATCTTTATTTATCTTTTTCTATGTTCTCAGCGTTTATTGTTTTGATCTTCTGATGTCAATTAAAACACTTGGTTATTCATTTTAATAAATATTTTACTTATAAAGATTTGAACTTTTGAAGATTCCAGCTTACTTGTAAGTTTCTAAGGGTCAGGTCCTCTCCATTGTTGCTGGCCTAAGGTTTAGTTCACCATATAGCAATGTATATATTGACCTATTTTCCCCTCGACTTTCTGTGATTCCCTACATCCCACCTTTCTTTGAAGACAAGCCATTTGAAATACCCTTAACTTATTTCACAGCCAATAAGTCATTGAAATAATGTTTATTTTTTAAAGAAATCTTCTTATATAATTAGGCAGAAAATCTCACCTGCCATAGTTTTCAAAACAGCATAATTTCACTCTTCTCAATGCTTAATCTGTTGTATTACACAACATTTGAGTATTTAGCTTTATCAATGACATGTACTTTAAAAATGTTTTAGAGATCCTACCAGTCTTTGAAAACATCCTTGTTCCTTGTTTCAGTTCCAGTTTTATGTATATTTTCTGCCTTGCACCTGATTATTCCAACAATTGATGGATGGCCTTGGGAATCTAATTCTGGTATTGATAGTTTTTGCTGATTGTCTCCCCTTGTAGCTGATTTCTTCATTATTGTGTAAATTTAGATCATGAGCTCATGTTTAGCTAAACAGCTGACCTTGTCAGACGCTTAGGTGTGAACGCTCGTAAGCTTCAGCAGAAAGTCGGCAAAGATTTATTTGTGTCCCTCCAATGAATTGCCCACGAGAACGCCGTTTTCTACAAGTGTTGGTCCAATATTCCCTCAAGAAGCAGGGGACTCCGACAGGGCGCCTTGGCGGCCCCCGATCTGGGGCAGGGGCAGTGGGCGGCCTGTGGACCAGGCAGAAGCCTCTCTGCATGTGTCGCTGGGACCCATCTGCCTGCGAACTTCGGTCACCTGTCAGGAAGCTACGATGCCCAGACCTATGGTTAGCTGTGCAGCGAGGTGTACTGCGCGGACAGGTTCCACACACACTTCAAGTAAGAGGTGGGCCTGAGTGGAAAGGTGAGTGTTTGGGCAGCTGTGCAAACAAAGAAGGCTCCCTTTGGCCTGGGCCTAAATGCGTGTGACACCCCACTGGACCTTCCGGGCTCTGAGGGCCCTGCCCTGGGCCCCCTGCTCCCCTGCCCTTTGTTCAGTCACAGCAGAGATGGCCACACCCACTCCCTCAGTGAGGGCAGTGTTCAAACCTCCCTCAGCCCCGCCCCCTCTCCGCAGGTTACCATGGACTACAGAGGCTGCATCCTGAGGCCAGGGCATTCCGAGAATGCCAAGGGCAGACATGATGACCTTAAATGATTTCCTCTTGTGTCAGGTTTGGTAAACTTTAGGAGCTAGGAAATGGTCCACTTTACAGAAATGTTCAAATTTACTGGCATTTCTTATATTCTCTGCTATAACATTGTCCTGATTCTTTCTGTATATTCTTTACTTATGTTTTTGTTTTCCTTAATCAAAGTGTGTCTTTTCAATCTTTTCAAAGAAGATTCTTTGGACTTACTAAATCACCTCAATTTTATACGTTTTCTGTTGTATTAAGTTCTGCTCATATCTTTATTTATATTTTTTCTATGTTCTCAGGGTTTATTGTTTTGATCTTCTGATGTCAATTAAAACACTTGGTTATTCATTTTAATAAATATTTTACTTATAAAGATTTGAACTTTTGAAGATTCCAGCTTACTTGTAAGTTTCTAAGGGTCAGGCCCTCTCCATTGTTGCTGGCCTAAGATTTAGTTCACCATATAGCAATGTATATATTGAGCTCTTTTCCCCTCGACTTTCTGTGATTCCCTACATCCCAACTTTCTTTGCAGGCAAGCCATTTGAAATACCCTTAACTTATTTCATAGCCAATAAGTCATTGAAATAATGTGTATTTTTTAGAGAAATCTTCTTATATAATTAGGCAGAAAATCTCACCTGCCATAGTTTTCAAAACAGCATAATTTCACTCTTCTCAATGCTTAATCTGTTGTATTACACAACCTTTGAGTATTTAGCTTTATCAATGACATGTCCTTTACAAATGTTTTAGAGATCCTACCAGTCTTGGAAAACATCCTTGTTCCTTGTTTCAGTTCCAGTTTTATGTATATTTTCTGCCTTGCACCTGATTATTCCAACAATTGATGGATGGCCTTGGGAATCTAATTCTGGTATTGATAGTTTTTGCTGATTGTCTCCCCTAGTAGCTGATTCCTTCATTATTGTGTAAATTTAGATCATGAGCTCATGTTTAGCTAAACAGCTGACCTTGTCAGACGCTTAGGTGTGAAGGCTCGTAAGCTTCAGCAGAAAGTCGGCAAAGATTTATTTGTGTCCCTCCAATGAATTGCCCGAGAGAACGCCGTTTTCTACAAGTGTTGGTCCAATATTCCCTCAAGAGGCAGGGGACTCCGACAGGGCGCCTTGGCGGCCCCCGATCTGGGGCAGGGGCAGTGGGCGGCCTGTGGCCCAGGCAGAAGCCTCTCTGCAGGTGTCCCTGGGACCCATCTGCCTGCGAACTTCAGTCACCTGGCAGGAAGCTACGATGCCCAGATATATGTTTAGCTGTACAGCAAGGTGTACTGCGCGGACAGATTCCACACACACTTCAAATAAGAGGTCGGCCTGAGTGGAAAGGTGAGAGTTTGGGCAGCTGTGCAGACAAAGAAGGCGCCGTTTGGCCTGAGCCTAAATGCTTGTGACACCCCACTGGACCTGCCGGGCTCTGAGGGCCCTGCCCTGGGACCCCTGCACCCCTGACCTTTGTTCAGTCACAGCAGAGATGGCCACACCCTCTCCCTCAGTGAGGGCAGCGTTCCTACCTCCCTCAGCCCCGCCCCCTCTTCGCAGGTTACCATGGACTACAGAGGCTGCATCCTGAGCCCAGGGCATTCCGAGAATGCCAAGGGCAGACATGATGACCTTAAATGATTTCCTCTTGTGTCAGGTTTGGTAAACTTTAGGAGCTAGGAAATGGTCCACTTTACAGAAATGTTCAAATTTACTGGCATTTCTTATATTCTCTGCTATAACATTGTCCTGATTCTTTCTGTATATTCTTTACTTATGTTTTTGTTTTCCTTAATCAAAGTGTGTCTTTTCAATCTGTTCAAAGAAGATTCTTTGGACTTACTAAATCACCTCAATTTTATACGTTTTCTGTTGTATTAAGTTCTGCTCATATCTTTATTTATCTTTTTTCTATGTTCTCAGGGTTTATTGTTTTGATCTTCTGATGTCAATTAAAACACTTGGTTATTCATTTTAATAAATATTTTACTTATAAAGATTTGAACTTTTGAAGATTCCAGCTTACTTGTAAGTTTCTAAGGCTCAGGTCCTCTCCATTGTTGCTGGCCTAAGGTTTAGTTCAACATATAGCAATGTATATATTGACCTATTTTCCCCTCGACTTTCTGTGATTCCCTACATCTCACCTTTCTTTGCAGACAAGCCATTTGAAATACCCTTAACTTATTTCACAGCCAATAAGTCATTGAAATAATGTGTATTTTTTAGAGAAATCTTCTTATATAATTAGGCAGAAAATCTCACCTGCCATAGTTTTCAAAACAGCATAATTTCACTCTTCTCAATGCTTAATCTGTTGTATTACACAACCTTTGAGTATTTAGCTTTATCAATGACATGTACTTTAAAAATGTTTTAGAGATTCTACCAGTCTTTGAAAACATCCTTGTTCCTTGTTTCAGTTCCAGTTTTATGAATATTTACTGCCTTGCACCTGGTTATTCCAACAATTGATGGATGGCCTTGGGAATCTAATTCTGGTATTGATAGTTTTGCTGGTTGTCTCCCCTTGTAGCTGATTCCTTCATTATTGTGTAAATTTAGATCATGAGCTCATGTTTAGCTAAACAGCTGACCTTGTCAGAAGCTTAGGTGTGAACGCTCGTAAGCTTCAGCAGAAAGTCGGCAAAGATTTATTTGTGTCCCTCCAATGAATTGCCCGCGAGAACGCCGTTTTCTACAAGTGTTGGTCCAATATTCCCTCAAGAGGCAGGGGACTCCGACAGGGCGCCTTGGCGGCCCCCGATCTGGGGCAGGGGCAGTGGGCGCCCTGTGGCCCAGTCAGAAGCCTCTCTGCATGTGTCCCTGGGACCCATCTGCCTGCGAACTTCGGTCACCTGGCAAGAAGCTACGATGCCCAGACCTATGGTTAGCTGTGCAGCGAGGTGTACTGCGCAGACAGATTCCACACACACTTCAAGTAAGAGGTCGGCCTGAGTGGAAAGGTGAGAGTTTGGGCAGCTCTGCAGACAAAAAAGGCGCCCTTTGGCCTGGGCCTAAATGCTAGTGACACCCCACTGGACCTGCCGGGCTCTGAGGGCCCTGCCCTGGGCACCCTGCTCCCCTGCCCTTTGTTCTGTCACAGCAGAGATGGCCACACCCACTCCCTCAGTGAGGGCAGTGTTCCAACCTCCCTCAGCCCCGACCCCTCTCCGCAGGTTACCATGGACTACAGAGGCTGCATCCTGAGCCCAGGGCATTTCAAGAATGCCAAGGGCAGACATGATGACCTTAAATGATTTCCTCTTGTGTCAGGTTTGGTAAACTTTAGGAGCTAGGAAATGGTCCACTTTACAGAAATGTTCAAATTTACTGGCATTTCTTATATTCTCTGCTATAACATTGTCCTGAGTCTTTCTGTATATTCTTTACTTATGTTTTTGTTTTCCTTAATCAAAGTGTGTCTTTTCAATCTTTTCAAAGAAGATTCTTTGGACTTACTAAATCACCTCAATTTTATACGTTTTCTGTTGTATTAAGTTCTGCTCATATCTTTATTTATCTTTTTTCTATTTTCTCAGGGTATATTGTTTTCATCTTCTGATGTCAATTAAAACACTTGGTTATTCATTTTAATAAATATTTTACTTATAAAGATTTGAACTTTTGAAGATTCCAGCTTACTTGTAAGTTTCTAACGGTCAGTCCTCTCCATTGTTGCTGGCCTAAGGTTTAGTTCACCATATAGCAATGTATATATTGACCTATTTTCCCCTCAACTTTCTGTGATTCCCTACATCTCACCTTTCTTTGCAGACAAGCCATTTGAAATACCCTTAACTTATTTCACAGCCAATAAGTCATTGAAATAATGTGTATTTTTTAGAGAAATCTTCTTATATAATTAGGCAGAAAATCTCACCTGCCATAGTTTTCAAAACAGCATAATTTCACTCTTCTCAATGCTTAATCTGTTGTATTACACAACCTTTGAGTATTTAGCTTTATCAATGACATGTACTTTAAAAATGTTTTAGAGATCCTACCAGTCTTTGAAAACATCCTTGTTCCTTGTTTCAGTTACAGTTTTATGGATATTTTCTGCCTTGCACCTGATTATTCCAACAATTGATGGATGGCCTTGGGAATCTAATTCTGGTATTGATAGTTTTTGCTGATTGTCTCCCCTCGTAGCTGATTTCTTCATTATTGTGTAAATTTAGATCATGAGCTCATGTTTAGCTAAACAGCTGACCTTGTAAGACGCTTAGGTGTGAACGCTCGTAAGCTTCAGCAGAAAGTCGGCAAAGATTTATTTGTGTCCCTCCAATGAGTTGCCCGCGAGAACCCCGTTTTCTACAAGTGTTGGTCCAATACTCCCTCAAGAGGCAGGGGACTCCGACAGGGCTGCTTGGCGGCCCCAGATCTGGGGCAGGGGCAGTGGGCGGCCTGTGGCCCAGGCAGAAGCCTCTCTGCATGTGTCCCAGGGACCAATCTGCCTGTGAACTTCGGTCACCTGGCAGGAAGCTACGATGCCCAGACCTATGGTTAGCTGTGCAGTGAGGTGTACTGCGCGGACAGATTCCACACACACTTCAAGTAAGAAGTCGGCCTGAGTGGAAAGGTGAGAGTTTGGGCAGCTGTGCAGACAAAGAAGGCGCCCTTTGGCCTGGGCCTAAATGCTTGTGACACCCCACTGGACCTGCCGGACTCTGAGGGCCCTGCCCCAGGACCCCTGCTCCCCTGCCCTTTGTTCAGTCACAGTAGAGATGGCCACACTCACTCCCTCAGTGAGGGCAGTGTTCCAACATCCCTCAGCGCCGCCCCCTCTCCGCAGGTTACCATGGACTACAGAGGCTGAATTCTCAGGCCATGGCGTTCCGAGAATGCGAAGGGCAGACATGATGACCTTAAATGATTTCCTCTTGTGTCAGGTTTGGTAAACTTTAGGAGCTAGGAAATGGTCCACTTTACAGAAATGTTCAAATTTACTGGCATTTCTTATATTCTCTGCTATAACATTGTCCTGATTCTTTCTGTATATTCTTTACTTATGTTTTAGTTTTCCTTAATCAAAGTGTGTCTTTTCAATCTTTTCAAAGAAGATTCTTTGGACTTACTAAATCACCTCAATTTTATACGTTTTCTGTTGTATTAAGTTCTGCTCATATCTTTATTTATCTTTTTTCTATGTTCTCAGGGTATATTATTTTCATCTTCTGATGTCAAGTAAAACACTTGGTTATTCATTTTAATAAATATTTTACTTATAAAGATTTGAACTTTTGAAGATTCCAGCTTACTTGTACGTTTCTATGGGTCAGGTCCTCTCCATTGTTGCTGGCCTAAGGTTTAGTTCACCATATAGCAATGTATATATTGACCTATTTTCCCCTCGACTTTCTGTGATTCCCTACATCTCACCTTTCTTTGCAGACAAGCCATTTGAAATACCCTTAACTTATTTCACAGCCAATAAGTCATTGAAATAATGTGTATTTTTTAGAGAAATCTTCTTATACAATTAGGCAGAAAATCTCACCTGCCATAGTTTTCAAAACAGCATAATTTCACTCTTCTCAATGCTTAATATGTTGTATTACACAACCTTTGAGTATTTAGCTTTATCAATGACATGTACTTTAAAAATGTTTTAGAGATCCTACCACTCTTTGAAAACATCCTTGTTCCTTGTTTCAGTTCCAGTTTTATGTATATTTTCTGCCTTGCACCTGATTATTCCAACAATTGATGGATGGCCTTGGGAATCTTATTCTGGTATTGATAGCTTTTGCTGGTTCTCTCCCCTTGTAGCTGATTTCTTCATTATTGTGTAAATTTAGATCATGAGCTCATGTTTAGCCTAACAGCTGACCTTGTAAGACGCTTAGGTGTGAACGCTCGTAAATTTCAGCAGAAAGTCGGCAAAGATTTATTTGTGTTCCTCCAATGAGTTGCCCGCGAGAACGCCGTTTTCTACAAGTGTTGGTCCAATACTCCCTCAAGAGGCAGGGGACTCCGACAGGGCTGCTTGGCGGCCCCCGATCTGGGGCAGGGGCAGTGGGCGGCCTGTGGCCCAGGCAGAAGCCTCTCTGCATGTGTCCCTGGGACCCATCTTCCTGCGAACTTCGGTCACCTGGCAGGAAGCTACGATGCCCAGACCTATGGTTAGCTGTGCTGCGAGGTGTGCTGCGCAGACAGGTTCCACACACACTTCAAGTAAGAGGTGGGCCTGAGTGGAAAGGTAACAGTTTGGGCAGCTGTGCAGACAAAGAAGGCGCCCTTTGGCCTGGGCCTAAATGCTTGTGACACCCCACTGGACCTGCCGGGCTCTGAGGGCCCTGCCCTGGGCCCCTTGCTCCCCTGCCCTTTGTTCAGTCACAGCAGAGATGGCCACACCCACTCCCTCAGTGAGGGCAGTATTCCAACCTCCCTCAGCCCCGCCCCCTCTCCGCAGTTTACCATGGACTACAGAGGCTGCATTCTGAGGCCAGCGCGTTCTGAGAATGCCAAGGGCAGACATGATGACCTTAAATGATTTCCTCTTGTGTCAGGTTTGGTAAACTTTAGGAGCTAGGAAATGGTCCACTTTACAGAAATGTTCAAATTTACTGGCATTTCTTATATTCTCTGCTATAACATTGTCCTGATTCTTTCTGTATATTCTTTACTTATGTTTTTGTTTTCCTTAATCAAAGTGTGTCTTTTCAATCTTTTCAAAGAAGATTCTTTGGACTTACTAAATCACCTCAATTTTATACGTTTTCTGTTGTATTAAGTTCTGCTCATATCTTTATTTATCTTTTTTCTATGTTCTCAGGGTATATTGTTTTCATCTTCTGATGTCAATTAAAACACTTGGTTATTCATTTTAATAAATATTTTACTTATAAAGATTTGAACTTTTGAAGATTCCAGCTTACTTGTAAGTTTCTAAGGGTCAGGTCCTCTCCATTGTTGCTGGCCTAAGGTTTAGTTCACCATATAGCAATGTATATATTGACCTATTTTCCCCTCAACTTTCTGTGATTCCCTACATCTCACCTTTCTTTGCAGACAAGCCATTTGAAATACCCTTAACTTATTTCACAGCCAATAAGTCATTGAACTAATGTGTATTTTTTAGAGAAATCTTCTTATATAATTAGGCAGAAAATCTCACCTGCCATAGTTTTCAAAACAGCATAATTTCACTCTTCTCAATGCTTAATTTGTTGTATTACACAACCTTTGAGTATTTAGCTTTATCAATGACATGTACTTTAAAAATGTTTTAGAGATCCTACCAGTCTTTGAAAACATCCTTGTTCCTTGTTTCAGTTCCAGTTTTATGGATATTTTCGGCCTTGAACCTGATTATTCCAACAATTGATGGATGGCCTTGGGAATCTAATTCTGGTATTGATAGTTTTTGCTCATTGTCTCCCCTTGTAGCTGATTTCTTCATTATTGTGTAAATTTAGATCATGAGCTCATGTTTAGCTAAACAGCTGACCTTTTAAGACGCTTAGGTGTGAACGCTCGTGAGCTTCAGCAGAAAGTCGGCAAAGATTTATTTGTGTCCCTCCAATGAGTTGCCCGCGAGAACGCCGTTTTCTACAAGTGTTGGTCCAATACTCCCTCAAGAGGCAGGGGACTCCGACAGGGCTGCTTGGCGGCCCCCGATCTGGGACAGGGGCAGTGGGCGGCCTGTGGCCCAGGCAGAAGCCTCTCTGCATGTGTCCCAGGGACCCATCTGCCTGCGAACTTCGGTCACCTGACAGGAAGCTACGATGCCCAGACCTATGGTTAGCTGTGCAGCGAGATGTACTGTGCGGACAGGTTCCACACACACTTCAAGTAAGAGGTCGGCCTGAGTGGAAAGGTGAGAGTTTGGGCAGCTGTGCAGACAAAGAAGGCGCCCTTTGGCCTGGGCCTAAATGCTTTTGACACCCCACTGGACCTGCCGGGCTCTGAGGGCCCTGCCCTGGGACACCTGCTCCCCTGCCCTTTGTTCAGTCACAGCAGAGATGGCCACACCCACTCCCTCAGTGAGGGCAGTGTTCCAACCTCCCTCAGCCCCGCCCCCTCTCCGCAGGTTACCATGGACTACAGAGGCTGCATTCTCAGGCCAGGGCGTTCCGAGAATGCCAAGGGCAGACATGATGACCTTAAATGATTTCCTCTTGTGTAAGGTTTGGTAAACTTTAGGAGCTAGGAAATGGTCCACTTTACAGAAATGTTCAAATTTACTGGCATTTCTTATATTCTCTGATATAACATTGTCCTGATTCTTTCTGTATATTCTTTACTTATGTTTTTGTTTTCCTTAATCAAAGTGTGTTTTTTCAATCTTTTCAAAGAAGATTCTTTGGACTTACTAAATCACCTCAATTTTATACGTTTTCTGTTGTATTAAGTTCTGCTCATATCTTTATTTATCTTTTTTCTATGTTCTCAGGGTATATTATTTTCATCTTCTGATGTCAATTAAAACACTTGGTTATTCATTTTAATAAATATTTTACTTATAAAGATTTAAAGTTTTGAAGATTCCAGCTTACTTGTAAGTTTCTAAGGGTCAGTCCTCTCCATTGCTGCTGGCCTAAGGTTTAGTTCACCATATAGCAATGTATATATTGACCTATTTTCCCCTCAACTTTCTGTGATTCCCTACATCTCACCTTTCTTTGCAGACAAGCCATTTGAAATACCCTTAACTTATTTCACAGCCAATAAGTCATTGAAATAAGGTGTATTTTTTAGAGAAATCTTCATATATAATTAGGCAGAAAATCTCACCTGCCATAGTTTTCAAAACAGCATAATTTCACTCTTCTCAATGCTTAATCTGTTGTATTACACAACCTTTGAGTATTTAGCTTTATCAATGACATGTACTTTAAAAATGTTTTAGAGATCCTACCAGTCTTTGAAAACATCCTTGTTCCTTGTTTCAGTTCCAGTTTTATGTATATTTTCGGCCTTGCACCTGATTATTCCAACAATTGATGGATGGCCTTGGGAATCTAATTGTGGTATTGATAGTTTTTGCTGGTTGTCTCCCGTTGTAGCTGATTTCTTCATTATTGTGTAAATTTAGATCATGAGCTCATGTTTAGCTAAACAGCTGACCTTGTAAGACGCTTAGGTGTGAACGCTCGTAAGCTTCAGCAGAAAGTCGGCAAAGATTTATTTGTGTCCCTCCAATGAGTTGCCCGCGAGAACACCGTTTTCTACAAGTGTTGGTCCAATACTCCCTCAAGAGGCAGGGGATTCCGACAGGGCTGCTTGGCGGCCCCCGATCTGGGACAGGGGCAGTGGGCGGCCTGTGGCCCAGGCAGAAGCCTCTCTGCATGTGTCCCTGGGACCCATCTGCCTGCGAACTTCGGTCACCTGGCAGGAAGCTACGATGCCCAGACCTATGGTTAGCTGTGCAGCGAGCTGTGCTGCGCGGACAGGTTCCACACACACTTCAAGTAAGAGGTCGGCCTGAGTGGAAAGGTGAGAGTTTGGGCAGCTGTGCAGACAAAGAAGGCGCTCTTTGGCCTGGGCCTAAATGCTTGTGACACCCAACTGGGCCTGCCGGGCTCTGAGGGCCCTGCCCTGGGCCCCCTGCTCCCCTGCCCTTTGTTCAGTCACAGCAGAGATGGCCACACCCACTCCCTCAGTGAGGGCAGTGTTCCAACCTCCCTCAGCCCCGCCCCCTCTCCGCAGTTTACCATGGACTACAGAGGCTGCATTCTGAGGCCAGGGCGTTCTGAGAATGCCAAGGGCAGACATGATGACCTTAAATGATTTCCTCTTGTGTCAGGTTTGGTAAACTTTAGGAGCTAGGAAATGGTCCACTTTACAGAAATGTTCAAATTTACTGGCATTTCTTATATTCTCTGCTATAACATTGTCCTGATTCTTTCTGTATATTCTTTACTTATGTTTTTGTTTTCCTTAATCAAAGTGTGTCTTTTCAATCTTTTCAAAGAAGATTCTTTGGACTTACTAAATCACCTCAATTTTATACGTTTTCTGTTGTACTAAGTTCTGCTCATATCTTTATTTATCTTTTTTCTATGTTCTCAGGGTTTATTGTTTTGATCTTATGATGACAATTCAAACACTTGGTTATTCATTTTAATAAATATTTTACTTATAAAGATTTGAACTTTTGAAGATTCCAGCTTACTTGTAAGTTTCTAAAGGTCAGGTCCTCTCCATTGTTGCTGGCCTAAGGTTTAGTTCACCATATAGCAATGTATATATTGACCTATTTTCCCCTCGACTTTCTGTGATTCCCTACATCTCACCTTTCTTTGCAGACAAGCCATTTGAAATACCCTTAACTTATTTCACAGCCAATAAGTCATTGAAATAATGTTTATTTTTAGAGAAATCTTCTTATATAATTAGGCAGAAAATCTCACCTGCCATAGTTTTCAAAACAGCATAATTTCACTCTTCTCAATGCTTAATCTGTTGTATTACACAACCTTTGAGTATTTAGCTTTATCAATGACATGTACTTTAAAAATGTTTTAGAGATCCTACCAGTCTTTGAAAACATCCTTGTTCCTTGTTTCAGTTCCACTTTTATGTATATTTTCTGCCTTGCACCTGATTATTCCAACAATTAATGGATGGCCTTGGGAATCTAATTGTGGTATTGATAGTTTTTGCTTGTTGTCTCCCGTTGTAGCTGATTTCTTCATTATTGTGTAAATTTAGATCATGAGCTCATGTTTAGCTAAACAGCTGACCTTGTAAGACGCTTAGGTGTGAACGCTCGTAAGCTTCAGCAGAAAGTCGGCAAAGATTTATTTGTGTCCCTCCAATGAGTTGCCCGCGAGAACACCATTTTCTACAAGTGTTGGTCCAATACTCCCTCAAGAGGCAGGGGACTCCGACAGGGCGCCTTGGCGGCCCCCGATCTGGGACAGGGGCAGTGGGTGGCTTGCGGCCCAGGCGGAAGCCTCTCTGCATGTGTCCCTGGGACCCATCTGCCTGCGAACTTCGGTCACCTGGCAGGAAGCTACGATGCCCAGACCTATGGTTAGCTGTGCAGCGAGGTGTGCTGCGCGGACAGGTTCCACACACACTTCAAGTAAGAGGTCGGCCTGAGTGGAAAGGTGAGAATTTGGGCAGCTGTGCAGACAAAGGAGGCGCCCTTTGGCCTGGGCCTAAATGCTTGTGACACACCACTGGACCTGCCGGGCTCTGAGGGCCCTGCCCTGGGCCCCTTGCTCCCCTGCCCTTTGTTCAGTCACAGCAGAGATGGCCACACCCACTCCCTCAGTGAGGGCAGTGTTCCAACCTCCCTCAGCCCCGCCCCCTCTCCGCAGGTTACCATGGACTACAGAGGCTGCATTCTGAGGCCAGGGCGTTCTGAGAATGCCAAGGGCAGACATGATGACCTTAAATGATTTCCTCTTGTGTCAGGTTTGGTAAACTTTAGGAGCTAGGAAATGGTCCACTTTACAGAAATGTTCAAATTTACTGGCATTTCTTATATTCTCTGCTATAACATTGTCCTGATTCTTTCTGTATATTCTTTACTTATGTTTTAGTTTTCCTTAATCAAAGTGTGTCTTTTAAATCTTTTCAAAGAAGATTCTTTGGACTTACTAAATCACCTCAATTTTATACATATTCTGTTGTATTAAGTTCTGCTCATATCTTTATTTATCTTTTTTCTATGTTCTCAGGGTTTATTGTTTTGATCTTCTGATGTCAATTAAAACACTTGGTTATTCATTTTAATAAATACTTTACTTATAAAGATTTGAACTTTTGAAGATTCCAGCTTACTTGTAAGTTTCTAAGGGTCAGGTCCTCTCCATTGTTGCTGGCCTAAGGTTTAGTTCACCATATAGCAATGTATATATTGACCTATTTTCCCCTCGACTTTCTGTGATTCCCTACATCTCACCTTTCTTTGCAGACAAGCCATTTGAAATACCCTTAACTTATTTCACAGCCAATAAGTCATTGAAATAATGTGTATTTTTTAGAGAAATCTTCTTATATAATTATGCAGAAAATCTCACCTGCCATAGTTTTCAAAACAGCATAATTTCACTCTTCTCAATGCTTAATCTGTTGTATTACACAACCTTTGAGTATTTAGCTTTATCAATGACATGTACTTTAAAAATGTTTTAGAGATCCTACCAGTCTTTGAAAACATCCTTGTTCCTTGTTTCAGTTCCAGTTTTATGTATATTTTCTGCCTTGCACCTGATTATTCCAACAATTGATGGATGGCCTTGGGAATCTAATTCTGGTATTGATAGTTTTTGCTGATTGTCTCCTCTTGTACCTGATTTCTTCATTATTGTGTAAATTTAGATCATGAGCTCATGTTTAGCTAAAGAGCTGACCTTGGAAGACGCGTAGGTGTGAACGCTCGTAAGCTTCAGCAGAAAGTCGGCAAAGATTTATTTGTGTCCCTCCAATGAGTTGCCCGCGAGAACGCCGTTTTCTACAAGTGTTGGTCCAATACTCCCTCAAGAGGCAGGGGACTCCGACAGGGCTGCTTGGCGGCCCCCAATCTGGGGCAGGGGCAGTGGGCGGCCTGTGGCCCAGGCAGAAGCCTCTCTGCATGTGTCCCTGGGACCCATCTGCCTGTGAACTTCGGTCACCTGGCAGGAAGCTACGATGCCCAGACCTATGGTTAGCTGTGCAGCGAGGTGTACTGCGCGGACAGGTTCCACACACACTTCAAGTAAGCGGTCGGCCTGAGTGGAAAGGTGAGAGTTTGGGCAGCTGTGCAGGCAAAGAAGGCGCCCTTTGTCCCGGGCCGAAATGCTTGTGACACCCCACTGGACCTGCCGGGCTCTGAGGGCCCTGCCCTGGGCCCACAGCTCCCCTGCCCTTTGTTCAGTCACAGCAGAGATCGCCACACCCACTCCCTCAGTGAGGGCAGAGTTCCAACCTCCCTCAGCCCCGCCCCCTCTCCGCAGGTTACCATGGACTACAGAGGCTGCATTCTGATGCCAGGGCGTTCCGAGAATGCCAAGGGCAGACATGATGACCTTAAATGATTTCCTCTTGTGTCAGGTTTGCTAAACTTTAGGAGCTAGGAAATGGTCCACTTTACAGAAATGTTCAAATTTACTGGCATTTCTTATATTCTCTGCTATAACATTGTCCTGAGTCTTTCTGTATATTCTTTACTTATGTTTGTGTTTTCCTTAATCAAAGTGTGTCTTTTCAATCTTTTCAAAGAAGATTCTTTGGACTTACTAAATCACCTCAATTTTATACGTTTTCTGTTGTATTAAGTTCTGCTCATATCTTTATTTATCTTTTATCTATGTTCTCAGGGTTTATTGTTTTGATCTTCTGATGTCAATTAAAACACTTGGTTATTCATTTTAATAAATATTTTACTTATAAAGATTTGAACTTTTGAAGATTCCAGCTTACTTGTAAGTTTCTAAGGGTCAGGTCCTCTCCATTGTTGCTGGCCTAAGGTTTAGTTCAACATATAGCAATGTATATATTGACCTATTTTCCCCTCGACTTTCTGTGATTCCCTACATCTCACCTTTCTTTGAAGACAAGCCATTTGAAATACCCTTAACTTATTTCACAGCCAATAAGTCATTGAAATAATGTGTATTTTTTAGAGAAATCTTCTTATATAATTAGGCAGAAAATCTCACCTGCCATAGTTTTCAAAACAGCATAATTTCACTCTTCTCAATGCTTAATCTGTTGTATTACACAACCTTTGAGAATTTATCTTTATCAATGACATGTACTTTAAAAATGTTTTAGAGATCCTACCAGTCTTTGAAAACATCCTTGTTCCTTGTTTCAGTTACAGTTTTATGGATATTTTCTGCCTTGCACCTGATTATTCCAACAATTGATGGATGGCCTTGGGAATCTAATTCTGGTATTGATAGTTTTTGCTGATTTTCTCCCCTCGTAGCTGATTTCTTCATTATTGTGTAAATTTAGATCATGAGCTCATGTTTAGCTAAACAGCTGACCTTGTCAGACGCTTAGGTGTGAACGCTCGTAAGCTTCAGCAGAAAGTCGGCAAAGATTTATTTGTGTCCCTCCAATGAGTTGCCCGCGAGAACGCCGTTTTCTACAAGTGTTGGTCCAATATTCCCTCAAGAGGCAGGGGACTCCGACAGGGCTGCTTGGCGGCCCCCGATCTGGGGCAGGGGCAGTGGGCGGCCTGTGGCCCAAGCAGAAGCCTCTCTGCATGTGTCCACAGGGACCCATCTGCCTGCGAACTTCGGTCACCTGGCAGGAAGCTACGATGCCCAGACCTATGGTTAGCTGTGCAGCGAGGTGTACTGCACGGACAGGTTCCACACACACTTCAAGTAAGAGGTCGGACTGAGTGGAAAGGTGAGAGTTTGGGCAGCTGTGCAGACAAAGAAGGCGTCCTTTGACCTGGGCCTAAATGCTTGTGACACCCCACTGGACCTGCCGGGCTCTGAGGGCCCTGCCCTGGGCCCCCTGCTCCCCTGCCCTTTGTTCAGTCACAGCAGAGATGGCCACACCAACTCCCTCAGTGAGGGCAGTGTTCCAACCTCCCTCAGCCCCGCCCCCTCTACGCAGCTTACCATGGACTACAGATGCTGCATTCTGAGGCCAGGGCGTTCTGAGAATGCCAAGGGCAGAAATGATGAACTTAAATGATTTCCTCTTGTATCAGGTTTGGTAAACTTTAGGAGCTAGGAAATGGTCCACTTTACAGAAATGTTCAAATTTACTGGCATTTCTTATATTCTCTGCTATAACATTTTCCTGATTCTTTCTGTATATTCTTTACTTATGTTTTTGTTTCCTTAATCAAAATGTGTCTTTTCAAAGAAGATTCTTTGGACTTACTAAATAACCTCAATTTTATACGTTTTCTGCTGTATTAAGTTCTTCCCATAACTTTATTTATTTTTTTTCGATGTTCTCAGGGTTTATTGTTTTGATCTTCTGATGTCAATTAAAACACTTGGTTATTCATTTTAATAAATATTTTACTTATAAAGATTTGAACTTTTGAAGATTCCAGCTTACTTTTAAGTTTCTAAGGGTCAGGTCCTCTCCATTGTTGCTGGCCTAAGGTTTAGTTCACCATATAGCAATGTATATATTGACCTATTTTCCCCTCGTCTTTCTGTGATTCCCTACATCTCACCTTTCTTTGCAGACAAGCCATTTGAAATACCCTTAACTTATTTCTCAGCGAATAAGTCATTGAAATAATGTGTATTTTTTAGAGAAATCTTCTTATTTAATTAGGCAGAAAATCTCACCTGCCATAGTTTTCAAAACAGCATAATTTCACTATTCTCAATGCTTAATCTGTTGTATTACACAACCTTTGAGTATTTAGCTTTATCAATGACATGTACTTTAAAAATGTTTTAGAGATCCTACCAGTCTTTGAAAACATCCTTGTGCCTTGTTTCAGTTCCAGTTTTATGTATATTTTCTGCCTTGCACCTGATTATTCCAACAATTGATGGATGGCCTTGGGAATCTAATTCTGGTATTGATAGTTTTTGCTGGTTGTCTCACCCTGTAGCTGATTTCTTCATTACTGTGTAAATTTAGATCATGAGCTCATGTTTAGCGAAACAGCTGACCTTGTAAGACGCTTAGGTCTGAACGCTCGTAAGCTTCAGCAGAAAGTCGGCAAAGATTTATTTGTGTCCCTGCAATGAGTTGCCCACGAGAACCCCGTTTTCTACAAGTGTTGGTCCAATACTCCCTCAAGAGGCAGGGGATTCCGACAGGGCTGCTTGGCGGACCCCGATCTGGGGCAGGGGCAGTGGTCGGCCTGTGGCCCAGGCAGAAGCCTCTCTGCATGTGTCCCAGGGACCCATCTGCCTGCGAACTTCGGTCACCTGGCAGGAAGCTACGATGCCCAGACCTATGGTATGCTGTGCAGCGAGGTGTACTGCGCGGAGAGGTTCCACACACACTTCAAGTAAGAGGTCGGCCTGAGTGGAAAGGTGAGTGTTTGGGCAGCTGTGCAGACAAAGAAGGCGCCCTTTGGCCTTGGCCTAAATGCTTGTGACACCCCACTGGACCTGCCGGGCTCTGAGTGCCCTGCCCTGGGCACCCTGCTCCCCTGCCCTTTGTTCAGTCACCCCAGAGATGGCCACACCCACTCCCTCAGTGAGGGCAGTGTTCCAACCTCCCTCAGCCCCGCCCCCTCTCCGCAGGTTACCATGGACTACAGATGCTGCATTCTGAGGCCAGCGCGTTCCGAGAATGCCAAGGGCAGACATGATGACCTTAAATGATTTCCTCTTGTGTCAGGTTTGGTAAACTTTAGGAGCTAGGAAATGGTCCACTTTACAGAAATGTTCAAATTTACTGGCATTTCTTATATTCTCTGCTATAACATTGTCCTGAGTCTTTCTGTATATTCTTTACTTATGTTTTTGTTTCCTTAATCAAAATGTGTCTTTTCAAAGAAGATTCTTTGGACTTACTAAATCACCTCAATTTTATACGTTTTCTGTTGTATTAAGTTCTGCCCATATCTTTATTTATTTTTTTTCTATGTTCTCAGGGTTTATTGTTTTGATCTTCTGATGTCAATTCAAACACTTGGTTATTCATTTTAATAAATATTTTACTTATAAAGATTTGACCTTTTAAAGATTCCAGCTTACTTGTAAGTTTCTAAGGGTCAGGTCCTCTCCATTGTTGCTGGCCTAAGGTTTATTTCACCATATAGCAATGTATATATTGACCTATTTTCCCCTCGACATTCTGTGATTCCCTACATCTCACCTTTCTTTGCAGACAAGCCATTTGAAATACCCTTAACTTATTTCACAGCCAATAAGTCATTGAAATAATGTGTATTTTTTAGAGAAATCTTCCTATATAATTAGGCAGAAAATCTCACCTGCCATAATTTTCAAAACAGCATAATTTCACTCTTCTCAATGCTTAATCTGTTGTATTACACAACCTTTGAGTATTTAGCTTTATCAATGACATGTACTTTAAAAATGTTTTAGAGATCCTACCAGTCTTTGAAAACATCCTTGTTCCTTGTTTCAGTTCCAGTTTTATGTATATTTTCTGCCTTGCACATGATTATTCCAACAATTGATGGATGGCCTTGGGAATCTAATTCTGGTATTGATAGTTTTTGCTCATTGTCTCACCATGTAGCTGATTTCTTCATTACTGTGTAAACTTAGATCATGAGCTCATGTTTAGCTAAACAGCTGACCTTGTAAGACGCTTAGGTGTAAACGCTCGTAAGCTTCAGCAGAAAGTCGGCAATGATTTATTTGTGTCCCTCCAATGAGTTGCCCGCGAGAACGCCGTTTTCTATAAGTGTTGGTCCAATACACCCTCAAGAGGCAGGGGAATCCGACAGGGCTGCTTGGCGGCCGCCGATCTGGGGCAGGGGCAGTGGGCGGCCTGTGGCCCAGGCAGAAGCCTCTCTGCATGTGTCCCAGGGACCCATCTGAATGCAAACTTCGGTCACCTGGCAGGAAGGTACGATGCAAAGACCTATGGTTTGCTGTGCAGCGAGGTGTACTGCGCGGAGAGGTTCCAGACACACTTCAAGTAAGAGGGCGGCCTGAGTGGAAAGGTGAGAGTTTGGGCAGCTGTGCAGACAAAGAAGGCGCCCTTTGTCCTGGGCCTAAATGCTTGTGACACCCCCTGGACCTGCCGGGCTCTGAGGGCCCTGCCCTGGGCCCCCTGCTCCCCTGCCCTTTGTTCAGTCACAGCAGAGATGGCCACACCCACTCCCTCAGTGAGGGCAGTGTTCCATCCTCCCTCAGCCCCGCCCCCTCTCCGCAGGTTACCATGGACTACAGATGCTGCATTCTGAGGCCAGCGCGTTCCGAGAATGCCAAGGGCAGACATGATGACCTTAAATGATTTCCTCTTGTGTCAGGTTTGCTAAACTTTAGGAGCTAGGAAATGGTCCACTTTACAGAAATGTTCAAATTTACTGGCATTTCTTATATTCTCTGCTATAACATTGTCCTGAGTCTTTCTGTATATTCTTTACTTATGTTTGTGTTTTCCTTAATCAAAGTGTGTCTTTTCAATCTTTTCAAAGAAGATTCTTTGGACTTACTAAATCACCTCAATTTTATACGTTTTCTGTTGTATTAAGTTCTGCTCATATCTTTATTTATTCTTTTTCTATGTTCTCAGTGTTTATTGTTTTGATCTTCTGATGTCTATTAAAACACATGGTTATTCATTTTAATAAATATTTTACTTATAAAGATTTGAACTTTTGAAGATTCCAGCTTACTTGTAAGTTTCTAAGGGTCAGGTCCTCTCCATTGTTGCTGGCCTAAGGTTTAGTTCACCATATAGCAATGTATATATTAACCTATTTTCCCCTCGACTTTCTGTGATTCCCTACATCTCACCTTTCTTTGCAGACAAGCCATTTGAAATACCCTTAACTTATTTCACAGCCAATAAGTCATTGAAATAATGTGTATTTTTTAGAGAAATCTTCTTATATAATTAGGCAGAAAATCTCACCTGCCATAGTTTTCAAAACAGCATAATTTCACTCTTCTCAATGCTTAATCTGTTGTATTACACAACCTTTTTTATTTAGCTTTATCAATGACATGTACTTTAAAAATGTTTTAGAGATCCTACCAGTCTTTGAAAACATCCTTGTTCCTTGTTTCAGTTCCAGTTTTATGTATATTTTCTGCCTTGCACCTGATTATTCCAACAATTGATGGATGGCCTTGGGAATCTAATTCTGGTATTGATAGTTTTTGCTGGTTGTCTCCCCCTGTAGCTGATTTCTTCATTACTGTGTAAATTTAGATCATGAGCTCATGTTTAGCTAAACAGCTGACCTTGTCAGACGCTTAGGTGTGAACGCTCGTAAGCTTCAGCAGAAAGTCGGCAAAGATTTATTTGTGTCCCTCCAATGAGTTGCCCGCGAGAACCCCGTTTTCTAAAAGTGTTGGTCCAATACTCCCTCAAGAGGCAGGGGATTCCGACAGGGCTGCTTGGCGGCCCCCGATCTGGGGCAGGGGCAGTTGGCGGCCTGTGGCCCAGGCAGAAGCCTCTCTGCATGTGTCCCAGGGACCCATCTGCCTACGAACTTCGGTCACCTGGCAGGAAGCTACGATGCCCAGACATATGGTTAGCTGTGCAGGGAGGTGTACTGCGCGGACATGTTCCACACACACTTCAAGTAAGAGGTCGGCCTGAGTGGAAAGGTGAGAGTTTGGGCAGCTGTGCAGACAAAGAAGGCGCCCTTTGGCCTGGGCCTAAATGCTTGTGACACCCCACTGGGCCTGCCGGGCTCTGAGGGCCCTGCCCTGGTCCCCCTGCTCCCCTGCCCTTTGTTCAGTCACAGCAGAGATGGCCACACCCAGTCCCTCAGTGAGGGCAGTGTTCCAAACTCCCTCAGCCCCGCCCCCTCTCCGCAGGTTACCATGGACTACAGATGCTGCATTCTGAGGCCAGCGCCTTCCGAGAATGCCAAGGGCAGACATGATGACCTTAAATGATTTCCTCTTGTGTCAGGTTTGGTAAACTTTAGGAGCTAGGAAATGGTCCATTTTACAGAAATGTTCAAATTTACTGGCATTTCTTATATTCTCTGCTATAACATCGTCCTGAGTCTTTCTGTATATTCTTTACTTATGTTTTTGTTTTCCTTAATCAAAGTGTGTCTTTTCAATCTTTCCAAAGAAGATTCTTTGGACTTACTAAATCACCTCAATTTTATACGTTTTCTGTTGTATTAAGTTCTGCTCATATCTTTATTTATTTTTTTTCTATGTTCTCAGTGTTTATTGTTTTGATCTTCTGATGTCAATTAAAACACTTGGTTATTCATTTTAATAAATATTGTACTTATAAAGATTTGAGCTTTTGAAGATTCCAGCTTACTTGTAAGTTTCTAAGGGTCAGGTCCTCTCCATTGTTGCCGGCCTAACGTTTAGTTCACCATATAGCAATGTATATATTGACCTATTTTCCCCTCGACTTTCTGTGATTCCCTACATCTCACCTTTCTTTGCAGACAAGCCATTTGAAATACCCTTAACTTATTTCACAGCCAATAAGTCATTGAAATAATGTGTATTTTTTAGAGAAATCTTCTTATATAATTAGGCAGAAAATCTCACCTGCCATAGTTTTCAAAACAGCATAATTTCACTCTTCTCAATGCTTAATCTGTTGTATTACACAACCTTTGAGTATTTAGCTTTATCAATGACATGTACTTTAAAAATGTTTTAGAGATCCTACCAGTCTTTGAAAACATCCTTGTTCCTTGTTTCAGTTCCAGTTTTATGTATATTTTCTGCCTTGCACATGATTATTCCAACAATTGATGGTGGCATTGGGAATCTAATTCTGGTATTGATAGTTTTTGCTCATTGTCTCACCTTGTAGCTGATTTCTTCATTACTGTGTAAATTTAGATCATGAGCTCATGTTTAGCTAAACAGCTGACCTTGTAAGACGCTTAGGTGTGAACGCTCGTAAGCTTCAGCAGAAAGTCGGCAATGATTTATTTGTTTCCCTCCAATGAGTTGCCCGTGAGAACGCAGTTTTCTACAAGTGTTGGTCCAATACTCCCTCAAGAGGCAGGGGAATCCGACAGGGCTGCTTGGCGGCCGCCGATCTGGGGCAGGGGCAGTGGGTGGCCTGTGGCCCAGGCAGAAGCCTCTCTGCATGTGTCCCAGGGACCCATCTGCATGCGAACTTCGGTCACCTGGCAGGAAGCTACGATGCCCAGACCTATGGTTTGCTGTGCAGCGAGGTGTACTGCGCGGAGAGGTTCCACACACACTTCAAGTAAGAGGGCGGCCTGAGTGGAAAGGTGAGAGTTTGGGCAGCTGTGCAGACAAAGAAGGCGCCCTTTGGCCTGGGCCTAAATGCTTGTGACACCCCACTGGACCTGCCAGGCTCTGAGGGCCCTG
Organism: Mesoplodon mirus; assembly: GCF_964341445.2. Classification (NCBI taxonomy): domain Eukaryota; kingdom Metazoa; phylum Chordata; class Mammalia; order Artiodactyla; family Ziphiidae; genus Mesoplodon; species Mesoplodon mirus. Next base: position 189,689,739 of record NC_138976.1, on the reverse strand, counting down.
CCCTGGGCCCCCTGCTCCCCTGCCCTTTGTTCAGTCACAGCAGAGATGGCCACACCCACTCCCTCAGTGAGGGCAGTGTTCCAACCTCCCTCAGCCCCGCCCCCTCTCCGCAGGTTACCATGGACTACAGAGGCTGCATTCTGAGGCCAGCGCGTTCCCAGAATGCCAAGGGCAGACATGATGACCTTAAATGATTTCCTCTTGTGTTAGGTTTGGTAAACTTTAGGAGCTAGGAAATGGTCCACTTTACAGAAATGTTCAAATTTACTGGCATTTCTTATATTCTCTGCTATAACATTGTCCTGAGTCTTTCTGTATATTCTTTACTTATGTTTTTGTTTTCCTTAATCAAAGTGTGTCTTTTAAATCTTTTCAAAGAAGATTCTTTGGACTTACTAAATCACCTCAATTTTATACGTTTTCTGTTGTATTAAGTTCTGCCCATATCTTTATTTATTTTTTTTCTATGTTCTCAGGGTTTATTATTTTGATCTTCTGATGTCAATTCAAACACTTGGTTATTCATTTTAATAAATATTTTACTTATAAAGATTTGAACTTTTGAAGATTCCAGCTTACTTGTAAGTTTCTAAGGGTCAGGTCCTCTCCATTGTTGCTGGCCTAAGGTTTAGTTCACCATATAGCAATGTATATATTGACCTATTTTCCCCTCGACTTTCTGTGATTCCCTACATCTCACCTTTCTTTGCAGACAAGCCATTTGAAATACCCTTAACTTATTTCACAGCCAATAAGTCATTGAAATGATGTGTATTTTTTAGAGAAATCTTCTTATATAATTAGGCAGAAAATCTCACCTGCCATAGTTTTCAAAACAGCATAATTTCACTCTTCTCAATGCTTAATCTGTTGTATTACACAACCTTTGAGTATTTAGCTTTATCAATGACATGTACTTTAAAAATGTTTTAGAGATCCTACCAGTCTTTGAAAACATCCTTGTTCCTTGTTTCAGTTCCAGTTTTATGTATATTTTCTGCCTTGCACCTGATTATTCCAACAATTGATGGATGGCCTTGGGAATCTAATTCTGGTATTGATAGTTTTTGCTGATTGTCTCCCCTTGTAGCTGATTTCTTCATTATTGTGTAAATTTAGATCATGAGCTCATGTTTAGCTAAACAGCTGACCTTGTAAGATGCTTAGGTGAGAACGCTCGTAAGCTTCAGCAGAAAGTCGGCAAAGATTTATTTGTGTCCCTGCAATGAGTTGCCAGTGAGAAAGCCGTTTTCTTCAAGTGTTGGTCCAATACTCCCTCTAGAGGCAGGGGACTCCGACAGGGCTGCTTGGCGGCCCCCGATCTGGGGCAGGGGCAGTGGGCGGCCTGTGGCCCATGCAGGAGCCTCTCTGCATGTGTCCCAGGGACCCATCTGCCTGCGAACTTCGGTCACCTAGCTGGCAGCTACAATGGCCAGACCTATGGTTAGCTGTGCAGCGAGGTGTACTGCACGGACAGGTTCCACACACACTTCAAGTATGAGGTCGGCCTGAAAAGAAAGGTGAGCGTTTGGGCAGCTGTGCAGACAAAGAAGGCGCCCTTTGGCCTGGGCCTAAATGCTTGTGACACCCCACTGGACCTGCCGGGCTCTGAGGGCCCTGCCCTGGGCCCCCTGCTCCCCTGCCCTTTGTTCAGTCACAGCAGAGATGGCCACACACACTCCCTCAGTGAGGGCAGTGTTCCAACCTCCCTCAGCCCCGCCCCCTCTCCGCAGGTTACCATGGACTACAGATGCTGCATTCTGAGGCCAGCGCGTTCCGAGAATGCCAAGGGCAGACATGATAACCTTAAATGATTTCCTCTTGTGTCAGGTTTGGTAAACTTTAGGAGCTAGGAAATGGTCCACTTTACACAAATGTTCAAATTTACTGGCATTTCTTATATTCTCTGCTCTAACATTGTCCTGAGTCTTTCTGTATATTCTTTACTTATGTTTTTGTTTTCCTTAATCAAAATTTGTCTTTTCAATCTTTTCAAAGAAGATTCTTTGGACTTACTAAATCACCTCAATTTTATACGTTTTCTGTTGTATTAAGTTCTGCTCATATCTTTATTTATCTTTTTTCTATGTTCTCAGGGTTTATTGTTTTGATCTTCTGATGTCAATTAAAACACTTGGTTATTCATTTTAATAAATATTTTACTTATAAAGATTTGAACTTTTGAAGATTCCAGCTTACTTGTAAGTTTCTAAGGGTCAGGTCCTCTCCATTGTTGCTGGCCTAAGGTTTAGTTCACCATATATCAATGTATATATTGACCTATTTTTCCCTCGACTTTCTGTGATTCCCTACATCTCACCTTTCTTTGCAGACAAGCCATTTGAAATACCCTTAACTTATTTCACAGCCAATAAGTCATTGAAATAATGTGTATTTTTTAGAGAAATCTTCTTATATAATTAGGCAGAAAATCTCACCTGCCATAGTTTTCAAAACAGCATAATTTCACTCTTCTCAATGCTTAATCTGTTGTATTACACAACCTTTGAGTATTTAGCTTTATCAATGACATGTACTTTAAAAATGTTTTAGAGATTCTACCAGTCTTTGAAAACATCCTTGTTCCTTGTTTCAGTTCCAGTTTTATGTATATTTACTGCCTTGCACCTGATTATTCCAACAATTGATGGATGGCCTTGGGAATCTAATTCTGGTATTGATAGTTTTTGCTGGTTGTCTCCCCTTGTAGCTGATTCCTTCATTATTGTGTAAATTTAGATCATGAGCTCATGTTTAGCTAAACAGCTGACCTTGTCAGACGCTTAGGTGTGAACGCTCGTAAGCTTCAGCAGAAAGTCGGCAAAGATTTATTTGTGTCCCTCCAATGAATTGCCCGCGAGAACGCCGTTTTCTACAAGTGTTGGTCCAATATTCCCTCAAGAGGCAGGGGACACCGACAGGGCTGCTTGGCGGCCACCGATATGGGGCAGGGGCAGTGGGCGGCCTGTGGCCCAGGCAGAAGCCTCTCTGCATGTGTCCCTGGGACCCATCTGCCTGCGAACTTCGGTCACCTGGCAGGAAGCTACGATGCCCAGACCTATGGTTAGCTGTGCAGCGAGGTGTACTGCGCGGACAGGTTCCACACACACTTCAAGTAAGAGGTCGGCCTGAGTGGAAAGGTGAGAGTTTGGGCAGCTGTGCAGACAAAAAAGGCGCCCTTTGGCCTGGGCCTAAATGCTAGTGACACCCCACTGGACCTGCCGGGCTCTGAGGGCCCTGCCCTGGGCCCCCTGCTCCCCTGCCCTTTGTTCAGTCACAGCAGAGATGGCCACACACACTCCCTCAGTGAGGGCAGTGTTCAAACCTCCCTCAGCCCCGCCCCCTCTCCGCAGGTTACCATGGACTACAGAGGCTGCATTCTGAGGCCAGGGCGTTCCGAGAATGCCAAGGACAGACATGATGACCTTAAATGATTTCCTCTTGTGTCAGGTTTGGTAAACTTTAGGAGCTAGGAAATGGTCCACTTTACAGAAATGTTCAAATTTACTGGCATTTCTTATATTCTCTGCTATAACATTGTCCTGATTCTTTCTGTATATTCTTTACTTATGTTTTTGTTTTCCTTAATCAAAGTGTGTCTTTTCAATCTTTTCAAAGAAGATTCTTTGGACTTACTAAATCACCTCAATTTTATACGTTTTCTGTTGTATTAAGTTCTGCTCATATCTTTATTTATCTTTTTTCTATGTTCTCAGGGTTTATTGTTTTGATCTTCTGATGTCAATTAAAACACTTGGTTATTCATTTTAATAAATATTGTACTTATAAAGATTTGAACTTTTGAAGATTCCAGCTTACTTGTAAGTTTCTAAGGGTCAGGCCCTCTCCATTGTTGCTGGCCTAAGATTTAGTTCACCATATAACAATGTATATATGGAGCTATTTTCCCCTCGACTTTCTGTGATTCCCTACATCCCACCTTTCTTTGCAGACAAGCCATTTGAAATACCCTTCACTTATTTCACAGCCAATAAGTCATTGAAATAATGTGTATTTTTTAGAGAAATCTTCTTATATAATTAGGCAGAAAATCTCACCTGCCATAGTTCTCAAAACAGCATAATTTCACTCTTCTCAATGTTTAATCTGTTGTATTACACAACCTTTGAGTATTTAGCTTTATCAATGACATGTACTTTAAAAATGTTTTAGAGATCCTACCAGTCTTTGAAAACATCCTTGTTCCTTGTTTCAGTTCCAGTTTTATGTATATTTTCTGCCTTGCACCTGATTATTCCAACAATTGATGGATGGCCTTGGGAATCTAATTCTGGTATTGATAGTTTTTGCTGGTTGTCTCCCCTTGTAGCTGATTCCTTCATTATTGTGTAAATTTAGATCATGAGCTCATGTTTAGCTAAACAGCTGACCTTGTCAGACGCTTAGGTGTGAACGCTCGTAAGCTTCAGCAGAAAGTCGGTAAAGATTTATTTGTGTCCCTCCAATGAATTGCCCACGAGAACGCCGTTTTGTACAAGTGTTGGTCCAATATTCCCTCAAGAGGCAGGGGACTCCGACAGGGCGCCTGGGCGGCCCCCGATCTGGGGAAGGGGCAGTGGGCGGCCTGTGGACCAGGCAGAAACCTCTCTGCATGTGTCCCTGGGACCCATCTGCCTGCGAACTTCGGTCACCTGGCAGGAAGCTACGATGCCCAGACCTATGGTTAGCTGTGCAGCGAGGTGTACTGCGCGGACAGGTTCCACACACACTTCAAGTAAGAGGTCGGTCTGAGTGGAAAGGTGAGAGTTTGGGCAGCTGTGCAGACAAAAAAGGCGCCCTTTGGCCTGGGCCTAAATGCTAGTGACACCCCACTGGACCTGCCGGGCTCTGAGGGCCCTGCCCTGGGCCCCCTGCTCCCCTGCCCTTTGTTCTGTCACAGCAGAGATGGCCACACACACTCCCTCAGTGAGGGCAGTGTTCCAACCTCCCTCAGCCCCGCCCCCTCTCCGCAGGTTACCATGGACTACAGAGGCTGCATCCTGAGCCCAGGGCATTTCGAGAATGCCAAGGGCAGACATGATGACCTTAAATGATTTCCTCTTGTGTCAGGTTTGGTAAACTTTAGGAGCTCGGAAATGGTCCACTTTACAGAAATGTTCAAATTTACTGGCATTTCTTATATTCTCTGCTATAACATTGTCCTTAGTCTTTCTGTATATTCTTTACTTATATTTTTGTTTTCCTTAATCAAAGTGTGTCTTTTCAATCTTTTCAAAGAAGATTCTTTGGACTTACTAAATCACCTCAATTTTATACGTTTTCAGTTGTATTAAGTTCTGCTCATATCTTTATTTATGTTTTTCTATGTTCTCAGGGTTTATTGTTTTGATCTTCTGATGTCAATTAAAACACTTGGTTATTCATTTTAATAAATATTTTACTTATAAAGATTTGAACTTTTGAAGATTCCAGCTTACTTGTAAGTTTCTAAGGGTCAGGTCCTCTCCATTGTTGCTGGCCTAAGGTTTAGTTCACCATATAGCAATGTATATATTGAACTATTTTCCCCTCGACTTTCTGTGATTCCCTACATCTCACCCTTCTTTGCAGACAAGCCATTTGAAATACCCTTCACTTATTTCACAGCCAATAAGTCATTGAAATAATGTGTAGTTTTTAGAGAAATCTTCTTATATAATTAGGCAGAAAATCTCACCTGCCATAGTTTTCAAAACAGCATAATTTCACTCTTCTCAATGCTTAATCTGTTGTATTACACAACCTTTGAGTATTTAGCTTTATCAATGACATGTACTTTAAAAATGTTTTAGAGATCCTACCAGTCTTTGAAAACATCCTTGTTCCTTGTTTCAGTTCCAGTTTTATGTATATTTTCTGCCTGGCACCTGATTATTCCAACAATTGATGGATGGCCTTGGGAATCTAATTCTGGTATTGATAGTTTGTGCTGGTTGTCTCCCCTTGTAGCTGATTCCTTCATTATTGTGTAAATTTAGATCATGAGCTCATGTTTAGCTAAACAGCTGACCGTGTAAGACGCTTACGTGTGAAGGCTCGTAAGCTTCAGCAGAAAGTCGGCAAAGATTTATTTGTGTCCCTCCAATGAATTGCCCGCAAGAACGCCGTTTTCTACAAGTGTTGGTCCAATATTCCCTCAAGAGGCAGGGGACTCCGACAGGGCTGCTTGGCGGCCCCCGATCTGGGGCAGGGGCAGTGGGCGGCCTGTGGCCCAGGCAGAAGCCTCTCTGCAGGTGTCCCTGGGACCCATCTGCCTGCGAACTTCAGTCACCTGGCAGGAAGCTACGATGCCCAGACATATGTTTAGCTGTACAGCAAGGTGTACTGCGCGGACAGATTCCACACACACTTCAAATAAGAGGTCGGCCTGAGTGGAAAGGTGAGAGTTTGTGCAGCTGTGCAGACAAAGAAGGCGCCCTTTGGCCTGAGCCTAAATGCTTGTGACACCCCACTGGACCTGCCGGGCTCTGAGGGCCCTGCCCTGGGCCCCCTGCTCCCCTGCCCTTTGTTCAGTCACAGCAGAGATGGCCACACCCACTCCCTCAGGGAGGGCAGTGTTCCAACCTCCCTCAGCCCCGCCCCTCTCCGCAGGTTACCATGGACTACAGATGCTGCATCCTGAGGCCAGGGCGTTCCGAGAATGCCAAGGGCAGACATGATGACCTTAAATGATTTCCTCTTGTGTCAGGTTTGGTAAACTTTAGGAGCTAGGAAATGGTCCACTTTACAGAAATGTTCAAATTTACTGGCATTTCTTATATTCTCTGCTATAACATTGTCCTGATTCTTTCTGTATATTCTTTACTTATGTTTTTGTTTTCCTTAATCAAAGTGTGTCTTTTCAATCTTTTCAAAGAAGATTCTTTGGACTTACTAAATCACCTCAATTTTATACGTTTTCTGTTGTATTAAGTTCTGCTCATATCTTTATTTATCTTTTTTCTATGTTCTCAGGGTTTATTGTTTTCATCTTCTGATGTCAAATAAAACACTTGGTTATTCATTTTAATAAATATTTCACTTATAAAGATTTGAACTTTTGAAGATTCCAGCTTACTTGTAAGTTTCTAAGGGTCAGGTCCTCTCCATTGTTGCTGGCCTAAGGTTTAGTTCACCATATAGCAATGTATATATTGACCTATTTTCCCCTCGACTTTCTATGATTCCCTACATCTCACCTTTCTTTGCAGACAAGACATTTGAAATACCCTTAACTTATTTCACAGCCAATAAGTCATTGAAATAATGTGTATTTTTTAGAGAAATCTTCTTATATAATTATGCAGAAAATCTCACCTGCCATAGTTTTCAAAACAGCATAATTTCACTCTTCTCAATGCTTAATCTGTTGTATTGCACAACCTTTGAGTATTTAGCTTTATCAATGACATGTACTTTAAAAATGTTTTAGAGATCCTACCAGTCTTTGAAAACATCCTTGTTCCTTGTTTCAGTTCCAGTTTTATGTATATTTTCTGCCTTGCACCTGATTATTCCAACAATTGATGGATGGCCTTGGGAATCTAATTCTGGTATTCATAGTTTTTGCTGATTGTCTCCTCTTGTACCTGATTTCTTCAGTATTGTGTAAATTTAGATCATGAGCTCATGTTTAGCTAAAGAGCTGACCTTGAAAAACGCGTAGGTGTGAACGCTCGTAAGCTTCAGCAGAAAGTCGGCAAAGATTTATTTGTGTCCCTCCAATGAGTTGCCCGCGAGAACGCCGTTTTCTACAAGTGTTGGTCCAATACTCCCTTAAGAGGCAGGGGACTCCGACAGGGCTGCTTGGCGGCCCCCAATCTGGGGCAGGGGCAGTGGGCGGCCTGTGTCCCAGGCAGAAGCCTCTCTGCATGTGTCCCTGGGACCCATCTGCCTGCGAACTTCGGTCACCTGGCAGGAAGCTACGATGCCCAGACCTATGGTTAGCTGTGCAGCGAGGTGTACTGCGCGGACAGGTTCCACACACACTTCAAGTAAGAGGTCGGCCTGAGTGGAAAGGTGAGAGTTTGGGCAGCTGTGCAGGCAAAGAAGGCGCCCTTTGACCCGGGCCTAAATGCTTGTGACACCCCACTGGACCTGCCGGGCTCTGAGGGCCCTGCCCTGGTCCCCCTGCTCCCCTGTCCTTTGTTCAGTCACAGCAGAGATCGCCACATCCACTCCCTCAGTGAGGGCAGAGTTCCAACCTCCCTCAGCCCCGCCCCTCTCCGCAGGTTACCACGGACTACAGATGCTGCATTCTGAGGCCAGGGCGTTCCTAGTATGCCAAGGGCAGACATGATGACCTTAAATGATTTCCTCTTTTGTCAAGTTTGGTAAACTTTAGGAGCTAGGAAATGGTCCACTTTACAGAAATGTTCAAATTACTGGCATTTCTTATATTCTCTGCTATAACATTGTCCTGATTCTTTCTGTATATTCTTTACTTATGTTTTTGTTCTCCTTAATCAAAGTGTGTCTTTTCAATCTTTTCAAAGAAGATTCTTTGGACTTACTAAATCACCTCAATTTTATACGTTTTCTGTTGTATTAAGTTCTGCTCATATCTTTATTACATTTTTTCTATGTTCTCAGGGTTTATTGTTTTGATCTTCTGATGACAATTCAAACACTTGGTTATTCATTTTAATAAATATTTTACTTATAAAGATTTGAACTTTTGAAGATTCCAGCTTACTTGTAAGTTTCTAAGGGTCAGGTCCTCTCCATTGTTGCTGGCCTAAGGTTTAGTTCACCATATAGCAATGTATATATTGACCTATTTTCCCCTCGACTTTCTGTGATTCCCTACATCTCACCTTTCTTTGCAGACAAGCCATTTGAAATACCCTTAACTTATTTCACAGCCAATAAGTCATTGAAATAATGTGTATTTTTTAGAGAAATCTTCTTATATAATTAGGCAGAAAATCTCACCTGCCATAGTTTTCAAAACAGCATAATGTCACTCTTCTCAATGCTTAATCTGTTGTATTACACAACCTTTGAGTATTTAGCTTTATCAATGACATGTACTTTAAAAATGTTTTAGAGATCCTACCAGTCTTTGAAAACGTCCTTGTTCCTTGTTTCAGTTCCAGTTTTATGTATATTTTCTGCCTTGCACCTGATTATTCCAACAATTGATGGATGGCCTTGGGAATCTAATTCTGGTAGTGAGAGTTTTTGCTGGTTGTCTCCCCTTGTAGCTGATTTTTTCATTATTGTTTAAATTTGGAGCATGAGCTCATGTTTTGCTAAACAGCTGACCTTGTAAGACGCTTAGGTGTGAACGCTCGTAAGCTTCAGCAGAAAGTAGGCAAAGATATATTTGTGTCCCTCCAATGAGTTGCCCGCGAGAACGCTGTTTTCTACAAGTGTTGGTCCAATACTCCCTCAAGAGGAAGGGGATTCCGACAGGGCTGCTTGGCGGCCCCCGATCTGGGGCAGGGGCAGTGGGCGGCCTGTGGCCCAGGCAGGAGCCTCTCTGCATGTGTCCCAGGGACCCATCTGCCTGCGAACTTCGGTCACCTGGCAGGAAGCTACGATGTCCATACCTAAGTTTAGCTGTGCAGCGAGGTGTACTGCGCGGACAGGTTCCACACACACTTCAAGTAAGAGGTCGGCCTGAGTGGAAAGTTGAGAGCTTGGGCAGCTGTGCAGACAAAGAAGGCTCCCTTTGGCCTGGGCCTAAATGCTTGTGACACCCCACCGGTCCTGCCGGGCTCTGAGGGCCCTGCCCTGGGCCCCCTGCTCCCCTGCCCTATGTTCAGTCAAAGCAGAGATGGCCACACGCACTCCCTCAGTGAGGGAAGTGTTCCAACCTCCCTCAGCCCCGCCCCCTCTCCGCAGGTTACCATGGACTACAGAGGCTGCATCCTGAGGCCAGGGCGTTCCGAGATTGCCAAGGGCAGACATGATGACCTTAAATGATTTCCTCTTGTGTCAGGTTTGGTAAACTTTAGGAGCTAGGAAATGGTCCACTTTACAGAAATGCTCAAATTTACTGGCATTTCTTATATTCTCTGATATAACATTGTCCTGATTCTTTCTGTATATTCTTTAGTTATGTTTTTGTTTTCCTTAATCAAAGTGTGTCGTTTCAATCTTTTCAAAGAAGATTCTTTGGACTTACTAAATCACCTCAATTTTATACGTTTTCTGTTGTATTAAGTTCTGCTCATATCTTTATTTATCTTTTTTATATATTCTCAGGGTTTATTGTTTTGATCTTCTGATGTCAATTAAAACACTTGTTTATTCATTTTAATAAATATTTTACTTATAAAGATTTGAACTTTTGAAGATTCCAGCTTACTTGTAAGTTTCTAAGGGTCAGGTCCTCTCCATTGCTGCTGGCCTAAGGTTTAGTTCACCATATAGCAATGCATATATTGACCTATTTTCCCCTCGACTTTCTGTGATTCCCTACATCTCACCTTTCTTTGCAGACAAGCCATTTGAAATACCCTTAACTTATTTCACAGCCAATAAGTCATTGAAATAATGTGTATTTTTTAGAGAAATCTTCTTATATAATTAGGCAGAAAATCTCACCTGCCATAGTTTTGAAAACAGCATAATGTCACACTTCTCAATGCTTTATCTGTTGTATTACACAACCTTTGAGTATTTAGCTTTATCAATGACATGTACTTTAAAAATGTTTTAGAGATCCTACCAGTCTTTGAAAACATCCTTGTTCCTTGTTTCAGTTCGAGTTTTATGTATATTTTCTGCCTTGCACCTGATTATTCCAAGAATTAATGGATGGCCTTGGGAATCTAATTCTGGTATTGAGAGTTTTTGCTGGTGGTCTCCCCTTGTAGCTGATTTCTTCATTATTGTGTAAATTTGGAGCATGAGCTCATGTTTAGCTAAACAGCTGACCTTGTAAGACGCTTAGGTGTGAACGCTCGTAAGCTTCAGCAGAAAGTCGGCAAAGATATATTTGTGTCCCTCCAATGAGTTGCCCACGAGAACGCCGTTTTCTACAAGTGTTGGTCCAATACTCCCTCAAGAGGCAGGGGATTCCGACAGGGCTGCTTGGCGGCCCCCGATCTGGGGCAGGGGCAGTGTGCGGCCTGTGGCCCAGGCAGGAGCCTCTCTGCATGTGTCCCAGGGACCCATCTGCCTGCGAACTTCGGTCACCTGGCAGGAAGCTATGATGTCCATACCTAAGGTTAGCTGTGCAGCGAGGTGTACTGCGCGGACAGGTTCCACACACACTTCAAGTAAGACGTCGGCATGAGTGGAAAGTTGAGAGCTTGGGCAGCTGTGCAGACAAAGAAGGCGCCCTTTGGCCTGGGCCTAAATGCTTGTGACACCCCACTGGACGTGCCGGGCTCTGAGGGCCCTGCCCTGGGCCCCCTGCTCCCCTGCCCTTTGTTCAGTCACAGCAGAGATGGCCACACCCACTCCCTCAGTGAGGGCAGTGTTCCAACATCCCTCAGCCCCCCCCCTCTCCGCAGGTTACCATGGACTATGGATGCTGCATTCTGAGGCCAGGGCGTTCCGAGATTGCCAAGGGCAGACATGATGACCTTAAATGATTTCCTCTTGTGTCAGGTTTGGTAAACTTTAGGAGCTAGGAAATGGTCCACTTTACAGAAATGTTCAAATTTACTGGCATTTCTTATATTCTCTGCTATAACATTGTCCTGATTCTTTCTGTATATTCTTTACTTATGTTTTTGTTTTCCTTAATCAAAGTGTGTCTTTTCAATCTTTTCAAAGAAGATTCTTTGGACTTACTAAATCACCTCAATTTTATACATTTTCTGTTGTATTAAGTTCTGCTCATATCTTTATTTATCTTTTTTCTATGTTCTCAGGGTTTATTGTTTTGATCTTCTGATGTCAATTAAAACACTTGGTTATTCATTTTAATAAATACTTTACTTATAAAGATTTGAACTCTTGAAGATTCTAGCTTACTTGTAAGTTTCTAAGGGTCAGGTCCTCTCCATTGTTGCTGGCCTAAGGTTTAGTTCACCATATAGCAATGTATATATTGACCTATTTTCCCCTCGACTTTCTGTGATTCCCTACATCTCACCTTTCTTTGCAGACAAGCCATTTGAAATACCCTTAACTTATTTCACAGCCAATAAGTCATTGAAATAAGGTGTATTTTTTAGAGAAATCTTCTTATATAATTAGGCAGAAAATCTCACCTGCCATAGTTTTCAAAACAGCATAATTTCACTCTTCTCAATGCTTAATCTGTTGTATTACACAACCTTTGAGTATTTAGCTTTATCAATGACATGTACTTTAAAAATGTTTTAGAGATCCTACCAGTCTTTGAAAACATCCTTGTTCCTTGTTTCAGTTCCAGTTTTATGGATATTTTCGGCCTTGCACCTGATTATTCCAACAATTGATGGATGGCCTTGGGAATCTAATTCTGGTATTGATAGTTTTTGCTGATTGTCTCCCCTTGTAGCTGATTTCTTCATTATTGTGTAAATTTAGATCATGAGCTCATGTTTAGCTAAAGAGCTGACCTTGTAAGACGCTTAGGTGTGAACGCTCGTAAGCTTCAGCAGAAAGTCGGCAAAGATTTATTTGTGTCCCTCCAATGAGTTGCCCGCGAGAACCCCGTTTTCTACAAGTGTTGGTCCAATACTCCCTCAAGAGGCAGGGGACTCCGACAGGGCTGCTTGGTGGCCCCCGATCTGGGGCAGGGGCTGTGGGCGGCCTGTGGCCCAGGCAGAAGCCTCTCTGCATGTGTCCCAGGGACAAATCTGCCTGCGAACCTCGGTCACCTGGCAGGAAGCTACGATGCCCAGACCTATGGTTAGCTGTGCAGCGAGGTGTACTGCGCGGACAGATTCCACACACACTTCAAGTAAGTGGTCGGCCTGAGTGGAAAGGTGAGAGTTTGGGCAGCTGTGCAGACAAAGAAGGCGCCCTTTGGCCTGGGCCTAAATGCTTGTGACACCCCACTGGACCTGCCGGGCTCTGAGGGCCCTGCCCTGGGACCCCTGCTCCCCTGCCCTTTGTTCAGTCACAGTAGAGATGGCCACACCCACTCCCTCAGTGAGGGCAGTGTTCCAACATCCCTCAGCGCCGCCCCCTCTCCGCAGGTTACCATGGACTACAGAGGCTGAATTCTCAGGCCAGGGCGTGCCGAGAATGCCAAGGGCAGACATGATGACCTTAAATGATTTCCTCTTGTGTCAGATTTGGTAAACTTTAGGAGCTAGGAAATGGTCCACTTTACAGAAATGTTCAAAGTTACTGGCATTTCTTATATTCTCTGCTATAACATTGTCCTGATTCTTTCTGTATATTCTTTACTTATGTTTTTGTTTTCCTTAATCAAAGTGTGTCTTTTCAATCTTTTCAAAGAAGATTCTTTGGACTTACTAAATCACCTCAATTTTATACGTTTTCTGTTGTATTAAGTTCTGCTCATATCTTTATTTATCTTTTTTCTATGTTCTCAGGGTATATTATTTTCATCTTCTGATTTCAAGTAAAACACTTGGTTATTCATTTTAATAAATATTTTACTTATAAAGATTTGAACTTTTGAAGATTCCAGCTTACTTGTAAGTTTCTAAGGGTCAGTCCTCTCCATTGTTGCTGGCCTAAGGTTTAGTTCACCATATAGCAATGTATATATTGACCTATTTTCCCCTCGACTTTCTGTGATTCCCTACATCTCACCTTTCTTTGCAGACAAGCCATTTGAAATACCCTTAACTTATTTCACAGCCAATAAGTCATTGAAATAAGGTGTATTTTTTAGAGAAATCTTCTTATATAATTAGGCAGAAAATCTCACCTGCCATAGTTTTCAAAACAGCATAATTTCACTCTTCTCAATGCTTAATCTGTTGTATTACACAACCTTTGAATATTTAGCTTTATCAATGACATGTACTTTAAAAATGTTTTAAAGATCCTACCAGTCTTTGAAAACATCCTTGTTCCTTGTTTCAGTTCCAGTTTTATGTATATTTTCGGCCTTGCACCTGATTATTCCAACAATTGATGGATGGCCTTGGGAATCTAATTCTGGTATTGATAGTTTTTGCTGGTTGTCTCCCGTTGTAGCTGATTTCTTCATTATTGTGTAAATTTAGATCATGAGCTCATGTTTAGCTAAACAGCTGACCTTGTAAGACGCTTAGGTGTGAACGCTCGTAAGCTTCAGCAGAAAGTCGGCAAAGATTTATTTGTGTCCCTCCAATGAGTTTCCCGCGAGAACCCCGTTTTCTACAAGTGCTGGTCCAATACTCCCTCAAGAGGCAGGGGACTCCGACAGGGCTGCTTGGCGGCCCCCGATCTGGGACAGAGGCAGTGGGTGGCCTGTGGCCCAGGCAGGAGCCTCTCTGCATGTGTCCCTGGGACCCATCTTCCTGCGAACTTCGGTCACCTGGCAGGAAGCTACGATGCCCAGACCTATGGTTAGCTGTGCAGCGAGGTGTACTGCGCGGACAGGTTCCACACACACTTCAAGTAAGACGTCGGCCTGAGTGGAAAGGTGAGAGTTTGGGCAGCTGTGCAGACAAAGAAGGCGCCCTTTGGCCTGGGCCTAAATGCTTGTGACACCCCACTGGACCTGCTGGGCTCTGAGGGCCCTGCCCTGGCCCCCTTGCTCCCCTGCCCTTTGTTCAGTCACAGCAGAGATGGCCACACCCACTCCCTCAGTGAGGGCAGTGTTCCAACCTCCCTCAGCCCCGCCCCCTCTCCGCAGGTTACCATGGACTACAGAGGCTGCATTCTGAGGCCAGCGCGTTCTGAGAATGCCAAGGGCAGACATGATGACCTTAAATGATTTCCTCTTGTGTCAGGTTTGGTAAACTTTAGGAGCTAGGAAATGGTCCACTTTACAGAAATGTTCAAATTTTCTGGCATTTCTTATATTCTCTGCTATAACATTGTCCTGATTCTTTCTGTATATTCTTTACTTATGTTTTTGTTTTCCTTAATCAAAGTGTGTCTTTTCAATCTTTTCAAAGAAGATTCTTTGGACTTACTAAATCACCTCAATTTTATACATTTTCTGTTGTATTAAGTTCTGCTCATATCTTTATTTATCTTTTTTCTAGGTTCTCAGGGTATATTGTTTTCATCTTCTGATGTCAATTAAAACACTTGGTTATTCATTTTAATAAATATTTTACTTATAAAGATTTGAACTTTTGAAGATTCCAGCATACTTGTAAGTTTCTAAGGGTCAGGTCCTCTCCATTGTTGCTGGCCTAAGGTTTAGTTCACCATATAGCAATGTATATATTGACCTATTTTCCCCTCAACTTTCTGTGATTCCCTACATCTCACCTTTCTTTGCAGACAAGCCATTTGAAATACCCTTAACTTATTTCACAGCCAATAAGTCATTGAACTAATGTGTATTTTTTAGAGAAATCTTCTTATATAATTAGGCAGAAAATCTCACCTGCCATAGTTTTCAAAACAGCATAATTTCACTCTTCTCAATGCTTAATCTGTTGTATTACACAACCTTTGAGTATTTAGCTTTATCAATGACATGTACTTTAAAAATGTTTTAGAGATCCTACCAGTCTTTGAAAACATCCTTGTTCCTTGTTTCAGTTCCAGTTTTATGGATATTTTCGGCCTTGCACCTTATTATTCCAACAATTGATGGATGGCCTTGGGAATCTAATTCTGGTATTGATAGTTTTTGCTGATTGTCTCCCCTTGTCGCTGATTTCTTCATTATTGTGTAAATTTAGATCATGAGCTCATGTTTAGCTAAACAGCTGACCTTGTAAGACGCTTAGGTGTGAACGCTCGTGAGCTTCAGCAGAAAGTCGGCAAAGATTTATTTGTGTCCCTCCAATGAGTTGCCCGCGAGAACGCCGTTTTCTACAAGTGTTGGTCCAATACTCCCTCAAGAGGCAGGGGACTCCGACAGGGCTGCTTGGCGGCCCCCGATCTGGGACAGGGGCAGTGGGCGGCCTGTGGCCCAGGCAGAAGCCTCTCTGCATGTGTCCCAGGGACCCATCTGCCTGCGAACTTCGGTCACCTGACAGGAAGCTACGATGCCCAGACCTATGGTTAGCTGTGCAGCGAGGTGTACTGTGCGGACAGGTTCCACACACACTTCAAGTAAGAGGTCGGCCTGAGTGGAAAGGTGAGAGTTCGGGCAGCTGTGCAGACAAAGAAGGCGCCCTTTGGCCTGGGCCTAAATGCTTTTGACACCCCACTGGACCTGCCGGGCTCTGAGGGCCCTGCCCTGGGACCCCTGCTCCCCTGCCCTTTGTTCAGTCACAGCAGAGATGGCCACACCCACTCCCTCAGTGAGGGCAGTGTTCCAACCTCCCTCAGCCCCGCCCCCTCTCCGCAGGTTACCATGGACTACAGAGGCTGCATTCTCAGGCCAGGGCGTTCCGAGAATGCCAACGGCAGACATGATGACCTTAAATGATTTCCTCTTGTGTCAGGTTTGGTAAACTTTAGGAGCTAGGAAATGGTCCACTTTACAGAAATGTTCAAATTTACTGGCATTTCTTATATTCTCTGCTATAACATTGTCCTGATTCTTTCTGTATATTCTTTACTTATGTTTTTGTTTTCCTTAATCAAAGTGTGTTTTTTCAATCTTTTCAAAGAAGATTCTTTGGACTTACTAAATCACCTCAATTTTATACGTTTTCTGTTGTATTAAGTTCTGCTCATATCTTTATTTATCTTTTTTCTATGTTCTCATGGTATATTATTTTCATCTTCTGATGTCAATTAAAACACTTGGTTATTCATTTTAATAAATATTTTACTTATAAAGATTTGAACTTTTGAAGATTCCAGCTTACTTGTAAGTTTCTAAGGGTCAGTCCTCTCCATTGTTGCTGGCCTAAGGTTTAGTTCACCATATAGCAATGTATATATTGACCTATTTTCCCCTCAACTTTCTGTGATTCCCTACATCTCACCTTTCTTTGCAGACAAGCCATTTGAAATACCCTTAACTTATTTCACAGCCAATAAGTCATTGAAATAAGGTGTATTTTTTAGAGAAAACTTCTTATATAATTAGGCAGAAAATCTCACCTGCCATAGTTTTCAAAACAGCATAATTTCACTCTTCTCAATGCTTAATCTGTTGTATTACACAACCTTTGAGTATTTAGCTTTATCAATGACATGTACTTTAAAAATGTTTTAGAGATCCTACCAGTCTTTGAAAACATCCTTGTTCCTTGTTTCAGTTCCAGTTTTATGTATATTTTCGGCCTTGCACCTGATTATTCCAACAATTGATGGATGGCCTTGGGAATCTAATTGTGGTATTGATAGTTTTTGCTGGTTGTCTCCCGTTGTAGCTGATTTCTTCATTATTGTGTAAATTTAGATCATGAGCTCATGTTTAGCTAAACAGCTGACCTTGTAAGACGCTTAGGTGTGAACGCTCGTAAGCTTCAGCAGAAAGTCGGCAAAGATTTATTTGTGTCCCTCCAATGAGTTTCCCGCGAGAACCCCGTTTTCTACAAGTGTTGGTCCAATACTCCCTCAAGAGGCAGGGGACTCCGACAGGGCTGCTTGGCGGCCCCCGATCTGGGACAGGGGCAGTGGGCGGCCTGTGGCCCAGGCAGAAGCCTCTCTGCATGTGTCCCTGGGACCCATCTGCCTGCGAACTTCGGTCACCTGGCAGGAAGCTATGATGCCCAGACCTATGGTTAGCTGTGCAGCGAGGTGTGCTGTGCGGACAGGTTCCACACACACTTCAAGTAAGAGGTCGGCCTGAGTGGAAAGGTGAGAGTTTGGGCAGCTGTGCAGACAAAGAAGGCGCCCTTTGGCCTGGGCCTAAATGCTTGTGACACCCCACTGGACCTGCCGGGCTCTGAGGGCCCTGCCCTGGGCCCCTTGCTCCCCTGCCCTTTGTTCAGTCACAGCAGAGATGGCCACACCCACTCCCTCAGTGAGGGCAGTGTTCCAACCTCCCTCAGCCCCGCCCCCTCTCCGCAGGTTACCATGGACTACAGAGGCTGCATTCTGAGGCCAGGGCGTTCTGAGAATGCCAAGGGCAGACATGATGACCTTAAATGATTTCCTCTTGTGTCAGGTTTGGTAAACTTTAGGAGCTAGGAAATGGTCCACTTTACAGAAATGTTCAAATTTACTGGCATTTCTTATATTCTCTGCTATAACATTGTCCTGATTATTTCTGTATATTCTTTATTTATGTTTTTGTTTTCCTTAATCAAAGTGTGTCTTTTCAATCTTTTCAAAGAAGATTCTTTGGACTTACTAAATCACATCAATTTTATACATTTTCTGTTGTATTAAGTTCTGCTCATATCTTTATTTATCTTTTTTCTATGTTCTCAGGGTTTATTGTTTTGATCTTCTGATGTCAATTAAAACACTTGGTTATTCATTTTAATAAATACTTTACTTATAAAGATTTGAACTTTTGAAGATTCCAGCTTACTTGTAAGTTTCTAAGGGTCAGGTCCTCTCCATTGTTGCTGGCCTAAGGTTTAGTTCACCATATAGCAATGTATATATTGACCTATTTTCCCCTCGACTTTCTGTGATTCCCTACATCTCACCTTTCTTTGCAGACAAGCCATTTGAAATACCCTTAACTTATTTCACAGCCAATAAGTCATTGAAATAAGGTGTATTTTTTAGAGAAATCTTCTTATATAATTAGGCAGAAAATCTCACCTGCCATAGTTTTCAAAACAGCATAATTTCACTCTTCTCAATGCTTAATCTGTTGTATTACACAACCTTTGAGTATTTAGCTTTATCAATGACATGTACTTTAAAAATGTTTTAGAGATCCTACCAGTCTTTGAAAACATCCTTGTTCCTTGTTTCAGTTCCAGTTTTATGTATATTTTCTGCCTTGCACCTGATTATTCCAACAATTGATGGATGGCCTTGGGAATCTAATTCTGGTATTGATAGTTTTTGCTGATTGTCTCCTCTTGTACCTGATTTCTTCATTATTGTGTAAATTTAGATCATGAGCTCATGTTTAGCTAAAGAGCTGACCTTGTAAGACGCGTAGGTGTGAACGCTCGTAAGCTTCAGCAGAAAGTCGGCAAAGATTTATTTGTGTCCCTCCAATGAGTTGCCTGCGAGAACGCCGTTTTCTACAAGTGTTGGTCCAATACTCCCTCAAGAGGCAGGGGACTCCGACAGGGCTGCTTGGCGGCCCCCAATCTGGGGCAGGGGCAGTGGGCGGCCTGTGGCCCAGGCAGAAGCCTCTCTGCATGTGTCCCTGGGACACATCTGCCTGCGAACTTCGGTCACCTGGCAGGAAGCTACGATGCCCAGACCTATGGTTAGCTGTGCAGCGAGGTGTACTGCGCGGACAGGTTCCACACACACTTCAAGTAAGAGGTCGGCCTGAGTGGAAAGGTGAGAGTTTGGGCAGCTGTGCAGGCAAAGAATGCGCCCTTTGTCCCGGGCCTAAATGCTTGTGACACCCCACTGGACCTGCCGGGCTCTGAGGGCCCTGCACTGGGCCCCCTGCTCCCCTGGCCTTTGTTCAGTCACAGCAGTGATCGCCACACCCACTCCCTCAGTGAGGGCAGAGTTCCAACCTCCCTCAGCCCCGCCCCTCTCCGCAGGTTAGCGCGGACTACAGATGCTGCATTCTGAGGCCAGGGCGTTCCTAGAATGCCAAGGGCAGACATGATGACCTTAAATGATTTCCTCTTGTGTCAGGTTTGGTAAACTTTAGGAGCTAGGAAGTGGTCCACTTTACAGAAATGTTCAAATTTACTGGCATTTCTTATATTCTCTGCTATAACATTGTCCTGATTCTTTCTGTATATTCTTTACTTATGTTTTTTTTTTCCTTAATCAAAGTGTGTCTTTTCAATCTTTTCAAAGAAGATTCTTTGGACTTACTAAATCACCTCAATTTTATACGTTTTCTGTTGTACTAAGTTCTGCTCATATCTTTATTTATCTTTTTTCTATGTTCTCAGGGTTTATTGTTTTGATCTTCTGATGACAATTCAAACACTTGGTTATTCATTTTAATAAATATTTTACTTATAAAGATTTGAACTTTTGAAGATTCCAGCTTACTTGTAAGTTTCTAAAGGTCAGGTCCTCTCCATTGTTGCTGGCCTAAGGTTTAGTTCACCATATAGCAATGTATATATTGACCTATTTTCCCCTCGACTTTCTGTGATTCCCTACATCTCACCTTTCTTTGCAGACAAGCCATTTGAAATACCCTTAACTTATTTCACAGCCAATAAGTCATTGAAATAATGTGTATTTTTAGAGAAATCTTCTTATATAATTAGGCAGAAAATCTCACCTGCCATAGTTTTCAAAACAGCATAATTTCATTCTTCTCAATGCTTAATCTGTTGTATTACACAACCTTTGAGTATTTAGCTTTATCAATGACATGTCCTTTAAAAATGTTTTAGACACCCTACCAGTCTTTGAAAACATCCTTGTTCCTTGTTTCAGTTCCAGTTTTATGTATATATTCTGCCTTGCACCTGATTATTCCAACAATTGATGGATGGCCTTGGCAATCTAATTCTGGTATTGATAGTCTTTACTGATTGTCTCCCCTCGTAGCTGATTTCTTCATTATTGTGTAAATTTAGATCATGAGCTCATGTTTAGCTAAACAGCTGACCTTGTAAGACGCTTAGGTGTGAACACTCATAAGCTTCAGCAGAAAGACGGCAAAGATTTATTTGTGTCCCTCCAATGAGTTGCCCACGAGGACACCGTTTTCTACAAGTGTTGGTCCAATACTCCCTGTAGAGGAAGGGGACTCCGACAGGGCTGATTGGCGGGCCCCGATCTGGGGCAGGGGCAGTGGGAAGCCTGTGGCCCGGGCTGGAGCATCTTTGCATGTGTCCCTGGGACACATCTGCCTGCGAACTTCGGTCAACTGGCAGGAAGCTTCGATGCCCAGACCTATGGTTAGCTGTGCAGCGAAGTGTACTGTGAGGACAGGATCCACACACACTTCAAGTAAGAGGTCGGCCTGAGTGGGAAGGTGAGAGTTTGGGCAGCTGTGCAGACAAAGAAGGCGCCCTTTGGCCTGGGCCTAAATGCTTGTGACAACCCACTGGACCTGCCGTGCTCTGAGGGCCCTGCCCTGGGCCCCTGCTCCCCTGCCCTTTGTTAAGTCACAGCAGAGATGGCCACACCCACTCCTTCAGTGAGGGCAGAGTTCCAGCCACCCTCAGCCCCGCCCCCTCTCCGCAGGTTACCATGGACTACAGAGGCTGCATCCTGAGGCCAGGGCGTTCCGAGAATGCCAAGGGCAGACATGATGACCTTAAATGATTTCCTCTTCTGTCAGGTTTGGTAAACTTTAGGAGCTAGGAAATGGTCCACTTTACAGAAATGTTCAAATTTACTGGCATTTCATATATTCTCTGCTATAACATTGTCCTGATTCTTTCTGTATATTCTTTACTTATGTTTTTGTTTTCCTTAATCAAAGTGTGTCTTTTCAATCTTTTCAAAGAAGATTCTTTGGACTTACTAAATCACCTCAATTTTATACGTTTTCTGTTGTATTAAGTTCTGCTCATATCTTTATTTATCTTTTTTCTATGTTCTCAGGGTTTATTGTTTTGATCTTCTGATGTCAATTAAAACACTTGGTTATTCATTTTAATAAATATTTTACTTATAAAGATTTGAACTTTTGAAGATTCCAGCTTACTTGTAAGTTTCTAAGGGTCAGGTCCTCTCCATTGTTGCTGGCCTAAGGTTTAGTTCACCATATAGCAATGTATATATTGACCTATTTTCCCCTCGACTTTCTGTGATTCCCTACATCTCACCTTTCTTTGCAGACAAGCCATTTGAAATACCCTTAACTTATTTCACAGCCAATAAGTCATTGAAATAATGTGTATTTTTTAGAGAAATCTTCTTATATAATTAGGCAGAAAATCTCACCTGCCATAGTTTTCAAAACAGCATAATTTCACTCTTCTCAATGCTTAATCTGTTGTATTACACAACCTTTGAGTATTTAGCTTTATCAATGACATGTACTTTAAAAATGTTTTAGAGATCCTACCAGTCTTTGAAAACATCCTTGTTCCTTGTTTCAGTTCCAGTTTTATGTATATTTTCTGCCTTGCACCTGATTATTCCAACAATTGATGGATGGCCTTGGGAATCTAATTCTGGTAGTGAGAGTTTTTGCTGGTTGTCTCCCCTTGTAGCTGATTTTTTCATTATTGTGTAAATTTGGAGCATGAGCTCATGTTTTGCTAAACAGCTGACCTTGTAAGACGCTTAGGTGTGAACGCTCGTAAGCTTCAGCAGAAAGTAGGCAAAGATATATTTGTGTCCCTCCAATGAGTTGCCCGCGAGAACGCTGTTTTCTACAAGTGTTGGTCCAATACTCCCTCAAGAGGCAGGGGATTCCGACAGGGCTGCTTGGCGGCCCCCGATCTGGGGCAGGGGCAGTGGGCGTCCTGTGGCCCAGGCAGGAGCCTCTCTGCATGTGTCCCAGGGACCCATCTGCCTGCGAACTTCGGTCACCTGGCAGGAAGCTACGATGTCCATACCTAAGGTTAGCTGTGCAGCGAGGTGTACTGCGCGGACAGGTTCCACACACACTTCAAGTAAGAGGTCGGCCTGAGTGGTAAGTTGAGAGCTTGGGCAGCTGTGCAGACAATGAAGGCTCCCTTTGGCCTGGGCCTAAATGCTTGTGACACCCCACAGGACCTGCCGGGCTCTGAGGGCCCTGCCCTGGGCCCCTTGCTCCCCTGCCCTTTGTTCAGTCACAGCAGAGATGGCCACACCCACTCCCTCAGTGAGGGCAGTGTTCCAACCTCCCTCAGCCCCGCCCCCTCTCCGCAGGTTACCATGGACTACAGAGGCTGCATCCTGAGGCCAGGGCGTTCCGAGATTGCCAAGGGCAGACATGATGACCTTAAATGATTTCCTCTTGTGTCAGGTTTGGTAAACTTTAGGAGCTAGGAAATGGTCCACTTTACAGAAATGTTCAAAGTTACTGGCATTTTTTATATTCTCTGCTATAACATTGTCCTGATTCTTTCTGTATATTCTTTACTTATGTTTTTGTTTTCCTTAATCAAAGTGTGTCTTTTCAATCTTTTCAAAGAAGATTCTTTGGACTTACTAAATCACCTCAATTTTATACGTTTTCTGTTGTATTAAGTTCTGCTCATATCTTTATTTATCTTTTTTCTATGTTCTCAGGGTATATTATTTTCATCTTCTGATGTCAATTAAAACACTTGGTTATTCATTTTAATAAATATTTTACTTATAAATATTTGAACTTTTGAATATTCCAGCTTACTTGTAAGTTTCTAAGGGTCAGTCCTCTCCATTGTTGCTGGCCTAAGGTTTAGATCACCATATAGCAATGTATATATTGACCTATTTTCCCCTCGACTTTCTGTGATTCCCTACATCTCACCTTTCTTTGCAGACAAGCCATTTGAAATACCCTTAACTTATTTCACAGCCAATAAGTCATTGAAATAAGGTGTATTTTTTAGAGAAATCTTCTTATATAATTAGGCAGAAAATCTCACCTGCCATAGTTTTCAAAACAGCATAATTTCACTCTTCTCAATGCTTAATCTGTTGTATTACACAACCTTTGAGTATTTAGCTTTATCAATGACATGTACTTTAAAAATGTTTTAGAGATCCTACCAGTCTTTGAAAACATCCTTGTTCCTTGTTTCAGTTCCAGTTTTATGTATATTTTCTGCCTTGCACCTGATTATTCCAACAATTGATGGATGGCCTTGGGAATCTAATTCTGGTATTGATAGTTTTTGCTGATTGTCTCCTCTTGTACCTGATTTCGTCATTATTGTGTAAATTTAGATCATGAGCTCATGTTTAGCTAAAGAGCTGACCTTGTAAGACGCGTAGGTGTGAACGCTCGTAAGCTTCAGCAGAAAGTCGGCAAAGATTTATTTGTGTCCCTCCAATGAGTTGCCCGCGAGAATGCCGTTTTCTACAAGTGTTGGTCCAATACTCCCTCAAGAGGCAGGGGACTCCGACAGGGCTGCTTGGCGGCCCCCAATCTGGGGCAGGGGCAGTGGGCGGCCTGTGGCCCAGGCAGAAGCCTCTCTGCATGTGTCCCTGGGACCCATCTGCCTGCGAACTTCGGTCACCTGGCAGGAAGATACGATGCCCAGACCTATGGTTAGCTGTGCAGCGAGGTGTACTGCGCGGACAGGTTCAACACACACTTCAAGTAAGAGGTCGGCCTGAGTGGAAAGGTGAGAGTTTGGGCAGCTGTGCAGGCAAAGAAGGCGCCCTTTGGCCCGGGCCTAAATGCTTGTGACACCCCACTGGACCTGCCGGGCTCTGAGGGCCCTGCCCTGGGCCCCCTGCTCCCCTGGCCTTCGTTCAGTCACAGCAGAGATCGCCACACCCACTCCCTCAGTGAGGGCAGAGTTCCAACCTCCCTCAGCCCCGCCCCTCTCCGCAGGTTAGCACGGACTACAGATGCTGCATTCTGAGGCCAGGGCGTTCCTAGAATGCCAAGGGCAGACATGATGACCTTAAATGATTTCCTCTTGTGTCAGGTTTGGTAAACTTTAGGAGCTAGGAAATGGTCCACTTTACAGAAATGTTCAAATTTACTGGCATTTCTTATATTCTCTGCTATAACATTGTCCTGATTCTTTCTGTATATTCTTTACTTATGTTTTTGTTTTCCTTAATCAAAGTGTGTCTTTTCAATCTTTTCAAAGAAGATTCTTTGGACTTACTAAATCACCTCAATTTTATACGTTTTCTGTTGTACTAAGTTCTGCTCATATCTTTATTTATCTTTTTTCTATGTTCTCAGTGTTTATTGTTTTGATCTTCTGATGTCAATTCAAACACTTGGTTATTCATTTTAATAAATATTTTACTTATAAAGATTTGAACTTTTGAAGATTCCAGCTTACTTGTAAGTTTCTAAAGGTCAGGTCCTCTCCATTGTTGCTGGCCTAAGGTTTAGTTCACCATATAGCAATGTATATATTGACCTATTTTCCCCTCGACTTTCTGTGATTCCCTACATCTCACCTTTCTTTGCAGACAAGCCATTTGAAATACCCTTAACTTATTTCACAGCCAATAAGTCATTGAACTAATGTGTATTTTTTAGAGAAATCTTCTTATATAATTAGGCAGAAAATCTCACCTGCCATAGTTTTCAAAACAGCATAATTTCACTCTTCTCAATGCTTAATCTGTTGTATTACACAACCTTTGAGTATTTAGCTTTATCAATGACATGTACTTTAAAAATGTTTTAGAGATCCTACCAGTCTTTGAAAACATCCTTGTTCCTTGTTTCAGTTCCAGTTTTATGTATATTTTCTGCCTTGCACCTGATTATTCCAACAATTGATGGATGGCCTTGGGAATCTAATTCTGGTATTGATAGTTTTTGCTGATTGTCTCCCCTTGTCGCTGATTTCTTCATTATTGTGTAAATTTAGATCATGAGCTCATGTTTAGCTAAACAGCTGACCTTGTAAGACGCTTAGGTGTGAACGCTCGTGAGCTTCAGCAGAAAGTCGGCAAAGATTTATTTGTGTCCCTCCAATGAGTTGCCCGCGAGAACGCCGTTTTCTACAAGTGTTGGTCCAATACTCCCTCAAGAGGCAGGGGACTCCGACAGGGCTGCTTGGCGGCCCCCGATCTGGGACAGGGGCAGTGGGCGGCCTGTGGCCCAGGCAGAAGCCTCTCTGCATGTGTCCCAGGGACCCATCTGCCTGCGAACTTCGGTCACCTGACAGGAAGCTACGATGCCCAGACCTATGGTTAGCTGTGCAGCGAGGTGTACTGTGCGGACAGGTTCCACACACACTTCAAGTAAGAGGTCGGCCTGAGTGGAAAGGTGAGAGTTTGGGCAGCTGTGCAGACAAAGAAGGCGCCCTTTGGCCTGGGCCTAAATGCTTTTGACACCCCACTGGACCTGCCGGGCTCTGAGGGCCCTGCCCTGGGACCCCTGCTCCCCTGCCCTTTGTTCAGTCACAGCAGAGATGGCCACACCCACTCCCTCAGTGAGGGCAGTGTTCCAACCTCCCTCAGCCCCGCCCCCTCTCCGCAGGTTACCATGGACTACAGAGGCTGCATTCTCAGGCCAGGGCGTTCCGAGAATGCCAAGGGCAGACATGATGACCTTAAATGATTTCCTCTTGTGTCAGGTTTGGTAAACTTTAGGAGCTAGGAAATGGTCCACTTTACAGAAATGTTCAAATTTACTGGCATTTCTTATATTCTCTGCTATAACATTGTCCTGATTCTTTCTGTATATTCTTTACTTATGTTTTTGTTTTCCTTAATCAAAGTGTGTTTTTTCAATCTTTTCAAAGAAGATTCTTTGGACTTACTAAATCACCTCAATTTTATCCGTTTTCTGTTGTATTAAGTTCTGCTCATATCTTTATTTATCTTTTTTCTATGTTCTCAGGGTTCATTGTTTTGATCTTCTGATGTCAATTAAAACACTTGGTTATTCATTTTAATAAATATTTTACTTATAAAGATTTGAACTTTTGAAGATTCCAGCTTACTTGTAAGTTTCTAAGGGTCAGTCCTCTCCATTGTTGCTGGCCTAAGGTTTAGTTCACCATATAGCAATGTATATATTGACCTATTTTCCCCTCAACTTTCTGTGATTCCCTACATCTCACCTTTCTTTGCAGACAAGCCATTTGAAATACCCTTAACTTATTTCACAGCCAATAAGTCATTGAAATAAGGTGTATTTTTTAGAGAAAACTTCTTATATAATTAGGCAGAAAATCTCACCTGCCATAGTTTTCAAAACAGCATAATTTCACTCTTCTCAATGCTTAATCTGTTGTATTACACAACCTTTGAGTATTTAGCTTTATCAATGACATGTACTTTAAAAATGTTTTAGAGGTCCTACCAGTCTTTGAAAACATCCTTGTTCCTTGTTTCAGTTCCAGTTTTATGTATATTTTCGGCCTTGCACCTGATTATTCCAACAATTGATGGATGGCCTTGGGAATCTAATTGTGGTATTGATAGTTTTTGCTGGTTGTCTCCCGTTCTAGCTGATTTCTTCATTATTGTGTAAATTTAGATCATGAGCTCATGTTTAGCTAAACAGCTGACCTTGTAAGACGCTTAGGTGTGAACGCTCGTAAGCTTCAGCAGAAAGTCGGCAAAGATTTATTTGTGTCCCTCCAATGAGTTTCCCGCGAGAACGCCGTTTTCTACAAGTGTTGGTCCAATACTCCCTCAAGAGGCAGGGGACTCCGACAGGGCTGCTTGGCGGCCCCCGATCTGGGACAGGGGCAGTGGGCGGCCTGTGGCCCAGGCAGAAGCCTCTCTGCATGTGTCCCTGGGACCCATCTGCCTGCGAACTTCGGTCACCTGGCAGGAAGCTATGATGCCCAGAACTATGGTTAGCTGTGCAGCGAGGTGTGCTGTGCGGACAGGTTCCACACACACTTCAAGTAAGAGGTCGGCCTGAGTGGAAAGGTGAGAGTTTGGGCAGCTGTGCAGACAAAGAAGGCGCCCTTTGGCCTGGGCCTAAATGCTTGTGACACCCCACTGGACCTGCCGGGCTCTGAGGGCCCTGCCCTGGGCCCCTTGCTCCCCTGCTCTTTGTTCAGTCACAGCAGAGATGGCCACACGCACTCCCTCAGTGAGGGCAGTGTTCCAACCTCCCTCAGCCCCGCCCCCTCTCCGCAGGTTACCATGGACTACAGAGGCTGCATTCTGAGGCCAGGGCGTTCTGAGAATGCCAAGGGCAGACATGATGACCTTAAATGATTTCCTCTTGTGTCAGGTTTGGTAAACTTTAGGAGCTAGGAAATGGTCCACTTTACAGAAATGTTCAAATTTACTGGCATTTCTTATATTCTCTGCTATAACATTGTCCTGATTATTTCTGTATATTCTTTACTTATGTTTTTGTTTTCCTTAATCAAAGTGTGTCTTTTCAATCTTTTCAAAGAAGATTCTTTGGACTTACTAAATCACCTCAATTTTATACATTTTCTATTGTATTAAGTTCTGCTCATATCTTTATTTATCTTTTTTCTATGTTCTCAGGGTTTATTGTTTTGATCTTCTGATGTCAATTAAAACACTTGGTTATTCATTTTAATAAATACTTTACTTATAAAGATTTGAACTTTTGAAGATTCCAGCTTACTTGTAAGTTTCTAAGGGTCAGTCCTCTCCATTGTTGCTGGCCTAAGGTTTAGTTCACCATATAGCAATGTATATATTGACCTATTTTCCCCTCGACTTTCTGTGATTCCCTACATCTCACCTTTCTTTGCAGACAAGCCATTTGAAATACCCTTAACTTATTTCACAGCCAATAAGTCATTGAAATAAGGTGTATTTTTTAGAGAAATCTTCTTATATAATTAGGCAGAAAATCTCACCTGCCATAGTTTTCAAAACAGCATAATTTCACTCTTCTCAATGCTTAATCTGTTGTATTACACAACCTTTGAGTATTTAGCTTTATCAATGACATGTACTTTAAAAATGTTTTAGAGATCCTACCAGTCTTTGAAAACATCCTTGTTCCTTGTTTCAGTTCCAGTTTTATGTATATTTTCTGCCTTGCACCTGATTATTCCAACAACTGATGGATGGCCTTGGGAATCTAATTCTGGTATTGATAGTTTTTGCTGATTGTCTCCTCTTGTACCTGATTTCGTCATTATTGTGTAAATTTAGATCATGAGCTCATGTTTAGCTAAAGAGCTGACCTTGTAAGACGCGTAGGTGTGAACGCTCGTAAGCTTCAGCAGAAAGTCGGCAAAGATTTATTTGTGTCCCTCCAATGAGTTGCCCGCGAGAACGCCGTTTTCTACAAGTGTTGGTCCAATACTCCCTCAAGAGGCAGGGGACACCGACAGGGCTGCTTGGCGGCCACCGATCTGGGGCAGGGGCAGTGGGCGGCCTGTGGCCCAGGCAGAAGCCTCTCTGCATGTGTCCCTGGGACCCATCTGCCTGCGAACTTCGGTCACCTGGCAGGAAGCTACGATGCCCAGACCTATGGTTAGCTGTGCAGCGAGGTGTACTGCGCGGACAGGTTCAACACACACTTCAAGTAAGAGGTCGGCCTGAGTGGAAAGGTGAGAGTTTGGGCAGCTGTGCAGGCAAAGAAGGCGCCCTTTGGCCCGGGCCTAAATGCTTGTGACACCCCACTGGACCTGCCGGGCTCTGAGGGCCCTGCCCTGGGCCCCCTGCTCCCCTGGCCTTCGTTCAGTCACAGCAGAGATCGCCACACCCACTCCCTCAGTGAGGGCAGAGTTCCAACCTCCCTCAGCCCCGCCCCTCTCCGCAGGTTAGCACGGACTACAGATGCTGCATTCTGAGGCCAGGGCGTTCCTAGAATGCCAAGGGCAGACATGATGACCTTAAATGATTTCCTCTTGTGTCAGGTTTGGTAAACTTTAGGAGCTAGGAAATGGTCCACTTTACAGAAATGTTCAAATTTACTGGCATTTCTTATATTCTCTGCTATAACATTGTCCTGATTCTTTCTGTATATTCTTTACTTATGTTTTTGTTTTCCTTAATCAAAGTGTGTCTTTTCAATCTTTTCAAAGAAGATTCTTTGGACTTACTAAATCACCTCAATTTTATACGTTTTCTGTTGTACTAAGTTCTGCTCATATCTTTATTTATCTTTTTTCTATGTTCTCAGTGTTTATTGTTTTGATCTTCTGATGTCAATTCAAACACTTGGTTATTCATTTTAATAAATATTTTACTTATAAAGATTTGAACTTTTGAAGATTCCAGCTTACTTGTAAGTTTCTAAAGGTCAGGTCCTCTCCATTGTTGCTGGCCTAAGGTTTAGTTCACCATATAGCAATGTATATATTGACCTATTTTCCCCTCGACTTTCTGTGATTCCCTACATCTCACCTTTCTTTGCAGACAAGCCATTTGAAATACCCTTAACTTATTTCACAGCCAATAAGTCATTGAAATAATGTGTATTTTTAGAGAAATCTTCTTATATAATTAGGCAGAAAATCTCACCTGCCATAGTTTTCAAAACAGCATAATGTCACTCTTCTCAATGCTTAATCTGTTGTATTACACAACCTTTGAGTATTTAGCTTTATCAATGACATGTACTTTAAAAATGTTTTAGAGATCCTACCAGTCTTTGAAAACATCCTTGTTCCTTGTTTCCGTTCCAGTTTTATGTATATTTTCTGCCTTGCACCTGATTATTCCAACAATTGATGGATGGCCTTGGGAATCTAATTCTGGTAGTGAGAGATTTTGCTGGTTGTCTCCCCTTGTAGCTGATTTTTTCATTATTGTGTAAATTTGGAGCATGAGCTCATGTTTTGCTAAACAGCTGACCTTGTAAGACGCTTAGGTGTGAACGCTCGTAAGCTTCAGCAGAAAGTAGGCAAAAATATATTTGTGTCCCTCCAATGAGTTGCCCGCGAGAACGCTGTTTTCTACAAGTGTTGGTCCAATACTCCCTCAAGAGGCAGGGGATTCCGACAGGGCTGCTTGGCGGCCCCCGATCTGGGGCAGGGGCAGTGGGCGGCCTGTGGCCCAGGCAGGAGCCTCTCTGCATGTGTTCCAGGGACCCATCTGCCTGCGAACTTCGGTCACCTGGCAGGAAGCTACGATGTCCATACCTAAGTTTAGCTGTGCAGCGAGGTGTACTGCGCGGACAGGTTCCACACACACTTCAAGTAAGAGGTCGGCCTGAGTGGAAAGTTGAGAGCTTGGGCAGCTGTGCAGACAAAGAAGGCTCCTTTTGGCCTGGGCCTAAATGCTTGTGACACCCCACTGGACCTGCCGGGCTCTGAGGGCCCTGCCCTGGGCCCCCTGCTCCCCTGCCCTTTGTTCAGTCACAGCAGAGATGGCCACACGCACTCCCTCAGTGAGGGCAGTGTTCCAACCTCCCTCAGCCCCGCCCCCTCTCCGCAGGTTACCATGGACTACAGAGGCTGCATCCTGAGGCCAGGGCGTTCCGAGAATGCCAAGGGCAGACATGATGACCTTAAATGATTTCCTCTTGTGTCAGGTTTGGTAAACTTTAGGAGCTAGGAAATGGTCCACTTTACCGAAAAGTTCAAATTTACTGGCATTTCTTATATTCTCTGCTATAACATTGTCCTGATTCTTTCTGTATATTCTTTACTTATGTTTTTCTTTTCTTTAATCAAAGTGTGTCTTTTCAATCTTTTCAAAGAAGATTCTTTGGACTTACTAAATCACCTCAATTTTATACGTTTTCTGTTGTATTAAGTTCTGCCCATATCTTTATTACCTTTTTTCTATGATCTCAGGGTTTATTGTTTTGATCTTCTGATGACAATTAAAACACTTGGTTATTCATTTTAGTAAATATTTTAATTATAAAGTTTTGAACTTTTGAAGATTCCAGCTTACTTGTAAGTTTCTAAGGGTCAGGTCCTCTCCATTGTTGCTGGCCTAAGGTTTAGTTCACCATATAGCAATGTATATATTGACCTATTTTCCCCTCGACTTTCTGTGATTCCCTACATCTCACCTTTCTTTGCAGACAAGCCATTTGATATACCCTTAACTTATTTCACAGCCAAGAAGTCATTGAAATAATGTTTATTTTTTAGAGAAATCTTCTTATATAATTAGGCAGAAAATCTCACCTGCCATAGTTTTAAAAACAGCATAATGTCACTCTTCTCAATGCTTAATCTGTTGTATTACACAACCTTTGAGTATTTAGCTTTATCAATGACATGTATTTTAAAAATGTTTTAGAGATCCTACCAGTCTTTGGAAACATCCTTGTTCTTTGTTTCAGTTCCAGTTTTATGTATATTTTCTGCCTTGCACCTGATTATTCCAACAATTGATGGATGGCCTTGGGAATCTAATTCTGGTATTGATAGTTTTTGCTGATTGTCTCCCCTTGTCGCTGATTTCTTCATTATTGTGTAACTTTAGATCATGAGCTCATGTTTAGCTAAACAGCTGACCTTGTAAGACGCTTAGGTGTGAACGCTTGTAAGTTTCAGCAGAAAGTCGGCAAAGATTTATTTGTGTCCCTCCAATGAGATGCCCGCAAGAACGCCGTTTTCTACAAGTGTTGGTCCAATACTCCCTCAAGAGGCAGGGGAATCTGACAGGGCTGCTTGGCAGCCCCCAATCTGGGGCAGGGGCAGTGGGCGTCCTGTGGCCCAGGCAGAAGCCTCTCTGCATGTGTCCCTGGGACCCATTAGCCTGCGAAATTCGGTCACCGGGCAGGAAGCTACGATGACCAGGCCTATGGTTAGCTTTGCAGCGAGGTGTACTGCACGGACAGGTTCCACACACACTTCAAGTAAGAGGGCGGCCTGAGTTGAAAGGTGAGAGTTTGGGCTGCTGGGCAGAGAAAGAAGGCGCCCTTTGGCCTGGGCCTAAATGCTAGTGACACCCCACTGGACCTGCCGGGCTCTGAGGGCCCTGCCCTGGGCCCCCTGCTCCCCTGCCCTTTGTTCAGTCACAACAGAGATGGCCACACCCACTCCCTCAGTGAGGGCAGTGTTCCAACCTCCCTCAGCCCCGCCCCCTCTCCGCAGGTTACCATGGACTACAGATGCTGCATTCTGAGGCCAGGGCGTTCTGAGAATGCCAAGGGCAGAAATGATGAACTTAAATGATTTCCTCTTGTATCAGGTTTGGTAAACTTTAGGAGCTAGGAAATGGTCCACTTTACAGAAATGTTCAAATTTACTGGCATTTCTTATATTCTCTGCTATAACATTGTCCTGATTCTTTCTGTATATTCTTTACTTATGTTTTTGTTTCCTTAATCAAAATGTGTCTTTTCAAAGAAGATTCTTTGGACTTACTAAATAACCTCAATTTTATACGTTTTCTGCTGTATTAAGTTCTGCCCATAACTTTATTTATTTTTTTTCGATGTTCTCAGGGTTTATTGTTTTGATCTTCTGATGTCAATTAAAACACTTGGTTATTCATTTTAATAAATATTTTACTTATAAAGATTTGAACTTTTGAAGATTCCAGCTTACTTGTAAGTTTCTAAGGGTCAGGTCCTCTCCATTGTTGCTGGCCTAAGGTTTAGTTCAACATATAGCAATGTATATATTGACCTATTTTCCCCTCGACTTTCTGTGATTCCCTACATCTCACCTTTCTTTGCAGACAAGCCATTTGAAATACCCTTAACTTATTTCTCAGCCAATAAGTCATTGAAATAATGTGTATTTTTTAGAGAAATCTTCTTATATAATTAGGCAGAAAATCTCACCTGCCATAGTTTTCAAAACAGCATAATTTCACTCTTCTCAATGCTTAATCTGTTGTATTACACAACCTTTGAGTATTTAGCTTTATCAATGACATGTACTTTAAAAATGATTTAGAGATCCTACCAGTCTTTGAAAACATCCTTGTTCCTTGTTTCAGTTCCAGTTTTATGTATATTTTCTGCCTTGCACCTGATTATTCCAACAATTGATGGATGGCCTTGGGAATCTAATTCTGGTATTGATAGTTTTTGCTCATTGTCTCCCCTCGTAGCTGATTTCTTCATTATTGTGTAAATTTAGATCATGAGCTCATGTTTAGCTAAACAGCTGACCTTGTCAGACACTTAGGTGTGAACGCTCGTAAGCTTCAGCAGAAAGTCGGCAAAGATTTATTTGTGTCCCTCCAATGAGTTGCCCGCGAGAACGCCGTTTTCTACAAGTGTTGGTCCAATATTCCCTCAAGAGGCAGGGGACTCCGACAGGGTTGCTTGGCGGCCCCCGATCTGGGGCAGGGGCAGTGGGCGGCCTGTGGCCCAGGCAGGAGCCTCTCTGCATGTGTCCCAGGGACCCATCTGAGTGCGAACTTCGGTCACCTGGAAGGAAGCTACGATGCCCAGACCTATGGTTATGTGTGCAGCGAGGTGTACTGCGCGGACAGGTTCCACACACACTTCAAGTAAGAGGTCGGCCTGAGTGGAAAGGTGAGAGTTTGGGCAGCTGTGCAGACAAAGAAGGCGCCCTTTGGCCTGGGCCTAAATGCTTGTGACACCCCACTGGACCTGCCGGGCTCTGAGGGCCCTGCCCTGGGCCCCCTGTGCCCCTGCCCTGTGTTCAGTCACAGCAGAGATGGCCACACCCACTCCCTCAGTGAGGGCAGTGTTCCAACCTCCCTCAGCCCCGCCCCCTCTCCGCAGGTTACCATGGACTACAGAGGCTGCATTCTGAAGCCAGGGCGTTCCGAGAATGCCAAGGGCAGACATGATGACCTTAAATGATTTCCTCTTGTGTCAGGTTTGGTAAACTTTAGGAGCTAGGAAATGGTCCACTTTACAGAAATGTTCAAATTTACTGGCATTTCTTATATTCTCTGCTATAACATTGTCCTGATTCTTTCTGTATATTCTTTACTTATGTTTTAGTTTTCCTTAATCAAAGTGTGTCTCTTCAATCTTTTCAAAGAAGATTCTTTGGACTTACTAAATCACCTCAATTATATACGTTTTCTGTTGTATTAAGTTCTGCTCATATCTTTATTTATCTTTTATCTATGTTCTCAGGGTTTATTGTTTTGATCTTCTGATGTCAATTAAAACACTTGGTTATTCATTTTAATAAATATTTTACTTATAAAGATTTGAACTTTTGAAGATTCCAGCTTACTTGTAAGTTTCTAAGGGTCAGGTCCTCTCCATTGTTGCTGGCCTAAGGTTTAGTTCAACATATAGCAATGTATATATTGACCTATTTTCCCCTCGACTTTCTGTGATTCCCTACATCTCACCTTTCTTTGCAGACAAGCCATTTGAAATACCCTTAACTTATTTCACAGCCAATAAGTCATTGAAATAATGTGTATTTTTTAGAGAAATCTTCTTATATAATTAGGCAGAAAATCTCACCTGCCATAGTTTTCAAAACAGCATAATTTCACTCTTCTCAATGCTTAATCTGTTGTATTACACAACCTTTGAGAATTTAGCTTTATCAATGACAAGTACTTTAAAAATGTTTTAGAGATCCTACCAGTCTTTGAAAACATCCTTGTTCCTTGTTTCAGTTCCAGTTTTATGTATATTTTCTGCCTTGCACCTGATTATTCCAACAATTGATGGATGGCCTTGGGAATCTAATTCTGGTATTGATAGTTTTTGCTGATTTTCTCCCCTCGTAGCTGATTTCTTCATTATTGTGTAAATTTAGATCATGAGCTCATGTTTAGCTAAACAGCTGACCTTGTCAGACGCTTAGGTGTGAACGCTCGTAAGCTTCAGCAGAAAGTCGGCAAAGATTTATTTGTGTCCCTCCAATGAGTTGCCCGCGAGAACGCCGTTTTCTACAAGTGTTGGTCCAATATTCCCTCAAGAGGCAGGGGACTCCGACAGGGTTGCTTGGCGGCCCCCGATCTGGGGCAGGGGCAGTGGGCGGCCTGTGGCCCAGGCAGAAGCCTCTCTGCATGTGTCCACAGGGACCCATCTGCCTGCGAACTTCGGTCACCTGGCAGGAAGCTACGATGCCCAGACCTATGGTTAGCTGTGCAGGGAGGTGTACTGCACGGACAGGTTCCACACACACTTCAAGTAAGAGGTCGGACTGAGTGGAAAGGTGAGAGTTTGGGCAGCTGTGCAGACAAAGAAGGCGCCCTTTGTCCTGGGCCTAAATGCTTGTGACACCCCACTGGACCTGCCGGGCTCTGAGGGCCCTGCCCTGGGCCCCCTGCTCCCCTGCCCTTTGTTCAGTCACAGCAGAGATGGCCACACCCACTCCCTCAGTGAGGGCAGTGTTCCAACCTCCCTCAGCCCCGCCCCCTCTCCGCAGGTTACCATGGACTACAGATGCTGCATTCTGAGGCCAGGGCGTTCTGAGAATGCCAAGGGCAGAAATGATGAACTTAAATGATTTCCTCTTGTATCAGGTTTGGTAAACTTTAGGAGCTAGGAAATGGTCCACTTTACAGAAATGTTCAAATTTACTGGCATTTCTTATATTCTCTGCTATAACATTGTCCTGATTCTTTCTGTATATTCTTTACTTATGTTTTTGTTTCCTTAATCAAAATGTGTCTTTTCAAAGAAGATTCTTTGGACTTACTAAATAACCTCAATTTTATACGTTTTCTGATGTATTAAGTTCTGCCCATAACTT
This sequence comes from Mesoplodon mirus, assembly GCF_964341445.2. NCBI lineage: Eukaryota > Metazoa > Chordata > Mammalia > Artiodactyla > Ziphiidae > Mesoplodon > Mesoplodon mirus. The sequence continues at coordinate 189,653,686 of NC_138976.1, read as the reverse complement.
TATTTATTTTTTTTCGATGTTCTCAGGGTTTATTGTTTTGATCTTCTGATGTCAATTAAAACACTTGGTTATTCATTTTAATAAATATTTTACTTATAAAGATTTGAACTTTTGAAGATTCCAGCTTACTTTTAAGTTTCTAAGGGTCAGGTCCTCTCCTTTGTTGCTGGCCTAAGGTTTAGTTCACCATATAGCAATGTATATATTGACCTATTTTCCCCTCGACTTTCTGTGATTCCCTACATCTCACCTTTCTTTGCAGACAAGCCATTTGAAATACCCTTAACTTATTTCTCAGCCAATAAGTCATTGAAATAATGTGTATTTTTTAGAGAAATCTTCTTATATAATTAGGCAGAAAATCTCACCTGCCATAGTTTTCAAAACAGCATAATTTCACTCTTCTCAATGCTTAATCTGTTGTATTACACAACCTTTGAGTATTTAGCTTTATCAATGACATGTACTTTAAAAATGATTTAGAGATCCTACCAGTCTTTGAAAACATCCTTGTTCCATGTTTCAGTTCCAGTTTTATGTATATTTTCTGCCTTGCACCTGATTATTCCAACAATTGATGGATGGCCTTGGGAATCTAATTCTGGTATTGATAGTTTTTGCTCATTGTCTCCCCTCGTAGCTGATATCTTCATTATTGTGTAAATTTAGATCATGAGCTCATGTTTAGCTAAACAGCTGACCTTGTCAGACACTTAGGTGTGAACGCTCGTAAGCTTCAGCAGAAAGTCGGCAAAGATTTATTTGTGTCCCTCCAATGAGTTGCCCGCGAGAACGCCGTTTTCTACAAGTGTTGGTCCAATATTCCCTCAAGAGGCAGGGGACTCCGACAGGGTTGCTTGGCGGCCCCCGATCTGGGGCAGGGGCAGTGGGCGGCCTGTGGCCCAGGCAGAAGCCTCTCTGCATGCGTCCACAGGGACCCATCTGCCTGCGAACTTCGGTCACCTGGCAGGAAGCTACGATGCCCAGACCTATGGTTAGCTGTGCAGCGAGGTGTACTGCACGGACAGGTTCCACACACACTTCAAGTAAGAGGTCGGACTGAGTGGAAAGGTGAGAGTTTGGGCAGCTATGCAGACAAAGAAGGCGCCCTTTGGCCTGGGCCTAAATGCTTGTGACACCCCACTGGACCTGCCGGGCTCTGAGGGCCCTGCCCTGGGCCCCCTGCTCCCCTACCCTTTGTTCAGTCACAGCAGAGATGGCCACACCCACTCCCTCAGTGAGGGCAGTGTTCCAACCTCCCTCAGCCCCGCCCCCTCTCCGCAGGTTACCATGGACTACAGATGCTGCATTCTGAGGCCAGGGCGTTCTGAGAATGCCAAGGGCAGAAATGATGAACTTAAATGATTTCCTCTTGTATCAGGTTTGGTAAACTTTAGGAGCTAGGAAATGGTCCACTTTACAGAAATGTTCAAATTTACTGGCATTTCTTATATTCTCTGCTATAACATTGTCCTGATTCTTTCTGTATATTCTTTACGTATGTTTTTGTTTCCTTAATCAAAATGTGTCTTTTCAAAGAAGATTCTTTGGACTTACTAAATAACTTCAATTTTATACGTTTTCTGCTGTATTAAGTTCTGCCCATAACTTTATTTATTTTTTTTCGATGTTCTCAGGGTTTATTGTTTTGATCTTCTGATGTCAATTAAAACACTTGGTTATTCATTTTAATAAATATTTTACTTATAAAGATTTGAACTTTTGAAGATTCCAGCTTACTTTTAAGTTTCTAAGGGTCAGGTCCTCTCCATTGTTGCTGGCCTAAGGTTTAGTTCACCATATAGCAATGTATATATTGACCTATTTTCCCCTCGACTTTCTGTGATTCCCTACATCTCACCTTTCTTTGCAGACAAGCCATTTGAAATACCCTTAACTTATTTCTCAGCCAATAAGTCATTGAAATAATGTGTATTTTTTAGAGAAATCTTCTTATATAATTAGGCAGAAAATCTCACCTGCCATAGTTTTCAAAACAGCATAATGTCACTCTTCTCAATGCTTAATCTGTTGTATTACACAACCTTTGAGTATTTAGCTTTATCAATGACATGTACTTTAAAAATGATTTAGAGATCCTACCAGTCTTTGAAAACATCCTTGTTCCTTGTTTCAGTTCCAGTTTTATGTATATTTTCTGCCTTGCACCTGATTATTCCAACAATTGATGGATGGCCTTGGGAATCTAATTCTGGTATTGATAGTTTTTGCTCATTGTCTCCCCTCGTAGCTGATTTCTTCATTATTGTGTAAATTTAGATCATGAGCTCATGTTTAGCTAAACAGCTGACCTTGTCAGACGCTTAGGTGTGAACGCTCGTAAGCTTCAGCAGAAAGTCGGCAAAGATTTATTTGTGTCCCTCCAATGAGTTGCCCGCGAGAACGCCGTTTTCTACAAGTGTTGGTCCAATATTCCCTCAAGAGGCAGGGGACTCCGACAGGGTTGCTTGGCGGCCCCCGATCTGGGGCAGGGGCAGTGGGCGGCCTGTGGCCCAGGCAGGAGCCTCTCTGCATGTGTCCCAAGGACCCATCTGAGTGCGAACTTCGGTCACCTGGAAGGAAGCTACGATGCCCAGACCTATGGTTAGGTGTGCAGCGAGGTGTACTGCGCGGACAGGTTCCACACACACTTCAAGTAAGAGGTCGGCCTGAGTGGAAAGGTGAGAGTTTGGGCAGCTGTGCAGACAAAGAAGGCGCCCTTTGGCCTGGGCCTAAATGCTTGTGACACCCCACTGGACCTGCCGGGCTCTGAGGGCCCTGCCCTGGGCCCCCTGAGCCCCTGCCCTTTGTTCAGTCACAGCAGAGATGGCCACACCCACTCCCTCAGTGAGGGCAGTGTTCCAACCTCCCTCAGCCCCGCCCCCTCTCCGCAGGTTACCATGGACTACAGAGGCTGCATTCTGAGGCCAGGGCGTTCCGAGAATGCCAAGGGCAGACATGATGACCTTAAATGATTTCCTCTTGTGTCAGGTTTGGTAAACTTTAGGAGCTAGGAAATGGTCCACTTTACAGAAATGTTCAAATTTACTGGCATTTCTTATATTCTCTGCTATAACATTGTCCTGATTCTTTCTGTATATTCTTTACTTATGTTTTGGTTTTCCTTAATCAAAGTGTGTCTTTTCAATCTTTTCAAAGAAGATTCTTTGGACTTACTAAATCACCTCAATTATATACGTTTTCTGTTGTATTAAGTTCTGCTCATATCTTTATTTATCTTTTATCTATGTTCTCAGGGTTTATTGTTTTGATCTTCTGATGTCAATTAAAACACTTGGTTATTCATTTTAATAAATATTTTACTTATAAAGATTTGAACTTTTGAAGATTCCAGCTTACTTGTAAGTTTCTAAGGGTCAGGTCCTCTCCATTGTTGCTGGCCTAAGGTTTAGTTCAACATATAGCAATGTATATATTGACCTATTTTCCCCTCGACTTTCTGTGATTCCCTACATCTCACCTTTCTTTGCAGACAAGCCATTTGAAATACCCTTAACTTATTTCACAGCCAATAAGTCATTGAAATAATGTGTATTTTTTAGAGAAATCTTCTTATATAATTAGGCAGAAAATCTCACCTGCCATAGTTTTCAAAACAGCATAATTTCACTCTTCTCAATGCTTAATCTGTTGTATTACACAACCTTTGAGAATTTAGCTTTATCAATGACATGTACTTTAAAAATGTTTTAGAGATCCTACCAGTCTTTGAAAACATCCTTGTTCCTTGTTTCAGTTCCAGTTTTATGTATATTTTCTGCCTTGCACCTGATTATTCCAACAATTGATGGATGGCCTTGGGAATCTAATTCTGGTATTGATAGTTTTTGCTGATTTTCTCCCCTCGTAGCTGATTTCTTCATTATTGTGTAAATTTAGATCATGAGCTCATGTTTAGCTAAACAGCTGACCTTGTCAGACGCTTAGGTGTGAACGCTCGTAAGCTTCAGCAGAAAGTCGGCAAAGATTTATTTGTGTCCCTCCAATGAGTTGCCCGCGAGAACGCCGTTTTCTACAAGTGTTGGTCCAATATTCCCTCAAGAGGCAGGGGACTCCGACAGGGTTGCTTGGCGGCCCCCGATCTGGGGCAGGGGCAGTGGGCGGCCTATGGCCCAGGCAGAAGCCTCTCTGCATGTGTCCACAGGGACCCATCTGCCTGCGAACTTCGGTCACCTGGCAGGAAGCTACGATGCCCAGACCTATGGTTAGCTGTGCAGCGAGGTGTACTGCACGGACAGGTTCCACACACACTTCAAGTAAGAGGTCGGACTGAGTGGAAAGGTGAGAGTTTGGGCAGCTGTGCAGACAAAGAAGGCGCCCTTTGGCCTGGGCCTAAATGCTTGTGACACCCCACTGGACCTGCCGGGCTCTGAGGGCCCTGCCCTGGGCCCCCTGCTCCCCTGCCCTTTGTTCAGTCACAGCAGAGATGGCCACACCCACTCCCTCAGTGAGGGCAGTGTTCCAACCTCCCTCAGCCCCGCCCCCTCTCCGCAGGTTACCATGGACTACAGATGCTGCATTCTGAGGCCAGGGCGTTCTGAGAATGCCAAGGGCAGAAATGATGAACTTAAATGATTTCCTCTTGTATCAGGTTTGGTAAACTTTAGGAGCTAGGAAATGGTCCACTTTACAGAAATGTTCAAATTTACTGGCATTTCTTATATTCTCTGCTATAACATTGTCCTGATTCTTTCTGTATATTCTTTACGTATGTTTTTGTTTCCTTAATCAAAATGTGTCTTTTCAAAGAAGATTCTTTGGACTTACTAAATAACCTCAATTTTATACGTTTTCTGCTGTATTAAGTTCTGCCCATAACTTTATTTATTTTTTTTCGATGTTCTCAGGGTTTATTGTTTTGATCTTCTGATGTCAATTAAAACACTTGGTTATTCATTTTAATAAATATTTTACTTATAAAGATTTGAACTTTTGAAGATTCCAGCTTACTTGTAAGTTTCTAAGGGTCAGGTCCTCTCCATTGTTGCTGGCCTAAGGTTTAGTTCACCATATAGCAATGTATATATTGACCTATTTTCCCCTCGACTTTCTGTGATTCCCTACATCTCACCTTTCTTTGCAGACAAGCCATTTGAAATACCCTTAACTTATTTCTCAGCCAATAAGTCATTGAAATAATGTGTATTTTTTAGAGAAATCTTCTTATATAATTAGGCAGAAAATCTCACCTGCCATAGTTTTCAAAACAGCATAATTTCACTCTTCTCAATGCTTAATCTGTTGTATTACACAACCTTTGAGTATTTAGCTTTATCAATGACATGTACTTTAAAAATGATTTAGAGATCCTACCAGTCTTTGAAAACATCCTTGTTCCTTGTTTCAGTTCCAGTTTTATGTATATTTTCTGCCTTGCACCTGATTATTCCAACAATTGATGGATGGCCTTGGGAATCTAATTCTGGTATTGATAGTTTTTGCTCATTGTCTCCCCTCGTAGCTGATTTCTTCATTATTGTGTAAATTTAGATCATGAGCTCATGTTTAGCTAAACAGCTGACCTTGTCAGACGCTTAGGTGTGAACGCTCGTAAGCTTCAGCAGAAAGTCGGCAAAGATTTATTTGTGTCCCTCCAATGAGTTGCCCGCGAGAACGCCGTTTTCTACAAGTGTTGGTCCAATATTCCCTCAAGAGGCAGGGGACTCCGACAGGGTTGCTTGGCGGCCCCCGATCTGGGGCAGGGGCAGTGGGCGGCCTGTGGCCCAGGCAGGAGCCTCTCTGCATGTGTCCCAGGGACCCATCTGAGTGCGAACTTCGGTCACCTGGAAGGAAGCTATGATGCCCAGACCTATGGTTAGGTGTGCAGCGAGGTGTACTGCGCGGACAGGTTCCACACACACTTCAAGTAAGAGGTCGGCCTGAGTGGAAAGGTGAGAGCTTGGGCAGCTGTGCAGACAAAGAAGGCGCCCTTTGGCCTGGGCCTAAATGCTTGTGACACCCCACTGGACCTGCCGGGCTCTGAGGGCCCTGCCCTTGGCCCCCTGAGCCCCTGCCCTTTGTTCAGTCACAGCAGAGATGGCCACACCCACTCCCTCAGTGAGGGCAGTGTTCCAACCTCCCTCAGCCCCGCCCCCTCTCCGCAGGTTACCATGGACTACAGAGGCTGCATTCTGAGGCCAGGGCGTTCCGAGAATGCCAAGGGCAGACATGATGACCTTAAATGATTTCCTCTTGTGTCAGGTTGGGTAAACTTTAGGAGCTAGGAAATGGTCCACTTTACAGAAATGTTCAAATTTACTGGCATTTCTTATATTCTCTGCTATAACATTGTCCTGATTCTTTCTGTATATTCTTTACTTATGTTTTTGTTTTCCTTAATCAAACTGTGTCTTTTCAATCTTTTCAAAGAAGATTCTTTGGAATTACTAAATCACCTGAATTTTATACGTTTTGTGTTGTACTAAGTTCTGCCCATATCTTTATTTATCTTTTATCTATGTTCTCAGGGTTTATTGTTTTGATCTTCTGATGTCAATTAAAACACTTGGTTATTCATTTTAATAAATATTTTACTTATAAAGATTTGAACTTTTGAAGATTCCAGCTTACTTGTAAATTTCTAAGGGTCAGGTCCTCTCCATTGTTGCTGGCCTAAGGTTTAGTTCACCATATAGCAATGTATATATTGACCTATTTTCCCCTCGTCTTTCTGTGATTCCCTACATCTCACCTTTCTTTGCAGACAAGCCATTTGAAATACCCTTAACTTATTTCTCAGCCAATAAGTCATTGAAATAATGTGTATTTTTTAGAGAAATCTTCTTATTTAATTAGGCAGAAAATCTCACCTGCCATAGTTTTCAAAACAGCATAATTTCACTCTTCTCAATGCTTAATCTGTTGTATTACACAACCTTTGAGTATTTAGCTTTATCAATGACATGTACTTTAAAAATGTTTTAGAGATCCTACCAGTCTTTGAAAACATCCTTGTGCCTTGTTTCAGTTCCAGTTTTATGTATATTTTCTGCCTTGCACCTGATTATTCCAACAATTGATGGATGGCCTTGGGAATCTAATTCTGCTATTGATAGTTTTTGCTGGTTGTCTCCCCCTGTAGCTGATTTCTTCATTACTGTGTAAATTTAGATCATGAGCTCATGTTGAGCGAAACAGCTGACCTTGTAAGACGCTTAGGTGTGAACGCTCGTAAGCTTCAGCAGAAAGTCGGCAAAGATTTATTTGTGTCCCTCCAATGAGTTGCCCACGAGAACCCCGTTTTCTACAAGTGTTGGTCCAATACTCCCTCAAGAGGCAGGGGATTCCGACAGGGCTGCTTGGCGGACCCCGATCTGGGGCAGGGGCAGTGGGCGGCCTGTGGCCCAGGCAGAAGCCTCTCTGCATGTGTCCCAGGGACACATCTGCCTGCGAACTTCGGTCACCTGGCAGGAAGCTACGATGCCCAGACCTATGGTGTGCTGTGCAGCGAGGTGTACTGCGCGGACAGGTTCCACACACACTTCAAGTAAGAGGTCGGCCTGAGTGGAAAGGTGAGAGTTTGGGCAGCTGTGCAGACAAAGAAGGCGCCCTTTGGCCTGGGCCTAAATGCTTGTGACACCCCACTGGGCCTGCCGGGCTCTGAGGGCCCTGCCCTGGGCCCACTGCTCCCCTGCCCTTTGTTCAGTCACAGCAGAGATGGCCACACCCACTCCCTCAGTGAGGGCAGTGTTCCAACCTCCCTCAGCCACGCCCCCTCTCCGCAGTTTACCATAGACTACAGATGCTGCATTCTGAGGCCAGGCCGTTCCGAGAATGCCAAGGGCAGACATGATGACCTTAAATGATTTACTCTTGTGTCAGGTTGGGTAAAATTTAGGAGCTAGGAAATGGTCCACTTTACAGAAATGTTCAAATTTACTGGCATTTCTTATATTCTCTGCTATAACATTTTCCTGATTCTTTCTGTATATTCTTTACTTATGTTTTTGTTTTCCTTAATCAAAGTATGTCTTTTCAATCTTTTCAAAGAAGATTCTTTGGACTTACTAAATCACCTCAATTTTATACGTTTTCTGTTGTATTAAGTTCTGCTCATATCTTTATTTATATTTTATCTATGTTCTCAGGGTTTATTGTTTTGATCTTCTGATGTCAATTAAAACACTTGGTTATACATTTTAGTAAATATTTTACTTATAAAGATTTGAACTTTTGAAGATTCCAGCTTACTTGTAAGTTTCTAAGGGTCAGGTCCTCTCCATTGTTGCTGGCCTAAGGTTTATTTCACCATATAGCAATGTATATATTGACCTATTTTCCCCTCGACTTTCTGTGATTCCCTACATATCACCTTTCTTTGCAGGCAAGCCATTTGAAATACCCTTAACTTATTTCACAGCCAATAAGTCATTGAAATAATGTGTATTTTTTAGAGAAATCTTCTTATATAATTAGGCAGAAAATCTCACCTGCCATAGTTTTCAAAACAGCATAATTTCACTCTTCTCAATGCTTAATCTGTTGTATTACACAACCTTTGAGTATTTAGCTTTATCAATGACATGTACTTTAAAAATGTTTTAGAGATACTACCAGTCTTTGAAAACATCCTTGTTCCTTGTTTCAGTTCCAGTTTTATGGATATTTTCTGCCTTGCACCTGATTATTCCAACAATTGATGGATGGCCTTGGGAATCTAATTCTGGTATTGATAGTTTTTGCTGGTTGTCTCCCCTTGTAGCTGATTTCTTCATTATTGTGTAAATTTAGATCATGAGCTCATGTTTAGCTAAACAGCTGACCTTGTAAGACGCTTAGGTGTGAACGCTCGTAAGCTTCAGCAAAAAGTCGGCAATGATTTATTTGTGTCCCTCCAATGAGTTGCCCGCGAGAACGCCGTTTTCTACAAGTGTTGGTCCAATATTCCCTCAAGAGGCAGGGGACTCCGACAGGGTTGCTTGGCGGCCCCCGATCTGGGGCAGGGGCAGTGGGCGGCCTGTGGCCCAGGCAGGAGCCTCTCTGCATGTGTCCCAGGGACCCATCTGAGTGCGAACTTCGGTCACCTGGAAGGAAGCTACGATGCCCAGACCTATGGTTAGGTGTGCAGCGAGGTGTACTGCGCGGACAGGTTCCACACACACTTCAAGTAAGAGGTCGGCCTGAGTGGAAAGGTGAGAGTTTGGGCAGCTGTGCAGACAAAGAAGGCGCCCTTTGGCCTGGGCCTAAATGCTTGTGACACCCCACTGGACCTGCCGGGCTCTGAGGGCCCTGCCCTGGGCCCCCTGAGCCCCTGCCCTTTGTTCAGTCACAGCAGAGATGGCCACACCCACTCCCTCAGTGAGGGCAGTGTTCCAACCTCCCTCAGCCCCGCCCCCTCTCCGCAGGTTACCATGGACTACAGAGGCTGCATTCTGAGGCCAGGGCGTTCCGAGAATGCCAAGGGCAGACATGATGACCTTAAATGATTTCCTCTTGTGTCAGGTTGGGTAAACTTTAGGAGCTAGGAAATGGTCCACTTTACAGAAATGTTCAAATTTACTGGCATTTCTTATATTCTCTGCTATAACATTGTCCTGATTCTTTCTGTATATTCTTTACTTATGTTTTGGTTTTCCTTAATCAAAGTGTGTCTTTTCAATCTTTTCAAAGAAGATTCTTTGGACTTACTAAATCACCTCAATTATATACGTTTTCTGTTGTATTAAGTTCTGCTCATATCTTTATTTATCTTTTATCTATGTTCTCAGGGTTTATTGTTTTGATCTTCTGATGTCAATTAAAACACTTGGTTATTCATTTTAATAAATATTTTACTTATAAAGATTTGAACTTTTGAAGATTCCAGCTTACTTGTAAGTTTCTAAGGGTCAGGTCCTCTCCATTGTTGCTGGCCTAAGGTTTAGTTCAACATATAGCAATGTATATATTGACCTATTTTCCCCTCGACTTTCTGTGATTCCCTACATCTCACCTTTCTTTGCAGACAAGCCATTTGAAATACCCTTAACTTATTTCACAGCCAATAAGTCATTGAAATAATGTGTATTTTTTAGAGAAATCTTCTTATATAATTAGGCAGAAAATCTCACCTGCCATAGTTTTCAAAACAGCATAATTTCACTCTTCTCAATGCTTAATCTGTTGTATTACACAACCTTTGAGAATTTAGCTTTATCAATGACATGTACTTTAAAAATGTTTTAGAGATCCTACCAGTCTTTGAAAACATCCTTGTTCCTTGTTTCAGTTCCAGTTTTATGTATATTTTCTGCCTTGCACCTGATTATTCCAACAATTGATGGATGGCCTTGGGAATCTAATTCTGGTATTGATAGTTTTTGCTGATTTTCTCCCCTCGTAGCTGATTTCTTCATTATTGTGTAAATTTAGATCATGAGCTCATGTTTAGCTAAACAGCTGACCTTGTCAGACGCTTAGGTGTGAACGCTCGTAAGCTTCAGCAGAAAGTCGGCAAAGATTTATTTGTGTCCCTCCAATGAGTTGCCCGCGAGAACGCCGTTTTCTACAAGTGTTGGTCCAATATTCCCTCAAGAGGCAGGGGACTCCGACAGGGTTGCTTGGCAGCCCCCGATCTGGGGCAGGAGCAGTGGGCGGCCTGTGGCCCAGGCAGAAGCCTCTCTGCATGTGTCCACAGGGACCCATCTGCCTGCGAACTTCGGTCACCTGGCAGGAAGCTACGATGCCCAGACCTATGGTTAGCTGTGCAGCGAGGTGTACTGCACGGACAGGTTCCACACACACTTCAAGTAAGAGGTCGGACTGAGTGGAAAGGTGAGAGTTTGGGCAGCTGTGCAGACAAAGAAGGCGCCCTTTGGCCTGGGCCTAAATGCTTGTGACACCCCACTGGACCTGCCGGGCTCTGAGGGCCCTGCCCTGGGCCCCCTGCTCCCCTGCCCTTTGTTCAGTCACAGCAGAGATGGCCACACCCACTCCCTCAGTGAGGGCAGTGTTCCAACCTCCCTCAGCCCCGCCCCCTCTCCGCAGGTTACCATGGACTACAGATGCTGCATTCTGAGGCCAGGGCGTTCTGAGAATTCCAAGGGCAGAAATGATGAACTTAAATGATTTCCTCTTGTATCAGGTTTGGTAAACTTTAGGAGCTAGGAAATGGTCCACTTTACAGAAATGTTCAAATTTACTGGCATTTCTTATATTCTCTGCTATAACATTGTCCTGATTCTTTCTGTATATTCTTTACGTATGTTTTTGTTTCCTTAATCAAAATGTGTCTTTTCAAAGAAGATTCTTTGGACTTACTAAATAACCTCAATTTTATACGTTTTCTGCTGTATTAAGTTCTGCCCATAACTTTATTTATTTTTTTTCGATGTTCTCAGGGTTTATTGTTTTGATCTTCTGATGTCAATTAAAACACCTTGTTATTCATTTTAATAAATATTTCACTTATAAAGATTTGAACTTTTGAAGATTCCAGCTTACTTGTAAGTTTCTAAGGGTCAGGTCCTCTCCATTGTTGCTGGCCTAAGGTTTAGTTCACCATATAGCAATGTATATATTGACCTATTTTCCCCTCGACTTTCTGTGATTCCCTACATCTCACCTTTCTTTGCAGACAAGCCATTTGAAATACCCTTAACTTATTTCTCAGCCAATAAGTCATTGAAATAATGTGTATTTTTTAGAGAAATCTTCTTATATAATTAGGCAGAAAATCTCACCTGCCATAGTTTTCAAAACAGCATAATTTCACTCTTCTCAATGCTTAATCTGTTGTATTACACAACCTTTGAGTATTTAGCTTTATCAATGACATGTACTTTAAAAATGATTTAGAGATCCTACCAGTCTTTGAAAACATCCTTGTTCCTTGTTTCAGTTCCAGTTTTATGTATATTTTCTGCCTTGCACCTGATTATTCCAACAATTGATGGATGGCCTTGGGAATCTAATTCTGGTATTGATAGTTTTTGCTCATTGTCTCCCCTCGTAGCTGATTTCTTCATTATTGTGTAAATTTAGATCATGAGCTCATGTTTAGCTAAACAGCTGACCTTGTCAGACGCTTAGGTGTGAACGCTCGTAAGCTTCAGCAGAAAGTCGGCAAAGATTTATTTGTGTCCCTCCAATGAGTTGCCCGCGAGAACGCCGTTTTCTACAAGTGTTGGTCCAATATTCCCTCAAGAGGCAGGGGACTCCGACAGGGTTGCTTGGCGGCCCCCGATCTGGGGCAGGGGCAGTGGGCGGCCTGTGGCCCAGGCAGGAGCCTCTCTGCATGTGTCCCAGGGACCAATCTGAGTGCGAACTTCGGTCACCTGGAAGGAAGCTATGATGCCCAGACCTATGGTTAGGTGTGCAGCGAGGTGTACTGCGCGGACAGGTTCCACACACACTTCAAGTAAGAGGTCGGCCTGAGTGGAAAGGTGAGAGCTTGGGCAGCTGTGCAGACAAAGAAGGCGCCCTTTGGCCTGGGCCTAAATGCTTGTGACACCCCACTGGACCTGCCGGGCTCTGAGGGCCCTGCCCTTGGCCCCCTGAGCCCCTGCCCTTTGTTCAGTCACAGCAGAGATGGCCACACCCACTCCCTCAGTGAGGGCAGTGTTCCAACCACCCTCAGCCCCGCCCCCTCTCCGCAGGTTACCATGGACTACAGAGGCTGCATTCTGAGGCCAGGGCGTTCCGAGAATGCCAAGGGCAGACATGATGACCTTAAATGATTTCCTCTTGTGTCAGGTTGGGTAAACTTTAGGAGCTAGGAAATGGTCCACTTTACAGAAATGTTCAAATTTACTGGCATTTCTTATATTCTCTGCTATAACATTGTCCTGATTCTTTCTGTATATTCTTTACTTATGTTTTAGTTTTCCTTAATCAAAGTGTGTCTTTTCAATCTTTTCAAAGAAGATTCTTTGGACTTACTAAATCACCTCAATTATATACGTTTTCTGTTGTATTAAGTTCTGCTCATATCTTTATTTATCTTTTATCTATGTTCTCAGGGTTTATTGTTTTGATCTTCTGATGTCAATTAAAACACTTGGTTATTCATTTTAATAAATATTTTACTTATAAAGATTTGAACTTTTGAAGATTCCAGCTTACTTGTAAGTTTCTAAGGGTCAGGTCCTCTCCATTGTTGCTGGCCTAAGGTTTAGTTCACCATATAGCAATGTATATATTGACCTATTTTCCCCTCAACTTTCTGTGATTCCCTACATCTCACCTTTCTTTGCAGACAAGCCATTTGAAATACCCTTAACTTATTTCACAGCCAATAAGTCATTGAAATAAGGTGTATTTTTTAGAGAAAACTTCTTATATAATTAGGCAGAAAATCTCACCTGCCATAGTTTTCAAAACAGCATAATTTCACTCTTCTCAATGCTTAATCTGTTGTATTACACAACCTTTGAGTATTTAGCTTTATCAATGACAAGTACTTTAAAAATGTTTTAGAGATCCTACCAGTCTTTGAAAACATCCTTGTTCCTTGTTTCAGTTGCAGTTTTATGTATATTTTCTGCCTTGCACCTGATTATTCCAACAATTGATGGATGGCCTTGGGAATCTAATTCTGGTATTGATAGTTTTTGCTCATTGTCTCACCTTGTAGCTGATTTCTTCATTACTGTGTAAATTTAGATCATGAGCTCATGTTTAGCTAAACAGCTGACCTTGTAAGACGCTTAGGTGTGAACGCTCGTAAGCTTCAGCAGAAAGTCGGCAAAGATTTATTTGTGTCCCTCCAATGAGTTGCCCGCGAGAACCCCGTTTTCTACAAGTGTTGGTCCAATACTCCCTCAAGAGGCAGGGGATTCCGACAGGGCTGCTTGGCGGCCCCCGATCTGGGGCAGGGGCAGTGGGCGGCCTGTGGCCCAGGCAGGAGCCTCTCTTCATGTGTCCCAGGGACCAATTTGCCTCCGAACTTTGGTCACCTGTCAGGAAGCTACAATGCCCAGACCTATGGTTAGCTGTGCAGCGAGGTGTACTGCACGGACAGGTTCCACACACACTTCAAGTAAGAGGTCGGCCTGATTGGAAAGGTGAGAGTTTGGGCAGCTGTGCAGACAAAGAAGGCGCCCTTTGGCCTGGGCCTAAATGCTTGTGACACCCAACTTGACCTGCTGGGGTCTGAGGGCCCTGCCCTGGGCCCCCTGCTCCCCTGCCCTTTGTTCAGTCACAGCAGAGATCGCCACACACACTCCCTCAGTGAGGGCAGTGTACCAACCTCCCTCAGCCCCGCCCCCTCTCCACAGGTTACCATGGACTACAGATGCTGCATTCTGAGGCCAGCGCGTTCCGAGAATGCCAAGGGCAGACATGATGACCTTAAATGATTTCCTCTTGTGTCAGGTTTGGTAAACTTTAGGAGCTAGGAAATGGTCCACTTTACAGAAATGTTCAAATTTACTGGCATTTCTTATATTCTCTGCTATAACATTGTCCTGAGTCTTTCTGTATATTCTTTACTTATGTTTTTGTTTTCCTTAATCAAAGTGTGTCTTTTCAATCTTTTCAAAGAAGATTCTTTGGACTTACTAAATCACCTCAATTTTATACGTTTTCTGTTGTATTAAGTTCTGCCCATATCTTTATTTATTTTTTTTTTCTATGTTCTCAGGGTTTATTGTTTTGATCTTCTGATGTCAATTAAAACACTTGGTTATTCATTTTAATAAATATTTTACTTATAAAGATTTGAACTTTTGAAGATTCCAGCTTACTTGTAAGTTTCTAAGGGTCAGGTCCTCTCCATTGTTGCTGGCCTAAGGTTTAGTTCACCATATAGCAATGTATATATTGACCTATTTTCCCCTTGACTTTCTGTGATTCCCTACATCTCACCTTTCTTTGCAGACAAGCCATTTGAAATACCCTTAACTTATTTCACAGCCAATAAGTCATTGAAATGATGTGTATTTTTTAGAGAAATCTTCTTATATAATTATGCAGAAAATCTCACCTGCCATAGTTTTCAAAACAGCATAATTTCACTCTTCTCAATGCTTAATCTGTTGTATTACACAACCTTTGAGTATTTAGCTTTATCAATGACATGTACTTTAAAAATGTTTTAGAGATCCTACCAGTCTTTGAAAACATCCTTGTTCCTTGTTTCAGTTCCAGTTTTATGTATATTTTCTGCCTTGCACCTGATTATTCCAACAATTGATGGATGGCCTTGGGAATCTAATTCTGGTATTGATAGTTTTTGCTGATTGTCTCCCCTTGTAGCTGATTTCTTCATTATTGTGTAAATTTAGATCATGAGCTCATGTTTAGCTAAACAGCTGACCTTGTAAGATGCTTAGGTGTGAACGCTCGTAAGCTTCAGCAGAAAGTCGGCAAAGATTTATTTGTGTCCCTGCAATGAGTTGCCAGTGAGAAAGCCGTTTTCTTCAAGTGTTGGTCCAATACTCCCTCTAGAGGCAGGGGAATCCGACAGGGCTGCTTGGCGGCCCCCAATCTGAGGCAGGGGCAGTGGGCGGCCTGTGGCCCAGGCAGAAGCCTCTCTGCATGTGTCCCAGGGACCCATCTGCCTGCGAACTTCGGTCACCTGGCAGGAAGCTACGATGCCCAGACATATGGTTTTCTGTGCAGCGAGGTGTACTGCGCGGAGAGGTTCCACACACACTTCAAGTAAGAGGGCGGCCTGAGTGGAAAGGTGAGAGTTTGGGCAGCTGTGCAGACAAAGGAGGCGCCCTTTGGCCTGGGCCTAAATGCTTGTGACAACCCACTGGACCTGCCGGGCTCTGAGGGCCCTGCCCTGGATCCCCTGCTCCCCTGCCCTTTGTTCAGTCACAGCAGAGATGGCCACACCCACTCCCTAAGTGAGGGCAGTGTTCCAACCTCCCTCAGCCCCGCCCCCTCTCCGCAGTTTACCATGGACTACAGATGCTGCATTCTGAGGCCAGCGCGTTCCGAGAATGCCAAGGGCAGACATGATGACCTTAAATGATTTCCTCTTGTGTCAGGTTTGGTAAACTTTAGGAGCTAGGAAATGGTCCACTTTACAGAAATGTTCAAATTTACTGGCATTTCTTATATTCTCTGCTCTAACATTGTCCTGATTCTTTCTGTATATTCTTTACTTATGTTTTTGTTTTCCTTAATCAAAGTGTGTCTTTTCAATCTTTTCAAAGAAGATTCTTTGGACTTACTAAATCACCTCAATTTTATACGTTTTCTGTTGTATTAAGTTCTGCTCATATCTTTATTTATCTTTTTTCTATGTTCTCAGGGTTTATTGTTTTGATCTTCTGATGTCAATTAAAACACTTGGTTATTCATTTTAATAAATATTTTACTTATAAAGATTTGAACTTTTGAAGATTCCAGCTTACTTGTAAGTTTCTAAGGGTCAGGTCCTCTCCATTGTTGCTGGCCTAAGGTTTAGTTCACCATATAGCAATGTATATATTGACCTATTTTCCCCTCGACTTTCTGTGATTCCCTACATCTCACCTTTCTTTGCAGACAAGCCATTTGAAATACCCTTAACTTATTTCACAGCCAATAAGTCATTGAAATAATGTGTATTTTTTAGAGAAATCTTCTTATATAATTAGGCAGAAAATCTCACCTGCCATAGTTTTCAAAACAGCATAATTTCACTCTTCTCAATGCTTAATCTGTTGTATTACACAACCTTTGATTATTTAGCTTTATCAATGACATGTACTTTAAAAATGTTTTAGAGATCCTACCAGTCTTTGAAAACATCCTTTTTCCTTGTTTCAGTTCCAGTTTTATGTATATTTTCTGCCTTGCACCTGATTATTCCAACAATTGATGGATGGCCTTGGGAATCTAATTCTGGTATTGATAGTTTTTGCTGATTGTCTCACCTTGTAGCTGATTTCTTCATTACTGTGTAAATTTAGATCATGAGCTCATGTTTAGCTAAACAGCTGACCTTGTAAGACGCTTAGGTGTGAACGCTCGTAAGCTTCAGCAGAAAGTCGGCAAAGATTTATTTGTGTCCCTCCAATGAGTTGCCCACGAGAACGCCGTTTTCTACAAGTGTTGGTCTAATACTCCCTTAAGAGGCAAGGGACTCCGACAGGGCTGCTTGGCGGCCCCCGATCTGGGGCAGGGGCAGTGGGCGGCCTGTGGCCCAGGCAGAAGCCTCTCTGCATGTGTCCCAGGGACCCATCTGCATGCGAACTTCGGTCACCTGGCAGGAAGCTACGATGCCCAGACCTATGGTTAGCTGTGCAGCGAGGTGTACTGCGCGGACAGGTTCCACACACACTTCAAGTAAGAGGTTGGCCTGAGTGGAAAGGTGAGAGTTTGGGCAGCTGTGCAGACAAAGAAGGCGCCCTTTGGCCTGGGCCTAAATGCTTGTGACACCCCACTGGACCTGCCGGGCTCTGAGGGCCCCGCTCTGGGCCCCCTGCTCCCCTGCCCTTTGTTCAGTCACAGCAGAGATGGCCACACCCACTCCCTCAGTAAGGGCAGTGTTCCAACCTCCCTCAGCCCCGCCCCCTCTCCGCAGGTTACCATGGACTACAGAGGATGCATTCTGAGGCCAGGGCGTTCCGAGAATGCCAAGGGCAGACATGATGACCTTAAATGATTTCCTCTTGTGTCAGGTTTGGTAAACTTTAGGAGCTAGGAAATGGTCCACTTTACAGAAATGTTCAAATTTACTGGCATTTCTTATATTCTCTGCTATAACATTGTCCTGATTCTTTCTGTATATTCTTTACTTATGTTTTTGTTTTCCTTAATCAAAGTGTGTCTTTTCAATCTTTTCAAAGAAGATTCTTTGGACTTAATAAATCACCTCAATTTTATACGTTTTCTGTTGTATTAAGTTCTGCTCATATCTTTATTTATCTTTTTTCTATGTTCTCAGGGTTTATTGTTTTGATCTTCTGATGTCAATTAAAACACTTGGTTATTCATTTTAATAAATATTTTACTTATAAAGATTTGAACTTTTGAAGATTCCAGCTTACTTGTAAGTTTCTAAGGGTCAGGTCCTCTCCATTGTTGCTGGCCTAAGGTTTAGTTCACCATATAGCAATGTATATATTGACCTATTTTCCCCTCGACTTTCTGTGATTCCCTACATCTCACCTTTCTTTGCAGACAAGCCATTTGAAATACCCTTAACTTATTTCACAGCCAATAAGTCATTGAAATAATGTGTATTTTTTAGAGAAATCTTCTTATATAATTAGGCAGAAAATCTCACCTGCCATAGTTTTCAAAACAGCATAATATCACTCTTCTAATGCTTAATCTGTTGTATTACACAACCTTTGAGTATTTAGCTTTATCAATGACATGTACTTTAAAAATGTTTTAGAGATCCTACCAGTCTTTGAAAACATCCTTTTTCCTTGTTTCAGTTCCAGTTTTATGTATATTTTCTGCCTTGCACCTGATTATTCCAACAATTGATGGATGGCCTTCGGAATCTAATTCTGGTATTGAGAGTTTTTGCTGATTTTCTCCCCTTGTAGCTGATTTCTTCATTATTGTGTAAATTTAGATCTTGAGCTCATGTTTAGCTAAACAGCTGACCTTGTAAGACGCTTAGGTGTGAATGCTCGTAAGCTTTAGTAGAAAGTCGGCAAATATTTATTTCTGTCCCTCCAATGAGTTGCCCGCGAGAACCCCGTTTTCTACAAGTTTGGTCCAATACTCCCTCAAGAGGCAGGGGACTCCGACAGGGCTGCTTGGCGGCCCCCGATCTGGGGCAGGGGCTGTGGGCGGCCTGTGGCCCAGGCATAAGCCTCTCTGCATGTGTCCCAGGGACCCATCTGCCTGCGAACTTCGGTCACCTGGCAGGAAGCTACGATGCCCAGACCTATGGTTAGCTGTGCAGCGAGGTGTACTGCGCGGAAAGGGTCCACACAATATTCAAATAAGTGGTCGGCCTGAGTGGAAAGGTGAGTGTTTGGGCAGCTGTGCAGACAAAGAAGGCGCCCTTTGGCCTGGGCCTAAATGCTTGTGACACCCCACTGGACCTGCCGGGCTCTGAGGGCCCTGCCCTGGGCCCCCTGCTCCCCTGCCCTTTGTTCAGTCACAGCAGAGATGGCCACACCACTCCCTCAGTGAGGGCAGTGTTCCAACCTCCCTCAGCCCCGACCCTTCTCCGCAGGTTACCATGGACTACAGAGGCTGCATTCTGAGGTCAGTGCGTTCCGAGAATGACAAGGGCAGACATGATGACCTTAAATGATTTCCTCTTCTGTCAGGTTTGGTAAACTTTAGGAGCTAGGAAATGGTCCACTTTACCGAAATGTTCAAATTTACTGGCATTTCATATATTCTCTGCTCTAACATTGTCCTGATTCTTTCTGTATATTCTTTACTTATGTTTTTGTTTTCCTTAATCAAAGTGTGTCTTTTCAATCTTTTCAAAGAAGATTCTTTGGACTTACTAAATCACCTCAATTTTATACGTTTTCTGTTGTATTAAGTTCTGCTCATATCTTTATTTATCTTTTTTCTATGTTCTCAGGGTTTATTGTTTTGATCTTCTGATGTCAATTAAAACACTTGGTTATTCATTTTAATAAATATTTTACTTATAAATATTTGAACTTTTGAAGATTCCAGCTTACTTGTAAGTTTCTAAGGGTCAGGTCCTCTCCATTGTTGCTGGCCTATGGTTTAGTTCACCATATAGCAATGTATATATTGACGTATTTTCCCCTCGACTTTCTGTGATTCCCTACATCTCACCTTTCTTTGCAGACAAGCCATTTGAAATACCCTTAACTCTTTTCACAGCCAATAAGTCATTGAAATGATGTGTATTTTTTAGAGAAATATTCTTATATAATTAGACAGAAAATCTCACCTGCCATAGTTTTCAAAACAGCATAATTTCACTCTTCTCAATACTTAATCTGTTGTATTACACAACCTTTGGTTATTTAGCTTTATCAATGACATGTACTTTAAAAATGTTTTAGAGATCCTACCAGTCTTTGAAAACATCCTTGTTCCTTGTTTCAGTTGCAGTTTTATGTATATTTTCTGCCTTGCACCTGATTATTCCAACAATTGATGGATGGCCTTGGGAATCTAATTCTGGTATTGATAGTTTTTGCTGATTGTCTCCCCTTGTAGCTGATTTCTTCATTATTGTGTAAATTTAGATCATGAGCTCATGTTTAGCTAAACAGCTGACCTTGTAAGATGCTTAGGTGTGAACGCTCGTAAGCTTCAGCAGAAAGTCGGCAAAGATTTATTTGTGTCCCTGCAATGAGTTGCCAGTGAGAAAGCCGTTTTCTACAAGTGTTGGTCCAATACTCCCTCTAGAGGCAGGGGACTCCGACAGGGCTACTTGGCGGCCCCCGATCTGGGGCAGGGGCAGTGGGAGGCCTGTGGCCCAGGCTGGAGCCTCTCTGCATGTGTCCCAGGGACCCATCTGCCTGCGAACTTCGGTCACCTGGCAGGAAGCTACAATGCCCAGACCTATGGTTAGCTGTGCAGCGAGGTGTACTGCGCGGACAGGTTCCACACACACTTCAAGTAAGAGGTCGGCCTGAGTGGAAAGGTGAGCGTTTGGGCAGCTGTGCAGACAAAGAAGGCGCCCTTTGGCCTGGGCCTAAATGCTTGTGACACCCCACTGGACCTGCCGGTCTCTGAGGGCCCTGCCCTGGGCCCCCTGCTCCCCTGCCCTTTGTTCAGTCACAGCAGAGATGGCCACACCCACTCCCTCAGTGAGGGCAGTGTTCCAACCACCCTCAGCCCCGCCCCCTCTCCGCAGGTTACCATGGACTACAGATGCTGCATTCTGAAGCCAGGGCGTTCCGAGAATGCCAAGGGCAGACATGATGACCTTAAATGATTTCCTCTTGTGTCAGGTTGGGTAAACTTTAGGAGCTAGGAAATGGTCCACTTTACAGAAATGTTCAAATTTACTGGCATTTCTTATATTCTCTGCTATAACATTGTCCTGATTCTTTCTGTATATTCTTTACTTATGTTTTTGTTTTCCTTAATCAAAGTGTGTCTTTTCAATCTTTTCAAAGAAGATTCTTTGGACTTACTAAATCACCTCAATTTTATACGTTTTCTGTTGAATTAAGTTCTGCTCATATCTTTATTTATCTTTTTTCTATGTTCTCAGGGTTTATTGTTTTCATCTTCTGATGTCAATTAAAACACTTGGATATTCATTTTAATAAATATTTTACTTACAAAGATTTGAACTTTTGAAGATTCCAGCTTACTTGTAAGTTTCTAAGGGTCAGGTCCTCTCCATTGTTGCTGGCCTAAGGTTTAGTTCACCATATAGCAATGTATATATTGACCTATTTTCCCCTCGACTTTCTGTGATTCCCTACATCTCACCTTTCTTTGCAGACAAGCCATTTGAAATACCCTTAACTTATTTCACAGCCAATAAGTCATTGAAATAATGTGTATTTTTTAGAGAAATCTTCTTATATAATTAGGCAGAAAATCTCACCTGCCATAGTTTTCAAAACAGCATAATTTCACTCTTCTCAATGCTTAATCTGTTGTATTACACAACCTTTGAGTATTTAGCTTTATCAATGACATGTACTTTAAAAATGTTTTAGAGATCCTACCAGTCTTTGAAAACATCCTTGTTCCTTGTTTCAGTTGCAGTTTTATGTATATTTTCTGCCTTGCACCTGATTATTCCAACAATTGATGGATGGCCTTGGGAATCTAATTCTGGTATTGATAGTTTTTGCTCATTGTCTCACCTTGTAGCTGATTTCTTCATTACTGTGTAAATTTAGATCATGAGCTCATGTTTAGCTAAACAGCTGACCTTGTAAGACGCTTAGGTGTGAACGCTCGTAAGCTTCAGCAGAAAGTCGGCAAAGATTTATTTGTGTCCCTCCAATGAGTTGCCCGCGAGAACCCCGTTTTCTACAAGTGTTGGTCCAATACTCCCTCAAGAGGCAGGGGATTCCGACAGGGCTGCTTGGCGGCCCCCGATCTGGGGCAGGGGCAGTGGGCGGCCTGTGGCCCAGGCAGGAGCCTCTCTTCATGTGTCCCAGGGACCAATTTGCCTCCGAACTTTGGTCACCTGGCAGGAAGCTACAATGCCCAGACCTATGGTTAGCTGTGCAGCGAGGTGTACTGCACGGACAGGTTCCACACACACTTCAAGTAAGAGGTCGGCCTGATTGGAAAGGTGAGAGTTTGGGCAGCTGTGCAGACAAAGAAGGCGCCCTTTGGCCTGGGCCTAAATGCTTGTGACACCCAACTTGACCTGCTGGGTTCTGAGGGCCCTGCCCTGGGCCCCCTGCTCCCCTGCCCTTTGTTCAGTCACAGCAGAGATCGCCACACACACTCCCTCAGTGAGGGCAGTGTACCAACCTCCCTCAGCCCCGCCCCCTCTCCACAGGTTACCATGGACTACAGATGCTGCATTCTGAGGCCAGCGCGTTCCGAGAATGCCAAGGGCAGACATGATGACCTTAAATGATTTCCTCTTGTGTCAGGTTTGGTAAACTTTAGGAGCTAGGAAATGGTCCACTTTACAGAAATGTTCAAATTTACTGGCATTTCTTATATTCTCTGCTATAACATTGTCCTGAGTCTTTCTGTATATTCTTTACTTATGTTTTTGTTTTCCTTAATCAAAGTGTGTCTTTTCAATCTTTTCAAAGAAGATTCTTTGGACTTACTAAATCACCTCAATTTTATACGTTTTCTGTTGTATTAAGTTCTGCCCATATCTTTATTTATTTTTTTTTCTATGTTCTCAGGGTTTATTGTTTTGATCTTCTGATGTCAATTAAAACACTTGGTTGTTCATTTTAATAAATATTTTACTTATAAAGATTTGAACTTTTGAAGATTCCAGCTTACTTGTAAGTTTCTAAGGGTCAGGTCCTCTCCATTGTTGCTGGCCTAAGGTTTAGTTCACCATATAGCAATGTATATATTGACCTATTTTCCCCTTGACTTTCTGTGATTCCCTACATCTCACCTTTCTTTGCAGACAAGCCATTTGAAATACCCTTAACATATTTCACAGCCAATAAGTCATTGAAATGATGTGTATTTTTTAGAGAAATCTTCTTATATAATTAGGCAGAAAATCTCACCTGCCATAGTTTTCAAAACAGCATAATTTCACTCTTCTCAATGCTTAATCTGTTGTATTACACAACCTTTGAGTATTTAGCTTTATCAATGACATGTACTTTAAAAATGTTTTAGAGATCCTACCAGTCTTTGAAAACATCCTTTTTCCTTGTTTCAGTTCCAGTTTTATGTATATTTTCTGCCTTGCACCTGATTATTCCAACAATTGATGGATGGCCTTGGGAATCTAATTCTGGTATTGATAGTTTTTGCTGATTGTCTCACCTTGTAGCTGATTTCTTCATTACTGTGTAAATTTAGATCATGAGCTCATGTTTAGCTAAACAGCTGACCTTGTAAGACGCTTAGGTGTGAACGCTCGTAAGCTTCAGCAGAAAGTCGGCAAAGATTTATTTGTGTCCCTCCAATGAGTTGCCCACGAGAACGCCGTTTTGTACAAGTGTTGGTCTAATACTCCCTTAAGAGGCAAGGGACTCCGACAGGGCTGCTTGGCGGCCCCCGATCTGGGGCAGGGGCAGTGGGCGGCCTGTGGCCCAGGCAGAAGCCTCTCTGCATGTGTCCCAGGGACCCATCTGCATGCGAACTTCGGTCACCTGGCAGGAAGCTACGATGCCCAGACCTATGGTTAGCTGTGCAGCGAGGTGTACTGCGCGGACAGGTTCCACACACACTTCAAGTAAGAGGTTGGCCTGAGTGGAAAGGTGAGAGTTTGGGCAGCTGTGCAGACAAAGAAGGCGCCCTTTGGCCTGGGCCTAAATGCTTGTGACACCCCACTGGACCTGCCGGGCTCTGAGGGCCCCGCTCTGGGCCCCCTGCTCCCCTGCCCTTTGTTCAGTCACAGCAGAGATGGCCACACCCACTCCCTCAGTAAGGGCAGTGTTCCAACCTCCCTCAGCCCCGCCCCCTCTCCGCAGGTTACCATGGACTACAGAGGATGCATTCTGAGGCCAGGGCGTTCCGAGAATGCCAAGGGCAGACATGATGACCTTAAATGATTTCCTCTTGTGTCAGGTTTGGTAAACTTTAGGAGCTAGGAAATGGTCCACTTTACAGAAATGTTCAAATTTACTGGCATTTCTTATATTCTCTGCTATAACATTGTCCTGATTCTTTCTGTATATTCTTTACTTATGTTTTTGTTTTCCTTAATCAAAGTGTGTCTTTTCAATCTTTTCAAAGAAGATTCTTTGGACTTAATAAATCACCTCAATTTTATACGTTTTCTGTTGTATTAAGTTCTGCTCATATCTTTATTTATCTTTTTTCTATGTTCTCAGGGTTTATTGTTTTGATCTTCTGATGTCAATTAAAACACTTGGTTATTCATTTTAATAAATATTTTACTTATAAAGATTTGAACTTTTGAAGATTCCAGCTTACTTGTAAGTTTCTAAGGGTCAGGTCCTCTCCATTGTTGCTGGCCTAAGGTTTAGTTCACCATATAGCAATGTATATATTGACCTATTTTCCCCTCGACTTTCTGTGATTCCCTACATCTCACCTTTCTTTGCAGACAAGCCATTTGAAATACCCTTAACTTATTTCACAGCCAATAAGTCATTGAAATAATGTGTATTTTTTAGAGAAATCTTCTTATATAATTAGGCAGAAAATCTCACCTGCCATAGTTTTCAAAACAGCATAATATCACTCTTCTAATGCTTAATCTGTTGTATTACACAACCTTTGAGTATTTAGCTTTATCAATGACATGTACTTTAAAAATGTTTTAGAGATCCTACCAGTCTTTGAAAACATCCTTGTTCCTTGTTTCAGTTCCAGTTTTATGTATATTTTCTGCCTTGCACCTGATTATTCCAACAATTGATGGATGGCCTTCGGAATCTAATTCTGGTATTGAGAGTTTTTGCTGATTTTCTCCCCTTGTAGCTGATTTCTTCATTATTGTGTAAATTTAGATCTTGAGCTCATGTTTAGCTAAACAGCTGACCTTGTAAGACGCTTAGGTGTGAATGCTCGTAAGCTTTAGTAGAAAGTCGGCAAATATTTATTTCTGTCCCTCCAATGAGTTGCCCGCGAGAACCCCGTTTTCTACAAGTTTGGTCCAATACTCCCTCAAGAGGCAGGGGACTCCGACAGGGCTGCTTGGCGGCCCCCGATCTGGGGCAGGGGCTGTGGGCGGCCTGTGGCCCAGGCATAAGCCTCTCTGCATGTGTCCCAGGGACCCATCTGCCTGCGAACTTCGGTCACCTGGCAGGAAGCTACGATGCCCAGACCAATGGTTAGCTGTGCAGCGAGGTGTACTGCGCGGAAAGGGTCCACACAATATTCAAATAAGTGGTCGGCCTGAGTGGAAAGGTGAGTGTTTGGGCAGCTGTGCAGACAAAGAAGGCGCCCTTTGGCCTGGGCCTAAATGCTTGTGACACCCCACTGGACCTGCCGGGCTCTGAGGGCCCTGCCCTGGGCCCCCTGCTCCCCTGCCCTTTGTTCAGTCACAGCAGAGATGGCCACACCACTCCCTCAGTGAGGGCAGTGTTCCAACCTCCCTCAGCCCCGACCCTTCTCCGCAGGTTACCATGGACTACAGAGGCTGCATTCTGAGGTCAGGGCGTTCCGAGAATGACAAGGGCAGACATGATGACCTTAAATGATTTCCTCTTCTGTCAGGTTTGGTAAACTTTAGGAGCTAGGAAATGGTCCACTTTACCGAAATGTTCAAATTTACTGGCATTTCATATATTCTCTGCTATAACATTGTCCTGATTCTTTCTGTATATTCTTTACTTATGTTTTTGTTTTCCTTAATCAAAGTGTGTCTTTTCAATCTTTTCAAAGAAGATTCTTTGGACTTACTAAATCACCTCAATTTTATACGTTTTCTGTTGTATTAAGTTCTGCTCATATCTTTATTTATCTTTTTTCTATGTTCTCAGGGTTTATTGTTTTGATCTTCTGATGTCAATTAAAACACTTGGTTATTCATTTTAATAAATATTTTACTTATAAATATTTGAACTTTTGAAGATTCCAGCTTACTTGTAAGTTTCTAAGGGTCAGGTCCTCTCCATTGTTGCTGGCCTATGGTTTAGTTCACCATATAGCAATGTATATATTGACGTATTTTCCCCTCGACTTTCTGTGATTCCCTACATCTCACCTTTCTTTGCAGACAAGCCATTTGAAATACCCTTAACTCTTTTCACAGCCAATAAGTCATTGAAATGATGTGTATTTTTTAGAGAAATATTCTTATATAATTAGACAGAAAATCTCACCTGCCATAGTTTTCAAAACAGCATAATTTCACTCTTCTCAATACTTAATCTGTTGTATTACACAACCTTTGGTTATTTAGCTTTATCAATGACATGTACTTTAAAAATGTTTTAGAGATCCTACCAGTCTTTGAAAACATCCTTGTTCCTTGTTTCAGTTGCAGTTTTATGTATATTTTCTGCCTTGCACCTGATTATTCCAACAATTGATGGATGGCCTTGGGAATCTAATTCTGGTATTGATAGTTTTTGCTGATTGTCTCCCCTTGTAGCTGATTTCTTCATTATTGTGTAAATTTAGATCATGAGCTCATGTTTAGCTAAACAGCTGACCTTGTAAGATGCTTAGGTGTGAACGCTCGTAAGCTTCAGCAGAAAGTCGGCAAAGATTTATTTGTGTCCCTGCAATGAGTTGCCAGTGAGAAAGCCGTTTTCTACAAGTGTTGGTCCAATACTCCCTCTAGAGGCAGGGGACTCCGACAGGGCTACTTGGCGGCCCCCGATCTGGGGCAGGGGCAGTGGGAGGCCTGTGGCCCAGGCTGGAGCCTCTCTGCATGTGTCCCAGGGACCCATCTGCCTGCGAACTTCGGTCACCTGGCAGGAAGCTACAATGCCCAGACCTATGGTTAGCTGTGCAGCGAGGTGTACTGCGCGGACAGGTTCCACACACACTTCAAGTAAGAGGTCGGCCTGAGTGGAAAGGTGAGCGTTTGGGCAGCTGTGCAGACAAAGAAGGCGCCCTTTGGCCTGGGCCTAAATGCTTGTGACACCCCACTGGACCTGCCGGGCTCTGAGGGCCCTGCCCTGGGCCCCCTGCTCCCCTGCCCTTTGTTCAGTCACAGCAGAGATGGCCACACCCACTCCCTCAGTGAGGGCAGTGTTCCAACCACCCTCAGCCCCGCCCCCTCTCCGCAGGTTACCATGGACTACAGATGCTGCATTCTGAAGCCAGGGCGTTCCGAGAATGCCAAGGGCAGACATGATGACCTTAAATGATTTCCTCTTGTGTCAGGTTGGGTAAACTTTAGGAGCTAGGAAATGGTCCACTTTACAGAAATGTTCAAATTTACTGGCATTTCTTATATTCTCTGCTATAACATTGTCCTGATTCTTTCTGTATATTCTTTACTTATGTTTTTGTTTTCCTTAATCAAAGTGTGTCTTTTCAATCTTTTCAAAGAAGATTCTTTGGACTTACTAAATCACCTCAATTTTATACGTTTTCTGTTGAATTAAGTTCTGCTCATATCTTTATTTATCTTTTTTCTATGTTCTCAGGGTTTATTGTTTTCATCTTCTGATGTCAATTAAAACACTTGGATATTCATTTTAATAAATATTTTACTTACAAAGATTTGAACTTTTGAAGATTCCAGCTTACTTGTAAGTTTCTAAGGGTCAGGTCCTCTCCATTGTTGCTGGCCTAAGGTTTAGTTCACCATATAGCAATGTATATATTGACCTATTTTCCCCTCGACTTTCTGTGATTCCCTACATCTCACCTTTCTTTGCAGACAAGCCATTTGAAATACCCTTAACTTATTTCACAGCCAATAAGTCATTGAAATAATGTGTATTTTTTAGAGAAATCTTCTTATATAATTAGGCAGAAAATCTCACCTGCCATAGTTTTCAAAACAGCATAATTTCACTCTTCTCAATGCTTAATCTGTTGTATTACACAACCTTTGAGTATTTAGCTTTATCAATGACATGTACTTTAAAAATGTTTTAGAGATCCTACCAGTCTTTGAAAACATCCTTGTTCCTTGTTTCAGTTGCAGTTTTATGTATATTTTCTGCCTTGCACCTGATTATTCCAACAATTGATGGATGGCCTTGGGAATCTAATTCTGGTATTGATAGTTTTTGCTCATTGTCTCACCTTGTAGCTGATTTCTTCATTACTGTGTAAATTTAGATCATGAGCTCATGTTTAGCTAAACAGCTGACCTTGTAAGACGCTTAGGTGTGAACGCTCGTAAGCTTCAGCAGAAAGTCGGCAAAGATTTATTTGTGTCCCTCCAATGAGTTGCCCGCGAGAACCCCGTTTTCTACAAGTGTTGGTCCAATACTCCCTCAAGAGGCAGGGGATTCCGACAGGGCTGCTTGGCGGCCCCCGATCTGGGGCAGGGGCAGTGGGCGGCCTGTGGCCCAGGCAGGAGCCTCTCTTCATGTGTCCCAGGGACCAATTTGCCTCCGAACTTTGGTCACCTGGCAGGAAGCTACAATGCCCAGACCTATGGTTAGCTGTGCAGCGAGGTGTACTGCACGGACAGGTTCCACACACACTTCAAGTAAGAGGTCGGCCTGATTGGAAAGGTGAGAGTTTGGGCAGCTGTGCAGACAAAGAAGGCGCCCTTTGGCCTGGGCCTAAATGCTTGTGACACCCAACTTGACCTGCTGGGGTCTGAGGGCCCTGCCCTGGGCCCCCTGCTCCCCTGCCCTTTGTTCAGTCACAGCAGAGATCGCCACACACACTCCCTCAGTGAGGGCAGTGTACCAACCTCCCTCAGCCCCGCCCCCTCTCCACAGGTTACCATGGACTACAGATGCTGCATTCTGAGGCCAGCGCGTTCCGAGAATGCCAAGGGCAGACATGATGACCTTAAATGATTTCCTCTTGTGTCAGGTTTGGTAAACTTTAGGAGCTAGGAAATGGTCCACTTTACAGAAATGTTCAAATTTACTGGCATTTCTTATATTCTCTGCTATAACATTGTCCTGAGTCTTTCTGTATATTCTTTACTTATGTTTTTGTTTTCCTTAATCAAAGTGTGTCTTTTCAATCTTTTCAAAGAAGATTCTTTGGACTTACTAAATCACCTCAATTTTATACGTTTTCTGTTGTATTAAGTTCTGCCCATATCTTTATTTATTTTTTTTTCTATGTTCTCAGGGTTTATTGTTTTGATCTTCTGATGTCAATTAAAACACTTGGTTATTCATTTTAATAAATATTTTACTTATAAAGATTTGAACTTTTGAAGATTCCAGCTTACTTGTAAGTTTCTAAGGGTCAGGTCCTCTCCATTGTTGCTGGCCTAAGGTTTAGTTCACCATATAGCAATGTATATATTGACCTATTTTCCCCTTGACTTTCTGTGATTCCCTACATCTCACCTTTCTTTGCAGACAAGCCATTTGAAATACCCTTAACATATTTCACAGCCAATAAGTCATTGAAATGATGTGTATTTTTTAGAGAAATCTTCTTATATAATTAGGCAGAAAATCTCACCTGCCATAGTTTTCAAAACAGCATAATTTCACTCTTCTCAATGCTTAATCTGTTGTATTACACAACCTTTGAGTATTTAGCTTTATCAATGACATGTACTTTAAAAATGTTTTAGAGATCCTACCAGTCTTTGAAAACATCCTTTTTCCTTGTTTCAGTTCCAGTTTTATGTATATTTTCTGCCTTGCACCTGATTATTCCAACAATTGATGGATGGCCTTGGGAATCTAATTCTGGTATTGATAGTTTTTGCTGATTGTCTCACCTTGTAGCTGATTTCTTCATTACTGTGTAAATTTAGATCATGAGCTCATGTTTAGCTAAACAGCTGACCTTGTAAGACGCTTAGGTGTGAACGCTCGTAAGCTTCAGCAGAAAGTCGGCAAAGATTTATTTGTGTCCCTCCAATGAGTTGCCCACGAGAACGCCGTTTTGTACAAGTGTTGGTCTAATACTCCCTTAAGAGGCAAGGGACTCCGACAGGGCTGCTTGGCGGCCCCCGATCTGGGGCAGGGGCAGTGGGCGGCCTGTGGCCCAGGCAGAAGCCTCTCTGCATGTGTCCCAGGGACCCATCTGCATGCGAACTTCGGTCACCTGGCAGGAAGCTACGATGCCCAGACCTATGGTTAGCTGTGCAGCGAGGTGTACTGCGCGGACAGGTTCCACACACACTTCAAGTAAGAGGTTGGCCTGAGTGGAAAGGTGAGAGTTTGGGCAGCTGTGCAGACAAAGAAGGCGCCCTTTGGCCTGGGCCTAAATGCTTGTGACACCCCACTGGACCTGCCGGGCTCTGAGGGCCCCGCTCTGGGCCCCCTGCTCCCCTGCCCTTTGTTCAGTCACAGCAGAGATGGCCACACCCACTCCCTCAGTAAGGGCAGTGTTCCAACCTCCCTCAGCCCCGCCCCCTCTCCGCAGGTTACCATGGACTACAGAGGATGCATTCTGAGGCCAGGGCGTTCCGAGAATGCCAAGGGCAGACATGATGACCTTAAATGATTTCCTCTTGTGTCAGGTTTGGTAAACTTTAGGAGCTAGGAAATGGTCCACTTTACAGAAATGTTCAAATTTACTGGCATTTCTTATATTCTCTGCTATAACATTGTCCTGATTCTTTCTGTATATTCTTTACTTATGTTTTTGTTTTCCTTAATCAAAGTGTGTCTTTTCAATCTTTTCAAAGAAGATTCTTTGGACTTAATAAATCACCTCAATTTTATACGTTTTCTGTTGTATTAAGTTCTGCTCATATCTTTATTTATCTTTTTTCTATGTTCTCAGGGTTTATTGTTTTGATCTTCTGATGTCAATTAAAACACTTGGTTATTCATTTTAATAAATATTTTACTTATAAAGATTTGAACTTTTGAAGATTCCAGCTTACTTGTAAGTTTCTAAGGGTCAGGTCCTCTCCATTGTTGCTGGCCTAAGGTTTAGTTCACCATATAGCAATGTATATATTGACCTATTTTCCCCTCGACTTTCTGTGATTCCCTACATCTCACCTTTCTTTGCAGACAAGCCATTTGAAATACCCTTAACTTATTTCACAGCCAATAAGTCATTGAAATAATGTGTATTTTTTAGAGAAATCTTCTTATATAATTAGGCAGAAAATCTCACCTGCCATAGTTTTCAAAACAGCATAATATCACTCTTCTAATGCTTAATCTGTTGTATTACACAACCTTTGAGTATTTAGCTTTATCAATGACATGTACTTTAAAAATGTTTTAGAGATCCTACCAGTCTTTGAAAACATCCTTGTTCCTTGTTTCAGTTCCAGTTTTATGTATATTTTCTGCCTTGCACCTGATTATTCCAACAATTGATGGATGGCCTTCGGAATCTAATTCTGGTATTGAGAGTTTTTGCTGATTTTCTCCCCTTGTAGCTGATTTCTTCATTATTGTGTAAATTTAGATCTTGAGCTCATGTTTAGCTAAACAGCTGACCTTGTAAGACGCTTAGGTGTGAATGCTCGTAAGCTTTAGTAGAAAGTCGGCAAATATTTATTTCTGTCCCTCCAATGAGTTGCCCGCGAGAACCCCGTTTTCTACAAGTTTGGTCCAATACTCCCTCAAGAGGCAGGGGACTCCGACAGGGCTGCTTGGCGGCCCCCGATCTGGGGCAGGGGCTGTGGGCGGCCTGTGGCCCAGGCATAAGCCTCTCTGCATGTGTCCCAGGGACCCATCTGCCTGCGAACTTCGGTCACCTGGCAGGAAGCTACGATGCCCAGACCAATGGTTAGCTGTGCAGCGAGGTGTACTGCGCGGAAAGGGTCCACACAATATTCAAATAAGTGGTCGGCCTGAGTGGAAAGGTGAGTGTTTGGGCAGCTGTGCAGACAAAGAAGGCGCCCTTTGGCCTGGGCCTAAATGCTTGTGACACCCCACTGGACCTGCCGGGCTCTGAGGGCCCTGCCCTGGGCCCCCTGCTCCCCTGCCCTTTGTTCAGTCACAGCAGAGATGGCCACACCACTCCCTCAGTGAGGGCAGTGTTCCAACCTCCCTCAGCCCCGACCCTTCTCCGCAGGTTACCATGGACTACAGAGGCTGCATTCTGAGGTCAGGGCGTTCCGAGAATGACAAGGGCAGACATGATGACCTTAAATGATTTCCTCTTCTGTCAGGTTTGGTAAACTTTAGGAGCTAGGAAATGGTCCACTTTACCGAAATGTTCAAATTTACTGGCATTTCATATATTCTCTGCTATAACATTGTCCTGATTCTTTCTGTATATTCTTTACTTATGTTTTTGTTTTCCTTAATCAAAGTGTGTCTTTTCAATCTTTTCAAAGAAGATTCTTTGGACTTACTAAATCACCTCAATTTTATACGTTTTCTGTTGTATTAAGTTCTGCTCATATCTTTATTTATCTTTTTTCTATGTTCTCAGGGTTTATTGTTTTGATCTTCTGATGTCAATTAAAACACTTGGTTATTCATTTTAATAAATATTTTACTTATAAATATTTGAACTTTTGAAGATTCCAGCTTACTTGTAAGTTTCTAAGGGTCAGGTCCTCTCCATTGTTGCTGGCCTATGGTTTAGTTCACCATATAGCAATGTATATATTGACGTATTTTCCCCTCGACTTTCTGTGATTCCCTACATCTCACCTTTCTTTGCAGACAAGCCATTTGAAATACCCTTAACTCTTTTCACAGCCAATAAGTCATTGAAATGATGTGTATTTTTTAGAGAAATATTCTTATATAATTAGACAGAAAATCTCACCTGCCATAGTTTTCAAAACAGCATAATTTCACTCTTCTCAATACTTAATCTGTTGTATTACACAACCTTTGGTTATTTAGCTTTATCAATGACATGTACTTTAAAAATGTTTTAGAGATCCTACCAGTCTTTGAAAACATCCTTGTTCCTTGTTTCAGTTGCAGTTTTATGTATATTTTCTGCCTTGCACCTGATTATTCCAACAATTGATGGATGGCCTTGGGAATCTAATTCTGGTATTGATAGTTTTTGCTGATTGTCTCCCCTTGTAGCTGATTTCTTCATTATTGTGTAAATTTAGATCATGAGCTCATGTTTAGCTAAACAGCTGACCTTGTAAGATGCTTAGGTGTGAACGCTCGTAAGCTTCAGCAGAAAGTCGGCAAAGATTTATTTGTGTCCCTGCAATGAGTTGCCAGTGAGAAAGCCGTTTTCTACAAGTGTTGGTCCAATACTCCCTCTAGAGGCAGGGGACTCCGACAGGGCTACTTGGCGGCCCCCGATCTGGGGCAGGGGCAGTGGGAGGCCTGTGGCCCAGGCTGGAGCCTCTCTGCATGTGTCCCAGGGACCCATCTGCCTGCGAACTTCGGTCACCTGGCAGGAAGCTACAATGCCCAGACCTATGGTTAGCTGTGCAGCGAGGTGTACTGCGCGGACAGGTTCCACACACACTTCAAGTAAGAGGTCGGCCTGAGTGGAAAGGTGAGCGTTTGGGCAGCTGTGCAGACAAAGAAGGCGCCCTTTGGCCTGGGCCTAAATGCTTGTGACACCCCACTGGACCTGCCGGGCTCTGAGGGCCCTGCCCTGGGCCCCCTGCTCCCCTGCCCTTTGTTCAGTCACAGCAGAGATGGCCACACCCACTCCCTCAGTGAGGGCAGTGTTCCAACCACCCTCAGCCCCGCCCCCTCTCCGCAGGTTACCATGGACTACAGATGCTGCATTCTGAAGCCAGGGCGTTCCGAGAATGCCAAGGGCAGACATGATGACCTTAAATGATTTCCTCTTGTGTCAGGTTGGGTAAACTTTAGGAGCTAGGAAATGGTCCACTTTACAGAAATGTTCAAATTTACTGGCATTTCTTATATTCTCTGCTATAACATTGTCCTGATTCTTTCTGTATATTCTTTACTTATGTTTTTGTTTTCCTTAATCAAAGTGTGTCTTTTCAATCTTTTCAAAGAAGATTCTTTGGACTTACTAAATCACCTCAATTTTATACGTTTTCTGTTGAATTAAGTTCTGCTCATATCTTTATTTATCTTTTTTCTATGTTCTCAGGGTTTATTGTTTTCATCTTCTGATGTCAATTAAAACACTTGGATATTCATTTTAATAAATATTTTACTTACAAAGATTTGAACTTTTGAAGATTCCAGCTTACTTGTAAGTTTCTAAGGGTCAGGTCCTCTCCATTGTTGCTGGCCTAAGGTTTAGTTCACCATATAGCAATGTATATATTGACCTATTTTCCCCTCGACTTTCTGTGATTCCCTACATCTCACCTTTCTTTGCAGACAAGCCATTTGAAATACCCTTAACTTATTTCACAGCCAATAAGTCATTGAAATAATGTGTATTTTTTAGAGAAATCTTCTTATATAATTAGGCAGAAAATCTCACCTGCCATAGTTTTCAAAACAGCATAATTTCACTCTTCTCAATGCTTAATCTGTTGTATTACACAACCTTTGAGTATTTAGCTTTATCAATGACATGTACTTTAAAAATGTTTTAGAGATCCTACCAGTCTTTGAAAACATCCTTGTTCCTTGTTTCAGTTGCAGTTTTATGTATATTTTCTGCCTTGCACCTGATTATTCCAACAATTGATGGATGGCCTTGGGAATCTAATTCTGGTATTGATAGTTTTTGCTCATTGTCTCACCTTGTAGCTGATTTCTTCATTACTGTGTAAATTTAGATCATGAGCTCATGTTTAGCTAAACAGCTGACCTTGTAAGACGCTTAGGTGTGAACGCTCGTAAGCTTCAGCAGAAAGTCGGCAAAGATTTATTTGTGTCCCTCCAATGAGTTGCCCGCGAGAACCCCGTTTTCTACAAGTGTTGGTCCAATACTCCCTCAAGAGGCAGGGGATTCCGACAGGGCTGCTTGGCGGCCCCCGATCTGGGGCAGGGGCAGTGGGCGGCCTGTGGCCCAGGCAGGAGCCTCTCTTCATGTGTCCCAGGGACCAATTTGCCTCCGAACTTTGGTCACCTGGCAGGAAGCTACAATGCCCAGACCTATGGTTAGCTGTGCAGCGAGGTGTACTGCACGGACAGGTTCCACACACACTTCAAGTAAGAGGTCGGCCTGATTGGAAAGGTGAGAGTTTGGGCAGCTGTGCAGACAAAGAAGGCGCCCTTTGGCCTGGGCCTAAATGCTTGTGACACCCAACTTGACCTGCTGGGGTCTGAGGGCCCTGCCCTGGGCCCCCTGCTCCCCTGCCCTTTGTTCAGTCACAGCAGAGATCGCCACACACACTCCCTCAGTGAGGGCAGTGTACCAACCTCCCTCAGCCCCGCCCCCTCTCCACAGGTTACCATGGACTACAGATGCTGCATTCTGAGGCCAGCGCGTTCCGAGAATGCCAAGGGCAGACATGATGACCTTAAATGATTTCCTCTTGTGTCAGGTTTGGTAAACTTTAGGAGCTAGGAAATGGTCCACTTTACAGAAATGTTCAAATTTACTGGCATTTCTTATATTCTCTGCTATAACATTGTCCTGAGTCTTTCTGTATATTCTTTACTTATGTTTTTGTTTTCCTTAATCAAAGTGTGTCTTTTCAATCTTTTCAAAGAAGATTCTTTGGACTTACTAAATCACCTCAATTTTATACGTTTTCTGTTGTATTAAGTTCTGCCCATATCTTTATTTATTTTTTTTTCTATGTTCTCAGGGTTTATTGTTTTGATCTTCTGATGTCAATTAAAACACTTGGTTATTCATTTTAATAAATATTTTACTTATAAAGATTTGAACTTTTGAAGATTCCAGCTTACTTGTAAGTTTCTAAGGGTCAGGTCCTCTCCATTGTTGCTGGCCTAAGGTTTAGTTCACCATATAGCAATGTATATATTGACCTATTTTCCCCTTGACTTTCTGTGATTCCCTACATCTCACCTTTCTTTGCAGACAAGCCATTTGAAATACCCTTAACATATTTCACAGCCAATAAGTCATTGAAATGATGTGTATTTTTTAGAGAAATCTTCTTATATAATTAGGCAGAAAATCTCACCTGCCATAGTTTTCAAAACAGCATAATTTCACTCTTCTCAATGCTTAATCTGTTGTATTACACAACCTTTGAGTATTTAGCTTTATCAATGACATGTACTTTAAAAATGTTTTAGAGATCCTACCAGTCTTTGAAAACATCCTTGTTCCTTGTTTCAGTTCCAGTTTTATGTATATTTTCTGCCTTGCACCTGATTATTCCAACAATTGATGGATGGCCTTGGGAATCTAATTCTGGTATTGATAGTTTTTGCTGATTGTCTCACCTTGTAGCTGATTTCTTCATTACTGTGTAAATTTAGATCATGAGCTCATGTTTAGCTAAACAGCTGACCTTGTAAGACGCTTAGGTGTGAACGCTCGTAAGCTTCAGCAGAAAGTCGGCAAAGATTTATTTGTGTCCCTCCAATGAGTTGCCCACGAGAACGCCGTTTTGTACAAGTGTTGGTCTAATACTCCCTTAAGAGGCAAGGGACTCCGACAGGGCTGCTTGGCGGCCCCCGATCTGGGGCAGGGGCAGTGGGCGGCCTGTGGCCCAGGCAGAAGCCTCTCTGCATGTGTCCCAGGGACCCATCTGCATGCGAACTTCGGTCACCTGGCAGGAAGCTACGATGCCCAGACCTATGGTTAGCTGTGCAGCGAGGTGTACTGCGCGGACAGGTTCCACACACACTTCAAGTAAGAGGTTGGCCTGAGTGGAAAGGTGAGAGTTTGGGCAGCTGTGCAGACAAAGAAGGCGCCCTTTGGCCTGGGCCTAAATGCTTGTGACACCCCACTGGACCTGCCGGGCTCTGAGGGCCCCGCTCTGGGCCCCCTGCTCCCCTGCCCTTTGTTCAGTCACAGCAGAGATGGCCACACCCACTCCCTCAGTAAGGGCAGTGTTCCAACCTCCCTCAGCCCCGCCCCCTCTCCGCAGGTTACCATGGACTACAGAGGATGCATTCTGAGGCCAGGGCGTTCCGAGAATGCCAAGGGCAGACATGATGACCTTAAATGATTTCCTCTTGTGTCAGGTTTGGTAAACTTTAGGAGCTAGGAAATGGTCCACTTTACAGAAATGTTCAAATTTACTGGCATTTCTTATATTCTCTGCTATAACATTGTCCTGATTCTTTCTGTATATTCTTTACTTATGTTTTTGTTTTCCTTAATCAAAGTGTGTCTTTTCAATCTTTTCAAAGAAGATTCTTTGGACTTAATAAATCACCTCAATTTTATACGTTTTCTGTTGTATTAAGTTCTGCTCATATCTTTATTTATCTTTTTTCTATGTTCTCAGGGTTTATTGTTTTGATCTTCTGATGTCAATTAAAACACTTGGTTATTCATTTTAATAAATATTTTACTTATAAAGATTTGAACTTTTGAAGATTCCAGCTTACTTGTAAGTTTCTAAGGGTCAGGTCCTCTCCATTGTTGCTGGCCTAAGGTTTAGTTCACCATATAGCAATGTATATATTGACCTATTTTCCCCTCGACTTTCTGTGATTCCCTACATCTCACCTTTCTTTGCAGACAAGCCATTTGAAATACCCTTAACTTATTTCACAGCCAATAAGTCATTGAAATAATGTGTATTTTTTAGAGAAATCTTCTTATATAATTAGGCAGAAAATCTCACCTGCCATAGTTTTCAAAACAGCATAATATCACTCTTCTAATGCTTAATCTGTTGTATTACACAACCTTTGAGTATTTAGCTTTATCAATGACATGTACTTTAAAAATGTTTTAGAGATCCTACCAGTCTTTGAAAACATCCTTGTTCCTTGTTTCAGTTCCAGTTTTATGTATATTTTCTGCCTTGCACCTGATTATTCCAACAATTGATGGATGGCCTTCGGAATCTAATTCTGGTATTGAGAGTTTTTGCTGATTTTCTCCCCTTGTAGCTGATTTCTTCATTATTGTGTAAATTTAGATCTTGAGCTCATGTTTAGCTAAACAGCTGACCTTGTAAGACGCTTAGGTGTGAATGCTCGTAAGCTTTAGTAGAAAGTCGGCAAATATTTATTTCTGTCCCTCCAATGAGTTGCCCGCGAGAACCCCGTTTTCTACAAGTTTGG
Source organism: Mesoplodon mirus (assembly GCF_964341445.2). NCBI lineage: Eukaryota > Metazoa > Chordata > Mammalia > Artiodactyla > Ziphiidae > Mesoplodon > Mesoplodon mirus. The sequence goes on along the minus strand of NC_138976.1, from coordinate 189,615,644 downwards.
TCCAATACTCCCTCAAGAGGCAGGGGACTCCGACAGGGCTGCTTGGCGGCCCCCGATCTGGGGCAGGGGCTGTGGGCGGCCTGTGGCCCAGGCATAAGCCTCTCTGCATGTGTCCCAGGGACCCATCTGCCTGCGAACTTCGGTCACCTGGCAGGAAGCTACGATGCCCAGACCTATGGTTAGCTGTGCAGCGAGGTGTACTGCGCGGAAAGGGTCCACACAATATTCAAATAAGTGGTCGGCCTGAGTGGAAAGGTGAGTGTTTGGGCAGCTGTGCAGACAAAGAAGGCGCCCTTTGGCCTGGGCCTAAATGCTTGTGACACCCCACTGGACCTGCCGGGCTCTGAGGGCCCTGCCCTGGGCCCCCTGCTCCCCTGCCCTTTGTTCAGTCACAGCAGAGATGGCCACACCACTCCCTCAGTGAGGGCAGTGTTCCAACCTCCCTCAGCCCCGACCCTTCTCCGCAGGTTACCATGGACTACAGAGGCTGCATTCTGAGGTCAGGGCGTTCCGAGAATGACAAGGGCAGACATGATGACCTTAAATGATTTCCTCTTCTGTCAGGTTTGGTAAACTTTAGGAGCTAGGAAATGGTCCACTTTACCGAAATGTTCAAATTTACTGGCATTTCATATATTCTCTGCTCTAACATTGTCCTGATTCTTTCTGTATATTCTTTACTTATGTTTTTGTTTTCCTTAATCAAAGTGTGTCTTTTCAATCTTTTCAAAGAAGATTCTTTGGACTTACTAAATCACCTCAATTTTATACGTTTTCTGTTGTATTAAGTTCTGCTCATATCTTTATTTATCTTTTTTCTATGTTCTCAGGGTTTATTGTTTTGATCTTCTGATGTCAATTAAAACACTTGGTTATTCATTTTAATAAATATTTTACTTATAAAGATTTGAACTTTTGAAGATTCCAGCTTACTTGTAAGTTTCTAAGGGTCAGGTCCTCTCCATTGTTGCTGGCCTATGGTTTAGTTCACCATATAGCAATGTATATATTGACGTATTTTCCCCTCGACTTTCTGTGATTCCCTACATCTCACCTTTCTTTGCAGACAAGCCATTTGAAATACCCTTAACTCTTTTCACAGCCAATAAGTCATTGAAATGATGTGTATTTTTTAGAGAAATATTCTTATATAATTAGACAGAAAATCTCACCTGCCATAGTTTTCAAAACAGCATAATTTCACTCTTCTCAATACTTAATCTGTTGTATTACACAACCTTTGGTTATTTAGCTTTATCAATGACATGTACTTTAAAAATGTTTTAGAGATCCTACCAGTCTTTGAAAACATCCTTGTTCCTTGTTTCAGTTGCAGTTTTATGTATATTTTCTGCCTTGCACCTGATTATTCCAACAATTGATGGATGGCCTTGGGAATCTAATTCTGGTATTGATAGTTTTTGCTGATTGTCTCCCCTTGTAGCTGATTTCTTCATTATTGTGTAAATTTAGATCATGAGCTCATGTTTAGCTAAACAGCTGACCTTGTAAGATGCTTAGGTGTGAACGCTCGTAAGCTTCAGCAGAAAGTCGGCAAAGATTTATTTGTGTCCCTGCAATGAGTTGCCAGTGAGAAAGCCGTTTTCTACAAGTGTTGGTCCAATACTCCCTCTAGAGGCAGGGGACTCCGACAGGGCTACTTGGCGGCCCCCGATCTGGGGCAGGGGCAGTGGGAGGCCTGTGGCCCAGGCTGGAGCCTCTCTGCATGTGTCCCAGGGACCCATCTGCCTGCGAACTTCGGTCACCTGGCAGGAAGCTACAATGCCCAGACCTATGGTTAGCTGTGCAGCGAGGTGTACTGCGCGGACAGGTTCCACACACACTTCAAGTAAGAGGTCGGCCTGAGTGGAAAGGTGAGCGTTTGGGCAGCTGTGCAGACAAAGAAGGCGCCCTTTGGCCTGGGCCTAAATGCTTGTGACACCCCACTGGACCTGCCGGGCTCTGAGGGCCCTGCCCTGGGCCCCCTGCTCCCCTGCCCTTTGTTCAGTCACAGCAGAGATGGCCACACCCACTCCCTCAGTGAGGGCAGTGTTCCAACCACCCTCAGCCCCGCCCCCTCTCCGCAGGTTACCATGGACTACAGATGCTGCATTCTGAAGCCAGGGCGTTCCGAGAATGCCAAGGGCAGACATGATGACCTTAAATGATTTCCTCTTGTGTCAGGTTGGGTAAACTTTAGGAGCTAGGAAATGGTCCACTTTACAGAAATGTTCAAATTTACTGGCATTTCTTATATTCTCTGCTATAACATTGTCCTGATTCTTTCTGTATATTCTTTACTTATGTTTTTGTTTTCCTTAATCAAAGTGTGTCTTTTCAATCTTTTCAAAGAAGATTCTTTGGACTTACTAAATCACCTCAATTTTATACGTTTTCTGTTGAATTAAGTTCTGCTCATATCTTTATTTATCTTTTTTCTATGTTCTCAGGGTTTATTGTTTTCATCTTCTGATGTCAATTAAAACACTTGGATATTCATTTTAATAAATATTTTACTTACAAAGATTTGAACTTTTGAAGATTCCAGCTTACTTGTAAGTTTCTAAGGGTCAGGTCCTCTCCATTGTTGCTGGCCTAAGGTTTAGTTCACCATATAGCAATGTATATATTGACCTATTTTCCCCTCGACTTTCTGTGATTCCCTACATCTCACCTTTCTTTGCAGACAAGCCATTTGAAATACCCTTAACTTATTTCACAGCCAATAAGTCATTGAAATAATGTGTATTTTTTAGAGAAATCTTCTTATATAATTAGGCAGAAAATCTCACCTGCCATAGTTTTCAAAACAGCATAATTTCACTCTTCTCAATGCTTAATCTGTTGTATTACACAACCTTTGAGTATTTAGCTTTATCAATGACATGTACTTTAAAAATGTTTTAGAGATCCTACCAGTCTTTGAAAACATCCTTGTTCCTTGTTTCAGTTGCAGTTTTATGTATATTTTCTGCCTTGCACCTGATTATTCCAACAATTGATGGATGGCCTTGGGAATCTAATTCTGGTATTGATAGTTTTTGCTCATTGTCTCACCTTGTAGCTGATTTCTTCATTACTGTGTAAATTTAGATCATGAGCTCATGTTTAGCTAAACAGCTGACCTTGTAAGACGCTTAGGTGTGAACGCTCGTAAGCTTCAGCAGAAAGTCGGCAAAGATTTATTTGTGTCCCTCCAATGAGTTGCCCGCGAGAACCCCGTTTTCTACAAGTGTTGGTCCAATACTCCCTCAAGAGGCAGGGGATTCCGACAGGGCTGCTTGGCGGCCCCCGATCTGGGGCAGGGGCAGTGGGCGGCCTGTGGCCCAGGCAGGAGCCTCTCTTCATGTGTCCCAGGGACCAATTTGCCTCCGAACTTTGGTCACCTGGCAGGAAGCTACAATGCCCAGACCTATGGTTAGCTGTGCAGCGAGGTGTACTGCACGGACAGGTTCCACACACACTTCAAGTAAGAGGTCGGCCTGATTGGAAAGGTGAGAGTTTGGGCAGCTGTGCAGACAAAGAAGGCGCCCTTTGGCCTGGGCCTAAATGCTTGTGACACCCAACTTGACCTGCTGGGGTCTGAGGGCCCTGCCCTGGGCCCCCTGCTCCCCTGCCCTTTGTTCAGTCACAGCAGAGATCGCCACACACACTCCCTCAGTGAGGGCAGTGTACCAACCTCCCTCAGCCCCGCCCCCTCTCCACAGGTTACCATGGACTACAGATGCTGCATTCTGAGGCCAGCGCGTTCCGAGAATGCCAAGGGCAGACATGATGACCTTAAATGATTTCCTCTTGTGTCAGGTTTGGTAAACTTTAGGAGCTAGGAAATGGTCCACTTTACAGAAATGTTCAAATTTACTGGCATTTCTTATATTCTCTGCTATAACATTGTCCTGAGTCTTTCTGTATATTCTTTACTTATGTTTTTGTTTTCCTTAATCAAAGTGTGTCTTTTCAATCTTTTCAAAGAAGATTCTTTGGACTTACTAAATCACCTCAATTTTATACGTTTTCTGTTGTATTAAGTTCTGCCCATATCTTTATTTATTTTTTTTTCTATGTTCTCAGGGTTTATTGTTTTGATCTTCTGATGTCAATTAAAACACTTGGTTATTCATTTTAATAAATATTTTACTTATAAAGATTTGAACTTTTGAAGATTCCAGCTTACTTGTAAGTTTCTAAGGGTCAGGTCCTCTCCATTGTTGCTGGCCTAAGGTTTAGTTCACCATATAGCAATGTATATATTGACCTATTTTCCCCTTGACTTTCTGTGATTCCCTACATCTCACCTTTCTTTGCAGACAAGCCATTTGAAATACCCTTAACATATTTCACAGCCAATAAGTCATTGAAATGATGTGTATTTTTTAGAGAAATCTTCTTATATAATTAGGCAGAAAATCTCACCTGCCATAGTTTTCAAAACAGCATAATTTCACTCTTCTCAATGCTTAATCTGTTGTATTACACAACCTTTGAGTATTTAGCTTTATCAATGACATGTACTTTAAAAATGTTTTAGAGATCCTACCAGTCTTTGAAAACATCCTTGTTCCTTGTTTCAGTTCCAGTTTTATGTATATTTTCTGCCTTGCACCTGATTATTCCAACAATTGATGGATGGCCTTGGGAATCTAATTCTGGTATTGATAGTTTTTGCTGATTGTCTCCTCTTGTAGCTGATTTCTTCATTATTGTGTAAATTTAGATCATGAGCTCATGTTTAGCTAAACAGCTGACCTTGTAAGATGCTTAGGTGTGAACGCTCGTAAGCTTCAGCAGAAAGTCGGCAAAGATTTATTTGTGTCCCTGCAATGAGTTGCCAGTGAGAAAGCCGTTTTCTTCAAGTGTTGGTCCAATACTCCCTCTAGAGGCAGGGGAATCCGACAGGGCTGCTTGGCGGCCCCCAATCTGAGGCAGGGGCAGTGGGCGGCCTGTGGCCCAGGCAGAAGCCTCTCTGCATGTGTCCCAGGGACCCATCTGCCTGCGAACTTCGGTCACCTGGCAGGAAGCTACGATGCCCAGACATATGGTTTTCTGTGCAGCGAGGTGTACTGCGCGGAGAGGTTCCACACACACTTCAAGTAAGAGGGCGGCCTGAGTGGAAAGGTGAGAGTTTGGGCAGCTGTGCAGACAAAGGAGGCGCCCTTTGGCCTGGGCCTAAATGCTTGTGACACCCCACTGGACCTGCCGGGCTCTGAGGGCCCTGCCCTGGATCCCCTGCTCCCCTGCCCTTTGTTCAGTCACAGCAGAGATGGCCACACCCACTCCCTCAGTGAGGGCAGTGTTCCAACCTCCCTCAGCCCCGCCCCCTCTCCGCAGTTTACCATGGACTACAGATGCTGCATTCTGAGGCCAGCGCGTTCCGAGAATGCCAAGGGCAGACATGATGACCTTAAATGATTTCCTCTTGTGTCAGGTTTGGTAAACTTTAGGAGCTAGGAAATGGTCCACTTTACAGAAATGTTCAAATTTACTGGCATTTCTTATATTCTCTGCTCTAACATTGTCCTGATTCTTTCTGTATATTCTTTACTTATGTTTTTGTTTTCCTTAATCAAAGTGTGTCTTTTCAATCTTTTCAAAGAAGATTCTTTGGACTTACTAAATCACCTCAATTTTATACGTTTTCTGTTGTATTAAGTTCTGCTCATATCTTTATTTATCTTTTTTCTATGTTCTCAGGGTTTATTGTTTTGATCTTCTGATGTCAATTAAAACACTTGGTTATTCATTTTAATAAATATTTTACTTATAAAGATTTGAACTTTTGAAGATTCCAGCTTACTTGTAAGTTTCTAAGGGTCAGGTCCTCTCCATTGTTGCTGGCCTAAGGTTTAGTTCACCATATAGCAATGTATATATTGACCTATTTTCCCCTCGACTTTCTGTGATTCCCTACATCTCACCTTTCTTTGCAGACAAGCCATTTGAAATACCCTTAACTTATTTCACAGCCAATAAGTCATTGAAATAATGTGTATTTTTTAGAGAAATCTTCTTATATAATTAGGCAGAAAATCTCACCTGCCATAGTTTTCAAAACAGCATAATTTCACTCTTCTCAATGCTTAATCTGTTGTATTACACAACCTTTGATTATTTAGCTTTATCAATGACATGTACTTTAAAAATGTTTTAGAGATCCTACCAGTCTTTGAAAACATCCTTTTTCCTTGTTTCAGTTCCAGTTTTATGTATATTTTCTGCCTTGCACCTGATTATTCCAACAATTGATGGATGGCCTTGGGAATCTAATTCTGGTATTGATAGTTTTTGCTGATTGTCTCACCTTGTAGCTGATTTCTTCATTACTGTGTAAATTTAGATCATGAGCTCATGTTTAGCTAAACAGCTGACCTTGTAAGACGCTTAGGTGTGAACGCTCGTAAGCTTCAGCAGAAAGTCGGCAAAGATTTATTTGTGTCCCTCCAATGAGTTGCCCACGAGAACGCCGTTTTCTACAAGTGTTGGTCTAATACTCCCTTAAGAGGCAAGGGACTCCGACAGGGCTGCTTGGCGGCCCCCGATCTGGGGCAGGGGCAGTGGGCGGCCTGTGGCCCAGGCAGAAGCCTCTCTGCATGTGTCCCAGGGACCCATCTGCATGCGAACTTCGGTCACCTGGCAGGAAGCTACGATGCCCAGACCTATGGTTAGCTGTGCAGCGAGGTGTACTGCGCGGACAGGTTCCACACACACTTCAAGTAAGAGGTTGGCCTGAGTGGAAAGGTGAGAGTTTGGGCAGCTGTGCAGACAAAGAAGGCGCCCTTTGGCCTGGGCCTAAATGCTTGTGACACCCCACTGGACCTGCCGGGCTCTGAGGGCCCCGCTCTGGGCCCCCTGCTCCCCTGCCCTTTGTTCAGTCACAGCAGAGATGGCCACACCCACTCCCTCAGTAAGGGCAGTGTTCCAACCTCCCTCAGCCCCGCCCCCTCTCCGCAGGTTACCATGGACTACAGAGGATGCATTCTGAGGCCAGGGCGTTCCGAGAATGCCAAGGGCAGACATGATGACCTTAAATGATTTCCTCTTGTGTCAGGTTTGGTAAACTTTAGGAGCTAGGAAATGGTCCACTTTACAGAAATGTTCAAATTTACTGGCATTTCTTATATTCTCTGCTATAACATTGTCCTGATTCTTTCTGTATATTCTTTACTTATGTTTTTGTTTTCCTTAATCAAAGTGTGTCTTTTCAATCTTTTCAAAGAAGATTCTTTGGACTTAATAAATCACCTCAATTTTATACGTTTTCTGTTGTATTAAGTTCTGCTCATATCTTTATTTATCTTTTTTCTATGTTCTCAGGGTTTATTGTTTTGATCTTCTGATGTCAATTAAAACACTTGGTTATTCATTTTAATAAATATTTTACTTATAAAGATTTGAACTTTTGAAGATTCCAGCTTACTTGTAAGTTTCTAAGGGTCAGGTCCTCTCCATTGTTGCTGGCCTAAGGTTTAGTTCACCATATAGCAATGTATATATTGACCTATTTTCCCCTCGACTTTCTGTGATTCCCTACATCTCACCTTTCTTTGCAGACAAGCCATTTGAAATACCCTTAACTTATTTCACAGCCAATAAGTCATTGAAATAATGTGTATTTTTTAGAGAAATCTTCTTATATAATTAGGCAGAAAATCTCACCTGCCATAGTTTTCAAAACAGCATAATATCACTCTTCTAATGCTTAATCTGTTGTATTACACAACCTTTGAGTATTTAGCTTTATCAATGACATGTACTTTAAAAATGTTTTAGAGATCCTACCAGTCTTTGAAAACATCCTTGTTCCTTGTTTCAGTTCCAGTTTTATGTATATTTTCTGCCTTGCACCTGATTATTCCAACAATTGATGGATGGCCTTCGGAATCTAATTCTGGTATTGAGAGTTTTTGCTGATTTTCTCCCCTTGTAGCTGATTTCTTCATTATTGTGTAAATTTAGATCTTGAGCTCATGTTTAGCTAAACAGCTGACCTTGTAAGACGCTTAGGTGTGAATGCTCGTAAGCTTTAGTAGAAAGTCGGCAAATATTTATTTCTGTCCCTCCAATGAGTTGCCCGCGAGAACCCCGTTTTCTACAAGTTTGGTCCAATACTCCCTCAAGAGGCAGGGGACTCCGACAGGGCTGCTTGGCGGCCCCCGATCTGGGGCAGGGGCTGTGGGCGGCCTGTGGCCCAGGCATAAGCCTCTCTGCATGTGTCCCAGGGACCCATCTGCCTGCGAACTTCGGTCACCTGGCAGGAAGCTACGATGCCCAGACCTATGGTTAGCTGTGCAGCGAGGTGTACTGCGCGGAAAGGGTCCACACAATATTCAAATAAGTGGTCGGCCTGAGTGGAAAGGTGAGAGTTTGGGCAGCTGTGCAGACAAAGAAGGCGCCCTTTGGCCTGGGCCTAAATGCTTGTGACACCCCACTGGACCTGCCGGGCTCTGAGGGCCCTGCCCTGGGCCCCCTGCTCCCCTGCCCTTTGTTCAGTCACAGCAGAGATGGCCACACCACTCCCTCAGTGAGGGCAGTGTTCCAACCTCCCTCAGCCCCGACCCTTCTCCGCAGGTTACCATGGACTACAGAGGCTGCATTCTGAGGTCAGGGCGTTCCGAGAATGACAAGGGCAGACATGATGACCTTAAATGATTTCCTCTTCTGTCAGGTTTGGTAAACTTTAGGAGCTAGGAAATGGTCCACTTTACCGAAATGTTCAAATTTACTGGCATTTCTTATATTCTCTGCTATAACATTGTCCTGATTATTTCTGTATATTCTTTACTTATGTTTTTGTTTTCCTTAATCAAAGTGTGTCTTTTCAATCTTTTCAAAGAAGATTCTTTGGACTTACTAAATCACCTCAATTTTATCCGTTTTCTGTTGTATTAAGTTCTGCTCATATCTTTATTTATCCTTTTTCTATGTTCTCAGGGTTTATTGTTTTGATCTTCTGATGTCAATTAAAACACTTGGTTATTCATTTTAATAAATATTTTACTTATAAATATTTGAACTTTTGAAGATTCCAGCTTACTTGTAAGTTTCTAAGGGTCAGGTCCTCTCCATTGTTGCTGGCCTAAGGTTTAGTTCACCATATAGCAATGTATATATTGACCTATTTTCCCCTCGACTTTCTGTGATTCCCTACATCTCACCTTTCTTTGCAGACAAGCCATTTGAAATACCCTTAACTTATTTCACAGCCAATAAGTCATTGAAATAATGTGTATTTTTTAGAGAAATCTTCTTATATAATTAGGCAGAAAATCTCACCTGCCATAGTTTTCAAAACAGCATAATATCACTCTTCTAATGCTTAATCTGTTGTATTACACAACCTTTGAGTATTTAGCTTTATCAATGACATGTACTTTAAAAATGTTTTAGAGATCCTACCAGTCTTTGAAAATATCCTTGTTCCTTGTTTCAGTTCCAGTTTTATGTATATTTTCTGCCTTGCACCTGATTATTCCAACAATTGATGGATGGCCTTCGGAATCTAATTCTGGTATTGAGAGTTTTTGCTGATTGTCTCCCCTTGTAGCTGATTTCTTCATTATTGTGTAAATTTAGATCTTGAGCTCATGTTTAGCTAAACAGCTGACCTTGTAAGACGCTTAGGTGTGAATGCTCATAAGCTTTAGTAGAAAGTCGGCAAATATTTATTTCTGTCCCTCCAATGAGTTGCCCGCGAGAACCCCGTTTTCTACAAGTTTGGTCCAATACTCCCTCAAGAGGCAGGGGACTCCGACAGGGCTGCTTGGCGGCCCCCGATCTGGGGCAGGGGCTGTGGGCGGCCTGTGGCCCAGGCATAAGCCTCTCTGCATGTGTCCCAGGGACCCATCTGCCTGCGAACTTCGGTCACCTGGCAGGAAGCTACGATGCCCAGACCTATGGTTAGCTGTGCAGCGAGGTGTACAGCGCGGACAGGTTCCACACCATATTCAAATAAGTGGTCGGCCTGAGTGGAAAGTTGAGTGTTTGGGCAGCTGTGCAGACAAAGAAGGCGCCCTTTGGCCTGGGCCTAAATGCTTGTGACACCCCACTGGACCTGCCGGGCTCTGAGGGCGCTGCCCTGGGCCCCCTGCTCCCCTGCCCTTTGTTCAGTCACAGCAGAGATGGCCACACCACTCCCTCAGTGAGGGCAGTGTTCCAACCTCCCTCAGCCCCGACCCTTCTCCGCAGGTTACCATGGACTACAGAGGCTGCATTCTGAGGTCAGGGCGTTCCGAGAATGACAAGGGCAGACATGATGACCTTAAATGATTTCCTCTTCTGTCAGGTTTGGTAAACGTTAAGAGCTAGGAAATGGTCCACTTTACCGAAATGTTCAAATTTACTGGCATTTCTTATATTCTCTGCTATAACATTGTCCTGATTCTTTCTGTATATTCTTTACTTATGTTTTTGTTTTCCTTAATCAAAGTGTGTCTTTTCAATCTTTTCAAAGAAGATTCTTTGGACTTACTAAATCACCTCAATTTTATTCGTTTTCTGTTGTATTAAGTTCTGCTCATATCTTTATTTATCTTTTTTCTATGTTCTCAGGGTTTATTGTTTTGATCTTCTGATGTGAATTAAAACACTTGGTTATTCATTTTAATAAATATTTTACTTATAAAGATTTGAACTTTTGAAGATTCCAGCTTACTTGTAAGTTTCTAAGGGTCAGGTCCTCTCCACTGTTGCTGGCCTAAGGTTTAGTTCACCATATAGCAATGTATATATTGACCTATTTTCCCCTCGACTTTCTGTGATTCCCTACATCTCACCTTTCTTTGCAGACAAGCCATTTGAAATACCCTTAACTTATTTCACAGCCAATAAGTCATTGAAATAATGTGTATTTTTTAGAGAAATCTTCTTATATAATTAGGCAGAAAATCTCACCTGCCATAGTTTTCAAAACAGCATAATTTCACTCTTCTCAATGCTTAATCTGTTGTATTACACAACCTTTGAGTATTTAGCTTTATCAATGACATGTACTTTAAAAATGTTTTAGAGATACTACCAGTCTTTGAAAACATCCTTGTTCCTTGTTTCAGTTCCAGTTTTATGGATATTTTCTGCCTTGCACCTGATTATTCCAACAATTGATGGATGGCCTTGCGAATCTAATTCTGGTATTGATAGTTTTTGCTGGTTGTCTCCCCTTGTAGCTGATTTCTTCATTATTGTGTAAATTTAGATCATGACCTCATGTTTAGCTAAACAGCTGACCTTGTAAGACGCTTAGGTGTGAACGCTCGTAAGCTTCAGCAGAAAGTCACCAATGATTTATTTGTGTCCCTCCAATGAGCTGCCCGCGAGAACGCCGTTTTCTATAAGTGTTGGTCCAATACTCCCTCAAGAGGCAGGGGAATCCGACAGGGCTGCTTGGAGGCCGCCGATCTGGGGCAGGGGCAGTGGGCGGCCTGTGGCCCAGGCAGAAGCCTCTCTGCATGTGTCCCTGGGACCCATCTGCCTGCGAACTTCGGTCACCTGGCAGGAAGCTACGATGCTCAGACCTACGGTTAGCTGTGCAGCGAGGTGTACTGCACGGAGAGGTTCCACACACACTTCAAGTAAGAGGGCGGCCTGAGTGGAAAGGTGAGAGTTTGGGCAGCTGTGCAGACAAAGAAGGCGCCCTTTGGCCTGGGCCTAAATGCTTGTGACACCCCACTGGACCTGCCGGGCTCTGAGGGCCCTGCCCTGGGCCCCCTGCTCCCCTGCCCTTTGTTCAGTCACAGCAGAGATGGCCACACCCACTCCCTCAGTGAGGGCAGTGTTCCAACCTCCCTCAGCCCCGCCCCCTCTCCGCAGGTTACCATGGACTACAGATGCTGCATTCTGAGTCCAGGGCGTTCCAAGTATGCCAAGGGCAGACATGATGACCTTAAATGATTTCCTCTTGTGTCAGGTTTGGTAAACTTTAGGAGCTAGGAAATGGTCCACTTTACAGAAATGTTCAAATTTACTGGCATTTCTTATATTCTCTGCTATAACATTGTCCTGAGTCTTTCTGTATATTCTTTACTTATGTTTTTGTTTTCCTTAATCAAAGTGTGTCTTTTCAATCTTTTCAAAGAAGATTCTTTGGACTTACTAAATCACCTCAATTTTATACGTTTTCTGTTGTATTAAGTTCTGCACATATCTTTATTTATTTTTTTTCTTTGTTCTCAGGGTTTATTGTTTTGATCTTCTGATGTCAATTCAAACACTTGGTTATTCATTTTAATAAATATTTTACTTATAAAGATTTGAACTTTTGAAGATTCCAGCTTACTTGTAAGTTTCTAAGGGTCAGGTCCTCTCCATTGTTGCTGGCCTAAGATTTAGTTCACCATATAGCAATGTATATATTGACCTATTTTCCCCTCGACTTTCTGTGATTCCCTACATCTCACCTTTCTTTGCAGACAAGCCATTTGAAATACCCTTAACTTATTTCACAGCCAATAAGTCATTGAAATAATGTGTATTTTTTAGAGAAATCTTCTTATATAATTAGGCAGAAAATCTCACCTGCCATAGTTTTCAAAACAGCATAATTTCACTCTTCTCAATGCTTAATCTGTTGTATTACACAACCTTTGAGTATTTAGCTTTATCAATGACATGTACTTTAAAAATGTTTTAGAGATCCTACCAGTCTTTGAAAACATCCTTGTTCCTTGTTTCAGTTGCAGTTTTATGTATATTTTCTGCCTTGCACCTGATTATTCCAACAATTGATGGATGGCCTTGGGAATCTAATTCTGGTATTGATAGTTTTTGCTCATTGTCTCCCCTTGTAGCTGATTTCTTCATTATTGTGTAAATATAGATCATGAGCTCATATTTAGCTAAACAGCTGACCTTGTAAGACGCTTAGGTGTGAACGCTCGTAAGCTTCAGCAGAAAGTCGGCAAAGATTTATTTGTGTCCCTCCAATGAGTTGCCCACGAGGACACCGTTTTTTACAAGTGTTGGTCCAATACTCCCTCAAGAGGCAGGGGACTCCGACAGGGCTGCTTGGCGGCTCCCGATCTGGGGCAGGGGCATTGGGTGGACTGAGGCCCAGGCAGGAGCCTCTCTGCATGTGACCCAGGAACCCATCTGCCTGCAAACTTTGGTCACCTGGCAGGAAGCTACGATGTCCAGTCCTATGGTTAGCTGTGCAGCGAGGTGTACTGCGCGGACAGGTTCCACACACTCTTCAATAAGAGGTCGGCCTGAGTGGAATGGTGAGAGTTTGGGCAGCTGTTCAGACAAAGAAGGCGCCCTTTGGCCTGGGCCTAAATGCTTGTGACAACCCACTGGACCTGCCGGGCTCAGAGGGCCCTGCCCTGGGCCCCCTGCTCCCCTGCCCTTTGTTCAGTCACAGCAGAGATGGCCACACCCACTCCCTCAGTGAGGGCAGTGTTCCAACCTCCCTCAGCCCCGCCCCCTCTCCGCAGGTTACAATGGACTACAGATGCTGCATTCTGAGGCCAGGGCGGTCCGAGAATGCCAAGGGCAGACATGATGACCTTAAATGATTTCCTCTTGTGTCAGGTTTGGTAAACTTTAGGAGCTAGGAAATGGTCCACTTTACAGAAATGTTCAAATTTACTGGCATTTCTTATATTCTCTGCTCTATCATTGTCCTGATTCTTTCTGTATATTCTTTACTTATGTTTTTGTTTTCCTTAATCAAAGTGTGTCTTTTCAATCTTTTCAAAGAAGATTCTTTGGACTTACTAAATCACCTCAATTTTATACGTTTTCTGTTGTATTAAGTTCTGCTGATATCTTTATTTATCTTTTTTCTATGTTCTCAGGGTTTATTGTTTTGATCTTCTGATGTCAATTAAAACACTTGGTTATTCATTTTAATAAATATTTTACTTATAAAGATTTGAACTTTTGAAGATTCCAGCTTACTTGTAAGTTTCTAAGGGTCAGGTCCTCTCCATTGTTGCTGGCCTAAGGTTTAGTTCACCATATAGCAATGTATATATTAACCTATTTTCCCCTCGACTTTCTGTGATTCCCTACATCTCACCTTTCTTTGCAGACAAGCCATTTGAAATACCCTTAACTTATTTCACAGCCAATAAGTCATTGAAATAATGTGTATTTTTTAGAGAAATCTTCTTATATAATTAGGCAGAAAATCTCACCTGCCATAGTTTTCAAAACAGCATAATTTCACTCTTCTCAATGCTTAATCTGTTGTATTACACAACCTTTGAGTATTTAGCTTTATCAATGACATGCACTTTAAAAATGTTTTAGAGATCCTACCAGTCTTTGAAAACATCCTTGTTCCTTGTTTCAGTTCCAGTTTTATGGATATTTTCTGCCTTGCACCTGATTATTCCAACAATTGATGGATGGCCTTGGGAATCTAATTCTGCTATTGATAGTTTTTGCTGATTTTCTCCCCCTGTAGCGGATTTCTTCATTACTGTGTAAATTTAGATCATGAGCTCATGTTTAGCTAAACAGCTGACTTTGTAAGACGCTTAGGTGTGAACGCTCGTACGCTTCAGCAGAAAGTCGGCAAAGATTTATTTGTGTCCCTCCAATGAGTTGCCCGCGAGAACCGCGTTTTGTACAATTGTTGGTCCAATACTCACTCAAGAGGCAGGGGATTCCGACAGGGCTGCTTGGCGGCCCCCGATCTGGGGCAGGGGCAGTGGGCGGCCTGTGGCCCAAGAAGAAGCCTCTCTGCATGTGTCCCAGGGACCAAGCTGCCTGCGAACTTCGGTCACCTGGCAGGAAGCTACGATGCCCAGACCTATGGTTAGCTGTGCAGCGAGGTGTACTGCGCGGACTGGTTCCACACACACTTCAAGTAAGAGGTCGGCCTGAGTGGAAAGGTGAGTGTTTGGGCAGCTGTGAAGACAAAGAAGGTGCCCTTTGGCCTGGGCCTAAATGCTTGTGACACCCCACTGGACCTGCCGGGCTCTGAGGTCCCTGCCCTGGTCCCCCTGCTCCCCTGCCCTTTGTTCAGTCACAGCAGAGGTGGCCACACCCACTCCCTCAGTGAGGGCAGTGTTCCAGCCTCCCTCAGCCCCGCCCCCTCTCCGCAGGTTACCATGGACTACAGATGCTGCATTCTGAGGCCAGGGCGGTCCGAGAATGCCAAGGGAAGACATGATGACCTTAAATGATTTCCTCTTGTGTCAGGTTGGGTAAAATTTAGGAGCTAGGAAATGGTCCACTTTACAGAAATGTTCAAATTTACTGGCATTTCTTATATTCTCTGCTATAACATTGTCCTGATTCTTTCAGTATATTCTTTACTTATGTTTTTGTTTTCCTTAATCAAAGTGTGTCTTTTCAATCTTTTCAAAGAAGATTCTTTGGACTTACTAAATCACCTCAATTTTATACGTTTTCTGTTGTATTAAGTTCTGCTGATATCTTTATTTATCTTTTTTCTATGTTCTCAGGGTTTATTGTTTTGATCTTCTGATGTCAATTAAAACACTTGGTTATTCATTTTAATAAATATTTTACTTATAAAGATTTGAACTTTTGAAGATTCCAGCTTACTTGTAAGTTTCTAAGGGTCAGGTCCTCTCCATTGTTGCTGGCCTAAGGTTTAGTTCACCATATAGCAATGTATATATTAACCTATTTTCCCCTCGACTTTCTGTGATTCCCTACATCTCACCTTTCTTTGCAGACAAGCCATTTGAAATACCCTTAACTTATTTCACAGCCAATAAGTCATTGAAATAATGTGTATTTTTTAGAGAAATCTTCTTATATAATTAGGCAGAAAATCTCACCTGCCATAGTTTTCAAAACAGCATAATTTCACTCTTCTCAATGCTTAATCTGTTGTATTACACAACCTTTGAGTATTTAGCTTTATCAATGACATGCACTTTAAAAATGTTTTAGAGATCCTACCAGTCTTTGAAAACATCCTTGTTCCTTGTTTCAGTTCCAGTTTTATGGATATTTTCTGCCTTGCACCTGATTATTCCAACAATTGATGGATGGCCTTGGGAATCTAATTCTGCTATTGATAGTTTTTGCTGATTTTCTCCCCCTGTAGCGGATTTCTTCATTACTGTGTAAACTTAGATCATGATCTCATGTTTAGCTAAACAGCTGACCTTGTAAGACGCTTAGGTGTAAACGCTCGTAAGCTTCAGCAGAAAGTCGGCAATGATTTATTTGTGTCCCTCCAATGAGTTGCCCGCGAGAACGCCGTTTTCTATAAGTGTTGGTCCAATACACCCTCAAGAGGCAGGGGAATTCCACAGGGCTGCTTGGCGGCCGCCGATCTGGGGCAGGGGCAGTGGGCGGCCTGTGGCCCAGGCAGAAGCCTCTCTGCATGTGTCCCAGGGACCCATCTGAATGCAAACTTCGGTCACCAGGCAGGAAGGTACGATGCGCAGACCTATGGTTTGCTGTGCAGCGAGGTGTACTGCGCGGAGAGGTTCCACACACTCTTCAATAAGAGGTCGGCCTGAGTGGAAAGGTGAGAGTTTGGGCAGCTGTGCAGACAAAGAAGGCGCCCTTTGGCCTGGGCCTAAATGCTTGTGACACCCCACTGGACCTGCCGGGCTCAGAGGGCCCTGCCCTGGGCCCCCTGCTCCCCTGCCCTTTGTTCAGTCACAGCAGAGATGGCCACACCCACTCCCTCAGTGAGGGCAGTGTTCCAACCTCCCTCAGCCCCGCCCCCTCTCCGCAGGTTACAATGGACTACAGATGCTGCATTCTGAGGCCAGCGCGTTCCGAGAATGCCAAGGGCAGACATGATGACCTTAAATGATTTCCTCTTGTGTCAGGTTTGGTAAACTTTAGGAGCTAGGAAATGGTCCAATTTACAGAAATGTTCAAATTTACTGGCATTTCTTATATTCTCTGCTCTAACATTGTCCTGATTCTTTCTGTATATTCTTTACTTATGTTTTTGTTTTCCTTAATCAAAGTGTGTCTTTTCAATCTTTTCAAAGAAGATTCTTTGGACTTACTAAATCACCTCAATTTTATACGTTTTCTGTTGTATTAAGTTCTGCTCATATCTTTATTTATCTTTTTTCTATGTTCTCAGGGTTTATTGTTTTGATCTTCTGATGTCAATTAAAACACTTGGTTATTCATTTTAATAAATATTTTACTTATAAAGATTTGAACTTTTGAAGATTCCAGCTTACTTGTAAGTTTCTAAGGGTCAGGTCCTCTCCATTGTTGCTGGCCTAAGGTTTAGTTCACCATATAGCAATGTATATATTAACCTATTTTCCCCTCGACTTTCTGTGATTCCCTACATCTCACCTTTCTTTGCAGACAAGCCATTTGAAATACCCTTAACATATTTCACAGCCAATAAGTCATTGAAATAATGTGTATTTTTTAGAGAAATCTTCTTATATAATTAGGCAGAAAATCTCACCTGCCATAGTTTTCAAAACAGCATAATTTCACTCTTCTCAATGCTTAATCTGTTGTATTACACAACCTTTGAGTATTTAGCTTTATCAAAGACATGCACTTTAAAAATATTTTAGAGATCCTACCAGTCTTTGAAAACATCCTTGTTCCTTGTTTCAGTTCCAGTTTTATGGATATTTTCTGCCTTGCACCTGATTATTCCAACAATTGATGGATGGCCTTGGGAATCTAATTCTGCTATTGATAGTTTTTGCTGATTTTCTCCCCCTGTAGCGGATTTCTTCATTACTGTGTAAATTTAGATCATGAGCTCATGTTTAGCTAAACAGCTGACTTTGTAAGACGCTTAGGTGTGAACGCTCGTACACTTCAGCAGAAAGTCGGCAAAGATTTATTTGTGTCCCTCCAATGAGTTGCCCGCGAGAACCGCGTTTTGTACAATTGTTGGTCCAATACTCCCTCAAGAGGCAGGGGATTCCGACAGGGCTGCTTGGCGGCCCCCGATCTGGGGCAGGGGCAGTGGGCGGCCTGTGGCCCAGGCAGGAGCCTCTCTGCATGTGTCCCAGGGACCAATCTGCCTGCGAACTTCGGTCACCTGGCAGGAAGCTACGATGCCCAGACCTATGGTTAGCTGTGCAGCGAGGTGTACTGCGCGGACTGGTTCCACACACACTTCAAGTAAGAGGTCGGTCTGAGTGGAAAGGTGAGAGTTTGGGCAGCTGTGCAGACAAAGAAGGCGCCCTTTGGCCTGGGCCTAAATGCTTGTGACACCCCACTGGACCTGCCGGGCTCTGAGGTCCCTGCCCTGGTCCCCCTGCTCCCCTGCCCTTTGTTCAGTCACAGCAGAGATGGCCACACCCAGTCCCTCAGTGAGGGCAGTGTTCCAGCCTCCCTCATCCCCGCCCCCTCTCCGCAGGTTACCATGGACTACAGATGCTGCATTCTGAGGCCAGGGTGGTCCGAGAATGCCAAGGGCAGACATGATGACCTTAAATGATTTCCTCTTGTGTCAGGTTGGGTAAAATTTAGGAGCTAGGAAATGGTCCACTTTACAGAAATGTTCAAATTTACTGGCATTTCTTATATTCTCTGCTATAACATTGTCCTGATTCTTTCAGTATATTCTTTACTTATGTTTTTGTTTTCCTTAATCAAAGTGTGTCTTTGCAATCTTTTCAAAGAAGATTCTTTGGACTTACTAAATCACCTCAATTTTATACGTTTTCTCTTGTATTAAGTTCTGCTCATAACTTTATTTATATTTTATGTATGTTCTCAGGGTTTATTGTTTTGATCTTCTGATGTCAATTAAAACACTTGGTTATTCATTTTAATAAATATTTTACTTATAAAGATTTGACCTTTTAAAGATTCCAGCTTACTTGTAAGTTTCTAAGGGTCAGGTCCTCTCCATTGTTGCTGGCCTAAGGTTTAGTTCACCATATAGCAATGTATATATTGACCTATTTTCCCCTCGACATTCTGTGATTCCCTACATCTCACCTTTCTTTGCAGACAAGCCATTTGAAATACCCTTAACTTATTTCACAGCCAATAAGTCATTGAAATAATGTGTATTTTTTAGAGAAATCTTCTTATATAATTAGGCAGAAAATCTCACCTGCCATAGTTTTCAAAACAGCATAATTTCACTCTTCTCAATGCTTAATCTGTTGTATTACACAACCTTTGAGTATTTAGCTTTATCAATGACATGTACTTTAAAAATGTTTTAGAGATCCTACCAGTCTTTGAAAACATCCTTGTTCCTTGTTTCAGTTGCAGTTTTATGTATATTTTCTGCCTTGCACCTGATTATTCCAACAATTGATGGATGGCCTTGGGAATCTAATTCTGGTATTGATAGTTTTTGCTCATTGTCTCCCCTTGTAGCTGATTTCTTCATTATTGTGTAAATATAGATCATGAGCTCATATTTAGCTAAACAGCTGACCTTGTAAGACGCTTAGGTGTGAACGCTCGTAAGCTTCAGCAGAAAGTCGGCAAAGATTTATTTGTGTCCCTCCAATGAGTTGCCCACGAGGACACCGTTTTTTACAAGTGTTGGTCCAATACTCCCTCAAGAGGCAGGGGACTCCGACAGGGCTGCTTGGCGGCTCCCGATCTGGGGCAGGGGCATTGGGTGGACTGAGGCCCAGGCAGGAGCCTCTCTGCATGTGACTCAGGAACCCATCTGCCTGCGAACTTTGGTCACCTGGCAGGAAGCTATGATGTCCAGTCCTATGGTTAGCTGTGCAGCGAGGTGTACTGCGCGGACAGGTTCCACACACTCTTCAATAAGAGGTCGGCCTGAGTGGAAAGGTGAGAGTTTGGGCAGCTGTGCAGACAAAGAAGGCGCCCTTTGGCCTGGGCCTAAATGCTTGTGACACCCCACTGGACCTGCCGGGCTCAGAGGGCCCTGCCCTGGGCCCCCTGCTCCCCTGCCCTTTGTTCAGTCACAGCAGAGATGGCCACACCCACTCCCTCAGTGAGGGCAGTGTTCCAACCTCCCTCAGCCCCGCCCCCTCTCCGCAGGTTACAATGGACTACAGATGCTGCATTCTGAGGCCAGCGCGTTCCGAGAATGCCAAGGGCAGACATGATGACCTTAAATGATTTCCTCTTGTGTCAGGTTTGGTAAACTTTAGGAGCTAGGAAATGGTCCAATTTACAGAAATGTTCAAATTTACTGGCATTTCTTATATTCTCTGCTCTAACATTGTCCTGATTCTTTCTGTATATTCTTTACTTATGTTTTTGTTTTCCTTAATCAAAGTGTGTCTTTTCAATCTTTTCAAAGAAGATTCTTTGGACTTACTAAATCACCTCAATTTTATACGTTTTCTGTTGTATTAAGTTCTGCTCATATCTTTATTTATCTTTTTTCTATGTTCTCAGGGTTTATTGTTTTGATCTTCTGATGTCAATTAAAACACTTGGTTATTCATTTTAATAAATATTTTACTTATAAAGATTTGAACTTTTGAAGATTCCAGCTTACTTGTAAGTTTCTAAGGGTCAGGTCCTCTCCATTGTTGCTGGCCTAAGGTTTAGTTCATCATATAGCAATGTATATATTAACCTATTTTCCCCTCGACTTTCTGTGATTCCCTACATCTCACCTTTCTTTGCAGACAAGCCATTTGAAATACCCTTAACTTATTTCACAGCCAATAAGTCATTGAAATAATGTGTATTTTTTAGAGAAATCTTCTTATATAATTAGGCAGAAAATCTCACCTGCCATAGTTTTCAAAACAGCATAATTTCACTCTTCTCAATGCTTAATCTGTTGTATTACACAACCTTTGAGTATTTAGCTTTATCAATGACATGCACTTTAAAAATGTTTTAGAGATCCTACCAGTCTTTGAAAACATCCTTGTTCCTTGTTTCAGTTCCAGTTTTATGGATATTTTCTGCCTTGCACCTGATTATTCCAACAATTGATGGATGGCCTTGGGAATCTAATTCTGCTATTGATAGTTTTTGCTGATTTTCTCCCCCTGTAGCGGATTTCTTCATTACTGTGTAAATTTAGATCATGAGCTCATGTTTAGCTAAACAGCTGACTTTGTAAGACGCTTAGGTGTGAACGCTCGTACGCTTCAGCAGAAAGTCGGCAAAGATTTATTTGTGTCCCTCCAATGAGTTGCCCGCGAGAACCGCGTTTTGTACAATTGTTGGTCCAATACTCCCTCAAGAGGCAGGGGATTCCGACAGGGCTGCTTGGCGGCCCCCGATCTGGGGCAGGGGAAGTGGGCGGCCTGTGGCCCAAGAAGAAGCCTCTCTGCATGTGTCCCAGGGACCAATCTGCCTGCGAACTTCGGTCACCTGGCAGGAAGCTACGATGCCCAGACCTATGGTTAGCTGTGCAGCGAGGTGTACTGCGCGGACTGGTTCCACACACACTTCAAGTAAGAGGTCGGCCTGAGTGGAAAGGTGAGAGTTTGGGCAGCTGTGCAGACAAAGAAGGCGCCCTTTGGCCTGGGCCTAAATGCTTGTGACACCCCACTGGACCTGCCGGGCTCTGAGGTCCCTGCCCTGGTCCCCCTGCTCCCCTGCCCTTTGTTCAGTCACAGCAGAGATGGCCACACCCAGTCCCTCAGTGAGGGCAGTGTTCCAGCCTCCCTCAGCCCCGCCCCCTCTCCGCAGGTTACCATGGACTACAGATGCTGCATTCTGAGGCCAGGGCGGTCCGAGAATGCCAAGGGCAGACATGATGACCTTAAATGATTTCCTCTTGTGTCAGGTTGGGTAAAATTTAGGAGCTAGGAAATGGTCCACTTTACAGAAATGTTCAAATTTACTGGCATTTCTTATATTCTCTGCTATAACATTGTCCTGATTCTTTCAGTATATTCTTTAATTATGTTTTTGTTTTCCTTAATCAAAGTGTGTCTTTTCAATCTTTTCAAAGAAGATTCTTTGGACTTACTAAATCACCTCAATTTTATACGTATTCTGTTGTATTAAGTTCTGCTCATAACTTTATTTATATTTTATGTATGTTCTCAGGGTTTATTGTTTTGATCTTCTGATGTCAATTAAAACACTTGGTTATTCATTTTAATAAATATTTTAATTATAAAATTTGACCTTTTAAAGATTCCAGCTTACTTGTAAGTTTCTAAGGGTCAGGTCCTCTCCATTGTTGCTGGCCTAAGGTTTATTTCACCATATAGCAATGTATATATTGACCTATTTTCCCCTCGACATTCTGTGATTCCCTACATCTCACCTTTCTTTGCAGACAAGCCATTTGAAATACCCTTAACTTATTTCACAGCCCATAATTATTTGAAATAATGTGTATTTTTTAGATAAATCTTCTTATATAATTAGGCAGAAAATCTCACCTGCCATAGTTTTCAAAACAGCATAATATCACTCTTCTAATGCTTAATCTGTTGTATTACACAACCTTTGAGTATTTAGCTTTATCAATGACATGTACTTTAAAAATGTTTTAGAGATCCTACCAGTCTTTGAAAACATCCTTGTTCCTTGTTTCAGTTCCAGTTTTATGTATATTTTCTGCCTTGCACCTGATTATTCCAACAATTGATGGATGGCCTTCGGAATCTAATTCTGGTATTGATAGTTTTTGCTGATTGTCTCCCCTTGTAGCTGATTTCTTCATTATTGTGTAAACTTAGATCATGAGCTCATGTTTAGCTAAACAGCAGACCTTGTAAGACGCTTAGGTGTAAACGCTCGTAAGCTTCAGCAGAAAGTCGGCAATGATTTATTTGTGTCCCTCCAATGAGTTGCCCGCGAGAACGCCGTTTTCTATAAGTGTTGGTCCAATACACCCTCAAGAGGCAGGGGAATCCGACAGGGCTGCTTGGAGGCCGCCGATCTGGGGCAGGGGCAGTGGGCGGCCTGTGGCCCAGGCAGAAGCCTCTCTGCATGTGTCCCAGGGACCCATCTGAATGCAAACTTCGGTCACCAGGCAGGAAGGTACGATGCCCAGACCTATGGTTTGCTGTGCAGCGATGTGTACTGCGCGGAGAGGTTCCACACACACTTCAAGTAAGAGGGCGGCCTGAGTGGAAAGGTGGGAGTTTGGGCAGCTGTGCAGACAAAGAAGGCGCCCTTTGGCCTGGGCCTAAATGCTTGTGACACCCCACTGGACCTGCCGGGCTCTGAGGGCCCTGCCCTGGGCCCCCTGCTCCCCTGCCCTTTGTTCAGTCACAGCAGAGATGGCCACACCCACTCCCTCAGTGAGGGCAGAGTTCCATCCTCCCTCAGCCCCGCCCCCTCTCCGCAGGTTACCATGGACTACAGATGCTGCATTCTGAGGCCAGGGCGGTCCGAAAATGCCAAGGGCAGACATGATGACTTTAAATGATTTCCTCTTGTGTCAGGTTGGGTAAAATTTAGGAGCTAGGAAATGGTCCACTTTACAGAAATGTTCAAATTTACTGGCATTTCTTATATTCTCTGCTATAACATTGTCCTCATTCTTTCAGTATATTCTTTACTTATGTTTTTGTTTTCCTTAATCAAAGTGTGTCTTTTCAATCTTTTCAAAGAAGATTCTTCGGACTTACTAAATCACCTCAATTTTATACGTTTTCTGTTGTATTAAGTTCTGCTCATAACTTTATTTATATTTTATGTATGTTCTCAGGGTTTATTGTTTTGATCTTCTGATGTCAATTAAAACACATGGTTATTCATTTTAATAAATATTTTACTTATAAAGATTTGAACTTTTGAAGATTCCAGCTTACTTGTAAGTTTCTAAGGGTCAGGTCCTCTCCATTGTTGCTGGCCTAAGGTTTAGTTCACCATATAGCAATGTATATATTGACCTATTTTCCCCTCGACATTCTGTGATTCCCTACATCTCACCTTTCTTTGCAGACAAGCCATTTGAAATACCCTTAACTTATTTCACAGCCAATAAGTCATTGAAATAATGTGTATTTTTTAGAGAAATCTTCTTATATAATTAGGCAGAAAATCTCACCTGCCATAATTTTCAAAACAGCATAATTTCACTCTTCTCAATGCTTAATCTGTTGTATTACACAACCTTTGAGTATTTAGCTTTATCAATGACATGTACTTTAAAAATGTTTTAGAGATCCTACCAGTCTTTGAAAACATCCTTGTTCCTTGTTTCAGTTCAAGTTTTATGTATATTTTCTGCCTTGCACATGATTATTCCAACAATTGATGGATGGCCTTGGGAATCTAATTCTGGTATTGATAGTTTTTGCTGATTGTCTCAACTTGTAGCTGATTTCTTCATTACTGTGTAAACTTAGATCATGAGCTCATGTTTAGCTAAACAGCAGACCTTGTAAGACGCTTAGGTGTGAACGCTCGTAAGCTTCAGCAGAAAGTCGGCAATGATTTATTTGTGTCCCTCCAATGAGTTGCCCGCGAGAACGCCGTTTTCTATAAGTGTTGGTCCATTACACCCTCAAGAGGCAGGGGAATCCGACAGGGCTGCTTGGCGGCCGCCGATCTGGGGCAGGGGCAGTGGGCGGCCTGTGGCCCAGGCAGAAGCCTCTCTGCATGTGTCCCAGGGACCCATCTGAATGCAAACTTCGGTCACCAGGCAGGAAGGTACGATGCCCAGACCTATGGTTTGCTGTGCAGCGAGGTGTACTGCGCGGAGAGGTTCCACACACACTTCAAGTAAGAGGGCGGCCTGAGTGGAAAGGTGGGAGTTTGGGCAGCTGTGCAGACAAAGAAGGCGCCCTTTGGCCTGGGCCTAAATGCTTGTGACACCCCACTGGACCTGCCGGGCTCTGAGGGCCCTGCCCTGGGCCCCCTGCTCCCCTGCCCTTTGTTCAGTCACAGCAGAGATGGCCACACCCACTCCCTCAGTGAGGGCAGAGTTCCATCCTCCCTCAGCCCCGCTCCCTCTCCGCAGGTTACCATGGACTACAGATGCTGCATTCTGAGGCCAGCGCGTTCCGAGAATGCCAAGGGCAGACATGATGACCTTAAATGATTTCCTCTTGTGTCAGGTTTGGTAAACTTTAGGAGCTAGGAAATGGTCCACTTTACAGAAATGTTCAAATTTACTGGCATTTCTTATATTCTCTGCTATAACATTGTCCTGACTCTTTCTGTATATTCTTTACTTATGTTTGTGTTTTCCTTAATCAAAGTGTGTCTTTTCAATCTTTTCAAAGAAGATTCTTTGGACTTACTAAATCACCTCAATTTTATACGTTTTCTGTTGTATTAAGTTCTGCTCATATCTTTATTTATTTTTTTTCTATGTTCTCAGTGTTTATTGTTTTGATCTTCTGATGTCAATTAAAACACATGGTTATTCATTTTAATAAATATTTTACTTATAAAGATTTGAACTTTTGAAGATTCCAGCTCACTTGTAAGTTTCTAAGGGTCAGGTCCTCTCCATTGTTGCTGGCCTAAGGTTTAGTTCACCATATAGCAATGTATATATTAACCTATTTTCCCCTCGACTTTCTGTGATTCCCTACATCTCACCTTTCTTTGCAGACAAGCCATTTGAAATACCCTTAACTTATTTCACAGCCAATAAGTCATTGAAATAATGTGTAGTTTTTAGAGAAATCTTCTTATATAATTAGGCAGAAAATCTCACCTGCCATAGTTTTCAAAACAGCATAATTTCACTCTTCTCAATGCTTAATCTGTTGTATTACACAACCTTTGAGTATTTAGCTTTATCAATGACATGTCCTTGAAAAATGTTTTAGAGATCCTACCAGTCTTTGAAAACATCCTTGTTCCTTGTTTCAGTTCCAGTTTTATGTATATTTTCTGCCTTGCACCTGATTATTCCAACAATTGATGGATGGCCTTGGGAATCTAATTCTGGTATTGATAGTTTTTGCTGGTTGTCTCCCCCTGTAGCTGATTTCTTCATTACTGTGTAAATTTAGATCATGAGCTCATGTTTAGCTAAACAGCTGACCTTGTAAGACGCTTAGGGGTGAACGCTCGTAAGCTTCAGCAGAAAGTCGGCAAAGATTTATTTGTGTCCCTCCAATGAGTTGCCCGCGAGAACCCCGTTTTCTACAAGTGATGGTCCAATACTCCCTCAAGAGGCAGGGGAATCCGACAGGGGTGCTTGGCGGCCCCCGATCTGGGGCAGGGGCAGTGGGCGGCCTGTGGCCCAGGCAGGAGCCTCTCTGCATGTGTCCCAGGGACACATCTGCCTGCGAACTTCGGTCACCTGGCAGGAAGCTACAATGGCCAGACCTATGGTTAGCTGTGCAGCGAGGTGTACTGCACGGACAGGTTCCACACACACTTCAAGTAAGAGGTCGGCCTGAAAGGAAAGGTGAGCGTTTGGGCAGCTGTGCAGACAAAGAAGGCGCCCTTTGGCCTGGGCCTAAATGCTTGTGACACCCCACTGGACCTGCCGGGCTCTGAGGGCCCTGCCCTGGGCCCCCTGCTCCCCTGCCCTTTGTTCAGTCACAGCAGAGATGGCCACACCCACTCCCTCAGTGAGGGCAGTGTTCCAACCTCCCTCAGCCCCGACCCCTCTCCGCAGGTTACCATGGACTTCAGATGCTGCATTCTTAGGCCAGCGCGTTCCGAGAATGCCAAGGGCAGACATGATGACCTTAAATGATTTCCTCTTGTGTCAGGTTTGGTAAACTTTAGGAGCTAGGAAATGGTCCACTTTACAGAAATGTTCAAATTTACTGGCATTTCTTTTATTCTCTGCTATAACATTGTCCTGATTCTTTCTGTATATTCTTTACTTATGTTTTTGTTTCCTTAATCAAAATGTGTCTTTTCAAAGAAGATTCTTTGGACTTACTAAATCACCTCAATTTTATACGTTTTCTGTTGTATTAAGTTCTGCTCATATCTTTATTACCTTTTTTCTATATTCTCAGGGTTTATTGTTTTGATCATCTGATGTCAATTCAAACACTTGGTTATTCATTTTAATAAATATTTTACTTATAAATATTTGAACTTTTATAGATTCCAGCTTACTTGTAAGTTTCTAAGGGTCAGGTCCTCTCCATTGTTGCTGGCCTAAGGTTTAGTTCACCATATAGCAATGTATATATTGACCTATTTTCCCCTCGACTTTCTGTGATTCCCTACATCTCACCTTTCTTTGCAGACAAGCCATTTGAAATACCCTTAACTTATTTCACAGCCAATAAGTCATTGAAATAATGTGTATTTTTAGAGAAATCTTCTTATGTAATTAGGCAGAAAATCTCACCTGCCATAGTTTTCAAAACAGCATAATTTCACTCTTCTCAATGCTTAATCTGTTGTATTACACAACCTTTGAGTATTTAGCTTTATCAATGACATGTACTTTAAAAATGTTTTAGAGATCCTACCAGTCTTTGAAAACATCCTTGTTCCTTGTTTCAGTTCCAGTTTTATGGATATTTTCTGCCTTGCACCTGATTATTCCAACAATTGTTGGATGGCCTTGGGAATCTAATTCTGGTATTGATAGTTTTTGCTGATTGTCTCCCCTTGTAGCTGATTTCTTCATTATTGTGTAAATTTAGATCATGAGCTCATGTTTAGCTAAACAGGTGACCTTGTAAGACGCTTAGGTGTGAACGCTCGTAAGCTTCAGCAGAAAGTCGGCAAAGATTTATTTGTGTCCCTCCAATGAGTTGCCCGCGAGAACGCCGTTTTCTACAAGTGTTGGTCCAATACTCCCTCAAGAGGCAGGGGAATCCGACAGGGCTGCTTGGCGGCCCCCGATCTGGGGCAGGGGCAGTGGGCGGCCTGTGGCCCAGGCAGAAGCCTCTCTGCATGTGTCCCTGGGACCCATCTGCCTGCGAACTTTGGTCACATGGCAGGAAGCTACGATGCCCAGACCTATGGTTAGCTGTGCAGCGAGGTGTACTGCGCGGACAGGTTCCTCACACACTTCAAGTAAGTGGGCGGCCTGAGTGGAAAGGTGAGAGTTTGGGCAGCTGTGCAGACAAAGAAGGCGCACTTTGGCCTGGCCCTAAATGCTTGTGACACCCCACTGGACCTGCCGGGCTCTGAGGGCCCTGCCCTGGGCCCCCTGCTCCCCTGCCCTTTGTTCAGTCACAGCAGATATGGCCACACCCACTCCCTCAGTGAGGGCAGTGTTCCAACCTCCCTCAGCCCCGCCCCCTCTCCGCAGGTTACCATAGACTACAGAGGCTGCATTCTGAGGCCAGGGCGTTCCAGAGAATGCCAAGGGCAGACATGATGACCTTAAATGATTTCCTCTTGTGTCAGGTTTGGTAAACTTTAGGAGCTAGGAAATGGTCCACTTTACAGAAATGTTCAAATTTACTGGCATTTCTTTTATTCTCTGCTATAACATTGTCCTGATTCTTTCTGTATCTTCTTTACTTATGTTTTTGTTTCCTTAATCAAAATGTGTCTTTTCAAAGAAGATTCTTTGGACTTACTAAATCACCTCAATTTTATACGTTTTCTGTTGTATTAAGTTCTGCTCATATCTTTATTACCTTTTTTCTATGTTCTCAGGGTTTATTGTTTTGATCTTCTGATGTCAATTAAAACACTTGGTTATTCATTTTAATAAATATTTACTTATAAATATTTGAACTTTTGAAGATTCCAGCTTACTTGTAAGTTTCTAAGGGTCAGGTCCTCTCCATTGTTGCTGGCCTAAGGTTTAGTTCACCATATAGCAATGTATATATTGACCTATTTTCCCCTCGACTTTCTGTGATTCCCTACATCTCACCTTTCTTTGCAGACAAGCCATTTGAAATACCCTTAACTTATTTCACAGCCAATAAGTCATAGAAATAACGTGTATTTTTTAGAGAAATCTTCTTATATAATTAGGCAGAAAATCTCACCTGCCATAGTTTTCAAAACAGCAAAATGTCACTCTTCTCAATGCTTAATCTGTTGTATTACACAACCTTTGAGTATTTAGCTTTATCAATGACATGTACTTTAAAAATGATTTAGAGATCCTACCAGTCTTTGAAAACATCCTTGTTCCTTGTTTCAGTTCCAGTTTTATGTATATTTTCTGCCTTGCACCTGATTATTCCAACAATTGATGGATGGCCTTGGGAATCTAATTCTGGTATTGATAGTTTGTGCTGATTGTCTCACCTTGTAGCTGATTTCTTCATTACTGTGTAAATTTAGATCATGAGCTCATGTTTAGCTAAACAGCTGACCTTGTAAGATGCTTAGGTTTGAACGCTCGTAAGCTTCAGCAGATTGTCGGGAAAGATTAATTTGTGTCCCTCCAATGAGTTGCCCGCGAGAACGCCGTTTTCTACAAGTGTTGGTCCAATACACCCTCAAGAGGCAGGGGAATCCGACAGGGCTGCTTGGCGGCCCCCGATCTGGGGCAGGGGCCGTGGGCGGCCTGTGGCCCAGGCAGAAGCCTCTCTGCATGTGTCCCTGGGAACCATCTGCCTGCGAACTTCGGTCACCTGGCAGGAAGCTACGATGCCCAGACCTATGGTTAGCTGTGCAGCGAGGTGTACTGCGCGGACAGGTTCCACACACACTTCAAGTAAGAGGGCGGCCTGAGTGGAAAGGTGAGAGTTTGGGCAGCTGTGCAGACAAAGAAGGCGCCCTTTGGCCTGGGCCTAAATGCTTGTGACACCCCACTGGACCTGCCGGGCTCTGAGGGCCCTGCCCTGGGCCCCCTGCTCCCCTGCCCTTTGTTCAGTCACAGCAGAGATGGCCACACCCACTCCCTCAGTGAGGGCAGTGTTCCAACCTCCCTCAGCCCCGACCCCTCTCCACAGGTTACCATGGACTACAGATGCTGCATCCTGAGGCCTGGGCGTTCCGAGAATGCCAAGGGCAGACATGATGACCTTAAATGATTTCCTCTTGTGTCAGGTTTGGTAAACTTTAGGAGCTAGGAAATGGTCCACTTTACAGAAATGTTCAAATTTACTGGCATTTCTTATATTCTCTGCTATAACATTGTCCTGATTCTTTCTGTATATTCTTTACATATGTTTTTGTTTTCCTTAATCAAACTGTGTCTTTTCAATCTTTTCAAAGAAGATTCTTTGGACTTACTAAATCACCTCAATTTTATACGTTTTCTGTTGTATTAAGTTCTGCTCATATCCTTATTTATCTTTTTTCTATGTTCTCAGGGTTTATTGTTTTGATCTTCTGATGTCAATTAAAACACTTGGTTATTCATTTTAATAAATATTTTACTTATAAAGATTTGAACTTTTGAAGATTCCAGCTTACTTGTAAGTTTCTAAGGGTCAGGTCCTCTCCATTGTTGCTGGCCTAAGGTTTAGTTCACCATATAGCAATGTATATATTGACCTATTTTCCCCTCGACTTTCTGTGATTCCCTACATCTCACCTTTCTTTGCAGACAAGCCATTTGAAATACCCTTAACTTATTTCACAGCCAATAAGTCATTGAAATAATGTGTATTTTTAGAGAAATCTTCTTATATAATTAGGCAGAAAATCTCACCTGCCATAGTTTTCAAAACAGCATAATTTCACTCTTCTCAATGCTTAATCTGTTGTATTACACAACCTTTGAGTATTTAGCTTTATCAATGACATGTACTTTAAAAATGTTTTAGAGATCCTACCAGTCTTTGAAAACATCCTTGTTCCTTGTTTCAGTTCCAGTTTTATGTATATTTTCTGCCTTGCACCTGATTATTCCAACAATTGATGGATGGCCTTGGGAATCTAATTCTGGTATTGATAGTTTTTGCTGATTGTCTCCCCTTGTAGCTGATTTCTTCATTATTGTGTAAATTTAGGTCATGAGCTCATGTTTAGCTAAACAGGTGACCTTGTGAGACGCTTAGGTGTGAACGCTCGTAAGCTTCAGCAGAAAGTCGGCAAAGATTTATTTGTGTCCCTCCATTGAGTTGCCCGCGAGAACGCCGTTTTCTACAAGTGTTGGTCCAATACTCCCTCAAGAGGCAGGGGAATCCGACAGGGCTGCTTGGCGGCCCCCGATCTGGGGCAGGGGCAGTGGGCGGCCTGTGGCCCAGGCAGAAGCCTCTCTGCATGTGTCCCTGGGACCCATCTGCCTGCGAACTTTGGTCACCTGGCAGGAAGCTACGATGCCCAGACCTATGGTTAGCTGTGCAGCGAGGTGTACTGCGCGGACAGGTTCCACACACACTTCACGTAAGTGGGCGGCCTGAGTGGAAAGGTGAGAGTTTGGGCAGCTGTGCAGACAAAGAAGGCGCCCTTTGGCCTGGGCCTAAATGCTTGTGACACCCCACTGGACCTGCCGGGCTCTGAGGGCCCTGCCCTGGGCCCCCTGCTCCCCTGCCCTTTGTTCAGTCACAGCAGAGATGGCCACACCCACTCCCTCTGTGAGGGCAGTTTTCCAACCTCCCTCAGCCCCGCCCCCTCTCCGCAGGTTACCATGGACTACAGAGGCTGCATCCTGAGGCCAGGGCGTTCCGAGAATGCCAAGGGCAGACATGATGACCTTAAATGATTTCCTCTTGTGTCAGGTTTGTTAAACTTTAGGAGCTAGGAAATGGTCCACTTTACAGAAATGTTCAAATTTACTGGCATTTCTTTTATTCTCTGCTATAACATTGTCCTGATTCTTTCTGTATCTTCTTTACTTATGTTTTTGTTTCCTTACTCAAAATGTGTCTTTTCAAAGAAGATTCTTTGGACTTACTAAATCACCTCAATTTTATACGTTTTCTGTTGTATTAAGTTCTGCTCATATCTTTATTACCTTTTTTCTATGTTCTCAGGGTTTATTGTTTTGATATTCTGATGTCAATTAAAACACTTGGTTATTCATTTTAATAAATATTTTACTTATAAATATTTGAACTTTTGAAGATTCCAGCTTACTTGTAAGTTTCTAAGGGTCAGGTCCTCTCCATTGTTGCTGGCCTAAGGTTTAGTTCACCATATAGCAATGTATATATTGACCTATATTCCCCTCGACTTTCTGTGATTCCCTACATCTCACCTTTCTTTGCAGACAAGCCATTTGAAATACCCTTAACTTATTTCACAGCCAATAAGTCATTGAAATAACGTGTATTTTTTAGAGAAATCTTCTTATATAATTAGGCAGAAAATCTCACCTGCCATAGTTTTCAAAACAGCAAAATGTCACTCTTCTCAATGCTTAATCTGTTGTATTACACAACCTTTGAGTATTTAGCTTTATCAATGACATGTACTTTAAAAATGTTTTAGAGATCCTACCAGTCTTTGAAAACATCCTTGTTCCTTGTTTCAGTTCCAGTTTTATGTATATTTTCTGCCTTGCACCTGATTATTCCAACAATTGATGGATGGCCTTGGGAATCTAATTCTGGTATTGATAGTTTGTGCTGATTGTCTCACCTTGTAGCTGATTTCTTCATTACTGTGTAAATTTAGATCATGAGCTCATGTTTAGCTAAACAGCTGACCTTGTAAGACGCTTAGGTGTGAACGCTCGTAAGCTTCAGCAGAAAGTCGGGAAAGATTTATTTGTGTCCCTCCAAAGAGTTGCCCGCGAGAACGCAGTTTTCTACAAGTGTTGGTCCAATACTCCCTCAAGAGGCAGGGGAATCCGACAGGGCTGCTTGGCGGCCGCCGATCTGGGGCAGGGGCCGTGGGCGGCCTGTGGCCCAGGCAGAAGCCTCTCTGCATGTGTCCCTGGGAACCATCTGCCTGCGAACTTCGGTCACCTGGCAGGAAGCTACGATGCCCAGACCTATGGTTAGCTGTGCAGCGAGGTGTACTGCGCGGACAGGTTCCACACACACTTCAAGTAAGAGGGCGGCCTGAGTGGAAAGGTGAGAGTTTGGGCAGCTGTGCAGACAAAGAAGGCGCCCTTTGGCCTGGGCCTAAATGCTTGTGACACCCCACTGGACCTGCCGGGCTCTGAGGGCCCTGCCCTGGGCCCCCTGCTCCCCTGCCCTTTGTTCAGTCACAGCAGAGATGGCCACACCCACTCCCTCAGTGAGGGCAGTGTTCCAACCTCCCTCAGCCCCGACCCCTCTCCGCAGGTTACCATGGACTACAGATGCTGCATCCTGAGGCCTGGGCGTTCCGAGAATGCCAAGGGCAGACATGATGACCTTAAATGATTTCCTCTTGTGTCAGGTTTGGTAAACTTTAGGAGCTAGGAAATGGTCCACTTTACAGAAATGTTCAAATTTACTGGCATTTCTTATATTCTCTGCTATAACATTGTCCTGATTCTTTCTGTATATTCTTTACTTATGTTTTTGTTTTCCTTAATCAAACTGTGTCTTTTCAATCTTTTCAAAGAAGATTCTTTGGACTTACTAAATCACCTCAATTTTATACGTTTTCTGTTGTATTAAGTTCTGCTCATATCCTTATTTATCTTTTTTCTATGTTCTCAGGGTTTATTGTTTTGATCTTCTGATGTCAATTCAAACACTTGGTTATTCATTTTAATAAATATTTTACTTATAAATATTTGAACTTTTGAAGATTCCAGCTTACTTGTAAGTTTCTAAGGGTCAGGTCCTCTCCATTGTTGCTGGCCTAAGGTTTAGTTCACCATATAGCAATGTATATATTGACCTATTTTCCCCTCGACTTTCTGTGATTCCCTACATCTCACCTTTCTTTGCAGACAAGCCATTTGAAATACCCTTAACTTATTTCACAGCCAATAAGTCATGGAAATAATGTGTATTTTTAGATAAATCTTCTTATGTAATTAGGCAGAAAATCTCACCTGCCATAGTTTTCAAAACAGCATAATGTCACTCTTCTCAATGCTTAATCTGTTGTATTACACAACCTTTGAGTATTTAGCTTTATCAATGACATGTACCTTAAAAATGTTTTAGAGATCCTACCAGTCTTTGAAAACATCCTTGTTCCTTGTTTCAGTTCCAGTTTTATGTATATTTTCTGCCTTGCACCTGATTATTCCAACAATTGATGGATGGCCTTGGGAATCTAATTCTGGTATTGATAGTTTTGCTGATTGTCTCCACTCGTAGCTGATTTCTTCATTATTGTGTAAATTTAGATCATAAGCTCATGTTTAGCTAAACAGCTGACCTTGTCAGACGCTTAGGTGTGAACGCTCGAAAGCTTCAGCAGAAAGTCGGCAAAGATTTATTGGTGTTCCTCCAATGAGTTTCCCACGAGAACGCCGTTTTATACAAGTGTTGGTCCAGTACTCCCTCAAGAGGCAGGGGAATCCGACAGGGCTGCTTGGCGGCCCCCGATCTGGGGCAGGGGCTGTGGTTGGCCTGTGGCCCAGGCATAAGCCTCTCTGCATGTGTCCCAGGGACCAAACTGCCTGCGAACTTCGGTCACCTGGCAGGAAGCTACGATGCCCAGACCTATGGTTAGCTGTGCAGCGAGGTGTACTGCGCGGACAGGTTCCACACACACTTCAAGTAAGTGGGCGGCCTGAGTGGAAAGGTGAGAGTTTGGGCAGCTGTGCAGACAAAGAAGGCGCCCTTTGGCCTGGGCCTAAATGCTTGTGACACCCCACTGGACCTGCCGGGCTCTGAGGGCCCTGCCCTGGGCCCCCTGCTCCCCTGCCCTTTGTTCAGTCACAGCAGAGATGGCCACACCCACTCCCTCAGTGAGGGCAGTGTTCCAACCTCCCTCAGCCCCGCCCCCTCTCCGCAGGTTACCATGGACTACAGAGGCTGCATTCTGAGGCCAGGGCGTTCAGAGAATGCCAAGGGCAGACATGATGACCTTAAATGATTTCCTCTTGTGTCAGGTTTGGTAAACTTTAGGAGCTAGGAAATGGTCCACTTTACAGAAATGTTCAAATTTACTGGCATTTCCTTTATTCTCTGCTATAACATTGTCCTGATTCTTTCTGTATATTCTTTACTTATGTTTTTGTTTCCTTAATCAAAATGTGTCTTTTCAAAGAAGATTCTTTGGACTTACTAAATCACCTCAATTTTATACGTTTTCTGTTGTATTAAGTTCTGCTCATATCTTTATTACCTTTTTTCTATGTTCTCAGGGTTTATTGTTTTGATCTTCTGATGTCAATTAAAACACTTGGTTATTCATTTTAATAAATATTTTACTTATAAAGATTTAAACTTTTGAAGATTCCAGCTTACTTGTAAGTTTCTAAGGATCAGGTCCTCTCCATTGTTGCTGGCCTAAGGTTTAGTTCACCATATAGCAATGTATATATTGACCTATTTTCCCCTCGACTTTCTGTGATTCCCTACATCTCACCTTTCTTTGCAGACAAGCCATTTGAAATACCCTTAATTTATTTCACAGCCAATAAGTCATTGAAATAATGTGTATTTTTTAGAGAAATCTTCTTATATAATTAGGCAGAAAATCTGACCTACCATAGTTTTCAAAACAGCATAATTTCACTCTTCTCAATGCTTAATATGTTGTATTACACAACCTTTGAGTATTTAGCTTTATCAATGACATGTACATTAAAAATGTTTTACAGATCCTACCAGTCTTTGAAAACATCCTTGTTCCTTGTTTCAGTTCCAGTTTTATATATATTTTCTGCCTTGCACCTGATTATTCCAACAATTGATGGATGGCCTTGGGAATCTACTTCTGGTATTGATAGTTTTTGCTGATTGTCTCAACTTGTAGCTGTTTTCTTCATTATTGTGTAAATTTAGATTATGAGCTCATGTTTAGCTAAACAGCTGACCTTGTCAGACGCTTAGGTGTGAACGCTCGAAAGCTTCATCAGAAAGTCGGCAAAGATTTATTGGTGTCCCTCCAATGAGTTGCCCGCGAGAACGCCGTTTTATACAAGTGTTGGTCCAATACTCCCTCAAGAGGCAGGGGACTCCGACAGGGCTGCTTGGCGGCCCCCGATCTGGGGCAGGGGCTGTGGGCGGCCTGTGGCCCAGGCATAAGCCTCTCTGCATGTGTCCCAGGGACCCATCTGCCTGCGAACTTCGGTCACCTGGCAGGAAGCTACGATGCCCAGACCTATGGTTAGCTGTGTAGCGAGGTGTACTGCGCGGACAGGTGCCACACACACTTCAAGTAAGAGGTCGGCCTGATTGGAAAGGTGAGAGTTTGGGCAGCTGTGCAGACAAAGAAGGCGTCCTTTGGCCTGGGCCTAAATGCTTGTGACACCCCACTGGACCTGCCGGGCTCTGAGGGCCCTGCCCTGGGCCCACTGCTCCCCTGCCCTTTGTTCAGTCACAGCAGAGAAGGCC
Organism: Mesoplodon mirus; assembly: GCF_964341445.2. Lineage (NCBI taxonomy): Eukaryota > Metazoa > Chordata > Mammalia > Artiodactyla > Ziphiidae > Mesoplodon > Mesoplodon mirus. The sequence continues at coordinate 189,579,657 of NC_138976.1, read as the reverse complement.
ACACCCACTCCCTCAGTGAGGGCAGTGTTCCAACCTCCCTCAGCCCCGCCCCCTCTCCGCAGGTTACCATGGACTACAGATGCTGCATCCTGAGGCCAGGGCTTTCCGAGAATGCCAAGGGCAGACATGATGACCTTAAATGATTTCCTCTTGTGTCAGGTTTGGTAAACTTTATGAGCTAGGAAATGGTCCACTTTACGGAAATGTTCAAATATACTGGCATTTCTTATATTCTCTGCTATAACATTGTCCTGATTCTTTCTGTATATTCTTTACTTATGTTTTTGTTTTCCTTAATCAAAGTGTGTCTTTTCAATCTTTTCAAAGAAGATTCTTTGGACTTACTAAATCACCTCAATTTTATACGTTTTCTGTTGTATTAAGTTCTGCTCATATCTTTATTTATCTTTTTTCTATGTTCTCAGGGTTTATTGTTTTGATCGTCTGATGTCAATTAACACACTTGGTTATTCATTTTAATAAATATTTTACTTATAAAGATTTGAACTTTTGAAGATTCCAGCTTACTTGTAAGTTTCTAAGGGTCAGGTCCTCTCCATTGTTGCTGGCCTAAGGTTTAGTTCACCATATAGCAATGTATATATTGACCTATTTTCCCCTCGACTTTCTGTGATTCCCTACATCTCACCTTTCTTTGCAGACAAGCCATTTGAAATACACTTAACTTATTTCACAGCCAATAAGTCATTGAAATAATGTGTATTTTTTAGAGAAATCTTCTTATATAATTAGGCAGAAAATCTCACCTGCCATAGTTTTCAAAACAGCATAATGTCACTCTTCTCAAAGCTTAATCTGTTGTATTACACAACATTTGTGTATTTAGCTTTATCAATGATATGTCCTTTAAAAATGTTTTAGAGGTCCTACCAGTCTTGGAAAACATCCTTGTGCCTTGTTTCAGTTCCAGTTTTATGTATATTTTCTGCCTTGCACCCGATTATTCCTACATCTGATGGATGGACTTGGGAATCTAATTCTGGTATTGATTGTTTTTGCAGATTGTCTCCCCTTGCAGCTGCTTTCTTCATTATTGTGTTAATTTAGATCATGAGCTCATGTTTAGCTAAACAGCTGACCTTGTAAGAGGCTTAGGTGTGAATGCTCGTAAGTTTCAGCAGAAAGTAGGCAAAGATTTATTTGTGTCCCTCCAATGAGTGGCCCGCAAGGACCCCGTTTTCTACAAGTGTTGGTCCACTACTCCCTCTAGAGGCAGGGGATTCAGACAGGGCTGCTTTGCTGCCCCCGATCTGGGGCAGGGTCAGTGGGCCGCCTGTGGCCCGGGCTGGAGCCTCTCCGCGTGTGTCCCAGGGACCCATCTGCCTGCGAACCTCGGTCACCTGGAAGGAAGCTACGATGCCCAGACCTATGGTTAGCTGTGCAGCGAGGTGTACTGCGCGGACAGGTTCCACACACACTTCAAGTAAGAGGTCGTCCTGAGTGGAAAGGTGAGAGTTTGGGCAGCTGTGCAGACAAAGAAGGCGCCCTTTGGCCTGGGCCTAAATGCTTGTGACACTCCACTGGGCCTGCCGGGCTCTGAGGGCCCTGCCCTGGGCCCCCTGCTCCCCTGCCCTTTGTTCAGTCACAGCAGAGGTGGCCACACCCACTCACTCAGTGAGGGCAGTGTTCCAACCTCCCTCAGCCCCGCCCCCTCTCCGCAGGTTACCATGGACTACAGAGGCTGCATTCTGAGGCCAGGGCGTTCCGAGAATGCCAAGGGCAGACATGATGACCTTAAATGATTTCCTCTTGTGTCAGTTTTGGTAAACTTTAGGAGCAAGGAAATGGTCCCCTTTACAGAAATGTTCAAATTTACTGGCATTTCATATATTCTCTGCTCTAACATTGTCCTGTCTCTTTCTGTATATTCTTTACTTATGTTTTTGTTTTCCTTAATCAAAGTGTGTCTTTTCAATCTTTTCAAAGAAGATTCTTTGGACTTACTAAATCTCCTGAATTTTATACGTTTTCTGATGTATTAAGTTCTGCTCATATCTTTATTTATCTTTTTTCTATGTTCTCAGGGTTTATTGTTTTCATCTTCTGATGTCAATTAAAACACTTGGTTATTCATTTTAATAAATCTTTTTACTTATAAAGATTAGAACTTTTGAAGATTCCAGGTTACTTGTAAGTTTCTAAGGGTCAGGTCCTCTCCATTGTTGCTGCCCTAAGACTTAGTTCACCATATAGCAATGTATATATTGAACTATTTTGCCCTCGACTTTCTGTGATTTCTTACAACTCACCTTTCTTTGCAGACAAGCCATTTGAAATACCCTTAACTTATTTCACAGCCAATAAGTCATTGAAATAATGTGTATTTTTTAGAGAAATCTTCTTATATAATTAGGCAGAAAACCTGACCTGCCATAGTTTTCAAAACAGCATAATTTCACTCTTCTCAATGATTAATCTGTTGTATTACACAACCTTTGAGTATTTAGCTTTATCAATGACATGTCCTTTACAAATGTTTTAGAGATCCTACCAGTATTTGAAAACATCCCTGTGCCTTGTTTCAATTCCAGTTTTATGTATATTTTATGCCTTGCACCCGATTATTCCTACATCTGATGGATGGCCTTGGGAATCTAATTCTGGTATTGATTGTTTTTGCTGATTGTCTCCCCTTGTAGCTGCTTTCTTCATTATTGTGTAAATTTAGATCATGAGCTCAGGTTTAGCTAAACAGCTGACCTTGTAAGAGGCTTAGGTGTGAACGATCGTATGTTTCAGCAGAAAGTCGGCAAAGATTTATTTGTGTCCCTCCAATGAGTGGCCCACAAGTACCCCGTTTTCTACAAGTGTTGGTCCAATACTCCCTCTAGAGGCAGCGGACTCAGACACGGCTGCTTGCAGCCCCCGATATGGGTCAGGGGCAGTGGGTGGCCTGTGGCCCGGGCAGGAGCCTCTCCACGTGTGTCCCAGGGACCCATCTGCCTGCGAACCTCAGTCACCTGGTAGGAATCTATGATGCCCAGACCTATGCTTATCTCTGCAGCGAGGTGTACTGCGTGAACAGGTTCCACACACACTTCAAGTAAGAGGGCGGCCTGATTGGAAAGGTGAGAGTTTGGGCAGCTCTGCAGACAAAGAAGGCACCCTTTGGCCTGGGCCTAAATGCTTGTGACACTCCACTGGGCCTGCCGGGCTCTGAGGGCCCTGCCCTGGGCCCCATGCTGCCCTGCCCTTTGTTCAGTCACAGCAGAGATGGCCACACCCACTCCCTCAGTGAGGGCAGTGTTCCAACCTCCCTCAGCCCCGCCCCCTCTCCGGAGTTTACCATGGACTACAGAGGCTGCATTCTTAGGCCAGGGCGTTCCTAGAATGCCAAGGGCAGACATGATGTCTTTAAATGATTTCCTCTTGTGTCAATTTTGGTAAACTTTAGGAGCTACGAAATGGTCCACTTTACAGAAATGTTCAAATTTACTGGCATTTCATATATTCTCTGCTCTAACATTGTCCTGACTCTTTCTGTATATTCTTTACTTATGTTTTTGTTTTCCTTTATCAAAGTGTGTATTTTCAATCTTTTCAAAGAAGATTCTTTGGACTTACTAAATCACCTCAATTTTATACGTTTTCTGTTGTATTAAGTTCTGCTCATATCTTTATGTATCTTTTTTCTATGTTCTCAGGGTTTATTGTTTTCATCTTCTGATGTCAATTAAAACACTTGGTTATTCATTTTAATAAATCTTTTTACTTATAAAGATTTGAACTTTTGAAGATTCCAGCTTACTTGTAAGTTTCTAAGGGTCAGGTCCTCTCCATTGTTGCTGGCCTAAGGCTTAGTTCACCATATAGCAATGTATATATTGACCAATTTTGCCCTCGACTTTCTGTGATTCCCTACATCTCACCTTTCTTCGCAGACAAGCCATTTGAAATACCCTTAACTTATTTCACAGCCAATAAGTCTTTGAAATAATGTGTATTTTTTAGAGAAATCTTCTTATATAATTAGGCAGAAAACCTGACCTGCCATAGTTTTCAAAACAGCATGATTTCACTCTTCTCAATGATTAATCTGTTGTATTACACAATCTTTGTGTATTTAGCTTTATCAATGACATGTCCTTTAAAAATGTTTTAGAGATCCTACCAGTCTTGGAAAGCATCCTTGTGCCTTGTTTCAGTTCCAGTTTTATGTATATTTTCTACCTTGCACACGATTATTCCTACATCTGATGGATGGCCTTGGGAATCTAATTCTGGTATTGCTTGTTTTTGCTGATTGTTTCCCCTTGTAGTTGCTTTCTTCATTATTGTGTAAATTTAGATCTTGTGCTCATGTTTAGATAAACAGCTGACCTTGTAAGAGGCTTAGGTGTGAACACTCGTAAGATTCAGCAGAAAGTCGGCAAAGATTTATTTGTGTCCCTCCAATGAGTGGCCCGCAAGGACCCCGTTTTCTAGAAGTGTTGGAGAAATACCCCCTCTAGAGGCAGGGGACTCAGACAGGGCTGATTTGCGGCCCCAGATCTGGGGCAGGGTCAGTGGGCGGCCTGTGGCCCGGGCTGGAGCCTCTCCTCGTGTTTCCCTGGGACCCATCTGCCTGCGTACCTCGGTTACCTGGCAGGAAGCTACGATGCCCAGACCTATGGTTAGCTGTGCAGCGCGGTGTACTGTGTGGACACGTTGCACACACACTTCAAGTAAGAGGGCGGCCTGAGTGGAAAGGTGAGAGTTTGGGCAGCTGTGCAGACAAAGAAGGCGACCTTTGGCCTGGGCCTAAATGCTTGTGACACTCCACTGGGCCTGCCGGGCTCTGAGGGCCCTGCCCTGGGCCCCCTGCTCCCCTGCCCTTTGTTCAGTCACAGCAGAGATGGCCACACGCACTCCCTCAGTGAGGGCAGTGTTCCAAACTCCCTCAGCCCCGCCCCCTCTCCGCAGGTTACCATGGACTACAGGGGCTGCATTCTGAGGCCAGGGCGTTCCGAGAATGCCAAGGGCAGACAGGATGACCTTAAATGATTTCCTCTTGTGTCAGTTTTGGTAAACTTTAGGAGCTAGGAAATGGTCCCCTTTACAGAAATGTTCAAATTTACTGGCATTTCATATATTCTCTGCTCTAACATTGTCCTGACTCTTTCTGTATATTCTTTACTTATGTTTTTGTTTTCCTTAATCAAAGTGTGTCTTTTAAATCTTTTCAAAGAAGATTCTTTGGACTTACTAAATCACCTGAATTTTATACGTTTTCTGTTGTATTAAGTTCTGCTCATATCTTTATGTATCTTTTTTCTATGTTCTCAGGGTTTATTGTTTTCATCTTCTGATGTCAATTAAAACACTTGGTTATTCATTTTAATAAATCTTTTTCCTTATAAAGATTTGAACTTTTGAAGATTCCAGCTTACTTGTACGTTTCTAAGGGTTAGGTTCTCTCCATTGTTGCTGGCCTAAGGCTTAGTTCACCATATAGCAATGTATATATTGACCTATTTTCCCCTCGACTTTCTGTGATTCCCTACATCTCACCTTTCTTTACAGACAAGCCATTTGAAATACCCTTAACTTATTTCACAGCCAATAAGTCTTTGAAATAATGTGTAATTTTTAGAGAAATCTTCTTATATAATTAGGCAGAAAACCTGACCTGCCATAGTTTTCAAAACAGCATAATTTCACTCTTCTCAATGATTAATCTGTTGTATTACACAACCTTTGAGTATTTAGCTTTATCAATGATATGTCCTTTAAAAATGTTTTAGAGATCCTATCAATCTTGGAAAACATCCTTGTGCCTTGTTTCAGTTCCAGTTTTATGTATATTTTCTGCCTTGCACCCGATGATTCCTACATCTGATTGATGGCCTTGGGAATCTAATTCTGGTATTAATAGTTTTCGCTGATTGTCTCCCCTTGTAGCTGCTTTCTTCATTATTGTGTAAATTTAGATCATGATCTCATGTTTAGCTAAACAGCTGACCTTGTAAGAGGCTTAGGTGTGAACGCTCGTAAGTTTCAGCAGAGGGTCGGCAAAGATTTATTTGTGTCGCTCCAATGAGTGGCCCGCCAGGACCCCGTTTTCTACAAGTGTTGGTCCAATACTCTCTCTAGAGGCAGGGGACTGAGACAGGGCTGCTTTGCAGCCCCCGATCTGGGGCTGGGGCAGTGGGTGGCCTGTGGCCCAGGCAGGAGCCTCTCCGCGGGTGTCCCAGGGACCCATCTGCCTGCGAACCTCAGTCACCTGGCAGGAAGCTACGATGCCCAGACCTATGCTTATCTGTGCAGCAAGGTGTACTGCGCGGACAGTTTCCACACACACTTCAAGTAAGAGGGCGGCCTGATTGGAAAGGTGAGAGTTTGGGCAGCTCTGCAGACAAAGAAAGTGCCCTTTGGCCCGGGACTAAATGCTTGTGACACTCCACTGGGCCTGCCGGGCTCTGAGGACACTGCCCTGGGCCCCAAGCTCCCCTGCCCTTTGTTCAGTCACAGCAGAGATGGCCACACCCACTCCCTCAGTGAGGGCAGTGTTCCAACCTCCCTCAGCCCCGCCCCCTCTCCGCAGGTTACCATGGACTACAGAGGCTGCATTCTGAGACCAGGGCGTTCCGAGAATGCCAAGGGCAGACATGATGACCTTAAATGATTTCCTCTTGTGTCAGTTTTGGTAAACTTTAGGAGCTAGGAAATGGTCCCCTTTACAGAAATGTTCAAATTTACTGGCATTTCATATATTCTCTGCTATAACATTGTCCTGACTCTTTCTGTATATTCTTTACTTATGTTTCTGTTTTCCTTAATCAAAGTGTGTCTTTTAAATCTATTCAAAGAAGATTCTTTGGACTTACTAAATCACCTGAATTTTATACGTTCTCTGTTGTATTAAGTTCTGCTCATATCTTTATTTATCTTTTGTCTATGTTCCCAGGGTTTATTGTTTTCATCTTCTGATGTCATTGAAAACACTTGGTTATTCATTTTAATAAGTATTTTTACTTATGAATATTTGAACTTTTGGAGATTCCAGCTTACTTGTACGTTTCTAAGGTTCAGGTCCTCTCCATTGTTGCTGGCCTAAGGCTTAGTTCACCATATAGCAATGTATATATTGACCTATTTTCCCCTCGACTTTCTGTGATTCCCTACATCTCACCATTCTTTGCAGACAAGCCATTTGAAATACCTTTAACTTATTTCACAGCCAATAAGTCTTTGAAGTAATGTGTATTTTTTAGAGAAATATTTTTATATAATTAGGCAGAAAATCTGAACTTCCATAGTTTTCAAAACAGCATGATTTCACTCTTCTCAATGATTAATCTGTTGTATTACACAACCTTTGACTATTTAGCTTTATCAATGACATGTACTTTAAAAAAGTTTTAGAGATCATACCAGTCTTTGAATACATCCTTGTGCCTTGTTTCATTTCGAGTTTTTTGTATATTTTCTGCCTTGCACCCGATTATTCCTACATCTGATGGATGGCCTTGGGAATCTAATTCTGGTATTGATTGATTTTGCTGATTGTCTCCCCTTGTAGTTGCTTTATTCATTATTGTGTAAATTTAGATCATGTGCTCATGTTTAGCTAAACAGCTGACCTTGTCAGACGCTTAGGTATGAACGCTCGTAAGTTTCAGCAGAAAGTCGGCAAAGATTTATTTGTGTCCCTCCAATGAGTGGCCCACAAGGACCCCGTTTTCTGCAAGTGTTGGTCCCATACTCCCTCTAGAGGCAGGGGATTCAGACAGGGCTTCTTTGCGGCCCCCATATCTGGTGCAGGGGCAGTGGGCGTTCTGTGGCCCGGGCAGGAGCCTCTCTTCGTGTGTCCCAGGGACCCATCTGCCTGCTAACTTCGGTCAACTGGCAGGAAGCTACGATGCCCAGACATATTCTTAGCTGTGCAGCGAGGTGTACTGCGCGGACAGGTTCCACACACATTTCAAGTAGGAGCGTGGCCCGAGTGGAAAGGTGAGAGTTTGGGCTTCTTTGCAGACAAAGAAGGCGCCCTTCGTCCTGGGTCTAAATGCTTGTGACACTCCACTGGGCCTGCCAGGCTCTGAGGGCCCTGCATTGGGCCCCCTGCTCCCCTGCCCTTTGTTCAGTCACAGCAGAGATGGCCACACCCACTCCCTCAGTGAGGGCAGTGTTCCAACCTCCCTCAGCCCCGCCCCCTCTCCGCATGTTACCATGGACTACAGAGGCTGCATTCTGAGGCCAGGGCGTTCCGAGAATGCCAAGGGCAGACATGATGACCTTAAATGATTTCCTCTTGTGTCAGGTTTGGTAAACTTTAGGAGCTAGGAAATGGTCCACTTTATAGAAATGTTCAAATTTACTGGCATTTCTTATATTCTCTGCTCTAACATTGTCCTGATTCTTTCTGTATATTCTTTACTTATGTTTTTGTTTTCCTTAATCAAAGTGTGTCTTTTCAATCTTTTCAAAGAAGATTCTTTGGACTTACTAAATCACCTCAATTTTATTCGTTTTCTGTTGTATTAAGTTCTGCTCATATCTTTATTTATCTTTTTACTATGTTCTCAGGGTTTATTGTTTTGATCTTCTGATGTCAATTAAAACACTTGGTTATTCATTTTAATAAATATTTTACTTATAAAGATTTGAACTTTTGAAGATTCCAGCTTACTTGTAAGTTTCTAAGGGTCAGGTCCTCTCCATTGTTGCTGGCCTAAGGTTTAGTTCACCATATAGCAATGTATATATTGACCTATTTTCCCCTCGACTTTCTGTGATTCCCTACATCTCACCTTTCTTTGCAGACAAGCCATTTGAAATACCCTTAACTTATTTCACAGCCAATAAGTCATTGAAATAATGTGTATTTTTTAGAGATATCTTCTTATATAATTAGGCAGAAAATCTCACCTGCCATAGTTTTCTAAACAGCATAATTTCACTCTTCTCAATGCTTAATCTGTTGTATTACACAACCTTTGAGTATTTAGCTTTATCAATGACATGTACTTTAAAAATGTTTTAGAGATCCTACCAGTCTTTGAAAACATCCTTGTTCCTGGTTTCAGTTCCAGTTTTATGTATATTTTCTGCCTTGCACCTGATTATTCCAACAATTGATGGATGGCCTTGGGAATCTAATTCTGGTATTGATAGTTTTTGCTGATTGTCTCCAGTCGTAGCTGATTTCTTCATTATTGTGTAAATTTAGATCATGAGCTCATGTTTAGCTAAACATCTGACCATGTCAGACGCTTAGGTGTGAACGCTCGTAAGCTTCAGCAGAAAGTCGGCAAAGATTTATTTGTGTCCCTCCAATGAGTTGCCCGCGAGAAAGCCGTTTTCTACAAGTGTTGGTCCAATACTCCCTCAAGAGGCAGGTGACTCCGACAGGGCTGCTTGGCGGCCCCCGATCTGGGGCAGGGGCAGTGGGCGTCCTGTGGCCCAGGCAGGAGCCTCTCTGCATGTGTCCCAGGGACCCATCTGCCTGCGAACTTCGGTCACCTGGCAGGAAGCTACGATGCCCAGACCTATGGTTAGCTGTGCAGCGAGGTGTACTGCGCGGACAGGTTCCACACACACTTCAAGTAAGAGGTCGGCCTGAGTGGAAAGGTGAGAGTTTGGGCAGCTGTACAGACAAAGAAGGCGCCCTTTGGCCTGGGCCTAAATGCTTGTGACACGCCACTGGACGTGCCGGGCTCTGAGGGCCCTGCCCTGGGCCCCCTGCTCCCCTGCCCTTTGTTCAGTCACAGCAGAGATCGCCACACCCACTCCCTCAGTGAGGGCAGTGTTCCAACCTCCCTCAGCCCCGCCCCCTCTCCGCAGGTTACCATGGACTACAGAGGCTGCATTCTGAGGCCAGGGCATTCCGAGAATGCCAAGGGCAGACATGATGACCTTCAATGATTTCCTCTTGTGTCAGGTTTGGTAAACTTTAGGAGCTAGGAAATGGTCCACTTTACAGAAATGTTCAAATTTACTGGCATTTCTTATATTCTCTGCTCTAACATTGTCCTGATTCTTTCTGTATATTCTTTCCTTATGTTTTTGTTTTCCTTAATCAAAGTGTGTCTTTTCAATCTTTTCAAAGAAGATACTTTGGACTTACTAAATCACCTCAATTTTATACGTTTTCTGTTGTATTAAGTTCTGCTCATATCTTTATTTATCTTTTTTCTATGTTCTCAGGGTTTATTGTTTTGATCTTCTGATGTCAATTAAAACACTTGGTTATTCATTTTAATAAATATTTTACTTATAAAGATTTGAACTTTTGAAGATTCCAGCTTACTTGTAAGTTTCTAAGGGTCAGGTCCTCTCCATTGTTGCTGGCCTAAGGTTTAGTTCACCATATAGCAATGTATATATTGACCTATTTTCCCCTCGACTTTCTGTGATTCCCTACATCTCACCTTTCTTTGCAGACAAGCCATTTGAAATACCCTTAACTTATTTCACAGCCAATAAGTCATTGAAATAATGTGTATTTTTTAGAGAAATCTTCTTATATAATTAGGCAGAAAATCTCACCTGCCATAGTTTTCAAAACAGCATAATTTCACTCTTCTCAATGCTTAATCTGTTGTATTACACAACCTTTGAGTATTTAGCTTTATCAATGACATGTACTTTAAAAATGTTTTAGAGATCCTACCAGTCTTTGAAAACATCCTTGTTCCTTGTTTCAGTTCCAGTTTTATGGATATTTTCTGCCTTGCACCTGATTATTCCAACAATTGATGGATGGCCTTGGGAATCTAATTCTGGTATTGATAGTTTTTGCTGATTGTCTCCACTCGTAGCTGATTTCTTCATTATTGTGTAAATTTAGATCATGAGCTCATGTTTAGCTAAACAGCTGACCTTGTCAGACGCTTAGGTGTGAATGCTCGTAAGCTTCAGCAGAAAGTCGGCAAAGATTTATTTGTGTCCCTCCAATGAGTTGCGCGCGAGAACGCCGTTTTCTACAAGTGTTGGTCCAATACACCCTCAAGAGGCAGGGGACTCTGACAGGGCTGCTTGGCAGCCCCCGATCTGGGGCAGGGGCAGTGGGCGGCCTGTGGCCCAGGCAGGAGCCTCTCTGCATGTGTCCCAGGGACCCATCTGCCTGCGAACTTCGGTCACCTGGCAGGAAGCTACGATGTCCAGACTTATGGTTAGCTGTGCAGCGAGGTGTACTGCGCGGACAGGTTCCACACACACTTCAAGTAAGAGGTCGGCCTGAGTGGAAAGGTGAGAGTTTGGGCAGCTGTGCTGACAAAGAAGGCGCCCTTTGGCCTGGGCCTAAATGCTTGTGACACCCCACTGGACCTGCCGCGCTCTGAGGGCCCTGCCCTGGGCCCCCTGCTCCCCTGCCCTTTGTTCACTCACAGCAGAGATCGCCACACCCACTCCCGCAGTGAGGGCAGTGTTCCAACCTCCCTCAGCCCCGCCCCCTCTCCGCAGGTTACCATGGACTACAGAGGCTGCATTCTGAGGCCAGGGCGTTCCGAGAATGCCAAGGGCAGACATGATGACCTTAAATGATTTCCTCTTGTGTCAGGTTTGGTAAACTTTAGGAGCTAGGAAATGGTCCACTTTACAGAAATGTTCAAATTTACTGGCATTTCTTATATTCTCTGCTATAACATTGTCCTGATTCTTTCTGTATATTCTTTACTTATGTTTTTGTTTTCCTTAATCTAAGTGTGTCTTTTCAATCTTTTCAAAGAAGATTCTTTGCACTTACTAAATCACCTCAATTTTATACGTTTTCTGTTCTATTACGTTCTGCTCATATCTTTATGTATCTTTTTTCTATGTTCTCAGGGTTTATGGTTTTCATCTTCTGATGTCCTTAAAACACTTGGTTATTCATTTTAATAAATATTTTACTTATAAAGATTTGAACTTTTGAAGATTCCAGCTTACTTGTAAGTTTCTAAGGGTCAGGTCCTCTCCATTGTTGCTGGCCTAAGGTTTAGTTCACCATATACCAATGTATATATTGACCTATTTTCCCCTCGACTTTCTGTGATTCCCTACATCTCACCTTTCTTTGCAGACAAGCCATTTGAAATACCCTTAACTTATTTCACAGCCAATAAGTCATTGAAATAATGTGTAGTTTTTAGAGAAATCTTCTTATATAATTAGGCAGAAAATCTCACCTGCCATAGTTTTCAAAACAGCATAATTTCACTCTTCTCAATGCTTAATCTGTTGTATTACACAACCTTTGAGTATTTAGCTTTATCAATGACATGTACTTTAAAAATGTTTTAGAGATCCTACCAGTCTTTGAAAACATCCTTGTTCCTTGTTTCAGTTCCAGTTTTATGGATATTTTCTGCCTTGCACCTGATTATTCCAACAATTGATGGATGGCCTTGGGAATCTAATTCTGGTATTGATAGTTTTTGCTGATTTTCTCCCCTTGTAGCTGATTTCTTCATTATTGTGTAAATTTAGATCATGAGCTCATGTTTAGCTAAACAGCTGACCTTGTCAGACGCTTAGGTGTGAACGCTCGTAAGCTTCAGCAGAAAGTCGGCAAAGATTTATTTGTGTCCCTCCAATGAGTTGCCCGCGAGAACGCCGTTTTCTACAAGTGTTGGTCCAATACTCCCTCAAGAGGCAGGGGACTCCGACAGGGCTGCTTGGCGGCCCCCGATCTGGGGCAGGGGCAGTGGGTGGCCTGTGGCCCAGGCAGGAGCCTCTCTGCATGTGTCCCAGGGACCCATCTGCCTGCGAACTTCGGTCACCTGGCAGGAAGCTACGATGCCCAGACCTATGGTTAGCTGTGCAGCGAGGTGTACTGCGCGGACAGGTTCCACACACACTTCAAGTAAGAGCTCGGCCTGAGTGGAAAAGTGAGAGTTTGGGCAGCTGTGCTGACAAAGAAGGCGCACTTTGGCCTGGGCCTAAATTCTTGTGACACCCCACTGGACCTGCCGGGCTCTGAGGGCCCTGCCCTGGGCCCCCTGCTCCCCTGCCCTTTGTTCAGTCACAGCAGAGATGGCCACACCCACTCCCTCAGTGAGGGCAGTGTTCCAACCTCCCTCAGCCCCGCCCCCTCTCCGCAGGTTACCATGGACTACAGAGGCTGCATTCTGAGGCCAGGGCATTCCGAGAATGCCAAGGGCAGACATGATGACCTTAAATGATTTCCTCTTGTGTCAGGTTTGGTAAACTTTACTAGCTAGGAAATGGTCCACTTTACAGAAATGTTCAAATTTACTGGCATTTCATATATTCTCTGCTATAACATTGTCCTGATTCTTTCTGTATATTCTTTACTTATGTTTTTGTGTTCCTTAATCAAAGTGTGTCTTTTCAATCTTTTCAAAGAAGATTCTTTGGACTTACTAAATCACCTCAATTTTATACGTTTTCTGTTGTATTAAGTTCTGCTGATATCTTTATTTATCTTTTTTCTATGTTCTCAGGGTTCATTGTTTTGATCTTCTGATGTCAATTAAAACACTTGGTTATTCATTTTAATAAATATTTTACTTATAAAGATTTGAACTTTTGAAGATTCCAGCTTACTTGTAAGTTTCTAAGGGTCAGGTCCTCTCCATTGTTGCTGGCCTAAGGTTTAATTCACCATATAGCAATATATATATTGACCTATTTTCCCCTCGACTTTCTGTGCTTCCCTACATCTCACCTTTCTTTGCAGACAAGCCATTTGAAATACCCTTAACTTATTTCACAGCCAATAAGTCATTGAAATTATGTGTATTTTTTAGAGAAATCTTCTTATATAATTAGGCAGAAAATCTCACCTGCCATAGTTTTCAAAACAGCATAATTTCACTCTTCTCAATGCTTAATCTGTTGTATTACACAACCTTTGAGTATTAGGTTTATCAATGACATGTACTTTAAAAATGTTTTAGAGATCCTACCAGTCTTTGAAAACATCCTTGTTCCTTGTTTCAGTTCCAGTTTTATGTATATTTTCTGCCTTGCACCTGATTATTCCAACAATTGATGGATGGCCTTGGGAATCTAATTCTGGTATTGATAGTTTTTGCTGATTGTCTCCACTCGTAGCTCATTTCTTCATTATTGTGTAAATTTAGATCATGAGCTCATGTTTAGCTAAACAGCTGACCTTGTCAGAGGCTTAGGTGAGAACGCTCGTAAGCTTCAGCAGAAAGTCGGCAAAGATTTATTTGTGTCCCTCCAATGAGTTGCCCGCGAGAACGCCGTTTTCTACAAGTGTTGGTCCAATACACCCTCAAGAGGCAGGGGACTCCGACAGGGCTGCTTGGCGGCCCCCGATCTGGGGCAGGGGCAGTGGGCGGCCTGTGGCCCAGGCAGGAGCCTCTCTGCATGTGTCCCAGGGACCCATCTGCCTGCGAACTTCGGTCACCTGGCAGGAAGCTACGATGTCCAGACTTATGGTTAGCTGTGCAGCGAGGTGTACTGCGCGGACAGGTTCCACACACACTTCAAGTAAGAGGTCGGCCTGAGTGGAAAGGTGAGAGTTTGGGCAGCTGTGCAGACAAAGAAGGCGCCCTTTGGCCTGGGCCTAAATGCTTGTGACACCCCACTGGACCTGCCGGGCTCTGAGGGCCCTGCCCTGGGCCCCCTGCTCCCCTGCCCTTTGTTCAGTCACAGCAGAGATGGCCACACCCACTCCCTCAGTGAGGGCAGTGTTCCAACCTCCCTCAGCCCCGCCCCCTCTCCGCAGGTTACCATGGACTACAGAGGCTGCATTCTGAGGCCAGGGCGTTCCGAGAATGCCAAGGGCAGACATGATGACCTTAAATGATTTCCTCTTGTGTCAGGTTTGGTAAACTTTAGGAGCTAGGAAATGGTCCACTTTACAGAAATGTTCAAATTTACTGGCATTTCTTATATTCTCTGCTCTAACATTGTCCTGATTCTTTCTGTATATTCTTTACTTATGTTTTTGTTTTCCTTAATCTAAGTGTGTCTTTTCAATCTTTTCAAAGAAGATTCTTTGGACTTACTAAATCACCTCAATTTTATCCGTTTTCTGTTGTATTAAGTTCTGCTGATATCTTTATTTATCTTTTTTCTATGTTCTCAGGGTTCATTGTTTTGATCATCTGATGTCAATTAAAACACTTGGTTATTCATTTTAATAAATATTTTACTTATAAAGATTTGAACTTTTGAAGATTCCAGCTTACTTGTAAGTTTCTAAGGGTCAGGTCCTCTCCATTGTTGCTGGCCTAAGACTTAGTTCACCATATAGCAATGTGTATATTGAACTATTTTGCCCTCGACTTTCTGTGATTTCTTACATCTCACCTTTCTTTTCAGACAAGCCATTTGAAATACCCTTAACTTATTTCACAGCCAATAAGTCTTTGAAATAATGTGTAATTTTAGAGAAATCTTCTTATATAATTAGGCAGAAAACCTGACCTGCCATAGTTTTCAAAACAGCATAATTTCACTCTTCTCAATGATTAATCTGTTGTATTACACAACCTTTGAGTATTTAGCTTTATCAATGACATGTCCTTTACAAATGTTTTAGAGATCCTACCAGTATTTGAAAACATCCTTGTGCCTTGTTTCAATTCCAGTTTTATGTATATTTTATGCCTTGCACCCGATTATTCCTACATCTGATGGATGGCCTTGGGAATCTAATTCTGGTATTGATTGTTTTTGCTGATTGTCTCCCCTTGTAGCTGCTTTCTTCATTATTGTGTAAATTTAGATCATGAGCTCAGGTTTAGCTAAACAGCTGACCTTGTAAGAGGCTTAGGTGTGAACGATCGTAAGTTTCAGCAGAAAGTCGGCAAAGATTTATTTGTGTCCCTCCAATGAGTGGCCCACAAGTACCCCGTTTTCTACAAGTGTTGGTCCAATACTCCCTCTAGAGGCAGCGGACTCAGACACGGCTGCTTGCAGCCCCCGATATGGGTCAGGGGCAGTGGGTGGCCTGTGGCCCGGGCAGGAGCCTCTCCACGTGTGTCCCAGGGACCCATCTGCCTGCGAACCTCAGTCACCTGGTAGGAATCTATGATGCCCAGACCTATGCTTATCTCTGCAGCGAGGTGTACTGCGTGAACAGGTTCCACACACACTTCAAGTAAGAGGGCGGCCTGATTGGAAAGGTGAGAGTTTGGGCAGCTCTGCAGACAAAGAAGGCACCCTTTGGCCTGGGCCTAAATGCTTGTGACACTCCACTGGGCCTGCCGGGCTCTGAGGGCCCTGCCCTGGGCCCCATGCTGCCCTGCCCTTTGTTCAGTCACAGCAGAGATGGCCACATCCACTCCCTCAGTGAGGGCAGTGTTCCAACCTCCCTCAGCCCCGCCCCCTCTCCGGAGTTTACCATGGACTACAGAGGCTGCATTCTTAGGCCAGGGCGTTCCTAGAATGCCAAGGGCAGACATGATGTCTTTAAATGATTTCCTCTTGTGTCAATTTTGGTAAACTTTAGGAGCTACGAAATGGTCCACTTTACAGAAATGTTCAAATTTACTGGCATTTCATATATTCTCTGCTCTAACATTGTCCTGACTCTTTCTGTATATTCTTTACTTATGTTTTTGTTTTCCTTAATCAAAGTGTGTCTTTTCAATCTTTTCAAAGAAGATTCTTTGGACTTACTAAATCACCTCAATTTTATACGTTTTCTGTTGTATTAAGTTCTGCTCATATCTTTATGTATCTTTTTTCTATGTTCTCAGGGTTTATTGTTTTCATCTTCTGATGTCAATTAAAACACTTGGTTATTCATTTTAATAAATCTTTTTACTTATAAAGATTTGAACTTTTGAAGATTCCAGCTTACTTGTAAGTTTCTAAGGGTCAGGTCCTCTCCATTGTTGCTGGCCTAAGGCTTAGTTCACCATATAGCAATGTATATATTGACCAATTTTGCCCTCGACTTTCTGTGATTCCCTACATCTCACCTTTCTTCGCAGACAAGCCATTTGAAATACCCTTAACTTATTTCACAGCCAATAAGTCTTTGAAATAATGTGTATTTTTTAGAGAAATCTTCTTATATAATTAGGCAGAAAACCTGACCTGCCATAGTTTTCAAAACAGCATGATTTCACTCTTCTCAATGATTAATCTGTTGTATTACACAATCTTTGTGTATTTAGCTTTATCAATGACATGTCCTTTAAAAATGTTTTAGAGATCCTACCAGTCTTGAAAGCATCCTTGTGCCTTGTTTCAGTTCCAGTTTTATGTATATTTTCTACCTTGCACCCGATTATTCCTACATCTGATGGATGGCCTTGGGAATCTAATTCTGGTATTGCTTGTTTTTGCTGATTGTTTCCCCTTGTAGTTGCTTTCTTCATTATTGTGTAAATTTAGATCTTGTGCTCATGTTTAGATAAACAGCTGACCTTGTAAGAGGCTTAGGTGTGAACACTCGTAAGATTCAGCAGAAAGTCGGCAAAGATTTATTTGTGTCCCTCCAATGAGTGGCCCGCAAGGACCCCGTTTTCTAGAAGTGTTGGAGAAATACCCCCTCTAGAGGCAGGGGACTCAGACAGGGCTGATTTGCGGCCCCAGATCTGGGGCAGGGGCAGTGGGCGGCCTGTGGCCCGGGCTGGAGCCTCTCCTCGTGTTTCCCTGGGACCCATCTGCCTGCGAACCTCGGTTACCTGGCAGGAAGCTACGATGCCCAGACCTATGGTTAGCTGTGCAGCGCGGTGTACTGTGTGGACACGTTGCACACACACTTCAAGTAAGAGGGCAGCCTGAGTGGAAAGGTGAGAGTTTGGGCAGCTGTGCAGACAAAGAAGGCGACCTTTGGCCTGGGCCTAAATGCTTGTGACACTCCACTGGGCCTGCCGGGCTCTGAGGGCCCTGCCCTGGGCCCCCTGCTCCCCTGCCCTTTGTTCAGTCACAGCAGAGATGGCCACATGCACTCCCTCAGTGAGGGCAGTGTTCCAAACTCCCTCAGCCCCGCCCCCTCTCCACAGGTTACCATGGACTACAGGGGCTGCATTCTGAGGCCAGGGCGTTCCGAGAATGCCAAGGGCAGACAGGATGACCTTGAATGATTTCCTCTTGTGTCAGTTTTGGTAAACTTTAGGAGCTAGGAAATGGTCCCCTTTACAGAAATGTTCAAATTTACTGGCATTTCATATATTCTCTGCTCTAACATTGTCCTGACTCTTTCTGTATATTCTTTACTTATGTTTTTGTTTTCCTTAATCAAAGTGTGTCTTTTAAATCTTTTCAAAGAAGATTCTTTGGACTTACTAAATCACCTGAATTTTATACGTTTTCTGTTGTATTAAGTTCTGCTCATATCTTTATGTATCTTTTTTCTATGTTCTCAGGGTATATTGTTTTCATCTTCTGATGTCAATTAAAACACTTGGTTATTCATTTTAATAAATCTTTTTACTTATAAAGATTTGAACTTTTGAAGATTCCAGCTTACTTGTACGTTTCTAAGGGTTAGGTTCTCTCCATTGTTGCTGGCCTAAGGCTTAGTTCACCATATAGCAATGTATATATTGACCTATTTTCCCCTCGACTTTCTGTGATTCCCTACATCTCACCTTTCTTTACAGACAAGCCATTTGAAATACCCTTAACTTATTTCACAGCCAATAAGTCTTTGAAATAATGTGTAATTTTTAGAGAAATCTTCTTATATAATTAGGCAGAAAACCTGACCTGCCATAGTTTTCAAAACAGCATAATTTCACTCTTCTCAATGATTAATCTGTTGTATTACACAACCTTTGAGTATTTAGCTTTATCAATGATATGTCCTTTAAAAATGTTTTAGAGATCCTATCAATCTTGGAAAACATCCTTGTGCCTTGTTTCAGTTCCAGTTTTATGTATATTTTCTGCCTTGCACCCGATGATTCCTACATCTGATTGATGGCCTTGGGAATCTAATTCTGGTATTAATAGTTTTTGCTGATTGTCTCCCCTTGTAGCTGCTTTCTTCATTATTGTGTAAATTTAGATCATGGTCTCATGTTTAGCTAAACAGCTGACCTTGTAAGAGGCTTAGGTGTGAACGCTCGTAAGTTTCAGCAGAGTGTCGGCAAAGATTTATTTGTGTCCCTCCAATGAGTGGCCCGCCAGGACCCCGTTTTCTACAAGTGTTGGTCCAATACTCTCTCTAGAGGCAGGGGACTGAGACAGGGCTGCTTTGCAGCCCCCGATCTGGGGCTGGGGCAGTGGGTGGCCTGTGGCCCAGGCAGGAGCCTCTCCGCGGGTGTCCCAGGGACCCATCTGCCTGCGAACCTCAGTCACCTGGCAGGAAGCTACGATGCCCAGACCTATGCTTATCTGTGCAGCAAGGTGTACTGCGCGGACAGTTTCCACACACACTTCAAGTAAGAGGGCGGCCTGATTGGAAAGGTGAGAGTTTGGGCAGCTCTGCAGACAAAGAAAGTGCCCTTTGGCCCGGGACTAAATGCTTGTGACACTCCACTGGGCCTGCCGGGCTCTGAGGACACTGCCCTGGGCCCCAAGCTCCCCTGCCCTTTGTTCAGTCACAGCAGAGATGGCCACACCCACTCCCTCAGTGAGGGCAGTGTTCCAACCTCCCTCAGCCCCGCCCCCTCTCCGCAGGTTACCATGGACTACAGAGGCTGCATTCTGAGACCAGGGCGTTCCGAGAATGCCAAGGGCAGACATGATGACCTTAAATGATTTCCTCTTGTGTCAGTTTTGGTAAACTTTAGGAGCTAGGAAATGGTCCCCTTTACAGAAATGTTCAAATTTACTGGCATTTCATATATTCTCTGCTATAACATTGTCCTGACTCTTTCTGTATATTCTTTACTTATGTTTCTGTTTTCCTTAATCAAAGTGTGTCTTTTAAATCTATTCAAAGAAGATTCTTTGGACTTACTAAATCACCTGAATTTTATACGTTCTCTGTTGTATTAAGTTCTGCTCATATCTTTATTTATCTTTTGTCTATGTTCCCAGGGTTTATTGTTTTCATCTTCTGATGTCATTGAAAACACTTGGTTATTCATTTTAATAAGTATTTTTACTTATGAATATTTGAACTTTTGGAGATTCCAGCTTACTTGTACGTTTCTAAGGTTCAGGTCCTCTCCATTGTTGCTGGCCTAAGGCTTAGTTCACCATATAGCAATGTATATATTGACCTATTTTCCCCTCGACTTTCTGTGATTCCCTACATCTCACCATTCTTTGCAGACAAGCCATTTGAAATACCCTTAACTTATTTCACAGCCAATAAGTCTTTGAAGTAATGTGTATTTTTTAGAGAAATCTTTTTATATAATTAGGCAGAAAATCTGAACTTCCATAGTTTTCAAAACAGCATGATTTCACTCTTCTCAATGATTAATCTGTTGTATTACACAACCTTTGACTATTTAGCTTTATCAATGACATGTACTTTAAAAAAGTTTTAGAGATCATACCAGTCTTTGAATACATCCTTGTGCCTTGTTTCATTTCGAGTTTTTTGTATATTTTCTGCCTTGCACCCGATTATTCCTACATCTGATGGATGGCCTTGGGAATCTAATTCTGGTATTGATTGATTTTGCTGATTGTCTCCCCTTGTAGTTGCTTTATTCATTATTGTGTAAATTTAGATCATGTGCTCATGTTTAGCTAAACAGCTGACCTTGTCAGACGCTTAGGTATGAACGCTCGTAAGTTTCAGCAGAAAGTCGGCAAAGATTTATTTGTGTCCCTCCAATGAGTGGCCCACAAGGACCCCGTTTTCTACAAGTGTTGGTCCCATACTCCCTCTAGAGGCAGGGGATTCAGACAGGGCTTCTTTGCGGCCCCCATATCTGGTGCAGGGGCAGTGGGCGTTCTGTGGCCCGGGCAGGAGCCTCTCTTCGTGTGTCCCAGGGACCCATCTGCCTGCTA
Source organism: Mesoplodon mirus (assembly GCF_964341445.2). NCBI lineage: Eukaryota > Metazoa > Chordata > Mammalia > Artiodactyla > Ziphiidae > Mesoplodon > Mesoplodon mirus. The sequence goes on along the minus strand of NC_138976.1, from coordinate 189,558,864 downwards.
ACTTCGGTCAACTGGCAGGAAGCTACGATGCCCAGACATATTCTTAGCTGTGCAGCGAGGTGTACTGCGCGGACAGGTTCCACACACATTTCAAGTAGGAGCGTGGCCCGAGTGGAAAGGTGAGAGTTTGGGCTTCTTTGCAGACAAAGAAGGCGCCCTTCGTCCTGGGCCTAAATGCTTGTGACACTCCACTGGGCCTGCCAGGCTCTGAGGGCCCTGCATTGGGCCCCCTGCTCCCCTGCCCTTTGTTCAGTCACAGCAGAGATGGCCACACCCACTCCCTCAGTGAGGGCAGTGTTCCAACCTCCCTCAGCCCCGCCCCCTCTCCGCATGTTACCATGGACTACAGAGGCTGCATTCTGAGGCCAGGGCGTTCCGAGAATGCCAAGGGCAGACATGATGACCTTAAATGATTTCCTCTTGTGTCAGGTTTGGTAAACTTTAGGAGCTAGGAAATGGTCCACTTTACAGAAATGTTCAAATTTACTGGCATTTCTTATATTCTCTGCTCTAACATTGTCCTGATTCTTTCTGTATATTCTTTACTTATGTTTTTGTTTTCCTTAATCAAAGTGTGTCTTTTCAATCTTTTCAAAGAAGATTCTTTGGACTTACTAAATCACCTCAATTTTATACGTTTTCTGTTGTATTAAGTTCTGCTCATATCTTTATTTATCTTTTTACTATGTTCTCAGGGTTTATTGTTTTGATCTTCTGATGTCAATTAAAACACTTGGTTATTCATTTTAATAAATATTTTACTTATAAAGATTTGAACTTTTGAAGATTCCAGCTTACTTGTAAGTTTCTAAGGGTCAGGTCCTCTCCATTGTTGCTGGCCTAAGGTTTAGTTCACCATATAGCAATGTATATATTGACCTATTTTCCCCTCGACTTTCTGTGATTCCCTACATCTCACCTTTCTTTGCAGACAAGCCATTTGAAATACCCTTAACTTATTTCACAGCCAATAAGTCATTGAAATAATGTGTATTTTTTAGAGATATCTTCTTATATAATTAGGCAGAAAATCTCACCTGCCATAGTTTTCTAAACAGCATAATTTCACTCTTCTCAATGCTTAATCTGTTGTATTACACAACCTTTGAGTATTTAGCTTTATCAATGACATGTACTTTAAAAATGTTTTAGAGATCCTACCAGTCTTTGAAAACATCCTTGTTCCTTGTTTCAGTTCCAGTTTTATGTATATTTTCTGCCTTGCACCTGATTATTCCAACAATTGATGGATGGCCTTGGGAATCTAATTCTGGTATTGATAGTTTTTGCTGATTGTCTCCAGTCGTAGCTGATTTCTTCATTATTGTGTAAATTTAGATCATGAGCTCATGTTTAGCTAAACATCTGACCATGTCAGACGCTTAGGTGTGAACGCTCGTAAGCTTCAGCAGAAAGTCGGCAAAGATTTATTTGTGTCCCTCCAATGAGTTGCCCGCGAGAAAGCCGTTTTCTACAAGTGTTGGTCCAATACTCCCTCAAGAGGCAGGTGACTCCGACAGGGCTGCTTGGCGGCCCCCGATCTGGGGCAGGGGCAGTGGGCGTCCTGTGGCCCATGCAGGAGCCTCTCTGCATGTGTCCCAGGGACCCATCTGCCTGCGAACTTCGGTCACCTGGCAGGAAGCTACGATGCCCAGACCTATGGTTAGCTGTGCAGCGAGGTGTACTGCGCGGACAGGTTCCACACACACTTCAAGTAAGAGGGCGGCCTGAGTGGAAAGGTGAGAGTTTGGGCAGCTGTACAGACAAAGAAGGCGCCCTTTGGCCTGGGCCTAAATGCTTGTGACACCCCACTGGACGTGCCGGGCTCTGAGGGCCCTGCCCTGGGCCCACTGCTCCCCTGCCCTTTGTTCAGTCACAGCAGAGATCGCCACACCCACTCCCTCAGTGAGGGCAGTGTTCCAACCTCCCTCAGCCCCGCCCCCTCTCCGCAGGTTACCATGGACTACAGAGGCTGCATTCTGAGGCCAGGGCATTCCGAGAATGCCAAGGGCAGACATGATGACCTTAAATGATTTCCTCTTGTGTCAGGTTTGGTAAACTTTAGGAGCTAGGAAATGGTCCACTTTACAGAAATGTTCAAATTTACTGGCATTTCTTATATTCTCTGCTATAACACTGTCCTGATTCTTTCTGTATATTCTTTACTTATGTCTTTGTTTTCCTTAATCAAAGTGTGTCTTTTCAATCTTTTCAAAGAAAATTCTTTGGACTTACTAAATCACCTCAATTTTATACGTTTTCTGTTGTATTAAGTTCTGCTGATATCTTTATTTATCTTTTTTCTATGGTCTCAGGGTTCATTGTTTTGATCTTCTGATGTCAATTAAAACACTTGGTTATTCATTTTAATAAATATTTTACTTATAATGATTTGAACTTTTGAAGATTCCAGCTTACTTGTAAGTTTCTAAGGGTCAGGTCCTCTCCATTGTTGCTGGCCTAAGGTTTAGTTCACCATATAGCAATATATATAATGACACATTTTCCCCTCGACTTTCTGTGATTCCCTACATCTCACCTTTCTTTGCAGACAAGCCATTTGAAATACCCTTAACTTATTTCACAGCCAATAAGTCATTGAAATAATGTGTATTTTTTAGAGAAATCTTCTTATATAATTAGGCAGAAAATCTCACCTGCCATAGTTTTCAAAACAGCATAATTTCACTCTTCTCAATGCTTAATCTGTTGTATTACACAACCTTTGAGTATTTAGCTTTATCAATGACATGTCCTTTAAAAATGTTTTAGAGATCCTACCAGTCTTTGAAAACATCCTTGTTCCTTGTTTCAGTTCCAGTTTTATGTATATTTTCTGCCTTGCACCTGATTATTCCAACAATTGATGGATGGCCTTGGGAATCTAATTCTGGTATTGATAGTTTTTGCTGATTGTCTCCACTCGTAGCTGATTTCTTCATTATTGTGTAAATTTAGAACATGAGCTCATGTTTAGCTAAACAGCTGACCTTGTCAGACGCTTAGGTGTGAACGCTCGTAAGCTTCAGCAGAAAGTCGGCAAAGATTTATATGTGTCCCTCCAATGAGTTGCCCGCGAGAACGCCGTTTTCTACAAGTGTTGGTCCAATACTCCCTCAAGAGGCAGGGGACTACGACAGGGCGGCTTGGCGGCCCCCGATCTGGGGCAGGGGCATTGGGTGGCCTCTGGCCAAGGCAGAAGCCTCTCTGCATGTGTCCCAGGGACCCATCTGCCTGCGAACTTCAGGCACCTGGCAGGAAGCTACGATGCCCAGACCTATGGTTAGCTGTGCAGCGAGGTGTACTGCGCGGATAGGTTCCACACACACTTCAAGTTAGAGGTCGGCCTGAGTGGAAAGGTGAGAGTTTGGGCAGCTGTGCAGACAAAGAAGGCACCCTTTGGCCTGGGCCTAAATGCTTGTGACACCCCACTGGACCTGCCGGGCTCTGAGGGCCCTGCCCTGGGCCCCCTGCTCCCCTGCCCTTTGTTCAGTCACAGCAGAGATGGCCACACCCACTCCCTCAGTGAGGGCAGTGTTCCAACCTCCCTCAGCCCCGCCCCCTCTCCGCAGGTTACCATGGACTACAGAGGCTGCATTCTGAGGCCAGGGCGTTCCGAGAATGCCAAGGGCAGACATGATGACCTTCAATGATTTCCTCTTGTGTCAGGTTTGGTAAACTTTAGGAGCTAGGAAATGGTCCACTTTACAGAAATGTTCAAATTTACTGGCATTTCTTATATTCTCTGCTCTAACATTGTCCTGATTCTTTCTGTATATTCTTTATTTATGTTTTTGTTTTCCTTCATCAAAGTGTGTCTTTTCAATCTTTTCAAAGAAGATTCTTTGGACTTACTAAATCACCTCAATTTTATACGTTTTCTGTTGTATTAAGTTCTGCTCATATCTTTATTTATCTTTTTTCTATGTTCTCAGGGTTTATTGTTTTCATCTTCTGATGTCAATTAAAACACTTGGTTATTCATTTTAATAAATATTTTACTTATAAAGATTTGAACTTTTGAAGATTCCAGCTTACTTGTAAGTTTCTAAGGGTCAGGTCCTCTCCATTGTTGCTGGCCTAAGGTTTAGTTCACCATATAGCAATGTATATATTGACCTATTTTCCCCTCGACTTTCTGTGATTCCCTACATCTCACCTTTCTTTGCAGACAAGCCATTTGAAATACCCTTAACTTATTTCACAGCCAATAAGTCATTGAAATAATGTGTATTTTTTAGAGAAATCTTCTTATATAATTAGGCAGAAAATCTCACCTGCCATAGTTTTCAAAACAGCATAATTTCACTCTTCTCAATGCTTAAACTGTTGTATTACACAACCTTTGAGTATTTAGCTTTATCAATGACATGTACTTTAAAAATGTTTTAGAGATCCTACCAGTCTTTGAAAACATCCTTGTTCCTTGTTTCAGTTCCAGTTTTATGTATATTTTCTGCCTTGCACCTGATTATTCCAACAATTGATGGATGGCCTTGGGAATCTAATTCTGGTATTGATAGTTTTTGCTGATTGTCTCCCCTTGTAGCTGATTTCTTCATTATTGTGTAAATTTAGATCATGAGCTCATGTTTAGCTAAACAGCTGACCTTGTAAGACGCTTAGGTGTGAACGCTCGTAAGCTTCAGCAGAAAGTCGGCAAAGATTTTTTTGTGTCCCTCCAATGAGTTGCCCGCGAGAACCCCGTTTTCTACAAGTGTTGGTCCAATACTCGCTCAAGAGGCTGGGTACTCCGACAGGGCTGCTTGGCGGCCCCCGATCTGGGGCAGGGGCAGTGGGCGGCCTGTGGCCCAGGCAGGAGCCTCTCTGCATGTGTCCCAGGGACCCATCCGCCTGCGAACTTCGGTCACCTGTCAGGAAGCTACGATGTCCAGACTTATGGTTAGCTCTACAGCGAGGTGTACTGCGCGGACAGGTTCCACACACTTCAAGTAAGAGGTCGGCCTGAGTGGAAAGGTGAGAGTTTTGGCAGCTGTGCAGACAAAGAAGTCGCCCTTTGGCCTTGGCCTAAATGCTTGTGACACCCCACTGGAACTGCCGGGCTCTGAGGGCCCTGCCCTGGGTCCCCAGCTCCCCTGCCCTTTGTTCAGTCACAGCAGACTTGGCCACACCCACTCCCTCTGTGAGGGCAGTGTTCCAACCTCCCTCAGCCCCGCCCCCTCTCCGCAGGTTACCATGGACTACAGATGCTGCATTCTGAGGCCAGGGCGTTCCGAGAATGCCAAGGGCAGACATGATGACCTTAAATGATTTCCTCTTGTGTCAGGTTTGGTAAACTTTAGGAGCTAGGAAATGGTCCACTTTACAGAAATGTTCAAATTTACTGGCATTTCTTATATTCTCTGCTCTAACATTGTCCTGATTCTTTCTGTTTATTCTTTACTTATGTATTTGTTTTCCTTAATCAAAGTGTGTCTTTTCAATCTTTTCAAAGAAGATTCTTTGGACTTACTAAATCACCTCAATTTTATACGTTTTCTGTTGTATTAAGTTCTGCTCATATCTTTATTTATCTTTTTTCAATGTTCTCAGGGTTTATTGTTTTGATCTTCTGATGTCAATTAAAACACTTGGTTATTCATTTTAATAAATATTTTACTTATAAAGATTTGAACTTTTGAAGATTCCAGCTTACTTGTAAGTTTCTAAGGGTCAGGTCCTCTCCATTGTTGCTGGCCTAAGGTTTAGTTCACCATATAGCAATGTATATATTGACCTATTTTCCCCTCGACTTTCTGTGATTCCCTACATCTCACCTTTCTTTGCAGACAAGCCATTTGAAATACCCTTAACTTATTTCACAGCCAATAAGTCATTGAAGTAATGTGTAGTTTTTAGAGAATTCTTCTTATATAATTAGGCAGAAAATCTCACCTGCCATAGTTTTCAAAACAGCATAATTTCACTCTTCTCAATGCTTAATCTGTTGTATTACACAACCTTTGAGTATTTAGCTTTATCAATGACATGTACTTTAAAAATGTTTTAGAGATCCTACCAGTCTTTGAAAACATCCTTGTTCCTTGTTTCAGTTCCAGTTTTATGTATATTTTCTGCCTTGCACCTGATTATTCCAACAATTGATGGATGGCCTTGGGAATCTAATTCTGGTATTGATAGTTTTTGCTGATTGTCTCCACTTGTAGCTGATTTCTTCATTATTGTGTAAATTTAGATCATGAGCTCATGTTTAGCTAAACAGCTGACCTTGTAAGACGCTTAGGTGTGAACGCTCGTAAGCTTCAGCAGAAAGTCCCAAAGATTTATTTGTGTCCCTCCAATGAGTTGCCCGCGAGAACGCCGTTTTCTACAAGTGTTGGTCCAATACTCCCTCAAGAGGCAGGGGACTCCGACAGGGCTGCTTGTCGGCCCCCGATCTGGGGCAGGGGCAGTGGGCGTCCTGTGTCCCAGGCAGGAGCCTCTCTGCATGTGTCCCAGGGACCCATCTGCCTGCGAATTTCGGTCACCTGGCAGGAAGCTACGATGCCCAGACCTATGGTTAGCTGTGCAGCGAGGTGTACTGCACGGACAGGTTCCACACACACTTCAAGTAAGATGTCGGCCTGAGTGGAAAGGTGAGAGTTTGGGCAGCTGTGCAGACAAAGAAGGCGCCCTTTGGCCTGGGCCTAAATGCTTGTGACACCCCACTGGACCTGCCGGGCTCTGAGGGCCCTGCCCTGGGCCCCCTGCTCCCCTGCCCTTTGTTCAATCACAGCAGAGATGGCCACACCCACTCCCTAAGTGAGGGCAGTGTTCCAACCTCCCTCAGCCCCGCCCCCTCTCCGCAGGTTACCATGGACTACAGAGGCTGCATTCTGAGGCCAGGGCATTCCGAGAATGCCAAGGGCAGACATGATGACCTTCAATGATTTCCTCTTGTGTCAGGTTTGGTAAACTTTAGGAGCTAGGAAATGGTCCACTTTACAGAAATGTTCAAATTTACTGGCATTTCTTATATTCTCTGCTCTAACATTGTCCTGATTCTTTCTGTATATTCTTTCCTTATGTTTTTGTTTTCCTTAATCAAAGTGTGTCTTTTCAATCTTTTCAAAGAAGATACTTTGGACTTACTAAATCACCTCAATTTTATACGTTTTCTGTTGTATTAAGTTCTGCTCATATCTTTATTTATCTTTTTTCTATGTTCTCAGGGTTTATTGTTTTGATCTTCTGATGTCAATTAAAACACTTGGTTATTCATTTTAATAAATATTTTACTTATAAAGATTTGAACTTTTGAAGATTCCAGCTTACTTGTAAGTTTCTAAGGGTCAGGTCCTCTCCATTGTTGCTGGCCTAAGGTTTAGTTCACCATATAGCAATGTATATATTGACCTATTTTCCCCTCGACTTTCTGTGATTCCCTACATCTCACCTTTCTTTGCAGACAAGCCATTTGAAATACCCTTAACTTATTTCACAGCCAATAAGTCATTGAAATAATGTGTATTTTTTAGAGAAATCTTCTTATATAATTAGGCAGAAAATCTCACCTGCCATAGTTTTCAAAACAGCATAATTTCACTCTTCTCAATGCTTAATCTGTTGTATTACACAACCTTTGAGTATTTAGCTTTATCAATGACATGTACTTTAAAAATGTTTTAGAGATCCTACCAGTCTTTGAAAACATCCTTGTTCCTTGTTTCAGTTCCAGTTTTATGGATATTTTCTGCCTTGCACCTGATTATTCCAACAATTGATGGATGGCCTTGGGAATCTAATTCTGGTATTGATAGTTTTTGCTGATTTTCTCCCCTTGTAGCTGATTTCTTCATTATTGTGTAAATTTAGATCATGAGCTCATGTTTAGCTAAACAGCTGACCTTGTCAGACGCTTAGGTGTGAACGCTCGTAAGCTTCAGAAGAAAGTCGGCAAAGATTTATTTGTGTCCCTCCAATGAGTTGCCTGGGAGAACGCCGTTTTCTACAAGTGTTGGTCCAATACTCCCTCAAGAGGCTGGGGACTCCGACAGGGCTGCCTGGCGGCCCCCGATCTGGGGCAGGGGCAGTGGGCGGCCTGTGGCCCAGGCAGGAGCCTCTCTGCATGTGTCCCAGGGACCCATCTGCCTGCGAACTTCGGTCACCTGGCAGGAAGCTACGATGCCCAGACCTATGGTTAGCTGTGCAGCGAGGTGTACTGCGCGGACAGGTTCCACACACACTTCAAGTAAGAGGTCGGCCTGAGTGGAAAGGTGAGAGTTTGGGCAGCTGTGCTGACAAAGAAGGCGCCCTTTGGCCTGGGCCTAAATGCTTGTGACACCCCACTGGACCTGCCGGGCTCTGAGGGCCCTGCCCTGGGCCCCCTGCTCCCCTGCCCTTTGTTCAGTCACAGCAGAGATGGCCACACCCACTCCCTCAGTGAGGGCAGTGTTCCAACCTCCCTCAGCCCTGCCCCCTCTCCGCAGGTTACCATGGACTACAGAGGCTGCATTCTGTGGCCAGGGCATTCCGAGAATGCCAAGGGCAGTCATGATGACCTTAAATGATTTCCTCTTGTGTCAGGTTTGGTAAACTTTAGGAGCTAGGAAATGGTCCACTTTACAGAAATGTTCAAATTTACTGGCATTTCTTATATTCTCTGCTCTAACATTGTCCTGATTCTTTCTGTATATTCTTTCCTTATGTTTTTGTTTTCCTTAATCAAAGTGTGTCTTTTCAATCTTTTCAAAGAAGATTCTTTGGACTTACTAAATCACCTCAATTTTATACGTTTTCTGTTGTATTAAGTTCTGCTGATATCTTTATTTATCTTTTTTCTATGTTCTCAGGGTTCATTGTTTTGATCTTCTGATGTCAATTAAAACACTTGGTTATACATTTTAATAAATATTTTACTTATAAAGATTTGAACTTTTGAAGATTCCAGCTTACTTGTAAGTTTCTAAGGGTCAGGTTCTCTCCATTGTTGCTGGCCTAAGGTTTAATTCACCATATAGCAATATATATATTGACCTATTTTCCCCTCGACTTTCTGTGATTCCCTACATCTCACCTTTCTTTGCAGACAAGCCATTTGAAATACCCTTAACTTATTTCACAGCCAATAAGTCATTGAAATAACGTGTATTTTTTAGAGAAATCTTCTTATATTATTAGGCAGAAAATCTCACCTGCCATAGTTTTCAAAACAGCATAATTTCACTCTTCTCAATGCTTAATCTGTTGTATTATACAACCTTTGAATATTTAGCTTTATCAATGACATGTACTTTAAAAATGTTTTAGAGATCCTACCAGTCTTTGAAAACATCCTTGTTCCTTGTTTCAGTTCCAGTTTTATGTATATTTTGTGCCTTGCACCTGATTATTCCAACAATTGATGGATGGCCTTGGGAATCTAATTCTGGTATTGATAGTTTTTGCTGATTGTCTCCACTCGTAGCTGATTTCTTCATTATTGTGTAAATTTAGATCATGAGCTCATGTTTAGCTAAACAGCTGACCTTGTCAGACGCTTAGGTGTGAACGCTCGTAAGCTTCAGCAGAAAGTCGGCAAAGATTTATTTGTGTCCCTCCAATGAGTTGCGCGCGAGAACGCCGTTTTCTACAAGTGTTGGTCCAATACACCCTCAAGAGGCAGGGGACTCTGACAGGGCTGCTTGGCAGCCCCCGATCTGGGGCAGGGGCAGTGGGCGGCCTGTGGCCCAGGCAGGAGCCTCTCTGCATGTGTCCCAGGGACCCATCTGCCTGCGAACTTCGGTCACCTGGCAGGAAGCTACGATGTCCAGACTTATGGTTAGCTGTGCAGCGAGGTTTACTGCGTGGACAGGTTCCACACACACTTCAAGTAAGAGGTCGGCCTGAGTGGAAAGGTGAGAGTTTGGGCAGCTGTGCTGACAAAGAAGGCGCCCTTTGGCCTGGGCCTAAATGCTTGTGACACCCCACTGGACCTGCCGGGCTCTGAGGGCCCTGCCCTGGGCCCCCTGCTCCCCTGCCCTTTGTTCACTCACAGCAGAGATCGCCACACCCACTCCCGCAGTGAGGGCAGTGTTCCAACCTCCCTCAGCCCCGCCCCCTCTCCGCAGGTTACCATGGACTACAGAGGCTGCATTCTGAGGCCAGGGCGTTCCGAGAATGCCAAGGGCAGACATGATGACCTTAAATGATTTCCTCTTGTGTCAGGTTTGGTAAACTTTAGGAGCTAGGAAATGGTCCACTTTACAGAAATGTTCAAATTTACTGGCATTTCTTATATTCTCTGCTCTAACATTGTCCTGATTCTTTCTGTATATTCTTTACATATGTTTTTGTTTTCCTTAATCAAAGTGTGTCTTTTCAATCTTTTCAAAGAAGATTCTTTGGACTTACTAAATCACCTCAATTTTACACGTTTTCTGTTGTATTAAGTTCTGCTCATATCTTTATTTATCTTTTTTCTATGTTCTCAGGGTTTATTGTTTTGATCTTCTGATGTCAATTAAAACACTTGGTTATTCATTTTAATAAATATTTTACTTATAAAGATTTGAACTTTTGAAGATTCCAGCTTACTTGTAAGTTTCTAAGGGTCAGGTCCTCTCCATTGTTGCTGGCCTAAGGTTTAGTTCACCTTATAGCAATGTATATATTAACCTATTTTCCCCTCGACTTTCTGTGATTCCTTACATCTCACCTTTCTTTGCAGACAAGCCATTTGAAATACCCTTAACTTATTTCACAGCCAATAAGTCATTGAAATAATGTGTATTTTTTAGAGAAATCTTATATAATTAGGCAGAAAATCTCACCTGCCATAGTTTTCAAAACAGCATAATTTCACTCTTCTCAATGCTTAATCTGTTGTATTACACAACCTTTGAGTATTTAGCTTTATCAATGACATGCACTTTAAAAATGTTTTAGAGATCCTACCAGTCTTTGTAAACATCCTTGTTCCTTGTTTCAGTTCCAGTTTTATGGATATTTTCTGCCTTGCACCTGATTATTCCAACAATTGATGGATGGCCTTGGGAATCTGATTCTGGTATTGATAGTTTTTCTGATTTTCTCCCCCTGTAGCTGATTTCTTCATTACTGTGTAAATTTAGATCATGAGCTCATGTTTAGCTAAACAGCTGGCCTTGTCAGACGCTTAGGTGTGAACGCTCCTAAGCTTCAGCAGAAAGTCGGCAATGATTTATTTGTGTCACTCCAATGAGTTGCCCACGAGAACGCCGTTTTCTACAAGTGTTGGTCCAATACTCCCTCAAGAGGTAGGGGACTCGGACAGGGCTGCTTGGCGGCCCCCGATCTTGGGCAGGGGCAGTGGGCGGCCTGTGGCCCAGGCAGGAGCCTCTCTGCATGTGTCCCAGGGACCCATCTGCCTGCGAACTTCGGTCACCTGGCAGGAAGCTACGATGTCCAGACTTATGGTTAGCTGTGCAGCGAGGTGTACTGCGCGGACAGGTTCCACACACACTTCAAGTAAGAGGTCGGCCTGAGTGGAAAGGTGAGAGTTTGGGCAGCTGTGCAGACAAAGAAGGCGCCCTTTGGCCTGGGCCTAAATGCTTGTGACACCCCACTGGAACTGCCAGGCTCTGAGGGCCCTGCCCTTGGCCCCCTGCTCCCCTGCCCTTTGTTCAGTCACAGCAGAGATGGCCACACCCACTCCCTCAGTGAGGGCAGTGTTCCAACCTCCCTCAGCCCCGCCCCCTCTCCGCAGGTTACCATGGACTACAGAGGCTGCATTCTGAGGCCAGGGCATTCCGAGAATGCCAAGGGCAGACATGATGACCTTAAATGATTTCCTCTTGTGTCAGGTTTGGTAAACTTTACTAGCTAGGAAATGGTCCACTTTACAGAAATGTTCAAATTTACTGGCATTTCTTATATTCTCTGCTCTACCATTGTCCTGATTCTTTCTGTATATTCTTTACTTATGTTTTTGTGTTCCTTAATCAAAGTGTGTCTTTTCAATCTTTTCAAAGAAGATTCTTTGGACTTACTAAATCACCTCAATTTTATACGTTTTCTGTTGTATTAAGTTCTGCTGATATCTTTATTTATCTTTTTTCTATGTTCTCAGGGTTCATTGTTTTGATCTTCTGATGTCAATTAAAACACTTGGTTATTCATTTTAATAAATATTTTACTTATAAAGATTTGAACTTTTGAAGATTCCAGCTTACTTGTAAGTTTCTAAGGGTCAGGTCCTCTCCATTGTTGCTGGCCTAAGGTTTAATTCACCATATAGCAATATATATATTGACCTATTTTCCCCTCGACTTTCTGTGCTTCCCTACATCTCACCTTTCCTTGCAGACAAGCCATTTGAAATACCCTTAACTTATTTCACAGCCAATAAGTCATTGAAATTATGTGTATTTTTTAGAGAAATCTTCTTATATAATTAGGCAGAAAATCTCACCTGCCATAGTTTTCAAAACAGCATAATTTCACTCTTCTCAATGCTTAATCTGTTGTATTACACAACCTTTGAGTATTTAGCTTTATCAATGACATGTACTTTAAAAATGTTTTAGAGATCCTACCAGTCTTTGAAAACATCCTTGTTCCTTGTTTCCGTTCCAGTTTTATGTATATTTTCTGCCTTGCACCTGATTATTCCAACAATTGATGGATGGCCTTGGGAATCTAATTCTGGTATTGATAGTTTTTGCTGATTGTCTCCACTCGTAGCTCATTTCTTCATTATTGTGTAAATTTAGATCATGAGCTCATGTTTAGCTAAACATCTGACCTTGTCAGAGGCTTAGGTGAGAACGCTCGTAAGCTTCAGCAGAAAGTCGGCAAAGATTTATTTGTTTCCCTCCAATGAGTTGCCCGCGAGAACGCCGTTTTCTACAAGTGTTGGTCCAATACACCCTCAAGAGGCAGGGGACTCCGACAGGGCTGCTTGGCGGCCCCCGATCTGGGGCAGGGGCAGTGGGCGGCCTGTGGCCCAGGCAGGAGCCTCTCTGCATGTGTCCCAGGGACCCATCTGCCTGCGAACTTCGGTCACCTGGCAGGAAGCTACGATGTCCAGACTTATGGTTAGCTGTGCAGCGAGGTGTACTGAGCGGACAGGTTCCACACACACTTCAAGTAAGAGGTCGGCCTGAGTGGAAAGGTGAGAGTTTGGGCAGCTGTGCAGACAAAGAAGGCGCCCTTTGGCCTGGGCCTAAATGCTTGTGACAGCCCACTGGGCCTGCCGGGCTCTGAGGGCCCTGCCCTGGGCCCCCTGCTCCCCTGCCCTTTGTTCACTCACAGCAGAGATCGCCACACCCACTCCCGCAGTGAGGGCAGTGTTCCAACCTCCCTCAGCCCTGCCCCCTCTCCGCAGGTTACCATGGACTACAGAGGCTGCATTCTGAGGCCAGGGCATTCCGAGAATGCCAAGGGCAGACATGATGACCTTAAATGATTTCCTCTTGTGTCAGGTTTGGTAAACTTTAGGAGCTAGGAAATGGTCCACTTTACAGAAATGTTCAAATTTACTGGCATTTCTTATATTCTCTGCTCTAACATTGTCCTGATTCTTTCTGTATATTCTTTACTTATGTTTTTGTTTTCCTTAATCTAAGTGTGTCTTTTCAATCTTTTCAAAGAAGATTCTTTGGACTTACTAAATCACCTCAATTTTATACGTTTTCTGTTGTATTAAGTTCTGCTGATATCTTTATTTATCTTTTTTCTATGTTCTCAGTGTTCATTGTTTTGATCTTCTGATGTCAATTAAAACACTTGGTTATTCATTTTAATAAATATTTTACTTATAAAGATTTGAACTTTTGAAGATTCCAGCTTACTTGTAAGTTTCTAAGGGTCAGGTCCTCTCCATTGTTGCTGTCCTAAGGTTTAATTCACCATATAGCAATATATATATTGACCTATTTTCCCCTCGACTTTCTGTGCTTCCCTACATCTCACCTTTCTTTGCAGACAAGCCATTTGAAATACCCTTAACTTATTTCACAGCCAATAAGTCATTGAAATAATGTGTATTTTTTAGAGAAATCTTCTTATATAATTAGGCAGAAAATCTCACCTGCCATAGTTTTCAAAACAGCATAATTTCACTCTTCTCAATGCTTAATCTGTTGTATTACACAACCTTTGAGTATTTAGCTTTATCAATGACATGTACTTTAAAAATGTTTTAGAGATCCTACCAGTCTTTGAAAACATCCTTGTTCCTTGTTTCAGTTCCAGTTTTATGTATATTTTCTGCCTTGCACCTGATTATTCCAACAATTGATGGATGGCCTTGGGAATCTAATTCTGGTATTGATAGTTTTTGCTCATTGTCTCCCCTCGTAGCTGATTTCTTCATTATTGTGTAAATTTAGATCATGAGCTCATGTTTAGCTAAACAGCTGACCTTGTCAGACGCTTAGGTGTGAACGCTCGTAAGCTTCAGCAGAAAGTCGGCAAAGATTTATTTGTGTCCCTCCAATGAGTTGCCCGCGAGAACGCCGTTTTCTACAAGTGTTGGTCCAATACTCCCTCAAGAGGCAGGGGACTCCGACAGGGCTGCTTGGCGGCCCCCGATCTGGGGCAGGGGCAGTGGGCGGCCTGTGGCCCAGGCAGGAGCCTCTCTGCATGTGTCAAAGGGACCCATCTGCCTGCGAACTTCGGTCACCTGGCAGGAAGCTACGATGTCCAGACTTATGGTTAGCTGTGCAGCGAGGTGTACTGCGCGGACAGGTTCCACACACACTTCAAGTAAGAGGTCGGCCTGAGTGGAAAGGTGAGAGTTTGGGCAGCTGTGCAGACAAAGAAGGCGCCCTTTGGCCTGGGCCTAGATGCTTGTGACACGCCACTGGACCTGCCGGGCTCTGAGGGCCCTGCCCTGGGCCCACTGCTCCCCTGCCCTTTGTTCACTCACAGCAGAGATCGCCACACCCACTCCCGCAGTGAGGGCAGTGTTCCAACATCCCTCAGCCCCGCCCCCTCTCCGCAGGTTACCATGGACTACAGAGGCTGCATTCTGAGGCCAGGGCGTTCCGAGAATGCCAAGGGCAGACATGATGACCTTAAATGATTTCCTCTTGTGTCAGGTTTGGTAAACTTTAGGAGCTAGGAAATGGTCCACTTTACAGAAATGTTCAAATTTACTGGCATTTCTTATATTCTCTGCTCTAACATTGTTCTGATTCTTTCTGTATATTCTTTACTTATGTTTTTGTTTTCCTTAATCAAAGTGTGTCTTTTCAATCTTTTCAAAGAAGATTCTTTGGACTTACTAAATCACCTCAATTTTATACGTTTTCTGTTGTATTAAGTTCTGCTCATATCTTTATTTATCTTTTTTCTATGTTCTCAGGGTTTATTGTTTTGATCTTCTGATGTCAATTAAAACACTTGGTTATTCATTTTAATAAATATTTTACTTATAAAGATTTGAACTTTTGAAGATTCCAGCTTACTTGTAAGTTTCTAAGGGTCAGGTCCTCTCCATTGTTGCTGGCCTAAGGTTTAGTTCACCATATAGCAATGTATATATTGACCTATTTTCCCCTCGACTTTCTGTGATTCCCTACATCTCACCTTTCTTTGCAGACAAGCCATTTGAAATACCCTTAACTTATTTCACAGCCAATAAGTCATTGAAATAATGTGTATTTTTTAGAGAAATCTTCTTATATAATTAGGCAGAAAATCTCACCTGCCATAGTTTTCAAAACAGCATAATTTCACTCTTCTCAATGCTTAATCTCTTGTATTACACAACCTTTGGGTATTTAGCTTTATCAATGACATGTACTTTAAAAATGTTTTAGAGATCCTACCAGTCTTTGAAAACATCCTTGTTCCTTGTTTCAGTTCCAGTTTTATGGATATTTTCTGCCTTGCACCTGATTATTCCAACAATTGATGGATGGCCTTGGGAATCTAATTCTGGTATTGATAGTTTTTGCTGATTGTCTCCACTCGTAGCTGATTTCTTCATTATTGTGTAAATTTACATCATGAGCTCATGTTTAGCTAAACAGCTGACCTTGTCAGACGCTTAGGTGTGAACGCTCGTAAGCTTCAGCAGAAAGTCGGCAAAGATTTATTTCTGTCCATCCAATGAGTTGCCCGCGAGAACGCCGTTTTCTACAAGTGTTGGTCCAATACTCCCTCAAGAGGCAGGGGACTCCGACAGGGTGGCTTGGCTTCCCCCGATCTGGGGCAGGGGCAGTGGGCGGCCTGTGGCCCAGGCAGAAGCCTCTGTGCATGTGTCCCAGGGACCCATCTACCTGCGAACTTCGGTCACCTGGCAGGAAGCTACGATGCCCAGACCTATGGTTAGCTGTGCAGCGAGGTGTACTGCGCGGACAGGTTCCACACACACTTCAAGTTAGAGGTCGGCCTGAGTGGAAAGGTGAGAGTTTGGGCAGCTGTGCAGACAGAGAAGGCACTCTTTCGCATGGGCCTAAATGCTTGTGACACCCCACTGGACCTGCCGGGCTCTGAGGGCCCTGCCCAGGGCCCCCTGCTCCCCTGCCCTTTGTTCAGTCACAGCAGAGATGGCCACACCCACTCCCTCAGTGAGGGCAGTGTTCCAACCTCCCTCAGCCCCGCCCCCTCTCCGCAGGTTACCATGGACTACAGATGCTGCATTCTGAGGCCAGGGCGTTCCGAGAATGCCAAGGGCAGACATGATGACCTTAAATGATTTCCTCTTGTGTCAGGTTTGGTAAACTTTAGGAGCTAGGAAATGGTCCACTTTACAGAAATGTTCAAATTTACTGGCATTTCTTATATTCTCTGCTCTAACATTGTCCTGATTCTTTCTGTATATTCTTTACATATGTTTTTGTTTTCCTTAATCAAAGTGTGTCTTTTCAATCTTTTCAAAGAAGATTCTTTGGACTTACTAAATCACCTCAATTTTACACGTTTTCTGTTGTATTAAGTTCTGCTCATATCTTTATTTATCTTTTTTCTATGTTCTCAGGGTTTATTGTTTTGATCTTCTGATGTCAATTAAAACACTTGGTTATTCATTTTAATAAATATTTTACTTATAAAGATTTGAACTTTTGAAGATTCCAGCTTACTTGTAAGTTTCTAAGGGTCAGGTCCTCTCCATTGTTGCTGGCCTAAGGTTTAGTTCACCTTATAGCAATGTATATATTGACCTATTTTCCCCTCGACTTTCTGTGATTCCCTACATCTCACCTTTCTTTGCAGACAAGCCATTTGAAATACCCTTAACTTATTTCACAGCCAATAAGTCATTGAAATAA
The DNA here is from genome assembly GCF_964341445.2 of Mesoplodon mirus. Lineage (NCBI taxonomy): Eukaryota > Metazoa > Chordata > Mammalia > Artiodactyla > Ziphiidae > Mesoplodon > Mesoplodon mirus. The sequence continues at coordinate 189,541,684 of NC_138976.1, read as the reverse complement.
TGTGTATTTTTTAGAGAAATCTTCTTATATAATTAGGCAGAAAATCTCACCTGCCATAGTTTTCAAAACAGCATAATTTCACTCTTCTCAATGCTTAATCTGTTGTATTACACAACGTTTGAGTATTTAGCTTTATCAATGACATGCACTTTAAAAATGTTTTAGAGATCATACCAGTCTTTGAAAACATCCTTGTTCCTTGTTTCAGTTCCAGTTTTATGGATATTTTCTGCCTTGCACCTGATTATTCCAACAATTGATGGATGGCCTTGGGAATCTAATTCTGGTATTGATAGTTTTTGCTAATTTTCTCCCCTTGTAGCTGATTTCTTCATTATTGTGTAAATTTAGATCATCAGCTCATGTTTAGCTAAACAGCTGACCTTGTCAGACGCTTCGGTGTGAACGCTCGTAAGCTTCAGCAGAAAGTCGGCAAAGATTTATTTGTGTCCCTCCAATGAGTTGCCCGCGAGAACGCCGTTTTCTACAAGTGTTGGTCCAATACTCCCTCAAGAGGCAGGGGACTCCGACAGGGCTGCTTGGCGGCCCCCGATCTGGGGCAGGGGCAGTGGGCAGCCAGTGGCCAAGGCAGGAGCCTCTCTGCATGTGTCCCAGGGACCCATCTGCCTGCGAACTTCGGTCACCTGGCTGGAAGCTACGATGCCCAGACCTATGGTTAGCTGTGCAGCGAGGTGTACTGCGCGGACAGGTTCCACACACACTTCAAGTAAGAGGTCGGCCTGAGTGGAAAGGTGAGAGTTTGGGCAGCTGTGCAGACAAAGAAGGCGCCCTTTGGCCTGGGCCTAAATGCTTGTGACACCCCACTGGACCTGCCGGGCTCTGAGGGCCCTGCCCTGGGCCCCCTGCTCCCCTGCCCTTTGTTCAGTCACAGCAGAGATCGCCACACCCACCTCCGCAGTGAGGGCAGTGTTCCAACCTCCCTCAGCCCCGCCCCCTCTCCGCAGGTTACCATGGACTACAGAGGCTGCATTCTGAGGCCAGGGCTTTCCGAGAATGCCAAGGGCAGACATGATGACCTTAAATGATTTCCTCTTGTGTCAGGTTTGGTAAACTTTTGGAGCTAGAAAATGGTCCACTTTACAGAAATGTTCAAATTTACTGGCATTTCTTATATTCTCTGCTCTAACATTGTCCTGATTCTTTCTGTATATTCTTTACTTATGTTTTTGTTTTCCTTAATCAAAGTGTGTCTTTTCAATCTTTTCAAAGAAGATTCTTTGGACTTACTAAATCACCTCAATTTTATACGTTTTCTGTTGTATTAAGTTCTGCTGATATCTTTATTTATCTTTTTTCTATGTTCTCAGGGTTCATTGTTTTGATCTTCTGATGTCAATTAAAACACCTTGTTATTCATTTTAATAAATATTTCACTTATAAAGATTTGAACTTTTGAAGATTCCAGCTTACTTGTAAGTTTCTAAGGGTCAGGTCCTCTCCATTGTTGCTGGCCTAAGGTTTAATTCACCATATAGCAATATATATATTGACCTATTTTCCCCTCGACTTTCTGTGATTCCCTACATCTCACCTTTCTTTGCAGACAAGCCATTTGAAATACCCTTAACTTATTTCACAGCCAATAAGTCATTGAAATAATGTGTATTTTTTAGAGAAATCTTCTTCTATAATTAGGCAGAAAATCTCACCTGCCATAGTTTTCAAAACAGCATAATTTCACTCTTCTCAATGCTTAATCTGTTGTATTACACAACCTTTGAGTATTTAGCTTTATCAATGACATGTACTTTAAAAATGTTTTAGAGATCCTACCAGTCTTTGAAAACATCCTTGTTCCTTGTTTCAGTTCCAGTTTTATGTATATTTTCTGCCTTGCACCTGTTATTCCAACAATTGATGGATGGCCTTGGGAATCTAATTCTGGTATTGATAGTTTTTGCTGATTGTCTCCACTCGTAGCTGATTTCTTCATTATTGTGTAAATTTAGATCATGAGCTCATGTTTAGCTAAACAGCTGACCTTGTCAGACGCTTCGGTGTGAACGCTCGTAAGCTTCAGCAGAAAGTCGGCAAAGATTTATTTCTGTCCCTCCAATGAGTTGCCCGCGAGAACGCCGTTTTCTACAAGTGTTGGTCCAATACTCCCTCAAGAGGCAGGGGACTCCGACAGGGTAGCTTGGCGGCCCCCGATCTGGGGCAGGGGCAGTGGGCGGCCTGTGGCCCTGGTAGAAGCCTCTGTGCATGTGTCCCAGGGACCCATCTGCCTGCGAACTTCGGTCACCTGGCAGGAAGCTACGATGCCCAGACCTATGGTTAGCTGTGCAGCGAGGTGTACTGCGCGGACAGGTTCCACACACACTTCAAGTTAGAGGTCGGCCTGAGTGGAAAGGTGAGAGTTTGGGCAGCTGTGCAGACAAAGAAGGCGCCCTTTGGCCTGGGCCTAAATGCTTGTGACACCCCACTGGACCTGCCGGGCTCTGAGGGCCCTGCCCTGGGCCCCCTGCTCCCCTGACCTTTGTTCAGTCACAGCAGGGATCGCCACACCCACTCCCGCAGTGAGGGCAGTGTTCCAACCTCCCTCAGCCCCGCCCCCTCTCCGCAGGTTACCATGGACTACAGAGGCTGCATTCTGAGGCCAGGGCTTTCCGAGAATGCCAAGGGCAGACATGATGACCTTAAATGATTTCCTCTTGTGTCAGGTTTGGTAAACTTTTGGAGCTAGAAAATGGTCCACTTTACAGAAATGTTCAAATTTACTGGCATTTCTTATATTCTCTGCTCTAACATTGTCCTGATTCTTTCTGTATATTCTTTACTTATGTTTTTGTTTTCCTTAATCAAAGTGTGTCTTTTCAATCTTTTCAAAGAAGATTCTTTGGACTTACTACATCACCTCAATTTTATACGTTTTCTGTTGTATTAAGTTCTGCTGATATCTTTATTTATCTTTTTTCTATGTTCTCAGGGTTCATTGTTTTGATCTTCTGATGTCAATTCAAACACTTGGTTATTCATTTTAATAAATATTTTACTTATAAAGATTTGAACTTTTGAAGATTCCAGCTTACTTGTAAGTTTCTAAGGGTCAGGTCCTCTCCATTGTTGCTGGCCTAAGGTTTAATTCACCATATAGCAATATATATATTGACCTATTTTCCCCTCGACTTTCTGTGATTCCCTACATCTCACCTTTCTTTGCAGACAAGCCATTTGAAATACCCTTAACTTATTTCACAGCCAATAAGTCATTGAAATAATGTGTATTTTTTAGAGAAATCTTCTTCTATAATTAGGCAGAAAATCTCACCTGCCATAGTTTTCAAAACAGCATAATTTCACTCTTCTCAATGCTTAATCTGTTGTATTACACAACCTTTGAGTATTTAGCTTTATCAATGACATGTACTTTAAAAATGTTTTAGAGATCCTACCAGTCTTTGAAAACATCCTTGTTCCTTGTTTCAGTTCCAGTTTTATGTATATTTTCTGCCTTGCACCTGATTATTCCAACAATTGATGGATGGCCTTGGGAATCTAATTCTGGTATTGATAGTTTTTGCTGATTGTCTCCAGTCGTAGCTGATTTCTTCATTATTGTGTAAATTTAGATCATGAGCTAATGTTTAGCTAAACAGCTGACCTTGTCAGACGCTTAGGTGTGAACGCTCGTAAGCTTCAGCAGAAAGTCGGCAAAGATTTATTTGTGTCCCTCCAATGAGTTGCCCGCGAGAACGCCGTTTTCTACAAGTGTTGGTCCAATACTCCCTCAAGAGGCAGGGGACTCCGACAGGGTGGCTTGGCGGCCCCCGATCTGGGGCAGGGGCAGTGGGCGGCCTGTGGCCCAGGCAGAAGCCTCTGTGCATGTGTCCCAGGGATCCATCTGCCTGCGAACTTCGGTCACCTGGCAGGAAGCTACGATGCCCAGACCTATGGTTAGCTGTGCAGCGAGGTGTACTGCGCGGACAGGTTCCACACACACTTCAAGTTAGAGGTCGGCCTGAGTGGAAAGGTGAGAGTTTGGGCAGCTGTGCAGACAAAGAAGGCACTCTTTCGCATGGGCCTAAATGCTTGTGACACCCCACTGGACCTGCCAGGCTCTGAGGGCCCTGCCCTGGGCCCCCTGCTCCCCTGCCCTTTGTTGAGTCACAGCAGAGATGGCCACACCCACTCCCTCAGTGAGGGCAGTGTTCCAACCTCCCTCAGCCCCGCCCCCTCTCCGCAGGTTACCATGGACTACAGAGGCTGCATTCTGAGGCCAGGGCGTTCCGAGAATGCCAAGGGCAGACATGATGACCTTCAATGATTTCCTCTTGTGTCAGGTTTGGTAAACTTTAGGAGCTAGGAAATGGTCCACTTTACAGAAATGTTCAAATTTACTGGCATTTCTTATATTCTCTGCTCAAACATTGTCCTGATTCTTTCTGTATATTCTTTACTTATGTTTTTGTTTTCCTTAATCAAAGTGTGTCTTTTCAATCTTTTCAAAGAAGATTCTTTGGACTTACTACATCACCTCAATTTTATACGTTTTCTGTTGTATTAAGTTCTGCTGATATCTTTATTTATCTTTTTTCTATGTTCTCAGGGTTCATTGTTTTGATCTTCTGATGTCAATTAAAACACTTGGTTATTCATTTTAATAAATATTTTACTTATAAAGATTTGAACTTTTGAAGATTCCAGCTTACTTGTAAGTTTCTAAGGGTCAGGTCCTCTCCATTGTTGCTGGCCTAAAGTTTAATTCACCATATAGCAATATATATATTGACCTATTTTCCCCTCGACTTTCTGTGATTCCCTACATCTCACCTTTCTTTGCAGACAAGCCATTTGAAATACCCTTAACTTATTTCACAGCCAATAAGTCATTGAAATAATGTGTATTTTTTAGAGAAATCTTCTTATATAATTAGGCAGAAAATCTCACCTGCCATAGTTTTCAAAACAGCATAATTTCACTCTTCTCAATGCTTAATCTGTTGTATTACACAACCTTTGAGTATTTAGCTTTATCAATGACATGTACTTTAAAAATGTTTTAGAGATCCTACCAGTCTTTGAAAACATCCTTGTTCCTTGTTTCAGTTCCACTTGTATGTATATTTTCTGCCTTGCACCTGATTATTCCAACAATTGATGGATGGCCTTGGGAATCTAATTCTGGTATTGATAGTTTTTGCTGATTGTCTCCACTCGTAGCTGATTTCTTCATTATTGTGTAAATTTAGATCATGAGCTCATGTTTAGCTAAACAGCTGACCTTGTCAGACGCTTAGGTGTGAACGCTCGTAAGCTTCAGCCGAAAGTCGGCAAAGATTTATTTGTGTCCCTCCAATGAGTTGCCCGCGAGAACGCCGTTTTCTACAAGTGTTGGTCCAATACTCCCTCAAGAGGCAGGGGACTCCGACAGGGCTGCTTGGCGGCCCCTGATCTGAGGCAGGGGCAGTGGGCGGCCTGTGGCCCAGGCAGGAGCCTCTCTGCATGTGTCCCAGGGACCCATCTGCCTGCGAACTTCGGTCACCTGGCAGGAAGCTACGATGCCCAGACCTATGGTTAGCTGTGCAGCGAGGTGTACTGCGCGGACAGATTCCACACACACTTCAAGTAAGAGGTCGGCCTGAGTGGAAAGGTGAGAGTTTGGGCAGCTGTGCAGACAAAGAAGGCGCCCTTTGGCCTGGGCCTAAATGCTTGTGACACCCCACTGGACCTGCCGGGCTCTGAGGGCCCTGCCCTGGGCCCCCTGCTCCCCTGCCCTTTGTTCAGTCACAGCAGAGATGGCCACACCCACTCCCTCAGTGAGGGCAGTGTTCCAACCTCCCTCAGCCCCGCCCCCTCTCCGCAGGTTACCATGGACTACAGAGGCTGCATTCTGAGGCCAGGGCATTCCGAGAATGCCAAGGGCAGACATGATGACCTTAAATGATTTCCTCTTGTGTCAGGTTTGGTAAACTTTAGGAGCTAGGAAATGGTCCACTTTACAGAAATGTTCAAATTTACTGGCATTTCTTATATTCTCTGCTCTAACATTGTCCTGATTCTTTCTGTATATTCTTTCCTTATGTTTTTGTTTTCCTTAATCAAAGTGTGTCTTTTCAATCTTTTCAAAGAAGATTCTTTGGACTTACTAAATCACCTCAATTTTATACGTTTTCTGTTGTATTAAGTTCTGCAGATATCTTTATTTATCTTTTTTCTATGTTCTCAGGGTTTATTGTTTTGATCTTCTGATGTCAATTCAAACACTTGGTTATTCATTTTAATAAATATTTTACTTATAAAGATTTGAACTTTTGAAGATTCCAGCTTACTTGTAAGTTTCTAAGGGTCAGGTCCTCTCCATTGTTGCTGGCCTAAGGTTTAGTTCACCATATAGCAATGTATATATTGACCTATTTTCCCCTCGACTTTCTGTGATTCCCTACATCTCACCTTTCTTTGCAGACAAGCCATTTGAAATACCCTTAACTTATTTCACAGCCAATAAGTCATTGAAATAATGTGTATTTTTTAGAGAAATCTTCTTATATAATTAGGCAGAAAATCTCACCTGCCATAGTTTTCAAAACAGCATAATTTCACTCTTCTCAATGCTTAATCTGTTGTATTACACAACCTTTGAGTATTTAGCTTTATCAATGACATGTACTTTAAAAATGTTTTAGAGATCCAACCAGTCTTTGAAAACATCCTTGTTCCTTGTTTCAGTTCCAGTTTTATGTATATTTTCTGCCTTGCACCTGATTATTCCAACTATTGATGGATGGCCTTGGGAATCTAATTCTGGTATTGATAGTTTTTGCTGATTTTCTCCCCTTGTAGCTGATTTCTTCATTATTGTGTAAATTTAGATCATGAGCTCATGTTTAGCTAAACAGCTGACCTTGTCAGATGCTTAGGTGTGAACGCTCGTAAGCTTCAGCAGAAAGTCGGCAAAGATTTATTTGTGTCCCTCCAATGAGTTGCCCGCGAGAACGCCGTTTTCTACAAGTGTTGGTCCAATACACCCTCAAGAGGCAGGGGACTCCGACAGGGCTGCTTGGCGGCCCCCGATCTGGGGCAGGGGCAGTGGGCGGCCTGTGGCCCAGGCAGGAGCCTCTCTGCATGTGTCCCAGGGACCCATCTGCCTGCGAACTTCGGTCACCTGGCAGGAAGCTACGATGTCCAGACTTATGGTTAGCTGTGCAGCGAGGTGTACTGTGCGGACAGGTTCCACACACACTTCAAGTAAGAGGTCGGCCTGAGTGGAAAGGTGAGAGTTTGGGCAGCTGTGCAGACAAAGAAGGCGCCCTTTGGCCTCGGCCTAAAGGCTTGTGACACCCCACAGGACCTGCCGGGCTCTGAGGGCCCTGCCCTGGGCCCCCTGCTCCCCTGCCCTTTGTTCAGTCACAGCAGAGATGGCCACACCCACTCCCTCAGTGAGGGCAGTGTTCCAACCTCCCTCAGCCCCGCCCCCTCTCCACAGGTTACCATGGACTACAGAGGCTGCATTCTGAGGCCAGGGCATTCCGAGAATGCCAAGGGCAGACATGATGACCTTCAATGATTTCCTCTTGTGTCAGGTTTGGTAAACATTAGGAGCTAGGAAATGGTCCACTTTACAGAAATGTTCTAAATTTACTGGCATTTCTTTTATTCTCTGCTATAACTTTGTCCTGATTCTTTCTGTATATTCTTTACTTATGTTTTTGTTTTCCTTAATCAAAGTGTGTCTTTTCAATCTTTTCAAAGAAGATTCTTTGGACTTACTAAATCACCTCAATTTTATACGTTTTCTGTTGTATTAAGTTCTGCTGATATCTTTATTTATCTTTTTTCTATGTTCTCAGGGTTCATTGTTTTGATCTTCTGATGTCAATTAAAACACTTGGTTATTCATTTTAATAAATATTTTACTTATAAAGATTTGAACTTTTGAAGATTCCAGCTTACTTGTAAGTTTCTAAGGGTCAGGTCCTCTCCATTGTTGCTGGCCTAAGGTTTAATTCACCATATAGCAATATATATATTGACCTATTTTCCCCTCGACTTTCTGTGATTCCCTACATCTCACCTTTCTTTGCAGACAAGCCATTTGAAATACCCTTAACTTATTTCACAGCCAATAAGTCATTGAAATAATGTGTATTTTTTAGAGAAATCTTCTTCTATAATTAGGCAGAAAATCTCACCTGCCATAGTTTTCAAAACAGCATAATTTCACTCTTCTCAATGCTTAATCTGTTGTATTACACAACCTTTGAGTATTTAGCTTTATCAATGACATGTACTTTAAAAATGTTTTAGAGATCCTACCAGTCTTTGAAAACATCCTTGTTCCTTGTTTCAGTTCCAGGTTTATGTATATTTTCTGCCTTGCACCTGATTATTCCAACAATTGATGGATGGCCTTGGGAATCTAATTCTGGTATTGATAGTTTTTGCTGATTGTCTCCACTCGTAGCTGATTTCTTTATTATTGTGTAAATTTAGATCATGAGCTCATGTTTAGCTAAACAGCTGACCTTGTCAGACGCTTAGGTGTGAACGCTCGTAAGCTTCAGCAGAAAGTCGGCAAAGATTTATTTCTGTCCCTCCAATGAGTTGCCCGCGAGAACGCCGTTTTCTACAAGTGTTGGTCCAATACTCCCTCAAGAGGCAGGGGAGTCCGACAGGGTGGCTTGGCGGCCCCCGATCTGGGGCAGGGGCAGTGGGCGGCCTGTGGCCCTGGCAGAAGCCTCTGTGCATGTGTCCCAGGGACCCATCTGCCTGCGAACTTCGGTCACCTGGCAGGAAGCTACGATGCCCAGACCTATGGTTAGCTGTGCAGCCAGGTGTACTGCGCGGACAGGTTCCACACACACTTCAAGTTAGAGGTCGGCCTGAGTGGAAAGGTGAGAGTTTGGGCAGCTGTGCAGACAAAGAAGGCACTCTTTCGCATGGGCCTAAATGCTTGTGACACCCCACTGGACCTGCCGGGCTCTGAGGGCCCTGCCCTGGGCCCCCTGCTCCCCTGCCCTTTGTTGAGTCACAGCAGAGATGGCCACACCCACTCCCTCAGTGAGGGCAGTGTTCCAACCTCCCTCAGCCCCGCCCCCTCTCCGCAGGTTACCATGGACTACAGAGGCTGCATTCTGAGGCCAGGGCGTTCCGAGAATGCCAAGGGCAGACATGATGACCTTCAATGATTTCCTCTTGTGTCAGGTTTGGTAAACTTTAGGAGCTAGGAAATGGTCCACTTTACAGAAATGTTCAAATTTACTGGCATTTCTTATATTCTCTGCTCTAACATTGTCCTGATTCTTTCTGTATATTCTTTCCTTATGTTTTTGTTTTCCTTAATCAAAGTGTGTCTTTTCAATCTTTTCAAAGAAGATTCTTTGGACTTACTAAATCACCTCAATTTTATACGTTTTCTGTTGTATTAAGTTCTGCTGATATCTTTATTTATCTTTTTTCTATGTTCTCAGGGTTCATTGTTTTGATCTTCTGATGTCAATTAAAACACTTGGTTATTCATTTTAATAAATATTTTACTTATAAAGATTTGAACTTTTGAAGATTCCAGCTTACTTGTAAGTTTCTAAGGGTCAGGTCCTCTCCATTGTTGCTGGCCTAAGGTTTAATTCACCATATAGCAATATATATATTGACCTATTTTCCCCTCGACTTTCTGTGATTCCCTACATCTCACCTTTCTTTGCAGACAAGCCGTTTGAAATACCCTTAACTTATTTCACAGCCAATAAGTCATTGAAATAATGTGTATTTTTTAGAGAAATCTTCTTCTATAATTAGGCAGAAAATCTCACCTGCCATAGTTTTCAAAACAGCATAATTTCACTCTTCTCAATGCTTAATCTGTTGTATTACACAACCTTTGAGTATTTAGCTTTATCAATGACATGTACTTTAAAAATGTTTTAGAGATCCTACCAGTCTTTGAAAACATCCTTGTTCCTTGTTTCAGTTCCAGTTTTATGTATATTTTCTGCCTTGCACCTGATTATTCCAACAATTGATGGATGGCCTTGGGAATCTAATTCTGGTATTGATAGTTTTTGCTGATTGTCTCCACTCGTAGCTGATTTCTTCATTATTGTGTAAAGTTAGATCATGAGCTCATGTTAAGCTAAACAGCTGACCTTGTCAGACGCTTAGGTGTGAACGCTCGTAAGCCTCAGCAGAAAGTCGGCAAAGATTTATTTGTGTCCCTCCAATGAGTTGCCCACGAGAACGCCGTTTTCTACAAGTGTTGGTCCAATATTCCCTCAAGAGGCAGGGGACTCAGACAGGGCTGCTTGGCGGCCCCCGATCAGGGGCAGGGGCAGTGGGCGGCATGTGGCCCAGGCAGAAGCCTCTCTGCATGTGTTCCAGGGACCCATCTGCCTGCGAACTTCGGTAAACTGGCAGGAAGCTACAATGCCCAGACCTATGGTTAGCTGTGCAGAGAGGTGTACTGCGCGGACAGGTTCCACACACACTTCAAGAAAGAGGTCGGCCTGATTGGAAAGGTGAGAGTTTGGGCAGCTGTGCAGACAAAGAAGGCGCCCTTTGGCCTGGGCCTAAATGCTTGTGACACCCCACTGGACCTGCCGTGCTCTGAGGGCCCTGCACTGGGGCCCCTGCTCCCCTGACCTTTGTTCAGTCACAGCAGAGATGGCCACACCCACTCCCTCAGTGAGGGCAGTGTTCCAACCTCCCTCAGCCCCGCCCCCTCTCCGCAGGTTACCATGGACTACAGAGGCTGCATTCTGAGGCCAGGGCATTCCGAGAATGCCCAGGGCAGACATGATGACCTTAAATGATTTCCTCTTGTGTCAGGTTTGGTAAACTTTAGGAGCTAGGAAATGGTCCACTTTACAGAAATGTTCAAATTTACTGGCATTTCATATATTCTCTGCTATAACATTGTCCTGATTCTTTCTGTATATTCTTTACTTATGTTTTTGTTTTCCTTAATCAAAGTGTGTCTTTTCAATCTTTTCAAAGAAGATTCTTTGGACGTACTAAATCACCTCAATTTTATACGTTTTCTGTTGTATTAAGTTCTGCTGATGTCTTTATTTATCTTTTTTCTATGTTCTCAGGGTTTATTGTTTTGATCTTCTGATGTCAATTAAAACACTTGGTTATTCATTTTAATAAATATTTTACTTATAAAGATTTGAACTTTTGAAGATTCCAGCTTAGTTGTAAGTTTCTAAGGGTCAGGTCCTCTCCATTGTTGCTGGCCTAAGGTTCAGTTCACCATATAGCAATGTATATATTGACCTATTTTCCGCTCGACTATCTGTGATTCCCTACATCTCACCTTTCTTTTCAGACAAGCCATTTGAAATACCCTTAACTTATTTCACAGCCAATAAGTCATTGAAATAATGTGTATTTTTTAGAGAAACCTTCTTATATAATTAGGCAGAAAATCTCAACTGCCATAGTTTTCAAAACAGCATAATTTCACTCTTCTCAATGTTTAATCTGTTGTATTACACAACCTTTGAGTATTTAGCTTTATCAATGACATGTACTTTAAAAATGTTTTAGAGATCCTACCAGTCTTTGAAAACATCCTTGTTCCTTGTTTCAGTTCCAGTTTTATGAATATTTTCTGCCTTGCACCTGATTATTCCAACAATTGATGGATGGCCTTGGGAATCTAATTCTGGTATTGATAGTTTTTGCTGATTGTCTCCACTCGTAGCTGATTTCTTCATTATTGTGTAAATTTAGATCATGAGCTCATGTTTAGCTAAACAGCTGACCTTGTAAGACGCTTAGGTGTGAACGCTCGTAAGCTTCAGCAGAAAGTCGGCAAAGATTTATTTGTGTCCCTCCAATGAGTTGCCCGCGAGAACGCCGTTTTCTACAAGTGTTGGTCCAATATTCCCTCAAGAGGCAGGGGACTCTGACAGGGCGGCTTGGAGGCCCCGGATCTGGGGCAGGGGCAGTGGGCGGCCTGTGGCCCAGGCAGAAGCCTCTCTGCATGTGTCCCAGGGACCCAACTGCCAGCGAACGTCGGTCACCTGGCAGGAAGCTACGATGCCCAGACCTATGGTTAGCTGTGCAGCGAGGTGTACTGCGCGGACAGGTTCCACACACACTTCAAGTAAGAGGTCGGCCTGAGTGGAAAGGTGAGAGTTTGGGCAGCTGTGCAGACAAAGAAGGCGCCCTTTGGCCTGGGCCTAAATGCTTGTGACACCCCACTGGACCTGCCGGGCTCTGAGGGCCCTGACCTGGGCCCCCTGCTCCCCTGCCCATTGTTCAGTCACAGCACAGATGGCCACACCCACTCCCTCAGTGAGGGCAGTGTTCCAACCTCCCTCAGCCCCGCCCCCTCTCCGCAGGTTACCATGGACTACAGAGGCTGCATTCTGAGGCCAGGGCGTTCCGAGAATGCCAAGGGCAGACATGATGACCTTAAATCATTTCCTCTTGTGTCAGGTTTGGTAAACTTTAGGAGCTAGGAAATGGTCCACTTTACAGAAATGTTCAAATTTACTGGCATTTCATATATTCTCTGCTATAACATTGTCCTGATTCTTTCTGTATATTCTCTACTTATGTTTTTGTTTTCCTTAATCAAAGTGTGTCTTTTCAATCTTTTCAAAGAAGATTCTTTGAACTTACTAAATCACCTCAATTTTATACGTTTTCTGTTGTATTAAGTTCTGCTGATATCTTTATTTATCTTTTTTCTATGTTCTCAGGGTTCATTGTTTTGATTTTCTGATGTCAATTAAAACACTTGGTTATTCATTTTAATAAATATTTTACTTATAAAGATTTGAACTTTTGAAGATTCCAGCTTACTTGTAAGTTTCTAAGGGTCAGGTCCTCTCCATTGTTGCTGGCCTAAGGTTTAATTCACCATATAGCAATATATATATTGACCTATTTTCCCCTCGACTTTCTGTGATTCCCTACATCTCACCTTTCTTTGCAGACAAGCCATTTGAAATACCCTTAACTTATTTCACAGCCAATAAGTCATTGAAATAATGTGTATTTTTTAGAGAAATCTTCTTATATAATTAGGCAGGAAATCTCACCTGCCATAGTTTTCAAAACAGCATAATTTCACTCTTCTCAATGCTTAATCTGTTGTATTACACAACCTTTGAGTATTTAGCTTTATCAACGACATGTACTTTAAAAATGTTTTAGAGATCCTACCAGTCTTTGAAAACATCCTTGTTCCTTGTTTCAGTTCCAGTTTTATGTATATTTTCTGCCTTGCACCTGATTATTCCAACAATTGATGGATGGCCTTGGGAATCTAATTCTGGTATTGATAGTTTTTGCTGATTGTCTCCACTCGTAGCTGATTCCTTCATTATTGTGTAAATTTACATCATGAGCTCATGTTTAGCTAAACAGCTGACCTTGTCAGACGCTTAGGTGTGAACGCTCGTAAGCTTCAGCAGAAAGTCGGCAAAGATTTATTTGTGTCCCTCCAATGAGTTGCCCGCGAGAACACCGTTTTCTACAAGTGTTGGTCCAATACTCCCTCAAGAGGCTGGGGACTCTGACAGGGCTGCTTGGCGGCCCCCGATCTGGGGCCGGGGCAGTGGGCGGCCTGTGGCCCAGGCAGGAGCCTCTCTGCATGTGTCCCAGGGACCCATCTGCCTGCGAACTTCGGTCACCTGGCAGGAAGCTACGATGCCCAGACCTATGGTTAGCTGTGCAGCGAGGTGTACTGCGCGGACAGGTTCCACACACACTTCAAGTAAGAGGTCGGCCTGAGTGGAAAGGTGAGAGTTTGGGCAGCTGTGCAGACAAAGAAGGCGCCCTTTGGCCTGGGCCTAAATGCTTGTGACACCCCACTGGACCTGCCGGGCTCTGAGGGCCCTGCCCTGGGCCCCCTGTTCCCCTGCCCTTTGTTCAGTCACAGCAGAGATGGCCACACCCACTCCCTCAGTGAGGGCAGTGTTCCAACCTCCCTCAGCCCCGACCCCTCCCGCAGGTTACCATGGACTACAGAGGCTGCATTCTGAGGCCAGGGCATTCCGAGAATGCCAAGGGCAGACATGATGACCTTAAATGATTTCCTCTTGTGTCAGGTTTGGTAAACTTTAGGAGCTAGGAAATGGTCCACTTTACAGAAATGTTCAAATTTACTGGCATTTCTTATATTCTCTGCTGTAACATTGTCCTGATTTTTTCTGTATATTCTTTACTTATGTTTTTGTTTTCCTTAATCAAAGTGTGTCTTTTCAATCTTTTCAAAGAAGATTCTTTGGACTTACTAAATCACCTCAATTTTATACGTTTTCTGTTGTATTAAGTTCTGCTCATATCTTTAATTATCTTTTTTCTATGTTCTCAGGGTTCATTGTTTTGATCTTCTGATGTCAATTAAAACACTTGGTTATTCATTTTAATAAATATTTTAGTTATAAAGATTTGAACTTTTGAAGATTCCAGCTTACTTGTAAGTTTCTAAGGGTCAGGTCCTCTCCATTGTTGCTGGCCTAAGGTTTAGTTCACCATATAGCAATGTATATATTGACCTATTTTCCCCTCGACTTTCTGTGATTCCCTACATCTCACCTTTCTTTGCAGACAAGCCATTTGAAATACCCTTAACTTATTTCACAGCCAATAAGTCATTGAAATAATGTGTATTTTTTAGAGAAATCTTCTTATATAATTAGGCAGAAAATCTCACCTGCCATAGTTTTCAAAACAGCATAATTTCACTCTTCTCAATGCTTAATCTCTTGTATTACACAACCTTTGAGTATTTAGCTTTATCAATGACATGTACTTTAAAAATGTTTTAGAGATCCTACCAGTCTTTGAAAACATCCTTCTTCCTTGTTTCAGTTCCACTTGTATGTATATTTTCTGCCTTGCACCTGATTATTCCAACAATTGATGGATGGCCTTGGGAATCTAATTCTGGTATTGATAGTTTTTGCTGATTGTCTCCACTCGTAGCTGATTTCTTCATTATTGTGTAAATTTACATCATGAGCTCATGTTTAGCTAAACAGCTGACCTTGTCAGACGCTTAGGTGTGAACGCTCGTAAGCCTCAGCAGAAAGTCGGCAAATATTTATTTGTGTCCCTCCAATGAGTTGCCCACGAGAACGCCGTTTTCTACAAGTGTTGGTCCAATATTCCCTCAAGAGGCAGGGGACTCCGACAGGGCTGCTTGGCGGCCCCCGATCAGGGGCAGGGGCAGTGGGCGGCCTGTGGCCCAGGCAGAAGCCTCTCTGCATATGTCCCAGGGACCCATCTGCCTGCGACCTTCGGTAAACTGGCAGGAAGCTACAATGCCCAGACCTATGGTTAGCTGTGCAGAGAGGTGTACTGCGCAGACAGGTTCCACACACACTTCAAGTAAGAGGTCGGCCTGATTGGAAAGGTGAGAGTTTGGGCAGCTGTGCAGACAAAGAAGGCGCCCTTTGTCCTGGGCCTAAATCCTTGTGACACCCCACTGGACCTGCCGTGCTCTGAGGGCCCTGCACTGGGGCCCCTGCTCCCCTGACCTTTGTTCAGTCACAGCAGAGATGGCCACACCCACTCCCTCAGTGAGGGCTGTGTTCCAAACTCCCTCAGGTCCGCCCCCTCTCCGCAGGTTACCATGGACTACAGAGGCTGCATTCTGAGGCCAGGGCGTTCCAAGAATGCCAAGGGCAGACATGATGACCTTAAATGATTTCCTCTTGTGTCAGGTTTGGTAAACTTTAGGAGCTAGGAAATGGTCCCCTTTACAGAAATGTTCAAATTTACTGGCATTTCATATATTCTCTGCTATAACATTTTCCTGATTCTTTCTGTATATTCTTTACTTATGTTTTTGTTTTCCTTAATCAAAGTGTGTCTTTTCAATCTTTTCAAAGAAGATTCTTTGGACTTACTAAATCACCTCAATTTTATACGTTTTCTGTTGTATTAAGTTCTGCTGATATCTTTATTTATCTTTTTTCTATGTTCTCAGGGTTCATTGTTTTGATCTTCTGATGTCAATTAAAACACTTGGTTATTCATTTTAATAAATATTTTACTTATAAAGATTTGAACTTTTGAAGATTCCAGCTTACTTGTAAGTTTCTAAGGGTCAGGTCCTCTCCATTGTTGCTGGCCTAAGGTTTAATTCACCATATAGCAATATATATATTGACCTATTTTCCCCTCGACTTTCTGTGATTCCCTACATCTCACCTTTCTTTGCAGACAAGCCATTTGAAATACCCTTAACTTATTTCACAGCCAATAAGTCATTGAAATAATGTGTATTTTTTAGAGAAATCTTCTTATATAATTAGGCAGAAAATCTCACCTGCCATAGTTTTCAAAACAGCATAATTTCACTCTTCTCAATGCTTAATCTGTTGTATTACACAACCTTTGAGTATTTAGCTTTATCAATGACATGTACTTTAAAAATGTTTTAGAGATCCTACCAGTCTTTGAAAACATCCTTGTTCCTTGTTTCAGTTCCAGTTTTATGTATATTTTCTGCCTTGCACCTGATTATTCCAACAATTGATGGATGGCCTTGGGAATCTAATTCTGGTATTGATAGTTTTTGCTGATTGTCTCCACTCGTAGCTGATTTCTTCATTATTGTGTAAATTTAGATCATGAGCTCATGTTTAGCTAAACAGCTGACCTTGTCAGACGCTTAGGTGTGAACGCTCGTAAGCTTCAGCAGAACGTCGGCAAAGATTTATTTGTGTCCCTCCAATGAGTTGCCCGCAAGAACACCGTTTTCTACAAGTGTTGGTCCAATACTCCCTCAAGAGGCAGGGGACTCCGACAGGGCTGCTTGGCGGCCCCCGATCTGGGGCAGGGGCAGTGGGCGGCCTGTGGCCCGGGCAGGAGTCTCTCTGCATGTGTCCCAGGGACCCATCTGCCTGCGAACTTCGGTCACCTGGCAGGAAGCTACGATGCCCAGACCTATGGTTAGCTGTGCAGCGAGGTGTACTGCGCGGACAGGTTCCACACACACTTCAAGTAAGAGGTCGGCCTGAGTGGAAAGGTGAGAGTTTGGGCAGCTGTGCAGACAAAGAAGGCGCCCTTTGGCCTGGGCCTAAATGCTTGTGACACCCCACTGGACCTGCCAGGCTCTGAGGGCCCTACCCTGGGCCCCCTGCTCCCCTGCCCTTTGTTCAGTCACAGCAGAGATGGCCACACCCACTCCCTCAGTGAGGGCAGTGTTCCAACCTCCCTCAGCCCTGCCCCCTCTCCGCAGGTTACCATGGACTACAGAGGCTGCATTCTGAGGCCAGGGCATTCCGAGAATGCCAAGGGCAGACATGATGACCTTAAATGATTTCCTCTTGTGTCAGGTTTGGTAAACTTTAGGAGCTAGGAAATGGTCCACTTTACAGAAATGTTCAAATTTACTGGCATTTCTTATATTCTCTGCTGTAACATTGTCCTGATTCTTTCTGTATATTCTTTACTTATGTTTTTGTTTTCCTTAATCAAAGTGTGTCTTTTCAATCTTTTCAAAGAAGATTCTTTGGACTTACTAAATCACCTCAATTTTATACGTTTTCTGTTGTATTAAGTTCTGCTCATATCTTTATTTATCTTTTTTCTATGTTCTCAGGGTTCATTGTTTTGATCTTCTGATGTCAATTCAAACACTTGGTTATTCATTTTAATAAATATTTTAGTTATAAAGATTTGAACTTTGGAAGATTCCAGCTTACTTGTAAGTTTCTAAGGGTCAGGTCCTCTCCATTGTTGCTGGCCTAAGGTTTAATTCACCATATAGCAATGTATATATTGACCTATTTTCCCCTCGACTTTCTGTGATTCCCTACATCTCACCTTTCTTTGCAGACAAGCCATTTGAAATACCCTTAACTTATTTCACAGCCAATAAGTCATTGAAATAATGTGTATTTTTTAGAGAAATCTTCTTATATAATTAGGCAGAAAATCTCACCTGCCATAGTTTTCAAAACAGCATAATTTCACTCTTCTCAATGCTTAATCTCTTGTATTACACAACCTTTGAGTATTTAGCTTTATCAATGACATGTACTTTAAAAATGTTTTAGAGATCCTACCAGTCTTTGAAAACATCCTTGTTCCTTGTTTCAGTTCCAGTTTTATGTATATTTTCTGCCTTGCACCTGATTATTCCAACAATTGATGGATGGCCTTGGGAATCTAATTCTGGTATTGATAGTTTTTGCTGATTGTCTCCACTCGTAGCTGATTTCTTCATTATTGTGTAAAGTTAGATCATGAGCTCATGTTTAGCTAAACAGCTGACCTTGTCAGACGCTTAGGTGTGAACGCTCGTAAGCCTCAGCAGAAAGTCGGCAAATATTTATTTGTGTCCCTCCAATGAGTTGCCCACGAGAACGCCGTTTTCTACAAGTGTTGGTCCAATATTCCCTCAAGAGGCAGGGGACTCCGACAGGGCTGCTTGGCGGCCCCCGATCAGGGGCAGGGGCAGTGGGCGGCCTGTGGCCCAGGCAGAAGCCTCTCTGCATATGTCCCAGGGACCCATCTGCCTGCGACCTTCGGTAAACTGGCAGGAAGCTACAATGCCCAGACCTATGGTTAGCTGTGCAGAGAGGTGTACTGCGCAGACAGGTTCCACACACACTTCAAGTAAGAGGTCGGCCTGATTGGAAAGGTGAGAGTTTGGGCAGCTGTGCAGACAAAGAAGGCGCCCTTTGTCCTGGGCCTAAATCCTTGTGACACCCCACTGGACCTGCCGTGCTCTGAGGGCCCTGCACTGGGGCCCCTGCTCCCCTGACCTTTGTTCAGTCACAGCAGAGATGGCCACACCCACTCCCTCAGTGAGGGCTGTGTTCCAAACTCCCTCAGGTCCGCCCCCTCTCCGCAGGTTACCATGGACTACAGAGGCTGCATTCTGAGGCCAGGGCGTTCCGAGAATGCCAAGGGCAGACATGATGACCTTAAATGATTTCCTCTTGTGTCAGGTTTGGTAAACTTTAGGAGCTAGGAAATGGTCCCCTTTACAGAAATGTTCAAATTTACTGGCATTTCATATATTCTCTGCTATAACATTTTCCTGATTCTTTCTGTATATTCTTTACTTATGTTTTTGTTTTCCTTAATCAAAGTGTGTCTTTTCAATCTTTTCAAAGAAGATTCTTTGGACTTACTAAATCACCTCAATTTTATACGTTTTCTGTTGTATTAAGTTCTGCTGATATCTTTATTTATCTTTTTTCTATGTTCTCAGGGTTCATTGTTTTGATCTTCTGATGTCAATTAAAACACTTGGTTATTCATTTTAATAAATATTTTACTTATAAAGATTTGAACTTTTGAAGATTCCAGCTTACTTGTAAGTTTCTAAGGGTCAGGTCCTCTCCATTGTTGCTGGCCTAAGGTTTAATTCACCATATAGCAATATATATATTGACCTATTTTCCCCTCGACTTTCTGTGATTCCCTACATCTCACCTTTCTTTGCAGACAAGCCATTTGAAATACCCTTAACTTATTTCACAGCCAATAAGTCATTGAAATAATGTGTATTTTTTAGAGAAATCTTCTTATATAATTAGGCAGAAAATCTCACCTGCCATAGTTTTCAAAACAGCATAATTTCACTCTTCTCAATGCTTAATCTGTTGTATTACACAACCTTTGAGTATTTAGCTTTATCAATGACATGTACTTTAAAAATGTTTTAGAGATCCTACCAGTCTTTGAAAACATCCTTGTTCCTTGTTTCAGTTCCAGTTTTATGTATATTTTCTGCCTTGCACCTGATTATTCCAACAATTGATGGATGGCCTTGGGAATCTAATTCTGGTATTGATAGTTTTTGCTGATTGTCTCCACTCGTAGCTGATTTCTTCATTATTGTGTAAATTTAGATCATGAGCTCATGTTTAGCTAAACAGCTGACCTTGTCAGACGCTTAGGTGTGAACGCTCGTAAGCTTCAGCAGAACGTCGGCAAAGATTTATTTGTGTCCCTCCAATGAGTTGCCCGCGAGAACACCGTTTTCTACAAGTGTTGGTCCAATACTCCCTCAAGAGGCTGGGGACTCTGACAGGGCTGCTTGGCGGCCCCCGATCTGGGGCCGGGGCAGTTGGCGGCCTGTGGCCCAGGCAGGAGCCTCTCTGCATGTGTCCCAGGGACCCATCTGCCTGCGAACTTCGGTCACCTGGCAGGAAGCTACGATGCCCAGACATATGGTTAGCTGTGCAGCGAGGTGTACTGCGCGGACAGGTTCCACACACACTTCAAGTAAGAGGTCGGCCTGAGTGGAAAGGTGAGAGTTTGGGCAGCTGTGCAGACAAAGAAGGCGCCCTTTGGCCTGGGCCTAAATGCTTGTGACACCCCACTGGACCTGCCGGGCTCTGAGGGCCCTGCCCTGGGCCCCCTGCTCCCCTGCCCTTTGTTCAGTCACAGCAGAGATGGCCACACCCACTCCCTCAGTGAGGGCAGTGTTCCAACCTCCCTCAGCCCCGACCCCTCCCGCAGGTTACCATGGACTACAGAGGCTGCATTCTGAGGCCAGGGCATTCCGAGAATGCCAAGGGCAGACATGATGACCTTAAATGATTTCCTCTTGTGTCAGGTTTGGTAAACTTTAGGAGCTAGGAAATGGTCCACTTTACAGAAATGTTCAAATTTACTGGCATTTCTTATATTCTCTGCTGTAACATTGTCCTGATTCTTTCTGTATATTCTTTACTTATGTTTTTGTTTTCCTTAATCAAAGTGTGTCTTTTCAATCTTTTCAAAGAAGATTCTTTGGACTTACTAAATCACCTCAATTTTATACGTTTTCTGTTGTATTAAGTTCTGCTCATATCTTTATTTATCTTTTTTCTATGTTCTCAGGGTTCATTGTTTTGATCTTCTGATGTCAATTAAAACACTTGGTAATTCATTTTAATAAATATTTTACTTATAAAGATTTGAACTTTGGAAGATTCCAGCTTACTTGTAAGTTTCTAAGGGTCAGGTCCTCTCCATTGTTGCTGGCCTAAGGTTTAATTCACCATATAGCAATATATATATTGACCTATTTTCCCCTCGACTTTCTGTGATTCCCTACATCTCACCTTTCTTTGCAGACAAGCCATTTGAAATACCCTTAACTTATTTCACAGCCAATAAGTCATTGAAATAATGTGTATTTTTTAGAGAAATCTTCTTATATAATTAGGCAGGAAATCTCACCTGCCATAGTTTTCAAAACAGCATAATTTCACTCTTCTCAATGCTTAATCTGTTGTATTACACAACCTTTGAGTATTTAGCTTTATCAATGACATGTACTTTAAAAATGTTTGAGAGATCCTAACAGTCTTTGGAAACATCCTTGTTCCTTGTTTCAGTTCCAGTTTTATGGATATTTTCTGCCTTGCACATGATCATTCCAACAATTGATGGATGGCCTTGGGAATCTAATTCTGGTATTGATAGTTTTTGCTGATTGTCTCCACTCGTAGCTGATTTCTTCATTATTGTGTAAATTTAGATCATGAGCTCATGTTTAGCTAAACAGCTGACCTTGTCAGACGCTTAGGTGTGAACGCTCGTAAGCTTCAGCAGAAAGTCGGCAAAGATTTATTTGTGTCCCTCCAATGAGTTGCCCGCGAGAATGCCATTTTCTACAAGTGTTGGTCCAATACTCCCTCAAGAGGCAGGGGACTCCGACAGGGCTGCTT
Organism: Mesoplodon mirus; assembly: GCF_964341445.2. NCBI lineage: Eukaryota > Metazoa > Chordata > Mammalia > Artiodactyla > Ziphiidae > Mesoplodon > Mesoplodon mirus. The sequence continues at coordinate 189,520,085 of NC_138976.1, read as the reverse complement.
GGCGGCCCCCGATCTGGGGCCGGGACAGTGGGCGGCCTGTGGCCCAGGCAGGAGCCTCTCTGCATGTGTCCCAGGGACCCATCGGCCTGCGAACTTCGGTCACCTGGCAGGAAGCTACGATGCCCAGACCTATGGTTAGCTGTGCAGCGAGGTGTACTGCGCGGACAGGTTCCACACACACTTCAAGTAAGAGGTCGGCCTGAGTGGAAAGGTGAGAGTTTGGGCAGCTGTGCAGACAAAGAAGGCGCCCTTTGGCCTGGGCCTAAATGCTTGTGACACCCCACTGGACCTGCCAGGCTCTGAGGGCCCAACCCTGGTCCCCCTGCTCCCCTGCCCTTTGTTCAGTCACAGCAGAGATGGCCACACCCACTCCCTCAGTGAGGGCAGTGTTCCAACCTCCCTCAGCCCTGCCCCCTCTCCGCAGGTTACCATGGAATACAGAGGCTGCATTCTGAAGCCAGGGCTTTCCGAGAATGCCAAGGGCAGACATGATGACCTTAAATAATTTCCTCTTGTGTCAGGTTTGGTAAACTTTAGGAGCTAGAAAATGGTCTACTTTACAGAAATGTTCAAATTTACTGGCATTTCTTATATTCTCTGCTCTAACATTGTCCTGATTCTTTCTGTATATTCTTTACTTATGTTTTTGTTTTCCTTAATCAAAGTGTGTCTTTTCAATCTTTTCAAAGAAGATTCTTTGGACTTACTAAATCACCTCAATTTTATACGTTTTCTGTTGTATTAAGTTCTGCTCATATCTTTATTTATCTTTTTTCTATGTTCTCAGGGTTTATTGTTTTGATCTTCTGATGTCAATTCAAACACTTGGTTATTCATTTTAATAAATATTTTACTTATAAAGATTTGAACTTTTGAAGATTCCAGCTTACTTGTAAGTTTCTAAGGGTCAGGTCCTCTCCATTGTTGCTGGCCTAAGGTTTAGTTCACCATATAGCAATGTATATATTGACCTATTTTCCCCTCGACTTTCTGTGATTCCCTACATCTCACCTTTCTTTGCAGACAAGCCATTTGAAATACCCTTAACTTATTTCACAGCCAATAAGTCATTGAAATAATGTGTATTTTTTAGAGAAATCTTCTTATATAATTAGGCAGAAAATCTCACCTGCCATAGTTTTCAAAACAGCATAATTTCACTCTTCTCAATGCTTAATCTGTTGTATTACACAACCTTTGAGTATTTAGCTTTATCAATGACATGTACTTTAAAAATGTTTTAGAGATCCTACCAGTCTTTGAAAACATCCTTGTTCCTTGTTTCAGTTCCAGTTTTATGTATATTTTCTGCCTTGCACCTGATTATTCCAACAATTGATGGATGGCCTTGGGAATCTAATTCTGGTATTGATAGTTTTTGCTGATTGTCTCCACTCGTAGCTGATTTCTTCATTATTGTGTAAATTTACATCATGAGCTCATGTTTAGCTAAACAGCTGACCTTGTCAGACGCTTAGGTGTGAACGCTCGTAATCTTCAGCAGAAAGTCGGCAAAGATTTATTTGTGTCCCTCCAATGAGTTGCCCGCGAGAACACCGTTTTCTACAAGTGTTGGTCCAATACTCCCTCAAGAGGCTGGGGACTCTGACAGGGCTGCTTTGCGGCCCCCGATCTGGGGCCGGGGCAGTGGGCGGCCTGTGGCCCAGGCAGGAGCCTCTCTGCATGTGTCCCAGGGACCCATCTGCCTGCGAACTTCGGTCACCTGGCAGGAAGCTACGATGCCCAGACCTATGGTTAGCTGTGCAGCGAGGTGTACTGCGCGGACAGGTTCCACACACACTTCAAGTAAGAGGTCGGCCTGAGTGGAAAGGTGAGAGTTTGGGCAGCTGTGCAGACAAAGAAGGCGCCCTTTGGCCTGGGCCTAAATGCTTGTGACACCCCACTGGACCTGCCGGGCTCTGAGGGCCCTGCCCTGGGCCCCCTGCTCCCCTGCCCTTTGTTCAGTCACAGCAGAGATGGCCACACCCACTCCCTCAGTGAGGGCAGTGTTCCAACCTCCCTCAGCCCCGACCCCTCCCGCAGGTTACCATGGACTACAGAGGCTGCATTCTGAGGCCAGGGCATTCCGAGAATGCCAAGGGCAGACATGATGACCTTAAATGATTTCCTCTTGTGTCAGGTTTGGTAAACTTTAGGAGCTAGGAAATGGTCCACTTTACAGAAATGTTCAAATTTACTGGCATTTCTTATATTCTCTGCTGTAACATTGTCCTGATTCTTTCTGTATATTCTTTACTTATGTTTTTGTTTTCCTTAATCAAAGTGTGTCTTTTCAATCTTTTCAAAGAAGATTCTTTGGACTTACTAAATCACCTCAATTTTATACGTTTTCTGTTGTATTAAGTTCTGCTCATATCTTTATTTATCTTTTTTCTATGTTCTCAGGGTTCATTGTTTTGATCTTCTGATGTCAATTAAAACACTTGGTTATTCATTTTAATAAATATTTTACTTATAAAGATTTGAACTTTTGAAGATTCCAGCTTACTTGTAAGTTTCTAAGGGTCAGGTCCTCTCCATTGTTGCTGGCCTAAGGTTTAGTTCACCATATAGCAATGTATATATTGACCTATTTTCCCCTCGACTTTCTGTGATTCCCTACATCTCACCTTTCTTTGCAGACAAGCCATTTGAAATACCCTTAACTTATTTCACAGCCAATAAGTCATTGAAATAATGTGTATTTTTTAGAGAAATCTTCTTATATAATTAGGCAGAAAATCTCACCTGCCATAGTTTTCAAAACAGCATAATTTCACTCTTCTCAATGCTTAATCTGTTGTATTACACAACCTTTGAGTATTTAGCTTTATCAATGACATGTACTTTAAAAATGTTTTAGAGATCCTACCAGTCTTTGAAAACATCCTTGTTCCTTGTTTCAGTTCCAGTTTTATGTATATTTTCTGCCTTGCACCTGATTATTCCAACAATTGATGGATGGCCTTGGGAATCTAATTCTGGTATTGATAGTTTTTGCTGATTGTCTCCACTCGTAGCTGATTTCTTCATTATTGTGTAAATTTACATCATGAGCTCATGTTTAGCTAAACAGCTGACCTTGTCAGACGCTTAGGTGTGAACGCTCGTAAGCTTCAGCAGAAAGTCGGCAAAGATTTATTTGTGTCCCTCCAATGAGTTGCCCGCGAGAACACCGTTTTCTACAAGTGTTGGTCCAATACTCCCTCAAGAGGCTGGGGACTCTGACAGGGCTGCTTGGCGGCCCACGATCTGGGGCCGGGGCAGTGGGCGGCCTGTGGCCCAGGCAGGAGCCTCTCTGCATGTGTCCCAGGGACCCATCTGCCTGCGAACTTCGGTCACCTGGCAGGAAGCTACGATGCCCAGACCTATGGTTAGCTGTGCAGCGAGGTGTACTGCGCGGACAGGTTCCACACACACTTCAAGTAAGAGGTCGGCCTGAGTGGAAAGGTGAGAGTTTGGGCAGCTGTGCAGACAAAGAAGGCGCCCTTTGGCCTGGGCCTAAATGCTTGTGACACCCCACTGGACCTGCCGGGCTCTGAGGGCCCTGCCCTGGGCCCCCTGCTCCCCTGCCCTTTGTTCAGTCACAGCAGAGATGGCCACACCCACTCCCTCAGTGAGGGCAGTGTTCCAACCTCCCTCAGCCCCGACCCCTCCCGCAGGTTACCATGGACTACAGAGGCTGCATTCTGAGGCCAGGGCATTCCGAGAATGCCAAGGGCAGACATGATGACCTTAAATGATTTCCTCTTGTGTCAGGTTTGGTAAACTTTAGGAGCTAGGAAATGGTCCACTTTACAGAAATGTTCAAATTTACTGGCATTTCTTATATTCTCTGCTGTAACATTGTCCTGATTCTTTCTGCATATTCTTTACTTATGTTTTTGTTTTCCTTAATCAAAGTGTGTCTTTTCAATCTTTTCAAAGAAGATTCTTTGGACTTACTAAATCACCTCAATTTTATACGTTTTCTGTTGTATTAAGTTCTGCTCATATCTTTATTTATCTTTTTTCTATGTTCTCAGGGTTCATTGTTTTGATCTTCTGATGTCAATTCAAACACTTGGTTATTCATTTTAATAAATATTTTAGTTATAAAGATTTGAACTTTTGAAGATTCCAGCTTACTTGTAAGTTTCTAAGGGTCAGGTCCTCTCCATTGTTGCTGGCCTAAGGTTTAATTCACCATATAGCAATATATATATTGACCTATTTTCCCCTCGACTTTCTGTGATTCCCTACATCTCACCTTTCTTTGCAGACAAGCCATTTGAAATACCCTTAACTTATTTCACAGCCAATAAGTCATTGAAATAATGTGTATGTTTTAGAGAAATCTTCTTATATAATTAGGCAGAAAATCTCACCTGCCATAGTTTTCAAAACAGCATAGTTTCACTCTTCTCAATGCTTAATCTGTTGTATTACACAACCTTTGAGTATTTAGCTTTATCAATGACATGTACTTTAAAAATGTTTTAGAGATCCTACCAGTCTTTGAAAACATCCTTGTTCCTTGTTTCAGTTCCAGTTTTATGTATATTTTCTGCCTTGCACCTGATTATTCCAACAATTGATGGATGGCCTTGGGAATCTAATTCTGGTATTGATAGTTTTTGCTGATTGTCTCCACTCGTAGCTGATTTCTTCATTATTGTGTAAAGTTAGATCATGAGCTCATGTTAAGCTAAACAGCTGACCTTGTCAGACGCTTAGGTGGGAACGCTCGTAAGCCTCAGCAGAAAGTCGGCAAATATTTATTTGTGTCCCTACAATGAGTTGCCCACGAGAACACCGTTTTCTACAAGTGTTGGTCCAATATTCCCTCAAAAGGAAGGGGACTCTGACAGGGCTACTTGGCGGCCCCCGATCAGGGGCAGGGGCAGTGGGCGGCATGTGGCCCAGGCAGAAGCCTCTCTGCATGTGTCCCAGGGACCCATCTGCCTGCGAACTTCGGTAAACTGGCAGGAAGCTACAATGCCCAGACCTATGGTTAGCTGTGCAGAGAGGTGTACTGCGCGGACAGGTTCCACACACACTTCAAGTAAGAGGTCGGCCTGATTGGAAAGGTGAGAGTTTGGGCAGCTGTGCAGACAAAGAAGGCGCCCTTTGGCCTGGGCCTAAATGCTTGTGACACCCCACTGGACCTGCCGTGCTCTGAGGGCCCTGCACTTGGGCCCCTGCTCCCCTGACCTTTGTTCAGTCACAGCAGAGATGGCCACACCCACTCCCTCAGTGAGGGCTGTGTTCCAACCTCCCTCAGCTCCGCCCACTCTCCGCAGGTTACCATGGACTACAGAGGCTGCATTCTGAGGCCAGGGCGTTCCGAGAATGCCAAGGGCTGACATGATGACCTTAAATGATTTCCTCTTGTGTCAGGTTTGGTAAACTTTAGGAGCTAGGAAATGGTCCACTTTACAGAAATGTTCAAATTTACTGGCATTTCATATATTCTCTGCTATAACATTGTCCTGATTCTTTCTGTATATTCTTTACTTATGTTTTTGTTTTCCGTAATCAAAGTGTGTCTTTTCAATCTTTTCAAAGAAGATTCTTTGGACTTACTAAATCACCTCAATTTTATACGTTTTCTGTTTCATTAAGTTCTGCTGATGTCTTTATTTATCTTTTTTCTATGTTCTCAGGGTTTATTGTTTTGATCTTCTGATGTCAATTAAAACACTTGGTTACTCATTTTAATAAATATTTTACTTATAAAGATTTGAACTTTTGAAGATTCCAGCTTAGTTGTAAGTTTCTAAGGGTCAGGTCCTCTCCATTGTTGCTGGCCTAAGGTTCAGTTCACCATATAGCAATGTATATATTGACCTATATTCCGCTCGACTATCTGTGATTCCCTACATCTCACCTTTCTTTTCAGACAAGCCATTTGAAATACCCTTAACTTATTTCACAGCCAATAAGTCATTGAAATAATGTGTATTTTTTAGAGAAACCTTCTTATATAATTAGGCAGAAAATCTCACCTGCCATAGTTTTCAAAACAGCATAATTTCACTCTTCTCAATGCTTAATCTGTTGTATTACACAACCTTTGAGTATTTAGCTTTATCAATGACATGTACTTTAAAAATGTTTTAGAGATCCTACCAGTCTTTGAAAACATCCTTGTTCCTTGTTTCAGTTCCAGTTTTATGAATATTTTCTGCCTTGCACCTGATTATTCCAACAATTGATGGATGGCCTTGGGAATCTAATTCTGGTATTGATAGTTTTTGCTGATTGTCTCCCCTCGTAGCTGATTTCTTCATTATTGTGTAAATTTAGATCATGAGCTCATGTTTAGCTAAACAGCTGACCTTGTCAGACACTTAGGTGTGAACGCTCGTAAGCTTCAGCAGAAAGTCGGCAAAGATTTATTTGTGTCCCTCCAATGAGTTGCCCGCAAGAACGCCGTTTTCTACAAGTGTTGGTCCAATACTCCCTCAAGAGGCAGGGGACTCCGACAGGGCTGCTTGGCGGCCCCCGATCTGGGGCAGGGGCAGTGGGCGGCCTGTGGCCCGGGCAGGAGCCTCTCTGCATGTGTCCCAGGTACCCATCTGCCTGCGAACTTCGGTCACCTGGCAGGAAGCTACGATGCCCAGACCTATGGTTAGCTGTGCAGCGAGGTGTACTGCGCGGACAGGTTCCACACACACTTCAAGTAAGTGGTCGGCCTGAGTGGAAAGGTGAGAGTTTGGGCAGCTGTGTAGACAAAGAAGGCGCCCTTTGGCCTGGGCCTAAATGCTTGTGACACCCCACTGGACCTGCCGGGCTCTGAGGGCCCTGCCCTGGGCCCCCTGCTCCCCTGACCTTTGTTCAGTCACAGCAGGGATGGCCACACCCACTCCCTCAGTGAGGGCAGTGTTCCAACCTCCCTCAGCCCCGCCCCCTCTCCGCAGGTTACCATGGACTACAGAGGCTGCATTCTGAGGCCAGTGCATTCCGAGAATGCCAAGGGCAGACATGATGACCTTAAATGATTTTCTCTTTTGTCAGGTTTGGTAAACTTTAGGAGCTAGGAAATGGTCCACTTTACAGAAATGTTCAAATTTACTGGCATTTCTTATATTCTCTGCTCTAACATTGTCCTGATTCTTTCTGTATATTCTTTACTTATGTTTTTGTGTTCCTTAATCAAAGTGTGTCTTTTCAATCTTTTCAAAGAAGATTCTTTGGACTTACTAAATCACCTCAATTTTATACGTTATCTGTTGTATTAAGTTCTGCTGATATCTTTATTTATCTTTTTTCTATGTTCTCAGGGTTCATTGTTTTGATCTTCTGATGTCAATTAAAACACTTGGTTATTCATTTTAATAAATATTTTACTTATAAAGATTTGAACTTTTGAAGATTCCAGCTTACTTGTAAGTTTCTAAGGGTCAGGTCCTCTCCATTGTTGCTGGCCTAAGGTTTAATACACCATATAGCAATATATATATTGACCTATTTTCCCCTCGAATTTCTGTGATTCCCTACATCTCACCTTTCTTTGCAGACAAGCCATTTGAAATACACTTAACTTGTTTCACAGCCAATAAGTCATTGAAATAATGTGTATTTTTTAGAGAAATCTTCTTCTATAATTAGGCAGAAAATCTCACCTGCCATAGTTTTCAAAACAGCATAATTTCACTCTTCTCAATGCTTAATCTCTTGTATTACACAACCTCTGAGTATTTAGCTTTATCAATGACATGTACTTTAAAAATGTTTTAGAGATCCTACCAGTCTTTGAAAACATCCTTGTTCCTTGTTTCAGTTCCAGTTTTATGTGTATATTCTGCCTTGCACCTGATTATTCCAACAATTGATGGATGGCCTTGGGAATCTAATTCTGGTATTGATAGTTTTTGCTGATTGTCTCCACTCGTAGCTGATTTCTTCATTATTGTGTAAATTTAGATCATGAGCTCATGTTTAGCTAAACAGCTGACCTTGTCAGACGCTTAGGTGTGAATGCTCGTAAGCTTCAGCAGAAAGTCGGCAAAGATTTATTTGTGTCCCTCCAATGAGTTGCCCGCGAGAACGCCATTTTCTACAAGTGTTGGTCCAATACTCCCTCAAGAGGCAGGGGACTCCGACAGGGCTGCTTGGCGGCCCCCGATCTGGGGCCGGGGCAGTGGGCGGCCTGTGGCCCAGGCAGGAGCCTCTCTGCATGTGTCCCAGGGACCCATCTGCCTGCGAACTTCGGTCACCTGGCAGGAAGCTACGATGCCCAGACCTATGGTTAGCTGTGCAGCGAGGTGTACTGCGTGGACAGGTTCCACACACACTTCAAGTAAGAGGTCGGCCTGAGTGGAAAGGTGAGAGTTTGGGCAGCTGTGCAGACAAAGAAGGCGCCCTTTGGCCTGGGCCTAAATGCTTGTGACACCCCACTGGACCTGCCAGGCTCTGAGGGCCCTACCCTGGGCCCCCTGCTCCCCTGCCCTTTGTTCAGTCACAGCAGAGATGGCCACACCCACTCCCTCAGTGAGGGCAGTGTTCCAACCTCCCTCAGCCCCGCCCCCTCTCTGCAGGTTACCATGGACTACAGAGGCTGCATTCTGAAGCCAGGGCTTTCCGAGAATGCCAAGGGCAGACATGATGACCTTAAATGATTTCCTCTTGTGTCAGTTTTGGTAAACTTTAGGAGCTAGGAAATGGTCCACTTTACAGAAATGTTCAAATTTACTGGCATTTCTTATATTCTCTGCTCTAACATTGTCCTGATTCTTTCTGTATATTCTCTACTTATGTTTTTGTTTTCCTTAATCAAAGTGTGTCTTTTCAATCTTTTCAAAGAAGATTCTTTGAACTTACTAAATCACCTCAATTTTATACGTTTTCTGTTATATTAAGTTCTGCTGATATCTTTATTTATCTTTTTTCTATGTTCTCAGGGTTCATTGTTTTGATCTTCTGATGTCAATTAAAACACTTGGTTATTCATTTTAATAAATATTTTACTTATAAAGATTTGAACTTTTGAAGATTCCAGCTTACTTGTAAGTTTCTAAGGGTCAGGTCCTCTCCATTGTTGCTGGCCTCAGGTTTAATTCACCATATAGCAATATATATATTGACCTATTTTCCCCTCGACTTTCTGTGATTCCCTACATCTCACCTTTCTTTGCAGACAAGCCATTTGAAATACCCTTAACTTATTTCACAGCCAATAAGTCATTGAAATAATGTGTATTTTTTAGAGAAATCTTCTTATATAATTAGGCAGAAAATCTCACCTGCCATAGTTTTCAAAACAGCATAATTTCACTCTTCTCAATGCTTAATCTGTTGTATTACACAACCTTTGAGTATTTAGCTTTATCAATGACATGTACTTTAAAAATGTTTGAGAGATCCTAACAGTCTTTGGAAACATCCTTGTTCCTTGTTTCAGTTCCAGTTTTATGTATATTTTCTGCCTTGCACCTGATTATTCCAACAATTGATGGATGGCCTTGGGAATCTAATTCTGGTATTGATAGTTTTTGCTGATTGTCTCCACTCGTAGCTGATTTCTTCATTATTGTGTAAATTTAGATCATGAGCTCATGTTTAGCTAAACAGCTGACCTTGTCAGACGCTTAGGTGTGAACGCTCGTAAGCTTCAGCAGAAAGTCGGCAAAGATTTATTTGTGTCCCTCCAATGAGTTGCCCGCGAGAATGCCATTTTCTACAAGTGTTGGTCCAATACTCCCTCAAGAGGCAGGGGACTCCGACAGGGCTGCTTGGCGGCCCCCGATCTGGGGCCGGGACAGTGGGCGGCCTGTGGCCCAGGCAGGAGCCTCTCTGCATGTGTCCCAGGGACCCATCTGCCTGTGAACTTCGGTCACCTGGCAGGAAGCTACGATGCCCAGACCTATGGTTAGCTGTGCAGCGAGGTGTACTGCGCGGACAGGTTCCACACACACTTCAAGTAAGAGGTCGGCCTGAGTGGAAAGGTGAGAGTTTGGGCAGCTGTGCAGACAAAGAAGGCACCCTTTGGCCTTGGCCTAAATGCTTGTGACACCCCACTGGACCTGCCAGGCTCGGAGGGCCCTACCCTGGGCCCCCTGCTCCCCTGCCTTTGTTCAGTCACAGCAGAGATGGCCACACCCACTCCCTCAGTGAGGGCAGTGTTCCAACCTCCCTCAGCCCTGCCCCCTCTCCGCAGGTTACCCTGGACTACAGAGGCTGCATTCTGAAGCCAGGGCTTTCCGAGAATGCCAAGGGCAGACATGATGACCTTAAATAATTTCCTCTTGTGTCAGGTTTGGTAAACTTTAGGAGCTAGAAAATGGTCCACTTTACAGAAATGTTCAAATTTACTGGCATTTCTTATATTCTCTGCTCTAACATTGTCCTGATTCTTTCTGTACATTCTTTACTTATGTTTTTGTTTTCCTTAATCAAAGTGTGTCTTTTCAATCTTTTCAAAGAAGATTCTTTGGACTTACTAAATCACCTCAATTTTATACGTTTTCTGTTGTATTAAGTTCTGCTCATATCTTTATTTATCTTTTTTCTATGTTCTCAGGGTTTATAGTTTTGATCTTCTGATGTCAATTCAAACACTTGGTTATTCATTTTAATAAATATTTTACTTATAAAGATTTGAACTTTTGAAGATTCCAGCTTACTTGTAAGTTTCTAAGGGTCAGGTCCTCTCCATTGTTGCTGGCCTAAGGTTTAGTTCACCATATAGCAATGTATATATTGACCTATTTTCCCCTCGACTTTCTGTGATTCCCTACATCTCACCTTTCTTTGCAGACAAGCCATTTGAAATACCCTTAACTTATTTCACAGCCAATAAGTCATTGAAATAATGTGTATTTTTTAGAGAAATCTTCTTATATAATTAGGCAGAAAATCTCACCTGCCATAGTTTTCAAAACAGCATAATTTCACTCTTCTCAATGCTTAATCTGTTGTATTACACAACCTTTGAGTATTTAGCTTTATCAATGACATGTACTTTAAAAATGTTTTAGAGATCCTACCAGTCTTTGAAAACATCCTTGTTCCTTGTTTCAGTTCCAGTTTTATGTATATTTTCTGCCTTGCACCTGATTATTCCAACAATTGATGGATGGCCTTGGGAATCTAATTCTGGTATTGATAGTTTTTGCTGATTGTCTCCACTCGTAGCTGATTTCTTCATTATTGTGTAAATTTAGATCATGAGCTCATGTTTAGCTAAACAGCTGACCTTGTCAGACGCTTAGGTGTGAACGCTCGTAAGCTTCAGCAGAAAGTCGGCAAAGATTTATTTGTGTCCCTCCAATGAGTTGCCCACGAGAAGCCGTTTTCTACAAGTGTTGGTCCAATACTCCCTCAAGAGGCAGGGGACTCCGACAGGGCTGCTTGGCGGCCCCCGATCTGGGGCCGGGGCAGTGGGCGGCCTGTGGCCCAGGCAGGAGCCTCTCTGCATGTGTCCCAGGGACCCATCTGCCTGCGAACTTCGGTCACCTGGCAGGAAGCTACGATGCCCAGACCTATGGTTAGCTGTGCAGCGAGGTGTACTGCGCGGACAGGTTCCACACACACTTCAAGTAAGAGGTCGGCCTGAGTGGAAAGGTGAGAGTTTGGGCAGCTGTGCAGACAAAGAAGGCGCCCTTTGGCCTGGGCCTAAATGCTTGTGACACCCCACTGGACCTGCCGGGCTCTGAGGGCCCTGCCCTGGGCCCCCTGCTCCCCTGCCCTTTGTTCAGTCACAGCAGAGATGGCCACACCCACTCCCTCAGTGAGGGCAGTGTTCCAACCTCCCTCAGCCCCGCCCCCTCTCCGCAGGTTACCATGGACTACAGAGGCTGCATTCTGAGGCCAGGGCATTCCGAGAATGCCAAGGGCAGACATGATGACCTTAAATGATTTCCTCTTGTGTCAGGTTTGGTAAACTTTAGGAGCTAGGAAATGGTCCACTTTACAGAAATGTTCAAATTTACTGGCATTTCTTATATTCTCTGCTCTAACATTGTCCTGATTCTTTCTGTATATTCTTTACTTATGTTTTTGTTTTCCTTAATCAAAGTGTGTCTTTTCAATCTTTTCAAAGAAGATTCTTTGGACTTACTAAATCACCTCAATTTTATACGTTTTCTGTTGTATTAAGTTCTGCTGATATCTTTATTTATCTTTTTTCTATGTTCTCAGGGTTCATTGTTTTGATCTTCTGATGTCAATTAAAACACCTTGTTATTCATTTTAATAAATATTTCACTTATAAAGATTTGAACTTTTGAAGATTCCAGCTTACCTGTAACTTTCTAAGGGTCAGGTCCTCTCCATTGTTGCTGGCCTAAGGTTTAATTCACCATATAGCAATATATATATTGACCTATTTTCCCCTCGACTTTCTGTGATTCCCTACATCTCACCTTTCTTTGCAGACAAGCCATTTGAAATACCCTTAACTTATTTCACAGCCAATAAGTCATTGAAATAATGTGTATTTTTTAGAGAAATCTTCTTATATAATTAGGCAGAAAATCTCACCTGCCATAGTTTTCAAAACAGCATAATTTCACTCTTCTCAATGCTTAATCTGTTGTATTACACAACCTTTGAGTATTTAGCTTTATCAATGACATGTACTTTAAAAATGTTTTAGAGATCCTACCAGTCTTTGAAAACATCCTTGTTCCTTGTTTCAGTTCCAGTTTTATGTATATTTTCTGCCTTGCACCTGATTATTCCAACAATTGATGGATGGCCTTGGGAATCTAATTCTGGTATTGATAGTTTTTGCTGATTGTCTCCACTCGTAGCTGATTTCTTCATTATTGTGTAAAGTTAGATCATGAGCTCATGTTTAGCTAAACAGCTGACCTTGTCAGATGCTTAGGTGTGAACGCTCGTAAGCCTCAGCAGAAAGTCGGCAAATATTTATTTGTGTCCCTCCAATGAGTTGCCCACGAGAACGCCGTTTTCTACAAGTGTTGGTCCAATATTCCCTCAAGAGGCAGGGGACTCCGACATGGCTGCTTGGCGGCCCCCGATCAGGGGCAGGGGCAGTGGGCGGCCTGTGGCCCAGGCAGAAGCCTCTCTGCATGTGTCCCGGGGACCCATCTGCCTGCGAACTTCGGTAAACTGGCAGGAAGCTACAATGCCCAGACCTATGGTTAGCTGTGCAGAGAGGTGTACTGCGCAGACAGGTTCCACACACACTTCAAGTAAGAGGTCGGCCTGATTGGAAAGGTGAGTGTTTGGGCAGCTGTGCAGACAAAGAAGGCGCCCTTTGTCCTGGGCCTAAATCCTTGTGACACCCCACTGGACCTGCCGTGCTCTGAGGGCCCTGCACTGGGGCCCCTGCTCCCCTGACCTTTGTTCAGTCACAGCAGAGATGGCCACACCCACTCCCTCAGTGAGGGCTGTGTTCCAACCTCCCTCAGCCCCGACCCCTCTCCGCAGGTTACCATGGACTACAGAGGCTGCATTCTGAGGCCAGGGTGTTCCGAGAATGCCAAGGGCAGACATGATGACCTTAAATGATTTCCTCTTGTGTCAGGTTTGGTAAACTTTAGGAGCTAGGAAATGGTCCCCTTTACAGAAATGTTCAAATTTACTGGCATTTCATATATTCTCTGCTATAACATTTTCCTGATTCTTTCTGTATATTCTTTACTTATGTTTTTGTTTTCCTTAATCAAAGTGTGTCTTTTCAATCTTTTCAAAGAAGATTCTTTGGACTTACTAAATCACCTCAATTTTATACGTTTTCTGTTGTATTAAGTTCTGCTGATATCTTTATTTATCTTTTTTCTATGTTCTCAGGGTTCATTGTTTTGATCTTCTGATGTCAATTAAAACACTTGGTTATTCATTTTAATAAATATTTTACTTATAAAGATTTGAACTTTTGAAGATTCCAGGTTACTTGTAAGTTTCTAAGGGTCAGGTCCTCTCCATTGTTGCTGGCCTAAGGTTTAATTCACCATATAGCAATATATATATTGACCTATTTTCCCCTCGACTTTCTGTGATTCCCTACATCTCACCTTTCTTTGCAGACAAGCCATTTGAAATACCCTTAACTTATTTCACAGCCAATAAGTCATTGAAATAATGTGTATTTTTTAGAGAAATCTTCTTATATAATTAGGCAGAAAATCTCACCTGCCATAGTTTTCAAAACAGCATAATTTCACTCTTCTCAATGCTTAATCTGTTGTATTACACAACCTTTGAGTATTTAGCTTTATCAATGACATGTACTTTAAAAATGTTTTAGAGATCCTACCAGTCTTTGAAAACATCCTTGTTCCTTGTTTCAGTTCCAGTTGTATGGATATTTTCTGCCTTGCACCTGATTATTCCAACAATTGATGGATGGCCTTGGGAATCTAATTCTGGTATTGATAGTTTTTGCTGATTGTCTCCACTCGTAGCTGATTTCTTCATTATTGTGTAAATTTAGATCATGAGCTCATGTTTAGCTAAACAGCTGACCTTGTCAGACGCTTAGGTGTGAACGCTCGTAAGCTTCAGCAGAAAGTCGGCAAAGATTTATTTGTGTCCCTCCAATGAGTTGCCCGCGAGAACACCGTTTTCTACAAGTGTTGGTCCAATACTCCCTCAAGAGGCTGGGGACTCTGACAGGGCTGCTTGGCGGCCCCCGATCTGGGGCAGGGGCAGTGGGCGGCCTGTGGCCCAGGCAGGAGCCTCTCTGCATGTGTCCCAGGGACCCATCTGCCTGCGAACTTCGGTCACCTGGCAGGAAGCTACGATGCCCAGACCTATGGTTAGCTGTGCAGCGAGGTGTACTGCGCGGACAGGTTCCACACACACTTCAAGTAAGAGGTCGGCCTGAGTGGAAAGGTGAGAGTTTGGGCAGCTGTGCAGACAAAGAAGGCGCCCTTTGGCCTGGGCCTAAATGCTTGTGACACACCACTGGACCTGCCAGGCTCTGAGGGCCCTGCCCTGGGCCCCCTGCTCCCCTGCCCTTTGTTCAGTCACAGCAGAGATGGCCACACCCACTCCCTCAGTGAGGGCAGTGTTCCAACCTCCCTCAGCCCCGACCCCTCCCGCAGGTTACCATGGACTACAGAGGCTGCATTCTGAGGCCAGGGCATTCCGAGAATGCCAAGGGCAGACATGATGACCTTAAATGATTTCCTCTTGTGTCAGGTTTGGTAAACTTTAGGAGCTAGGAAATGGTCCACTTTACAGAAATGTTCAAATTTACTGGCATTTCTTATATTCTCTGCTGTAACATTGTCCTGATTCTTTCTGTATATTCTTTACTTATGTTTTTGTTTTCCTTAATCAAAGTGTGTCTTTTCAATCTTTTCAAAGAAGATTCTTTGGACTTACTAAATCACCTCAATTTTATACGTTTTCTGTTGCATTAAGTTCTGCTGATATCTTTATTTATCTTTTTTCTATGTTCTCAGGGTTCATTGTTTTGATCTTCTGATGTCAATTAAAACACTTGGTTATTCATTTTAATAAATATTTTAGTTATAAAGATTTGAACTTTTGAAGATTCCAGCTTACTTGTAAGTTTCTAAGGGTCAGGTCCTCTCCATTGTTGCTGGCCTAAGGTTTAATTCACCATATAGCAATATATATATTGACCTATTTTCCCCTCGACTTTCTGTGATTCCCTACATCTCACCTTTCTTTGCAGACAAGCCATTTGAAATACCCTTAACTTATTTCACAGCCAATAAGTCATTGAAATAATGTGTATTTTTTAGAGAAATCTTCTTATATAATTAGGCAGAAAATCTCACCTGCCATAGTTTTCAAAACAGCATAGTTTCACTCTTCTCAATGCTTAATCTGTTGTATTACACAACCTTTGAGTATTTAGCTTTATCAATGACATGTACTTGAAAAATGTTTTAGAGATCCTACCAGTCTTTGAAAACATCCTTGTTCCTTGTTTCAGTTCCAGTTTTATGTATATTTTTTGCCTTGCACCTGATTATTCCAACAATTGATGGATGGCCTTGGGAATCTAATTCTGGTATTGATAGTTTTTGCTGATTGTCTCCACTCGTAGCTGATTTCTTCATTATTGTGTAAAGTTAGATCATGATCTCATGTTAAGCTAAACAGCTGACCTTGTCAGACGCTTAGGTGTGAACGCTCGTAAGCCTCAGCAGAAAGCCGGCAAATATTTATTTGTGTCCCTCCAATGAGTTGCCCACGAGAACACCGTTTTCTACAAGTGTTGGTCCAATATTCCCTCAAGAGGAAGGGGACTCTGACAGGGCTACTTGGCGGCCCCCGATCAGGGGCAGGGGCAGTGGGCGGCATGTGGCCCAGGCAGAAGCCTCTCTGCATGTGTCCCAGGGACCCATCTGCCTGCGAACTTCGGTAAACTGGCAGGAAGCTACAATGCCCAGACCTATGGTTAGCTGTGCAGAGAGGTGTACTGCGCGGACAGGTTCCACACACACTTCAAGTAAGAGGTCGGCCTGATTGGAAAGGTGAGAGTTTGGGCAGCTGTGCAGACAAAGAAGGCGCCCTTTGGCCTGGGCCTAAATGCTTGTGACACCCCACTGGACCTGCCGTGCTCTGAGGGCCCTGCACTTGGGCCCCTGCTCCCCTGACCTTTGTTCAGTCACAGCAGAGATGGCCACACCCACTCCCTCAGTGAGGGCTGTGTTCCAACCTCCCTCAGCTCCGCCCACTCTCCGCAGGTTACCATGGACTACAGAGGCTGCATTCTGAGGCCAGGGCGTTCCGAGAATGCCAAGGGCAGACATGATGACCTTAAATGATTTCCTCTTGTGTCAGGTTTGGTAAACTTTAGGAGCTAGGAAATGGTCCACTTTACAGAAATGTTCAAATTTACTGGCATTTCATATATTCTCTGCTATAACATTGTCCTGATTCTTTCTGTATATTCTTTACTTATGTTTTTGTTTTCCGTAATCAAAGTGTGTCTTTTCAATCTTTTCAAAGAAGATTCTTTGGACTTACTAAATCACCTCAATTTTATACGTTTTCTGTTTCATTAAGTTCTGCTGATGTCTTTATTTATCTTTTTTCTATGTTCTCAGGGTTTATTGTTTTGATCTTCTGATGTCAATTAAAACACTTGGTTATTCATTTTAATAAATATTTTACTTATAAAGATTTGAACTTTTGAAGATTCCAGCTTAGTTGTAAGTTTCTAAGGGTCAGGTCCTCTCCATTGTTGCTGGCCTAAGGTTCAGTTCACCATATAGCAATGTATATATTGACCTATTTTCCGCTCGACTATCTGTGATTCCCTACATCTCACCTTTCTTTTCAGACAAGCCATTTGAAATACCCTTAACTTATTTCACAGCCAATAAGTCATTGAAATAATGTGTATTTTTTAGAGAAACCTTCTTATATAATTAGGCAGAAAATCTCACCTGCCATAGTTTTCAAAACAGCATAATTTCACTCTTCTCAATGCTTAATCTGTTGTATTACACAACCTTTGAGTATTTAGCTTTATCAATGACATGTACTTTAAAAATGTTTTAGAGATCCTACCAGTCTTTGAAAACATCCTTGTTCCTTGTTTCAGTTCCAGTTTTATGAATATTTTCTGCCTTGCACCTGATTATTCCAACAATTGATGGATGGCCTTGGGAATCTAATTCTGGTATTGATAGTTTTTGCTGAATGTCTCCCCTCGTAGCTGATTTCTTCATTATTGTGTAAATTTAGATCATGAGCTCATGTTTAGCTAAACAGCTGACCTTGTCAGACACTTAGGTGTGAACGCTCGTAAGCTTCAGCAGAAAGTCGGCAAAGATTTATTTGTGTCCCTCCAATGAGTTGCCCGCAAGAACGCTGTTTTCTACAAGTGTTGGTCCAATACTCCCTCAAGAGGCAGGGGACTCCGACAGGGCTGCTTGGCGGCCCCCGATCTGGGGCAGGGGCAGTGGGCGGCCTGTGGCCCGGGCAGGAGCCTCTCTGCATGTGTCCCAGGTACCCATCTGCCTGCGAACTTCGGTCACCTGGCAGAAAGCTACGATGCCCAGACCTATGGTTAGCTGTGCAGCGAGGTGTACTGCGCGGACAGGTTCCACACACACTTCAAGTAAGAGGTCGGCCTGAGTGGAAAGGTGAGAGTTTGGGCAGCTGTGCAGACAAAGAAGGCGCCCTTTGGCCTGGGCCTAAATGCTTGTGACACCCCACTGGACCTGCCGGGCTCTGAGGGCCCTGCCCTGGGCCCCCTGCTCCCCTGCCCTTTGTTCAGTCACAGCAGGGATGGCCACACCCACTCCCTCAGTGAGGGCAGTGTTCCAACCTCCCTCAGCCCCGCCCCCTCTCCGCAGGTTACCATGGACTACAGAGGCTGCATTCTGAGGCCAGGGCATTCCGAGAATGCCAAGGGCAGACATGATGACCTTAAATGATTTCCTCTTGTGTCAGGTTTGGTAAACTTTAGGAGCTAGGAAATGGTCCACTTTACACAAATGTTCAAATTTACTGGCATTTCTTATATTCTCTGCTCTAACATTGTCCTGATTCTTTCTGTATATTCTTTACTTATGTTTTTGTGTTCCTTAATCAAAGTGTGTCTTTTCAATCTTTTCAAAGAAGATTCTTTGGACTTACTAAATCACCTCAATTTTATACGTTTTCTGTTGTATTAAGTTCTGCTGATATCTTTATTTATCTTTTTTCTATGTTCTCAGGGTTCATTGTTTTGATCTTCTGATGTCAATTAAAACACTTGGTTATTCATTTTAATAAATATTTTACTTATAAAGATTTGAACTTTTGAAGATTCCAGCTTACTTGTAAGTTTCTAAGGGTCAGGTCCTCTCCATTGTTGCTGGCCTAAGGTTTAATTCACCATATAGCAATATATATATTGACCTATTTTCCCCTCGAATTTCTGTGATTCCCTACATCTCACCTTTCTTTGCAGACAGGCCATTTGAAATACCCATAACTTATTTCACAGCCAATAAGTCATTGAAATAATGTGTATTTTTTAGAGAAATCTTCTTATATAATTAGGCAGAAAATCTCACCTGCCATAGTTTTCAAAACAGCATAATTTCACTCTTCTCAATGCTTAATCTGTTGTATTACACAACCTTTGAGTATTTAGCTTTATCAATGACATGTACTTTAAAAATGTTTTAGAGATCCTACCAGTCTTTGAAAACATCCTTGTTCCTTGTTTCAGTTCCAGTTTTATGTATATTTTCTGCCTTGCACCTGATTATTCCAACAATTGATGGATGGCCTTGGGAATCTAATTCTGGTATTGATAGTTTTTGCTGATTGTCTCCACTCGTAGCTGATTTCTTCATTATTGTGTAAATTTAGATCATGAGCTCATGTTTAGCTAAACAGCTGACCTTGTCAGACGCTTAGGTGTGAACGCTCGTAAGCTTCAGCAGAAAGTCGGCAAAGATTTATTTGTGTCCCTCCAATGAGTTGCCCGCGAGAACGCCATTTTCTACAAGTGTTGGTCCAATACTCCCTCAAGAGGCAGGGGACTCCGACAGGGCTGCTTGGCGGCCCCCGATCTGGGGCCGGGGCAGTGGGCGGCCTGTGGCCCAGGCAGGAGCCTCTCTGCATGTGTCCCAGGGACCCATCTGCCTGCGAACTTCGGTCACCTGGCAGGAAGCTACGATGCCCAGACCTATGGTTAGCTGTGCAGCGAGGTGTACTGCGTGGACAGGTTCCACACACACTTCAAGTAAGAGGTCGGCCTGAGTGGAAAGGTGAGAGTTTGGGCAGCTGTGCAGACAAAGAAGGCGCCCTTTGGCCTGGGCCTAAATGCTTGTGACACCCCACTGGACCTGCCAGGCTCTGAGGGCCCTACCCTGGGCCCCCTTCTCCCCTGCCCTTTGTTCAGTCACAGCAGAGATGGCCACACCCACTCCCTCAGTGAGGGCAGTGTTCCAACCTCCCTCAGCCCCGCCCCCTCTCTGCAGGTTACCATGGACTACAGAGGCTGCATTCTGAAGCCAGGGCTTTCCGAGAATGCCAAGGGCAGACATGATGACCTTAAATGATTTCCTCTTGTGTCAGGTTTGGTAAACTTTAGGAGCTAGGAAATGGTCCACTTTACAGAAATGTTCAAATTTACTGGCATTTCTTATATTGTCTGCTCTAACATTGTCCTGATTCTTTCTGTATATTCTCTACTTATGTTTTTGTTTTCCTTAATCAAAGTGTGTCTTTTCAATCTTTTCAAAGAAGATTCTTTGAACTTACTAAATCACCTCAATTTTATACGTTTTCTGTTGTATTAAGTTCTGCTGATATCTTTATTTATCTTTTTTCTATGTTCTCAGGGTTCATTGTTTTGATCTTCTGATGTCAATTAAAACACTTGGTTATTCATTTTAATAAATATTTTACTTATAAAGATTTGAACTTTTGAAGATTCCAGCTTACTTGTAAGTTTCTAAGGGTCAGGTCCTCTCCATTGTTGCTGGCCTAAGGTTTAATTCACCATATAGCAATATATATATTGACCTATTTTCCCCTCGACTTTCTGTGATTCCCTACATCTCACCTTTCTTTGCAGACAAGCCATTTGAAATACCCTTAACTTATTTCACAGCCAATAAGTCATTGAAATAATGTGTATTTTTTAGAGAAATCTTCTTATATAATTAGGCAGGAAATCTCACCTGCCATAGTTTTCAAAACAGCATAATTTCACTCTTCTCAATGCTTAATCTGTTGTATTACACAACCTTTGAGTATTTAGCTTTATCAATGACATGTACTTTAAAAATGTTTGAGAGATCCTAACAGTCTTTGGAAACATCCTTGTTCCTTGTTTCAGTTCCAGTTTTATGTATATTTTCTGCCTTGCCCCTGATTATTCCAACAATTGATGGATGGCCTTGGGAATCTAATTCTGGTATTGATAGTTTTTGCTGATTGTCTCCACTCGTAGCTGATTTCTTCATTATTGTGTAAATTTAGATCATGAGCTCATGTTTAGCTAAACAGCTGACCTTGTCAGACGCTTAGGTGTGAACGCTCGTAAGCTTCAGCAGAAAGTCGGCAAAGATTTATTTGTGTCCCTCCAATGAGTTGCCCGCGAGAATGCCATTTTCTACAAATGTTGGTCCAATACTCCCTCAAGAGGCAGGGGACTCCGACAGGGCTGCTTGGCGGCCCCCGATCTGGGGCCGGGACAGTGGGCGGCCTGTGGCCCAGGCAGGAGCCTCTCTGCATGTGTCCCAGGGACCCATCTGCCTGTGAAGTTCGGTCACCTGGCAGGAAGCTACGATGCCCAGACCTATGGTTAGCTGTGCAGCGAGGTGTACTGCGCGGACAGGTTCCACACACACTTCAAGTAAGAGGTCGGCCTGAGTGGAAAGGTGAGAGTTTGGGCAGCTGTGCAGACAAAGAAGGCGCCCTTTGGCCTGGGCCTAAATGCTTGTGACACCCCACTGGACCTGCCAGGCTCGGAGGGCCCTACCCTGGGCCCCCTGCTCCCCTGCCTTTGTTCAGTCACAGCAGAGATGGCCACACCCACTCCCTCAGTGAGGGCAGTGTTCCAACCTCCCTCAGCCCTGCCCCCTCTCCGAAGGTTACCATGGACTACAGAGGCTGCATTCTGAAGCCAGGGCTTTCCGAGAATGCCAAGGGCAGACATGATGACCTTAAATGATTTCCTCTTGTGTCAGGTTTGGTAAACTTTAGGAGCTAGGAAATGGTCCACTTTACAGAAATGTTCAAACTTACTGGCATTTCTTATATTCTCTGCTCTAACATTGTCCTGATTCTTTCTGTACATTCTTTACTTATGTTTTTGTTTTCCTTAATCAAAGTGTGTATTTTCAATCTTTTCAAAGAAGATTCTTTGGACTTACTAAATCACCTCAATTTTATACGTTTTCTGTTGTATTAAGTTCTGCTCATATCTTTATTTATCTTTTTTCTATGTTCTCAGGGTTTATAGTTTTGATCTTCTGATGTCAATTCAAACACTTGGTTATTCATTTTAATAAATATTTTACTTATAAAGATTTGAACTTTTGAAGATTCCAGCTTACTTGTAAGTTTCTAAGGGTCAGGTCCTCTCCATTGTTGCTGGCCTAAGGTTTAGTTCACCATATAGCAATGTATATATTGACCTATTTTCCCCTCGACTTTCTGTGATTCCCTACATCTCACCTTTCTTTGCAGACAAGCCATTTGAAATACCCTTAACTTATTTCACAGCCAATAAGTCATTGAAATAATGTGTATTTTTTAGAGAAATCTTCTTATATAATTAGGCAGAAAATCTCACCTGCCATAGTTTTCAAAACAGCATAATTTCACTCTTCTCAATGCTTAATCTCTTGTATTACACAACCTTTGAGTATTTAGCTTTATCAATGACATGTACTTGAAAAATGTTTTAGAGATCCTACCAGTCTTTGAAAACATCCTTGTTCCTTGTTTCAGTTCCAGTTTTATGTATATTTTTTGCCTTGCACCTGATTATTCCAACAATTGATGGATGGCCTTGGGAATCTAATTCTGGTATTGATAGTTTTTGCTGATTGTCTCCACTCGTAGCTGATTTCTTCATTATTGTGTAAAGTTAGATCATGATCTCATGTTAAGCTAAACAGCTGACCTTGTCAGACGCTTAGGTGTGAACGCTCGTAAGCCTCAGCAGAAAGCCGGCAAATATTTATTTGTGTCCCTCCAATGAGTTGCCCACGAGAACACCGTTTTCTACAAGTGTTGGTCCAATATTCCCTCAAGAGGAAGGGGACTCTGACAGGGCTACTTGGCGGCCCCCGATCAGGGGCAGGGGCAGTGGGCGGCATGTGGCCCAGGCAGAAGCCTCTCTGCATGTGTCCCAGGGACCCATCTGCCTGCGAACTTCGGTAAACTGGCAGGAAGCTACAATGCCCAGACCTATGGTTAGCTGTGCAGAGAGGTGTACTGCGCGGACAGGTTCCACACACACTTCAAGTAAGAGGTCGGCCTGATTGGAAAGGTGAGAGTTTGGGCAGCTGTGCAGACAAAGAAGGCGCCCTTTGGCCTGGGCCTAAATGCTTGTGACACCCCACTGGACCTGCCGTGCTCTGAGGGCCCTGCACTTGGGCCCCTGCTCCCCTGACCTTTGTTCAGTCACAGCAGAGATGGCCACACCCACTCCCTCAGTGAGGGCTGTGTTCCAACCTCCCTCAGCTCCGCCCACTCTCCGCAGGTTACCATGGACTACAGAGGCTGCATTCTGAGGCCAGGGCGTTCCGAGAATGCCAAGGGCAGACATGATGACCTTAAATGATTTCCTCTTGTGTCAGGTTTGGTAAACTTTAGGAGCTAGGAAATGGTCCACTTTACAGAAATGTTCAAATTTACTGGCATTTCATATATTCTCTGCTATAACATTGTCCTGATTCTTTCTGTATATTCTTTACTTATGTTTTTGTTTTCCGTAATCAAAGTGTGTCTTTTCAATCTTTTCAAAGAAGATTCTTTGGACTTACTAAATCACCTCAATTTTATACGTTTTCTGTTTCATTAAGTTCTGCTGATGTCTTTATTTATCTTTTTTCTATGTTCTCAGGGTTTATTGTTTTGATCTTCTGATGTCAATTAAAACACTTGGTTATTCATTTTAATAAATATTTTACTTATAAAGATTTGAACTTTTGAAGATTCCAGCTTAGTTGTAAGTTTCTAAGGGTCAGGTCCTCTCCATTGTTGCTGGCCTAAGGTTCAGTTCACCATATAGCAATGTATATATTGACCTATTTTCCGCTCGACTATCTGTGATTCCCTACATCTCACCTTTCTTTTCAGACAAGCCATTTGAAATACCCTTAACTTATTTCACAGCCAATAAGTCATTGAAATAATGTGTATTTTTTAGAGAAACCTTCTTATATAATTAGGCAGAAAATCTCACCTGCCATAGTTTTCAAAACAGCATAATTTCACTCTTCTCAATGCTTAATCTGTTGTATTACACAACCTTTGAGTATTTAGCTTTATCAATGACATGTACTTTAAAAATGTTTTAGAGATCCTACCAGTCTTTGAAAACATCCTTGTTCCTTGTTTCAGTTCCAGTTTTATGAATATTTTCTGCCTTGCACCTGATTATTCCAACAATTGATGGATGGCCTTGGGAATCTAATTCTGGTATTGATAGTTTTTGCTGAATGTCTCCCCTCGTAGCTGATTTCTTCATTATTGTGTAAATTTAGATCATGAGCTCATGTTTAGCTAAACAGCTGACCTTGTCAGACACTTAGGTGTGAACGCTCGTAAGCTTCAGCAGAAAGTCGGCAAAGATTTATTTGTGTCCCTCCAATGAGTTGCCCGCAAGAACGCTGTTTTCTACAAGTGTTGGTCCAATACTCCCTCAAGAGGCAGGGGACTCCGACAGGGCTGCTTGGCGGCCCCCGATCTGGGGCAGGGGCAGTGGGCGGCCTGTGGCCCGGGCAGGAGCCTCTCTGCATGTGTCCCAGGTACCCATCTGCCTGCGAACTTCGGTCACCTGGCAGAAAGCTACGATGCCCAGACCTATGGTTAGCTGTGCAGCGAGGTGTACTGCGCGGACAGGTTCCACACACACTTCAAGTAAGAGGTCGGCCTGAGTGGAAAGGTGAGAGTTTGGGCAGCTGTGCAGACAAAGAAGGCGCCCTTTGGCCTGGGCCTAAATGCTTGTGACACCCCACTGGACCTGCCGGGCTCTGAGGGCCCTGCCCTGGGCCCCCTGCTCCCCTGCCCTTTGTTCAGTCACAGCAGGGATGGCCACACCCACTCCCTCAGTGAGGGCAGTGTTCCAACCTCCCTCAGCCCCGCCCCCTCTCCGCAGGTTACCATGGACTACAGAGGCTGCATTCTGAGGCCAGGGCATTCCGAGAATGCCAAGGGCAGACATGATGACCTTAAATGATTTCCTCTTGTGTCAGGTTTGGTAAACTTTAGGAGCTAGGAAATGGTCCACTTTACACAAATGTTCAAATTTACTGGCATTTCTTATATTCTCTGCTCTAACATTGTCCTGATTCTTTCTGTATATTCTTTACTTATGTTTTTGTGTTCCTTAATCAAAGTGTGTCTTTTCAATCTTTTCAAAGAAGATTCTTTGGACTTACTAAATCACCTCAATTTTATACGTTTTCTGTTGTATTAAGTTCTGCTGATATCTTTATTTATCTTTTTTCTATGTTCTCAGGGTTCATTGTTTTGATCTTCTGATGTCAATTAAAACACTTGGTTATTCATTTTAATAAATATTTTACTTATAAAGATTTGAACTTTTGAAGATTCCAGCTTACTTGTAAGTTTCTAAGGGTCAGGTCCTCTCCATTGTTGCTGGCCTAAGGTTTAATTCACCATATAGCAATATATATATTGACCTATTTTCCCCTCGAATTTCTGTGATTCCCTACATCTCACCTTTCTTTGCAGACAGGCCATTTGAAATACCCATAACTTATTTCACAGCCAATAAGTCATTGAAATAATGTGTATTTTTTAGAGAAATCTTCTTATATAATTAGGCAGAAAATCTCACCTGCCATAGTTTTCAAAACAGCATAATTTCACTCTTCTCAATGCTTAATCTGTTGTATTACACAACCTTTGAGTATTTAGCTTTATCAATGACATGTACTTTAAAAATGTTTTAGAGATCCTACCAGTCTTTGAAAACATCCTTGTTCCTTGTTTCAGTTCCAGTTTTATGTATATTTTCTGCCTTGCACCTGATTATTCCAACAATTGATGGATGGCCTTGGGAATCTAATTCTGGTATTGATAGTTTTTGCTGATTGTCTCCACTCGTAGCTGATTTCTTCATTATTGTGTAAATTTAGATCATGAGCTCATGTTTAGCTAAACAGCTGACCTTGTCAGACGCTTAGGTGTGAACGCTCGTAAGCTTCAGCAGAAAGTCGGCAAAGATTTATTTGTGTCCCTCCAATGAGTTGCCCGCGAGAACGCCATTTTCTACAAGTGTTGGTCCAATACTCCCTCAAGAGGCAGGGGACTCCGACAGGGCTGCTTGGCGGCCCCCGATCTGGGGCCGGGGCAGTGGGCGGCCTGTGGCCCAGGCAGGAGCCTCTCTGCATGTGTCCCAGGGACCCATCTGCCTGCGAACTTCGGTCACCTGGCAGGAAGCTACGATGCCCAGACCTATGGTTAGCTGTGCAGCGAGGTGTACTGCGTGGACAGGTTCCACACACACTTCAAGTAAGAGGTCGGCCTGAGTGGAAAGGTGAGAGTTTGGGCAGCTGTGCAGACAAAGAAGGCGCCCTTTGGCCTGGGCCTAAATGCTTGTGACACCCCACTGGACCTGCCAGGCTCTGAGGGCCCTACCCTGGGCCCCCTTCTCCCCTGCCCTTTGTTCAGTCACAGCAGAGATGGCCACACCCACTCCCTCAGTGAGGGCAGTGTTCCAACCTCCCTCAGCCCCGCCCCCTCTCTGCAGGTTACCATGGACTACAGAGGCTGCATTCTGAAGCCAGGGCTTTCCGAGAATGCCAAGGGCAGACATGATGACCTTAAATGATTTCCTCTTGTGTCAGGTTTGGTAAACTTTAGGAGCTAGGAAATGGTCCACTTTACAGAAATGTTCAAATTTACTGGCATTTCTTATATTGTCTGCTCTAACATTGTCCTGATTCTTTCTGTATATTCTCTACTTATGTTTTTGTTTTCCTTAATCAAAGTGTGTCTTTTCAATCTTTTCAAAGAAGATTCTTTGAACTTACTAAATCACCTCAATTTTATACGTTTTCTGTTGTATTAAGTTCTGCTGATATCTTTATTTATCTTTTTTCTATGTTCTCAGGGTTCATTGTTTTGATCTTCTGATGTCAATTAAAACACTTGGTTATTCATTTTAATAAATATTTTACTTATAAAGATTTGAACTTTTGAAGATTCCAGCTTACTTGTAAGTTTCTAAGGGTCAGGTCCTCTCCATTGTTGCTGGCCTAAGGTTTAATTCACCATATAGCAATATATATATTGACCTATTTTCCCCTCGACTTTCTGTGATTCCCTACATCTCACCTTTCTTTGCAGACAAGCCATTTGAAATACCCTTAACTTATTTCACAGCCAATAAGTCATTGAAATAATGTGTATTTTTTAGAGAAATCTTCTTATATAATTAGGCAGGAAATCTCACCTGCCATAGTTTTCAAAACAGCATAATTTCACTCTTCTCAATGCTTAATCTGTTGTATTACACAACCTTTGAGTATTTAGCTTTATCAATGACATGTACTTTAAAAATGTTTGAGAGATCCTAACAGTCTTTGGAAACATCCTTGTTCCTTGTTTCAGTTCCAGTTTTATGTATATTTTCTGCCTTGCCCCTGATTATTCCAACAATTGATGGATGGCCTTGGGAATCTAATTCTGGTATTGATAGTTTTTGCTGATTGTCTCCACTCGTAGCTGATTTCTTCATTATTGTGTAAATTTAGATCATGAGCTCATGTTTAGCTAAACAGCTGACCTTGTCAGACGCTTAGGTGTGAACGCTCGTAAGCTTCAGCAGAAAGTCGGCAAAGATTTATTTGTGTCCCTCCAATGAGTTGCCCGCGAGAATGCCATTTTCTACAAATGTTGGTCCAATACTCCCTCAAGAGGCAGGGGACTCCGACAGGGCTGCTTGGCGGCCCCCGATCTGGGGCCGGGACAGTGGGCGGCCTGTGGCCCAGGCAGGAGCCTCTCTGCATGTGTCCCAGGGACCCATCTGCCTGTGAAGTTCGGTCACCTGGCAGGAAGCTACGATGCCCAGACCTATGGTTAGCTGTGCAGCGAGGTGTACTGCGCGGACAGGTTCCACACACACTTCAAGTAAGAGGTCGGCCTGAGTGGAAAGGTGAGAGTTTGGGCAGCTGTGCAGACAAAGAAGGCGCCCTTTGGCCTGGGCCTAAATGCTTGTGACACCCCACTGGACCTGCCAGGCTCGGAGGGCCCTACCCTGGGCCCCCTGCTCCCCTGCCTTTGTTCAGTCACAGCAGAGATGGCCACACCCACTCCCTCAGTGAGGGCAGTGTTCCAACCTCCCTCAGCCCTGCCCCCTCTCCGAAGGTTACCATGGACTACAGAGGCTGCATTCTGAAGCCAGGGCTTTCCGAGAATGCCAAGGGCAGACATGATGACCTTAAATGATTTCCTCTTGTGTCAGGTTTGGTAAACTTTAGGAGCTAGGAAATGGTCCACTTTACAGAAATGTTCAAACTTACTGGCATTTCTTATATTCTCTGCTCTAACATTGTCCTGATTCTTTCTGTACATTCTTTACTTATGTTTTTGTTTTCCTTAATCAAAGTGTGTATTTTCAATCTTTTCAAAGAAGATTCTTTGGACTTACTAAATCACCTCAATTTTATACGTTTTCTGTTGTATTAAGTTCTGCTCATATCTTTATTTATCTTTTTTCTATGTTCTCAGGGTTTATAGTTTTGATCTTCTGATGTCAATTCAAACACTTGGTTATTCATTTTAATAAATATTTTACTTATAAAGATTTGAACTTTTGAAGATTCCAGCTTACTTGTAAGTTTCTAAGGGTCAGGTCCTCTCCATTGTTGCTGGCCTAAGGTTTAGTTCACCATATAGCAATGTATATATTGACCTATTTTCCCCTCGACTTTCTGTGATTCCCTACATCTCACCTTTCTTTGCAGACAAGCCATTTGAAATACCCTTAACTTATTTCACAGCCAATAAGTCATTGAAATAATGTGTATTTTTTAGAGAAATCTTCTTATATAATTAGGCAGAAAATCTCACCTGCCATAGTTTTCAAAACAGCATAATTTCACTCTTCTCAATGCTTAATCTCTTGTATTACACAACCTTTGAGTATTTAGCTTTATCAATGACATGTACTTTAAAAATGTTTTAGAGATCCTACCAGTCTTTGAAAACATCCTTGTTCCTTGTTTCAGTTCCAGTTTTATGTATATTTTCTGCCTTGCACCTGATTATTCCAACAATTGATGGATGGCCTTGGGAATCTAATTCTGGTATTGATAGTTTTTGCTGATTGTCTCCACTCGTAGCTGATTTCTTCATTATTGTGTAAATTTAGATCATGAGCTCATGTTTAGCTAAACAGCTGACCTTGTCAGACGCTTAGGTGTGAACGCTCGTAAGCCTCAGCAGAAAGTCGGCAAATATTTATTTGTGTCCCTCCAATGAGTTTCCCACGAGAACGCCGTTTTCTACAAGTGTTGGTCCAATACACCCACAAGAGGCAGGGGACTCCGACATGGCTGCTTAGCAGCCCCCGATCTGGGGCAGGGGCTGTGGGCGGCCTGTGGCCCAGGCAGGAGCCTCTCTGCATGTGTCCCAGGGACCCATCTGCCTGCGAACTTCGGTCACCTGTAAGGAAGCTATGATGCCCAGACCTATGGTTAGCTGTGCAGCGAGGTGTACTGCGCGGACAGGTTCCACACACACTTCAAGTAAGAGGTCGGCCTGAGTGGAAAGGTTAGAGTTTGGGCAGCTGTTCAGACAAAGAAGGCGCCCTTTTTCTGGGCCTAAATTCTTGTGACACCCCCCTGGACCTGCCAGGCTCTGAGGGCCCTGCCCTGGGCCCCCTGCTCCCCTGCCCTTTGTTCAGTCACAGCAGAGATGGCCACACCCACTCCCTCAGTGAGGGCAGTGTTCCAACCTCCCTCAGCCCCGCCCCCTCTCCGCAGGTTACCATGGACTACAGATGCTGCATTCTGAGGCCAGGGCATTCCGAGAATGCCAAGGGCAGACATGATGACCTTAAATGATTTCCTCTTGTGTCAGGTTTGGTAAACTTTAGGAGCTAGGAAATGGTCCACTTTACAGAAATGTTCAAATTTACTGGCATTTCTTATATTCTCTGCTGTAACATTGTCCTGATTCTTTCTGTATATTCTTTACTTATGTTTTTGTTTTCCTTAATCAAAGTGTGTCTTTTCAATCTTTTCAAAGAAGATTCTTTGGACTTACTAAATCACCTCAATTTTATACGTTTTCTGTTGTATTAAGTTCTGCTCATATCTTTATTTATCTTTTTTCTATGTTCTCAGGGTTTATTGTTTTGATCTTCTGATGTCAATTAAAACACCTTGTTATTCATTTTAATAAATATTTCACTTATAAAGATTTGAACTTTTGAAGATTCCAGCTTACCTGTAACTTTCTAAGGGTCAGGTCCTCTCCATTGTTGCTGGCCTAAGGTTTAGTTCACCATATAGCAATGTATATATTGACCTATTTTCCCCTCGACTTTCTGTGATTCCCTACATCTCACCTTTCTTTGCAGACAAGCCATTTGAAATACCCTTAACTTATTTCACAGCCAATAAGTCATTGAAATAATGTGTATTTTTTAGAGAAATCTTCTTCTATAATTAGGCAGAAAATCTCACCTGCCATAGTTTTCAAAACAGCATAATTTCACTCTTCTCAATGCTTAATCTGTTGTATTACACAACCTTTGAGTATTTAGCTTTATCAATGACATGTACTTTAAAAATGTTTTAGAGATCCTACCAGTCTTTGAAAACATCCTTGTTCCTTGTTTCAGTTCCAGTTTTATGTGTATTTTCTGCCTTGCACCTGATTATTCCAACAATTGATGGATGGCCTTGGGAATGTAATTCTGGTATTGATAGTTTTTGTTGATTGTCTCCAGTCGTAGCTGATTTCTTCATTATTGTGTAAATTTAGATCATGAGCTCATGTTTAGCTAAACAGCTGACCTTGTCAGACGCTTAGGTGTGAACGCTCGTAAGCTTCAGCAGAAAGTCGGCAAAGATTTATTTGTGTCCCTCCAATGAGTTGCCCGCGAGAATGCCATTTTCTACAAGTGTTGGTCCAATACTCCCTCAAGAGGCAGGGGACTCCGACAGGGCTGCTTGGCGGCCCCCGATCTGGGGCCGGGGCAGTGGGCGGCCTGTGGCCCAGGCAGGAGCCTCTCTGCATGTGTCCCAGGGACCCATCTACCTGCGAACTTCAGTCACCTGGAAGGAAGCTACGATGCCCAGACCTATGGTTAGCTGTGCAGCGAGGTGTACTGCGCGGACAGGTTCCACACACACTTCAAGTAAGAGGTCGGCCTGAGTGGAAAGGTGAGAGTTTGGGCAGCTGTGCAGACAAAGAAGGCGCCCTTTGGCCTGGGCCTAAATGCTTGTGACACCCCACTGGACCTGCCAGGCTTTGAGGGCCCTGCCCTGGGCCACCTGATACCCTGCCCTTTGTTCAGTCACAGCAGAGATGGCCACACCCACTCCCTCAGTGAGGGCAGTGTTCCAACCTCCCTCAGCCCCGCCCCCTCTCTGCAGGTTACCATGGACTACAGAGGCTGCATTCTGAAGCCAGGGCTTTCCGAGAATGCCAAGGGCAGACATGATGACCTTAAATGATTTCCTCTTGTGTCAGGTTTGGTAAACTTTAGGAGCTAGGAAATGGTCCACTTTACAGAAATGTTCAAATTTACTGGCATTTCTTATATTCTCTGCTCTAACATTGTCCTGATTCTTTCTGTATATTCTCTACTTATGTTTTTGTTTTCCTTAATCAAAGTGTGTCTTTTCAATCTTTTCAAAGAAGATTCTTTGAACTTACTAAATCACCTCAATTTTATACGTTTTCTGTTGTATTAAGTTCTGCTGATATCTTTATTTATCTTTTTTCTATGTTCTCAGGGTTCATTGTTTTGATCTTCTGATGTCAATTAAAACACTTGGTTATTCATTTTAATAAATATTTTACTTATAAAGATTTGAACTTTTGAAGATTCCAGCTTACTTGTAAGTTTCTAAGGGTCAGGTCCTCTCCATTGTTGCTGGCCTAAGGTTTAATTCACCATATAGCAATATATATATTGACCTATTTTCCCCTCGACTTTCTGTGATTCCCTACATCTCACCTTTCTTTGCAGACAAGCCATTTGAAATACCCTTAACTTATTTCACAGCCAATAAGTCATTGAAATAATGTGTATTTTTTAGAGAAATCTTCTTATATAATTAGGCAGGAAATCTCACCTGCCATAGTTTTCAAAACAGCATAATTTCACTCTTCTCAATGCTTAATCTGTTGTATTACACAACCTTTGAGTATTTAGCTTTATCAATGACATGTACTTTAAAAATGTTTGAGAGATCCTAACAGTCTTTGGAAACATCCTTGTTCCTTGTTTCAGTTCCAGTTTTATGTATATTTTCTGCCTTGCCCCTGATTGTTCCAACAATTGATGGATGGCCTTGGGAATCTAATTCTGGTATTGATAGTTTTTGCTGATTGTCTCCACTCGTAGCTGATTTCTTCATTATTGTGTAAATTTAGATCATGAGCTCATGTTTAGCTAAACAGCTGACCTTGTCAGACGCTTAGGTGTGAACGCTCGTAAGCTTCAGCAGAAAGTCGGCAAAGATTTATTTGTGTCCCTCCAATGAGTTGCCCGCGAGAATGCCATTTTCTACAAGTGTTGGTCCAATACTCCCTCAAGAGGCAGGGGACTCCGACAGGGCTGCTTGGCGGCCCCCGATCTGGGGCCGGGACAGTGGGCGGCCTGTGGCCCAGGCAGGAGCCTCTCTGCATGTGTCCCAGGGACCCATCTGCCTGTGAAGTTCGGTCACCTGGCAGGAAGCTACGATGCCCAGACCTATGGTTAGCTGTGCAGCGAGGTGTACTGCGCGGACAGGTTCCACACACACTTCAAGTAAGAGGTCGGCCTGAGTGGAAAGGTGAGAGTTTGGGCAGCTGTGCAGACAAAGAAGGCGCCCTTTGGCCTGGGCCTAAATGCTTGTGACACCCCACTGGACCTGCCAGGCTCGGAGGGCCCTACCCTGGGCCCCCTGCTCCCCTGCCATTGTTCAGTCACAGCAGAGATGGCCACACCCACTCCCTCAGTGAGGGCAGTGTTCCAACCTCCCTCAGCCCTGCCCCCTCTCCGAAGGTTACCATGGACTACAGAGGCTGCATTCTGAAGCCAGGGCTTTCCGAGAATGCCAAGGGCAGACATGATGACCTTAAATGATTTCCTCTTGTGTCAGGTTTGGTAAACTTTAGGAGCTAGAAAATGGTCCACTTTACAGAAATGTTCAAACTTACTGGCATTTCTTATATTCTCTGCTCTAACATTGTCCTGATTCTTTCTGTACATTCTTTACTTATGTTTTTGTTTTCCTTAATCAAAGTGTGTATTTTCAATCTTTTCAAAGAAGATTCTTTGGACTTACTAAATCACCTCAATTTTATACGTTTTCTGTTGTATTAAGTTCTGCTCATATCTTTATTTATCTTTTTTCTATGTTCTCAGGGTTTATAGTTTTGATCTTCTGATGTCAATTCAAACACTTGGTTATTCATTTTAATAAATATTTTACTTATAAAGATTTGAACTTTTGAAGATTCCAGCTTACTTGTAAGTTTCTAAGGGTCAGGTCCTCTCCATTGTTGCTGGCCTAAGGTTTAGTTCACCATATAGCAATGTATATATTGACCTATTTTCCCCTCGACTTTCTGTGATTCCCTACATCTCACCTTTCTTTGCAGACAAGCCATTTGAAATACCCTTAACTTATTTCACAGCCAATAAGTCATTGAAATAATGTGTATTTTTTAGAGAAATCTTCTTCTATAATTAGGCAGAAAATCTCACCTGCCATAGTTTTCAAAACAGCATAATTTCACTCTTCTCAATGCTTAATCTCTTGTATTACACAACCTTTGAGTATTTAGCTTTATCAATGACATGTACTTTAAAAATGTTTTAGAGATCCTACCAGTCTTTGAAAACATCCTTGTTCCTTGTTTCAGTTCCAGTTTTATGTATATTTTCTGCCTTGCACCTGATTATTCCAACAATTGATGGATGGCCTTGGGAATCTAATTCTGGTATTGATAGTTTTTGCTGATTGTCTCCACTCGTAGCTGATTTCTTCATTATTGTGTAAATTTAGATCATGAGCTCATGTTTAGCTAAACAGCTGACCTTGTCAGACGCTTAGGTGTGAACGCTCGTAAGCCTCAGCAGAAAGTCGGCAAATATTTATTTGTGTCCCTCCAATGAGTTTCCCACGAGAACGCCGTTTTCTACAAGTGTTGGTCCAATACACCCACAAGAGGCAGGGGACTCCGACATGGCTGCTTAGCAGCCCCCGATCTGGGGCAGGGGCTGTGGGCGGCCTGTGGCCCAGGCAGGAGCCTCTCTGCATGTGTCCCAGGGACCCATCTGCCTGCGAACTTCGGTCACCTGTAAGGAAGCTATGATGCCCAGACCTATGGTTAGCTGTGCAGCGAGGTGTACTGCGCGGACAGGTTCCACACACACTTCAAGTAAGAGGTCGGCCTGAGTGGAAAGGTTAGAGTTTGGGCAGCTGTTCAGACAAAGAAGGCGCCCTTTTTCTGGGCCTAAATTCTTGTGACACCCCCCTGGACCTGCCAGGCTCTGAGGGCCCTGCCCTGGGCCCCCTGCTCCCCTGCCCTTTGTTCAGTCACAGCAGAGATGGCCACACCCACTCCCTCAGTGAGGGCAGTGTTCCAACCTCCCTCAGCCCCGCCCCCTCTCCGCAGGTTACCATGGACTACAGATGCTGCATTCTGAGGCCAGGGCATTCCGAGAATGCCAAGGGCAGACATGATGACCTTAAATGATTTCCTCTTGTGTCAGGTTTGGTAAACTTTAGGAGCTAGGAAATGGTCCACTTTACAGAAATGTTCAAATTTACTGGCATTTCTTATATTCTCTGCTCTAACATTGTCCTGATTCTTTCTGTATATTCTTTACTTATGTTTTTGTTTTCCTTAATCAAAGTGTGTCTTTTCAATCTTTTCAAAGAAGATTCTTTGGACTTACTAAATCACCTCAATTTTATACGTTTTCTGTTGTATTAAGTTCTGCTCATATCTTTATTTATCTTTTTTCTATGTTCTCAGGGTTTATTGTTTTGATCTTCTGATGTCAATTAAAACACCTTGTTATTCATTTTAATAAATATTTCACTTATAAAGATTTGAACTTTTGAAGATTCCAGCTTACCTGTAACTTTCTAAGGGTCAGGTCCTCTCCATTGTTGCTGGCCTAAGGTTTAGTTCACCATATAGCAATGTATATATTGACCTATTTTCCCCTCGACTTTCTGTGATTCCCTACATCTCACCTTTCTTTGCAGACAAGCCATTTGAAATACCCTTAACTTATTTCACAGCCAATAAGTCATTGAAATAATGTGTATTTTTTAGAGAAATCTTCTTATATAATTAGGCAGAAAATCTCACCTGCCATAGTTTTCAAAACAGCATAATTTCACTCTTCTCAATGCTTAATCTGTTGTATTACACAACCTTTGAGTATTTAGCTTTATCAATGACATGTACTTTAAAAATGTTTTAGAGATCCTACCAGTCTTTGAAAACATCCTTGTTCCTTGTTTCAGTTCCAGTTTTATGTATATTTTCTGCCTTGCACCTGATTATTCCAACAATTGATGGATGGCCTTGGGAATGTAATTCTGGTATTGATAGTTTTTGTTGATTGTCTCCAGTCGTAGCTGATTTCTTCATTATTGTGTAAATTTAGATCATGAGCTCATGTTTAGCTAAACAGCTGACCTTGTCAGACGCTTAGGTGTGAACGCTCGTAAGCTTCAGCAG
This sequence comes from Mesoplodon mirus, assembly GCF_964341445.2. Lineage (NCBI taxonomy): Eukaryota > Metazoa > Chordata > Mammalia > Artiodactyla > Ziphiidae > Mesoplodon > Mesoplodon mirus. The sequence continues at coordinate 189,484,571 of NC_138976.1, read as the reverse complement.
AAAGTCGGCAAAGATTTATTTGTGTCCCTCCAATGAGTTGCCCGCGAGAATGCCATTTTCTACAAGTGTTGGTCCAATACTCCCTCAAGAGGCAGGGGACTCCGACAGGGCTGCTTGGCGGCCCCCGATCTGGGGCCGGGGCAGTGGGCGGCCTGTGGCCCAGGCAGGAGCCTCTCTGCATGTGTCCCAGGGACCCATCTGCCTGCGAACTTCGGTCACCTGGCAGGAAGCTACGATGCCCAGACCTATGGTTAGCTGTGCAGCGAGGTGTACTGCGCGGACAGGTTCCACACACACTTCAAGTAAGAGGTCGGCCTGAGTGGAAAGGTGAGAGTTTGGGCAGCTGTGCAGACAAAGAAGGCGCCCTTTGGCCTGGGCCTAAATGCTTGTGACACCCCACTGGACCTGCCAGGCTTTGAGGGCCCTGCCCTGGGCCACCTGATCCCCTGCCCTTTGTTCAGTCACAGCAGAGATGGCCACACCCACTCCCTCAGTGAGGGCAGTGTTCCAACCTCCCTCAGCCCCGCCCCCTCTCTGCAGGTTACCATGGACTACAGAGGCTGCATTCTGAAGCCAGGGCTTTCCGAGAATGCCAAGGGCAGACATGATGACCTTAAATGATTTCCTCTTGTGTCAGGTTTGGTAAACTTTAGGAGCTAGGAAATGGTCCACTTTACAGAAATGTTCAAATTTACTGGCATTTCTTATATTCTCTGCTCTAACATTGTCCTGATTCTTTCTGTATATTCTCTACTTATGTTTTTGTTTTCCTTAATCAAAGTGTGTCTTTTCAATCTTTTCAAAGAAGATTCTTTGAACTTACTAAATCACCTCAATTTTATACGTTTTCTGTTGTATTAAGTTCTGCTGATATCTTTATTTATCTTTTTTCTATGTTCTCAGGGTTCATTGTTTTGATCTTCTGATGTCAATTAAAACACTTGGTTATTCATTTTAATAAATATTTTACTTATAAAGATTTGAACTTTTGAAGATTCCAGCTTACTTGTAAGTTTCTAAGGGTCAGGTCCTCTCCATTGTTGCTGGCCTAAGGTTTAATTCACCATATAGCAATATATATATTGACCTATTTTCCCCTCGACTTTCTGTGATTCCCTACATCTCACCTTTCTTTGCAGACAAGCCATTTGAAATACCCTTAACTTATTTCACAGCCAATAAGTCATTGAAATAATGTGTATTTTTTAGAGAAATCTTCTTATATAATTAGGCAGGAAATCTCACCTGCCATAGTTTTCAAAACAGCATAATTTCACTCTTCTCAATGCTTAATCTGTTGTATTACACAACCTTTGAGTATTTAGCTTTATCAATGACATGTACTTTAAAAATGTTTGAGAGATCCTAACAGTCTTTGGAAACATCCTTGTTCCTTGTTTCAGTTCCAGTTTTATGTATATTTTCTGCCTTGCCCCTGATTGTTCCAACAATTGATGGATGGCCTTGGGAATCTAATTCTGGTATTGATAGTTTTTGCTGATTGTCTCCACTCGTAGCTGATTTCTTCATTATTGTGTAAATTTAGATCATGAGCTCATGTTTAGCTAAACAGCTGACCTTGTCAGACGCTTAGGTGTGAACGCTCGTAAGCTTCAGCAGAAAGTCGGCAAAGATTTATTTGTGTCCCTCCAATGAGTTGCCCGCGAGAATGCCATTTTCTACAAGTGTTGGTCCAATACTCCCTCAAGAGGCAGGGGACTCCGACAGGGCTGCTTGGCGGCCCCCGATCTGGGGCCGGGACAGTGGGCGGCCTGTGGCCCAGGCAGGAGCCTCTCTGCATGTGTCCCAGGGACCCATCTGCCTGTGAAGTTCGGTCACCTGGCAGGAAGCTACGATGCCCAGACCTATGGTTAGCTGTGCAGCGAGGTGTACTGCGCGGACAGGTTCCACACACACTTCAAGTAAGAGGTCGGCCTGAGTGGAAAGGTGAGAGTTTGGGCAGCTGTGCAGACAAAGAAGGCGCCCTTTGGCCTGGGCCTAAATGCTTGTGACACCCCACTGGACCTGCCAGGCTCGGAGGGCCCTACCCTGGGCCCCCTGCTCCCCTGCCTTTGTTCAGTCACAGCAGAGATGGCCACACCCACTCCCTCAGTGAGGGCAGTGTTCCAACCTCCCTCAGCCCTGCCCCCTCTCCGAAGGTTACCATGGACTACAGAGGCTGCATTCTGAAGCCAGGGCTTTCCGAGAATGCCAAGGGCAGACATGATGACCTTAAATGATTTCCTCTTGTGTCAGGTTTGGTAAACTTTAGGAGCTAGAAAATGGTCCACTTTACAGAAATGTTCAAACTTACTGGCATTTCTTATATTCTCTGCTCTAACATTGTCCTGATTCTTTCTGTACATTCTTTACTTATGTTTTTGTTTTCCTTAATCAAAGTGTGTATTTTCAATCTTTTCAAAGAAGATTCTTTGGACTTACTAAATCACCTCAATTTTATACGTTTTCTGTTGTATTAAGTTCTGCTCATATCTTTATTTATCTTTTTTCTATGTTCTCAGGGTTTATAGTTTTGATCTTCTGATGTCAATTCAAACACTTGGTTATTCATTTTAATAAATATTTTACTTATAAAGATTTGAACTTTTGAAGATTCCAGCTTACTTGTAAGTTTCTAAGGGTCAGGTCCTCTCCATTGTTGCTGGCCTAAGGTTTAGTTCACCATATAGCAATGTATATATTGACCTATTTTCCCCTCGACTTTCTGTGATTCCCTACATCTCACCTTTCTTTGCAGACAAGCCATTTGAAATACCCTTAACTTATTTCACAGCCAATAAGTCATTGAAATAATGTGTATTTTTTAGAGAAATCTTCTTCTATAATTAGGCAGAAAATCTCACCTGCCATAGTTTTCAAAACAGCATAATTTCACTCTTCTCAATGCTTAATCTCTTGTATTACACAACCTTTGAGTATTTAGCTTTATCAATGACATGTACTTTAAAAATGTTTTAGAGATCCTACCAGTCTTTGAAAACATCCTTGTTCCTTGTTTCAGTTCCAGTTTTATGTATATTTTCTGCCTTGCACCTGATTATTCCAACAATTGATGGATGGCCTTGGGAATCTAATTCTGGTATTGATAGTTTTTGCTGATTGTCTCCACTCGTAGCTGATTTCTTCATTATTGTGTAAATTTAGATCATGAGCTCATGTTTAGCTAAACAGCTGACCTTGTCAGACGCTTAGGTGTGAACGCTCGTAAGCCTCAGCAGAAAGTCGGCAAATATTTATTTGTGTCCCTCCAATGAGTTGCCCACGAGAACGCCGTTTTCTACAAGTGTTGGTCCAATACACCCACAAGAGGCAGGGGACTCCGACATGGCTGCTTAGCAGCCCCCGATCTGGGGCAGGGGCTGTGGGCGGCCTGTGGCCCAGGCAGGAGCCTCTCTGCATGTGTCCCAGGGACCCATCTGCCTGCGAACTTCGGTCACCTGGAAGGAAGCTATGATGCCCAGACCTATGGTTAGCTGTGCAGCGAGGTGTACTGCGCGGACAGGTTCCACACACACTTCAAGTAAGAGGTCGGCCTGAGTGGAAAGGTTAGAGTTTGGGCAGCTGTTCAGACAAAGAAGGCGCCCTTTTTCTGGGCCTAAATTCTTGTGACACCCCCCTGGACCTGCCAGGCTCTGAGGGCCCTGCCCTGGGCCCCCTGCTCCCCTGCCCTTTGTTCAGTCACAGCAGAGATGGCCACACCCACTCCCTCAGTGAGGGCAGTGTTCCAACCTCCCTCAGCCCCGCCCCCTCTCCGCAGGTTACCATGGACTACAGATGCTGCATTCTGAGGCCAGGGCATTCCGAGAATGCCAAGGGCAGACATGATGACCTTAAATGATTTCCTCTTGTGTCAGGTTTGGTAAACTTTAGGAGCTAGGAAATGGTCCACTTTACAGAAATGTTCAAATTTACTGGCATTTCTTATATTCTCTGCTCTAACATTGTCCTGATTCTTTCTGTATATTCTTTACTTATGTTTTTGTTTTCCTTAATCAAAGTGTGTCTTTTCAATCTTTTCAAAGAAGATTCTTTGGACTTACTAAATCACCTCAATTTTATACGTTTTCTGTTGTATTAAGTTCTGCTCATATCTTTATTTATCTTTTTTCTATGTTCTCAGGGTTTATTGTTTTGATCTTCTGATGTCAATTAAAACACCTTGTTATTCATTTTAATAAATATTTCACTTATAAAGATTTGAACTTTTGAAGATTCCAGCTTACCTGTAACTTTCTAAGGGTCAGGTCCTCTCCATTGTTGCTGGCCTAAGGTTTAGTTCACCATATAGCAATGTATATATTGACCTATTTTCCCCTCGACTTTCTGTGATTCCCTACATCTCACCTTTCTTTGCAGACAAGCCATTTGAAATACCCTTAACTTATTTCACAGCCAATAAGTCATTGAAATAATGTGTATTTTTTAGAGAAATCTTCTTATATAATTAGGCAGAAAATCTCACCTGCCATAGTTTTCAAAACAGCATAATTTCACTCTTCTCAATGCTTAATCTGTTGTATTACACAACCTTTGAGTATTTAGCTTTATCAATGACATGTACTTTAAAAATGTTTTAGAGATCCTACCAGTCTTTGAAAACATCCTTGTTCCTTGTTTCAGTTCCAGTTTTATGTATATTTTCTGCCTTGCACCTGATTATTCCAACAATTGATGGATGGCCTTGGGAATGTAATTCTGGTATTGATAGTTTTTGTTGATTGTCTCCAGTCGTAGCTGATTTCTTCATTATTGTGTAAATTTAGATCATGAGCTCATGTTTAGCTAAACAGCTGACCTTGTCAGACGCTTAGGTGTGAACGCTCGTAAGCTTCAGCAGAAAGTCGGCAAAGATTTATTTGTGTCCCTCCAATGAGTTGCCCGCGAGAATGCCATTTTCTACAAGTGTTGGTCCAATACTCCCTCAAGAGGCAGGGGACTCCGACAGGGCTGCTTGGCGGCCCCCGATCTGGGGCCGGGGCAGTGGGCGGCCTGTGGCCCAGGCAGGAGCCTCTCTGCATGTGTCCCAGGGACCCATCTGCCTGCGAACTTCGGTCACCTGGCAGGAAGCTACGATGCCCAGACCTATGGTTAGCTGTGCAGCGAGGTGTACTGCGCGGACAGGTTCCACACACACTTCAAGTAAGAGGTCGGCCTGAGTGGAAAGGTGAGAGTTTGGGCAGCTGTGCAGACAAAGAAGGCGCCCTTTGGCCTGGGCCTAAATGCTTGTGACACCCCACTGGACCTGCCAGGCTTTGAGGGCCCTGCCCTGGGCCACCTGATCCCCTGCCCTTTGTTCAGTCACAGCAGAGATGGCCACACCCACTCCCTCAGTGAGGGCTGTGTTCCAACCTCCCTCAGCCCCGCCCCCTCTCCGCAGGTTACCATGGACTACAGAGGCTGCATTCTGAGGCCAGGGCATTCCGAGAATGCCAAGGGCAGACATGATGACCTTAAATGATTTCCTCTTGTGTCAGGTTTGGTAAACTTTAGGAGCTAGGAAATGGTCCACTTTACAGAAATGTTCAAATTTACTGGTATTTCTTATATTCTCTGCTCTAACATTTTCCTGATTCTTTCTGTATATTCTTTACTTATGTTTTTGTTTTCCTTAATCAAAGTGTGTCTTTTCAATCTTTTCAAAGAAGATTCTTTGGACTTACTAAATCACCTCAATTTTATACGTTTTCTGTTGTATTAAGTTCTGCTCATATCTTTATTTATCTTTTTTCTATGTTCTCAGGGTTTATTGTTTTCATCTTCTGATGTCAATTAAAACACTTGGTTATTCATTTTAATAAATATTTTACTTATAAAGATTTGAACTTTTGAAGATTCCAGCTTACTTGTAAGTTTCTAAGGGTCAGGTCCTCTCCATTGTTGCTGGCCTAAGGTTTAGTTCACCATATAGCAATGTATATATTGACCTATTTTCCCCTCGACTTTCTGTGATTCCCTACATCTCACCTTTCTTTGCAGACAAGCCATTTGAAATACCCTTAACTTATTTCACAGCCAATAAGTCATTGAAATAATGTGTATTTTTTAGAGAAATCTTCTTATATAATTAGGCAGAAAATCTCACCTGCCATAGTTTTCAAAACAGCATAATTTCACTCTTCTCAATGCTTAATCTGTTGTATTACACAACCTTTGAGTATTTAGCTTTATCAATGACATGTACTTTAAAAATGTTTGAGAGATCCTAACAGTCTTTGGAAACATCCTTGTTCCTTGTTTCAGTTCCAGTTTTATGTATATTTTCTGCCTTGCCCCTGATTGTTCCAACAATTGATGGATGGCCTTGGGAATCTAATTCTGGTATTGATAGTTTTTGCTGATTGTCTCCACTCGTAGCTGATTTCTTCATTATTGTGTAAATTTAGATCATGAGCTCATGTTTAGCTAAACAGCTGACCTTGTCAGACGCTTAGGTGTGAACGCTCGTAAGCTTCAGCAGAAAGTCGGCAAAGATTTATTTGTGTCCCTCCAATGAGTTGCCCGCGAGAATGCCATTTTCTACAAGTGTTGGTCCAATACTCCCTCAAGAGGCAGGGGACTCCGACAGGGCTGCTTGGCGGCCCCCGATCTGGGGCCGGGACAGTGGGCGGCCTGTGGCCCAGGCAGGAGCCTCTCTGCATGTGTCCCAGGGACCCATCTGCCTGTGAAGTTCGGTCACCTGGCAGGAAGCTACGATGCCCAGACCTATGGTTAGCTGTGCAGCGAGGTGTACTGCGCGGACAGGTTCCACACACACTTCAAGTAAGAGGTCGGCCTGAGTGGAAAGGTGAGAGTTTGGGCAGCTGTGCAGACAAAGAAGGCGCCCTTTGGCCTGGGCCTAAATGCTTGTGACACCCCACTGGACCTGCCAGGCTCGGAGGGCCCTACCCTGGGCCCCCTGCTCCCCTGCCTTTGTTCAGTCACAGCAGAGATGGCCACACCCACTCCCTCAGTGAGGGCAGTGTTCCAACCTCCCTCAGCCCTGCCCCCTCTCCGAAGGTTACCATGGACTACAGAGGCTGCATTCTGAAGCCAGGGCTTTCCGAGAATGCCAAGGGCAGACATGATGACCTTAAATGATTTCCTCTTGTGTCAGGTTTGGTAAACTTTAGGAGCTAGAAAATGGTCCACTTTACAGAAATGTTCAAACTTACTGGCATTTCTTATATTCTCTGCTCTAACATTGTCCTGATTCTTTCTGTACATTCTTTACTTATGTTTTTGTTTTCCTTAATCAAAGTGTGTATTTTCAATCTTTTCAAAGAAGATTCTTTGGACTTACTAAATCACCTCAATTTTATACGTTTTCTGTTGTATTAAGTTCTGCTCATATCTTTATTTATCTTTTTTCTATGTTCTCAGGGTTTATAGTTTTGATCTTCTGATGTCAATTCAAACACTTGGTTATTCATTTTAATAAATATTTTACTTATAAAGATTTGAACTTTTGAAGATTCCAGCTTACTTGTAAGTTTCTAAGGGTCAGGTCCTCTCCATTGTTGCTGGCCTAAGGTTTAGTTCACCATATAGCAATGTATATATTGACCTATTTTCCCCTCGACTTTCTGTGATTCCCTACATCTCACCTTTCTTTGCAGACAAGCCATTTGAAATACCCTTAACTTATTTCACAGCCAATAAGTCATTGAAATAATGTGTATTTTTTAGAGAAATCTTCTTCTATAATTAGGCAGAAAATCTCACCTGCCATAGTTTTCAAAACAGCATAATTTCACTCTTCTCAATGCTTAATCTCTTGTATTACACAACCTTTGAGTATTTAGCTTTATCAATGACATGTACTTTAAAAATGTTTTAGAGATCCTACCAGTCTTTGAAAACATCCTTGTTCCTTGTTTCAGTTCCAGTTTTATGTATATTTTCTGCCTTGCACCTGATTATTCCAACAATTGATGGATGGCCTTGGGAATCTAATTCTGGTATTGATAGTTTTTGCTGATTGTCTCCACTCGTAGCTGATTTCTTCATTATTGTGTAAATTTAGATCATGAGCTCATGTTTAGCTAAACAGCTGACCTTGTCAGACGCTTAGGTGTGAACGCTCGTAAGCCTCAGCAGAAAGTCGGCAAATATTTATTTGTGTCCCTCCAATGAGTTTCCCACGAGAACGCCGTTTTCTACAAGTGTTGGTCCAATACACCCACAAGAGGCAGGGGACTCCGACATGGCTGCTTAGCAGCCCCCGATCTGGGGCAGGGGCTGTGGGCGGCCTGTGGCCCAGGCAGGAGCCTCTCTGCATGTGTCCCAGGGACCCATCTGCCTGCGAACTTCGGTCACCTGGAAGGAAGCTATGATGCCCAGACCTATGGTTAGCTGTGCAGCGAGGTGTACTGCGCGGACAGGTTCCACACACACTTCAAGTAAGAGGTCGGCCTGAGTGGAAAGGTTAGAGTTTGGGCAGCTGTTCAGACAAAGAAGGCGCCCTTTTTCTGGGCCTAAATTCTTGTGACACCCCCCTGGACCTGCCAGGCTCTGAGGGCCCTGCCCTGGGCCCCCTGCTCCCCTGCCCTTTGTTCAGTCACAGCAGAGATGGCCACACCCACTCCCTCAGTGAGGGCAGTGTTCCAACCTCCCTCAGCCCCGCCCCCTCTCCGCAGGTTACCATGGACTACAGATGCTGCATTCTGAGGCCAGGGCATTCCGAGAATGCCAAGGGCAGACATGATGACCTTAAATGATTTCCTCTTGTGTCAGGTTTGGTAAACTTTAGGAGCTAGGAAATGGTCCACTTTACAGAAATGTTCAAATTTACTGGCATTTCTTATATTCTCTGCTCTAACATTGTCCTGATTCTTTCTGTATATTCTTTACTTATGTTTTTGTTTTCCTTAATCAAAGTGTGTCTTTTCAATCTTTTCAAAGAAGATTCTTTGGACTTACTAAATCACCTCAATTTTATACGTTTTCTGTTGTATTAAGTTCTGCTCATATCTTTATTTATCTTTTTTCTATGTTCTCAGGGTTTATTGTTTTGATCTTCTGATGTCAATTAAAACACCTTGTTATTCATTTTAATAAATATTTCACTTATAAAGATTTGAACTTTTGAAGATTCTAGCTTACTTGTAAGTTTCTAAGGGTCAGGTCCTCTCCATTGTTGCTGGCCTAAGGTTTAGTTCACCATATAGCAATGTATATATTGACCTATTTTCCCCTCGACTTTCTGTGATTCCCTACATCTCACCTTTCTTTGCAGACAAGCCATTTGAAATACCCTTAACTTATTTCACAGCCAATAAGTCATTGAAATAATGTGTATTTTTTAGAGAAATCTTCTTATATAATTAGGCAGAAAATCTCACCTGCCATAGTTTTCAAAACAGCATAATTTCACTCTTCTCAATGCTTAATCTGTTGTATTACACAACCTTTGAGTATTTAGCTTTATCAATGACATGTACTTTAAAAATGTTTTAGAGATCCTACCAGTCTTTGAAAACATCCTTGTTCCTTGTTTCAGTTCCAGTTTTATGTATATTTTCTGCCTTGCACCTGATTATTCCAACAATTGATGGATGGCCTTGGGAATGTAATTCTGGTATTGATAGTTTTTGTTGATTGTCTCCAGTCGTAGCTGATTTCTTCATTATTGTGTAAATTTAGATCATGAGCTCATGTTTAGCTAAACAGCTGACCTTGTCAGACGCTTAGGTGTGAACGCTCGTAAGCTTCAGCAGAAAGTCGGCAAAGATTTATTTGTGTCCCTCCAATGAGTTGCCCGCGAGAATGCCATTTTCTACAAGTGTTGGTCCAATACTCCCTCAAGAGGCAGGGGACTCCGACAGGGCTGCTTGGCGGCCCCCGATCTGGGGCCGGGGCAGTGGGCGGCCTGTGGCCCAGGCAGGAGCCTCTCTGCATGTGTCCCAGGGACCCATCTGCCTGCGAACTTCGGTCACCTGGCAGGAAGCTACGATGCCCAGACCTATGGTTAGCTGTGCAGCGAGGTGTACTGCGCGGACAGGTTCCACACACACTTCAAGTAAGAGGTCGGCCTGAGTGGAAAGGTGAGAGTTTGGGCAGCTGTGCAGACAAAGAAGGCGTCCTTTGGCCTGGGCCTAAATGCTTGTGACACCCCACTGGACCTGCCAGGCTTTGAGGGCCCTGCCCTGGGCCACCTGATCCCCTGCCCTTTGTTCAGTCACAGCAGAGATGGCCACACCCACTCCCTCAGTGAGGGCTGTGTTCCAACCTCCCTCAGCCCCGCCCCCTCTCCGCAGGTTACCATGGACTACAGAGGCTGCATTCTGAGGCCAGGGCATTCCGAGAATGCCAAGGGCAGACATGATGACCTTAAATGATTTCCTCTTGTGTCAGGTTTGGTAAACTTTAGGAGCTAGGAAATGGTCCACTTTACAGAAATGTTCAAATTTACTGGTATTTCTTATATTCTCTGCTCTAACATTTTCCTGATTCTTTCTGTATATTCTTTACTTATGTTTTTGTTTTCCTTAATCAAAGTGTGTCTTTTCAATCTTTTCAAAGAAGATTCTTTGGACTTACTAAATCACCTCAATTTTATACGTTTTCTGTTGTATTAAGTTCTGCTCATATCTTTATTTATCTTTTTTCTATGTTCTCAGGGTTTATTGTTTTCATCTTCTGATGTCAATTAAAACACTTGGTTATTCATTTTAATAAATATTTTACTTATAAAGATTTGAACTTTTGAAGATTCCAGCTTACTTGTAAGTTTCTAAGGGTCTGGTCCTCTCCATTGTTGCTGGCCTAAGGTTTAGTTCACCATATAGCAATGTATATATTGACCTATTTTCCCCTCGACTTTCTGTGATTCCCTACATCTCACCTTTCTTTGCAGACAAGCCATTTGAAATACCCTTAACTTATTTCACAGCCAATAAGTCATTGAAATAATGTGTATTTTTTAGAGAAATCTTCTTATATAATTAGGCAGAAAATCTCACCTGCCATAGTTTTCAAAACAGCATAATTTCACTCTTCTCAATGCTTAATCTGTTGTATTACACAACCTTTGAGTATTTAGCTTTATCAATGACATGTACTTTAAAAATGTTTTAGAGATCCTACCAGTCTTTGAAAACATCCTTGTTCCTTGTTTCAGTTCCAGGTTTATGGATATTTTCTGCCTTGCACCTGATTATTCCAACAATTGATGGATGCCCTTGGGAATCTAATTCTGGTATTGCGAGTTTTTGCTGATTGTCTCCCCTTGTAGCTGATTTCTTCATTATTGTGTAAATTTAGATCATGAGCTCATGTTCAGCTAAACAGCTGACCTTGTCAGACGCTTAGGTGTGAACGCTCGTAAGCTTCAGCAGAAAGTCGGCAAAGATTTATTTGTGTCCCTCCAATGAGTTGCCCGCGAGAACGCCGTTTTCTACAAGTGTTGGTCCAATACACCCACAAGAGGCAGGGGCCTCCGACAGGGCTGCTTGGCAGCCCCCGATCTGGGGCAGAGGCTGTGGGCGGCCTGTGGCCCAGGCAGGAGCCTCTCTGCATGTGTCCCATGGACCCATCTGCCTGCGAACTTCGGTCACCTGGAAGGAAGCTATGATGCCCAGACCTATGGTTAGCTCTGCAGCGAGGTGTACTGCGCGGACAGGTTCCACACACACTTCAAGTAAGAGGTCGGCCTGAGTGGAAAGGTGAGAGTTTGGGCAGCTGTGCAGACAAAGAAGGCGCCCTTTTTCTGGGCCTAAATGCTTGTGACACCCCCTGGACCTGCCAGGCTCTGAGGGCCCTGCCCTGGGCCCCCTGCTCCCCTGCCCTTTGTTCAGTCACAGCAGAGATGGCCACACCCACTCCCTCAGTGAGGGCAGTGTTCCAACCTCCCTCAGCCCCGCCCACTCTCCGCAGGTTACCATGGACTACAGAGGCTGCATTCTGAGGCCAGGGCGTTCCGAGAATGCCAAGGGCAGACATGATGACCTTAAATGATTTCCTCTTGTGTCAGGTTTGGTAAACTTTAGGAGCTAGGAAATGGTCCACTTTACAGAAATGTTCAAATTTACTGGCATTTCTTATATTCTCTGCTCTAACATTGTCCTGATTCTTTCTGTATATTCTCTACTTATGTTTTTGTTTTCCTTAATCAAAGTGTGTCTTTTCAATCTTTTCAAAGAAGATTCTTTGAACTTACTAAATCACCTCAATTTTATACGTTTTCTGTTGTATTAAGTTCTGCTGATATCTTTATTTATCTTTTTTCTATGTTCTCAGGGTTCATTGTTTTGATCTTCTGATGTCAATTAAAACACTTGGTTATTCATTTTAATAAATATTTTACTTATAAAGATTTGAACTTTTGAAGATTCCAGCTTACTTGTAAGTTTCTAAGGGTCAGGTCCTCTCCATTGTTGCTGGCCTAAGGTTTAATTCACCATATAGCAATATATATATTGACCTATTTTCCCCTCGACTTTCTGTGATTCCCTACATCTCACCTTTCTTTGCAGACAAGCCATTTGAAATACCCTTAACTTATTTCACAGCCAATAAGTCATTGAAATAATGTGTATTTTTTAGAGAAATCTTCTTATATAATTAGGCAGGAAATCTCACCTGCCATAGTTTTCAAAACAGCATAATTTCACTCTTCTCAATGCTTAATCTGTTGTATTACACAACCTTTGAGTATTTAGCTTTATCAATGACATGTACTTTAAAAATGTTTGAGAGATCCTAACAGTCTTTGGAAACATCCTTGTTCCTTGTTTCAGTTCCAGTTTTATGTATATTTTCTGCCTTGCCCCTGATTATTCCAACAATTGATGGATGGCCTTGGGAATCTAATTCTGGTATTGATAGTTTTTGCTGATTGTCTCCACTCGTAGCTGATTTCTTCATTATTGTGTAAATTTAGATCATGAGCTCATGTTTAGCTAAACAGCTGACCTTGTCAGACGCTTAGGTGTGAACGCTCGTAAGCTTCAGCAGAAAGTCGGCAAAGATTTATTTGTGTCCCTCCAATGAGTTGCCCGCGAGAATGCCATTTTCTACAAGTGTTGGTCCAATACTCCCTCAAGAGGCAGGGGACTCCGACAGGGCTGCTTGGCGGCCCCCGATCTGGGGCCGGGACAGTGGGCGGCCTGTGGCCCAGGCAGGAGCCTCTCTGCATGTGTCCCAGGGACCCATCTGCCTGTGAAGTTCGGTCACCTGGCAGGAAGCTACGATGCCCAGACCTATGGTTAGCTGTGCAGCGAGGTGTACTGCGCGGACAGGTTCCACACACACTTCAAGTAAGAGGTCGGCCTGAGTGGAAAGGTGAGAGTTTGGGCAGCTGTGCAGACAAAGAAGGCGCCCTTTGGCCTGGGCCTAAATGCTTGTGACACCCCACTGGACCTGCCAGGCTCGGAGGGCCCTACCCTGGGCCCCCTGCTCCCCTGCCTTTGTTCAGTCACAGCAGAGATGGCCACACCCACTCCCTCAGTGAGGGCAGTGTTCCAACCTCCCTCAGCCCTGCCCCCTCTCCGAAGGTTACCATGGACTACAGAGGCTGCATTCTGAAGCCAGGGCTTTCCGAGAATGCCAAGGGCAGACATGATGACCTTAAATGATTTCCTCTTGTGTCAGGTTTGGTAAACTTTAGGAGCTAGAAAATGGTCCACTTTACAGAAATGTTCAAACTTACTGGCATTTCTTATATTCTCTGCTCTAACATTGTCCTGATTCTTTCTGTACATTCTTTACTTATGTTTTTGTTTTCCTTAATCAAAGTGTGTATTTTCAATCTTTTCAAAGAAGATTCTTTGGACTTACTAAATCACCTCAATTTTATACGTTTTCTGTTGTATTAAGTTCTGCTCATATCTTTATCTTTTTTCTATGTTCTCAGGGTTTATAGTTTTGATCTTCTGATGTCAATTCAAACACTTGGTTATTCATTTTAATAAATATTTTACTTATAAAGATTTGAACTTTTGAAGATTCCAGCTTACTTGTAAGTTTCTAAGGGTCAGGTCCTCTCCATTGTTGCTGGCCTAAGGTTTAGTTCACCATATAGCAATGTATATATTGACCTATTTTCCCCTCGACTTTCTGTGATTCCCTACATCTCACCTTTCTTTGCAGACAAGCCATTTGAAATACCCTTAACTTATTTCACAGCCAATAAGTCATTGAAATAATGTGTATTTTTTAGAGAAATCTTCTTCTATAATTAGGCAGAAAATCTCACCTGCCATAGTTTTCAAAACAGCATAATTTCACTCTTCTCAATGCTTAATCTCTTGTATTACACAACCTTTGAGTATTTAGCTTTATCAATGACATGTACTTTAAAAATGTTTTAGAGATCCTACCAGTCTTTGAAAACATCCTTGTTCCTTGTTTCAGTTCCAGTTTTATGTATATTTTCTGCCTTGCACCTGATTATTCCAACAATTGATGGATGGCCTTGGGAATCTAATTCTGGTATTGATAGTTTTTGCTGATTGTCTCCACTCGTAGCTGATTTCTTCATTATTGTGTAAATTTAGATCATGAGCTCATGTTTAGCTAAACAGCTGACCTTGTCAGACGCTTAGGTGTGAACGCTCGTAAGCCTCAGCAGAAAGTCGGCAAATATTTATTTGTGTCCCTCCAATGAGTTTCCCACGAGAACGCCGTTTTCTACAAGTGTTGGTCCAATACACCCACAAGAGGCAGGGGACTCCGACATGGCTGCTTAGCAGCCCCCGATCTGGGGCAGGGGCTGTGGGCGGCCTGTGGCCCAGGCAGGAGCCTCTCTGCATGTGTCCCAGGGACCCATCTGCCTGCGAACTTCGGTCACCTGGAAGGAAGCTATGATGCCCAGACCTATGGTTAGCTGTGCAGCGAGGTGTACTGCGCGGACAGGTTCCACACACACTTCAAGTAAGAGGTCGGCCTGAGTGGAAAGGTTAGAGTTTGGGCAGCTGTTCAGACAAAGAAGGCGCCCTTTTTCTGGGCCTAAATTCTTGTGACACCCCCCTGGACCTGCCAGGCTCTGAGGGCCCTGCCCTGGGCCCCCTGCTCCCCTGCCCTTTGTTCAGTCACAGCAGAGATGGCCACACCCACTCCCTCAGTGAGGGCAGTGTTCCAACCTCCCTCAGCCCCGCCCCCTCTCCGCAGGTTACCATGGACTACAGATGCTGCAATCTGAGGCCAGGGCATTCCGAGAATGCCAAGGGCAGACATGATGACCTTAAATGATTTCCTCTTGTGTCAGGTTTGGTAAACTTTAGGAGCTAGGAAATGGTCCACTTTACAGAAATGTTCAAATTTACTGGCATTTCTTATATTCTCTGCTCTAACATTGTCCTGATTCTTTCTGTATATTCTTTACTTATGTTTTTGTTTTCCTTAATCAAAGTGTGTCTTTTCAATCTTTTCAAAGAAGATTCTTTGGACTTACTAAATCACCTCAATTTTATACGTTTTCTGTTGTATTAAGTTCTGCTCATATCTTTATTTATCTTTTTTCTATGTTCTCAGGGTTTACTGTTTTGATCTTCTGATGTCAATTAAAACACCTTGTTATTCATTTTAATAAATATTTCACTTATAAAGATTTGAACTTTTGAAGATTCCAGCTTACCTGTAACTTTCTAAGGGTCAGGTCCTCTCCATTGTTGCTGGCCTAAGGTTTAGTTCACCATATAGCAATGTATATATTGACCTATTTTCCCCTCGACTTTCTGTGATTCCCTACATCTCACCTTTCTTTGCAGACAAGCCATTTGAAATACCCTTAACTTATTTCACAGCCAATAAGTCATTGAAATAATGTGTATTTTTTAGAGAAATCTTCTTATATAATTAGGCAGAAAATCTCACCTGCCATAGTTTTCAAAACAGCATAATTTCACTCTTCTCAATGCTTAATCTGTTGTATTACACAACCTTTGAGTATTTAGCTTTATCAATGACATGTACTTTAAAAATGTTTTAGAGATCCTACCAGTCTTTGAAAACATCCTTGTTCCTTGTTTCAGTTCCAGTTTTATGTATATTTTCTGCCTTGCACCTGATTATTCCAACAATTGATGGATGGCCTTGGGAATGTAATTCTGGTATTGATAGTTTTTGTTGATTGTCTCCAGTCGTAGCTGATTTCTTCATTATTGTGTAAATTTAGATCATGAGCTCATGTTTAGCTAAACAGCTGACCTTGTCAGACGCTTAGGTGTGAACGCTCGTAAGCTTCAGCAGAAAGTCGGCAAAGATTTATTTGTGTCCCTCCAATGAGTTGCCCGCGAGAATGCCATTTTCTACAAGTGTTGGTCCAATACTCCCTCAAGAGGCAGGGGACTCCGACAGGGCTGCTTGGCGGCCCCCGATCTGGGGCCGGGGCAGTGGGCGGCCTGTGGCCCAGGCAGGAGCCTCTCTGCATGTGTCCCAGGGACCCATCTGCCTGCGAACTTCGGTCACCTGGCAGGAAGCTACGATGCACAGACCTATGGTTAGCTGTGCAGCGAGGTGTACTGCGCGGACAGGTTCCACACACACTTCAAGTAAGAGGTCGGCCTGAGTGGAAAGGTGAGAGTTTGGGCAGCTGTGCAGACAAAGAAGGCGCCCTTTGGCCTGGGCCTAAATGCTTGTGACACCCCACTGGACCTGCCAGGCTTTGAGGGCCCTGACCTGGGCCACCTGATCCCCTGCCCTTTGTTCAGTCACAGCAGAGATGGCCACACCCACTCCCTCAGTGAGGGCAGTGTTCCAACCTCCCTCAGCCCCGCCCCCTCTCCGCAGGTTACCATGGACTACAGAGGCTGCATTCTGAGGCCAGGGCATTCCGAGAATGCCAAGGGCAGACATGATGACCTTAAATGATTTCCTCTTGTGTCAGGTTTGGTAAACTTTAGGAGCTAGGAAATGGTCCACTTTACAGAAATGTTCAAATTTACTGGTATTTCTTATATTCTCTGCTCTAACATTTTCCTGATTCTTTCTGTATATTCTTTACTTATGTTTTTGTTTTCCTTAATCAAAGTGTGTCTTTTCAATCTTTTCAAAGAAGATTCTTTGGACTTACTAAATCACCTCAATTTTATACGTTTTCTGTTGTATTAAGTTCTGCTCATATCTTTATTTATCTTTTTTCTATGTTCTCAGGGTTTATTGTTTTCATCTTCTGATGTCAATTAAAACACTTGGTTATTCATTTTAATAAATATTTTACTTATAAAGATTTGAACTTTTGAAGATTCCAGCTTACTTGTAAGTTTCTAAGGGTCAGGTCCTCTCCATTGTTGCTGGCCTAAGGTTTAGTTCACCATATAGCAATGTATATATTGACCTATTTTCCCCTCGACTTTCTGTGATTCCCTACATCTCACCTTTCTTTGCAGACAAGCCATTTGAAATACCCTTAACTTATTTCACAGCCAATAAGTCATTGAAATAATGTGTATTTTTTAGAGAAATCTTCTTATATAATTAGGCAGAAAATCTCACCTGCCATAGTTTTCAAAACAGCATAATTTCACTCTTCTCAATGCTTAATCTGTTGTATTACACAACCTTTGAGTATTTAGCTTTATCAATGACATGTACTTTAAAAATGTTTTAGAGATCCTACCAGTCTTTGGAAACATCCTTGTTCCTTGTTTCAGTTCCAGTTTTATGGATATTTTCTGCCTTGCACCTGATTATTCCAACAATTGATGGATGCCCTTGGGAATCTAATTCTGGTATTGCGAGTTTTTGCTGATTGTCTCCCCTTGTAGCTGATTTCTTCATTATTGTGTAAATTTAGATCATGAGCTCATGTTCAGCTAAACAGCTGACCTTGTCAGACGCTTAGGTGTGAACGCTCGTAAGCTTCAGCAGAAAGTCGGCAAAGATTTATTTGTGTCCCTCCAATGAGTTGCCCGCGAGAACGCCGTTTTCTACAAGTGTTGGTCCAATACACCCACAAGAGGCAGGGGCCTCCGACAGGGCTGCTTGGCAGCCCCCGATCTGGGGCAGGGGCTGTGGGCGGCCTGTGGCCCAGGCAGGAGCCTCTCTGCATGTGTCCCATGGACCCATCTGCCTGCGAACTTCGGTCACCTGGAAGGAAGCTATGATGCCCAGACCTATGGTTAGCTCTGCAGCGAGGTGTACTGCGCGGACAGGTTCCACACACACTTCAAGTAAGAGGTCGGCCTGAGTGGAAAGGTGAGAGTTTGGGCAGCTGTGCAGACAAAGAAGGCGCCCTTTTTCTGGGCCTAAATGCTTGTGACACCCCCCTGGACCTGCCAGGCTCTGAGGGCCCTGCCCTGGGCCCCCTGCTCCCCTGCCCTTTGTTCAGTCACAGCAGAGATGGCCACACCCACTCCCTCAGTGAGGGCAGTGTTCCAACCTCCCTCAGCCCCGCCCCCTCTCCGCAGGTTACCATGGACTACAGAGGCTGCATTCTGAGGCCAGGGCGTTCCGAGAATGCCAAGGGCAGACATGATGACCTTAAATGATTTCCTCTTGTGTCAGGTTTGGTAAACTTTAGGAGCTAGGAAATGGTCCACTTTACAGAAATGTTCAAATTTACTGGCATTTCTTATATTCTCTGCTCTAACATTGTCCTGATTCTTTCTGTATATTCTTTACTTATGTTTTTGTTTTCCTTAATCAAAGTGTGTCTTTTCAATCTTTTCAAAGAAGATTCTTTGGACTTACTAAATCACCTCAATTTTATACGTTTTCTGTTGTATTAAGTTCTGCTCATATCTTTATTTATCTTTTTTCTATGTTCTCAGGGTTTATTGTTTTGATCTTCTGTGTCAATTAAAACACTTGGTTATTCATTTTAATAAATATTTTACTTATAAAGATTTGAACTTTTGAAGATTCCAGCTTACTTGTAAGTTTCTAAGGGTCAGGTCCTCTCCATTGTTGCTGGCCTAAGGTTTAGTTCACCATATAGCAATGTATATATTGACCTATTTTCCCCTCGAATTTCTGTGATTCCCTACATCTCACCTTTCTTTGCAGACAAGCCATTTGAAATACCCTTAACTTATTTCACAGCCAATAAGTCATTGAAATAATGTGTATTTTTTAGAGAAATCTTCTTATATAATTAGGCAGAAAATCTCACCTGCCATAGTTTTCAAAACAGCATAATTTCACTCTTCTCAATGCTTAATCTGTTGTATTACACAACCTTTGAGTATTTAGCTTTATCAATGACATGTACTTTAAAAATGTTTTAGAGATCCTACCAGTCTTTGAAAACATCCTTGTTCCTTGTTTCAGTTCCAGTTTTATGGATATTTTCTGCCTTGCACCTGATTATTCCAACAATTGATGGATGGCCTTGGGAATCTAATTCTGGTATTGATAGTTTTTGCTGATTGTCTCCAGTCGTAGCTGATTTCTTCATTATTGTGTAAATTTAGATCATGAGCTCATGTTTAGCTAAACAGCTGACCTTGTCAGACGCTTAGGTGTGAACGCTCGTAGGCTTCAGCAGAAAGTCGGCAAAGATTTATTTGTGTCCCTCCAATGAGTTGCCCGCGAGAACGCCGTTTTCTACAAGTGTTGGTCCAATACTCCCTCAAGAGGCAGGGGACTCCGACAGGGCTGCTTGGCGGCCCCGATCTGGGGCAGGGGCCGTGGGCGGCCTGTGGCCCAGGCAGGAGCCTCTCTGCATGTGTCCCAGGGACCCATCTGCCTGCGAACTTCGGTCACCTGGCAGGAAGCTACGATGCCCAGACCTATGGTTAGCTGTGCAGCGAGGTGTACTGCGCGGACAGGTTCCACACACACTTCAAGTAAGAGGTCGGCCTGAGTGGAAAGGTGAGAGTTTGGGCAGCTGTGCAGACAAGAAGGCGCCCTTTGGCCTGGGCCTAAATGCTTGTGACACCCCACTGGACCTGCCGGGCTCTGAGGGCCCTGCCCTGGGCCCCCTGCTCCCCTGCCCTTTGTTCAGTCACAGCAGAGATGGCCACACCCACTCCCTCAGTGAGGGCAGTGTTCCAACCTCCCTCAGCCCCGCCCCCTCTCCGCAGGTTACCATGGACTACAGAGGCTGCATTCTGAGGCCAGGGCATTCCGAGAATGCCAAGGGCAGACATGATGACCTTAAATGATTTCCTCTTGTGTCAGGTTTGGTAAACTTTAGGAGCTAGGAAATGGTCCACTTTACAGAAATGTTCAAATTTACTGGCATTTCTTATATTCTCTGCTATAACATTGTCCTGATTCTTTCTGTATATTCTTTACTTATGTTTTTGTTTTCCTTAATCAAAGTGTGTCTTTTCAATCTTTTCAAAGAAGATTATTTGGACTTACTAAATCACCTCAATTTTATACGTTTTCTGTTGTATTAAGTTCTGCTGATATCTTTATTTATCTTTTTTCTATGTTCTCAGGGTTCATTGTTGTGATCCTCTGATGTCAATTAAAACACTTGGTTATTCATTTTAATAAATATTTTACTTATAAAGATTTGAACTTTTGAAGACTCCAGCTTACTTGTAAGTTTCTAAGGGTCAGGTCCTCTCCATTGTTGCTGGCCTAAGGTTTAATTCACCATATAGCAATATATATATATTGACCTATTTTCCCCTCGACTTTCTGTGATTCCCTACATCTCACCTTTTTGAAGACAAGCCATTTGAAATACCCTTAACTTATTTCACAGCCAATAAGTCATTGAAATAATGTGTATTTTTTAGAGAAATCTTCTTATATAATTAGGCAGAAAATCTCACCTGCCATAGTTTTCAAAACAGCATAATTTCACTCTTCTCAATGCTTAATCTGTTGTATTACACAACCTTTGAGTATTTAGCTTTATCAATGACATGTACTTTAAAAATGTTTTAGAGATCCTACCAGTCTTTGAAAACATCCTTGTTCCTTGTTTCAGTTCCAGTTGTATGGATATTTTCTGCCTTGCACCTGATTATTCCAACAATTGATGGATGGCCTTGGGAATCTAATTCTGGTATTGATAGTTTTTGCTGAATTTCTCCCCTTGTAGCTGATTTCTTCATTGTTGTGTAAATTTAGATCATGAGCTCATGTTTAGCTAAACAGCTGACCTTGTCAGACGCTTAGGTGTGAACGCTCGTAAGCTTCAGCAGAAAGTCGGCAAAGATTTATTTGTGTCCCTCCAATGAGTTGCCCGCGAGAACGCCGTTTTCTACAAGTGTTGGTCCAATACACCCACAAGAGGCAGGGGACTCCGACAGGGCTGCTTGGCGGCCCCCGATCTGGGGCAGGGGCAGTGGGCGGCCTGTGGCCCAGGCAGGAGCCTCTCTGCATGTGTCCCAGGGACCCATCTGCCTGCGAACTTCGGTCACCTGGCAGGAAGCTACGATGCCCAGACCTATGGTTAGCTGTCTAGCGAGGTGTACTGTACGGACAGGTTCCACACACACTTCAAGTAAGAGGTCGGCCTGAGTGGAAAGGTGAGAGTTTGGGCAGCTGTGCAGACAAAGAAGGCGCCCTTTGGCCTGGGCCTAAATGCTTGTGACACCCCACTGGACCTGACGGGCTCTGAGGGCCCTGCCCTGGGGCCCCTGCTCCCCTGCCCTTTGTTCAGTCACAGCAGAGATGGCCACACACACTCCCTCAGTGAGGGCAGTGTTCCAACCTCCCTCAGCCCCGCCCCCTCTCCGCAGGTTACCATGGACTACAGAGGCTGCATTCTGAGGCCAGGGCGTTCTGAGAATGCCAAGGGCAGACATGATGACCTTAAATGATTTCCTCTTGTGTCCGGTTTGGTAAACTTTAGGAGCTAGGAAATGGTCCACTTTACAGAAATGTTCAAATTTACTGGCATTTTTTATATTCTCTGCTCTAACACTGTCCTGATTCTTTCTATATATTCTTTACTTATGTTTTTGTTTTCCTTAATCAAAGTGTGTCTTTTCAATCTTTTCAAAGAAGATTCTTTGGACTTACTAAATCACCTCAATTTTATACGTTTTCTGTTGTATTAAGTTCTCCTCATATCTTTATTTATCTTTTTTCTATGTTCTCAGGGTTTATGGTTTTGATCTTCTGATGTCAATTAAAACACTTGGTTATTCATTTTAATAAATATTTTACTTATAAAGATTTGAACTTTTGAAGATTCCAGCTTACTTGTAAGTTTCTAAGGGTCAGGTCCTCTCCATTGTTGCTGGCCTAAGGTTTAGTTCACCATATAGCAATGTATATATTGACCTATTTTCCCCTCGACTTTCTGTGATTCCCTACATCTCACCTTTCTTTGCAGACAAGCCATTTGAAATACCCTTAACTTATTTCACAGCCAATAAGTCATTGAAATAATGTGTATTTTTTAGAGAAATCTTCTTATATAATTAGGCAGAAAATCTCACCTGCCATAGTTTTCAAAACAGCATAATTTCACTCTTCTCAATGCTTAATCTGTTGTATTACACAACCTTTGAGTATTTAGCTTTATCAATGACATGTACTTTAAAAATGTTTTAGAGATCCTACCAGTCTTTGAAAACATCCTTGTTCCTTGTTTCAGTTCCCGTTTTATGGATATTTTCTGCGTTGCACCTAATTATTCCAACAATTAATGGATGGCCTTGGGAATCTAATTCTGGTATTGATAGTTTTTGCTGATTTTCTCCACTTGTAGCTGATTTCTTCATTATTGTGTAAATTTAGATCATGAGCTCATGTTTAGCTAAACAGCTGACCTTGTAAGACGCTTAGGTGTGAAAGCTCGTAGGCTTCAGCAGAAAGTCGGCAAAGATTTATTTGTGTCCCTACAATGAGTTGCCCGCGAGAACCCCATTTTCTACAAGTGTTGGTCCAATACTCCCTCAAGAGGCTGCGGACTCTGACAGGGCTGCTTGGAGGCCCCCAATCTGGGGCAGGGGCAGTGGGCGGCATGTGGCCCAGGCAGGAGCCTCTCTGCATGTGTCCCAAGGACCCATCTGCCTGCGAACTTCGGTCACCTGGCAGGAAGCTACGATGTCCAGACTTATGGTTAGCTGTACAGCGAGGTGTACTGCGTGGACAAGTTCCACACACACTTCAAGTAAGAGGTCGGCCTGAGTGGAAAGGTGAGAGTTTGGGCAGCTGTGCAGACAAAGAAGGCGCCCTTTGGCCTGGGCCTAAATGCTTGTGACACCCCACTGGACCTGCCAGGCTCTGAGGGCCCTGCCCTGGGCCGCCTGCTCCCCTGCCCTTTGTTCAGTCACAACAGAGATGGCCACACCCACTCCCTCAGTGAGGGCAGTGTTCCAACCTCCCTCAGCCCCGCCCCCTCTCCGCAGGTTACCATGGACTACAGATGCTGCATTCTGAGGCCAGGGCATTCCGAGAATGCCAAGGGCAGACATGATGACCTTAAATGATTTCCTCTTGTGTCAGGTTTGGTAAACTTTAGGAGCTAGGAAATGGTCCACTTTACATAAATGTTCAAATTTACTGGCATTTCTTATATTCTCTGCTCTAACATTGTCCTGATTCTTTCTGTATATTCTTTACTTATGTTTTTGTTTTCCTTAATCAAAGTGTGTCTTTTCAATCTTTTCAAAGAAGATTCTTTGGACTTACTAAATCACCTCAATTTTATACGTTTTCTGTTGTATTAAGTTCTGCTCATATCTTTATTTATCTTTTTTCTATGTTCTCAGGGTTTATTGTTTTGATCTTCTGATGTCAATTAAAACACCTTGTTATTCATTTTAATAAATATTTCACTTATAAAGATTTGAACTTTTGAAGATTCCAGCTTACCTGTAACTTTCTAAGGGTCAGGTCCTCTCCATTGTTGCTGGCCTAAGGTTTAGTTCACCATATAGCAATGTATATATTGACCTATTTTCCCCTCGACTTTCTGTGATTCCCTACATCTCACCTTTCTTTGCAGACAAGCCATTTGAAATACCCTTAACTTATTTCACAGCCAATAAGTCATTGAAATAATGTGTATTTTTTAGAGAAATCTTCTTATATAATTAGGCAGAAAATCTCACCTGCCATAGTTTTCAAAACAGCATAATTTCACTCTTCTCAATGCTTAATCTGTTGTATTACACAACCTTTGAGTATTTAGCTTTATCAATGACATGTACTTTAAAAATGTTTTAGAGATCCTACCAGTCTTTGAAAACATCCTTGTTCCTTGTTTCAGTTCCAGTTTTATGTATATTTTCTGCCTTGCACCTGATTATTCCAACAATTGATGGATGGCCTTGGGAATGTAATTCTGGTATTGATAGTTTTTGTTGATTGTCTCCAGTCGTAGCTGATTTCTTCATTATTGTGTAAATTTAGATCATGAGCTCATGTATAGCTAAACAGCTGACCTTGTCAGACGCTTAGGTGTGAACGCTCGTAAGCTTCAGCAGAAAGTCGGCAAAGATTTATTTGTGTCCCTCCAATGAGTTGCCCGCGAGAATGCCATTTTCTACAAGTGTTGGTCCAATACTCCCTCAAGAGGCAGGGGACTCCGACAGGGCTGCTTGGCGGCCCCCGATCTGGGGCAGGGGCAGTGGGCGGCCTGTGGCCCAGGCAGGAGCCTCTCTGCATGTGTCCCAGGGACCCATCTGCCTGCGAACTTCGGTCACCTGGCAGGAAGCTACGATGCCCAGACCTATGGTTAGCTGTGCAGCGAGGTGTACTGCGCGGACAGGTTCCACACACACTTCAAGTAAGAGGTCGGCCTGAGTGGAAAGGTGAGAGTTTGGGCAGCTGTGCAGACAAAGAAGGCGCCCTTCGGCCTGGGCCTAAATGCTTGTGACACCCCACTGGACCTGCCAGGCTCTGAGGGCCCTGCCCTGGGCCACCTGTTCCCCTGCCCTTTGTTCAGTCACAGCAGAGATGGCCACACCCACTCCCTCAGTGAGGGCAGTGTTCCAACCTCCCTCAGCCCCGCCCCCTCTCCGCAGGTTACCATGGACTACAGAGGCTGCATTCTGAGGCCAGGGCATTCCGAGAATGCCAAGGGCAGACATGATGACCTTAAATGATTTCCTCTTGTGTCAGGTTTGGTAAACTTTAGGAGCTAGGAAATGGTCCACTTTACAGAAATATTCAAATTTACTGGTATTTCTTATATTCTCTGCTCTAACATTTTCCTGATTCTTTCTGTATATTCTTTACTTATGTTTTTGTTTTCCTTAATCAAAGTGTGTCTTTTCAATCTTTTCAAAGAAGATTCTTTGGACTTACTAAATCACCTCAATTTTATACGTTTTCTGTTGTATTAAGTTCTGCTCATATCTTTATTTATCTTTTTTCTATGTTCTCAGGGTTTATTGTTTTCATCTTCTGATGTCAATTAAAACACTTGGTTATTCATTTTAATAAATATTTTACTTATAAAGATTTGAACTTTTGAAGATTCCAGCTTACTTGTAAGTTTCTAAGGGTCAGGTCCTCTCCATTGTTGCTGGCCTAAGGTTTAGTTCACCATATAGCAATGTATATATTGACCTATTTTCCCCTCGACTTTCTGTGATTCCCTACATCTCACCTTTCTTTGCAGACAAGCCATTTGAAATACCCTTAACTTATTTCACAGCCAATAAGTCATTGAAATAATGTGTATTTTTTAGAGAAATCTTCTTATATAATTAGGCAGAAAATCTCACCTGCCATAGTTTTCAAAACAGCATAATTTCACTCTTCTCAATGCTTAATCTGTTGTATTACACAACCTTTGAGTATTTAGCTTTATCAATGACATGTACTTTAAAAATGTTTTAGAGATCCTACCAGTCTTTGAAAACATCCTTGTTCCTTGTTTCAGTTCCAGTTTTATGGATATTTTCTGCCTTGCACCTGTTTATTCCAACAATTGATGGATGGCCTTGGGAATCTAATTCTGGTATTGATAGTTTTTGCTGATTGTCTCCAGTCGTAGCTGATTTCTTCATTATTGTGTAAATTTAGATCATGAGCTCATGTTTAGCTAAACAGCTGACCTTGTCAGACGCTTAGGTGTGAACGCTCGTAGGCTTCAGCAGAAAGTCGGCAAAGATTTATTTGTGTCCCTACAATGAGTTGCCCGCGAGAACGCCGTTTTCTACAAGTGTTGGTCCAATACTCCCTCAAGAGGCAGGGGACTCCGACAGGGCTGCTTGGCGGCCCCGATCTGGGGCAGGGGCCGTGGGCGGCCTGTGGCCCAGGCAGGAGCCTCTCTGCATGTGTCCCAGGGACCCATCTGCCTGCGAACTTCGGTCACCTGGCAGGAAGCTACGATGCCCAGACCTATGGTTAGCTGTGCAGCGAGGTGTACTGCGCGGACAGGTTCCACACACACTTCAAGTAAGAGGTCGGCCTGAGTGGAAAGGTGAGAGTTTGGGCAGCTGTGCAGACAAGGAAGGCGCCCTTTGGCCTGGGCCTAAATGCTTGTGACACCCCACTGGACCTGCCGGGCTCTGAGGGCCCTGCCCTGGGCCCCCTGCTCCCCTGCCCTTTGTTCAGTCACAGCAGAGATGGCCACACCCACTCCCTCAGTGAGGGCAGTGTTCCAACCTCCCTCAGCCCCGCCCCCTCTCCGCAGGTTACCATGGACTACAGAGGCTGCATTCTGAGGCCAGGGCATTCCGAGAATGCCAAGGGCAGACATGATGACCTTAAATGATTTCCTCTTGTGTCAGGTTTGGTAAACTTTAGGAGCTAGGAAATGGTCCACTTTACAGAAATGTTCAAATTTACTGGCATTTCTTATATTCTCTGCTATAACATTGTCCTGATTCTTTCTGTATATTCTTTACTTATGTTTTTGTTTTCCTTAATCAAAGTGTGTCTTTTCAATCTTTTCAAAGAAGATTATTTGGACTTACTAAATCACCTCAATTTTATACGTTTTCTGTTGTATTAAGTTCTGCTGATATCTTTATTTATCTTTTTTCTATGTTCTCAGGGTTCATTGTTTTGATCCTCTGATGTCAATTAAAACACTTGGTTATTCATTTTAATAAATATTTTACTTATAAAGATTTGAACTTTTGAAGACTCCAGCTTACTTGTAAGTTTCTAAGGGTCAGGTCCTCTCCATTGTTGCTGGCCTAAGGTTTAATTCACCATATAGCAATATATATATATTGACCTATTTTCCCCTCGACTTTCTGTGATTCCCTACATCTCACCTCTTTGAAGACAAGCCATTTGAAATACCCTTAACTTATTTCACAGCCAATAAGTCATTGAAATAATGTGTATTTTTTAGAGAAATCTTCTTATATAATTAGGCAGAAAATCTCACCTGCCATAGTTTTCAAAACAGCATAATTTCACTCTTCTCAATGCTTAATCTGTTGTATTACACAACCTTTGAGTATTTAGCTTTATCAATGACATGTACTTTAAAAATGTTTTAGAGATCCTACCAGTCTTTGAAAACATCCTTGTTCCTTGTTTCAGTTCCAGTTGTATGGATATTTTCTGCCTTGCACCTGATTATTCCAACAATTGATGGATGGCCTTGGGAATCTAATTCTGGTATTGATAGTTTTTGCTGAATTTCTCCCCTTGTAGCTGATTTCTTCATTGTTGTGTAAATTTAGATCATGAGCTCATGTTTAGCTAAACAGCTGACCTTGTCAGACGCTTAGGTGTGAACGCTCGTAAGCTTCAGCAGAAAGTCGGCAAAGATTTATTTGTGTCCCTCCAATGAGTTGCCCGCGAGAACGCCGTTTTCTACAAGTGTTGGTCCAATACACCCACAAGAGGCAGGGGACTCCGACAGGGCTGCTTGGCGGCCCCCGATCTGGGGCAGGGGCAGTGGGCGGCCTGTGGCCCAGGCAGGAGCCTCTCTGCATGTGTCCCAGGGACCCATCTGCCTGCGAACTTCGGTCACCTGGCAGGAAGCTACGATGCCCAGACCTATGGTTAGCTGTCTAGCGAGGTGTACTGTACGGACAGGTTCCACACACACTTCAAGTAAGAGGTCGGCCTGAGTGGAAAGCTGAGAGTTTGGGCAGCTGTGCAGACAAAGAAGGCGCCCTTTGGCCTGGGCCTAAATGCTTGTGACACCCCACTGGACCTGACGGGCTCTGAGGGCCCTGCCCTGGGGCCCCTGCTCCCCTGCCATTTGTTCAGTCACAGCAGAGATGGCCACACCCACTCCCTCAGTGAGGGCAGTGTTCCAACCTCCCTCAGCCCCGCCCCCTCTCCGCAGGTTACCATGGACTACAGATGCTGCATTCTGAGGCCAGGGCTTTCTGAGAATGCCAAGGGCAGACATGATGACCTTAAATGATTTCCTCTTGTGTCAGGTTTGGTAAACTTTAGGAGCTAGGAAATGGTCCACTTTACAGAAATGTTCAAATTTACTGGCATTTTTTATATTCTCTGCTCTAACATTGTCCTGATTCTTTCTATATATTCTTTACTTATGTTTTTGTTTTCCTTAATCAAAGTGTGTCTTTTAAATCTTTTCAAAGAAGATTCTTTGGACTTACTAAATCACCTCAATTTTATACGTTTTCTGTTGTATTAAGTTCTCCTCATATCTTTATTTATCTTTTTTCTATGTTCTCAGGGTTTATGGTTTTGATCTTCTGATGTCAATTAAAACACTTGGTTATTCATTTTAATAAATATTTTACTTATAAATATTTGAACTTTTGAAGATTCCAGCTTACTTGTAAGTTTCTAAGGGTCAGGTCCTCTCCATTGTTGCTGGCCTAAGGTTTAGTTCACCATATAGCAATGTATATATTTACCTATTTTCCCCTCGACTTTCTGTGATTCCCTACATCTCACCTTTCTTTGCAGACAAGCCATTTGAAATACCCTTAACTTATTTCACAGCCAATAAGTCATTGAAATAATGTGTATTTTTTAGAGAAATCTTCTTATATAATTAGGCAGAAAATCTCACCTGCCATAGTTTTCAAAACAGCATAATTTCACTCTTCTCAATGCTTAATCTGTTGTATTACACAACCTTTGAGTATTTAGCTTTATCAATGACATGTACTTTAAAAATGTTTTAGAGATCCTACCAGTCTTTGAAAACATCCTTGTTCCTTGTTTCAGTTCCCGTTTTATGGATATTTTCTGCGTTGCACCTAATTATTCCAACAATTAATGGATGGCCTTGGGAATCTAATTCTGGTATTGATAGTTTTTGCTGATTTTCTCCCCTTGTAGCTGATTTCTTCATTATTGTGTAAATTTAGATCATGAGCTCATGTTTAGCTAAACAGCTGACCTTGTAAGACGCTTAGGTGTGAACGCTCGTAAGCTTCAGCAGAAAGTCGGCAAAGATTTATTTGTGTCCCTACAATGAGTTGCCCGCGAGAACGCCGTTTTCTACAAGTGTTGGTCCAATACTCCCTCAAGAGGCAGGGGACTCCGACAGGGCTGCTTGGCGGCCCCGATCTGGGGCAGGGGCCGTGGGCGGCCTGTGGCCCAGGCAGGAGCCTCTCTGCATGTGTCCCAGGGACCCATCTGCCTGCGAACTTCGGTCACCTGGCAGGAAGCTACGATGCCCAGACCTATGGTTAGCTGTGCAGCGAGGTGTACTGCGCGGACAGGTTCCACACACACTTCAAGTAAGAGGTCGGCCTGAGTGGAAAGGTGAGAGTTTGGGCAGCTGTGCAGACAAGGAAGGCGCCCTTTGGCCTGGGCCTAAATGCTTGTGACACCCCACTGGACCTGCCGGGCTCTGAGGGCCCTGCCCTGGGCCCCCTGCTCCCCTGCCCTTTGTTCAGTCACAGCAGAGATGGCCACACCCACTCCCTCAGTGAGGGCAGTGTTCCAACCTCCCTCAGCCCCGCCCCCTCTCCGCAGGTTACCATGGACTACAGAGGCTGCATTCTGAGGCCAGGGCATTCCGAGAATGCCAAGGGCAGACATGATGACCTTAAATGATTTCCTCTTGTGTCAGGTTTGGTAAACTTTAGGAGCTAGGAAATGGTCCACTTTACAGAAATGTTCAAATTTACTGGCATTTCTTATATTCTCTGCTATAACATTGTCCTGATTCTTTCTGTATATTCTTTACTTATGTTTTTGTTTTCCTTAATCAAAGTGTGTCTTTTCAATCTTTTCAAAGAAGATTATTTGGACTTACTAAATCACCTCAATTTTATACGTTTTCTGTTGTATTAAGTTCTGCTGATATCTTTATTTATCTTTTTTCTATGTTCTCAGGGTTCATTGTTTTGATCCTCTGATGTCAATTAAAACACTTGGTTATTCATTTTAATAAATATTTTACTTATAAAGATTTGAACTTTTGAAGACTCCAGCTTACTTGTAAGTTTCTAAGGGTCAGGTCCTCTCCATTGTTGCTGGCCTAAGGTTTAATTCACCATATAGCAATATATATATATTGACCTATTTTCCCCTCGACTTTCTGTGATTCCCTACATCTCACCTCTTTGAAGACAAGCCATTTGAAATACCCTTAACTTATTTCACAGCCAATAAGTCATTGAAATAATGTGTATTTTTTAGAGAAATCTTCTTATATAATTAGGCAGAAAATCTCACCTGCCATAGTTTTCAAAACAGCATAATTTCACTCTTCTCAATTCTTAATCTGTTGTATTACACAACCTTTGAGTATTTAGCTTTATCAATGACATGTACTTTAAAAATGTTTTAGAGATCCTACCAGTCTTTGAAAACATCCTTGTTCCTTGTTTCAGTTCCAGTTGTATGCATATTTTCTGCCTTGCACCTGATTATTCCAACAATTGATGGATGGCCTTGGGAATCTAATTCTGGTATTGATAGTTTTTGCTGAATTTCTCCCCTTGTAGCTGATTTCTTCATTGTTGTGTAAATTTAGATCATGAGCTCATGTTTAGCTAAACAGCTGACCTTGTCAGACGCTTAGGTGTGAACGCTCGTAAGCTTCAGCAGAAAGTCGGCAAAGATTTATTTGTGTCCCTCCAATGAGTTGCCCACGAGAACGCCGTTTTCTACAAGTGTTGGTCCAATACACCCACAAGAGGCAGGGGACTCCGACAGGGCTGCTTGGCGGCCCCCGATCTGGGGCAGGGGCAGTGGGCGGCCTGTGGCCCAGGCAGGAGCCTCTCTGCATGTGTCCCAGGGACCCATCTGCCTGCGAACTTCGGTCACCTGGCAGGAAGCTACGATGCCCAGACCTATGGTTAGCTGTCTAGCGAGGTGTACTGTACGGACAGGTTCCACACACACTTCAAGTAAGAGGTCGGCCTGAGTGGAAAGGTGAGAGTTTGGGCAGCTGTGCAGACAAAGAAGGCGCCCTTTGGCCTGGGCCTAAATGCTTGTGACACCCCACTGGACCTGACGGGCTCTGAGGGCCCTGCCCTGGGGCCCCTGCTCCCCTGCCCTTTGTTCAGTCACAGCAGAGATGGCCACACCCACTCCCTCAGTGAGGGCAGTGTTCCAACCTCCCTCAGCCCCGCCCCCTCTCCGCAGGTTACCATGGACTACAGATGCTGCATTCTGAGGCCAGGGCTTTCTGAGAATGCCAAGGGCAGACATGATGACCTTAAATGATTTCCTCTTGTGTCAGGTTTGGTAAACTTTAGGAGCTAGGAAATGGTCCACTTTACAGAAATGTTCAAATTTACTGGCATTTTTTATATTCTCTGCTCTAACATTGTCCTGATTCTTTCTATATATTCTTTACTTATGTTTTTGTTTTCCTTAATCAAAGTGTGTCTTTTCAATCTTTTCAAAGAAGATTCTTTGGACTTACTAAATCACCTCAATTTTATACGTTTTCTGTTGTATTAAGTTCTCCTCATATCTTTATTTATCTTTTTTCTATGTTCTCAGGGTTTATGGTTTTGATCTTCTGATGTCAATTAAAACACTTGGTTATTCATTTTAATAAATATTTTACTTATAAATATTTGAACTTTTGAAGATTCCAGCTTACTTGTAAGTTTCTAAGGGTCAGGTCCTCTCCATTGTTGCTGGCCTAAGGTTTAGTTCACCATATAGCAATGTATATATTTACCTATTTTCCCCTCGACTTTCTGTGATTCCCTACATCTCACCTTTCTTTGCAGACAAGCCATTTGAAATACCCTTAACTTATTTCACAGCCAATAAGTCATTGAAATAATGTGTATTTTTTAGAGAAATCTTCTTATATAATTAGGCAGAAAATCTCACCTGCCATAGTTTTCAAAACAGCATAATTTCACTCTTCTCAATGCTTAATCTGTTGTATTACACAACCTTTGAGTATTTAGCTTTATCAATGACATGTACTTTAAAAATGTTTTAGAGATCCTACCAGTCTTTGAAAACATCCTTGTTCCTTGTTTCAGTTCCACTTTTATGGATATTTTCTGCGTTGCACCTAATTATTCCAACAATTAATGGATGGCCTTGGGAATCTAATTCTGGTATTGATAGTTTTTGCTGATTTTCTCCCCTTGTAGCTGATTTCTTCATTATTGTGTAAATTTAGATCATGAGCTCATGTTTAGCTAAACAGCTGACCTTGTAAGACGCTTAGGTGTGAACGCTCGTAAGCTTCAGCAGAAAGTCGGCAAAGATTTATTTGTGTCCCTACAATGAGTTGCCCGCGAGAACCCCATTTTCTACAAGTGTTGGTCCAATACTCCCTCAAGAGGCTGCGGACTCTGACAGGGCTGCTTGGTGGCCCCCAATCTGGGGCAGGGGCAGTGGGCGGCATGTGGCCCAGGCAGGAGCCTCTCTGCATGTGTCCCAAGGACCCATCTGCCTGCGAACTTCGGTCACCTGGCAGGAAGCTACGATGTCCAGACTTATGGTTAGCTGTACAGCGAGGTGTACTGCGCGGACAAGTTCCACACACACTTCAAGTAAGAGGTCGGCCTGAGTGGAAAGGTGAGAGTTTGGGCAGCTGTGCAGACAAAGAAGGCGCCCTTTGGCCTGGGCCTAAATGCTTGTGACACCCCACTGGACCTGCCAGGCTCTGAGGGCCCTGCCCTGGGCCGCCTGCTCCCCTGCCCTTTGTTCAGTCACAACAGAGATGGCCACACCCACTCCCTCAGTGAGGGCAGTGTTCCAACCTCCCTCAGCCCCGCCCCCTCTCCACAGGTTACCATGGACTACAGAGGCTGCATTCTGAGGCCAGGGCGTTCCGAGAATGCCAAGGGCAGACATGATGACCTTAAATGATTTCCTCTTGTGTCAGGTTTGGTAAACTTTAGGAGCTAGGAAATGGTCCACTTTACAGAAATGTTCAAATTTACTGGCATTTCTTATATTCTCTTCTCTAACATTGTCCTGATTCTTTCTGTATATTCTTTACTTATGTTTTTGTTTTCCTTAATCAAAGTGTGTCTTTTCAATCTTTTCAAAGAAGATTCTTTGGACTTACTAAATCACCTCAATTTTATACGTTTTCTGTTGTATTAAGTTCTGCTCATATCTTTATTTATCTTTTTTCTATGTTCTCAGGGTTTATTGTTTTGATCTTCTGATGTCAATTAAAACACTTGGTTATTCATTTTAATAAATATTTTACTTATAAAGATTTGAACTTTTGAAGATTCCAGCTTACTTGTAAGATTCTAAGGGTCAGGTCCTCTCCATTGTTGCTGGCCTAAGGTTTAGTTCACCATATAGCAATGTATATATTGACCTATTTTCCCCTCGACTTTCTGTGCTTCCCTACATCTCACCTTTCTTTGCAGACAAGCCATTTGAAATACCCTTAACTTATTTCACAGCCAATAAGTCATTGAAATAATGTGTAGTTTTTAGAGAAATCTTCTTTTATAATTAGGCAGAAAATCTCACCTGCGATAGTTTTCAAAACAGCATAATTTCACTCTTCTCAATGCTTAATCTGTTGTATTACACAACCTTTGAGTATTTAGCTTTATCAATGACATGTACTTTAAAAATGTTTTAGAGATCCTACCAGTCTTTGAAAACATCCTTGTTCCTTGTTTCAGTTCCAGTTTTATGGATATTTTCTGCCTTGCACCTGATTATTCCAACAATTGATGGATGGCCTTGGGAATCTAATTCTGGTATTGATAGTTTTTGCTGATTGTCTCACCTTGTAGCTGATTTCTTCATTATTGTGTAAATTTAGATCATGAGCTCATGTTTAGCTAAACAGCTGACCTTGTAAGACGCTTAGGTGTGAACGCTCGTAAGCTTCAGCAGAAAGTCGGCAAAGATTTATTTGTGTCCCTCCAATGAGTTGCCCGCGAGAACCCCATTTTCTACAAGTGTTGGTCCAATACTCCCTCAAGAGGCTGGGGACTCCGACAGGGCTGCTTGGTGGCCCCCGATCTGGGGCAGGGGCAGTGGGCGGCATGTGGCCCAGGCAGGAGCCTCTCTGCATGTGTCCCCGGGACCAATCTGCCTGCGAACTTCGGTCACCTGGCAGGAAGCTACGATGTCCAGACTTATGGTTAGCTGTACAGCGAGGTGTACTGCGCGGACAGGTTCCACACACACTTCAAGTAAGAGGTCGGCCTGAGTGGAAAGGTGAGAGTTTGGGCAGCTGTGCAGACAAAGAAGGCGCCCTTTGGCCTGGGCCTAAATGCTTGTGACACCCCACTGGACCTGCCAGGCTCTGAGGGCCCTGCCCTGGGCCCCCTGCTCCCCTGCCCTTTGTTCAGTCACAGCAGAGATGGCCACACCCACTCCCTCAGTGAGGGCAGTGTTCCAACCTCCCTCAGCCCCGCCCCCTCTCCGCAGGTTACCATGGACTACACAGGCTGCATTCTGAGGCCAGGGCATACCGAGAATGCCAAGGGCAGACATGATGACCTTAAATGATTTCCTCTAGTGTCAGGTTTGGTAAACTTTAGGAGCTAGGAAATGGTCCAATTTACAGAAATGTTCAAATTTACTGGCATTTCTTATATTCTCTGCTATAACATTGTCCTGATTCTTTCTGTATATTCTTTACTTATGTTTTTGTTTTCCTTAATCAAAGTGTGTCTTTTCAATCTTTTCAAAGAAGATTCTTTGGACTTACTAAATCACCTCAATTTTATACGTTTTCTGTTGTATTAAGTTCTGCTGATATCTTTATTTATCTTTTTTCTATGTTCTCAGGGTTCATTGTTTTGATCTTCTGATGTCAATTAAAACACCTTGTTATTCATTTTAATAAATATTTCACTTATAAAGATTTGAACTTTTGAAGATTCCTGCTTACTTGTAAGTTTCTAAGGGTCAGGTCCTCTCCATTGTTGCTGGCCTAAGGTTTAGTTCACCATATAGCAATGTATATATTGACCTATTTTCCCCTCGACTTTCTGTGCTTCCCTACATCTCAACTTTCTTTGCAGACAAGCCATTTGAAATACCCTTAACTTATTTCACAGCCAATAAGTCATTGAAATAATGTGTATTTTTTAGAGAAATCTTCTTATATAATTAGGCAGAAAATCTCACCTGCCATAGTTTTCAAAACAGCATAATTTCACTCTTCTCAATGCTTAATCTGTTGTATTACACAACCTTTGAGTATTTAGCTTTATCAATGACATGTACCTTAAAAATGTTTTAGAGATCCTACCAGTCTTTGAAAACATCCTTGTTCCTTGTTTCAGTTCCAGTTTTATGGATATTTTCTTCCTTGCACCTGATTATTCCAACAATTGATGGATGGCCTTGGGAATCTAATTCTGGTATTGATAGTTTTTGCTGATTGTCTCCCCTCGTAGCTGATTTCTTCATTATTGTGTAAATTTAGATCATGAGCTCATGTTTAGCTAAACAGCTGACCTTGTCAGACGCTTAGGTGTGAACGCTCGTAAGCTTCAGCAGAAAGTCGGCAAAGATTTATTTGTGTCCCTCCAATGAGTTGCCCGCGAGAACGCCGTTTTCTACAAGTGTTGGTCCAATACTCCCTCAAGAGGCAGGGGACTCCGACAGGGCGGCTTGGCGGCCACCGATCTGGGGCAGGGGCAGTGGGCGGCATGTGGCCCAGGCAGAAGCCTCTCTGCATGTGTCCCAGGGACCCACCTGCCTGCGAACTTCGGTCACCTGGCAGGAAGCTACGATGCCCAGACCTATGGTTAGCTGTGCAGCGAGGTGTACTGCGCGGACAGGTTCCACACACACTTCAAGTAAGAGGTCGGCCTGAGTGGAAAGGTGAGAGTTTGGGCAGCTGTGCAGACAAAGAAGGCGCCCTTTGGCCTGGGCCTAAATGCTTGTGACACCCCACTGGACCTGCCGGGCTCTGAGGGCCCTGCCCTGGGCCCCCTGCTCCCCTGCCCTTTGTTCAGTCACAGCAGGGATGGCCACACCCACTCCCTCAGTGAGGGCAGTGTTCCAACCTCCCTCAGCCCCACCCCCTCTCCGCAGGTTACCATGGACTACAGAGGCTGCATTCTGAGGCCAAGGCATTCCGAGAATGCCAAGGGCAGACATGATGACCTTAAATGATTTCCTCTTGTGTCAGGTTTGGTAAACTTTAGGAGCTAGGAAATGGTCCACTTTACAGAAATGTTCAAATTTACTGGCATTTCTTATATTCTCTGCTCTAACATTGTCCTGATTCTTTCTGTATATTCTTTACTTATGTTTTTGTTTTCCTTAATCAAAGTGTGTCTTTTCAATCTTTTCAAAGAAGATTATTTGGACTTACTAAATCACCTCAATTTTATACGTTTTCTGTTGTATTAAGTTCTGCTGATATCTTTATTTATCTTTTTTCTATGTTCTCAGGGTTCATTGTTTTGATCCTCTGATGTCAATTAAAACACTTGGTTATTCATTTTAATAAATATTTTACTTATAAATATTTGAACTTTTGAAGACTCCAGCTTACTTGTAAGTTTCTAAGGGTCAGGTCCTCTCCATTGTTGCTGGCCTAAGGTTTAATTCACCATATAGCAATATATATATATTGACCTATTTTCCCCTCGACTTTCTGTGATTCCCTACATCTCACCTCTTTGAAGACAAGCCATTTGAAATACCCTTAACTTATTTCACAGCCAATAAGTCATTGAAATAATGTGTATTTTTTAGAGAAATCTTCTTATATAATTAGGCAGAAAATCTCACCTGCCATAGTTTTCAAAACAGCATAATTTCACTCTTCTCAATGCTTAATCTGTTGTATTACACAACCTTTGAGTATTTAGCTTTATCAATGACATGTACTTTAAAAATGTTTTAGAGATCCTACCAGTCTTTGAAAACATCCTTGTTCCTTGTTTCAGTTCCAGTTGTATGGATATTTTCTGCCTTGCACCTGATTATTCCAACAATTGATGGATGGCCTTGGGAATCTAATTCTGGTATTGATAGTTTTTGCTGAATTTCTCCCCTTGTAGCTGATTTCTTCATTGTTGTGTAAATTTAGATCATGAGCTCATGTTTAGCTAAACAGCTGACCTTGTCAGACGCTTAGGTGTGAACGCTCGTAAGCTTCAGCAGAAAGTCGGCAAAGATTTATTTGTGTCCCTCCAATGAGTTGCCCACGAGAACGCCGTTTTCTACAAGTGTTGGTCCAATACACCCACAAGAGGCAGGGGACTCCGACAGGGCTGCTTGGCGGCCCCCGATCTGGGGCAGGGGCAGTTGGCGGCCTGTGGCCCAGGCAGGAGCCTCTCTGCATGTGTCCCAGGGACCCATCTGCCTGCGAACTTCGGTCACCTGGCAGGAAGCTACGATGCCCAGACCTATGGTTAGCTGTCTAGCGAGGTGTACTGTACGGACAGGTTCCACACACACTTCAAGTAAGAGGTCGGCCTGAGTGGAAAGGTGAGAGTTTGGGCAGCTGTGCAGACAAAGAAGGCGCCCTTTGGCCTGGGCCTAAATGCTTGTGACACCCCACTGGACCTGACGGGCTCTGAGGGCCCTGCCCTGGGGCCCCTGCTCCCCTGCCCTTTGTTCAGTCACAGCAGAGATGGCCACACCCACTCCCTCAGTGAGGGCAGTGTTCCAACCTCCCTCAGCCCCGCCCCCTCTCCGCAGGTTACCATGGACTACAGATGCTGCATTCTGAGGCCAGGTCTTTCTGAGAATGCCAAGGGCAGACATGATGACCTTAAATGATTTCCTCTTGTGTCAGGTTTGGTAAACTTTAGGAGCTAGGAAATGGTCCACTTTACAGAAATGTTCAAATTTACTGGCATTTTTTATATTCTCTGCTCTAACATTGTCCTGATTCTTTCTATATATTCTTTACTTATGTTTTTGTTTTCCTTAATCAAAGTGTGTCTTTTCAATCTTTTCAAAGAAGATTCTTTGGACTTACTAAATCACCTCAATTTTATACGTTTTCTGTTGTATTAAGTTCTCCTCATATCTTTATTTATCTTTTTTCTATGTTCTCAGGGTTTATGGTTTTGATCTTCTGATGTCAATTAAAACACTTGGTTATTCATTTTAATAAATATTTTACTTATAAATATTTGAACTTTTGAAGATTCCAGCTTACTTGTAAGTTTCTAAGGGTCAGGTCCTCTCCATTGTTGCTGGCCTAAGGTTTAGTTCACCATATAGCAATGTATATATTTACCTATTTTCCCCTCGACTTTCTGTGATTCCCTACATCTCACCTTTCTTTGCAGACAAGCCATTTGAAATACCCTTAACTTATTTCACAGCCAATAAGTCATTGAAATAATGTGTATTTTTTAGAGAAATCTTCTTATATAATTAGGCAGAAAATCTCACCTGCCATAGTTTTCAAAACAGCATAATTTCACTCTTCTCAATGCTTAATCTGTTGTATTACACAACCTTTGAGTATTTAGCTTTATCAATGACATGTACTTTAAAAATGTTTTAGAGATCCTACCAGTCTTTGAAAACATCCTTGTTCCTTGTTTCAGTTCCACTTTTATGGATATTTTCTGCGTTGCACCTAATTATTCCAACAATTAATGGATGGCCTTGGGAATCTAATTCTGGTATTGATAGTTTTTGCTGATTTTCTCCCCTTGTAGCTGATTTCTTCATTATTGTGTAAATTTAGATCATGAGCTCATGTTTAGCTAAACAGCTGACCTTGTAAGACGCTTAGGTGTGAACGCTCGTAAGCTTCAGCAGAAAGTCGGCAAAGATTTATTTGTGTCCCTACAATGAGTTGCCCGCGAGAACCCCATTTTCTACAAGTGTTGGTCCAATACTCCCTCAAGAGGCTGCGGACTCTGACAGGGCTGCTTGGTGGCCCCCAATCTGGGGCAGGGGCAGTGGGCGGCATGTGGCCCAGGCAGGAGCCTCTCTGCATGTGTCCCAAGGACCCATCTGCCTGCGAACTTCGGTCACCTGGCAGGAAGCTACGATGTCCAGACTTATGGTTAGCTGTACAGCGAGGTGTACTGCGCGGACAAGTTCCACACACACTTCAAGTAAGAGGTCGGCCTGAGTGGAAAGGTGAGAGTTTGGGCAGCTGTGCAGACAAAGAAGGCGCCCTTTGGCCTGGGCCTAAATGCTTGTGACACCCCACTGGACCTGCCAGGCTCTGAGGGCCCTGCCCTGGGCCGCCTGCTCCCCTGCCCTTTGTTCAGTCACAACAGAGATGGCCACACCCACTCCCTCAGTGAGGGCAGTGTTCCAACCTCCCTCAGCCCCGCCCCCTCTCCACAGGTTACCATGGACTACAGAGGCTGCATTCTGAGGCCAGGGCGTTCCGAGTATCCCAAGGGCAGACATGATGACCTTAAATGATTTCCTCTTGTGTCAGGTTTGGTAAACTTTAGGAGCTAGGAAATGGTCCACTTTACAGAAATGTTCAAATTTACTGGCATTTCTTATATTCTCTTCTCTAACATTGTCCTGATTCTTTCTGTATATTCTTTACTTATGTTTTTGTTTTCCTTAATCAAAGTGTGTCTTTTCAATCTTTTCAAAGAAGATTCTTTGGACTTACTAAATCACCTCAATTTTATACGTTTTCTGTTGTATTAAGTTCTGCTCATATCTTTATGTATCTTTTTTCTATGTTCTCAGGGTTTATTGTTTTGATCTTCTGATGTCAATTAAAACACTTGGTTATTCATTTTAATAAATATTTTACTTATAAAGATTTGAACTTTTGAAGATTCCAGCTTACTTGTAAGATTCTAAGGGTCAGGTCCTCTCCATTGTTGCTGGCCTAAGGTTTAGTTCACCATATAGCAATGTATATATTGACCTATTTTCCCCTCGACTCTCTGTGCTTCCCTACATCTCACCTTTCTTTGCAGACAAGCCATTTGAAATACCCTTAACTTATTTCACAGCCAATAAGTCATTGAAATAATGTGTAGTTTTTAGAGAAATCTTCTTTTATAATTAGGCAGAAAATCTCACCTGCGATAGTTTTCAAAACAGCATAATTTCACTCTTCTCAATGCTTAATCTGTTGTATTACACAACCTTTGAGTATTTAGCTTTATCAATGACATGTACTTTAAAAATGTTTTAGAGATCCTACCAGTCTTTGAAAACATCCTTGTTCCTTGTTTCAGTTCCAGTTTTATGGATATTTTCTGCCTTGCACCTGATTATTCCAACAATTGATGGATGGCCTTGGGAATCTAATTCTGGTATTGATAGTTTTTGCTGATTGTCTCACCTTGTAGCTGATTTCTTCATTATTGTGTAAATTTAGATCATGAGCTCATGTTTAGCTAAACAGCTGACATTGTAAGACGCTTAGGTGTGAACGCTCGTAAGCTTCAGCAGAAAGTCGGCAAAGATTTATTTGTGTCGCTCCAATGAGTTGCCCGCGAGAACCCCATTTTCTACAAGTGTTGGTCCAATACTCCCTCAAGAGGCTGGGGACTCCGACAGGGCTGCTTGGTGGCCCCCGATCTGGGGCAGGGGCAGTGGGCGGCATGTGGCCCAGGCAGGAGCCTCTCTGCATGTGTCCCCGGGACCAATCTGCCTGCGAACTTCGGTCACCTGGCAGGAAGCTACGATGTCCAGACTTATGGTTAGCTGTACAGCGAGGTGTACTGCGCGGACAGGTTCCACACACACTTCAAGTAAGAGGTCGGCCTGAGTGGAAAGGTGAGAGTTTGGGCAGCTGTGCAGACAAAGAAGGCGCCCTTTGGCCTGGGCCTAAATGCTTGTGACACCCCACTGGACCTGCCAGGCTCTGAGGGCCCTGCCCTGGGCCCCCTGCTCCCCTGCCCTTTGTTCAGTCACAGCAGAGATGGCCACACCCACTCCCTCAGTGAGGGCAGTGTTCCAACCTCCCTCAGCCCCGCCCCCTCTCCGCAGGTTACCATGGACTACACAGGCTGCATTCTGAGGCCAGGGCATACCGAGAATGCCAAGGGCAGACATGATGACCTTAAATGATTTCCTCTAGTGTCAGGTTTGGTAAACTTTAGGAGCTAGGAAATGGTCCAATTTACAGAAATGTTCAAATTTACTGGCATTTCTTATATTCTCTGCTATAACATTGTCCTGATTCTTTCTGTATATTCTTTACTTATGTTTTTGTTTTCCTTAATCAAAGTGTGTCTTTTCAATCTTTTCAAAGAAGATTCTTTGGACTTACTAAATCACCTCAATTTTATACGTTTTCTGTTGTATTAAGTTCTGCTGATATCTTTATTTATCTTTTTTCTATGTTCTCAGGGTTCATTGTTTTGATCTTCTGATGTCAATTAAAACACCTTGTTATTCATTTTAATAAATATTTCACTTATAAAGATTTGAACTTTTGAAGATTCCAGCTTACTTGTAAGTTTCTAAGGGTCAGGTCCTCTCCATTGTTGCTGGCCTAAGGTTTAGTTCACCATATAGCAATGTATATATTGACCTATTTTCCCCTCGACTTTCTGTGCTTCCCTACATCTCAACTTTCTTTGCAGACAAGCCATTTGAAATACCCTTAACTTATTTCACAGCCAATAAGTCATTGAAATAATGTGTATTTTTTAGAGAAATCTTCTTATATAATTAGGCAGAAAATCTCACCTGCCATAGTTTTCAAAACAGCATAATTTCACTCTTCTCAATGCTTAATCTGTTGTATTACACAACCTTTGAGTATTTAGCTTTATCAATGACATGTACTTTAAAAATGTTTTAGAGATCCTACCAGTCTTTGAAAACATCCTTGTTCCTTGTTTCAGTTCCAGTTTTATGGATATTTTCTGCCTTGCACCTGATTATTCCAACAATTGATGGATGGCCTTGGGAATCTAATTCTGGTATTGATAGTTTTTGCTGATTGTCTCCAGTCGTAGCTGATTTCTTCATTATTGTGTAAATTTAGATCATGAGCTCATGTTTAGCTAAACAGCTGACCTTGTCAGACGCTTAGGTGTGAACGCTCGTAAGCTTCAGCAGAAAGTCGGCAAAGATTTATTTGTGTCCCTCTAATGAGTTGCCCGCGAGAACGCCGTTTTCTACAAGTGTTGGTCCAATACTCCCTCAAGAGGCAGGGGACTCCGACAGGGCGGCTTGGCGGCCACCGATCTGGGGCAGGGGCAGTGGGCGGCATGTGGCCCAGGCAGAAGCCTCTCTGCATGTGTCCCAGGGA
Organism: Mesoplodon mirus; assembly: GCF_964341445.2. Taxonomy (NCBI): domain Eukaryota; kingdom Metazoa; phylum Chordata; class Mammalia; order Artiodactyla; family Ziphiidae; genus Mesoplodon; species Mesoplodon mirus. The sequence goes on along the minus strand of NC_138976.1, from coordinate 189,442,276 downwards.
CCCACCTGCCTGCGAACTTCGGTCACCTGGCAGGAAGCTACGATGCCCAGACCTATGGTTAGCTGTGCAGCGAGGTGTACTGCGCGGACAGGTTCCACACACACTTCAAGTAAGAGGTCGGCCTGAGTGGAAAGGTGAGAGTTTGGGCAGCTGTGCAGACAAAGAAGGCGCCCTTTGGCCTGGGCCTAAATGCTTGTGACACCCCACTGGACCTGCCGGGCTCTGAGGGCCCTGCCCTGGGCCCCCTGCTCCCCTGCCCTTTGTTCAGTCACAGCAGGGATGGCCACACCCACTCCCTCAGTGAGGGCAGTGTTCCAACCTCCCTCAGCCCCACCCCCTCTCCGCAGGTTACCATGGACTACAGAGGCTGCATTCTGAGGCCAGCGCGTTCCGAGAATGCCAAGGGCAGACATGATAACCTTAAATGATTTCCTCTTGTGTCAGGTTTGGTAAACTTTAGGAGCTAGGAAATGGTCCACTTTACAGAAATGTTCAAATTTACTGGCATTTCTTATATTCTCTGCTCTAACATTGTCCTGATTCTTTCTGTATATTCTTTACTTATGTTTTTGTTTTCCTTAATCAAAGTGTGTCTTTTCAATCTTTTCAAAGAAGATTATTTGGACTTACTAAATCACCTCAATTTTATACGTTTTCTGTTGTATTAAGTTCTGCTGATATCTTTATTTATCTTTTTTCTATGTTCTCAGGGTTCATTGTTTTGATCCTCTGATGTCAATTAAAACACTTGGTTATTCATTTTAATAAATATTTTACTTATAAAGATTTGAACTTTTGAAGACTCCAGCTTACTTGTAAGTTTCTAAGGGTCAGGTCCTCTCCATTGTTGCTGGCCTAAGGTTTAATTCACCATATAGCAATATATATATATTGACCTATTTTCCCCTCGACTTTCTGTGATTCCCTACATCTCACCTCTTTGAAGACAAGCCATTTGAAATACCCTTAACTTATTTCACAGCCAATAAGTCATTGAAATAATGTGTATTTTTTAGAGAAATCTTCTTATATAATTAGGCAGAAAATCTCACCTGCCATAGTTTTCAAAACAGCATAATTTCACTCTTCTCAATGCTTAATCTGTTGTATTACACAACCTTTGAGTATTTAGATTTATCAATGACATGTACTTTAAAAATGTTTTAGAGATCCTACCAGTCTTTGAAAACATCCTTGTTCCTTGTTTCAGTTCCAGTTTTATGGATATTTTCTGCCTTGCACCTGATTATTCCAACAATTGATGGATGGCCTTGGGAATCTAATTCTGGTATTGATAGTTTTTGCTGATTTTCTCCACTTGTAGCTGATTTCTTCATTATTGTGTAAATTTAGATCATGAGCTCATGTTTAGCTAAACAGCTGACCTTGTAAGACGCTTAGGTGTGAACGCTCGTAAGCTTCAGCAGAAAGTCGGCAAAGATTTATTTGTGTCCCTCCAATGAGTTGCCCGCGAGAACGCCGTTTTCTACAAGTGTTGGTCCAATACTCCCTCAAGAGGCAGGGGACTCCGACAGGGCGGCTTGGCGGCCACCGATCTGGGGCAGGGGCAGTGGGCGGCCTGTGGCCCAGGCAGATGCCTCTCTGCATGTGTCCCAGGGACCCACCTGCCTGCGAACTTCGGTCACCTGGCAGGAAGCTACGATGCCCAGACCTATGGTTAGCTGTGCAGCGAGGTGTACTGCGCGGACAGGTTCCACACACACTTCAAGTAAGAGGTCGGCCTGAGTGGAAAGGTGAGAGTTTGGGCAGCTGTGCAGACAAAGAAGGTGCCCTTTGGCCTGGGCCTAAATGCTTGTGACACCCCACTGGACCTGCCGGGCTCTGAGGGCCCTGCCCTGGGCCCCCTGCTCCCCTGCCCTTTGTTCAGTCACAGCAGGGATGGCCACACCCACTCCCTCAGTGAGGGCAGGTTTCCAACCTCCCTCAGCCCCACCCCCTCTCCGCAGGTTACCATGGACTACAGAGGCTGCATTCTGAGGCCAGGGCATTCCGAGAATGCCAAGGGCAGACATGATGACCTTAAATGATTTCCTCTTGTGTCAGGTTTGGTAAACTTTAGGAGCTAGGAAATGGTCCACTTTACAGAAATGTTCAAATTTACTGGCATTTCTTATATTCTCTGCTCTAACATTGTCCTGATTCTTTCTGTATATTCTTTACTTATGTTTTTGTTTTCCTTAATCAAAGTGTGTCTTTTCAATCTTTTCAAAGAAGATTCTTTGGACTTACTAAATCACCTCAATTTTATCCGTTTTCTGTTGTATTAAGTTTTGCTCATATCTTTATTTATCTTTTTTCTATGTTCTCAGGGTTTATTGTTTTGATCTTCTGATATCAATTAAAACACCTTGTTATTCATTTTAATAAATATTTCACTTATAAAGATTTGAACTTTTGAATATTCCAGCTTACTTGTTAATTTGTAAGGGTCAGGTCCTCTCCATTGTTGCTGGCCTAAGGTTTAGTTCACCATATAGCAATGTATATATTGACCTATTTTCCCCTCGACTTTCTGTGATTCCCTACATCTCACCTTTCTTTGCAGACAAGCCATTTGAAATACCCTTAACTTATTTCACAGCCAATAAGTCATTGAAATAATGTGTATTTTTTAGAGAAATCTTCTTATATAATTAGGCAGAAAATCTCACCTGCCATAGTTTTCAAAACAGCATAATTTCACTCTTCTCAATGCTTAATCTGTTGTATTACACAACCTTTGAGTATTTAGCTTTATCAATGACATGTACTTTAAAAATGTTTTAGAGATCCTACCAGTCTTTGAAAACATCCTTGTTCCTTGTTTCAGTTCCAGTTTTATGGATATTTTCTGCCTTGCACCTGATTATTCCAACAATTGATGGATGGCCTTGGGAATCTAATTCTGGTATTGATAGTTTTTGCTGATTTTCTCCACTTGTAGCTGATTTCTTCATTATTGTGTAAATTTAGATCATGAGCTCATGTTTAGCTAAACAGCTGACCTTGTAAGACGCTTAGGTGTGAACGCTCGTAAGCTTCAGCAGAAAGTCGGCAAAGATTTATTTGTGTCCCTCCAATGAGTTGCCCGCGAGAACCCCATTTTCTACAAGTGTTGGTCCAATACTCCCTCAAGAGGCAGGGGACTCCGACAGGGCTGCTTGGTGGCCCCCGATCTGGGGCCGGGGCAGTGGGCGGCATGTGGCCCAGGCAGGAGCCTCTCTGCATGTGTCCCAGGGACCCATCTGCCTGCGAACTTCGGTTACCTGGCAGGAAGCTACGATGTCCAGAGTTATGGTTAGCTGTACAGCGAGGTGTACTGCGCGGACAGGTTCCACACACACTTCAAGTAAGAGGTCACCCTGAGTGGAAAGGTGAGAGTTTGGGCAGCTGTGCAGACAAAGAAGGCGCCCTTTGGCCTGGGCCTAAATGCTTGTGACACCCCACTGGGCCTGCCGGGCTCTGAGGGCCCTGCCCTGGGCCCCCTGCTCCCCTGCCCTTTGTTCAGTCACAGCAGAGATGGCCACACCCAGTCCCTCAGTGAGGGCAGTGTTCCAAACTCCCTCAGCCCCGGCCCCTCTCCGCAGGTTACCATGGACTACAGATGCTGCATTCTGAGGCCAGCGCCTTCCGAGAATGCCAAGGGCAGACATGATGACCTTAAATGATTTCCTCTTGTGTCAAGTTTGGTAAACTTTAGGAGCTAGGAAATGGTCCACTTTACAGAAATGTTCAAATTTACTGGCATTTCTTATATTTTCTGCTATAACATTGTCCTGATTCTTTCTGTATATTCTTTACTTATGTTTTTGTTTTCCTTAATCAAAGTGTGTCTTTTCAATCTTTTCAAAGAAGATTCTTTGGACTTACTAAATCACCTCAATTTTATACGTTTTCTGTTGTATTAAGTTCTGCTGATATCTTTATTTATATTTTTTCTATGTTCTCAGGGTTTATTGTTTTGATCTTCTGATGTCAATTAAAACACCTTGTTATTCATTTTAATAAATATTTTACTTATAAAGATTTGAACTTTTGAAGATTCCAGCTTACCTGTAACTTTCTAAGGGTCAGGTCCTCTCCATTGTTGCTGGCCTAAGGTTTAGTTCACCATATAGCAATGTATATATTGACCTATTTTCCCCTCGACTTTCTGTGATTCCCTACATCTCACCTTTCTTTGCAGACAAGCCATTTGAAATACCCTTAACTTATTTCACAGCCAATAAGTCATTGAAATAATGTGTATTTTTTAGAGAAATCTTCTTATATAATTAGGCAGAAAATCTCACCTGCCATAGTTTTCAAAACAGCATAATTTCACTCTTCTCAATGCTTAATCTGTTGTATTACACAACCTTTGAGTATTTAGCTTTATCAATGACATGTACTTTAAAAATGTTTTAGAGATCCTACCAGTCTTTGAAAACATCCTTGTTCCTTGTTTCAGTTCCAGTTTTATGTATATTTTCTGCCTTGCACCTGATTATTCCAACAATTGATGGATGGCCTTGGGAATCTAATTCTGGTATTGATAGTTTTTGCTGATTGTCTCCCCTTGTAGCTGATTTCTTCATTATTGTGTAAATTTAGATCATGAGCTCATGTTTAGCTAAACAGCTGACCTTGTAAGACGCTTAGGTATGAACGCTCGTAAGCTTCAGCAGAAAGTCGGCAAAGATTTATTTGTGTCCCTCCAATGAGTTGCCCGCGAGAACCCCATTTTCTACAAGTGTTGGTCCAATACTCGCTCAAGAGGCTGGGGACTCCGACAGGGCTGCTTGGCGGCCCCCGATCTGGGGCAGGGGCAGTGGGCGGCCTGTGGCCCAGGCAGGAGCCTCCCTGCATGTGTCCCAGGGACCCATCCGCTTGCGAACTTCGGTCACCTGGCAGGAAGCTACGATGTCCAGACTTATGGTTAGCTGTACAGCGAGGTGTACTGCGCAGACAGGTTCCACACACACTTCAAGTAAGAGGTCGGCCTGAGTGGAAAGGTGAGAGTTTGGGCAGCTGTGCAAAGAAGGCACCCTTTGGCCTGGGCCTAAATGCTTGTGACACCCCACTGGACATACCAGGCTCTGAGGGCCCTACCCTGGGACCACTGCTCCCCTGCCCTTTGTTCAGTCACAGCAGAGATGGCCACACCCACTCCCTCAGTGAGGGCAGTGTTCCAACCTCCCTCAGCCCTGCCCCCTCTCCGCAGGTTACCATGGACTACAGAGGCTGCATTCTGAAGCCAGGGCTTTCCGAGAATACCAAGGGCAGACATGATGACCTTAAATGATTTCCTCTTGTGTCAGGTTTGGTAAACTTTAGGAGCTAGGAAATGGTCCACTTTACAGAAATGTTCAAATTTACTGGCATTTCTTATATTCTCTGCTCTAACATTGTCCTGATTCTTTCTGTATATTCTCTACTTATGTTTTTGTTTTCCTTAATCAAAATGTGTCTTTTCAATCTTTTCAAAGAAGATTCTTTGGACTTACTAAATCACCTCAATTTTATACGTTTTCTGTTGTATTAAGTTCTGCTGATATCTTTATTTATCTTTTTTCTATGTTCTCAGGGTTAATTGTTTTGATCTTCTGATGTCAATTAAAACACTTGGTTATTCATTTTAATAAATATTTTACTTTTAAAGATTTGAACTTTTGAAGATTCCAGCTTACTTGTAAGTTTCTAAGGGTCAGGTCCTCTCCATTGTTGCTGGCCTAAGGTTTAATTCACCATATAGCAATATATATATTGACCTATTTTCCCCTCGACTTTCTGTGATTCCCTACATCTCACCTTTCTTTGCAGACAAGCCATTTGAAATACCCTTAACTTATTTCACAGCCAATAAGTCATTGAAATAATGTGTATTTTTTAGAGAAATCTTCTTATATAATTAGGCAGGAAATCTCACCTGCCATAGTTTTCAAAACAGCATAATTTCACTCTTCTCAATGCTTAATCTGTTGTATTACACAACCTTTGAGTATTTAGCTTTATCAATGACATGTACTTTAAAAATGTTTTAGAGATCCTACCAGTCTTTGAAAACATCCTTGTTCCTTGTTTCAGTTCCAGTTTTATGTATATTTTCTGCCTTGCACCTGATTATTCCAACAATTGATGGATGGCCTTGGGAATCTAATTCTGGTATTGATAGTTTTTGCTGATTGTCTCCAGTCGTAGCTGATTTCTTCATTATTGTGTAAATTTAGATCATGAGCTCATGTTTAGCTAAACAGCTGACCTTGTCAGACGCTTAGGTGTGAACGCTCGTAAGCTTCAGCAGAAAGTCGGCAAATATTTATTTGTGTCCCTCCAATGAGTTGCCCGCGAGAATGCCATTTTCTACAAGTGTTGGTCCAATACTCCCTCAAGAGGCAGGGGACTCCGACAGGGCGGCTTGGCGGCCCCCGATCTGGGGCCGGGGCAGTGGGCGGCCTGTGGCCCAGGCAGGAGCCTCTCTGCATGTGTCAGAGGGACCCATCTGCCTGCGAACTTCGGTCACCTGGCAGGAAGCTACGATGCCCAGACCTATGGTTAGCTGTGCAGCGAGGTGTACTGCGCGGACAAGTTCCACACACACTTCAAGTAAGAGGTCGGCCTGAGTGGAAAGGTGAGAGTTTGGGCATCTGTGCAGACAAAGAAGGCGCCCTTTGTCCTGGGCCTAAATGCTTGTGACACCCCACTGGACCTGCCAGGCTCTGAGGGCCCTACAATGGGACCACTGCTCCCCTGCCCTTTGTTCAGTCACAGCAGAGTTGGCCACACCAACTCCCTCAGTGTGGGCAGTGTTCCATACTCCCTCAGCCCCGCCCCCTCTCCGCAGGTTACCATGGACTACAGAGGCTGCATTCTGAGGCCAGTGCGTTCCGAGAATGCCAAGGGCAGACATGATGACCTTAAATGATTTCCTCTTGTGTCAGGTTTGGTAAACTTTAGGAGCTAGGAAATGGTCCACTTTACAGAAATGTTCAAATTTACTGGCATTTCTTATATTCTCTGCTCTAACATTGTCCTGATTCTTTCTGTATATTCTTTACTTATGTTTTTGTTTTCCTTAATCAAAGTGTGTCTTTTCAATCTTTTCAAAGAAGATTCTTTGGACTTACTAAATCACCTCAATTTTATCCGTTTTCTGTTGTATTAAGTTCTGCACATATCTTTATTTATCTTTTTTCTATGTTCTCAGGGTTTATTGTTTTCATCTTCTGATGTCAATTAAAACACTTGGTTTTTCATTTTAATAAATATTTTACTTATAAAGATTTGAACTTTTGAAGATTCCAGCTTACCTGTAACTTTCTAAGGGTCAGGTCCTCTCCATTGTTGCTGGCCTAAGGTTTAGTTCACCATATAGCAATGTATATATTGACCTATTTTCCCCTCGACTTTCTGTGATTCCCTACATCTCACCTTTCTTGGCAGACAAGCCATTTGAAATACCCTTAACTTATTTCACAGCCAATAAGTCATTGAAATAATGTGTATTTTTTAGAGAAATCTTCTTATATAATTAGGCAGAAAATCTCACCTGCCATAGTTTTCAAAACAGCATAATTTCACTCTTCTCAATGCTTAATCTGTTGTATTACACAACCTTTGAGTATTTAGCTTTATCAATGACATGTACTTTAAAAATGTTTTAGAGATCCTACCAGTCTTTGAAAACATCCTTGTTCCTTGTTTCAGTTCCAGTTTTATGTATATTTTCTGCCTTGCACCTGATTATTCCAACAATTGATGGATGGCCTTGGGAATCTAATTCTGGTATTGATAGTTTTTGCTGATTGTCTCCACTCGTAGCTGATTTCTTCATTATTGTGTAAATTTAGATCATGAGCTCATGTTTAGCTAAACAGCTGACCTTGTCAGACGCTTAGGTGTGAACGCTCGTAAGCTTCAGCAGAAAGTCGGCAAAGATTTATTTGTGTCCCTCCAATGAGTTGCCCGCGAGCACGCCGTTTTCTACAAGTGTTGGTCCAATACTCCCTCAAGAGGCAGGGGACTCCGACAGGGCTGCTTGGCGGCCCCCGATCTGGGGCAGGGGCAGTGGGCGGCCTGTGGCCCATGCAGAAGCCTCTCTGCATGTGTCCCAGGGACCCATCTGCCTGCGAACTTCGGTCACCTGGCAGGAAGCTACGATGCCCAGACCTATGGTTAGCTGTGCAGCGAGGTGTACTGCGTGGACAGGTTCCACACACACTTCAAGTAAGAGGTCGGCCTGAGTGGAAAGGTGAGAGTTTGGGCAGCTGTGCAGACAAAGAAGGCGCCCTTTGGCCTGGGCCTAAATGCTTGTGACACCCCACTGGACCTGCCAGGCTCTGAGGGCCCTGCCCTGTGCCCCCTGTTCCCCTGCCCTTTGTTCAGTCACAGCAGAGATGGCCACACCCACTCCCTCAGTGAGGGCAGTGTTCCAAACTCCCTCAGCCCCGCCCCCTCACCGCAGGTTACCATGGACTACAGAGGCTGCATTCTGAGGCCAGGGCGTTCCGAGAATGCCAAGGGCAGACATGATGACCTTAAATGATTTCCTCTTGTGTCAGGTTTGGTAAACTTTAGGAGCTAGGAAATGGTCCACTTTACAGAAATGTTCAAATTTACTGGCATTTCTTATATTCTCTGCTATAACATTGTCCTGATTCTTTCTGTATATTCTTTACTTATGTTTTTGTTTTCCTTAATCAAAGTATGTCTTTTCAATCTTTTCAAAGAAGATTCTTTGGACTTACTAAATCACCTCAATTTTATACGTTTTCTGTTGTATTAAGTTCTGCTGATATCTTTATTTATCTTTTTTCTATGTTCTCAGGTTTCATTGTTTTGATCTTCTGATGTCAATTAAAACACTTGGTTATTCATTTTAATAAATATTTTACTTATAAGGATTTGAACTTTTGAAGATTCCAGCTTACTTGTAAGTTTCTAAGGGTCAGGTCCTCTCCATTGTTGCTGGCCTAAGGTTTAATTCACCATATAGCAATATATATATTGACCTATTTTCCCCTCGACTTTCTGTGATTCCCTACATCTCACCTTTCTTTGCAGACAAGCCATTTGAAATACCCTTAACTTATTTCACAGCCAATAAGTCATTGAAATAATGTGTATTTTTTAGAGAAATCTTCTTATATAATTAGGCAGAAAATCTCACCTGCCATAGTTTTCAAAACAGCATAATTTCACTCTTCTCAATGCTTAATCTGTTGTATTACACAACCTTTGAGTATTTAGCTTTATCAATGACATGTACTTTAAAAATGTTTTAGAGATCCTACCAGTCTTTGAAAACATCCTTGTTCCTTGTTTCAGTTCCAGTTTTATGTATATTTTCTGCCTTGCACCTGATTATTCCAACAATTGATGGATGGCCTTGGGAATCTAATTCTGGTATTGATAGTTTTTGCTGATTGTCTCCAGTCGTAGCTGATTTCTTCATTATTGTGTAAATTTAGATCATGAGCTCATGTTTAGCTAAACAGCTGACCTTGTCAGACGCTTAGGTGTGAACGCTCGTAAGCTTCAGCAGAAAGTCGGCAAAGATTTATTTGTGTCCCTCCAATGAGTTGCCCACGAGAACGCCGTTTTCTACAAGTGTTGGTCCAATACTCCCTCAAGAGGCAGGGGACTCCGACAGGGCTGCTTGGCGGCCCCCGATCTGGGGCAGGGGCAGTGGGCGGCCTGTGGCCCATGCAGAAGCCTCTCTGCATGTGTCCCAGGGACCCATCTGCCTGCGAACTTCGGTCACCTGGCAGGAAGCTACGATGCCCAGACCTATGGTTAGCTGTTCAGCGAGGTGTACTGCACGGACAGGTTCCACACACACTTCAAGTTAGAGGTCGGCCTGAGTGGAAAGGTGAGAGTTTGGGCAGCTGTGCAGACAAAGAAGGCACACTTTGGCCTGGGCCTAAATGCTTGTGACACCCCACTGGACCTGCCGGGCTCTGAGGGCCCTGCCCTGGGCCCCCTGCTCCCCTGCCCTTTGTTCAGTCACAGCAGAGATGGCCACACCAACTCCCTCAGTGTGGGCAGTGTTCCATACTCCCTCAGCCCCGTCCCCTCTCCGCAGGTTACCATGGACTACAGAGGCTGCATTCTGAGGCCAGGGCGTTCCGAGAATGCCAAGGGCAGACATGATGACCTTAAATGATTTCCTCTTGTGTCAGGTTTGGTAAACTTTAGGAGCTAGGAAATGGTCCACTTTACAGAAATGTTCAAATTTACTGGCATTTCTTATATTCTCTGCTCTAACATTTTCCTGATTCTTTCTGTATATTCTTTACTTATGTTTTTGTTTTCCTTAATCAAAGTGTGTCTTTTAAATATTTTCAAAGAAGATTCTTTGGACTTACTAAATCACCTCAATTTTATACGTTTTCTGTTGTATTAAGTTCTGCTCATATCTTTATTTATCTTTTTTCTATGTTCTCAGGGTTTATTGTTTTCATCTTCTGATGTCAATTAAAACACTTGGTTATTCATTTTAATAAATATTTTACTTATAAAGATTTGAACTTTTGAAGATTCCAGCTTACCTGTAACTTTCTAAGGGTCAGGTCCTCTCCATTGTTGCTGGCCTAAGGGTTAGTTCACCATATAGCAATGTATATATTGACCTATTTTCCCCTCGACTTTCTGTGATTCCCTACATCTCATCTTTCTTTGCAGACAAGCCATTTGAAATACCCTTAACTTATTTCACAGCCAATAAGTCATTGAAATAATGTGTATTTTTTAGAGAAATCTTCTTATATAATTAGGCAGAAAATCTCACCTGCCATAGTTTTCAAAACAGCATAATTTCACTCTTCTCAATGCTTAATCTGTTGTATTACACAACCTTTGAGTATTTAGCTTTATCAATGACATGTACTTTAAAAATGTTTTAGAGATCCTACCAGTCTTTGAAAACATCCTTGTTCCTTGTTTCAGTTCCAGTTTTATGTATATTTTCTGCCTTGCACCTGATTATTCCAACAATTGATGGATGGCCTTGGGAATCTAATTCTGGTATTGAGAGTTTTTGCTGATTGTCTCCCCTAGTAGCTGATTTCTTCATTATTGTGTAAATTTAGATCATGAGCTCATGTTAGTTAAACAGCTGACCTTGTCAGACGCTTAGGTATGAACGCTCGTAAGCTTCAGCAGGAAGTCGGCAAAGATTTATTTGTGTCCCTCCAATGAGTTGCCCTCGAGAACCCCGTTTTCTACAAGTGTTGGTCCAATACTCGCTCAAGAGGCTGGGGACTCCGACAGGGCTGCTTGGCGGCCCCCGATCTGGGGCAGGGGCAGTGGGCGGCCTGTGGCCCAGGCAGGAGCCTCTCTGCATGTGTCCCAGGGACCCATCCGCTTGCGAACTTCGGTCACCTGGCAGGAAGCTACGATGTCCAGACTTATGGTTAGCTGTACAGCGAGGTGTACTGCGCGGACAGGTTCCACACACACTTCAAGTAAGAGGTCGGCCTGAGTGGAAAGGTGAGAGTTTGGGCAGCTGTGCAGACAAAGAAGGCACCCTTTGGCCTGGGCCTAAATGCTTGTGACACCCCACTGGACCTGCCAGGCTCTGAGGGCCCTACCCTGGGCCCCCTGCTCACCTGCCCTTTGTTCAGTCACAGCAGAGATGGCCACACCCACTCCCTCAGTGAGGGCAGTGTTCCAACCTCCCTCAGCCCCGCCCCCTCTCCGCAGGTTACCATGGACTACAGAGGCTGCATTCTGAAGCCAGGGCTTTCCGAGAATGCCAAGGGCAGACATGATGACCTTAAATGATTACCTCTTGTGTCAGGTTTGGTAAACTTTAGGAGCTAGGAAATGGTCCACTTTACAGAAATGTTCAAATTTACTGGCATTTCTTATATTCTCTGCTCTAACATTGTCCTGATTCTTTCTGTATATTCTTTACTTATGTTTTTGTTTTCCTTAATCAAAGTGTGTCTTTTCAATCTTTTCAAAGAAGATTCTTTGGACTTACTAAATCACCTCAATTTTATACGTTTTCTGTTGTATTAAGTTCTGCTCATATCTTTATCTTTTTTCTATGTTCTCAGGGTTTATTGTTTTCATCTTCTGATGTCAATTAAAACCCTTGGTTATTCATTTTAATAAATATTTTACTTATAAAGATTTGAACTTTTGAAGATTCCAGCTTACTTGTAAGTTTCTAAGGGTCAGGTCCTCTCCATTGTTGCTGGCCTAAGGTTTAGTTCACCATATAGCAATGTATATATTGACCTATTTTCCCCTCGACTTTCTGTGATTCCCTACATCTCACCTTTCTTTGCAGACAAGCCATTTGAAATACCCTTAACTTATTTCACAGCCAATAAGTCATTGAAATAATGTGTATTTTTTAGAGAAATCTTCTTATATAATTAGGCAGAAAATCTCACCTGCCATAGTTTTCAAAACAGCATAATTTCACTCTTCTCAATGCTTAATCTGTTGTATTACACAACCTTTGAGTATTTAGCTTTATCAATGACATGTACTTTAAAAATGTTTTAGAGATCTTACCAGTCTTTGAAAACATCCTTGTTCCTTGTTTCAGTTCCAGTTTTATGGATATTTTCTGCCTTGCACCTGATTATTCCAACAATTGATGGATGGCCTTGGGAATCTAATTCTGGTATTGATAGTTTTTGCTGATTGTCTCCACTCGTAGCTGATTTCTTCATTATTGTGTAAATTTAGATCATGAGCTCATGTTTAGCTAAACAGCTGACCTTGTCAGACGCTTAGGTGTGAACGCTCGTAGGCTTCAGCAGAAAGTCGGCAAAGATTTATTTGTGTCCCTCCAATGAGTTGCCCGCGAGAACGCCGTTTTCTACAAGTGTTGGTCCAATACTCCCTCAAGAGGCAGGGGACTCCGACAGGGCTGCTTGGCGGCCCCCGATCTGGGGCAGGGGCCGTGGGCGGCCTGTGGCCCAGGCAGGAGCCTCTCTGCATGTGTCCCAGGGACCCATCTGCCTGCGAACTTCGGTCACCTGGCAGGAAGCTACGATGCCCAGACCTATGGTTAGCTGTGCAGCGAGGTGTACTGCGCGGACAGGTTCCACACACACTTCAAGTAAGAGGTCGGCCTGAGTGGAAAGGTGAGAGTTTGGGCAGCTGTGCAGACAAAGAAGGCGCCCTTTGGCCTGGGCCTAAATGCTTGTGACACCCCACTGGTCCTGCCGGGCTCTGAGGGCCCTGCCCTGGGCCCCCTGCTCCCCTGACCTTTGTTCAGTCACAGCAGAGATGGCCACACCCACTCCCTCAGTGAGGGCAGTGTTCCAACCTCCCTCAGCCCCGCCCCCTCTCCGCAGGTTACCATGGACTACAGAGGCTGCATTCTGAGGCCAGGGCGTTCCGAGAATGCCAAGGGCAGACATGATGACCTTAAATGATTTCCTCTTGTGTCAGGTTTGGTAAACTTTAGGAGCTAGGAAATGGTCCACTTTACAGAAATGTTCAAATTTACTGGCATTTCTTATATTCTCTGCTCTAACATTGTCCTGATTCTTTCTGTATATTCTTTACTTATGTTTTTGTTTTCCTTAATCAAAGTGTGTCTTTTCAATCTTTTCAAAGAAGATTCTTTGGACTTACTAAATCAACTCAATTTTACACGTTTTCTGTTGTTTTAAGTTCTGCTCATATCTTTATTTATCTTTTTTCTATGTTCTCAGGGTTTATTGTTTTGATCTTCTGATGTCAATTAAAACACTTGGTTATTCATTTTAATAAATATTTTACTTATAAAGATTTGAACTTTTGAAGATTCCAGCTTACTTGTAAGTTTCTAAGGGTCAGGTCCTCTCCATTGTTGCTGGCCTAAGGTTTAGTTCACCATATAGCAATGTATATATTGACCTATTTTCCCCTCGACTTTCTGTGCTTCCCTACATCTCACCTTTCTTTGCAGACAAGCCATTTGAAATACCCTTAACTTATTTCACAGCCAATAAGTCATTGAAATAATGTGTATTTTTTAGAGAAATCTTCTTATATAATTAGGCAGAAAATCTCACCTGCCATAGTTTTCAAAACAGCATAATTTCACTCTTCTCAATGCTTAATCTGTTGTATTACACAACCTTTGAGTATTTAGCTTTATCAATGACATGTACTTTAAAAATGTTTTAGAGATCCTACCAGTCTTTGAAAACATCCTTGTTCCTTGTTTCAGTTCCAGTTTTATGGATATTTTCTGCCTTGCACCTGATTATTCCAACAATTGATGGATGGCCTTGGGAATCTAATTCTGGTATTGATAGTTTTTGCTGATTGTCTCCACTCGTAGCTGATTTCTTCATTATTGTGTAAATTTAGATCATGAGCTCATGTTTAGCTAAACAGCTGACCTTGTCAGACGCTTAGGTGTGAACGCTCGTAAGCTTCAGGAGAAAGTCGGCAAAGATTTATTTGTGTCCCTCCAATGAGTTGCCCACGAGAACGCCGTTTTCTACAAGTGTTGGTCCAATACTCCCTCAAGAGGCAGGGGACTCCGACAGGGCGGCTTGGCGGCCCCTGATCTGGGGCAGGGGCAGTGGGCGGCCTGTGGCCCAGGCAGAAGCCTCTCTGCATGTGTCCCAGGGACCCATCTGCCTGCGAACTTCGGTCACCTGGAAGGAAGCTACGATGCCCAGACCTATGGTTAGCTGTGCAGCGAGGTGTACTGCGCGGACAGGTTCCACACACACTTCAAGTTAGAGGTCGGCCTGAGTGGAAATGTGAGAGTTTGGGCAGCTGTGCAGACAAAGAAGGCGCCCTTTGGCCTGGGCCTAAATGCTTGTGACACCCCACTGGACCTGCCGGGCTCTGAGGGCCCTGCCCTGGGCCCCCTGCTCCCCTGCCCTTTGTTCAGTCACAGCAGAGATGGCCACACCCACTCCCTCAGTGAGGGCAGTGTTCCAACCTCCCTCAGCCCGGCCCCCTCTCCGCAGGTTACCATGGACTACAGAGGCTGCATTCTGAGGCCAGGGCGTTCCGAGAATGCCAAGGGCAGACATGATGATCTTAAATGATTTCCTCTTGTGTCCGGTTTGGTAAACTTTAGGAGCTAGGAAATGGTCCACTTTACAGAAATGTTCAAATTTACTGGCATTTCTTATATTCTCTGCTCTATCATTGTCCTGATTCTTTCTGTATATTCTTTATTTATGTTTTTGTTTTCCTTAATCAAAGTGTGTCTTTTCAATCTTTTCAAAGAAGATTCTTTGGACTTACTAAATCACCTCAATTTTATCCGTTTTCTGTTGTATTAAGTTCTGCTCATATCTTTATTTATCCTTTTTCTATGTTCTCAGGGTTTATTGTTTTGATCTTCTGATGTCAATTAAAACACTTGGTTATTCATTTTAATAAATATTTTACTTATAAAGATTTGAACTTTTGAAGATTCCAGCTTACTTGTAAGTTTCTAAGGGTCAGGTCCTCTCCATTGTTGCTGGCCTAAGGTTTAGTTCACCATATAGCAATGTATATATTGACCTATTTTCCCCTCGACTTTCTGTGATTCCCTACATCTCACCTTTCTTTGCAGACAAGCCATTTGAAATACCCTTAACTTATTTCACAGCCAATAAGTCATTGAAATAATGTGTATTTTTTAGAGAAATCTTCTTATATAATTAGGCAGAAAATCTCACCTGCCATAGTTTTCAAAACAGCATAATTTCACTCTTCTCAATGCTTAATCTGTTGTATTACACAACCTTTGAGTATTTAGCTTTATCAATGACATGTACTTTAAAAATGTTTTAGAGATCCTACCAGTCTTTGAAAACATCCTTGTTCCTTGTTTCAGTTCCAGTTTTATGGATATTTTCTGCCTTGCACCTGATTATTCCAACAATTGATGGATGGCCTTGGGAATCTAATTCTGGTATTGAGAGTTTTTGCTGATTGTCTCCCCTTGTAGCTGATTTCTTCATTATTGTGTAAATTTAGATCATGAGCTCATGTTCAGCTAAACAGCTGACCTTGTCAGACGCTTAGGTGTGAACGCTCGTAAGCTTCAGCAGAAAGTCGGCAAAGATTTATTTGTGTCCCTCCAATGAGTTGCCCGCGAGAACGCCGTTTTCTACAAGTGTTGGTCCAATACACCCACAAGAGGCAGGGGACTCCGACAGGGCTGCTTGGCGGCCCCCGATCAGGGGCAAGGGCAGTGGGCGGCCTGTGGCCCAGGCAGGAGCCTCTCTGCATGTGTCCCAGGGACCCATCTGCCTGCGAACTTCGGTCACCTGGAAGGAAGCTACGATGCCCAGACCTATGGTTAGCTGTGCAGCGAGGTGTACTGCGCGAACAGGTTCCACACACACTTCAAGTAAGAGGTCGGCCTGAGTGGAAAGGTGAGAGTTTGGGTAGCTGTGCAGACAAAGAAGGCGCCCTTTTTCTGGGCCTAAATGCTTGTGACACCCCACTGGACCTGCCGGGCTCTGAGGGCCCTGCCCTGGGCCCCCTGCTCCCCTGCCCTTTGTTCAGTCACAGCAGAGATGGCCACACCCACTCCCTCAGTGAGGGCAGTGTCCCAACCTCCCTCAGCCCCGCCCCCTCTCCACAGGTTACCATGGACTACAGAGGCTGCATTCTGAGGCCAGGGCGTTCCGAGAATGCCAAGGGCAGACATGATGACCTTAAATGATTTCCTCTTGTGTCAGGTTTGGTAAACTTTAGGAGCTAGGAAATGGTCCACTTTACAGAAATGTTCAAATTTACTGGCATTTCTTATATTCTCTGCTCTAACATTGTCCTGATTCTTTCTGTATATTCTTTACTTATGTTTTTGTTTTCCTTAATCAAAGTGTGTCTTTTCAATCTTTTCAAAGAAGATTCTTTGGACTTACTAAATCAACTCAATTTTACACGTTTTCTGTTGTTTTAAGTTCTGCTCATATCTTTATTTATCTTTTTTCTATGTTCTCAGGGTTTATTGTTTTGATCTTCTGATGTCAATTAAAACACTTGGTTATTCATTTTAATAAATATTTTACTTATAAAGATTTGAACTTTTGAAGATTCCAGCTTACTTGTAAGTTTCTAAGGGTCAGGTCCTCTCCATTGTTGCTGGCCTAAGGTTTAGTTCACCATATAGCAATGTATATATTGACCTATTTTCCCCTCGACTTTCTGTGCTTCCCTACATCTCACCTTTCTTTGCAGACAAGCCATTTGAAATACCCTTAACTTATTTCACAGCCAATAAGTCATTGAAATAATGTGTATTTTTTAGAGAAATCTTCTTATATAATTAGGCAGAAAATCTCACCTGCCATAGTTTTCAAAACAGCATAATTTCACTCTTCTCAATGCTTAATCTGTTGTATTGCACAACCTTTGAGTATTTAGCTTTATCAATGACATGTACTTTAAAAATGTTTTAGAGATCCTACCAGTCTTTGAAAACATCCTTGTTCCTTGTTTCAGTTCCAGTTTTATGGATATTTTCTGCCTTGCACCTGATTATTCCAACAATTGATGGATGGCCTTGGGAATCTAATTCTGGTATTGAGAGTTTTTGCTGATTGTCTCCCCTTGTAGCTGATTTCTTCATTATTGTGTAAATTTAGATCATGAGCTCATGTTCAGCTAAACAGCTGACCTTGTCAGACGCTTAGGTGTGAACGCTCGTAATCTTCAGCAGAAAGTCGGCAAAGACTTATTTGTGTCCCTCCAATGAGTTGCCCGCGAGAATGACGTTTTCTACAAGTGTTGGTCCAATACACCCACAAGAGGCAGGGGACTCCGACAGGGCTGCTTGGCAGCCCCCGATCTGGGGCAGGGGCAGTGGGCGGCCTGTGGCCCAGGCAGGAGCCTCTCTGCATGTGTCCCAGGGACCCATCTACCTGCGAACTTCAGTCACCTGGAAGGAAGCTACGATGCCCAGACCTATGGTTAGCTGTGCAGCGAGGTGTACTGCGCGGACAGGTTCCACACACACTTCAAGTAAGAGGTCGGCCTGAGTGGAAAGGTGAGAGTTTGGGTAGCTGTGCAGACAAAGAAGGCGCCCTTTTTCTGGGCGTAAATGCTTGTGACACCCCACTGGACCTGCCGGGCTCTGAGGGCCCTGCCCTGGGCCCCCTGCTCCCCTGCCCTTTGTTCAGTCACAGCAGAGATGGCCACACCCACTCCCTCAGTGAGGGCAGTGTTCCAACCTCCCTCAGCCCCGCCCCCTCTCCGCAGGTTACCATGGACTACAGAGGCTGCATTCTGAGGCCAGCGCGTTCCGAGAATGCCAAGGGCAGACATGATGACCTTAAATGATTTCCTCTTGTGTCAGGTTTGGTAAACTTTAGGAGCTAGGAAATGGTCCACTTTACAGAAATGTTCAAATTTACTGGCATTTCTTATATTCTCTGCTCTAACATTGTCCTGATTCTTTCTGTATATTCTTTACTTATGTTTTTGTTTTCCTTAATCAAAGTGTGTCTTTTCAATCTTTTCAAAGAAGATTATTTGGACTTACTAAATCAACTCAATTTTATACGTTTTCTGTTGTATTAAGTTCTGCTCATATCTTTATTTATCTTTTTTCTATGTTCTCAGGGTTTATTGTTTTGATCTTCTGATGTCAATTAAAACACTTGGTTATTCATTTTAATAAATATTTTACTTATAAAGATTTGAACTTTTGAAGATTCCAGCTTACTTGTAAGTTTCTAAGGGTCAGGTCCTCTCCATTGTTGCTGGCCTAAGGTTTAGTTCACCATATAGCAATGTATATATTGACCTATTTTCCCCTCGACTTTCTGTGATTCCCTACATCTCACCTTTCTTTGCAGACAAGCCATTTGAAATACCCTTAACTTATTTCACAGCCAATAAGTCATTGAAATAATGTGTATTTTTTAGAGAAATCTTCTTATATAATTAGGCAGAAAATCTCACCTGCCATAGTTTTCAAAACAGCATAATTTCACTCTTCTCAATGCTTAATCTGTTGTATTACACAACCTTTGAGTATTTAGCTTTATCAATGACATGTACTTTAAAAATGTTTTAGAGATCCTACCAGTCTTTGAAAACATCCTTGTTCCTTGTTTCAGTTCCAGTTTTATGGATATTTTCTGCCTTGCACCTGATTATTCCAACAATTGATGGATGGCCTTGGGAATCTAATTCTGGTATTGAGAGTTTTTGCTGATTGTCTCCCCTTGTAGCTGATTTCTTCATTATTGTGTAAATTTAGATCATGAGCTCATGTTCAGCTAAACAGCTGACCTTGTCAGACGCTTAGGTGTGAACGCTCGTAAACTTCAGCAGAAAGTCGGCAAAGACTTATTTGTGTCCCTCCAATGAGTTGCCCGCGAGAACGCCGTTTTCTACAAGTGTTGGTCCAATACACCCACAAGAGGCAGGGGACTCCAACAGGGCTGCTTGGCAGCCCCCGATCTGGGGCAGGGGGAGTGGGCGGCCTGTGGCCCAGGCAGGAGCCTCTCTGCATGTGTCCCAGGGACCCATCTGCCTGCGAACTTCGGTCACCTGGAAGGAAGCTACGATGCCCAGACCTATGGTTAGCTGTGCAGCGAGGTGTACTGCGCGGACAGGTTCCACACACACTTCAAGTAAGAGGTCGGCCTGAGTGGAAAGGTGAGAGTTTGGGCAGCTGTGCAGACAAAGAAGGCGCCATTTTTCTGGGCCTAAATGCTTGTGACACCCCCCTGGACCTGCCAGGCTCTGAGGGCCCTGCCCTGGGCCCCCTGCTCCCCTGCCCTTTGTTCAGTCACAGCAGAGATGGCCACACCCACTCCCTCAGTGAGGGCAGTGTTCCAACCTCCCTCAGCCCCGCCCCCTCTCCGCAGGTTACCATGGACTACAGAGGCTGCATTCTGAGGCCAGGGCGTTCCGAGAATGCCAAGGGCAGACATGATGACCTTAAATGATTTCCTCTTGTGTCAGGTTTGGTAAACTTTAGGAGCTAGGAAATGGTCCACTTTACAGAAATGTTCAAATTTACTGGCATTTCTTATATTCTCTGCTCTAACATTGTCCTGATACTTTCTGTATATTCTTTACTTATGTTTTTGTTTTCCTTAATCAAAGTGTGTCTTTTCAATCTTTTCAAAGAAGATTCTTTGGACTTACTAAATCACCTCAATTTTATACGTTTTCTGTTGTATTAAGTTCTGCTCATATCTTTATTTATCTTTTTTCTATGTTCTCAGGGTTTATTGTTTTGATCTTCTGATGTCAATTAAAACACTTGGTTATTCATTTTAATAAATATTTTACTTATAAAGATTTGAACTTTTGAAGATTCCAGCTTACTTGTAAGTTTCTAAGGGTCAGGTCCTCTCCATTGTTGCTGGCCTAAGGTTTAGTTCACCATATAGCAATGTATATATTGAACTATTTTCCCCTCGACTTTCTGTGCTTCCCTACATCTCACCTTTCTTTGCAGACAAGCCATTTGAAATACCCTTAACTTATTTCACAGCCAATAAGTCATTGAAATAATGTGTATTTTTTAGAGAAATCTTCTTATATAATTAGGCAGAAAATCTCACCTGCCATAGTTTTCAAAACAGCATAATTTCACTCTTCTCAATGCTTAATATGTTGTATTACACAACCTTTGAGTATTTAGCTTTATCAATGACATGTACTTTAAAAATGTTTTAGAGATCCTACCAGTCTTTGAAAACATCCTTGTTCCTTGTTTCAGTTCCAGTTTTATGGATATTTTCTGCCTTGCACCTGATTATTCCAACAATTGATGGATGGCCTTGGGAATCTAATTCTGGTATTGAGAGTTTTTGCTGATTGTCTCCCCTTGTAGCTGATTTCTTCATTATTGTGTAAATTTAGATCATGAGCTCATGTTCAGCTAAACAGCTGACCTTGTCAGACGCTTAGGTGTGAACGCTCGTAAACTTCAGCAGAAAGTCGGCAAAGATTTATTTGTGTCCCTCCAATGAGTTGCCCGCGAGAACGCCGTTTTCTACAAGTGTTGGTCCAATACACCCACAAGAAGCAGGGGACTCCGACAGGGCTGCTTGGCAGCCCCCGATCTGGGGCAGGGGCAGTGGGCGGCCTGTGGCCCAGGCAGGAGCCTCTCTGCATGTGTCCCAGGGACCCATCTGCCTGCGAACTTCGGTCACCTGGAAGGAAGCTACGATGCCCAGACCTATGGTTAGCTGTGCAGCGAGGTGTACTGCGCGGACAGGTTCCACACACACTTCAAGTAAGAGGTCGGCCTGAGTGGAAAGGTGAGAGTTTGGGCAGCTGTGCAGACAAAGAAGGCGCCCTTTGGCCTGGGCCTAAATGCTTGTGACACCCCACTGGACCTGCCGGGCTCTGAGGTCCCTGCCCTGGGCCCCCTGCTCCCCTGACCTTTGTTCAGTCACAGCAGAGATGGCCACACCCACTCCCTCAGTGAGGGCAGTGTTCCAACCTCCCTCAGCCCCGCCCCCTCTCCGCAGGTTACCATGGTCTACAGAGGCTGCATTTTGAGGCCAGGGCATTCCGAGAATGCCAAGGGCAGACATGATGACCTTAAATGATTTCCTCTTGTGTCAGGTTTGGTAAACTTTAGGAGCTAGGAAATGGTCCACTTTACAGAAATGTTCAAATTTACTGGCATTTCTTATATTCTCTGCTCTAACATTGTCCTGATTCTTTCTGTATATTCTTTACTTATGTTTTTGTTTTCCTTAATCAAAGTGTGTCTTTTCAATCTTTTCAAAGAAGATTATTTGGACTTACTAAATCACCTCAATTTTATACGTTTTCTGTTGTATTAAGTTCTGCTGATATCTTTATTTATCTTTTTTCTATGTTCTCAGGGTTCATTGTTTTGATCCTCTGATGTCAATTAAAACCCTTGGTTATTTATTTTAATAAATATTTTACTTATAAAGATTTGAACTTTTGAAGATTCCAGCTTACTTGTAAGTTTCTAAGGGTCAGGTCCTCTCCATTGTTGCTGGCCTAAGGTTTAATTCACCATATAGCAATATATATATATTGACCTATTTTCCCCTCGACTTTCTGTGATTCCCTACATCTCACCTTTCTTTGCAGACAAGCCATTTGAAATACCCTTAACTTATTTCACAGCCAATAAGTCATTGAAATAATGTGTATTTTTTAGAGAAATCTTCTTATATAATTAGGCAGAAAATCTCACCTGCCATAGTTTTCAAAACAGCATAACTTCACTCTTCTCAATGCTTAATCTGTTGTATTACACAACCTTTGAGTATTTAGCTTTATCAATGACATGTACTTTAAAAATGTTTTAGAGATCCTACCAGTCTTTGAAAACATCCTTGTTCCTTGTTTCAGTTCCAGTTTTATGTATATTTTCTGCCTTGCACCTGATTATTCCAACAATTGATGGATGGCCTTGGGAATCTAATTCTGGTATTGATAGTTTTTGCTGATTGTCTCCACTTGTAGCTGATTTCTTCATTATTGTGTAAATTTAGAACATGATCTCATGTTTAGCTAAACAACTGACCTTGTAAGAGGCTTAGGTGTGAACGCTCGTAAGCTTCAGCAGAAAGTCGGCAAAGATTTATTTGTCTCCCTCCAATGAGTTGCCCACGAGAACGCCGTTTTCTACAAGTGTTGGTCCAATACTCCCTCAAGAGGCAGGGGACTCCGAAAGGGCGGCTTGGCGGCCCCCAATCTGGGGCAGGGGCAGTGGGCGGCCTGTGGCCCAGGCAGGAGCCTCTCTGCATGTGTCCCAGGGACCCATCTGCCTGCGAACTTTGGTCACCTGGCAGGAAGCTACGATGCCCAGACCTATGGTTAGCTGTGCAGCGAGGTGTACTGCGCGGACAGGTTCCACACACACTTCAAGTTAGAGGTCGGCCTGAGTGGAAAGGTGAGAGTTTGGGCAGCTGTGCAGACAAAGAAGGCACACATTGGCCTGGGCCTACATGCTTGTGACACCCCACTGGACCTGCCGGGCTCTGAGGGTCCTGCCCTGGGCCCCCTGCTCCCCTGCCCTTTGTTCAGTCACAGCAGAGATGGCCACACCAACTCCCTCAGTGTGGGCAGTGTTCCATACTCCCTCAGCCCCGTCCCCTCTCCGCAGGTTACCATGGACTACAGAGGCTGCATTCTGAGGCCAGGGCGTTCCGAGAATGCCAAGGGCAGACATGATGACCTTAAATGATTTCCTCTTGTGTCAGGTTTGGTAAACTTTAGGAGCTAGGAAATGGTCCACTTTACAGAAATGTTCAAATTTACTGGCATTTCTTATATTCTCTGCTCTAACATTTTCCTGATTCTTTCTGTATATTCTTTACTTATGTTTTTGTTTTCCTTAATCAAAGTGTGTCTTTTAAATATTTTCAAAGAAGATTCTTTGGACTTACTAAATCACCTCAATTTTATACGTTTTCTGTTGTATTAAGTTCTGCTCATATCTTTATTTATCTTTTTTCTATGTTCTCAGGGTTTATTGTTTTCATCTTCTGATGTCAATTAAAACACTTGGTTATTCATTTTAATAAATATTTTACTTATAAAGATTTGAACTTTTGAAGATTCCAGCTTACCTGTAACTTTCTAAGGGTCAGGTCCTCTCCATTGTTGCTGGCCTAAGGGTTAGTTCACCATATAGCAATGTATATATTGACCTATTTTCCCCTCGACTTTCTGTGATTCCCTACATCTCATCTTTCTTTGCAGACAAGCCATTTGAAATACCCTTAACTTATTTCACAGCCAATAAGTCATTGAAATAATGTGTATTTTTTAGAGAAATCTTCTTATATAATTAGGCAGAAAATCTCACCTGCCATAGTTTTCAAAACAGCATAATTTCACTCTTCTCAATGCTTAATCTGTTGTATTACACAACCTTTGAGTATTTAGCTTTATCAATGACATGTACTTTAAAAATGTTTTAGAGATCCTACCAGTCTTTGAAAACATCCTTGTTCCTTGTTTCAGTTCCAGTTTTATGTATATTTTCTGCCTTGCACCTGATTATTCCAACAATTGATGGATGGCCTTGGGAATCTAATTCTGGTATTGAGAGTTTTTGCTGATTGTCTCCCCTAGTAGCTGATTTCTTCATTATTGTGTAAATTTAGATCATGAGCTCATGTTAGTTAAACAGCTGACCTTGTCAGACGCTTAGGTATGAACGCTCGTAAGCTTCAGCAGGAAGTCGGCAAAGATTTATTTGTGTCCCTCCAATGAGTTGCCCTCGAGAACCCCGTTTTCTACAAGTGTTGGTCCAATACTCGCTCAAGAGGCTGGGGACTCCGACAGGGCTGCTTGGCGGCCCCCGATCTGGGGCAGGGGCAGTGGGCGGCCTGTGGCCCAGGCAGGAGCCTCTCTGCATGTGTCCCAGGGACCCATCCGCTTGCGAACTTCGGTCACCTGGCAGGAAGCTACGATGTCCAGACTTATGGTTAGCTGTACAGCGAGGTGTACTGCGCGGACAGGTTCCACACACACTTCAAGTAAGAGGTCGGCCTGAGTGGAAAGGTGAGAGTTTGGGCAGCTGTGCAGACAAAGAAGGCACCCTTTGGCCTGGGCCTAAATGCTTGTGACACCCCACTGGACCTGCCAGGCTCTGAGGGCCCTACCCTGGGCCCCCTGCTCACCTGCCCTTTGTTCAGTCACAGCAGAGATGGCCACACCCACTCCCTCAGTGAGGGCAGTGTTCCAACCTCCCTCAGCCCCGCCCCCTCTCCGCAGGTTACCATGGACTACAGAGGCTGCATTCTGAAGCCAGGGCTTTCCGAGAATGCCAAGGGCAGACATGATGACCTTAAATGATTACCTCTTGTGTCAGGTTTGGTAAACTTTAGGAGCTAGGAAATGGTCCACTTTACAGAAATGTTCAAATTTACTGGCATTTCTTATATTCTCTGCTCTAACATTGTCCTGATTCTTTCTGTATATTCTTTACTTATGTTTTTGTTTTCCTTAATCAAAGTGTGTCTTTTCAATCTTTTCAAAGAAGATTCTTTGGACTTACTAAATCACCTCAATTTTATACGTTTTCTGTTGTATTAAGTTCTGCTCATGTCTTTATCTTTTTTCTATGTTCTCAGGGTTTATTGTTTTCATCTTCTGATGTCAATTAAAACCCTTGGTTATTCATTTTAATAAATATTTTACTTATAAAGATTTGAACTTTTGAAGATTCCAGCTTACTTGTAAGTTTCTAAGGGTCAGGTCCTCTCCATTGTTGCTGGCCTAAGGTTTAGTTCACCATATAGCAATGTATATATTGACCTATTTTCCCCTCGACTTTCTGTGATTCCCTACATCTCACCTTTCTTTGCAGACAAGCCATTTGAAATACCCTTAACTTATTTCACAGCCAATAAGTCATTGAAATAATGTGTATTTTTTAGAGAAATCTTCTTATATAATTAGGCAGAAAATCTCACCTGCCATAGTTTTCAAAACAGCATAATTTCACTCTTCTCAATGCTTAATCTGTTGTATTACACAACCTTTGAGTATTTAGCTTTATCAATGACATGTACTTTAAAAATGTTTTAGAGATCTTACCAGTCTTTGAAAACATCCTTGTTCCTTGTTTCAGTTCCAGTTTTATGGATATTTTCTGCCTTGCACCTGATTATTCCAACAATTGATGGATGGCCTTGGGAATCTAATTCTGGTATTGATAGTTTTTGCTGATTGTCTCCACTCGTAGCTGATTTCTTCATTATTGTGTAAATTTAGATCATGAGCTCATGTTTAGCTAAACAGCTGACCTTGTCAGACGCTTAGGTGTGAACGCTCGTAGGCTTCAGCAGAAAGTCGGCAAAGATTTATTTGTGTCCCTCCAATGAGTTGCCCGCGAGAACGCCGTTTTCTACAAGTGTTGGTCCAATACTCCCTCAAGAGGCAGGGGACTCCGACAGGGCTGCTTGGCGGCCCCCGATCTGGGGCAGGGGCCGTGGGCGGCCTGTGGCCCAGGCAGGAGCCTCTCTGCATGTGTCCCAGGGACCCATCTGCCTGCGAACTTCGGTCACCTGGCAGGAAGCTACGATGCCCAGACCTATGGTTAGCTGTGCAGCGAGGTGTACTGCGCGGACAGGTTCCACACACACTTCAAGTAAGAGGTCGGCCTGAGTGGAAAGGTGAGAGTTTGGGCAGCTGTGCAGACAAAGAAGGCGCCCTTTGGCCTGGGCCTAAATGCTTGTGACACCCCACTGGTCCTGCCGGGCTCTGAGGGCCCTGCCCTGGGCCCCCTGCTCCCCTGACCTTTGTTCAGTCACAGCAGAGATGGCCACACCCACTCCCTCAGTGAGGGCAGTGTTCCAACCTCCCTCAGCCCCGCCCCCTCTCCGCAGGTTACCATGGTCTACAGAGGCTGCATTTTGAGGCCAGGGCATTCCGAGAATGCCAAGGGCAGACATGATGACCTTAAATGATTTCCTCTTGTGTCAGGTTTGGTAAACTTTAGGAGCTAGGAAATGGTCCACTTTACAGAAATGTTCAAATTTACTGGCATTTCTTATATTCTCTGCTCTAACATTGTCCTGATTCTTTCTGTATATTCTTTACTTATGTTTTTGTTTTCCTTAATCAAAGTGTGTCTTTTCAATCTTTTCAAAGAAGATTCTTTGGACTTACTAAATCACCTCAATTTTATACGTTTTCTGTTGTATTAAGTTCTGCTGATATCTTTATTTATCTTTTTTCTATGTTCTCAGGGTTCATTGTTTTGATCCTCTGATGTCAATTAAAACCCTTGGTTATTTATTTTAATAAATATTTTACTTATAAAGATTTGAACTTTTGAAGATTCCAGCTTACTTGTAAGTTTCTAAGGGTCAGGTCCTCTCCATTGTTGCTGGCCTAAGTTTTAATTCACCATATAGCAATATATATATATTGACCTATTTTCCCCTCGACTTTCTGTGATTCCCTACATCTCACCTTTCTTTGCAGACAAGCCATTTGAAATACCCTTAACTTATTTCACAGCCAATAAGTCATTGAAATAATGTGTATTTTTTAGAGAAATCTTCTTATATAATTAGGCAGAAAATCTCACCTGCCATAGTTTTCAAAACAGCATAATTTCACTCTTCTCAATGCTTAATCTGTTGTATTACACAACCTTTGAGTATTTAGCTTTATCAATGACATGTACTTGAAAAATGTTTTAGAGATCCTACCAGTCTTTGAAAACATCCTTGTTCCTTGTTTCAGTTCCAGTTTTATGGATATTTTCTGCCTTGCACCTGATTATTCCAACAATTGATGGATGGCCTTGGGAATCTAATTCTGGTATTGATAGTTTTTGCTGATTGTCTCCACTCGTAGCTGATTTCTTCATTATTGTGTAAATTTAGATCATGAGCTCATGTTTAGCTAAACAGCTGACCTTGTCAGACGCTTAGGTGTGAACGCTCGTAAGCTTCAGGAGAAAGTCGGCAAAGATTTATTTGTGTCCCTCCAATGAGTTGCCCACGAGAACGCCGTTTTCTACAAGTGTTGGTCCAATACTCCCTCAAGAGGCAGGGGACTCCGACAGGGCGGCTTGGCGGCCCCCGATCTGGGGCAGGGGCAGTGGGCGGCCTGTGGCCCAGGCAGAAGCCTCTCTGCATGTGTCCCAGGGACCCATCTGCCTGCGAACTTCGGTCACCTGGAAGGAAGCTACGATGCCCAGACCTATGGTTAGCTGTGCAGCGAGGTGTACTGCGCGGACAGGTTCCACACACACTTCAAGTTAGAGGTCGGCCTGAGTGGAAATGTGAGAGTTTGGGCAGCTGTGCAGACAAAGAAGGCGCCCTTTGGCCTGGGCCTAAATGCTTGTGACACCCCACTGGACCTGCCGGGCTCTGAGGGCCCTGCCCTGGGCCCCCTGCTCCCCTGCCCTTTGTTCAGTCACAGCAGAGATGGCCACACCCACTCCCTCAGTGAGGGCAGTGTTCCAACCTCCCTCAGCCCGGCCCCCTCTCCGCAGGTTACCATGGACTACAGAGGCTGCATTCTGAGGCCAGGGCGTTCCGAGAATGCCAAGGGCAGACATGATGATCTTAAATGATTTCCTCTTGTGTCCGGTTTGGTAAACTTTAGGAGCTAGGAAATGGTCCACTTTACAGAAATGTTCAAATTTACTGGCATTTCTTATATTCTCTGCTCTATCATTGTCCTGATTCTTTCTGTATATTCTTTATTTATGTTTTTGTTTTCCTTAATCAAAGTGTGTCTTTTCAATCTTTTCAAAGAAGATTCTTTGGACTTACTAAATCACCTCAATTTTATCCGTTTTCTGTTGTATTAAGTTCTGCTCATATCTTTATTTATCCTTTTTCTATGTTCTCAGGGTTTATTGTTTTGATCTTCTGATGTCAATTAAAACACTTGGTTATTCATTTTAATAAATATTTTACTTATAAAGATTTGAACTTTTGAAGATTCCAGCTTACTTGTAAGTTTCTAAGGGTCAGGTCCTCTCCATTGTTGCTGGCCTAAGGTTTAGTTCACCATAGAGCAATGTATATATTGACCTATTTTCCCCTCGACTTTCTGTGATTCCCTACATCTCACCTTTCTTTGCAGACAAGCCATTTGAAATACCCTTAACTTATTTCACAGCCAATAAGTCATTGAAATAATGTGTATTTTTTAGAGAAATCTTCTTATATAATTAGGCAGAAAATCTCACCTGCCATAGTTTTCAAAACAGCATAATTTCACTCTTCTCAATGCTTAATCTGTTGTATTACACAACCTTTGAGTATTTAGCTTTATCAATGACATGTACTTTAAAAATGTTTTAGAGATCCTACCAGTCTTTGAAAACATCCTTGTTCCTTGTTTCAGTTCCAGTTTTATGGATATTTTCTGCCTTGCACCTGATTATTCCAACAATTGATGGATGGCCTTGGGAATCTAATTCTGGTATTGAGAGTTTTTGCTGATTGTCTCCCCTTGTAGCTGATTTCTTCATTATTGTGTAAATTTAGATCATGAGCTCATGTTCAGCTAAACAGCTGACCTTGTCAGACGCTTAGGTGTGAACGCTCGTAAGCTTCAGCAGAAAGTCGGCAAAGATTTATTTGTGTCCCTCCAATGAGTTGCCCGCGAGAACGCCGTTTTCTACAAGTGTTGGTCCAATACACCCACAAGAGGCAGGGGACTCCGACAGGGCTGCTTGGCGGCCCCCGATCAGGGGCAAGGGCAGTGGGCGGCCTGTGGCCCAGGCAGGAGCCTCTCTGCATGTGTCCCAGGGACCCATCTGCCTGCGAACTTCGGTCACCTGGAAGGAAGCTACGATGCCCAGACCTATGGTTAGCTGTGCAGCGAGGTGTACTGCGCGAACAGGTTCCACACACACTTCAAGTAAGAGGTCGGCCTGAGTGGAAAGGTGAGAGTTTGGGTAGCTGTGCAGACAAAGAAGGCGCCCTTTTTCTGGGCCTAAATGCTTGTGACACCCCACTGGACCTGCCGCGCTCTGAGGGCCCTGCCCTGGGCCCCCTGCTCCCCTGCCCTTTGTTCAGTCACAGCAGAGATGGCCACACCCACTCCCTCAGTGAGGGCAGTGTCCCAACCTCCCTCAGCCCCGCCCCCTCTCCACAGGTTACCATGGACTACAGAGGCTGCATTCTGAGGCCAGGGCGTTCCGAGAATGCCAAGGGCAGACATGATGACCTTAAATGATTTCCTCTTGTGTCAGGTTTGGTAAACTTTAGGAGCTAGGAAATGGTCCACTTTACAGAAATGTTCAAATTTACTGGCATTTCTTATATTCTCTGCTCTAACATTGTCCTGATTCTTTCTGTATATTCTTTACTTATGTTTTTGTTTTCCTTAATCAAAGTGTGTCTTTTCAATCTTTTCAAAGAAGATTCTTTGGACTTACTAAATCAACTCAATTTTACACGTTTTCTGTTGTTTTAAGTTCTGCTCATATCTTTATTTATCTTTTTTCTATGTTCTCAGGGTTTATTGTTTTGATCTTCTGATGTCAATTAAAACACTTGGTTATTCATTTTAATAAATATTTTACTTATAAAGATTTGAACTTTTGAAGATTCCAGCTTACTTGTAAGTTTCTAAGGGTCAGGTCCTCTCCATTGTTGCTGGCCTAAGGTTTAGTTCACCATATAGCAATGTATATATTGACCTATTTTCCCCTCGACTTTCTGTGCTTCCCTACATCTCACCTTTCTTTGCAGACAAGCCATTTGAAATACCCTTAACTTATTTCACAGCCAATAAGTCATTGAAATAATGTGTATTTTTTAGAGAAATCTTCTTATATAATTAGGCAGAAAATCTCACCTGCCATAGTTTTCAAAACAGCATAATTTCACTCTTCTCAATGCTTAATCTGTTGTATTACACAACCTTTGAGTATTTAGCTTTATCAATGACATGTACTTTAAAAATGTTTTAGAGATCCTACCAGTCTTTGAAAACATCCTTGTTCCTTGTTTCAGTTCCAGTTTTATGGATATTTTCTGCCTTGCACCTGATTATTCCAACAATTGATGGATGGCCTTGGGAATCTAATTCTGGTATTGATAGTTTTTGCTGATTGTCTCCACTCGTAGCTGATTTCTTCATTATTGTGTAAATTTAGATCATGAGCTCATGTTTAGCTAAACAGCTGACCTTGTCAGACGCTTAGGTGTGAACGCTCGTAAGCTTCAGGAGAAAGTCGGCAAAGATTTATTTGTGTCCCTCCAATGAGTTGCCCACGAGAACGCCGTTTTCTACAAGTGTTGGTCCAATACTCCCTCAAGAGGCAGGGGACTCCGACAGGGCGGCTTGGCGGCCCCCGATCTGGGGCAGGGGCAGTGGGCGGCCTGTGGCCCAGGCAGAAGCCTCTCTGCATGTGTCCCAGGGACCCATCTGCCTGCGAACTTCGGTCACCTGGAAGGAAGCTACGATGCCCAGACCTATGGTTAGCTGTGCAGCGAGGTGTACTGCGCGGACAGGTTCCACACACACTTCAAGTTAGAGGTCGGCCTGAGTGGAAATGTGAGAGTTTGGGCAGCTGTGCAGACAAAGAAGGCGCCCTTTGGCCTGGGCCTAAATGCTTGTGACACCCCACTGGACCTGCCGGGCTCTGAGGGCCCTGCCCTGGGCCCCCTGCTCCCCTGCCCTTTGTTCAGTCACAGCAGAGATGGCCACACCCACTCCCTCAGTGAGGGCAGTGTTCCAACCTCCCTCAGCCCGGCCCCCTCTCCGCAGGTTACCATGGACTACAGAGGCTGCATTCTGAGGCCAGGGCGTTCCGAGAATGCCAAGGGCAGACATGATGATCTTAAATGATTTCCTCTTGTGTCCGGTTTGGTAAACTTTAGGAGCTAGGAAATGGTCCACTTTACAGAAATGTTCAAATTTACTGGCATTTCTTATATTCTCTGCTCTATCATTGTCCTGATTCTTTCTGTATATTCTTTATTTATGTTTTTGTTTTCCTTAATCAAAGTGTGTCTTTTCAATCTTTTCAAAGAAGATTCTTTGGACTTACTAAATCACCTCAATTTTATCCGTTTTCTGTTGTATTAAGTTCTGCTCATATCTTTATTTATCCTTTTTCTATGTTCTCAGGGTTTATTGTTTTGATCTTCTGATGTCAATTAAAACACTTGGTTATTCATTTTAATAAATATTTTACTTATAAAGATTTGAACTTTTGAAGATTCCAGCTTACTTGTAAGTTTCTAAGGGTCAGGTCCTCTCCATTGTTGCTGGCCTAAGGTTTAGTTCACCATATAGCAATGTATATATTGACCTATTTTCCCCTCGACTTTCTGTGATTCCCTACATCTCACCTTTCTTTGCAGACAAGCCATTTGAAATACCCTTAACTTATTTCACAGCCAATAAGTCATTGAAATAATGTGTATTTTTTAGAGAAATCTTCTTATATAATTAGGCAGAAAATCTCACCTGCCATAGTTTTCAAAACAGCATAATTTCACTCTTCTCAATGCTTAATCTGTTGTATTACACAACCTTTGAGTATTTAGCTTTATCAATGACATGTACTTTAAAAATGTTTTAGAGATCCTACCAGTCTTTGAAAACATCCTTGTTCCTTGTTTCAGTTCCAGTTTTATGGATATTTTCTGCCTTGCACCTGATTATTCCAACAATTGATGGATGGCCTTGGGAATCTAATTCTGGTATTGAGAGTTTTTGCTGATTGTCTCCCCTTGTAGCTGATTTCTTCATTATTGTGTAAATTTAGATCATGAGCTCATGTTCAGCTAAACAGCTGACCTTGTCAGACGCTTAGGTGTGAACGCTCGTAAGCTTCAGCAGAAAGTCGGCAAAGATTTATTTGTGTCCCTCCAATGAGTTGCCCGCGAGAACGCCGTTTTCTACAAGTGTTGGTCCAATACACCCACAAGAGGCAGGGGACTCCGACAGGGCTGCTTGGCGGCCCCCGATCAGGGGCAAGGGCAGTGGGCGGCCTGTGGCCCAGGTAGGAGCCTCTCTGCATGTGTCCCAGGGACCCATCTGCCTGCGAACTTCGGTCACCTGGAAGGAAGCTACGATGCCCAGACCTATGGTTAGCTGTGCAGCGAGGTGTACTGCGCGAACAGGTTCCACACACACTTCAAGTAAGAGGTCGGCCTGAGTGGAAAGGTGAGAGTTTGGGTAGCTGTGCAGACAAAGAAGGCGCCCTTTTTCTGGGCCTAAATGCTTGTGACACCCCACTGGACCTGCCGGGCTCTGAGGGCCCTGCCCTGGGCCCCCTGCTCCCCTGCCCTTTGTTCAGTCACAGCAGAGATGGCCACACCCACTCCCTCAGTGAGGGCAGTGTCCCAACCTCCCTCAGCCCCGCCCCCTCTCCACAGGTTACCATGGACTACAGAGGCTGCATTCTGAGGCCAGGGCGTTCCGAGAATGCCAAGGGCAGACATGATGACCTTAAATGATTTCCTCTTGTGTCAGGTTTGGTAAACTTTAGGAGCTAGGAAATGGTCCACTTTACAGAAATGTTCAAATTTACTGGCATTTCTTATATTCTCTGCTCTAACATTGTCCTGATTCTTTCTGTATATTCTTTACTTATGTTTTTGTTTTCCTTAATCAAAGTGTGTCTTTTCAATCTTTTCAAAGAAGATTCTTTGGACTTACTAAATCAACTCAATTTTACACGTTTTCTGTTGTTTTAAGTTCTGCTCATATCTTTATTTATCTTTTTTCTATGTTCTCAGGGTTTATTGTTTTGATCTTCTGATGT
This sequence comes from Mesoplodon mirus, assembly GCF_964341445.2. NCBI lineage: Eukaryota > Metazoa > Chordata > Mammalia > Artiodactyla > Ziphiidae > Mesoplodon > Mesoplodon mirus. Next base: position 189,409,155 of record NC_138976.1, on the reverse strand, counting down.
CAATTAAAACACTTGGTTATTCATTTTAATAAATATTTTACTTATAAAGATTTGAACTTTTGAAGATTCCAGCTTACTTGTAAGTTTCTAAGGGTCAGGTCCTCTCCATTGTTGCTGGCCTAAGGTTTAGTTCACCATATAGCAATGTATATATTGACCTATTTTCCCCTCGACTTTCTGTGCTTCCCTACATCTCACCTTTCTTTGCAGACAAGCCATTTGAAATACCCTTAACTTATTTCACAGCCAATAAGTCATTGAAATAATGTGTATTTTTTAGAGAAATCTTCTTATATAATTAGGCAGAAAATCTCACCTGCCATAGTTTTCAAAACAGCATAATTTCACTCTTCTCAATGCTTAATCTGTTGTATTACACAACCTTTGAGTATTTAGCTTTATCAATGACATGTACTTTAAAAATGTTTTAGAGATCCTACCAGTCTTTGAAAACATCCTTGTTCCTTGTTTCAGTTCCAGTTTTATGGATATTTTCTGCCTTGCACCTGATTATTCCAACAATTGATGGATGGCCTTGGGAATCTAATTCTGGTATTGAGAGTTTTTGCTGATTGTCTCCCCTTGTAGCTGATTTCTTCATTATTGTGTAAATTTAGATCATGAGCTCATGTTCAGCTAAACAGCTGACCTTGTCAGACGCTTAGGTGTGAACGCTCGTAATCTTCAGCAGAAAGTCGGCAAAGACTTATTTGTGTCCCTCCAATGAGTTTCCCGCGAGAATGACGTTTTCTACAAGTGTTGGTCCAATACACCCACAAGAGGCAGGGGACTCCGACAGGGCTGCTTGGCAGCCCCCGATCTGGGGCAGGGGCAGTGGGCGGCCTGTGGCCCAGGCAGGAGCCTCTCTGCATGTGTCCCAGGGACCCATCTGCCTGCGAACTTCAGTCACCTGGAAGGAAGCTACGATGCCCAGACCTATGGTTAGCTGTGCAGCGAGGTGTACTGCGCGGACAGGTTCCACACACACTTCAAGTAAGAGGTCGGCCTGAGTGGAAAGGTGAGAGTTTGGGTAGCTGTGCAGACAAAGAAGGCGCCCTTTTTCTGGGCGTAAATGCTTGTGACACCCCACTGGACCTGCCGGGCTCTGAGGGCCCTGCCCTGGGCCCCCTGCTCCCCTGCCCTTTGTTCAGTCACAGCAGAGATGGCCACACCCACTCCCTCAGTGAGGGCAGTGTTCCAACCTCCCTCAGCCCCGCCCCCTCTCCGCAGGTTACCATGGACTACAGAGGCTGCATTCTGAGGCCAGCGCGTTCCGAGAATGCCAAGGGCAGACATGATGACCTTAAATGATTTCCTCTTGTGTCAGGTTTGGTAAACTTTAGGAGCTAGGAAATGGTCCACTTTACAGAAATGTTCAAATTTACTGGCATTTCTTATATTCTCTGCTCTAACATTGTCCTGATTCTTTCTGTATATTCTTTACTTATGTTTTTGTTTTCCTTAATCAAAGTGTGTCTTTTCAATCTTTTCAAAGAAGATTATTTGGACTTACTAAATCAACTCAATTTTATACGTTTTCTGTTGTATTAAGTTCTGCTCATATCTTTATTTATCTTTTTTCTATGTTCTCAGGGTTTATTGTTTTGATCTTCTGATGTCAATTAAAACACTTGGTTATTCATTTTAATAAATATTTTACTTATAAAGATTTGAACTTTTGAAGATTCCAGCTTACTTGTAAGTTTCTAAGGGTCAGGTCCTCTCCATTGTTGCTGGCCTAAGGTTTAGTTCACCATATAGCAATGTATATATTGACCTATTTTCCCCTCGACTTTCTGTGATTCCCTACATCTCACCTTTCTTTGCAGACAAGCCATTTGAAATACCCTTAACTTATTTCACAGCCAATAAGTCATTGAAATAATGTGTATTTTTTAGAGAAATCTTCTTATATAATTAGGCAGAAAATCTCACCTGCCATAGTTTTCAAAACAGCATAATTTCACTCTTCTCAATGCTTAATCTGTTGTATTACACAACCTTTGAGTATTTAGCTTTATCAATGACATGTACTTTAAAAATGTTTTAGAGATCCTACCAGTCTTTGAAAACATCCTTGTTCCTTGTTTCAGTTCCAGTTTTATGGATATTTTCTGCCTTGCACCTGATTATTCCAACAATTGATGGATGGCCTTGGGAATCTAATTCTGGTATTGAGAGTTTTTGCTGATTGTCTCCCCTTGTAGCTGATTTCTTCATTATTGTGTAAATTTAGATCATGAGCTCATGTTCAGCTAAACAGCTGACCTTGTCAGACGCTTAGGTGTGAACGCTCGTAAACTTCAGCAGAAAGTCGGCAAAGACTTATTTGTGTCCCTCCAATGAGTTGCCCGCGAGAACGCCGTTTTCTACAAGTGTTGGTCCAATACACCCACAAGAGGCAGGGGACTCCGACAGGGCTGCTTGGCAGCCCCCGATCTGGGGCAGGGGGAGTGGGCGGCCTGTGGCCCAGGCAGGAGCCTCTCTGCATGTGTCCCAGGGACCCATCTGCCTGCGAACTTCGGTCACCTGGAAGGAAGCTACGATGCCCAGACCTATGGTTAGCTGTGCAGCGAGGTGTACTGCGCGGACAGGTTCCACACACACTTCAAGTAAGAGGTCGGCCTGAGTGGAAAGGTGAGAGTTTGGGCAGCTATGCAGACAAAGAAGGCGCCATTTTTCTGGGCCTAAATGCTTGTGACACCCCCCTGGACCTGCCAGGCTCTGAGGGCCCTGCCCTGGGCCCCCTGCTCCCCTGCCCTTTGTTCAGTCACAGCAGAGATGGCCACACCCACTCCCTCAGTGAGGGCAGTGTTCCAACCTCCCTCAGCCCCGCCCCCTCTCCGCAGGTTACCATGGACTACAGAGGCTGCATTCTGAGGCCAGGGCGTTCCGAGAATGCCAAGGGCAGACATGATGACCTTAAATGATTTCCTCTTGTGTCAGGTTTGGTAAACTTTAGGAGCTAGGAAATGGTCCACTTTACAGAAATGTTCAAATTTACTGGCATTTCTTATATTCTCTGCTCTAACATTGTCCTGATACTTTCTGTATATTCTTTACTTATGTTTTTGTTTTCCTTAATCAAAGTGTGTCTTTTCAATCTTTTCAAAGAAGATTCTTTGGACTTACTAAATCACCTCAATTTTATACGTTTTCTGTTGTATTAAGTTCTGCTCATATCTTTATTTATCTTTTTTCTATGTTCTCAGGGTTTATTGTTTTGATCTTCTGATGTCAATTAAAACACTTGGTTATTCATTTTAATAAATATTTTACTTATAAAGATTTGAACTTTTGAAGATTCCAGCTTACTTGTAAGTTTCTAAGGGTCAGGTCCTCTCCATTGTTGCTGGCCTAAGGTTTAGTTCACCATATAGCAATGTATATATTGAACTATTTTCCCCTCGACTTTCTGTGCTTCCCTACATCTCACCTTTCTTTGCAGACAAGCCATTTGAAATACCCTTAACTTATTTCACAGCCAATAAGTCATTGAAATAATGTGTATTTTTTAGAGAAATCTTCTTATATAATTAGGCAGAAAATCTCACCTGCCATAGTTTTCAAAACAGCATAATTTCACTCTTCTCAATGCTTAATATGTTGTATTACACAACCTTTGAGTATTTAGCTTTATCAATGACATGTACTTTAAAAATGTTTTAGAGATCCTACCAGTCTTTGAAAACATCCTTGTTCCTTGTTTCAGTTCCAGTTTTATGGATATTTTCTGCCTTGCACCTGATTATTCCAACAATTGATGGATGGCCTTGGGAATCTAATTCTGGTATTGAGAGTTTTTGCTGATTGTCTCCCCTTGTAGCTGATTTCTTCATTATTGTGTAAATTTAGATCATGAGCTCATGTTCAGCTAAACAGCTGACCTTGTCAGACGCTTAGGTGTGAACGCTCGTAAACTTCAGCAGAAAGTCGGCAAAGATTTATTTGTGTCCCTCCAATGAGTTGCCCGCGAGAACGCCGTTTTCTACAAGTGTTGGTCCAATACACCCACAAGAAGCAGGGGACTCCGACAGGGCTGCTTGGCAGCCCCCGATCTGGGGCAGGGGCAGTGGGCGGCCTGTGGCCCAGGCAGGAGCCTCTCTGCATGTGTCCCAGGGACCCATCTGCCTGCGAACTTCGGTCACCTGGAAGGAAGCTACGATGCCCAGACCTATGGTTAGCTGTGCAGCGAGGTGTACTGCGCGGACAGGTTCCACACACACTTCAAGTAAGAGGTCGGCCTGAGTGGAAAGGTGAGAGTTTGGGCAGCTGTGCAGACAAAGAAGGCGCCCTTTGGCCTGGGCCTAAATGCTTGTGACACCCCACTGGACCTGCCGGGCTCTGAGGTCCCTGCCCTGGGCCCCCTGCTCCCCTGACCTTTGTTCAGTCACAGCAGAGATGGCCACACCCACTCCCTCAGTGAGGGCAGTGTTCCAACCTCCCTCAGCCCCGCCCCCTCTCCGCAGGTTACCATGGTCTACAGAGGCTGCATTTTGAGGCCAGGGCATTCCGAGAATGCCAAGGTCAGACATGATGACCTTAAATGATTTCCTCTTGTGTCAGGTTTGGTAAACTTTAGGAGCTAGGAAATGGTCCACTTTACAGAAATGTTCAAATTTACTGGCATTTCTTATATTCTCTGCTCTAACATTGTCCTGATTCTTTCTGTATATTCTTTACTTATGTTTTTGTTTTCCTTAATCAAAGTGTGTCTTTTCAATCTTTTCAAAGAAGATTCTTTGGACTTACTAAATCACCTCAATTTTATACGTTTTCTGTTGTATTAAGTTCTGCTGATATCTTTATTTATCTTTTTTCTATGTTCTCAGGGTTCATTGTTTTGATCCTCTGATGTCAATTAAAACCCTTGGTTATTTATTTTAATAAATATTTTACTTATAAAGATTTGAACTTTTGAAGATTCCAGCTTACTTGTAAGTTTCTAAGGGTCAGGTCCTCTCCATTGTTGCTGGCCTAAGGTTTAATTCACCATATAGCAATATATATATATTGACCTATTTTCCCCTCGACTTTCTGTGATTCCCTACATCTCACCTTTCTTTGCAGACAAGCCATTTGAAATACCCTTAACTTATTTCACAGCCAATAAGTCATTGAAATAATGTGTATTTTTTAGAGAAATCTTCTTATATAATTAGGCAGAAAATCTCACCTGCCATAGTTTTCAAAACAGCATAACTTCACTCTTCTCAATGCTTAATCTGTTGTATTACACAACCTTTGAGTATTTAGCTTTATCAATGACATGTACTTTAAAAATGTTTTAGAGATCCTACCAGTCTTTGAAAACATCCTTGTTCCTTGTTTCAGTTCCAGTTTTATGTATATTTTCTGCCTTGCACCTGATTATTCCAACAATTGATGGATGGCCTTGGGAATCTAATTCTGGTATTGATAGTTTTTGCTGATTGTCTCCACTTGTAGCTGATTTCTTCATTATTGTGTAAATTTAGAACATGATCTCATGTTTAGCTAAACAACTGACCTTGTAAGAGGCTTAGGTGTGAACGCTCGTAAGCTTCAGCAGAAAGTCGGCAAAGATTTATTTGTCTCCCTCCAATGAGTTGCCCACGAGAACGCCGTTTTCTACAAGTGTTGGTCCAATACTCCCTCAAGAGGCAGGGGACTCCGAAAGGGCGGCTTGGCGGCCCCCAATCTGGGGCAGGGGCAGTGGGCGGCCTGTGGCCCAGGCAGGAGCCTCTCTGCATGTGTCCCAGGGACCCATCTGCCTGCGAACTTTGGTCACCTGGCAGGAAGCTACGATGCCCAGACCTATGGTTAGCTGTGCAGCGAGGTGTACTGCGCGGACAGGTTCCACACACACTTCAAGTTAGAGGTCGGCCTGAGTGGAAAGGTGAGAGTTTGGGCAGCTGTGCAGACAAAGAAGGCACACATTGGCCTGGGCCTACATGCTTGTGACACCCCACTGGACCTGCCGGGCTCTGAGGGTCCTGCCCTGGGCCCCCTGCTCCCCTGCCCTTTGTTCAGTCACAGCAGAGATGGCCACACCCACTCCCTCAGTGAGGGCAGTGTTCCAACCTCCCTCAGCCCCGCCCCCTCTCCGCAGGTTACCATGGACTACAGAGGCTGCATTCTGAGGCCAGGGCGTTCCGAGAATGCCAAGGGCACACATGATGACCTTAAATGATTTCCTCTTGTGTCAGGTTTGGTAAACTTTAGGAGCTAGGAAATGGTCCACTTTACAGAAATGTTCAAATTTACTGGCATTTCTTATATTCTCTGCTCTAACATTGTCCTGATTCTTTCTGTATATTCTTTACTTATGTTTTTGTTTTCCTTAATCAAAGTGTGTCTTTTCAATCTTTTCAAAGAAGATTCTTTGGACTTACTAAGTCACCTCAATTTTATCCGTTTTCTGTTGTATTAAGTTCTGCTCATATCTTTATTTATTCTTTTTCTATGTTCTCAGGGTTTATTGTTTTGATCTTCTGATGTCAATTAAAACACTTGGTTATTCATTTTAATAAATATTTTACTTATAAAGATTTGAACTTTTGAAGATTCCTGCTTACTTGTAAGTTTCTAAGGGTCAGGTCCTCTCCATTGTTGCTGGCCTAAGGTTTAGTTCACCATATAGCAATGTGTATATTGACCTATTTTCCCCTCGACTTTCTGTGATTCCCTACATCTCACCTTTCTTTGCAGACAAGCCATTTGAAATACCCTTAACTTATTTCACAGCCAATAAGTCATTGAAATAATGTGTATTTTTTAGAGAAATCTTCTTATATAATTAGGCAGAAAATCTCACCTGCCATAGTTTTCAAAACAGCATAATTTCACTCTTCTCAATGCTTAATCTGTTGTATTACACAACCTTTGAGTATTTAGCTTTATCAATGACATGTACTTTAAAAATGTTTTAGAGATCCTACCAGTCTTTGAAAACATCCTTGTTCCTTGTTTCAGTTCCAGTTTTATGGATATTTTCTGCCTTGCACCTGATTATTCCAACAATTGATGGATGGCCTTGGGAATCTAATTCTGGTATTGATAGTTTTTGCTGATTTTCTCCCCTTGTAGCTGATTTCTTCCTTATTGTGTAAATTTAGATCATGAGCTCATGTTTAGCTAAACAGCTGACCTTGTAAGACGCTTAGGTGTGAACCCTCGTAAGCTTCAGCCGAAAGTCGGCAAAGATTTATTTGTGTCCCTCCAATGAGTTGCCCGCGAGAACCCCGTTTTCTACAAGTGTTGGTCCAATACTCCCTCAAGAGGCTTGGGACTCCGACAGGGCTGCTTGGTGGCCCCCGATCTGGGGCAGGGGCAGTGGGCGGCCTGTGGCCCAGGCAGGAGCCTCTCTGCATGTGTCCCAGGGATCCATCTGCCTGCGAAATTCGGTCACCTGGCAGGAAGCTACGATGTCCAGACTTATGGTTAGCTGTAAAGCGAGGTGTACTGCGCGGACAGGTTCCACACACACTTCAAGTAAGAGGTCGGCCTGAGTGGAAAGGTGAGAGTTTGGGCAGCTGTGCAGACAAAGAAGGCGCCCTTTGGCCTGGGCCTAAATGCTTGTGACACCCCACTGGACCTGCCGGGCTCTGAGGGCCCTGCCCTGGGCCCCCTGCTCCCCTGACCTTTGTTCAGTCACAGCAGAGATGGCCACACCCACTCCCTCAGTGATGGCAGTGTTCCAACCTCCCTCAGCCCCGCCCCCTCTCCGCAGGTTACCATGGACTACAGATGCTGCATTCTGAGGCCAGCGCGTTCCGAGAATGCCAAGGGCAGACATGATGACCTTAAATGATTTCCTCTTGTGTCAGGTTTGGTAAACTTTAGGAGCTAGGAAATGGTCCACTTTACAGAAATGTTCAAATTTACTGGCATTTCTTATATTCTCTGCTCTAACATTGTCCTGATTCTTTCTGTATATTATTTACATATGTTTTTGTTTTCCTTAATCAAAGTGTGTCTTTTCAATCTTTTCAAAGAAGATTCTTTGGACTTACTAAATCACCTCAATTTTACACGTTTTCTGTTGTATTAAGTTCTGCTCATATCTTTATTTATCTTTTTTCTATGTTCTCAGGGTTTATTGTTTTGATCTTCTGATGTCAATTAAAACACTTGGTTATTCATTTTAATAAATATTTTACTTATAAAGATTTGAACTTTTGAAGATTCCAGCTTACTTGTAAGTTTCTAAGGGTCAGGTCCTCTACATTGTTGCTGGCCTAAGGTTTAGTTCACCATATAGCAATGTATATATTAACCTATTTTCCCCTCGACTTTCTGTGATTCCCTACATCTCACCTTTTTTTGCAGACAAGCCATTTGAAATACCCTTAACTTATTTCACAGCCAATAAGTCATTGAAATAATGTGTATTTTTTAGAGAAATCTTCTTATATAATTAGGCAGAAAATCTCACCTGCCATAGTTTTCAAAACAGCATAATTTCACTCTTCTCAATGCTTAATCTGTTGTATTACACAACCTTTGAGTATTTAGCTTTATCAATGACATGCACTTTAAAAATGTTTTAGAGATCCTACCAGTCTTTGAAAACATCCTTGTTCCTTGTTTCAGTTCCAGTTTTATGGATATTTTCTGCCTTGCACCTGATTATTCCAACAATTGATGGATGGCCTTGGGAATCTAATTCTGGTATTGATAGTTTTTCTGATTTTCTCCCCCTGTAGCTGATTTCTTCATTACTGTGTAAATTAAGATCATGAGCTCATGTTTAGCTAAACAGCTGACCTTGTCAGACGCTTAGGTGTGAACGCTCGTAAGCTTCAGCAGAAAGTCGGCAATGATTTATTTGTGTCACTCCAATGAGTTGCCCACGAGAACGACGTTTTCTACAAGTGTTGGTCCAATACTCCCTCAAGAGGTAGGGGACTCCGACAGGGCTGCTTGGCGGCCCCCGATCTTGGGCAGGGGCAGTGGGCGGCCTGTGGCCCAGGCAGGAGCCTCTCTGCATGTGTCCCAGGGACCCATCTGCCTGCGAACTTCGGTCACCTGGCAGGAAGCTACGATGTCCAGACTTATGGTTAGCTGTGCAGCGAGGTGTACTGCGTGGACAGGTTCCACACACACTTCAAGTAAGAGGTCGGCCTGAGTGGAAAGGTGAGAGTTTGGGCAGCTGTGCAGACAAAGAAGGCGCCCTTTGGCCTGGGCCTAAATGCTTGTGACACCCAACTGGAACTGCCAGGCTCTGAGGGCACTGCCCTGGGCCCCCTGCTCCCCTGCCCTTTGTTCAGTCACAGCAGAGATGGCCACACCCACTCCCTCAGTGAGGGCAGTGTTCCAACCTCCCTCAGCCCCGCCCCATCTCCACAGTTTACCATGGACTACAGATGCTGCATTCTGAGGCCAGGGCGTTCCGAGAATGCCAAGGGCAGACATGATGACCTTAAATGATTTCCTCTTGTGTCAGGTTTGGTAAACTTTAGGAGCTAGGAAATGGTCCACTTTACAGAAATGTTCAAATTTACTGGCATTTCTTATATTCTCTGCTCTAACATTGTCCTGATTCTTTCTGTATATTCTTTACATATGTTTTTGTTTTCCTTAATCAAAGTGTGTCTTTTCAATCTTTTCAAAGAAGATTCTTTGGACTTACTAAATCACCTCAATTTTACACGTTTTCTGTTGTATTAAGTTCTGCTCATATCTTTATTTATCTTTTTTCTATGTTCTCAGGGTTTATTGTTTTGATCTTCTGATGTCAATTAAAACACTTGGTTATTCATTTTAATAAATATTTTACTTATAAAGATTTGAACTTTTGAAGATTCCAGCTTACTTGTAAGTTTCTAAGGGTCAGGTCCTCTCCATTGTTGCTGGCCTAAGGTTTAGTTCACCATATAGCAATGTATATATTGACCTATTTTCCCCTCGACTTTCTGTGATTCCCTACATCTCAACTTTCTTTGCAGACAAGCCATTTGAAATACCCTTAACTTATTTCACAGCCAATAAGTCATTGAAATAATGTGTATTTTTTAGAGAAATCTTCTTATATAATTAGGCAGAAAATCTCACCTGCCATAGTTTTCAAAACAGCATAATTTCACTCTTCTCAATGCTTAATCTCTTGTATTACACAACCTTTGAGTATTTAGCTTTATCAATGACATGCACTTTAAAAATGTTTTAGAGATCCTACCAGTCTTTGAAAACATCCTTGTTCCTTGTTTCAGTTCCAGTTTTATGGATATTTTCTGCCTTGCACCTGATTATTCCAACAATTGATGGATGGCCTTGGGAATCTAATTCTGGTATTGATAGTTTTTGCTGATTGTCTCCAGTCGTAGCTGATTTCTTCATTATTGTGTAAATTTAGATCATGAGCTCATGTTTAGCTAAACAGCTGACCTTGTCAGACGCTTAGCTGTGAACGCTCGTAAGCTTCAGCAGAAAGTCGGCAAAGATTTATTTGTGTCCCTCCAATGAGTTGCCCGCGAGAACGCCATTTTCTACAAGTGTTGGTCCAATACTCCCTCAAGAGGCAGGGGACTCCGACAGGGCTGCTTGGCGGCCCCCGATCTGGGGCCGGGGCAGTGGTCGGCCTGTGGCCCAGGCAGGAGCCTCTCTGCATGTGTCCCAGGGACCCATCTGCCTGCGAACTTCGGTCACCTGGCAGGAAGCTACGATGCCCAGACATATGGTTAGCTGTGCAGCGAGGTGTACTGCGCGGACAGGTTCCACACACACTTCAAGTAAGAGGTCGGCCTGAGTGGAAAGGTGAGAGTTTGGGCAGCTGTGCAGACAAAGAAGGCGCCCTTTGGCCTGGGCATAAATGCTTGTGACACCCCACTGGACCTGCCAGGCTCTGAGGGCCCTGCCCTGGGCCCCCTGCTCCCCTGCCCTTTGTTCAGTCACAGCAGGGATGGCCACACCCACTCCCTCAGTGAGGGCAGTGTTCCAACCTCCCTCAGCCCCGCCCCCTCTCCGCAGGTTACCATGGACTAGAGAGGCTGCATTCTGAGGCCAGGGCATTCCGAGAATGCCAAGGGCAGACATGATGACCTTAAATGATTTCCTCTTGTGTCAGGTTTGGTAAACTTTAGGAGCTAGGAAATGGTCCACTTTACAGAAATGTTCAAATTTACTGGCATTTCTTATATTCTCTGCTCTAACATTGTCCTGATTCTTTCTGTATATTCTTTACTTATGTTTTTGTTTTCCTTAATCAAAGTGTGTCTTTTCAATCTTTTCAAAGAAGATTCTTTGGACTTACTAAATCACCTCAATTTTATACGTTTTCTGTTGTATTAAGTTCTGCTGATATCTTTATTTATCTTTTTTCTATGTTCTCAGGGTTCATTGTTTTGATCTTCTGATGTCAATTAAAACACTTGGTTATTCATTTTAATAAATATTTTACTTATAAAGATTTGAACTTTTGAAGATTCCAGCTTAGTTGTAAGTTTCTAAGGGTCAGGTCCTCTCCATTGTTGCTGGCCTAAGGTTTAGTTCACCATATAGCAATGTATATATTGACCTATTTTCCCCTCGAATTTCTGTGATTCCCTACATCTCACCTTTCTTTGCAGACAGGCCATTTGAAATACCCATAACTTATTTCACAGCCAATAAGTCATTGAAATAATGTGTATTTTTTAGAGAAATCTTCTTATATAATTAGGCAGAAAATCTCACCTGCCATAGTTTTCAAAACAGCATAATTTCACTCTTCTCAATGCTTGATCTGTTGTATTACACAACCTTTGAGTATTTAGCTTTATCAATGACATGTACTTTAAAAATGTTTTAGAGATCCTACCAGTCTTTGAAAACATCCTTGTTCCTTGTTTCAGTTCCAGTTTTATGGATATTTTCTGCCTTGCACCTGATTATTCCAACAATTGATGGATGGCCTTGGGAATCTAATTCTGGTATTGATAGTTTTTGCTGATTGTCTCCAGTCGTAGCTGATTTCTTCATTATTGTGTAAATTTAGATCATGAGCTCATGTTTAGCTAAACAGCTGACCTTGTCAGACGCTTAGCTGTGAACGCTCGTAAGCTTCAGCAGAAAGTCGGCAAAGATTTATTTGTGTCCCTCCAATGAGTTGCCCGCGAGAACGCCATTTTCTACAAGTGTTGGTCCAATACTCCCTCAAGAGGCAGGGGACTCTGACAGGGCTGCTTGGCGGCCCCCGATCTGGGGCCGGGGCAGTGGTCGGCCTGTGGCCCAGGCAGGAGCCTCTCTGCATGTGTCCCAGGGACCCATCTGCCTGCGAACTTCGGTCACCTGGCAGGAAGCTACGATGCCCAGACATATGGTTAGCTGTGCAGCGAGGTGTACTGCGCGGACAGGTTCCACACACACTTCAAGTAAGAGGTCGGCCTGAGTGGAAAGGTGAGAGTTTGGGCAGCTGTGCAGACAAAGAAGGCGCCCTTTGGCCTGGGCATAAATGCTTGTGACACCCCACTGGACCTGCCAGGCTCTGAGGGCCCTACCCTGGGCCCCCTGCTCCCCTGCCCTTTGTTCAGTCACAGCAGAGATGGCCACACCCACTCCCTCAGTGAGGGCAGTGTTCCAACCTCCCTCAGCCCCGCCCCCTCTCTGCAGGTTACCATGGACTACAGAGGCTGCATTCTGAAGCCAGGGCTTTCCGAGAATGCCAAGGGCAGACATGATGACCTTAAATGATTTCCTCTTGTGTCAGTTTTGGTAAACTTTAGGAGCTAGGAAATGGTCCACTTTACAGAAATGTTCAAATTTACTGGCATTTCTTATATTCTCTGCTCTAACATTGTCCTGATTCTTTCTGTATATTCTCTACTTATGTTTTTGTTTTCCTTAATCAAAGTGTGTCTTTTCAAACTTTTCAAAGAAGATTCTTTGAACTTACTAAATCACCTCAATTTTATACGTTTTCTGTTGTATTAAGTTCTGCTGATATCTTTATTTATCTTTTTTCTATGTTCTCAGGGTTCATTGTTTTGATCTTCTGATGTCAATTAAAACACTTGGTTATTCATTTTAATAAATATTTTACTTATAAAGATTTGAACTTTTGAAGATTCCAGCTTACTTGTAAGTTTCTAAGGGTCAGGTCCTCTCCATTGTTGCTGGCCTAAGGTTTAATTCACCATATAGCAATATATATATTGACCTATTTTCCCCTCGACTTTCTGTGATTCCCTACATCTCACCTTTCTTTGCAGACAAGCCATTTGAAATACCCTTAACTTATTTCACAGCCAATAATTCATTGAAATAATGTGTATTTTTTAGAGAAATCTTCTTATATAATTAGGCAGGAAATCTCACCTGCCATAGTTTTCAAAACAGCATAATTTCACTCTTCTCAATGCTTAATCTGTTGTATTACACAACCTTTGAGTATTTAGCTTTATCAATGACATGTACTTTAAAAATGTTTTAGAGATCCTACCAGTCTTTGGAAACATCCTTGTTCCTTGTTTCAGTTCCAGTTTTATGTATATTTTCTGCCTTGCACCTGATTATTCCAACAATTGATGGATGGCCTTGGGAATCTAATTCTGGTATTGATAGTTTTTGCTGATTGTCTCCACTCGTAGCTGATTTCTTCATTATTGTGTAAATTTAGATCATGAGCTCATGTTTAGCTAAACAGCTGACCTTGTCAGACGCTTAGGTGTGAACGCTCGTAAGCTTCAGCAGAAAGTCGGCAAAGATTTATTTGTGTCCCTCCAATGAGTTGCCCGCGAGAATGCCATTTTCTACAAGTGTTGGTCCAATACTCCCTCAAGAGGCAGGGGACTCCGACAGGGCTGCTTGGCGGCCCCCGATCTGGGGCCGGGACAGTGGGCGGCCTGTGGCCCAGGCAGGAGCCTCTCTGCATGTGTCCCAGGGACCCATCTGCCTGCGAACTTCGGTCACCTGGCAGGAAGCTACGATGCCCAGACCTATGGTTAGCTGTGCAGCGAGGTGTACTGCGCGGACAGGTTCCACACACACTTCAAGTAAGAGGTCGGCCTGAGTGGAAAGGTGAGAGTTTGGGCAGCTGTGCAGACAAAGAAGGCGCCCTTTGGCCTGGGCCTAAATGCTTGTGACACCCCACTGGACCTGCCAGGCTCTGAGGGCCCTACCCTGGGCCCCCTGCTCCCCGGCCCTTTGTTCAGTCACAGCAGAGATGGCCACACCCACTCCCTCAGTGAGGGCAGTGTTCCAACCTCCCTCAGCCCTGCCCCCTCTCCGCAGGTTACCATGGACTACAGAGGCTGCATTCTGAAGCCAGGGCTTTCCGAGAATGCCAAGGGCAGACATGATGACCTTAAATGATTTCCTCTTGTGTCCGGTTTGGTAAACTTTAGGAGCTAGGAAATGGTCCACTTTACAGAAATGTTCAAATTTACTGGCATTTCTTATATTCTCTGCTCTAACATTGTCCTGATTCTTTCTGTATATTCTTTACTTATGTTTTTGTTTTCCTTAATCAAAGTGTGTCTTTTCAATCTTTTCAAAGAAGATTCTTTGGACTTACTAAATCACCTCAATTTTATACGTTTTCTGTTGTATTAAGTTCTGCTGATATCTTTATTTATCTTTTTTCTATGTTCTCAGGGTTCATTGTTTTGATCTTCTGATGTCAATTAAAATACTTGGTTATTCATTTTAATAAATATTTTACTTATAAAGATTTGAACTTTTGAAGATTCCAGCTTACTTGTAAGTTTCTAAGGGTCAGGTCCTCTCCATTGTTGCTGGCCTAAGGTTTAGTTCACCATATAGCAATGTATATATTGACCTATTTTCCCCTCGAATTTCTGTGATTCCCTACATCTCACCTTTCTTTGCAGACAGGCCATTTGAAATACCCATAACTTATTTCACAGCCAATAAGTCATTGAAATAATGTGTATTTTTTAGAGAAATCTTCTTATATAATTAGGCAGAAAATCTCACGTGCCATAGTTTTCAAAACAGCATAATTTCACTCTTCTCAATGCTTGATCTGTTGTATTACACAACCTTTGAGTATTTAGATTTATCAATGACATGTACTTTAAAAATGTTTTAGAGATCCTACCAGTCTTTGAAAACATCCTTGTTCCTTGTTTCAGTTCCAGTTTTATGGATATTTTCTGCCTTGCACCTGATTATTCCAACAATTGATGGATGGCCTTGGGAATCTAATTCTGGTATTGATAGTTTTTGCTGATTGTCTCCAGTCGTAGCTGATTTCTTCATTATTGTGTAAATTTAGATCATGAGCTCATGTTTAGCTAAACAGCTGACCTTGTCAGACGCTTAGGTGTGAACGCTCGTAAGCTTCAGCAGAAAGTCGGCAAAGATTTATTTGTGTCCCTCCAATGAGTTGCCCGCGAGAACGCCATTTTCTACAAGTGTTGGTCCAATACTCCCTCAAGAGGCAGGGGACTCCGACAGGGCTGCTTGGCGGCCCCCGATCTGGGGCCGGGGCAGTGGTCGGCCTGTGGCCCAGGCAGGAGCCTCTCTGCATGTGTCCCAGGGACCCATCTGCCTGCGAACTTCGGTCACCTGGCAGGAAGCTACGATGCCCAGACATATGGTTAGCTGTGCAGCGAGGTGTACTGCGCGGACAGGTTCCACACACACTTCAAGTAAGAGGTCGGCCTGAGTGGAAAGGTGAGAGTTTGGGCAGCTGTGCAGACAAAGAAGGCGCCCTTTGGCCTGGGCATAAATGCTTGTGACACCCCACTGGACCTGCCAGGCTCTGAGGGCCCTGCCCTGGGCCCCCTGCTCCCCTGCCCTTTGTTCAGTCACAGCAGAGATGGCCACACCCACTCCCTCAGTGAGGGCAGTGTTCCAACCTCCCTCAGCCCCGCCCCCTCTCTGCAGGTTACCATGGACTACAGAGGCTGCATTCTGAAGCCAGGGCTTTCCGAGAATGCCAAGGGCAGACATGATGACCTTAAATGATTACCTCTTGTGTCAGGTTTGGTAAACTTTAGGAGCTAGGAAATGGTCCACTTTACAGAAATGTTCAAATTTACTGGCATTTCTTATATTCTCTGCTCTAACATTGTCCTGATTCTTTCTGTATATTCTCTAATTATGTTTTTGTTTTCCTTAATCAAAGTGTGTCTTTTCAATCTTTTCAAAGAAGATTCTTTGAACTTACTAAATCACCTCAATTTTATACGTTTTCTGTTGTATTAAGTTCTGCTGATATCTTTATTTATCTTTTTTCTATGTTCTCAGGGTTCATTGTTTTGATCTTCTGATGTCAATTAAAACACTTGGTTATTCATTTTAATAAATATTTTACTTATAAAGATTTGAACTTTTGAAGATTCCAGCTTACTTGTAAGTTTCTAAGGGTCAGGTCCTCTCCATTGTTGCTGGCCTAAGGTTTAATTCACCATATAGCAATATATATATTGACCTATTTTCCCCTCGACTTTCTGTGATTCCCTACATCTCACCTTTCTTTGCAGACAAGCCATTTGAAATACCCTTAACTTATTTCACAGCCAATAATTCATTGAAATAATGTGTATTTTTTAGAAAAATCTTCTTATATAATTAGGCAGGAAATCTCACCTGCCATAGTTTTCAAAACAGCATAATTTCACTCTTCTCAATGCTTAATCTGTTGTATTACACAACCTTTGAGTATTTAGCTTTATCAATGACATGTACTTTAAAAATGTTTTAGAGATCCTACCAGTCTTTGGAAACATCCTTGTTCCTTGTTTCAGTTCCAGTTTTATGGATATTTTCTGCCTTGCACCTGATTATTCCAACAATTGATGGATGGCCTTGGGAATCTAATTCTGGTATTGATAGTTTTTGCTGATTGTCTCCACTCGTAGCTGATTTCTTCATTATTGTGTAAATTTAGATCATGAGCTCATGTTTAGCTAAACAGCTGACCTTGTCAGACGCTTAGGTGTGAACGCTCGTAAGCTTCAGCAGAAAGTCGGCAAAGATTTATTTGTGTCCCTCCAATGAGTTGCCCGCGAGAATGCCATTTTCTACAAGTGTTGGTCCAATACTCCCTCAAGAGGCAGGGGACTCCGACAGGGCTGCTTGGCGGCCCCCGATCTGGGGCCGGGACAGTGGGCGGCCTGTGGCCCAGGCAGGAGCCTCTCTGCATGTGTCCCAGGGACCCATCTGCCTGCGAACTTCGGTCACCTGGCAGGAAGCTACGATGCCCAGACCTATGGTTAGCTGTGCAGCGAGGTGTACTGCGCGGACAGGTTCCACACACACTTCAAGTAAGAGGTCGGCCTGAGTGGAAAGGTGAGAGTTTGGGCAGCTGTGCAGACAAAGAAGGCGCCCTTTGGCCTGGGTCTAAATGCTTGTGACACCCCACTGGACCTGCCAGGCTCTGAGGGCCCTACCCTGGGCCCCCTGCTCCCCTGCCCTTTGTTCAGTCACAGCAGAGATGGCCACACCCACTCCCTCAGTGAGGGCAGTGTTCCAACCTCCCTCAGCCCTGCCCCCTCTCCGCAGGTTACCATGGACTACAGAGCCTGCATTCTGAAGCCAGGGCTTTCCGAGAATGCCAAGGGCAGACATGATGACCTTAAATGATTTCCTCTTGTGTCAGGTTTGGTAAACTTTAGGAGCTAGAAAATGGTCCACTTTACAGAAATGTTCAAATTTACTGGCATTTCTTATATTCTCTGCTCTAACATTGTCCTGATTCTTTCTGTATATTCTTTACTTATGTTTTTGTTTTCCTTAATCAAAGTGTGTCTTTTCAATCTTTTCAAAGAAGATTCTTTGGACTTACTAAATCACCTCAATTTTATACGTTTTCTGTTGTATTAAGTTCTGCTGATATCTTTATTTATCTTTTTTCTATGTTCTCAGGGTTCATTGTTTTGATCTTCTGATGTCAATTAAAACACTTGGTTATTCATTTTAATAAATATTTTACTTATAAAGATTTGAACTTTTGAAGATTTCAGCTTACTTGTAAGTTTCTAAGGGTCAGGTCCTCTCCATTGTTTCTGGCCTAAGGTTTAATTCACCATATAGCAATATATATATATTGACCTATTTTCCCCTCGACTTTCTGTGATTCCCTACATCTCACCTTTCTTTGCAGACAAGCCATTTGAAATACCCTTAACTTATTTCACAGCCAATAAGTCATTGAAATAATGTGTATTTTTTAGAGAAATCTTCTTATATAATTAGGCAGAAAATCTCACCTGCCATAGTTTTCAAAACAGCATAATTTCACTCTTCTCAATGCTTAATCTGTTGTATTACACAACCTTTGAGTATTTAGCTTTATCAATGACATGTACTTTAAAAATGTTTTAGAGATCCTACCAGTCTTTGAAAACATCCTTGTTCCTTGTTTCAGTTCCAGTTTTATGTATATTTTCTGCCTTGCACCTGATTATTCCAACAATTGATGGATGGCCTTGGGAATCTAATTCTGGTATTGATAGTTTTTGCTGATTGTCTCCACTCGTAGCTGATTTCTTCATTATTGTGTAAAGTTAGATCATGAGCTCATGTTAAGCTAAACAGCTGACCTTGTCAGACGCTTAGGTGTGAACGCTCGTAAGCCTCAGCAGAAAGTCGGCAAAGATTTATTTGTGTCCCTCCAATGAGTTGCCCACGAGAACGCCGTTTTCTACAAGTGTTGGTCCAATATTCCCTCAAGAGGCATGGGACCCAGACAGGGCTGCTTGGCGGCCCCCGATCAGGGGCAGGGGCAGTGGGCGGCATGTGGCCCAGGCAGAAGCCTCTCTGCATGTGTCCCAGGGACCCATCTGCCTGCGAACTTCGGTAAACTGGCAGGAAGCTACAATGCCCAGACCTATGGTTAGCTGTGCAGAGAGGTGTACTGCGCGGACAGGTTCCACACACACTTCAAGTAAGAGGTCGGCCTGATTGGAAAGGTGAGAGTTTGGGCAGCTGTGCAGACAAAGAAGGCGCCCTTTGGCCTGGGCCTAAATGCTTGTGACACCCCACTGGACCTGCCGTGCTCTGAGGGCCCTGCACTGGGGCCCCTGCTCCCCTGACCTTTGTTCAGTCACAGCAGAGATGGCCACACCCACTCCCTCAGTGAGGGCAGTGTTCCAACCTCCCTCAGCCCCGCCCCCTCTCCGCAGGTTACCATGGACTACAGAGGCTGCATTCTGAGGCCAGGGCGTTCCGAGAATGCCAAGAGCAGACATGATGACCTTAAATGATTTCCTCTTGTGTCAGGTTTGGTAAACTTTAGGAGCTAGGAAATGGTCCACTTTACAGAAATCTTCAAATTTACTGGCATTTCATATATTCTCTGCTATAACATTGTCCTGATTCTTTCTGTATATTCTTTACTTATGTTTTTGTTTTCCTTAATCAAAGTGTGTCTTTTCAATCTTTTCAAAGAAGATTCTTTGGACTTACTAAATCACCTCAATTTTATACGTTTTCTGTTGTATTAAGTTCTGCTGATGTCTTTATTTATCTTTTTTCTATGTTCTCAGGGTTTATTGTTTTGATCTTCTGATGTCAATTAAAACACTTGGTTATTCATTTTAATAAATATTTTACTTATAAAGATTTGAACTTTTGAAGATTCCAGCTTAGTTGTAAGTTTCTAAGGGTCAGGTCCTCTCCATTGTTGCTGGCCTAAGGTTCAGTTCACCATATAGCAATGTATATATTGACCTATTTTCCGCTCGACTATCTGTGATTCCCTACATCTCACCTTTCTTTTCAGACAAGCCATTTGAAATACCCTTAACTTATTTCACAGCCAATAAGTCATTGAAATAATGTGTATTTTTTAGAGAAACCTTCTTATATAATTAGGCAGAAAATCTCACCTGCCATAGTTTTCAAAACAGCATAATTTCACTCTTCTCAATGCTTAATCTGTTGTATTACACAACCTTTGAGTATTTAGATTTATCAATGCCATGTACTTTAAAAATGTTTTAGAGATCCTACCAGTCTTTGAAAACATCCTTGTTCCTTGTTTCAGTTCCAGTTTTATGTATATTTTCTGCCTTGCACCTGATTATTCCAACAATTGATGGATGGCCTTGGGAATCTAATTCTGGTATTGATAGTTTTTGCTGATTGTCTCCCCTCGTAGCTGATTTCTTCATTATTGTGTAAATTTAGATCATGAGCTCATGTTTAGCTAAACAGCTGACCTTGTCAGACACTTAGGTGTGAACGCTCGTAAGCTTCAGCAGAAAGTCGGCAAAGATTTATTTGTGTCCCTCCAATGAGTTGCCCGCGAGAACGCCGTTTTCTACAAGTGTTGGTCCAATATTCCATCAAGAGGCAGGGGACCCCGACAGGGCGGCTTGGAGGCCCCGGATCTGGGGCAGGGGCAGTGGGCGGCCTGTGGCCCAGGCAGAAGCCTCTCTGCATGTGTCCCAGGGACCCAACTGCCTGCGAACGTCGGTCACCTGGCAGGAAGCTACGATGCCCAGACCTATGGTTAGCTGTGCAGCGAGGTGTACTGCGCGGACAGGTTCCACACACACTTCAAGTAAGAGGTCGGACTGAGTGGAAAGGTGAGAGTTTGGGCAGCTGTGCAGACAAAGAAGGCGCCCTTTGGCATGGGCCTAAATGCTTGTGACACCCCACTGCACCTGCCGGGCTCTGAGGGCCCTGCCCTGGGCCCCCTGCTCCCCTGCCCTTTGTTCAGTCACAGCAGAGATGGCCACACCCACTCCCTCAGTGAGGGCAGTGTTCCAACCTCCCTCAGCCCCGCCCCCTCTCCGCAGGTTACCATGGACTACAGAGGCTGCATTCTGAGGCCAGGGCGTTCCGAGAATGCCAAGGGCAGACATGATGACCTTAAATCATTTCCTCTTGTGTCAGGTTTGGTAAACTTTAGGAGCTAGGAAATGGTCCACTTTACAGAAATGTTCAAATTTACTGGCATTTCATATATTCTCTGCTATAACATTGTCCTGATTCTTTCTGTATATTCTCTACTTATGTTTTTGTTTTCCTTAATCAAAGTGTGTCTTTTCAATCTTTTCAAAGAAGATTCTTTGGACTTACTAAATCACCTCAATTTTATACGTTTTCTGTTGTATTAAGTTCTGCTGATGTCTTTATTTATCTTTTTTCTATGTTCTCAGGGTTTATTGTTTTGATCTTCTGATGTCAATTAAAACACTTGGTTATTCATTTTAATAAATATTTTACTTATAAAGATTTGAACTTTTGAAGATTCCAGCTTACTTGTAAGTTTCTAAGGGTCAGGTCCTCTCCATTGTTGCTGGCCTAAGTTTCAGTTCACCATATAGCAATGTATACATTGACCTATTTTCCCCTCGACTTTCTGTGATTCCCTACATCTCACCTTTCTTTGCAGACAAGCCATTTGAAATACCCTTAACTTATTTCACAGCCAATAATTCATTGAAATAATGTGTATTTTTTAGAGAAATCTTCTTATATAATTAGGCAGGAAATCTCACCTGCCATAGTTTTCAAAACAGCATAATTTCACTCTTCTCAATGCTTAATCTGTTGTATTACACAACCTTTGAGTATTTAGCTTTATCAATGACATGTACTTTAAAAATGTTTGAGAGATCCTAACAGTCTTTGGAAACATGCTTGTTCCTTGTTTCAGTTCCAGTTTTATGTATATTTTCTGCCTTGCACCTGATTATTCCAACAATTGATGGATGGCCTTGGGAATCTAATTCTGGTATTGATAGTTTTTGCTGATTGTCTCCACTCGTAGCTGATTTCTTCATTATTGTGTAAATTTAGATCATGAGCTCATGTTTAGCTAAACAGCTGACCTTGTCAGACGCTTAGGTGTGAACGCTCGTAAGCTTCAGCAGAAAGTCGGCAAAGATTTATTTGTGTCCCTCCAATGAGTTGCCCACCAGAACGCCGTTTTCTACAAGTGTTGGTCCAATACTCCCTCAAGAGGCAGGGGACTCCGACAGGGC
This sequence comes from Mesoplodon mirus, assembly GCF_964341445.2. Lineage (NCBI taxonomy): Eukaryota > Metazoa > Chordata > Mammalia > Artiodactyla > Ziphiidae > Mesoplodon > Mesoplodon mirus. The sequence goes on along the minus strand of NC_138976.1, from coordinate 189,387,292 downwards.
TGCTTGGCGGCCCACGATCTGGGGCAGGGGCAGTGGGCGGCCTGTGGCCCAGGCAGGAGCCTCTCTGCATGTGTCCCAGGGACCCATCTGCCTGCGAACTTCGGTCACCTGGCAGGAAGCTACGATGCCCAGACCTATGGTTAGCTGTGCAGAGAGGTGTACTGCGTGGACAGGTTCCACACACACTTCAAGTAAGAGGTCGGCCTGAGTGGAAAGGTGAGAGTTTGGGCAGCTGTGCAGACAAAGAAGGCGCCCTTTGGCCTGGGCCTAAATGCTTGTGACACCCCACTGTACCTGCCGGGCTCTGAGGGCCCTGCCCTGGGCCCCCTGCTCCCCTGCCCTTTGTTCAGTCACACAGAGATGGCCACACCCACTCCCTTAGTGAGGGCAGTGTTCCAACCTCCCTCAGCCCCGCCCCCTCTCCGCAGGTTACCATGGACTACAGAGGCTGCATTCTGAGGCCAGGGCATTCCGAGAATGCCAAGGGCAGACATGATGACCTTAAATGATTTCCTCTTGTGTCAGGTTTGGTGAACTTTAGGAGCTAGGAAATGGTCCACTTTACAGAAATGTTCAAATTTACTGGCATTTCTTATATTCTCTGCTCTAACATTGTCCTGATTCTTTCTGTATATTCTTTACTTATGTTTTTGTTTTCCTTAATCAAAGTGTGTCTTTTCAATCTTTTCAAAGAAGATTCTTTGGACTTACTAAATCACCTCAATTTTATACGTTTTCTGTTGTATTAAGTTCTGCTGATATCTTTATTTATCTTTTTTCTATGTTCTCAGGGTTCATTGTTTTGATCTTCTGATGTCAATTAAAACACTTGGTTATTCATTTTAATAAATATTTTACTTATAAAGATTTGAACTTTTGAAGATTCCAGCTTACTTGTAAGTTTCTAAGGGTCAGGTCCTCTCCATTGTTGCTGGCCTAAGGTTTAGTTCACCATATAGCAATGTATATATTGACCTATTTTCCCCTCGACTTTCTGTGATTCCCTACATCTCACCTTTCTTTGCAGACAAGCCATTTGAAATACCCTTAACTTATTTCACAGCCAATAAGTCATTGAAATAATGTGTAGTTTTTAGAGAAATCTTCTTATATAATTAGGCAGAAAATCTCACCTGCCATAGTTTTCAAAACAGCATAATTTCACTCTTCTCAATGCTTAATCTGTTGTATTACACAACCTTTGAGTATTTAGCTTTATCAATGACATGTACTTTAAAAATGTTTTAGAGATCCTACCAGTCTTTGAAAACATCCTTGTTCCTTGTTTCAGTTCCAGTTTTATGTATATTTTCTGCCTTGCACCTGATTATTCCAACAATTGATGGATGGCCTTGGGAATCTAATTCTGGTATTGATAGTTTTTGCTGATTGTCTCCACTCGTAGCTGATTTCTTCATTATTGTGTAAAGTTAGATCATGAGCTCATGTTTAGCTAAACAGCTGACCTTGTCAGACGCTTAGGTGTGAACGCTCGTAAGCCTCAGCAGAAAGTCGGCAAATATTTATTTGTGTCCCTCCAATGAGTTGCCCGCGAGAACGCCGTTTTCTACAAGTGTTGGTCCAATATTCCCTCAAGAGGCAGGGGACTCCGACAGGGCTGCTTGGCGGCCCCCGATCAGGGGCAGGGGCAGTGGGCGGCCTGTGGCCCAGGCAGAAGCCTCTCTGCATGTGTCCCAGGGACCCATCAGCCTGCGAACTTCGGTAAACTGGCAGGAAGCTACAATGCCCAGACCTATGGTTAGCTGTGCAGAGAGGTGTACTGCGCAGACAGGTTCCACACACACTTCAAGTAAGAGGTCGGCCTGATTGGAAAGGTGAGAGTTTGGGCAGCTGTGCAGACAAAGAAGGCGCCCTTTGGCATGGGCCTAAATGATTGTGACACCCCACTGCACCTGCCGGGCTCTGAGGGCCCTGCACTGGGGCCCCTGCTCCCCTGACCTTTGTTCAGTCACAGCAGAGATGGCCACACCCACTCCCTCAGTGAGGGCTGTGTTCCAACCTCCCTCAGGTCCGCCCCCTCTCCGCAGGTTACCATGGACTACAGAGGCTGCATTCTGAGGCCAGGGCGTTCCGAGAATGCCAACGGCAGACATGATGACCTTAAATGATTTCCTCTTGTGTCAGGTTTGGTAAACTTTAGGAGCTAGGAAATGGTCCCCTTTACAGAAATGTTCAAATTTACTGGCATTTCATATATTCTCTGCTATAACATTTTCCTGATTCTTTCTGTATATTCTTTACTTATGTTTTTGTTTTCCTTAATCAAAGTGTGTCTTTTCAATCTTTTCAAAGAAGATTCTTTGGACTTACTAAATCACCTCAATTTTATACGTTTTCTGTTGTATTAAGTTCTGCTGATATCTTTATTTATCTTTTTTCTATGTTCTCAGGGTTCATTGTTTTGATCTTCTGATGTCAATTAAAACACTTGGTTATTCATTTTAATAAATATTTTACTTATAAAGATTTGAACTTTTGAAGATTCCAGCTTACTTGTAAGTTTCTAAGGGTCAGGTCCTCTCCATTGTTGCTGGCCTAAGGTTTAATTCACCATATAGCAATATATATATTGACCTATTTTCCCCTCGACTTTCTGTGATTCCCTACATCTCACCTTTCTTTGCAGACAAGCCATTTGAAATACCCTTAACTTATTTCACAGCCAATAAGTCATTGAAATAATGTGTATTTTTTAGAGAAATCTTCTTATATAATTAGGCAGAAATTCTCACCTGCCATAGTTTTCAAAACAGCATAATTTCACTCTTCTCAATGCTTAATCTGTTGTATTACACAACCTTTGAGTATTTAGCTTTATCAATGACATGTACTTTAAAAATGTTTTAGAGATCCTACCAGTCTTTGAAAACATCCTTGTTCCTTGTTTCAGTTCCAGTTTTATGTATATTTTCTGCCTTGCACCTGATTATTCCAACAATTGATGGATGGCCTTGGGAATCTAATTCTGGTATTGATAGTTTTTGCTGATTGTCTCCAGTCGTAGCTGATTTCTTCATTATTGTGTAAATTTAGATCATGAGCTCATGTTTAGCTAAACAGCTGACCTTGTCAGACGCTTAGGTGTGAACGCTCGTAAGCTTCAGCAGAAAGTCGGCAAAGATTTATTTGTGTCCCTCCAATGAGTTGCCCGCGAGAACGCCATTTTCTACAAGTGTTGGTCCAATACTCCCTCAAGAGGCAGGGGAATCCGACAGGGCTCCTTGGCGGCCCCCGATCGGGGCCGGGGCAGTGGGCGGCCTGTGGCCCAGGCAGGAGCCTCTCTGCATGTGTTCCAGGGACCCATCTGCCTGCGAACTTCGGTCACCTGGCAGGAAGCTACGATGCCCAGACCTATGGTTAGCTGTGCAGCGAGGTGTACTGCGTGGACAGGTTCCACACACACTTCAAGTAAGATGTCGGCCTGAGTGGAAAGGTGAGAGTTTGGGCAGCTGTGCAGACAAAGAAGGCGCCCTTTGGCCTGGGCCTAAATGCTTGTGACACCCCACTGGACCTGCCGGGCTCTGAGGGCCCTGCCCTGGGCCCCCTGCTCCCCTGCCCTTTGTTCAGTCACAGCAGAGATGGCCACACCCACTCCCTCAGTGAGGGCAGTGTTCCAACCTCCCTCAGCCCCGCCCCCTCTCCGCAGGTTACCATGGACTACAGAGGCTGCATTCTGAGGTCAGGGCGTTCCGAGAATGCCAAGGGCAGACATGATGACCTTAAATGATTTCCTCTTGTGTCAGGTTTGGTAAACTTTAGGAGCTAGGAAATGGTCCACTTTACAGAAATGTTCAAATTTACTGGCATTTCTTATATTCTCTGCTCTAACATTGTCCTGATTCTTTCTGTATATTCTTTACTTATGTTTTTGTTTTCCTTAATCAAAGTGTGTCTTTTCAATCTTTTCAAAGAAGATTCTTTGGACTTACTAAATCACCTCAATTTTATACGTTTTCTGTTGTATTAAGTTCTGCTCATATCTTTATTTATCTTTTTTCTATGTTCTCAGGGTTTATTGTTTTGATCTTCTGATGTCAATTAAAACACTTGGTTATTCATTTTAATAAATATTTTACTTATAAAGATTTGAACTTTTGAAGATTCCAGCTTACTTGTAAGTTTCTAAGGGTCAGGTCCTCTCCATTGTTGCTGGCCTAAGGTTTAATTCACCATATAGCAATGTATATATTGACCTATTTTCCCCTCGACTTTCTGTGATTCCCTACATCTCACCTTTCTTTGCAGACAAGCCATTTGAAATACCCTTAACTTATTTCACAGCCAATAAGTCATTGAAATAATGTGTAGTTTTTAGAGAAATCTTCTTATATAATTAGGCAGAAAATCTCACCTGCCATAGTTTTCAAAACAGCATAATTTCACTCTTCTCAATGCTTAATCTGTTGTATTACACAACCGTTGAGTATTTAGCTTTATCAATGACATGTACTTTAAAAATGTTTTAGAGATCCTACCAGTCTTTGAAAACATCCTTGTTCCTTGTTTCAGTTCCAGTTTTATGTATATTTTCTGCCTTGCACCTGATTATTCCAACAATTGATGGATGGCCTTGGGAATCTAATTCTGGTATTGATAGTTTTTGCTGATTGTCTCCACTCGTAGCTGATTTCTTCATTATTGTGTAAATTTAGATCATGAGCTCATGTTTAGCTAAACAGCTGACCTTGTCAGACGCTTAGGTGTGAACGCTCGTAAGCTTCAGCAGAAAGTCGGCAAAGATTTATTTGTGTCCCTCCAATGAGTTGCCCGCGAGAATGCCATTTTCTACAAGTGTTGGTCCAATACTCCCTCAAGAGGCAGGGGACTCCGACAGGGCTGCTTGGCGGCCCCCGATCTGGGGCCGGGACTGTGGGCGGCCTGTGGCCCAGGCAGGAGCCTCTCTGCATGTGTCCCAGGGACCCATCTGCCTGCGAACTTCGGTCACCTGGCAGGAAGCTACGATGCCCAGACCTATGGTTAGCTGTGCAGCGAGGTGTACTGCGCGGACAGGTTCCACACACACTTCAAGTAAGAGGTCGGCCTGAGTGGAAAGGTGAGAGTTTGGGCAGCTGTGCAGACAAAGAAGGCGCCCTTTGGCCTGGGCCTAAATGCTTGTGACACCCCACTGGACCTGCCGGGCTCTGAGGGCCCTGCCCTGGGCCCCCTGCTCCCCTGCCCTTTGTTCAGTCACAGCAGAGATGGCCACACCCACTCCCTCAGTGAGGGCAGTGTTCCAACCTCCCTCAGCCCCGCCCCCTCTCCGCAGGTTACCATGGACTACAGAGGCTGCATTCTGAGGCCAGGGCATTCCGAGAATGCCAAGGGCAGACATGATGACCTTAAATGATTTCCTCTTGTGTCAGGTTTGGTAAACTTTAGGAGCTAGGAAATGGTCCACTTTACAGAAATGTTCAAATTTACTGGCATTTCTTATATTCTCTGCTCTAACATTGTCCTGATTCTTTCTGTATATTCTTTACTTATGTTTTTGTTTTCCTTAATCAAAGTGTGTCTTTTCAATCTTTTCAAAGAAGATTCTTTGGACTTACTAAATCACCTCAATTTTATACGTTTTCTGTTGTATTAAGTTCTGCTGATATCTTTATTTATCTTTTTTCTATGTTCTCAGGGTTCATTGTTTTGATCTTCTGATGTCAATTAAAACACTTGGTTATTCATTTTAATAAATATTTTACTTATAAAGATTTGAACTTTTGAAGATTCCAGCTTACTTGTAAGTTTCTAAGGGTCAGGTCCTCTCCATTGTTGCTGGCCTAAGGTTTAATTCACCATATAGCAATATATATATTGACCTATTTTCCCCTCGACTTTCTGTGATTCCCTACATCTCACCTTTCTTTGCAGACAAGCCATTTGAAATACCCTTAACTTATTTCACAGCCAATAAGTCATTGAAATAATGTGTATTTTTTAGAGAAATCTTCTTATATAATTAGGCAGAAAATCTCACCTGCCATAGTTTTCAAAACAGCATAATTTCACTCTTCTCAATGCTTAATCTGTTGTATTACACAACCTTTGAGTATTTAGCTTTATCAATGACATGTACTTTAAAAATGTTTTAGAGATCCTACCAGTCTTTGAAAACATCCTTGTTCCTTGTTTCAGTTCCAGTTTTATGTATATTTTCTGCCTTGCACCTGATTATTCCAACAATTGATGGATGGCCTTGGGAATCTAATTCTGGTATTGATAGTTTTTGCTGATTGTCTCCACTCGTAGCTGATTTCTTCATTATTGTGTAAAGTTAGATCATGAGCTCATGTTTAGCTAAACAGCTGACCTTGTCAGACGCTTAGGTGTGAACGCTCGTAAGCCTCAGCAGAAAGTCGGCAAATATTTATTTGTGTCCCTCCAATGAGTTGCCCACGAGAACGCCGTTTTCTACAAGTGTTGGTCCAATATTCCCTCAAGAGGCAGGGGACTCCGACAGGGCTGCTTGGCGGCCCCCGATCTGGGGCAGGGGCAGTGGGCGGCCTGTGGCCCAGGCAGAAGCTTCACTGCATGTGTCCCAGGGACCCATCTGCCTGCGAACTTCGGTAAACTGGCAGGAAGCTACAATGCCCAGACCTATGGTTAGCTGTGCAGAGAGGTGTACTGCGCAGACAGGTTCCACACACACTTCAAGTAAGAGGTCGGCCTGATTGGAAAGGTGAGAGTTTGGGCAGCTGTGCAGACAAAGAAGGCGCCCTTTGGCCTGGGCCTAAATGCTTGTGACACCCCACTGGACCTGCCGTGCTCTGAGGGCCCTGCACTGGGGCCCCTGCTCCGCTGACCTTTGTTCAGTCACAGCAGAGATGGCCACACCCACTCCCTCAGTGAGGGCAGTGTTCCAACCTCCCTCAGCCCCGCCCCCTCTCCGCAGGTTACCATGGACTACAGAGGCTGCATTCTGAGGCCAGGGCATTCCGAGAATGCCAAGGGCAGACATGATGACCTTAAATGATTTCCTCTTGTGTCAGGTTTGGTAAACTTTAGGAGCTAGGAAATGGTCCACTTTACAGAAATGTTCAAATTTACTGGCATTTCTTATATTCTCTGCTCTAACATTGTCCTGATTCTTTCTGTATATTCTTTACTTATGTTTTTGTTTTCCTTAATCAAAGTGTGTCTTTTCAATCTTTTCAAAGAAGATTCTTTGGACTTACTAAATCACCTCAATTTTATACGTTTTCTGTTGTATTAAGTTCTGCTGATATCTTTATTTATCTTTTTTCTATGTTCTCAGGGTTCATTGTTTTGATCTTCTGATGTCAATTAAAACACTTGGTTATTCATTTTAATAAATATTTTACTTATAAAGATTTGAACTTTTGAAGATTCCAGCTTACTTGTAAGTTTCTAAGGGTCAGGTCCTCTCCATTGTTGCTGGCCTAAGGTTTAATTCACCATATAGCAATATATATATTGACCTATTTTCCCCTCGACTTTCTGTGATTCCCTACATCTCACCTTTCTTTGCAGAGAAGCCATTTGAAATACCCTTAACTTATTTCACAGCCAATAAGTCATTGAAATAATGTGTATTTTTTAGAGAAATCTTCTTATATAATTAGGCAGAAAATCTCACCTGCCATAGTTTTCAAAACAGCATAATTTCACTCTTCTCAATGCTTAATCTGTTGTATTACACAACCTTTGAGTATTTAGCTTTATCAATGACATGTACTTTAAAAATGTTTTAGAGATCCTACCAGTCTTTGAAAACATCCTTGTTCCTTGTTTCAGTTCCAGTTTTATGTATATTTTCTGCCTTGCACCTGATTATTCCAACAATTGATGGATGGCCTTGGGAATCTAATTCTGGTATTGATAGTTTTTCCTGATTGTCTCCACTCGTAGCTGATTTCTTCATTATTGTGTAAATTTAGATCATGAGCTCATGTTTAGCTAAACAGCTGACCTTGTCAGACGCTTAGGTGTGAACGCTCGTAAGCTTCAGCAGAAAGTCGGCAAAGATTTATTTGTGTCCCTCCAATGAGTTGCCCGCGAGAATGCCATTTTCTACAAGTGTTGGTCCAATACTCCCTCAAGAGGCAGGGGACTCCGACAGGGCTGCTTGGCGGCCCCCGATCTGGGGCCGGGACTGTGGGCGGCCTGTGGCCCAGGCAGGAGCCTCTCTGCATGTGTCCCAGGGACCCATCTGCCTGCGAACTTCGGTCACCTGGCAGGAAGCTACGATGCCCAGACCTATGGTTAGCTGTGCAGCGAGGTGTACTGCGCGGACAGGTTCCACACACACTTCAAGTAAGAGGTCGGCCTGAGTGGAAAGGTGAGAGTTTGGGCAGCTGTGCAGACAAAGAAGGCGCCCTTTGGCCTGGGCCTAAATGCTTGTGACACCCCACTGGACCTGCCAGGCTCTGAGGGCCCTACCCTGGGCCCCCTGCTCCCCTGCCCTTTGTTCAGTCACAGCAGAGATGGCCACACCCACTCCCTCAGTGAGGGCAGTGTTCCAACCTCCCTCAGCCCTGCCCCCTCTCCACAGGTTACCATGGACTACAGAGGCTGCATTCTGAAGCCAGGGCTTTCCGAGAATGCCAAGGGCAGACATGATGACCTTAAATGATTTCCTCTTGTGTCAGGTTTGGTAAACTTTAGGAGCTAGAAAATGGTCCACTTTACAGAAATGTTCAAATTTACTGGCATTTCTTATATTCTCTGCTCTAACATTGTCCTGATTCTTTCTGTATATTCTTTACTTATGTTTTTGTTTTCCTTAATCAAAGTGTGTCTTTTCAATCTTTTCAAAGAAGATTCTTTGGACTTACTAAATCACCTCAATTTTATACGTTTTCTGTTGTATTAAGTTCTGCTCATATCTTTATTTATCTTTTTTCTATGTTCTCAGGGTTTATTGTTTTGATCTTCTGATGTCAATTAAAACACTTGGTTATTCATTTTAATAAATATTTTACTTATAAAGATTTGAACTTTTGAAGATTCCAGCTTACTTGTAAGTTTCTAAGGGTCAGGTCCTCTCCATTGTTGCTGGCCTAAGGTTTAGTTCACCATATAGCAATGTATATATTGACCTATTTTCCCCTCGACTTTCTGTGATTCCCTACATCTCACCTTTCTTTGCAGACAAGCCATTTGAAATACCCTTAACTTATTTCACAGCCAATAAGTCATTGAAATAATGTGTATTTTTTAGAGAAATCTTCTTATATAATTAGGCAGAAAATCTCACCTGCCATAGTTTTCAAAACAGCATAATTTCACTCTTCTCAATGCTTAATCTGTTGTATTACACAACCTTTGAGTATTTAGCTTTATCAATGACATGTACTTTAAAAATGTTTTAGAGATCCTACCAGTCTTTGAAAACATCCTTGTTCCTTGTTTCAGTTCCAGTTTTATGGATATTTTCTGCCTTGCACCTGATTATTCCAACAATTGATGGATGGCCTTGGGAATGTAATTCTGGTATTGATAGTTTTTGCTGATTGTCTCCAGTCGTAGCTGATTTCTTCATTATTGTGTAAATTTAGATCATGAGCTCATGTTTAGCTAAACAGCTGACCTTGTCAGACGCTTAGGTGTGAACGCTCGTAAGCTTCAGCAGAAAGTCGGCAAAGATTTATTTGTGTCCCTCCAATGAGTTGCCCGCGAGAACGCCGTTTTCTACAAGTGTTGGTCCAATACTCCCTCAAGAGGCAGGGGACTCCGACAGGGCTGCTTGGCGGCCCCCGATCTGGGGCAGGGGCATTGGGCGTCCTGTGGCCCAGGCAGAAGCCTCTCTGCATGTGTCCCAGGGACCCATCTGCCTGCGAACTTCGGTCACCTGGCAGGAAGCTACGATGCCCAGACCTATGGTTAGCTGTGCAGCGAGGTGTACTGCGCGGACAGGTTCCACACACACTTCAAGTAAGAGGTCGGCCTGAGTGGAAAGGTGAGAGTTTGGGCAGTTGTGCAGACAAAGAAGGCGCCCTTTGGCCTGGGCCTAAATGCTTGTGACACCCCACTGGACCTGCCGCGCTCTGAGGGCCCTGCCCTGGGCCCCCTGTTCCCCTGCCCTTTGTTCAGTCACAGCAGAGATGGCCACACCCACTCCCTCAGTGAGGGCAGTGTTCCAACCTCCCTCAGCCCCGCCCCCTCTCCGCAGGTTACCATGGACTACAGAGGCTGCATTCTGAGGCCAGGGCGTTCCGAGAATGCCAAGGGCAGACATGATGACCTTAAATGATTTCCTCTTGTGTCAGTTTTGGTAAACTTTAGGAGCTAGGAAATGGTCCACTTTACAGAAATGTTCAAATTTACTGGCATTTCTTATATTCTCTGCTATAACATTGTCCTGATTCTTTCTGTATATTCTTTACTTATGTTTTTGTTTTCCTTAATCAAAGTATGTCTTTTCAATCTTTTCAAAGAAGATTCTTTGTACTTACTAAATCACCTCAATTTTATACGTTTTCTGTTGTATTAAGTTCTGCTGATATCTTTATTTATCTTTTTTCTATGTTCTCAGGGTTCATTGTTTTGATCTTCTGATGTCAATTAAAACACTTGGTTATTCATTTTAATAAATATTTTACTTATAAAGATGTGAACTTTTGAAGATTCCAGCTTACTTGTAAGTTTCTAAGGGTCAGGTCCTCTCCATTGTTGCTGGCCTAAGGTTTAATTCACCATATAGCAATATATATATTGACCTATTTTCCCCTCGAATTTCTGTGATTCCCTACATCTCACCTTTCTTTGCAGACAAGCCATTTGAAATACCCTTAACTTATTTCACAGCCAATAAGTCATTGAAATAATGTGTATTTTTTAGAGAAATCTTCTTATATAATTAGGCAGAAAATCTCACCTGCCATAGTTTTCAAAACAGCATAATTTCACTCTTCTCAATGCTTAATCTGTTGTATTACACAACCTTTGAGTATTTAGCTTTATCAATGACATGTACTTTAAAAATGTTTTAGAGATCCTACCAGTCTTTGAAAACATCCTTGTTCCTTGTTTCAGTTCCAGTTTTATGGATATTTTCTGCCTTGCACCTGATTATTCCAACAATTGATGGATGGCCTTGGGAATCTAATTCTGGTATTGATAGTTTTTGCTGATTGTCTCCACTCGTAGCTGATTTCTTCATTATTGTGTAAATTTAGATCATGAGCTCATGTTAAGCTATACAGCTGACCTTGTCAGACGCTTAGGTGTGAACGCTCGTAAGCTTCAGCAGAAAGTCGGCAAAGATTTATTTGTGTCCCTCCAATGAGTTGCCCACGAGAACGCCGTTTTCTACAAGTGTTGGTCCAATACTCCCTCAAGAGGCAGGGGACTCCGACAGGGCGGCTTGGCGGCCCCCGATCTGGGGCAGGGGCAGTGGGCGGCCTGTGGCCCAGGCAGAAGCCTCTCTGCATGTGTCCCAGGGACCCATCTGCCTGCGAACTTCGGTCACCTGGCAGGAAGCTACGATGCCCAGACCTATGGTTAGCTGTGCAGCGAGGTGTACTGCACGGACAGGTTCCACACACACTTCTAGTTAGAGGTCGGCCTGAGTGGAAAGGTGAGAGTTTGGGCAGCTGTGCAGACAAAGAAGGCACATTTTGGCCTGGGCCTAAATGCTTGTGACACCCCACTGGACCTGCCAGGCTCTGAGGGCCCTGCACTGGGCCCCCTGCTCCCCTGCCCTTTGTTCAGTCACAGCAGAGTTGGCCACACCAACTCCCTCAGTGAGGGCAGTGTTCCAACCTCCCTCAGCCCCGCCACCTCTCCGCAGTTTACCATGGACTACAGAGGCTGCATTCTGAGGCCAGGGCGTTCCGAGAATGCCAAGGGCAGACATGATGACCTTAAATGATTTCCTCTTGTGTCAGGTTTGGTAAACTTTAGGAGCTAGGAAATGGTCCACTTTACAGAAATGTTCAAATTTACTGGCATTTCTTATATTCTCTGCTCTAACATTGTCCTGATTCTTTCTGTATATTCTTTACTTATGTTTTTGTTTTCCTTAATCAAAGTGTGTCTTTTCAATCTTTTCAAAGAAGATTCTTTGTACTTACTAAATCACCTCAATTTTATACGTTTTCTGTTGTATTAAGTTCTGCTCATATCTTTATTTATCTTTTTTCTATGTTCTCAGGGTTTATTGTTTTGATCTTCTGATGTCAATTAAAACACTTGGTTATTCATTTTAATAAATATTTTACTTATAAAGATTTGAACTTTTGAAGATTCCAGCTTACTTGTAAGTTTCTAAGGGTCAGGTCCTCTCCATTGTTGCTGGCCTAAGGTTTAATTCACCATATAGCAATGTATATATTGACCTATTTTCCCCTCGACTTTCTGTGATTCCCTACATCTCACCTTTCTTTGCAGACAAGCCATTTGAAATACCCTTAACTTATTTCACAGCCAATAAGTCATTGAAATAATGTGTATTTTTTAGAGAAAACTTCTTATATAATTAGGCAGAAAATCTCACCTGCCATAGTTTTCAAAACAGCATAATTTCACTCTTCTCAATGCTTAATCTGTTGTATTACAAAACCTTTGAGTATTTAGCTTTATCAATGACATGTACTTTAAAAATGTTTTAGAGATCCTACGAGTCTTTGAAAACATCCTTGTTCCTTGTTTCAGTTCCAGATTTATGGATATTTTCTGCCTTGCACCTGATTATTCCAACAATTGATGGATGGCCTTGGGAATCTAATTCTGGTATTGATAGTTTTTGCTGATTTTCTCCCCTTGTAGCTGATTTCTTCATTATTGTGTAAATTTAGATCATGAGCTCATGTTTAGCTAAACAGCTGACCTTGTAAGACGCTTAGGTGTGAACGCTCGTAAGCTTCAGCAGAAAGTCGGCAAAGATTTATTTGTGTCCCTCCAATGAGTTGCCCGCGAGAACCCCATTTTCTACAAGTGTTGGTGCAATACTCCCTCAAGAGGCTGGGGACTCCGACAGGGCTGCTTGGTGGCCCCCGATCTGGGGCAGGGGCAGTGGGCGGCCCGTGGCCCAGGCAGGAGCCTCTCTGCATGTGTCCCAGGGACCCATCTGCCTGCGAACTTCGGTCACCTGACAGGAAGCTACGATGTCCAGACTTATGGTTAGCTGTACAGCGAGGTGTACTGCGCGGACAAGTTCCACACACACTTCAAGTAAGAGGTCGGCCTGAGTGGAAAGGTGAGAGTTTGGGCAGCTGTGCAGACAAAGAAGGCGCCCTTTGGCCTGGGCCTAAATGCTTGTGACACCCCACTGGACCTGCCAGGCTCTGAGGGCCCTGCCCTGGGCCCCCTGCTCCCCTGCCCTTTGTTCAGTCACAGCAGAGATGGCCACACCCACTCCCTCAGTGAGGGCAGTGTCCAACCTCCCTCAGCCCCGCCCCCTCTCCACAGGTTACCATGGACTACAGAGGCTGCATTCTGAGGCCAGGGCGTTCCGAGAATGCCAAGGGCAGACATGATGACCTTAAATGATTTCCTCTTGTGTCAGGTTTGGTAAACTTTAGGAGCTAGGAAATGGTCCACTTTACAGAAATGTTCAAATTTACTGGCATTTCTTATATTCTCTGCTCTAACATTGTCCTGATTCTTTCTGTATATTCTTTACTTATGTTTTTGTTTTTCTTAATCAAAGTGTGTCTTTTCAATCTTTTCAAAGAAGATTCTTTGGACTTACTAAATCACCTCAATTTTATACGTTTTCTGTTGTATTAAGTTCTGCTCATATCTTTATTTATCTTTTTTCTATGTTCTCAGGGTTTATTGTTTTGATCTTCTGATGTCAATTAAAACACGTGGTTATTCATTTTAATAAATATTTTACTTATAAAGTTTTGAACTTTTGAAGATTCCAGCTTACTTGTAAGTTTCTAAGGGTCAGGTCCTCTCCATTGTTGCTGGCCTAAGGTTTAGTTCACCATATAGCAATGTATATATTGACCTATTTTCCCCTCGACTTTCTGTGATTCCCTACATCTCACCTTTCTTTGCAGACAAGCCATTTGAAATACCCTTAACTTATTTCACAGCCAATATGTCATTGAAATAATGTGTAGTTTTTAGAGAAATCTTCTTATATAATTAGGCAGAAAATCCCACCTGCCATAGTTTTCAAAACAGCATAATTTCACTCTTCTCAATGCTTAATCTGTTGTATTACACAACCTTTGAGTATTTAGCTTTATCAATGACATGTACTTTAAAAATGTTTTAGAGATCCTACCAGTCTTTGAAAACATCCTTGTTCCTTGTTTCAGTTCCAGTTTTATGGATATTTTCTGCCTTGCACCTGATTATTCCAACAATTGATGGATGGCCTTGGGAATCTAATTCTGGTATTGATAGTTTTTGCTGATTGTCTCCACTCGTAGCTGATTTCTTCATTATTGTGTAAATTTAGATCATGAGCTCATGTTAAGCTATACAGCTGACCTTGTCAGACGCTTAGGTGTGAACGCTCGTAAGCTTCAGCAGAAAGTCGGCAAAGATTTATTTGTGTCCCTCCAATGAGTTGCCCACGAGAACGCCGTTTTCTACAAGTGTTGGTCCAATACTCCCTCAAGAGGCAGGGGACTCCGACAGGGCGGCTTGGCGGCCCCCGATCTGGGGCAGGGGCAGTGGGCGGCCTGTGGCCCAGGCAGAAGCCTCTCTGCATGTGTCCCAGGGACCCATCTGCCTGCGAACTTCGGTCACCTGGCAGGAAGCTACGATGCCCAGACCTATGGTTAGCTGTGCAGCGAGGTGTACTGCGCGGACAGGTTCCACACACACTTCTAGTTAGAGGTCGGCCTGAGTGGAAAGGTGAGAGTTTGGGCAGCTGTGCAGACAAAGAAGGCACATTTTGGCCTGGGCCTAAATGCTTGTGACACCCCACTGGACCTGCCAGGCTCTGAGGGCCCTGCACTGGGCCCCCTGCTCCCCTGCCCTTTGTTCAGTCACAGCAGAGTTGGCCACACCGACTCCCTCAGTGAGGGCAGTGTTCCAACCTCCCTCAGCCCCGCCCCCTCTCCGCAGGTTACCATGGACTACAGAGGCTGCATTCTGAAGCCAGGGCGTTCCGAGAATGCCAAGGGCAGACATGATGACCTTAAATGATTTCCTCTTGTGTCAGGTTTGGTAAACTTTAGGAGCTAGGAAATGGTCCACTTTACAGAAATGTTCAAATTTACTGGCATTTCTTATATTCTCTGCTCTAACATTTTCCTGATTCTTTCTGTATATTCTTTACTTATGTTTTTGTTTTCCTTAATCAAAGTGTGTCTTTTCAATCTTTTCAAAGAAGATTCTTTAGACTTACTAAATCACCTCAATTTTATACGTTTTCTGTTGTATTAAGTTCTGCTCATATCTTTATTTATCTTTTTTCTATGTTCTCAGGGTTTATTGTTTTGATCTTCTGATGTCAATTAAAACACTTGGTTATTCATTTTAATAAATATTTTACTTATAAAGATTTGAACTTTTGAAAATTCCAGCTTACTTGTAAGTTTCTAAGGGTCAGGTCCTCTCCATTGTTGCTGGCCTAAGGTTTAGTTCACCATATAGCAATGTATATATTGACCTATTTTCCCCTCGACTTTCTGTGATTCCCTACATCTCACCTTTCTTTGCAGACAAGCCATTTGAAATACCCTTAACTTATTTCACAGCCAATAAGTCATTGAAATAATGTGTATTTTTTAGAGAAATCTTCTTATATAATTAGGCAAAAAATCTCACCTGCCATAGTTTTCAAAACAGCATAATTTCACTCTTCTCAATGCTTAATCTGTTGTATTACAAAACCTTTGAGTATTTAGCTTTATCAATGACATGTACTTTAAAAATGTTTTAGAGATCCTACCAGTCTTTGAAAACATCCTTGTTCCTTGTTTCAGTTCCAGATTTATGGATATTTTCTGCCTTGCACCTGATTATTCCAACAATTGATGGATGGCCTTGGGAATCTAATTCTGGTATTGATAGTTTTTGCTGATTTTCTCCCCTTGTAGCTGATTTCTTCATTATTGTGTAAATTTAGATCATGAGCTCATGTTTAGCTAAACAGCTGACCTTGTAAGACGCTTAGGTGTGAACGCTCGTAAGCTTCAGCAGAAAGTCGGCAAAGATTTATTTGTGTCCCTCCAATGAGTTGCCCGCGAGAACCCCATTTTCTACAAGTGTTGGTCCAATACTCCCTCAAGAGGCTGTGGACTCCGACAGGGCTGCTTGGTGGCCCCCGATCTGGGGCAGGGGCAGTGGGCGGCCTGTGGCCCAGGCAGGAGCCTCTCTGCATGTGTCCCAGGGACCAATCTGCCTGCGAACTTCGGTCACCTGACAGGAAGCTACGATGTCCAGACTTATGGTTAGCTGTACAGCGAGGTGTACTGCGCGGACAGGTTCCACACACACTGCAAGTAAGAGGTCGGCCTGAGTGGAAAGGTGAGAGTTTGGGCAGCTGTGCAGACAAAGAAGGCGCCCTTTGGCCTGGGCCTAAATGCTTGTGACACCCCACTGGACCTGCCAGGCTCTGAGGGCCCTGCCCTGGGCCCCCTGCTCCCCTGACCTTTGTTCAGTCACAGCAGAGATGGCCACACCCACTCCCTCAGTGAGGGCAGTGTTCCAACCTCCCTCAGCCCCGCCCCCTCTCCACAGGTTACCATGGACTACAGAGGCTGCATTCTGAGGCCAGGGCGTTCCGAGAATGCCAAGGGCAGACATGATGACCTTAAATGATTTCCTCTTGTGTCAGGTTAGGTAAACTTTAGGAGCTAGGAAATGGTCCACTTTACAGAAATGTTCAAATTTACTGGCATTTCTTATATTCTCTGCTCTAACATTGTCCTGATTCTTTCTGTATATTCTTTACTTATGTTTTTGTTTTCCTTAATCAAAGTGTGTCTTTTCAATCTTTTCAAAGAAGATTCTTTGGACTTACTAAATCACCTCAATTTTATACGTTTTCTGTTGTATTAAGTTCTGCTCATATCTTTATTTATCTTTTTTCTATGTTCTCATGGTTTATTGTTTTGATCTTCTGATGTCAATTAAAACACGTGGTTATTCATTTTAATAAATATTTTACTTATAAAGTTTTGAACTTTTGAAGATTCCAGCTTACTTGTAAGTTTCTAAGGGTCAGGTCCTCTCCATTGTTGCTGGCCTAAGGTTTAGTTCACCATATAGCAATGTATATATTGACCTATTTTCCCCTCGACTTTCTGTGATTCCCTACATCTCAACTTTCTTTGCAGACAAGCCATTTGAAATACCCTTAACTTATTTCACAGCCAATATGTCATTGAAATAATGTGTAGTTTTTAGAGAAATCTTCTTATATAATTAGGCAGAAAATCCCACCTGCCATAGTTTTCAAAACAGCATAATTTCACTCTTCTCAATGCTTAATCTGTTGTATTACACAACCTTTGAGTATTTAGCTTTATCAATGACATGTACTTTAAAAATGTTTTAGAGATCCTACCAGTCTTTGAAAACATCCTTGTTCCTTGTTTCAGTTCCAGTTTTATGGATATTTTCTGCCTTGCACCTGATTATTCCAACAATTGATGGATGGCCTTGGGAATCTAATTCTGGTATTGATAGTTTTTGCTGGTTGTCTCCACTTGTAGTTGATTTCTTCATTATTGTGTAAATTTAGATCATGAGCTCATGTTTAGCTAAACAGCTGACCTTGTAAGAGGCTTAGGTGTGAACGCTCGTAAGCTTCAGCAGAAAGTCGGCAAAGATTTATTTGTGTCACTCCAATGAGTTGCCAGAGAGAACCCCGTTTTGTACAAGTGTTGGTCCAATACTCCCTCAAGAGGCAGGGGACTCCGACAGGGATGCTTGGCGGCCCCCATTCTGGGGCAGGGGCAGTGGGCGGCCTGTGGCCCAGGCAGGAGCCTCTTTGCATGTGTGCCAGGGACCCATCTGCCTGCGAACTTCGGTCACCTGGCTGGAAGCTACGATGCCCATACCTATGCTTAGCTGTGCAGCGAGGTGTACTGCGCGGACAGGTTCCACACACACTTCAAGTAAGAGGTCAGCCTGAGTGGAAAGGTGAGAGATTGGGCCGCTGTGCAGACAAAGAAGGCACCCTTTGGCCTGGGCCTAAAGGATTGTGACACCCCACTGGACCTGCCAGGCTCTGAGGGCCCTGCCCTGGGCCCCCTGTTCCCCGGCCCTTTGTTCAGTCACAGCAGAGATGGCCACACCCACTCCCTCAGTGAGGGCAGTGTTCCAACCTCCCTCAGCCCTGCCCCCTCTCCACAGGTTACCATGGACTACAGAGGCTGCATTCTGAAGCCAGGGATTTCCGAGAATGCCAAGGGCAGACATGATGACCTTAAATGATTTCCTCTTGTGTCAGGTTTGGTAAACTTTAGGAGCTAGAAAATGGTCCACTTTACAGAAATGTTCAAATTTACTGGCATTTCTTATATTCTCTGCTCTAACATTGTCCTGATTCTTTCTGTATATTCTTTACTTATGTTTTTGTTTTCCTTAATCAAAGTGTGTCTTTTCAATCTTTTCAAAGAAGATTCTTTGGACTTACTAAATCACCTCAATTTTATACGTTTTCTGTTGTATTAAGTTCTGCTCATATCTTTATTTATCTTTTTTCTATGTTCTCAGGGTTTATTGTTTTGATCTTCTGATGTCAATTAAAACACATGGTTATTCATTTTAATAAATATTTTACTTATAAAGATTTGAACTTTTGAAGATTCCAGCTTACTTGTAAGTTTCTATGGGTCAGGTCCTCTCCATTGTTGCTGGCCTAAAGTTTAGTTCACCATATAGCAATGTATATATTGACCTATTTTCCCCTCGACTTTCTGTGATTCCCTACATCTCACCTTTCTTTGCAGACAAGCCATTTGAAATACCCTTAACATATTTCACAGCCAATAAGTCATTGAAATAATGTGTAGTTTTTAGAGAAATCTTCTTATATAATTAGGCAGAAAATCTCACCTGCCATAGTTTTCAAAACAGCATAATTTCACTCTTCTCAATGCTTAATCTGTTGTATTACATAACCTTTGAGTATTTAGCTTTATCAATGACATGTACTTTAAAAATGTTTTAGAGATCATACCAGTCTTTGAAAACATCCTTCTTCCTTGTTTCAGTTCCTGTTTTATGGATATTTTCTGCCTTGCACCTGATTATTCCAACAATTGATGGATGGCCTTGGGAATCTAATTCTGGTATTGATAGTTTTTGCTGGTTGTCTCCCCTTGTAGCTGATTCCTTCATTATTGTGTAAATTTAGATCATGAGCTCATGTTTAGCTAAACAGCTGACCTTGTAAGACGCTTAGGTGTGAACGCTCGTAAGCTTCAGCAGAAAGTCGGCAAAGATTTATTTGTGTCCCTCCAATGAGTTGCCCGCGAGAACGCCGTTTTCTACAAGTGTTGGTCCAATACTCCCTCAAGAGGCAGGGGACTCCGACAGGGCTGCTTTGTGGCCCCCGATCTGGGGCAGGGGCAGTGGGCGGCCTGTGGCCCAGGCAGGATCCTCTCTGCATGTGTCCCAGGGACCCATCTGCCTGTGAACCTCGGTCACCTGGCAGGAAGCTACGATGCCCAGACCTATGCTTAGCTGTGCAGCGAGGTGTACTGCGCGGACAGGTTCCACACACACTTCAAGTAAGAGGTCAGCCTGAGTGGAAAGGTGAGAGTTTGGGCAGCTGTGCAGACAATGAAGGCGCCCTTTGGCCTGGGCCTAAATGCTTGTGACTCCCCACTGGATCTGCCGGGCTCTGTGGGCCCTGCCCTGGGCCCCCTGCTCCCCTGCCCTTTGTTCAGTCACAGCAGAGATGGCCACACCCACTCCCTCAGTGAGGGCAGTGTTCCAACCTCCCTCAGCCCCGCCCCCTCTCCGCAGGTTACCATGGACTACAGAGGCTGCATTCTGAGGCCAGGGCGTTCCGAGAATGCCAAGGGCAGACATGATGACCTTAAATGATTTCCTCTTGTGTCAGGTTTGGTAAACTTTAGGAGCTAGGAAATGGTCCACTTTACAGAAATGTTCAAATTTACTGGCATTTCTTATATTCTCTGCTAAAACATTGTCCTGATTCTTTCTGTATATTCTTTACTTATGTTTTTGTTTTCCTTAATCAAAGTGTGTCTTTTAAATCTTTTCAAAGAAGATTCTTTGGACTTACAAAATCACCTCAATTTTATACGTTTTCTGTTGTATTAAGTTCTGCTCATATCTTTATTTATCTTTTTTCTATGTTCTCAGGGTTTATTGTTTTGATCTTCTGATGTCAATTAAAACACTTGGTTATTCATTTTAATAAATATTTTACTTATAAAGGTTTGAACTTTTGAAGAATCCAGCTTACTTGTAAGTTTCTAAGGGTCAGTTCCTCTCCATTGTTGCTGGCCTAAGGTTTAGTTCACCATATAGCAATGTATATATTGACCTCTTTTCCCCTCGACTTTCTGTGATTCCCTACATCTCACCTTTCTTTGCAGACAGGCCATTTGAAATACCCTTAACTTATTTCACAGCCAATAAGTCATTGAAATAATGTGTATTTTTTAGAGAAATCTTCTTATATAATTAGGCAGAAAATCTCACCTGCCATAGTTTTCAAAACAGCATAATTTCACTCTTCTCAATGCTTAATCTGTTGTATTACACAACCTTTGAGTATTTAGCTTTATCAATGACATGTACTTTAAAAATGTTTTAGAGATCCTACCAGTCTTTGAAAACATCCTTGTTCCTTGTTTCAGTTCCAGTTTTATGGATATTTTCTGCCTTGCACCTGATTATTCCAAAAATTGATGGATGGCCTTGGGAATCTTATTCTGCTATTGATAGTTTTTGCTGACTGTCTCCACTCTTAGCTGATTTCTTCATTATTGTGTAAATTTAGATCATGAGCTCATGTTTAGCTAAAGAGCTGACCTTGTAAGACGCTTAGGTGTGAACGCTCGTAAGCTTCAGCAGAAAGTCGGCAAAGATTTATTTGTGTCCCTCCAATGAGTTGCCCGCGAGAACCCTGTTTTCTACAAGTGTTTGTCCAATACTCCCTCAAGAGGCAGGGGACTCCGACAGGGCGGCTTGGCGGCCCCCGATCTGGGCAGGGGCAGTGGGCGGCCTGTGGCACAGGAGGAAGCCTCTCTGCATGTGTCCCTGGGACCCATCTGCCTGCGAAATTCGGTCACCTGGCAGGAAGATATGATGCACAGACCTATGGTTAGCTGTGCAGAGAGGTGTACTGCGTGGACAGGTTCCACACACACTTCAAGTAAGAGGTCAGCCTGAGTGGAAAGGTGAGAGTTTGGGCAGCTGTGCAGACAAAGTAGGCGCACTTTGGCCTTGGCCTAAATGCTTGTGACACCCCACTGGACCTGCCGGGCTCTGAGGGTCCAGTACTAGGCCCCCTGCTCCCCTGCCCTTTGTTCAGTCACAGCAGAGATGGCCACACCCACTCCCTCAGTGAGGGCAGTGTTCCAACCTCCCTCAGCCCCGCCCCCTCTCCGCAGGTTACCATGGACTACAGAGGCTGCATTCTGAGGCCAGGGCATTCCGAGAATGCAAAGGGCAGACATGATGACCTTAAATGATTTCCTCTTGTGTCAGGTTTGGTAAACTTTAGGAGCTAGGAAATGGTCCACTTTACAGAAATGTTCAAATTTACTGGCATTTCTTATATTCTCTGCTCTAACATTGTCCTGATTCTTTCTGTATATTCTTTACTTATGATTTTGTTTTCCTTAATCAAACTGTGTCTTTTCTATCTTTTCAAAGAAGATTCTTAGGACTTACTAAATCAACTCAATTTTATACGTTTTCTGTTGTATTAAGTTCTGCTCATATCTTTATTTATCTTTTTTCTATGTTCTCAGGGTTTATTGTTTTGATCTTCTGATGTCAATTAAAACACTAGGTTATTCATTTTAATAAATATTTTACTTATAAAGATTTGAACTTTTGAAGATTCCAGCTTACTTGTAAGTTTCTAAGGGTCAGGTCTTCTCCATTGTTGCTGGCCTAAGGTTTAGTTCACCATATAGCAATGTATATATTGACCTATTTTCCCCTCGAATTTCTGTGATTCCCTACATCTCACCTTTCTTTGCAGACAAGCCATTTGAAAAACACTTAACTTATTTCACAGCCAATAAGTCTTTGAAATAATGTGTATTTTTTAGAGAAATCTTCTTATATAATTAGGCAGAAAATCTCACCTGCCATAGTTTTCAAAACAGCATAATTTCACTCTTCTCAATGCTTAATCTGTTGTATTACACAACCTTTGAGTATTTAGCTTTATCAATGACATGTACTTTAAAAATGTTTTAGAGATCCTACCAGTCTTTGAAAACATCCTTGTTCCTTGTTTCAGTTCCAGTTTTATGGATATTTTCTGCCTTGCACCTGATTATTCAAACAATTGATGGATGGCCTTGGGAATCTACTTCTGTTATTGATAGTTTTTGCTGGTTGTCTCAACTTGTAGCTGATTTCTTCATTATTGTGTAAATTTAGATCATGAGCTCATGTTTAGCTAAACAGCTGACCTTGTAAGAGGCTTAGGTGTGAACGCTCGGAAGCTTCAGCAGAAAGTTGGCAAAGATTTATTTGTGTCCCTCCAATGAGTTGCCCACGAGAACCCCGTTTTCTACAAGTGTTGGTCCAATACTCCCTCAAGAGGCAGGGGACTCCGACAGGGCTGCTTGGCGGCCCCCGATCTGGGGCAGGGGCTGTGGGCGGCCTGTTGCCCAGGCAGGAGCCTCTCTGCATGTGTCCCAGGGTCCCATCTGCCTGCGAAATTCAGTCACCTGGCAGGAAGCTACGATGCCCAGACCTATGGTTAGCTGTGCAGCGAGGTGTACTGCACGGACAGGTTCCACACACACTTCAAGTAAGAGGTCGGCCTGAGTGGAAAGGTGAGAGTTTGGGCAGCTGTGCAGACAAAGAAGGCGCCCTTTGGCCTGGGACTAAATGCTTGTGACACCCCACTGGACATGCCGGGCTCTGAGGGCCCTGCCCTGGGCCCCCTGCTCCCCTGCCCTTTGTTCAGTCACAGCAGAGATGGCCACACCCACTCCCTCAGTGAGGGCAGTGTTCCAACCTCCCTCAGCCCCGCCCCCTCTCCACAGGTTACCATGGACTACAGAGGCTGCATTCTGAGGCCAGGGCGTTCCGAGAATGCCAAGGGCAGACATGATGACCTTAAATGATTTCCTCTTGTGTCAGGTTTGGTAAACTTTAGGAGCTAGGAAATGGTCCAATTTACAGAAATGTTCAAATTTACTGGCATTTCTTATATTCTCTGCTATAACATTGTCCTGATTCTTTCCGTGTATTCTTTACTTATGTTTTTGTTTTTCTTAATCAAAGTGTGTCTTTTCAATCTTTTCAAAGAAGATTCTTTGGACTTACTAAATCACCTCAATTTTATACGTTTTCTGTTGTATTAAGTTCTGCTCATATCTTTATTTATCTTTTTTCTATGTTCTCAGGGTTTATTGTTTTGATCTTCTGATGTCAATTAAAACACTTGGTTATTCATTTTAATAAATATTTTACTTATAAAGATTTGAACTTTTGAAGATTCCAGCTTACTTGTAAGATTCTAAGGGTCAGGTCCTCTCCATTGTTGCTGGCCTAAGGTTTAGTTCACCATATAGCAATGTATATATTGACCTATTTTCCCCTCGACTTTCTGTGCTTCCCTACATCTCACCTTTCTTTGCAGACAAGCCATTTGAAATACCCTTAACTTATTTCACAGCCAATAAGTCATTGAAATAATGTGTAGTTTTTAGAGAAATCTTCTTATATAATTAGGCAGAAAATCTCACCTGCCATAGTTTTCAAAACAGCATAATTTCACTCTTCTCAATGCTTAATCTGTTGTATTACACAACCTTTGAGTATTTAGCTTTATCAATGACATGTACTTTAAAAATGTTTTAGAGATCCTACCAGTCTTTGAAAACATCCTTGTTCCTTGTTTCAGTTCCAGTTTTATGGATATTTTCTGCCTTGCACCTGATTATTCCAACAATTGATGGATGGCCTTGGGAATCTAATTCTGGTATTGATAGTTTTTGCTGATTGTCTCCCCTTGTAGCTGATTTCTTCATTATTGTGTAAATTTAGATCATGAGCTCATGTTTAGCTAAACAGCTGACCTTGTAAGACGCTTAGGTGTGAACGCTCGTAAGCTTCAGCAGAAAGTCGGCAAAGATTTATTTGTGTCCCTCCAATGAGTTGCCCGCGAGAACCCCATTTTCTACAAGTGTTGGTCCAATACTCCCTCAAGAGGCTGGGGACTCCGACAGGGCTGCTTCGTGGCCCCCAATCTGTGGCAGGGGCAGTGGGCGGCATGTGGCCCAGGCAGGAGCCTCTCTGCATGTGTCCCAGGGACCCATCTGCCTGCGAACTTCGGTCACCTGGCAGGAAGCTACGATGTCCAGACTTATGGTTAGCTGTACAGCGAGGTGTACTGCGCGGACAGGTTCCACACACACTTCAAGTAAGAGGTCGGCCTGAGTGGAAAGGTGAGAGTTTGGGCAGCTGTGCAGACAAAGAAGGCGCACTTTGGCCTGGGCCTAAATGCTTGTGACACCCCACTGGACCTGCCAGGCTCTGAGGGCCCTGCCCTGGGCCCCCTGCTCCCCTGCCCTTTGTTCAGTCACAGCAGAAATGGCCACACCCACTCCCTCAGTGAGGGCAGTGTTCCAACCTCCCTCAGCCCCGCCCCCTCTCCACAGGTTACCATGGACTACAGAGGCTGCATTCTGAGGCCAGGGCGTTCCGAGAATGCCAAGGGCAGACATGATGACCTTAAATGATTTCCTCTTGTGTCAGGTTTGGTAAACTTTAGGAGCTAGGAAATGGTCCAATTTACAGAAATGTTCAAATTTACTGGCATTTCTTATATTCTCTGCTCTAACATTGTCCTGATTCTTTCTGTATATTCTTTACTTATGTTTTTGTTTTTCTTAATCAAAGTGTGTCTTTTCAATATTTTCAAAGAAGAATCTTTGGACTTACTAAATCACCTCAATTTTATACGTTTTCTGTTGTATTAAGTTCTGCTCATATCTTTATTTATCTTTTTTCTATGTTCTCAGGGTTTATTGTTTTGATTTTCTGATGTCAATTAAAACACCTTGTTATTCATTTTAATAAATATTTCACTTATAAAGATTTGAACTTTTGAATATTCCAGCTTACTTGTAAATTTGTAAGGGTCAGGTCCTCTCCATTGTTGCTGGCCTAAGGTTTAGTTCACCATATAGCAATGTATATATTGACCTATTTTCCCCTCGACTTTCTGTGATTCCCTACATCTCACATTTCTTTGCAGACAAGCCATTTGAAATACCCTTAACTTATTTCACAGCCAATAAGTCATTGAAATAATGTGTATTTTTTAGAGAAATCTTCTTATATAATTAGGCAGAAAATCTCACCTGCCATAGTTTTCAAAACAGCATAATTTCACTCTTCTCAATGCTTAATCTGTTGTATTACACAACCTTTGAATATTTAGCTTTATCAATGACATGTACTTTAAAAATATTTTAGAGATCCTACCAGTCTTTGAAAACATCCTTGTTCCTTGTTTCAGTTCCAGTTTTATGGATATTTTCTGCCTTGCACCTGATTATTCCAACAATTGATGGATGGCCTTGGGAAACTAATTCTGGTATTGATAATTTTTGCTGATTTTCTCCCCTTGTAGCTGATTTCTTCATTATTGTGTAAATTTAGATCATGAGCTCATGTTTAGCTAAACAGCTGACCTTGTAAGACGCTTAGGTGTGAACGCTCGTAAGCTTCAGCAGAAAGTCGGCAAAGATTTATTTGTGTCCCTCCAATGAGTTGCCCGCGAGAACCCCATTTTCTACAAGTGTTGGTCCAATACTCCCTCAAGAGGCTGAGGACACCGACAGGGCTGCTTGGTGGCCCCCGATCTGGGGCAGGGGCAGTGGGCGGCATGTGGCCCAGGCAGGAGCCTCTCTGCATTTGTCCCAGGGACCCATCTGCCTGCGAACTTCGGTCACCTGGCAGGAAGCTACGATGTCCAGACTTATGGTTAGCTGTACAGCGAGGTGTACTGCGCGGACGGGTTCCACACACACTTCAAGTAAGAGGTCGGCCTGAGTGGAAAGGTGAGAGTTTGGGCAGCTGTGCAGACAAAGAAGGTGCCCTTTGGCCTGGACCTAAATGCTTGTGACACCCCATTGGACCTGCCAGGCTCTGAGGGCCCTGCCCTGGGCCCCCTGCTCCCCTGCCCTTTGTTCAGTCACAGCAGAGATGGCCACACCCAGTCCCTCAGTGAGGGCAGTGTTCCAACCTCCGTCAGCCCCGCCCCCTCTCCGCAGGTTACCATGGACTACAGAGGCTGCATTCTGAGGCCAGGGCATTCCGAGAATGCCAAGGGCAGACATGATGACCTTAAATGATTTCCTCTTGTGTCAGGTTTGGTAAACTTTAGGAGCTAGGAAATGGTCCACTTTACAGAAATGTTCAAATTTACTGGCATTTCTTATATTTTCTGCTATAACATTGTCCTGATTCTTTCTGTATATTCTTTACTTATGTTTTTGTTTTCCTTAATCAAAGTGTGTCTTTTCAATCTTTTCAAAGAAGATTCTTTGGACTTACTAAATCACCTCAATTTTATCCGTTTTCTGTTGTATTAAGTTCTGCTCATATCTTTATTTATCTTTTTTCTATGTTCTCAGGGTTTATTGTTTTGATCTTCTGATGTCAATTAAAACACCTTGTTATTCATTTTAATAAATATTTCACTTATAAAGATTTGAACTTTTGAAGATTCCAGCTTACCTGTAACTTTCTAAGGGTCAGGTCCTCTCCATTGTTGCTGGCCTAAGGTTTAGTTCACCATATAGCAATGTATATATTGACCTATTTTCCCCTCGACTTTCTGTGATTCCCTACATCTCACCTTTCTTTGCAGACAAGCCATTTGAAATACCCTTAACTTATTTCACAGCCAATAAGTCATTGAAATAATGTGTATTTTTTAGAGAAATCTTCTTATATAATTAGGCAGAAAATCTCACCTGCCATAGTTTTCAAAACAGCATAATTTCACTCTTCTCAATGCTTAATCTGTTGTATTACACAACCTTTCAGTATTTAGCTTTATCAATGACATGTACTTTAAAAATGTTTTAGAGAACCTACCAGTCTTTGAAAACATCCTTGTTCCTTGTTTCAGTTCCAGTTTTATGTATATTTTCTGCCTTGCACCTGATTATTCCAACAATTGATGGATGGCCTTGGGAATCTAATTCTGGTATTGATAGTTTTTGCTGATTGTCTCCAGTCGTAGCTGATTTCTTCATTATTGTGTAAATTTAGATCATGAGCTCATGTTTAGCTAAACAGCTGACCTTGTCAGACGCTTAGGTGTGAACGCTCGTAAGCTTCAGTAGAAAGTCGGCAAAGATTTATTTGTCTCCCTCCAATGAGTTGCCCGCGAGAATGCCATTTTCTACAAGTGTTGGTCCAATACTCCCTCAAGAGGCAGGGGACTCCGACAGGGCTGCTTGGCGGCCCCCGATCTGGGGCCGGGGCAGTGGGCGGCCTGTGGCCCAGGCAGGAGCCTCTCTGCATGTGTCCCAGGGACCCATCTGCCTGCGAACTTCGGTCACCTGGCAGGAAGCTACGATGCCCAGACCTATGGTTAGCTGTGCAGCGAGGTGTACTGCGCGGACAGGTTCCACACACACTTCAAGTAAGAGGTCGGCCTGAGTGGAAAGGTGAGAGTTTGGGCAGCTGTGCAGACAAAGAAGGCGCCCTTTGGCCTGGGCCTAAATGCTTGTGACACCCCACTGGACCTGCCAGGCTCTGAGGGCCCTAACCTGGGCCCCCTGCTCCCCTGCCCTTTGTTCAGTCACAGCAGAAATGGCCACACCCACTCCCTCAGTGAGGGCAGTGTTCCAACCTCCCTCAGCCCTGCCCCCTCTCCGCAGGTTACCATGGACTACAGAGGCTGCATTCTGAAGGCAGGGCTTTCCGAGAATGCCAAGGGCAGACATGATGACCTTAAATGATTTCCTCTTGTGTCAGGTTTGGTAAACTTTAGGAGCTAGGAAATGGTCCACTTTACAGAAATGTTCAAATTTACTGGCATTTCTTATATTCTCTGCTCTAACATTGTCCTGATTCTTTCTGTATATTCTTTACTTATGTTTTTGTTTTCCTTAATCAAAGTGTGTCTTTTCAATTTTTTCAAAGAAGATTCTTTGGACTTACTAAATCACCTCAATTTTATACGTTTTCTGTTGTATTAAGTTCTGCTCATATCTTTATTTATCTTTTTTCTATGTTCTCAGTGTTTATTGTTTTGATCTTCTGATGTCAATTAAAACACTTGGTTATTCATTTTAATAAATATTTTACTTATAAAGATTTGAACTTATGAAGATGCCAGCTTACTTGTAAGTTTCTAAGGGTCAGGTCCTCTCCATTGTTGCTGGCCTAAGGTTTAGTTCACCATATAGCAATGTATATATTGACCTATTTTCCCCTCGACTTTCTGTGATTCCCTACATCTCACCTTTCTTTGCAGACAAGCCATTTGAAATACCCTTAACTTATTTCACAGCCAATAAGTCATTGAAATAATGTGTATTTTTTAGAGAAATCTTCTTATATAATTAGGCAGAAAATCTCACCTGCCATAGTTTTCAAAACAGCATAATTTCACTCTTCTCAATGCTTAATCTGTTGTATTACACAACCTTTGAGTATTTAGCTTTATCAATGACATGTACTTTAAAAATGTTTTAGAGATCCTACCAGTCTTTGAAAACATCCTTGTTCCTTGTTTCAGTTCCAGTTTTATGGATATTTTCTGCCTTGCACCTGATTATTCCAACAATTGATGGATGGCCTTGGGAATGTAATTCTGGTATTGATAGTTTTTGCTGATTGTCTCCAGTCGTAGCTGATTTCTTCATTATTGTGTAAATTTAGATCATGAGCTCATGTTTAGCTAAACAGCTGACCTTGTCAGACGCTTAGGTGTGAACGCTCGTAAGCTTCAGCAGAAAGTCGGCAAAGATTTATTTGTGTCCCTCCAATGAGTTGCCCGCGAGAACGCCGTTTTCTACAAGTGTTGGTCCAATACTCCCTCAAGAGGCAGGGGATTCCGACAGGGCTGCTTGGCGGCCCCCGATCTGGGGCAGGGGCAGTGGGCGGCCTGTGGCCCAGGCAGAAGCCTCTCTGCATGTGTCCCAGGGACCCATCTGCCTGCGAACTTCGGTCACCTGGCAGGAAGCTACGATGCCCAGACCTATGGTTAGCTGTGCAGCGAGGTGTACTGCGCGGACAGGTTCCACACACACTTCAAGTAAGAGGTCGGCCTGAGTGGAAAGGTGAGAGTTTGGGCAGCTGTGCAGACAAAGAAGGCGCCCTTTGGCCTGGGCCTAAATGCTTGTGACACCCCACTGGACCTGCCGGGCTCTGAGGGCCCTGCCCTGGGCCCCCTGTTCCCCTGCCCTTTGTTCAGTCACAGCAGAGATGGCCACACCCACTCCCTCAGTGAGGGCAGTGTTCCAACCTCCCTCAGCCCCGCCCCCTCTCCGCAGGTTACCATGGACTACAGAGGCTGCATTCTGAGGCCAGGGCGTTCCGAGAATGCCAAGGGCAGACATGATGACCTTAAATGATTTCCTCTTGTGTCAGGTTTGGTAAACTTTAGGAGCTAGGAAATGGTCCACTTTACAGAAATGTTCAAATTTACTGGCATTTCTTATATTCTCTGCTCTAACATTGTCCTGATTCTTTCTGTATATTCTTTACTTATGTTTTTGTTTTCCTTAATCTAAGTGTGTCTTTTCAATCTTTTCAAAGAAGATTCTTTGGACTTACTAAATCACCTCAATTTTATACGTTATCTGTTGTATTAAGTTCTGCTGATATCTTTATTTATCTTTTTTCTATGTTCTCAGGGTTCATTGTTTTGATCTTCTGATGTCAATTAAAACACGTGGTTATTCATTTTAATAAATATTTTACTTATAAAGATTTGAACTTTTGAAGATTCCAGCTTACTTGTAAGTTTCTAAGGGTCAGGTCCTCTCCATTGTTGCTGGCCTAAGGTTTAGTTCACCATATAGCAATGTATATATTGACCTATTTTCCCCTCGACTTTCTGTGATTCCCTACATCTCAACTTTCTTTGCAGACAAGCCATTTGAAATACCCTTAACTTATTTCACAGCCAATATGTCATTGAAATAATGTGTAGTTTTTAGAGAAATCTTCTTATATAATTAGGCAGAAAATCCCACCTGCCATAGTTTTCAAAACAGCATAATTTCACTCTTCTCAATGCTTAATCTGTTGTATTACACAACCTTTGAGTATTTAGCTTTATCAATGACATGTACTTTAAAAATGTTTTAGAGATCCTACCAGTCTTTGAAAACATCCTTGTTCCTTGTTTCAGTTCCAGTTTTATGGATATTTTCTGCCTTGCACCTGATTATTCCAACAATTGATGGATGGCCTTGGGAATCTAATTCTGGTATTGAGAGTTTTTGCTGATTGTCTCCCCTTGTAGCTGATTTCTTCATTATTGTGTAAATTTAGATCATGAGCTCATGTTCAGCTAAACAGCTGACCTTGTCAGACGCTTAGGTGTGAATGCTCGTAAGCTTCAGCAGAAAGTCGGCAAAGATTTATTTGTGTCCCTCCAATGAGTTGCCCGCGAGAACGCCGTTTTCTACAAGTGTTGGTCCAATACACCCACAAGAGGCAGGGGATTCCGACAGGGCTGCTTAGCAGCCCCCGATCTGGGGCAGGGGCTGTGGGCGGCCTGTGGCCCAGGCAGGAGCCTCTCTGCATGTGTCCCAGGGACCCATCTGCCTGCGAACTTCGGTCACCTGGAAGGAAGCTATGATGCCCAGACCTATGGTTAGCTGTGCAGCGAGGTGTACTGCGCGGACAGGTTCCACACACACTTCAAGTAAGAGGTCGGCCTGAGTGGAAAGGTGAGAGTTTGGGCAGCTGTTCAGACAAAGAAGGCGTCCTTTTTCTGGGCCTAAATGCTTGTGACACCCCCCTGGACCTGCCAGGCTCTGAGGGCCCTGCCCTGGGCCCCCTGCTCCCCTGCCCTTTGTTCAGTCACAGCAGAGATGGCCACACCCACTCCCTCAGTGAGGGCAGTGTTCCAACCTCCCTCAGCCCCGCCCCCTCTCCGCAGGTTACCATGGACTACAGATGCTGCATTCTGAGGCCAGGGCGTTCCGAGAATGCCAAGGGCAGACATGATGACCTTAAATGATTTCCTCTTGTGTCAGGTTTGGTAAACTTTAGGAGCTAGGAAATGGTCCACTTTACAGAAATGTTCAAATTTACTGGCATTTCTTATATTATCTGCTCTAACATTGTCCTGATTCTTTCTGTATATTCTTTACTTATGTTTTTGTTTTCCTTAATCAAAGTGTGTCTTTTCAATCTTTTCAAAGAAGATTCTTTGGACTTACTAAATCACCTCAATTTTATACGTTTTCTGTTGTATTAAGTTCTGCTCATATCTTTATTTATCTTTTTTCTATGTTCTCAGGGTTTATTGTTTTGATCTTCTGATGTCAATTAAAACACTTGGTTATTCATTTTAATAAATATTTTACTTATAAAGATTGGAACTTTTGAAGATTCCAGCTTACTTGTAAGTTTCTAAGGGTCAGGTCCTCTCCATTGTTGCTGGCCTAAGGTTTAGTTCACCATATAGCAATGTATATATTGACCTATTTTCCCCTCGACTTTCTGTGATTCCCTACATCTCACCTTTCTTTGCAGACAAGCCATTTGAAATACCCTTAACTTATTTCACAGCCAATAAGTCATTGAAATAATGTGTATTTTTTAGAGAAATCTTCTTATATAATTAGGCAGAAAATCTCACCTGCCATAGTTTTCAAAACAGCATAATTTCACTCTTCTCAATGCTTAATCTGTTGTATTACACAACCTTTGAGTATTTAGCTTTATCAATGACATGTACTTTAAAAATGTTTTAGAGATCCTACCAGTCTTTGAAAACATCCTTGTTCCTTGTTTCAGTTCCAGTTTTATGGATATTTTCTGCCTTGCACCTGATTATTCCAACAATTGATGGATGGCCTTGGGAATCTAATTCTGGTATTGATAGTTTTTGCTGATTGTCTCCAGTCGTAGCTGATTTCTTCATTATTGTGTAAATTTAGATCATGAGCTCATGTTTAGCTAAACAGCTGACCTTGTCAGACGCTTAGGTGTGAACGCTCGAAAGCTTCAGCAGAAAGTCGGCAAAGATTTATTTGTGTCCCTCCAATGAGTTGCCCGCGAGCACGCCGTTTTCTACAAGTGTTGGTCCAATACTCCCTCAAGAGGCAGGGGACTCCGACAGGGCTGCTTGGCGGCCACCGATCTGGGGCAGGGGCAGTGGGCGGCCTGTGGCCCAGGCAGAAGCCTCTCTGCATGTGTCCCAGGGACCCATCTGCCTGCGAACTTCGGTCACCTGGCAGGAAGCTACGATGCCCAGACCTATGGTTAGCTGTGCAGCGAGGTGTACTGCGCGGACAGGTTCCACACACACTTCAAGTAAGAGGTCGGCCTGAGTGGAAAGGTGAGAGTTTGGGCAGCTGTGCAGACAAAGAAGGCGCCCTTTGGCCTGGGCCTAAATGCTTGTGACACCCCACTGGACCTGCCGGGCTCTGAGGGCCCTGCCCTGTGCCCCCTGCTCCCCTGCCCTTTGTTCAGTCACAGCAGAGATGGCCACACCCACTCCCTCAGTGAGGGCAGTGTTCCAACCTCCCTCAGCCCCACCCCCTCTCCGCAGGTTACCATGGACTACAGAGGCTGCATTCTGAGGCCAGGGCATTCCGATAATGCCAAGGGCAGACATGATGACCTTAAATGATTTCCTCTTGTGTCAGGTTTGGTAAACTTTAGGAGCTAGGAAATGGTCCACTTTACAGAAATGTTCAAATTTACTGGCATTTCTTATATTCTCTGCTCTAACATTGTCCTGATTCTTTCTGTATATTCTTTACTTATGTTTTTGTTTTCCTTAATCAAAGTGTGTCTTTTCAATCTTTTCAAAGAAGATTCTTTGGACTTACTAAATCACCTCAATTTTATACGTTTTCTGTTGTATTAAGTTCTGCTCATATCTTTATTTATCTTTTTTCTATGTTCTCAGGGTTTATTGTTT
The DNA here is from genome assembly GCF_964341445.2 of Mesoplodon mirus. Taxonomy (NCBI): domain Eukaryota; kingdom Metazoa; phylum Chordata; class Mammalia; order Artiodactyla; family Ziphiidae; genus Mesoplodon; species Mesoplodon mirus. Next base: position 189,354,093 of record NC_138976.1, on the reverse strand, counting down.
TGATTTTCTGATGTCAATTAAAACACCTTGTTATTCATTTTAATAAATATTTCACTTATAAAGATTTGAACTTTTGAATATTCCAGCTTACTTGTAAATTTGTAAGGGTCAGGTCCTCTCCATTGTTGCTGGCCTAAGGTTTAGTTCACCATATAGCAATGTATATATTGACCTATTTTCCCCTCGACTTTCTGTGATTCCCTACATCTCACCTTTCTTTGCAGACAAGCCATTTGAAATACCCTTAACTTATTTCACAGCCAATAAGTCATTGAAATAATGTGCATTTTTTAGAGAAATCTTCTTATATAATTAGGCAGAAAATCTCACCTGCCATAGTTTTCAAAACAGCATAATTTCACTCTTCTCAATGCTTAATCTGTTGTATTACACAACCTTTGAATATTTAGCTTTATCAATGACATGTACTTTAAAAATGTTTTAGAGATCCTACCAGTCTTTGAAAACATCCTTGTTCCTTGTTTCAGTTCCTGTTTTATGGATATTTTCTGCCTTGCACCTGATTATTCCAACAATTGATGGATGGCCTTGGGAAACTAATTCTGGTATTGATAGTTTTTGCTGATTTTCTCCACTTGTAGCTGATTACTTCATTATTGTGTAAATTTAGATCATGAGCTCATGTTTAGCTAAACAGCTGACCTTGTCAGACGCTGAGGTGTGAACGCTCGTAAGCTTCAGCAGAAAGTCGGCAAAGATTTATTTGTGTCCCTCCAATGAGTTGCCCGCGAGAATGCCATTTTCTACAAGTGTTGGTCCAATACTCCCTCAAGAGGCAGGGGACTCCGACAGGGCTGCTTGGCGGCCCCCGATCTGGGGCCGGGGCAGTGGGCGGCCTGTGGCCCAGGCAGGAGCCTCTCTGCATGTGTCCCAGGGACCGATCTGCCTGCGAACTTCGGTCAACTGGCAGGAAGCTACGATGCCCAGACCTATGGTTAGCTGTGCAGCGAGGTGTACTGCGCGGACAGGTTCCACACACACTTCAAGTAAGAGGTCGGCCTGAGTGGAAAGGTGAGAGTTTGGGCAGCTGTGCAGACAAAGAAGGCGCCCTTTGGCCTGGGCCTAAATGCTTGTGACACCCCACTGGACCTGCCAGGCTCTGAGGGCCCTGCCCTGGGCCCCCTGCTCCCCTTCCCTTTGTTCAGTCACAGCAGAGATGGCCACACCCACTCCCTCAGTGAGGGCAGTGTTCCAACCTCCCTCAGCCCCGCCCCCTCTCCGCAGGTTACCATGGACTACAGAGGCTGCATTCTGAGGCCAGGGCATTCCGAGAATGCCAAGGGCAGACATGATGACCTTAAATGATTTCCTCTTGTGTCAGGTTTGGTAAACTTTAGGAGCTAGGAAATGGTCCACTTTACAGAAATGTTCAAATTTACTGGCATTTCTTATATTCTCTGCTCTAACATTGTCCTGATTCTTTCTGTATATTCTCTACTTATGTTTTTGTTTTCCTTAATCAAAGTGTGTCTTTTCAATCTTTTCAAAGAAGATTCTTTGAACTTACTAAATCACCTCAATTTTATACGTTTTCTGTTGTATTAAGTTTTGCTGATATCTTTATTTATCTTTTTTCTATGTTCTCAGGGTTCATTGTTTTGATCTTCTGATGTCAATTAAAACACTTGGTTATTCATTTTAATAAATATTTTACTTTTAAAGATTTGAACTTTTGAAGATTCCAGCTTACTTGTAAGTTTCTAAGGGTCAGGTCCTCTCCATTGTTGCTGGCCTAAAGTTTAATTCACCATATAGCAATATATATATTGACCTATTTTCCCCTCGACTTTCTGTGAATCCCTACATCTCACCTTTCTTTGCAGACAAGCCATTTGAAATACCCTTAACTTATTTCACAGCCAATAAGTCATTGAAATAATGTGTATTTTTTAGAGAAATCTTCTTATATAATTAGGCAGGAAATCTCACCTGCCATCGTTTTCAAAACAGCATAATTTCACTCTTCTCAATGCTTAATCTGTTGTATTACACAACCTTTGAGTATTTAGCTTTATCAATGACATGTACTTTAAAAATGTTTTAGAGATCCTACCAGTCTTTGAAAACATCCTTGTTCCTTGTTTCAGTTCCAGTTTTATGTATATTTTCTGCCTTGCACCTGATTATTCCAACAATTGATGGATGGCCTTGGGAATCTAATTCTGGTATTGATAGTTTTTGCTGATTGTCTCCAGTCGTAGCTGATTACTTCATTATTGTGTAAATTTAGATCATGAGCTCATGTTTAGCTAAACAGCTGACCTTGTCAGACGCTGAGGTGTGAACGCTCGTAAGCTTCAGCAGAAAGTCGGCAAAGATTTATTTGTGTCCCTCCAATGAGTTGCCCGCGAGAATGCCATTTTCTACAAGTGTTGGTCCAATACTCCCTCAAGAGGCAGGGGACTCCGACAGGGCTGCTTGGCGGCCCCCGATCTGGGGCCGGGGCAGTGGGCGGCCTGTGGCCCAGGCAGGAGCCTCTCTGCATGTGTCCCAGGGACCGATCTGCCTGCGAACTTCGGTCAACTGGCAGGAAGCTACGATGCCCAGACCTATGGTTAGCTGTGCAGCGAGGTGTACTGCGCGGACAGGTTCCACACACACTTCAAGTAAGAGGTCGGCCTGAGTGGAAAGGTGAGAGTTTGGGCAGCTGTGCAGACAAAGAAGGCGCCCTTTGGCCTGGGCCTAAATGCTTGTGACACCCCACTGGACCTGCCAGGCTCTGAGGGCCCTAATCTGGGCCCCCTGCTCCCCTGCCCTTTGTTCAGTCACAGCAGAGATGGCCACACCCACTCCCTCAGTGAGGGCAGTGTTCCAACCTCCCTCAGCCCTGCCCCCTCTCCGCAGGTTACCATGGACTACAGAGGCTGCATTCTGAAGCCAGGGCTTTCCGAGAATGCCAAGGGCAGACATGATGACCTTAAATGATTTCCTCTTGTGTCAGGTTTGGTAAACTTTAGGAGCTAGGAAATGGTCCACTTTACAGAAATGTTCAAATTTACTGGCATTTCTTATATTCTCTGCTCTAACATTGTCCTGATTCTTTCTGTATATTCTTTACTTATGTTTTTGTTTTCCTTAATCAAAGTGTGTCTTTTCAATTTTTTCAAAGAAGATTCTTTGGACTTACTAAATCACCTCAATTTTATACGTTTTCTGTTGTATTAAGTTCTGCTCATATCTTTATTTATCTTTTTTCTATGTTCTCAGTGTTTATTGTTTTGATCTTCTGATGTCAATTAAAACACTTGGTTATTCATTTTAATAAATATTTTACTTATAAAGATTTGAACTTATGAAGATTCCAGCTTACTTGTAAGTTTCTAAGGGTCAGGTCCTCTCCATTGTTGCTGGCCTAAGGTTTAGTTCACCATATAGCAATGTATATATTGACCTATTTTCCCTTCGACTTTCTGTGATTCCCTACATCTCACCTTTCTTTGCAGACAAGCCATTTGAAATACACTTAACTTATTTCACAGCCAATAAGTCATTGAAATAATGTGTATTTTTTAGAGAAATCTTCTTATATAATTAGGCAGAAAATCTCACCTGCCATAGTTTTCAAAACAGCATAATTTCACTCTTCTCAATGCTTAATCTGTTGTATTACACAACCTTTGATTATTTAGCTTTATCAATGACATGTACTTTAAAAATGTTTTAGAGATCCTACCAGTCTTTGAAAACATCCTTGTTCCTTGTTTCAGTTCCAGTTTTATGGATATTTTCTGCCTTGCACCTGATTATTCCAACAATTGATTGATGGCCTTGGGAATGTAATTCTGGTATTGATAGTTTTTGCTGATTGTCTCCAGTCGTAGCTGATTTCTTCATTATTGTGTAAATTTAGATCATGTGCTCATGTTTAGCTAAACAGCTGACCTTGTCAGACGCTTAGGTGTGAACGCTCGTAAGCTTCAGCAGAAAGTCGGCAAAGATTTATTTGTGTCCCTCCAATGAGTTGCCCGCGAGAACGCCGTTTTCTACAAGTGTTGGTCCAATACTCCCTCAAGAGGCAGGGGACTCCGACAGGGCTGCTTGGCGGCCCCCGATCTGGGGCAGGGGCAGTGGGTGGCCTGTGGCCCAGGCAGAAGCCTCTCTGCATGTGTCCCAGGGACCCATCTGCCTGCGAACTTCGGTCACCTGGCAGGAAGCTACGATGCCCAGACCTATGGTTAGCTGTGCAGCGAGGTGTACTGCGCGGACAGGTTCCACACACACTTCAAGTAAGAGGTCGGCCTGAGTGGAAAGGTGAGAGTTTGGGCAGCTGTGCAGACAAAGAAGGCGCCCTTTGGCCTGGGCCTAAATGCTTGTGACACCCCACTGGACCTGCCAGGCTCTGAGGGCCCTGCCCTGGGCCCCCTGTTCCCCTGCCCTTTGTTCAGTCACAGCAGAGATGGCCACACCCACTCCCTCAGTGAGGGCAGTGTTCCAACCTCCCTCAGCCCCGCCCCCTCTCCGCAGGTTACCATGGACTACAGAGGCTGCATTCTGAGGCCAGGGCATTCCGAGAATGCCAAGGGCAGACATGATGACCTTAAATGATTTCCTCTTGTGTCAGGTTTGGTAAACTTTAGGAGCTAGGAAATGGTCCACTTTACAGAAATGTTCAAATTTACTGGCATTTCTTATATTCTCTGCTCTAACATTGTCCTGATTCTTTCTGTATATTCTTTACTTATGTTTTTGCTTTCCTTAATCAAAGTGTGTCTTTTCAATCTTTTCAAAGAAGATTCTTTGGACTTACTAAATCACCTCAATTTTATACGTTTTCTGTTGTATTAAGTTCTGCTGATATCTTTATTTATCTTTTTTCTATGTTCTCAGGGTTCATTGTTTTGATCCTCTGATGTCAATTAAAACACTTGGTTATTCATTTTAATAAATATTTTACTTATAAAGATTTGAACTTTTGAAGATTCCAGCTTACTTGTAAGTTTCTAAGGGTCAGGTCCTCTCCATTGTTGCTGGCCTAAGGTTTAATTCACCATATAGCAATATATATATATTGACCTATTTTCCCCTCGACTTTCTGTGATTCCCTACATCTCACCTCTTTGCAGACAAGCCATTTGAAATACCCTTAACTTATTTCACAGCCAATAAGTCATTGAAATAATGTGTATTTTTTAGAGAAATCTTCTTCTATAATTAGGCAGAAAATCTCACCTGCCATAGTTTTCAAAACAGCATAATTTCACTCTTCTCAATGCTTAATCTGTTGTATTACACAACCTTTGAGTATTTAGCTTTATCAATGACATGTACTTTAAAAATGTTTTAGAGATCCTACCAGTCTTTGAAAACATCCTTGTTCCTTGTTTCAGTTCCAGTTTTATGGATATTTTCTGCCTTGCACCTGATTATTCCAACAATTGATGGATGGCCTTGGGAATCTAATTCTGGTATTGATAGTTTTTGCTGATTGTCTCCAGTCGTAGCTGATTTCTTCATTATTGTGTAAATTTAGATCATGAGCTCATGTTTAGCTAAACAGCTGACCTTGTCAGACGCTTAGGTGTGAACACTCGTAAGCTTCAGCAGAAAGTCGGCAAAGATTTATTTGTGTCCCTCCAATGAGTTGCCCACGAGAACGCCGTTTTCTACAAGTGTTGGTCCAATACTCCCTCAAGAGGCAGGGGACTCCGACAGGGCTGCATGGCGGGCCCCGATCTGGGGCAGGGGCAGTGGGCGGCCTGTGGCCCAGGCAGAAGCCTCTCTGCATGTGTCCCAGGGACCAATCTGCCTGCGAACTTCGGTCACCTGGCAGGAAGCTACGATGCCCAGACCTATGGTTAGCTGTGCAGCGAGGTGTACTGCGCGGACAGGTTCCACACACACTTCAAGTTAGAGGTCTGCCTGAGTGGAAAGGTGAGAGTTTGGGCAGTTGTGCAGACAAAGAAGGCACACTTTGGCCTGGGCCTAATTGCTTGTGACACCCCACTGGACCTGCCGGGCTCTGAGTGCCCTGCCCTGGGCCCCCTGCTCCCCTGCCCTTTGTTCAGTCACAGCAGAGTTGGCCACACCAACTCCCACAGTGTGGGCAGTGTTCCAACCTCCCTCAGCCCCGCCCCCTCTCCGCAGGTTACCATGGACTACAGAGGCTGCATTCTGAGGCCAGGGCGTTCCGAGAATGCCAAGGGCAGACATGATGACCTTAAATGATTTCCTCTTGTGTCAGGTTTGGTAAACTTTAGGAGCTAGGAAATGGTCCACTTTACAGAAATGTTCAAATTTACTGGCATTTCTTATATTCTCTGCTCTAACATTGTCCTGATTCTTTCTGTATATTCTTTACTTATGTTTTTGTTTTCCTTAATCAAAGTGTGTCTTTTCAATCTTTTCAAAGAAGATTCTTTGGACTTACTAAATCACCTCAATTTTATACGTTTTCTGTTGTATTAAGTTCTGCTCATATCTTTATTTATCTTTTTTCTATGTTCTCAGGGTTTATTGTTTTCATCTTCTGATGTCAATTAAAACACTTGGTTATTCATTTTAATAAATATTTTACTTATAAAGATTTGAACTTTTGAAGATTCCAGCTTACTTGTAAGTTTCTAAGGGTCAGGTCCTCTCCATTGTTGCTGGCCTAAGGTTTAGTTCACCATATAGCAATGTATATATTGACCTATTTTCCCCTCGACTTTCTGTGCTTCCCTACATCTCACCTTTCTTTGCAGACAAGCCATTTGAAATACCCTTAACTTATTTCACAGCCAATAAGTCATTGAAATAATGTGTATTTTTTAGAGAAATCTTCTTATATAATTAGGCAGAAAATCTCACCTGCCATAGTTTTCAAAACAGCATAATTTCACTCTTCTCAATGCTTAATCTGTTGTATTACATAACCTTTGAGTATTTAGCTTTATCAATGACATGTACTTTAAAAATGTTTTAGAGATCCTACCAGTCTTTGAAAACATCCTTGTTCCTTGTTTCAGTTCCAGTTTTATGGATATTTTCTGCCTTGCACCTGATTATTCCAACAATTGATGGATGGCCTTGGGAATCTAATTCTGGTATTGAGAGTTTTTGCTGATTGTCTCCCCTTGTAGCTGATTTCTTCATTATTGTGTAAATTTAGATCATGAGCTCATGTTCAGCTAAACAGCTGACCTTGTCAGACGCTTAGGTGTGAACGCTCGTAGGCTTCAGCAGAAAGTCGGCAAAGATTTATTTGTGTCCCTCCAATGAGTTGCCCGCGAGAACGCCGTTTTCTACAAGTGTTGGTCCAATACTCCCTCAAGAGGCAGGGGACTCCGACAGGGCTGCTTGGCGGCCCCCGATCTGGGGCAGGGGCCGTGGGCGGCCTGTGGCCCAGGCAGGAGCCTCTCTGCATGTGTCCCAGGGACCGATCTGCCTGCGAACTTCAGTCACCTGGCAGGAAGCTACGATGCATAGACCTATGGTTAGCTGTGCAGCGAGGTGTACTGCGCGGACAGGTTCCACACACACTTCAAGTAAGAGGTCGGCCTGAGTGGAAAGGTGAGAGTTTGGGCAGCTGTGCAGACAAAGAATGCGCCCTTTGGCCTGGGCCTAAATGCTTGTGACACCCCACTGGACCTGCCAGGCTCTGAGGGCCCTGCCCTGGGCCCCCTGCTCCCCTGCCCTTTGTTCAGTCACAGCAGAGATGGCCACACCCACTCCCTCAGTGAGGGCAGTGTTCCAACCTCCCTCAGCCCCGCCCCCTCTCCGCAGGTTACCATGGACTACAGAGGCTGCATTCTGAGGCCAGGGCGTTCCGAGAATGCCAAGGGCAGACATGATGACCTTAAATGATTTCCTCTTGTGTCAGGTTTGGTAAACTTTAGGAGCTAGGAAATGGTCCACTTTACAGAAATGTTCAAATTTACTGGCATTTCTTATATTCTCTGCTCTAACATTGTCCTGATTCTTTCTGTATATTCTTTACTTATGTTTTTGTTTTCCTTAATCAAAGTGTGTCTTTTCAATCTTTTCAAAGAAGATTCTTTGGACTTACTAAATCACCTCAATTTTATACGTTTTCTGTTGTATAAAGTTCTGCTGATATCTTTATTTATCTTTTTTCTATGTTCTCAGGGTTCATTGTTTTGATCCTCTGATGTCAATTAAAACACTTGGTTATTCATTTTAATAAATATTTTACTTATAAAGATTTGAACTTTTGAAGATTCCAGCTTACTTGTAAGTTTCTAAGGGTCAGGTCCTCTCCATTGTTGCTGGCCTAAGGTTTAATTCACCATATAGCAATATATATATTTTGACCTATTTTCCCCTCGACTTTCTGTGATTCCCTACATCTCACCTTTCTTTGCAGACAAGCCATTTGAAATACACTTAACTTATTTCACAGCCAATAAGTCAATGAAATAATGTGTATTTTTTAGAGAAATCTTCTTATATAATTAGGCAGAAAATCTCACCTGCCATAGTTTTCAAAACAGCATAATGTCACTCTTCTCAATGCTTAATCTGTTGTATTACACAACCTTTGAGTATTTAGCTTTATCAATGACATGTACTTTAAAAATGTTTTAGAGATCCTACCAGTCTTTGAAAACATCCTTGTTCCTTGTTTCAGTTCCAGTTTTATGTATATTTTCTGCCTTGCACCTGATTATTCCAACAATTGATGGATGGCCTTGGGAATCTAATTCTGGTATTGATAGTTTTTGCTGATTGTCTCCACTCGTAGCTGATTTCTTCATTATTGTGTAAATTTAGAACATGATCTCATGTTTAGCTAAACAACTGACCTTGTAAGAGGCTTAGGTGTGAACGCTCGTAAGCTTCAGCAGAAAGTCGGCAAAGATTTATTTGTGTCCCTCCAATGAGTTGCCCACGAGAACGCCGTTTTCTACAAGTGTTGGTCCAATACTCCCTCAAGAGGCAGGGGACTCCGACATGGAGGCTTGGCGGCCCCCGATCTGGGGCAGGGGCAGTGGGCGGCCTGTGGCCCAGGCAGAAGCCTCTCTGCATGTGTCCCAGGGACCCATCTGCCTGCGAACTTCGGTCACCTGGAAGGAAGCTACGATGCCCAGACCTATGGTTAGCTGTGCAGCGAGGTGTACTGCGCGGACAGGTTCCACACACACTTCAAGTTAGAGGTCGGCCTGAGTGGAAAGGTGAGAGTTTGGGCAGCTGTGCAGACAAAGAAGGCACACTTTGGCCTGGGCCTAAATGCTTGTGACACCCCACTGGACCTGCCGGGCTCTGAGGGCCCTGCCCTGGGCCCCCTGCTCCCCTGCCCTTTGTTCAGTCACAGCAGAGATGGCCACACCCACTCCCTCAGTGAGGGCAGTGTTCCAACCTCCCTCAACCCGGCCCCCTCTCCGCAGGTTACCATGGACTACAGAGGCTGCATTCTGAGGCCAGGGCGTTCCGAGAATGCCAAGGGCAGACATGATGACCTTAAATGATTTCCTCTTGTGTCAGGTTTGGTAAACTTTAGGAGCTAGGAAATGGTCCACTTTACAGAAATGTTCAAATTTACTGGCATTTCTTATATTCTCTGCTCTATCATTGTCCTGATTCTTTCTGTATATTCTTTATTTATGTTTTTGTTTTCCTTAATCAAAGTGTGTCTTTTCAATCTTTTCAAAGAAGATTCTTTGGACTTACTAAATCACCTCAATTTTATCCGTTTTCTGTTGTATTAAGTTCTGCTCATATCTTTATTTATCCTTTTTCTATGTTCTCAGGGTTTATTGTTTTGATCTTCTGATGTCAATTAAAACACTTCGTTATTCATTTTAATAAATATTTTACTTATAAAGATTTGAACTTTTGAAGATTCCAGCTTACTTGTAAGTTTCTAAGGGTCAGGTCCTCTCCATTGTTGCTGGCCTAAGGTTTAATTCACCATATAGCAATGTATATATTGACCTATTTTCCCCTCGACTTTCTGTGATTCCCTACATCTCACCTTTCTTTGCAGACAAGCCATTTGAAATACCCTTAACTTATTTCACAGCCAATAAGTCATTGAAATAATGTGTATTTTTTAGAGAAATCTTCTTATATAATTAGGCAGAAAATCTCACCTGCCATAGTTTTCAAAACAGCATAATTTCACTCTTCTCAATGCTTAATCTGTTGTATTACACAACCTTTGAGTATTTAGCTTTATCAATGACATGTACTTTAAAAATGTTTTAGAGATCCTACCAGTCTTTGAAAACATCCTTGTTCCTTGTTTCAGTTCCAGTTTTATGGATATTTTCTGCCTTGCACCTGATTATTCCAACAATTGATGGATGGCCTTGGGAATCTAATTCTGGTATTGAGAGTTTTTGCTGATTGTCTCCCCTTGTAGCTGATTTCTACATTATTGTGTAAATTTAGATCATGAGCTCATGTTTAGCTAAACAGCTGACCTTGTCAGACGCTTAGGTGTGAACGCTCGTAAGCTTCAGCAGAAAGTCGGCAAAGATTTATTTGTGTCCCTCCAATGAGTTGCCCGCGAGAATGCCATTTTCTACAAGTGTTGGTCCAATACTCCCTCAAGAGGCAGGGGACTCCGACAGGGCGGCTTGGCGGCCCCCGATCTGGGGCCGGGGCAGTGGGCGGCCTGTGGCCCAGGCAGGAGCCTCTCTGCATGTGTCCCAGGGACCCATCTGCCTGCGAACTTCGGTCACCTGGCAGGAAGCTTCGATGCCCAGACCTATGGTTAGCTGTGCAGCAAGGTGTACTGCGCGGACAGGTTCCACACACACTTCAAGTAAGAGGTCGGCCTGAGTGGAAAGGTGAGAGTTTGGGCAGCTGTGCAGACAAAGAAGGCGCCCTTTGTCCTGGGCCTAAATGCTTGTGACACCCCACTGGACCTGCCAGGCTCTGAGGGCCCTACCCTGGGACCACTGCTCCCCTGCCCTTTGTTCAGTCACAGCAGAGATGGCCACACCCACTCCCTCAGTGAGGGCAGTGTTCCAACCTCCCTCAGCCCTGCCCCCTCTCCGCAGGTTACCATGGACTACAGATGCTGCATTCTGAGGCCAGGGCGTTCCGAGAATGCCAAGGGCAGACATGATGACCTTAAATGATTTCCTCTTGTGTCAGGTTTGGTAAACTTTAGGAGCTAGGAAATGGTCCACTTTACAGAAATGTTCAAATTTACTGGCATTTCTTATATTCTCTGCTCTAACATTGTCCTGATTCTTTCTGTATATTCTCTACTTATGTTTTTGTTTTCCTTAATCAAAGTGTGTCTTTTCAATCTTTTCAAAGAAGATTCTTTGGACTTACTAAATCACCTCAATTTTATACGTTTTCTGTTGTATTAAGTTCTGCTCATATCTTTATTTATCTTTTTTCTATGTTCTCAGTGTTTATTGTTTTGATCTTCTGATGTCAATTAAAACACTTGGTTATTCATTTTAATAAATATTTTACTTATAAAGATTTGAACTTATGAAGATTCCAGCTTACTTGTAAGTTTCTAAGGGTCAGGTCCTCTCCATTGTTGCTGGCCTAAGGTTTAGTTCACCATATAGCAATGTATATATTGACCTATTTTCCCCTCGACTTTCTGTGATTCCCTACATCTCACCTTTCTTTGCAGACAAGCCATTTGAAATACCCTTAACTTATTTCACAGCCAATAAGTCATTGAAATAATGTGTATTTTTTAGAGAAATCTTCTTATATAATTAGGCAGAAAATCTCACCTGCCATAGTTTTCAAAACAGCATAATTTCACTCTTCTCAATGCTTAATCTGTTGTATTACACAACCTTTGAGTATTTAGCTTTATCAATGACATGTACTTTAAAAATGTTTTAGAGATCCTACCAGTCTTTGAAAACATCCTTGTTCCTTGTTTCAGTTCCAGTTTTATGTATATTTTCTGCCTTGCACCTGATTATTCCAACAATTGAAGGATGGCCTTGGGAATCTAATTCTGGTATTGATAGTTTTTGCTGATTGTCTCCAGTCGTAGCTGATTTCTTCATTATTGTGTAAATTTAGATCATGAGCTCATGTTTAGCTAAACAGCTGACCTTGTCAGACGCTTAGGTGTGAACGCTCGTAAGCTTCAGCAGAAAGTCGGCAAAGATTTATTTGTGTCCCTCCAATGAGTTGCCCGCGAGAACGCCGTTTTCTACAAGTGTTGGTCCAATACTCCCTCAAGAGGCAGGGGACTCCGACAGGGCTGCTTGGCGGCCCCCGATCTGGGGCAGGGGCAGTGGGCGGCCTGTGGCCCAGGCAGAAGCCTCTCTGCATGTGTCCCAGGGACCCATCTGCCTGCGAACTTCGGTCACCTGGCAGGAAGCTACGATGCCCAGACCTATGGTTAGCTGTGCAGCGAGGTGTACTGTGAGGACAGGTTCCACACACACTTCAAGTAAGAGGTCGGCCTGAGTGGAAAGGTGAGAGTTTGGGCAGCTGTGCAGACAAAGAAGGCGCCCTTTGGCCTGGGCCTAAATGCTTGTGACACCCCACTGGACCTGCCAGGCTCTGAGGGCCCTGCCCTGGGCCCCCTGTTCCCCTGCCCTTTGTTCAGTCACAGCAGAGATGGCCACACCCACTCCCTCAGTGAGGGCAGTGTTCCAACCTCCCTCAGCCCCGCCCCCTCTCCGCAGGTTACCATGGACTACAGAGGCTGCATTCTGAGGCCAGGGCGTTCCGAGAATGCCAAGGGCAGACATGATGACCTTAAATGATTTCCTCTTGTGTCAGGTTTGGTAAACTTTAGGAGCTAGGAAATGGTCCACTTTACAGAAATGTTCAAATTTACTGGCATTTCTTATATTCTCTGCTATAACATTGTCCTGATTCTTTCTGTATATTCTTTACTTATGTTTTTGTTTTCCTTAATCAAAGTATGTCTTTTCAATCTTTTCAAAGAAGATTCTTTGGACTTACTAAATCACCTCAATTTTATACGTTTTCTGTTGTATTAAGTTCTGCTGATATCTTTATTTATCTTTTTTCTATGTTCTCAGGTTTCATTGTTTTGATCTTCTGATGTCAATTAAAACACTTGGTTATTCATTTTAATAAATATTTTACTTATAAAGATTTGAACTTTTGAAGATTCCAGCTTACTTGTAAGTTTCTAAGGGTCAGGTCCTCTCCATTGTTGCTGGCCTAAGGTTTAATTCACCATATAGCAATATATATATTTTGACCTATTTTCCCCTCGACTTTCTGTGATTCCCTACATCTCACCTTTCTTTGCAGACAAGCCATTTGAAATACACTTAACTTATTTCACAGCCAATAAGTCAATGAAATAATGTGTATTTTTTAGAGAAATCTTCTTATATAATTAGGCAGAAAATCTCACCTGCCATAGTTTTCAAAACAGCATAATGTCACTCTTCTCAATGCTTAATCTGTTGTATTACACAACCTTTGAGTATTTAGCTTTATCAATGACATGTACTTTAAAAATGTTTTAGAGATCCTACCAGTCTTTGAAAACATCCTTGTTCCTTGTTTCAGTTCCAGTTTTATGTATATTTTCTGCCTTGCACCTGATTATTCCAACAATTGATGGATGGCCTTGGGAATCTAATTCTGGTATTGATAGTTTTTGCTGATTGTCTCCACTCGTAGCTGATTTCTTCATTATTGTGTAAATTTAGAACATGATCTCATGTTTAGCTAAACAACTGACCTTGTAAGAGGCTTAGGTGTGAACGCTCGTAAGCTTCAGCAGAAAGTCGGCAAAGATTTATTTGTGTCCCTCCAATGAGTTGCCCACGAGAACGCCGTTTTCTACAAGTGTTGGTCCAATACTCCCTCAAGAGGCAGGGGACTCCGACAGGGCGGCTTGGCGGCCCCCGATCTGGGGCAGGGGCAGTGGGCGGCCTGTGGCCCAGGCAGAAGCCTCTCTGCATGTGTCCCAGGGACCCATCTGCCTGCGAACTTCGGTCACCTGGAAGGAAGCTACGATGCCCAGACCTATGGTTAGCTGTGCAGCGAGGTGTACTGCGCGGACAGGTTCCACACACACTTCAAGTTAGAGGTCGGCCTGAGTGGAAAGGTGAGAGTTTGGGCAGCTGTGCAGACAAAGAAGGCACACTTTGGCCTGGGCCTAAATGCTTGTGACACCCCACTGGACCTGCCGGGCTCTGAGGGCCCTGCCCTGGGCCCCCTGCTCCCCTGCCCTTTGTTCAGTCACAGCAGAGATGGCCACACCCACTCCCTAAGTGAGGGCAGTGTTCCAAACTCCCTCAACCCGGCCCCCTCTCCGCAGGTTACCATGGACTACAGAGGCTGCATTCTGAGGCCAGGGCGTTCCGAGAATGCCAAGGGCAGACATGATGACCTTAAATGATTTCCTCTTGTGTCAGGTTTGGTAAACTTTAGGAGCTAGGAAATGGTCCACTTTACAGAAATGTTCAAATTTACTGGCATTTCTTATATTCTCTGCTCTATCATTGTCCTGATTCTTTCTGTATATTCTTTATTTATGTTTTTGTTTTCCTTAATCAAAGTGTGTCTTTTCAATCTTTTCAAAGAAGATTCTTTGGACTTACTAAATCACCTCAATTTTATCCGTTTTCTGTTGTATTAAGTTCTGCTCATATCTTTATTTATCCTTTTTCTATGTTCTCAGGGTTTATTGTTTTGATCTTCTGATGTCAATTAAAACACTTGGTTATTCATTTTAATAAATATTTTACTTATAAATATTTGAACTTTTGAAGATTCCAGCTTACTTGTAAGTTTCTAAGGGTCAGGTCCTCTCCATTGTTGCTGGCCTAAGGTTTAGTTCACCATATAGCAATGTATATATTGACCTATTTTCCCCTCGACTTTCTGTGATTCCCTACATCTCACCTTTCTTTGCAGACAAGCCATTTGAAATACCCTTAACTTATTTCACAGCCAATAAGTCATTGAAATAATGTGTATTTTTTAGAGAAATCTTCTTATATAATTAGGCAGAAAATCTCACCTGCCATAGTTTTCAAAACAGCATAATTTCACTCTTCTCAATGCTTAATCTGTTGTATTACACAACCTTTGAGTATTTAGCTTTATCAATGACATGTACTTTAAAAATGTTTTAGAGATCCTACCAGTCTTTGAAAACATCCTTGTTCCTTGTTTCAGTTCCAGTTTTATGTATATTTTCTGCCTTGCACCTGATTATTCCAACAATTGAAGGATGGCCTTGGGAATCTAATTCTGGTATTGATAGTTTTTGCTGATTGTCTCCAGTCGTAGCTGATTTCTTCATTATTGTGTAAATTTAGATCATGAGCTCATGTTTAGCTAAACAGCTGACCTTGTCAGACGCTTAGGTGTGAACGCTCGTAAGCTTCAGCAGAAAGTCGGCAAAGATTTATTTGTGTCCCTCCAATGAGTTGCCCGCGAGAACGCCGTTTTCTACAAGTGTTGGTCCAATACTCCCTCAAGAGGCAGGGGACTCCGACAGGGCTGCTTGGCGGCCCCCGATCTGGGGCAGGGGCAGTGGGCGGCCTGTGGCCCAGGCAGAAGCCTCTCTGCATGTGTCCCAGGGACCCATCTGCCTGCGAACTTCGGTCACCTGGCAGGAAGCTACGATGCCCAGACCTATGGTTAGCTGTGCAGCGAGGTGTACTGCGTGGACAGGTTCCACACACACTTCAAGTAAGAGGTCGGCCTGAGTGGAAAGGTGAGAGTTTGGGCAGCTGTGCAGACAAAGAAGGCGCCCTTTGGCCTGGGCCTAAATGCTTGTGACACCCCACTGGACCTGCCAGGCTCTGAGGGCCCTGCCCTGGGCCCCCTGTTCCCCTGCCCTTTGTTCAGTCACAGCAGAGATGGCCACACCCACTCCCTCAGTGAGGGCAGTGTTCCAACCTCCCTCAGCCCCGCCCCCTCTCCGCAGGTTACCATGGACTACAGAGGCTGCATTCTGAGGCCAGGGCGTTCCGAGAATGCCAAGGGCAGACATGATGACCTTAAATGATTTCCTCTTGTGTCAGGTTTGGTAAACTTTAGGAGCTAGGAAATGGTCCACTTTACAGAAATGTTCAAATTTACTGGCATTTCTTATATTCTCTGCTATAACATTGTCCTGATTCTTTCTGTATATTCTTTACTTATGTTTTTGTTTTCCTTAATCAAAGTATGTCTTTTCAATCTTTTCAAAGAAGATTCTTTGGACTTACTAAATCACCTCAATTTTATACGTTTTCTGTTGTATTAAGTTCTGCTGATATCTTTATTTATCTTTTTTCTATGTTCTCAGGTTTCATTGTTTTGATCTTCTGATGTCAATTAAAACACTTGGTTATTCATTTTAATAAATATTTTACTTATAAAGATTTGAACTTTTGAAGATTCCAGCTTACTTGTAAGTTTCTAAGGGTCAGGTCCTCTCCATTGTTGCTGGCCTAAGGTTTAATTCACCATATAGCAATATATATATTTTGACCTATTTTCCCCTCGACTTTCTGTGATTCCCTACATCTCACCTTTCTTTGCAGACAAGCCATTTGAAATACACTTAACTTATTTCACAGCCAATAAGTCAATGAAATAATGTGTATTTTTTAGAGAAATCTTCTTATATAATTAGGCAGAAAATCTCACCTGCCATAGTTTTCAAAACAGCATAATGTCACTCTTCTCAATGCTTAATCTGTTGTATTACACAACCTTTGAGTATTTAGCTTTATCAATGACATGTACTTTAAAAATGTTTTAGAGATCCTACCAGTCTTTGAAAACATCCTTGTTCCTTGTTTCAGTTCCAGTTTTATGTATATTTTCTGCCTTGCACCTGATTATTCCAACAATTGATGGATGGCCTTGGGAATCTAATTCTGGTATTGATAGTTTTTGCTGATTGTCTCCACTCGTAGCTGATTTCTTCATTATTGTGTAAATTTAGAACATGATCTCATGTTTAGCTAAACAACTGACCTTGTAAGAGGCTTAGGTGTGAACGCTCGTAAGCTTCAGCAGAAAGTCGGCAAAGATTTATTTGTGTCCCTCCAATGAGTTGCCCACGAGAACGCCGTTTTCTACAAGTGTTGGTCCAATACTCCCTCAAGAGGCAGGGGACTCCGACAGGGCGGCTTGGCGGCCCCCGATCTGGGGCAGGGGCAGTGGGCGGCCTGTGGCCCAGGCAGAAGCCTCTCTGCATGTGTCCCAGGGACCCATCTGCCTGCGAACTTCGGTCACCTGGAAGGAAGCTACGATGCCCAGACCTATGGTTAGCTGTGCAGCGAGGTGTACTGCGCGGACAGGTTCCACACACACTTCAAGTTAGAGGTCGGCCTGAGTGGAAAGGTGAGAGTTTGGGCAGCTGTGCAGACAAAGAAGGCACACTTTGGCCTGGGCCTAAATGCTTGTGACACCCCACTGGACCTGCCGGGCTCTGAGGGCCCTGCCCTGGGCCCCCTGCTCCCCTGCCCTTTGTTCAGTCACAGCAGAGATGGCCACACCCACTCCCTAAGTGAGGGCAGTGTTCCAAACTCCCTCAACCCGGCCCCCTCTCCGCAGGTTACCATGGACTACAGAGGCTGCATTCTGAGGCCAGGGCGTTCCGAGAATGCCAAGGGCAGACATGATGACCTTAAATGATTTCCTCTTGTGTCAGGTTTGGTAAACTTTAGGAGCTAGGAAATGGTCCACTTTACAGAAATGTTCAAATTTACTGGCATTTCTTATATTCTCTGCTCTATCATTGTCCTGATTCTTTCTGTATATTCTTTATTTATGTTTTTGTTTTCCTTAATCAAAGTGTGTCTTTTCAATCTTTTCAAAGAAGATTCTTTGGACTTACTAAATCACCTCAATTTTATCCGTTTTCTGTTGTATTAAGTTCTGCTCATATCTTTATTTATCCTTTTTCTATGTTCTCAGGGTTTATTGTTTTGATCTTCTGATGTCAATTAAAACACTTGGTTATTCATTTTAATAAATATTTTACTTATAAATATTTGAACTTTTGAAGATTCCAGCTTACTTGTAAGTTTCTAAGGGTCAGGTCCTCTCCATTGTTGCTGGCCTAAGGTTTAGTTCACCATATAGCAATGTATATATTGACCTATTTTCCCCTCGACTTTCTGTGATTCCCTACATCTCACCTTTCTTTGCAGACAAGCCATTTGAAATACCCTTAACTTATTTCACAGCCAATAAGTCATTGAAATAATGTGTATTTTTTAGAGAAATCTTCTTATATAATTAGGCAGAAAATCTCACCTGCCATAGTTTTCAAAACAGCATAATTTCACTCTTCTCAATGCTTAATCTGTTGTATTACACAACCTTTGAGTATTTAGCTTTATCAATGACATGTACTTTAAAAATGTTTTAGAGATCCTACCAGTCTTTGAAAACATCCTTGTTCCTTGTTTCAGTTCCAGTTTTATGGATATTTTCTGCCTTGCACCTGATTATTCCAACAATTGATGGATGGCCTTGGGAATCTAATTCTGGTATTGAGAGTTTTTGCTGATTGTCTCCCCTTGTAGCTGATTTCTACATTATTGTGTAAATTTAGATCATGAGCTCATGTTCAGCTAAACAGCTGACCTTGTCAGACGCTTAGGGGTGAACGCTCGTAAGCTTCAGCAGAAAGTCGGCAAAGATTTATTTGTGTCCCTCCAATGAGTTGCCCGCGAGAACGCCGTTTTCTACAAGTGTTGGTCCAATACACCCACAAGAGGCAGGGGACTCCGACAGGGCTGCTTGGCGGCCCCCGATCAGGGGCAAGGGCCGTGGGTGGCCTGTGGCCCAGGCTGGAGCCTCTCTGTATGTGTCCCAGGGACCCATCTGCCTGCGAACTTCGGTCACCTGGAAGGAAGCTACGATGCCCAGACCTATGGTTAGCTGTGCAGCGAGGTGTACTGCGCGGACAGGTTCCACACACACTTCAAGTAAGAGGTCGGCCTGAGTGGAAAGGTGAGAGTTTGGGTAGCTGTGCAGACAAAGAAGGCGCCCTTTTTCTGGGCCTAAATGCTTGTGACACCCCACTGGACCTGCCGGGCTCTGAGGGCCCTGCCCTGGGCCCCCTGCTCCCCTGCCCTTTGTTCAGTCACAGCAGAGATGGCCACACCCACTCCCTCAGTGAGGGCAGTGTTCCAACCTCCCTCAGCCCCGCCCCCTCTCCACAGGTTACCATGGACTACAGAGGCTGCATTCTGAGGCCAGGGCGTTCCGAGAATGCCAAGGGCAGACATGATGACCTTAAATGATTTCCTCTTGTGTCAGTTTTGGTAAACTTTAGGAGCTAGGAAATGGTCCACTTTACAGAAATGTTCAAATTTACTGGCATTTCTTATATTCTCTGCTCTAACATTGTCCTGATTCTTTCTGTATATTCTTTACTTATGTTTTTGTTTTCCTTAATCAAAGTGTGTCTTTTCAATCTTTTCAAAGAAGATTTTTTGGACTTACTAAATCAACTCAATTTTATACGTTTTCTGTTGTATTAAGTTCTGCTCATATCTTTATTTATCTTTTTTCTATGTTCTCAGGGTTTATTGTTTTGATCTTCTGATGTCAATTAAAACACTTGGTTATTCATTTTAATAAATATTTTACTTATAAAGATTTGAAGTTTTGAAGATTCCAGCTTACTTGTAAGTTTCTAAGGGTCAGGTCCTCTCCATTGTTGCTGGCCTAAGGTTTAGTTCACCATATAGCAATGTATATATTGACCTATTTTCCCCTCGACTTTCTGTGCTTCCCTACATCTCACCTTTCTTTGCAGACAAGCCATTTGAAATACCCTTAACTTATTTCACAGCCAATAAGTCATTGAAATAATGTGTATTTTTTAGAGAAATCTTCTTATATAATTAGGCAGGAAATCTCACCTGCCATAGTTTTCAAAACAGCATAATTTCACTCTTCTCAATGCTTAATCTGTTGTATTACCCAACCTTTGAGTATTTAGCTTTATCAAGGACATGTACTTTAAAAATGTTTTAGAGATCCTACCAGTCTTTGAAAACATCCTTGTTCCTTGTTTCAGTTCCAGTTTTATGTATATTTTCTGCCTTGCACCTGATTATTCCAACAATTGATGGATGGCCTTGGGAATCTAATTCTGGTATTGATAGTTTTTGCTGATTGTCTCCAGTCGTAGCTGATTTCTTCATTATTGTGTAAATTTAGATCATGAGCTCATGTTTAGCTAAACAGCTGACCTTGTCAGACGCTTAGGTGTGAACGCTCGTAAGCTTCAGCAGAAAGTCGGCAAAGATTTATTTGTGTCCCTCCAATGAGTTGCCCGCGAGAATGCCATTTTCTACAAGTGTTGGTCCAATACTCCCTCAAGAGGCAGGGGACTCCGACAGGGCGGCTTGGCGGCCCCCGATCTGGGGCCGGGGCAGTGGGCGGCCTGTGGCCCAGGCAGGAGCCTCTCTGCATGTGTCCCAGGGACCCATCTGCCTGCGAACTTCGGTCACCTGGCAGGAAGCTTCGATGCCCAGACCTATGGTTAGCTGTGCAGCGAGGTGTACTGCGCGGACAGGTTCCACACACACTTCAAGTAAGAGGTCGGCCTGAGTGGAAAGGTGAGAGTTTGGGCAGCTGTGCAGACAAAGAAGGCGCCCTTTGTCCTGGGCCTAAATGCTTGTGACACCCCACTGGACCTGCCAGGCTCTGAGGGCCCTAACCTGGGACCACTGCTCCCCTGCCCTTTGTTCAGTCACAGCAGAGATGGCCACACCCACTCCCTCAGTGAGGGCAGTGTTCCAACCTCCCTCAGCCCTGCCCACTCTCCGCAGGTTACCATGGACTACAGAGGCTGCATTCTGAGGCCAGGGCGTTCCGAGAATGCCAAGGGCAGACATGATGACCTTAAATGATTTCCTCTTGTGTCAGGTTTGGTAAACTTTAGGAGCTAGGAAATGGTCCACTTTACAGAAATGTTCAAATTTACTGGCATTTCTTATATTCTCTGCTCTAACATTGTCCTGATTCTTTCTGTATATTCTCTACTTATGTTTTTGTTTTCCTTAATCAAAGTGTGTCTTTTCAATCTTTTCAAAGAAGATTCTTTGGACTTACTAAATCACCTCAATTTTATACGTTTTCTGTTGTATTAAGTTCTGCTCATATCTTTATTTATCTTTTTTCTATGTTCTCAGTGTTTATTGTTTTGATCTTCTGATGTCAATTAAAACACTTGGTTATTCATTTTAATAAATATTTTACTTATAAAGATTTGAACTTATGAAGATTCCAGCTTACTTGTAAGTTTCTAAGGGTCAGGTCCTCTCCATTGTTGCTGGCCTAAGGTTTAGTTCACCATATAGCAATGTATATATTGACCTATTTTCCCCTCGACTTTCTGTGATTCCCTACATCTCACCTTTCTTTGCAGACAAGCCATTTGAAATACCCTTAACTTATTTCACAGCCAATAAGTCATTGAAATAATGTGTATTTTTTAGAGAAATCTTCTTATATAATTAGGCAGAAAATCTCACCTGCCATAGTTTTCAAAACAGCATAATTTCACTCTTCTCAATGCTTAATCTGTTGTATTACACAACCTTTGAGTATTTAGCTTTATCAATGATATGTACTTTAAAAATGTTTTAGAGATCCTACCAGTCTTTGAAAACATCCTTGTTCCTTGTTTCAGTTCCAGTTTTATGTATATTTTCTGCCTTGCACCTGATTATTCCAACAATTGAAGGATGGCCTTGGGAATCTAATTCTGGTATTGATAGTTTTTGCTGATTGTCTCCAGTCGTAGCTGATATCTTCATTATTGTGTAAATTTAGATCATGAGCTCATGTTTAGCTAAACAGCTGACCTTGTCAGACGCTTAGGTGTGAACGCTCGTAAGCTTCAGCAGAAAGTCGGCAAAGATTTATTGGTGTCCCTCCAATGAGTTGCCCGCGAGAACGCCGTTTTCTACAAGTGTTGGTCCAATACTCCCTCAAGAGGCAGGGGACTCCGACAGGGCTGCTTGGCGGCCCCCGATCTGGGGCAGGGGCCGTGGGCGGCCTGTGGCCCAGGCAGAAGCCTCTCTGCATGTGTCCCAGGGACCCATCTGCCTGCGAACTTCGGTCACCTGGCAGGAAGCTACGATGCCCAGACCTATGGTTAGCTGTGCAGCGAGGTGTACTGCGCGGACAGGTTCCACACACACTTCAAGTAAGAGGTCGGCCTGAGTGGAAAGGTGAGAGTTTGGGCAGCTGTGCAGACAAAGAAGGCGCCCTTTGGCCTGGGCCTAAATGCTTGTGACACCCCACTGGACCTGCCAGGCTCTGAGGGCCCTGCCCTGGGCCCCCTGTTCCCCTGCCCTTTGTTCAGTCACAGCAGAGATGGCCACACCCACTCCCTCAGTGAGGGCAGTGTTCCAACCTCCCTCAGCCCCGCCCCCTCTCCGCAGGTTACCATGGACTACAGAGGCTGCATCTTGAGGCCAGGGCGTTCCGAGAATGCCAAGGGCAGACATGATGACCTTAAATGATTTCCTCTTGTGTCAGGTTTGGTAAACTTTAGGAGCTAGGAAATGGTCCACTTTACAGAAATGTTCAAATTTACTGGCATTTCTTATATTCTCTGCTATAACATTGTTCTGATTCTTTCTGTATATTCTTTACTTATGTTTTTGTTTTCCTTAATCAAAGTATGTCTTTTCAATCTTTTCAAAGAAGATTCTTTGGACTTACTAAATCACCTCAATTTTATACGTTTTCTGTTGTATTAAGTTCTGCTGATATCTTTATTTATCTTTTTTCTATGTTCTCAGGGTTCATTGTTTTGATCTTCTGATGTCAATTAAAACACTTGGTTATTCATTTTAATAAATATTTTACTTATAAAGATTTGAACTTTTGAAGATTCCAGCTTACTTGTAAGTTTCTAAGGGTCAGGTCCTCTCCATTGTTGCTGGCCTAAGGTTTAATTCACCATATAGCAATATATATATTGACCTATTTTCCCCTCGACTTTCTGTGATTCCCTACATCTCACCTTTCTTTGCAGACAAGCCATTTGAAATACCCTTAACTTATTTCACAGCCAATAACTCATTGAAATAATGTGTATTTTTTAGAGAAATCTTCTTCTATAATTAGGCAGAAAATCTCACCTGCCATAGTTTTCAAAACAGCATAATTTCACTCTTCTCAATGCTTAATCTGTTGTATTACACAACCTTTGAGTATTTAGCTTTATCAATGACATGTACTTTAAAAATGTTTTAGAGATCCTACCAGTCTTTGAAAACATCCTTGTTCCTTGTTTCAGTTCCAGTTTTATGGATATTTTCTGCCTTGCACCTGATTATTCCAACAATTGAAGGATGGCCTTGGGAATCTAATTCTGGTATTGATAGTTTTTGCTGATTGTCTCCAGTCGTAGCTGATTTCTTCATTATTGTGTAAATTTAGATCATGAGCTCATGTTTAGCTAAACGGCTGACCTTGTCAGACGCTTAGGTGTGAACACTCGTAAGCTTCAGCAGAAAGTCGGCAAAGATTTATTTGTGTCCCTCCAATGAGTTGCCCACGAGAACGCCGTTTTCTACAAGTGTTGGTCCAATACTCCCTCAAGAGGCAGGGGACTCCGACAGGGCTGCTTGGCGGCCCCCGATCTGGGGCAGGGGCAGTGGGCGTCCTGTGGCCCAGGCAGAAGCCTCTCTGCATGTGTCCCAGGGACCCATCTGCCTGCGAACTTCGGTCACCTGGCAGGAAGCTACGATGCCCAGACCTATGGTTAGCTGTGCAGCGAGGTGTACTGCGCGGACAGGTTCCACACACACTTCAAGTTAGAGGTCGGCCTGAGTGGAAAGGTGATAGTTTGGGCAGCTGTGCAGACAAAGAAGGCACACTTTGGCCTGGGCCTAAATGCTTGTGACACCCCACTGGACCTGCCGGGCTCTGAGGGCCCTGCCCTGGGCCCCCTGCTCCCCTGCCCTTTGTTCAGTCACAGCAGAGTTGGCCACACCAACTCCCACAGTGTGGGCAGTGTTCCAACCTCCCTCAGCCCCGCCCCCTCTCCGCAGGTTACCATGGACTACAGAGGCTGCATTCTGAGGCCAGGGCGTTCCGAGAATGCCAAGGGCAGACATGATGACCTTAAATGATTTCCTCTTGTGTCAGGTTTGGTAAACTTTAGGAGCTAGGAAATGGTCCACTTTACAGAAATGTTCAAATTTACTGGCATTTCTTATATTCTCTGCTCTAACATTGTCCTGATTCTTTCTGTATATTCTTTACTTATGTTTTTGTTTTCCTTAATCAAAGTGTGTCTTTTCAATCTTTTCAAAGAAGATTCTTTGGACTTACTAAATCACCTCAATTTTATACGTTTTCTGTTGTATAAAGTTCTGCTGATATCTTTATTTATCTTTTTTCTATGTTCTCAGGGTTCATTGTTTTGATCCTCTGATGTCAATTAAAACACTTGGTTATTCATTTTAATAAATATATTACTTATAAAGATTTGAACTTTTGAAGATTCCAGCTTACTTGTAAGTTTCTGAGGGTCAGGTCCTCTCCATTGTTGCTGGCCTAAGGTTTAATTCACCATATAGCAATATATATATTTTGACCTATTTTCCCCTCGACTTTCTGTGATTCCCTACATCTCACCTTTCTTTGCAGACAAGCCATTTGAAATACACTTAACTTATTTCACAGCCAATAAGTCAATGAAATAATGTGTATTTTTTAGAGAAATCTTCTTATATAATTAGGCAGAAAATCTCACCTGCCATAGTTTTCAAAACAGCATAATGTCACTCTTCTCAATGCTTAATCTGTTGTATTACACAACCTTTGAGTATTTAGCTTTATCAATGACATGTACTTTAAGAATGTTTTAGAGATCCTACCAGTCTTTGAAAACATCCTTGTTCCTTGTTTCAGTTCCAGTTTTATGTATATTTTCTGCCTTGCACCTGATTATTCCAACAATTGATGGATGGCCTTGGGAATCTAATTCTGGTATTGATAGTTTTTGCTGATTGTCTCCACTCGTAGCTGATTTCTTCATTATTGTGTAAATTTAGAACATGATCTCATGTTTAGCTAAACAACTGACCTTGTAAGATGCTTAGGTGTGAACGCTCGTAAGCTTCAGCAGAAAGTCGGCAAAGATTTATTTGTGTCCCTCCAATGAGTTGCCCACGAGAACGCCGTTTTCTACAAGTGTTGGTCCAATACTCCCTCAAGAGGCTGGGGACTCCGACAGGGCGGTTTGGCGGCCCCCGATCTGGGGCAGGGGCAGTGGGCGGCCTGTGGCCCAGGCAGAAGCCTCTCTGCATGTGTCCCAGGGACCCATCTGCCTGCGAACTTCGGTCATCTGGAAGGAAGCTACGATGCCCAGACCTATGGTTAGCTGTGCAGCGAGGTGTACTGCGCGGACAGGTTCCACACACACTTCAAGTTAGAGGTCGGCCTGAGTGGAAAGGTGAGAGTTTGGGCAGCTGTGCAGACAAAGAAGGCACACTTTGGCCTGGGCCTAAATGCTTGTGACACCCCACTGGACCTGCCGGGCTCTGAGGGCCCTGCCCTGGGCCCCCTGCTCCCCTGCCCTTTGTTCAGTCACAGCAGAGATGGCCACACCCACTCCCTAAGTGAGGGCAGTGTTCCAAACTCCCTCATCCCGGCCCCCTCTCCGCAGGTTACCATGGACTACAGAGGCTGCATTCTGAGGCCAGGGCGTTCCGAGAATGCCAAGGGAAGACATGATGACCTTAAATGATTTCCTCTTGTGTCAGGTTTGGTAAACTTTAGGAGCTAGGAAATGGTCCACTTTACAGAAATGTTCAAATTTACTGGCATTTCTTATATTCTCTGCTCTATCATTGTCCTGATTCTTTCTGTATATTCTTTATTTATGTTTTTGTTTTCCTTAATCAAAGTGTGTCTTTTCAATCTTTTCAAAGAAGATTCTTTGGACTTACTAAATCACCTCAATTTTATCCGTTTTCTGTTGTATTAAGTTCTCTCATATCTTTATTTATCCTTTTTCTATGTTCTCAGGGTTTATTGTTTTGATCTTCTGATGTCAATTAAAACACTTGGTTATTCATTTTAATAAATATTTTACTTATAAATATTTGAACTTTTGAAGATTCCAGCTTACTTGTAAGTTTCTCAGGGTCAGGTCCTCTCCATTGTTGCTGGCCTAAGGTTTAGTTCACCATATAG
This sequence comes from Mesoplodon mirus, assembly GCF_964341445.2. Lineage (NCBI taxonomy): Eukaryota > Metazoa > Chordata > Mammalia > Artiodactyla > Ziphiidae > Mesoplodon > Mesoplodon mirus. Next base: position 189,328,011 of record NC_138976.1, on the reverse strand, counting down.
CAATGTATATATTGACCTATTTTCCCCTCGACTTTCTGTGATTCCCTACATCTCACCTTTCTTTGCAGACAAGCCATTTGAAATACCCTTAACTTATTTCACAGCCAATAAGTCATTGAAATAATGTGTATTTTTTAGAGAAATCTTCTTATATAATTAGGCAGAAAATCTCACCTGCCATAGTTTTCAAAACAGCATAATTTCACTCTTCTCAATGCTTAATCTGTTGTATTACACAACCTTTGAGTATTTAGCTTTATCAATGACATGTACTTTAAAAATGTTTTAGAGATCCTACCAGTCTTTGAAAACATCCTTGTTCCTTGTTTCAGTTCCAGTTTTATGGATATTTTCTGCCTTGCACCTGATTATTCCAACAATTGATGGATGGCCTTGGGAATCTAATTCTGGTATTGAGAGTTTTTGCTGATTGTCTCCCCTTGTAGCTGATTTCTACATTATTGTGTAAATTTAGATCATGAGCTCATGTTCAGCTAAACAGCTGACCTTGTCAGACGCTTAGGGGTGAACGCTCGTAAGCTTCAGCAGAAAGTCGGCAAAGATTTATTTGTGTCCCTCCAATGAGTTGCCCGCGAGAACGCCGTTTTCTACAAGTGTTGGTCCAATACACCCACAAGAGGCAGGGGACTCCGACAGGGCTGCTTGGCGGCCCCCGATCAGGGGCAAGGGCAGTGGGCAGCCTGTGGCCCAGGCAGGAGCCTCTCTGTATGTGTCCCAGGGACCCATCTGCCTGCGAACTTCGGTCACCTGGAAGGAAGCTACGATGCCCAGACCTATGGTTAGCTGTGCAGCGAGGTGTACTGCGCGGACAGGTTCCACACACACTTCAAGTAAGAGGTCGGCCTGAGTGGAAAGGTGAGAGTTTGGGTAGCTGTGCAGACAAAGAAGGCGCCCTTTTTCTGGGCCTAAATGCTTGTGACACCACACTGGACCTGCCGGGCTCTGAGGGCCCTGCCCTGGGACCCCTGCTCCCCTGCCCTTTGTTCAGTCACAGCAGAGATGGCCACACCCACTCCCTCAGTGAGGGCAGTGTTCCAACCTCCCTCAGCCCCGCCCCCTCTCCACAGGTTACCATGGACTACAGAGGCTGCATTCTGAGGCCAGGGCGTTCCGAGAATGACAAGGGCAGACATGATGACCTTAAATGATTTCCTCTTGTGTCAGGTTTGGTAAACTTTAGGAGCTAGGAAATGGTCCACTTTACAGAAATGTTCAAATTTACTGGCATTTCTTATATTCTCTGCTCTAACATTGTCCTGATTCTTTCTGTATATTCTTTACTTATGTTTTTGTTTTCCTTAATCAAAGTGTGTCTTTTCAATCTTTTCAAAGAAGATTCTTTGGACTTACTAAATCACCTCAATTTTATACGTTTTCTGTTGTATTAAGTTCTGCTCATATCTTTATTTATCTTTTTTCTATGTTCTCAGGGTTTATTGTTTTGATCTTCTGATGTCAATTAAAACACTTGGTTATTCATTTTAATAAATATTTTACTTATAAAGATTTGAACTTTTGAAGATTCCAGCTTACTTGTAAGTTTCTAAGGGTCAGGTCCTCTCCATTGTTGCTGGCCTAAGGTTTAGTTCACCATATAGCAATGTATATATTGACCTATTTTCCCCTCGACTTTCTGTGCTTCCCTACATCTCACCTTTCTTTGCAGACAAGCCATTTGAAATACCCTTAACTTATTTCACAGCCAATAAGTCATTGAAATAATGTGTATTTTTTAGAGAAATCTTCTTCTATAATTAGGCAGAAAATCTCACCTGCCATAGTTTTCAAAACAGCATAATTTCACTCTTCTCAATGCTTAATCTGTTGTATTACACAACCTTTGAGTATTTAGCTTTATCAATGACATGTACTTTAAAAATGTTTTAGAGATCCTACCAGTCTTTGAAAACATCCTTGTTCCTTGTTTCAGTTCCAGTTTTATGGATATTTTCTGCCTTGCACCTGATTATTCCAACAATTGATGGATGGCCTTGGGAATCTAATTCTGGTATTGATAGTTTTTGCTGATTGTCTCCAGTCGTAGCTGATTTCTTCATTATTGTGTAAATTTAGATCATGAGCTCATGTTTAGCTAAACAGCTGACCTTGTCAGACGCTTAGGTGTGAACGCTCGTAGGCTTCAGCAGAAAGTCGGCAAAGATTTATTTGTGTCCCTCCAATGAGTTGCCCGCGAGAACGCCGTTTTCTACAAGTGTTGGTCCAATACTCCCTCAAGAGGCAGGGGACTCCGACAGGGCTGCTTGGCGGCCCCCGATCTGGGGCAGGGGCCGTGGGCGGCCTGTGGCCCAGGCAGGAGCCTCTCTGCATGTGTCCCAGGGACCCATCTGCCTGCGAACTTCGGTCACCTGGCAGGAAGCTACGATGCCCAGACCTATGGTTAGCTGTGCAGCGAGGTGTACTGCGCGGACAGGTTCCACACACACTTCAAGTAAGAGGTCGGCCTGAGTGGAAAGGTGAGAGTTTGGGCAGCTGTGCAGACAAAGAAGGCGCCCTTTGGCCTGGGCCTAAATGCTTGTGACACCCCACTGGACCTGCCGGGCTCTGAGGGCCCTGCCCTGGGCCCCCTGCTCCCCTGACCTTTGTTCAGTCACAGCAGAGATGGCCACACCCACTCCCTCAGTGAGGGCAGTGTTCCAACCTCCCTCAGCCCCGCCCCCTCTCCGCAGGTTACCATGGACTACAGAGGCTGCATTTTGAGGCCAGGGCATTCCGAGAATGCCAAGGGCAGACATGATGACCTTAAATGATTTCCTCTTGTGTCAGGTTTGGTAAACTTTAGGAGCTAGGAAATGGTCCACTTTACAGAAATGTTCAAATTTACTGGCATTTCTTATATTCTCTGCTCTAACATTGTCCTGATTCTTTCTGTATATTCTTTACTTATGTTTTTGTTTTCCTTAATCAAAGTGTGTCTTTTCAATCTTTTCAAAGAAGATTCTTTGGACTTACTAAATCACCTCAATTTTATACGTTTTCTGTTGTATTAAGTTCTGCTGATATCTTTATTTATCTTTTTTCTATGTTCTCAGGGTTCATTGTTTTGATCCTCTGATGTCAATTAAAACACTTGGTTATTCATTTTAATAAATATTTTACTTATAAAGATTTGAACTTTTGAAGATTCCAGCTTACTTGTAAGTTTCTAAGGGTCAGGTCCTCTCCATTGTTGCTGGCCTAAGGTTTAATTCACCATATAGCAATATATATATATTGACCTATTTTCCCCTCGACTTTCTGTGATTCCCTACATCTCACCTTTCTTTGCAGACAAGCCATTTGAAATACCCTTAACTTATTTCACAGCCAATAAGTCATTGAAATAATGTGTATTTTTTAGAGAAATCTTCTTATATAATTAGGCAGAAAATCCCACCTGCCATAGTTTTCAAAACAGCATAATTTCACTCTTCTCAATGTTAATCTGTTGTATTACACAACCTTTGAGTATTTAGCTTTATCAATGACATGTACTTTAAAAATGTTTTAGAGATCCTACCAGTCTTTGAAAACATCCTTGTTCCTTGTTTCAGTTCCAGTTTTATGGATATTTTCTGCCTTGCACCTGATTATTCCAACAATTGATGGATGGCCTTGGGAATCTAATTCTGGTATTGATAGTTTTTGCTGATTGTCTCCACTCGTAGCTGATTTCTTCATTATTGTGTAAATTTAGAACATGATCTCATGTTTAGCTAAACAACTGACCTTGTAAGAGGCTTAGGTGTGAACGCTCGTAAGCTTCAGCAGAAAGTCGGCAAAGATTTATTTGTGTCCCTCCAATGAGTTGCCCACGAGAACGCCGTTTTCTACAAGTGTTGGTCCAATACTCCCTCAAGAGGCAGGGGACTCCGACAGGGCGGCTTGGCGGCCCCCAATCTGGGGCAGGGGCAGTGGGCGTCCTGTGGCCCAGGCAGAAGCCTCTCTGCATGTGTCCCAGGGACCAATCTGCCTGCGAACTTCGGTCACCTGGCAGGAAGCTGCGATGCCCAGACCTATGGTTAGCTGTGCAGTGAGGTGTACTGCGCGGACAGGTTCCACACACACTTCAAGTTAGAGGTCGGCCTGAGTGGAAAGGTGAGAGTTTGGGCAGCTGTGCAGACAAAGAAGGCACACTTTGGCCTGGGCCTAAATGCTTGTGACACCCCACTGGACCTGCCGGGCTCTGAGGGCCCTGCCCTGGGCCCCCTGCTCCCCTGACCTTTGTTCAGTCACAGCAGAGATGGCCACACCCACTCCCTCAGTGAGGGCAGTGTTCCAACCTCCCTCAGCCCGGCCCCCTCTCCGCAGGTTACCATGGACTACAGAGGCTGCATTCTGAGGCCAGGGCGTTCCGAGAATGCCAAGGGCAGACATGATGACCTTAAATGATTTCCTCTTGTGTCAGGTTTGGTAAACTTTAGGAGCTAGGAAATGGTCCACTTTACAGAAATGTTCAAATTTACTGGCATTTCTTATATTCTCTGCTCTAACATTGTCCTGATTCTTTCTGTATATTCTTTATTTATGTTTTTGTTTTCCTTAATCAAAGTGTGTCTTTTCAATCTTTTCAAAGATGATTCTTTGGACTTACTAAATCACCTCAATTTTATCCGTTTTCTGTTGTATTAAGTTCTGCTCATATCTTTATTTATCCTTTTTCTATGTTCTCAGGGTTTATTGTTTTGATCTTCTGATGTTAATTAAAACACTTGGTTATTCATTTTAATAAATATTTTACTTATAAAGATTTGAACTTTTGAAGATTCCAGCTTACTTGTAAGTTTCTAAGGGTCAGGTCCTCTCCATTGTTGCTGGCCTAAGGTTTAGTTCACCATATAGCAATGTATATATTGACCTATTTTCCCCTCGACTTTCTGTGATTCCCTACATCTCACCTTTCTTTGCAGACAAGCCATTTGAAATACCCTTAACTTATTTCACAGCCAATAAGTCACTGAAATAATGTTTATTTTTTAGAGAAATCTTCTTATATAATTAGGCAGAAAATCTCACCTGCCATAGTTTTCAAAACAGCATAATTTCACTCTTCTCAATGCTTAATCTGTTGTATTACACAACCTTTGAGTATTTAGCTTTATCAATGACATGTACTTTAAAAATGTTTTAGAGATCCTACCAGTCTTTGAAAACATCCTTGTTCCTTGTTTCAGTTCCAGTTTTATGGATATTTTCTGCCTTGCACCTGATTATTCCAACAATTGATGGATGGCCTTGGGAATCTAATTCTGGTATTGAGAGTTTTTGCTGATTGTCTCCAGTCGTAGCTGATTTCTTCATTATTGTGTAAATTTAGATCATGAGCTCATGTTTAGCTAAACAGCTGACCTTGTCAGACGCTTAGGTGTGAACGCTCGTAGGCTTCAGCAGAAAGTCGGCAAAGATTTATTTGTGTCCCTCCAATGAGTTGCCCGCGAGAACGCCGTTTTCTACAAGTGTTGGTCCAATACTCCCTCAAGAGGCAGGGGACTCCGACAGGGCTGCTTGGCGGCCCCCGATCTGGGGCAGGGGCCGTGGGCGGCCTGTGGCCCAGGCAGGAGCCTCTCTGCATGTGTCCCAGGGACCCATCTGCCTGCGAACTTCGGTCACCTGGAAGGAAGCTACGATGCCCAGACCTATGGTTAGCTGTGCAGCGAGGTGTACTGCGCGGACAGGTTCCACACACACTTCAAGTAAGAGGTCGGCCTGAGTGGAAAGGTGAGAGTTTGGGCAGCTGTGCAGACAAAGAAGGCGCCCTTTGGCCTGGGCCTACATGCTTGTGACACCCCACTGGACCTGCCAGGCTCTGAGGGCCCTGCCCTGTGCCCCCTGCTCCCCTGCCCTTTGTTCAGTCACAGCAGAGATGGCCACACCCACTCCCTCAGTGAGGGCAGTGTTCCAACCTCCCTCAGCCCCACCCCCTCTCCCCAGGTTACCATGGACTACAGAGGCTGCATTCTGAGGCCAGGGCATTCCGAGAATGCCAAGGGCAGACATGATGACCTTAAATGATTTCCTCTTGTGTCAGGTTTGGTAAACTTTAGGAGCTAGGAAATGGTCCACTTTACAGAAATGTTCAAATTTACTGGCATTTCTTATATTCTCTGCTCTAACATTGTCCTGATTCTTTCTGTATATTCTTTACTTATGTTTTTGTTTTCCTTAATCAAAGTGTGTCTTTTCAATCTTTTCAAAGAAGATTCTTTGGACTTACTAAGTCACCTCAATTTTATCCGTTTTCTGTTGTATTAAGTTCTGCTCATATCTTTATTTATCCTTTTTCTATGTTCTCAGCTTTTATTGTTTTGATCTTCTGATGTTAATTAAAACACTTGGTTATTCATTTTAATAAATATTTTACTTATAAAGATTTGAACTTTTGAAGATTCCAGCTTACTTGTAAGTTTCTAAGGGTCAGGTCCTCTCCATTGTTGCTGGCCTAAGGTTTAGTTCACCATATAGCAATGTATATATTGACCTATTTTCCCCTCGACTTTCTGTGATTCCCTACATCTCACCTTTCTTTGCAGACAAGCCATTTGAAATACCCTTAACTTATTTCACAGCCAATAAGTCACTGAAATAATGTTTATTTTTTAGAGAAATCTTCTTATATAATTAGGCAGAAAATCTCACCTGCCATAGTTTTCAAAACAGCATAATTTCACTCTTCTCAATGCTTAATCTGTTGTATTACACAACCTTTGAGTATTTAGCTTTATCAATGACATGTACTTTAAAAATGTTTTAGAGATCCTACCAGTCTTTGAAAACATCCTTGTTCCTTGTTTCAGTTCCAGTTTTATGGATATTTTCTGCCTTGCACCTGATTATTCCAACAATTGATGGATGGCCTTGGGAATCTAATTCTGGTATTGAGAGTTTTTGCTGATTGTCTCCAGTCGTAGCTGATTTCTTCATTATTGTGTAAATTTAGATCATGAGCTCATGTTTAGCTAAACAGCTGACCTTGTCAGACGCTTAGGTGTGAACGCTCGTAGGCTTCAGCAGAAAGTCGGCAAAGATTTATTTGTGTCCCTCCAATGAGTTGCCCGCGAGAACGCCGTTTTCTACAAGTGTTGGTCCAATACTCCCTCAAGAGGCAGGGGACTCCGACAGGGCTGCTTGGCGGCCCCCGATCTGGGGCAGGGGCCGTGGGCGGCCTGTGGCCCAGGCAGGAGCCTCTCTGCATGTGTCCCAGGGACCCATCTGCCTGCGAACTTCGGTCACCTGGAAGGAAGCTACGATGCCCAGACCTATGGTTAGCTGTGCAGCGAGGTGTACTGCGCGGACAGGTTCCACACACACTTCAAGTAAGAGGTCGGCCTGAGTGGAAAGGTGAGAGTTTGGGCAGCTGTGCAGACAAAGAAGGCGCCCTTTGGCCTGGGCCTACATGCTTGTGACACCCCACTGGACCTGCCAGGCTCTGAGGGCCCTGCCCTGTGCCCCCTGCTCCCCTGCCCTTTGTTCAGTCACAGCAGAGATGGCCACACCCACTCCCTCAGTGAGGGCAGTGTTCCAACCTCCCTCAGCCCCACCCCCTCTCCCCAGGTTACCATGGACTACAGAGGCTGCATTCTGAGGCCAGGGCATTCCGAGAATGCCAAGGGCAGACATGATGACCTTAAATGATTTCCTCTTGTGTCAGGTTTGGTAAACTTTAGGAGCTAGGAAATGGTCCACTTTACAGAAATGTTCAAATTTACTGGCATTTCTTATATTCTCTGCTCTAACATTGTCCTGATTCTTTCTGTATATTCTTTACTTATGTTTTTGTTTTCCTTAATCAAAGTGTGTCTTTTCAATCTTTTCAAAGAAGATTCTTTGGACTTACTAAGTCACCTCAATTTTATCCGTTTTCTGTTGTATTAAGTTCTGCTCATATCTTTATTTATCCTTTTTCTATGTTCTCAGCTTTTATTGTTTTGATCTTCTGATGTCAATTAAAATACTTGGTTATTCATTTTAATAAATATTTTACTTATAAAGATTTGAACTTTTGAAGATTCCAGCTTACTTGTAAGTTTCTAAGGGTCAGGTCCTCTCCATTGTTGCTGGCCTAAGGTTTAGTTCACCATATAGCAATGTATATATTGACCTATTTTCCCCTCGACTTTCTGTGATTCCCTACATCTCACCTTTCTTTGCAGACAAGCCATTTGAAATACCCTTAACTTATTTCACAGCCAATAAGTCATTGAAATAATGTGTATTTTTTAGAGAAATCTTCTTATATAATTAGGCAGAAAATCCCACCTGCCATAGTTTTCAAAACAGCATAATTTCACTCTTCTCAATGTTAATCTGTTGTATTACACAACCTTTGAGTATTTAGCTTTATCAATGACATGTACTTTAAAAATGTTTTAGAGATCCTACCAGTCTTTGAAAACATCCTTGTTCCTTGTTTCAGTTCCAGTTTTATGGATATTTTCTGCCTTGCACCTGATTATTCCAACAATTGATGGATGGCCTTGGGAATCTAATTCTGGTATTGATAGTTTTTGCTGATTGTCTCCACTCGTAGCTGATTTCTTCATTATTGTGTAAATTTAGAACATGATCTCATGTTTAGCTAAACAACTGACCTTGTAAGAGGCTTAGGTGTGAACGCTCGTAAGCTTCAGCAGAAAGTCGGCAAAGATTTATTTGTGTCCCTCCAATGAGTTGCCCACGAGAACGCCGTTTTCTACAAGTGTTGGTCCAATACTCCCTCAAGAGGCAGGGGACTCCGACAGGGCGGCTTGGCGGCCCCCAATCTGGGGCAGGGGCAGTGGGCGTCCTGTGGCCCAGGCAGAAGCCTCTCTGCATGTGTCCCAGGGACCAATCTGCCTGCGAACTTCGGTCACCTGGCAGGAAGCTGCGATGCCCAGACCTATGGTTAGCTGTGCAGTGAGGTGTACTGCGCGGACAGGTTCCACACACACTTCAAGTTAGAGGTCGGCCTGAGTGGAAAGGTGAGAGTTTGGGCAGCTGTGCAGACAAAGATGGCACACTTTGGCCTGGGCCTAAATGCTTGTGACACCCCACTGGACCTGCCGGGCTCTGAGGGCCCTGCCCTGGGCCCCCTGCTCCCCTGACCTTTGTTCAGTCACAGCAGAGATGGCCACACCCACTCCCTCAGTGAGGGCAGTGTTCCAACCTCCCTCAGCCCGGCCCCCTCTCCGCAGGTTACCATGGACTACAGAGGCTGCATTCTGAGGCCAGGGCGTTCCGAGAATGCCAAGGGCAGACATGATGACCTTAAATGATTTCCTCTTGTGTCAGGTTTGGTAAACTTTAGGAGCTAGGAAATGGTCCACTTTACAGAAATGTTCAAATTTACTGGCATTTCTTATATTCTCTGCTCTAACATTGTCCTGATTCTTTCTGTATATTCTTTATTTATGTTTTTGTTTTCCTTAATCAAAGTGTGTCTTTTCAATCTTTTCAAAGATGATTCTTTGGACTTACTAAATCACCTCAATTTTATCCGTTTTCTGTTGTATTAAGTTCTGCTCATATCTTTATTTATCCTTTTTCTATGTTCTCAGGGTTTATTGTTTTGATCTTCTGATGTCAATTAAAACACTTGGTTATTCATTTTAATAAATATTTTACTTATAAAGATTTGAACTTTTGAAGATTCCAGCTTACTTGTAAGTTTCTAAGGGTCAGGTCCTCTCCATTGTTGCTGGCCTAAGGTTTAGTTCACCATATAGCAATGTATATATTGACCTATTTTCCCCTCGACTTTCTGTGATTCCCTACATCTCACCTTTCTTTGCAGACAAGCCATTTGAAATACCCTTAACTTATTTCACAGCCAATAAGTCACTGAAATAATGTTTATTTTTTAGAGAAATCTTCTTATATAATTAGGCAGAAAATCTCACCTGCCATAGTTTTCAAAACAGCATAATTTCACTCTTCTCAATGCTTAATCTGTTGTATTACACAACCTTTGAGTATTTAGCTTTATCAATGACATGTACTTTAAAAATGTTTTAGAGATCCTACCAGTCTTTGAAAACATCCTTGTTCATTGTTTCAGTTCCAGTTTTATGGATATTTTCTGCCTTGCACCTGATTATTCCAACAATTGATGGATGGCCTTGGGAATCTAATTCTGGTATTGAGAGTTTTTGCTGATTGTCTCCAGTCGTAGCTGATTTCTTCATTATTGTGTAAATTTAGATCATGAGCTCATGTTTAGCTAAACAGCTGACCTTGTCAGACGCTTAGGTGTGAACGCTCGTAGGCTTCAGCAGAAAGTCGGCAAAGATTTATTTGTGTCCCTCCAATGAGTTGCCCGCGAGAACGCCGTTTTCTACAAGTGTTGGTCCAATACTCCCTCAAGAGGCAGGGGACTCCGACAGGGCTGCTTGGCGGCCCCCGATCTGGGGCAGGGGCCTTGGGCGGCCTGTGGCCCAGGCAGGAGCCTCTCTGCATGTGTCCCAGGGACCCATCTGCCTGCGAAATTCGGTCACCTGGCAGGAAGCTACGATGTCCAGACTTATGGTTAGCTGTAAAGCGAGGTGTACTGCGCGGACAGGTTCCACACACACTTCAAGTAAGAGGTCGGCCTGAGTGGAAAGGTGAGAGTTTGGGCAGCTGTGCAGACAAAGAAGGCGCCCTTTGGCCTGGGCCTAAATGCTTGTGACACCCCACTGGACCTGCCGGGCTCTGAGGGCCCTGCCCTGGGCCCCCTGCTCCCCTGCCCTTTGTTCAGTCACAGCAGAGATGGCCACACCCACTCCCTCAGTGAGGGCAGTGTTCCATCCTCCCTCAGCCCCGTCCCCTCTCCGCAGGTTACCATGGACTACTGAGGCTGCATTCTGAGGCCAGGGCATTCCGAGAATGCCAAGGGCAGACATGATGACCTTAAATGATTTCCTCTTGTGTCAGGTTTGGTAAACTTTAGGAGCTAGGAAATGGTCCACTTTACAGAAATGTTCAAATTTACTGGCATTTCTTATATTCTCTGCTCTAACATTGTCCTGATTCTTTCTGTATATTCTTTACTTATGTTTTTGTTTTCCTTAATCAAAGTGTGTCTTTTCAATCTTTTCAAAGAAGATTCTTTGGACTTACTAAATCACCTCAATTTTATGCGTTTTCTGTTGTATTAAGTTCTGCTCATATCTTTATTTATCTTTTTTCTATGTTCTCAGGGTTTATTGTTTTGATCTTCTGATGTCAATTAAAACACTTGGTTATTCATTTTAATAAATAGTTTACTTATAAAGATTTGAACTTTTGAAGATTCCAGCTTACTTGTAAGTTTCTAAGGGTCAGGTCCTCTCCATTGTTGCTGGCCTAAGGTTTAGTTCACCATATAGCAATGTATATATTGACCTATCTTCCCCTCGACTTTCTGTGATTCCCTACATCTCACCTTTCTTTGCAGACAAGCCATTTGAAATACCCTTAACTTATTTCACAGCCAATAAGTCATTGAAATAATGTGTATTTTTTAGAGAAATCTTCTTATATAATTAGGCAGAAAATCTCACCTGCCATAGTTTTCAAAACAGCATAATTTCACTCTTCTCAATGCTTAATCTGTTGTATTACACAACCTTTGAGTATTTAGCTTTATCAATGACATGTACTTTAAAAATGTTTTAGAGATCCTACCAGTCTTTTAAAACATCCTTGTTCCTTGTTTCAGTTCCAGTTTTATGTATATTTACTGCCTTGCACCTGATTATTCCAACAATTAATGGATGGCCTTGGGAATCTAATTCTGGTATTGATAGTTTTTGCTGATTGTCTCCACTCGTAGCTGATTTCCTCATTATTGTGTAAATTTAGATCATGAGCTCATGTTTAGCTAAACAGCTGACCTTGTCAGATGCTTAGGTGTGAACGCTCGTAAGCCTCAGCAGAAAGTCGGCAAATATTTACTTGTGTCCCTCCAATGAGTTGCCCACGAGAACGCCGTTTTCTACAAGTGTTGGTCCAATATTCCCTCAAGAGGCAGGGGACTCCGACAGGGCTGCTTGGCGGCCCCCGATCAGGGGCAGGGGCAGTGGGTGGCCTGTGGCCCAGGCAGAAGCCTCTCTGCATGTGTCCCAGGGACCCATCTGCCTGCGAACTTCGGAAACCTGGCAGGAAGCTACAATGCCCAGACCTATGGTTAGCTGTGCAGAGAGGTGTACAGCGCGGACAGGTTCCACACACACTTCAAGTAAGAGGTCGGCCTGATTGGAAAGGTGAGAGTTTGGGCAGCTGTGCAGACAAAGAAGGCGCCCTTTGGCCTGGGCCTAAATGCTTGTGACACCCCACTGGACCTGCCGGGCTCTGAGGGCCCTGCACTGGGGCCCCTGCTCCCCTGCCCTTTGTTCAGTCACAGCAGAGATGGCCACACCCACTCCCTCAGTGAGGGCTGTGTTCCAACCTCCCTCAGCCCCGCCCCCTCTCCGCAGGTTACCATGGACTACAGAGGCTGCATTCTGAGGCCAGGGCGTTCCGAGAATGCCAAGGGCAGACATGATGACCTTAAATGATTTCCTCTTGTGTTAGGTTTGGTAAACTTTAGGAGCTAGGAAATGGTCCACTTTACAGAAATGTTCAAATTTACTGGCATTTCATATATTCTCTGCTATAACATTGTCCTGATTCTTTCTGTATATTCTTTACTTATGTTTTTGTTTTCCTTAATCAAAGTGTGTCTTTTCAATCTTTTCAAAGAAGATTCTTTGGACTTACTAAATCACCTCAATTTTATACGTTTTCTGTTGTATTAAGTTCTGCTGAAGTCTTTATTTATCTTTTTTCTATGTTCTCAGGGTTTATTGTTTTGATCTTCTGATGTCAATTAAAACACTTGGTTATTCATTTTAATAAATATTTTACTTATAAAGATTTGAACTTATGAAGATTCCAGCTTACTTGTAAGTTTCTAAGGGTCAGGTCCTCTCCATTGTTGCTGGCCTAAGGTTCAGTTCACCATATAGCAATGTATATATTGACCTATTTTCCGCTCGACTTTCTGTGATTCCCTACATCTCACCTTTCTTTGCAGACAAGCCATTTGAAATACCCTTAACTTATTTCACAGCCAATAAGTCATTGAAATAATGTGTATTTTTTAGAGAAATCTTCTTATATAATTAGGCAGAAAATCTCACCTGCCATAGTTTTCAAAACAGCATAATTTCACTCTTCTCAATGCTTAATCTGTTGTATTACACAACCTTTGAGTATTTAGCTTTATCAATGACATGTACTTTAAAAATGTTTTAGAGATCCTACCAGTCTTTTAAAACATCCTTGTTCCTTGTTTCAGTTCCAGTTTTATGTATATTTTCTGCCTTGCACCTGATTATTCCAACAATTGATGGATGGCCTTGGTAATCTAATTCTTGTATTGATAGTTTTTGCTGATTGTCTCCACTCGTAGCTGATTTCTTCATTATTGTGTAAATTTAGATCATGAGCTCATGTTTAGCTAAACAGCTGACCTTGTAAGACGCTTAGGTGTGAACGCTCGTAAGCTTCAGCAGAAAGTTGGCAAAGACTTATTTGTGTCCCTCCAATGAGTTGCCCACGAGAACCCCGTTTTCTACAAGTGTTGGTCCAATACTCCCTCAAGAGGCAGGGGACTCACACAGGGCTGCTTGGCGGCCCCCGATCTGGGGCAGTGTCGCTGGGCGTCCTTTGGCCCAGGCAGGACCCTCTCTGCATGTGTCCCAGGGACCCATCTGCCTGCGAACTTCGGTCACCTGGCAGGAAGCTACGATGTCCAGACCTATGGTTAGCTGTGCAGCGAGGTGTACTGCACGGACAGGTTCCACACACACTTCAAGTAAGAGGTAGGCCTGAGTGGAAAGTTGAGAGTTTGGGCAGCTGTGCAGACAAAGAAGGCGCCCTTTGACCTGGGCCTAAATGCTTGTGACACACCACTGGACCTGCCGGGCTCTGAGGGCCCTGCCCTGGGCCCCCTGCTCCCCTGCCCTTTGTTCAGTCACAGCAGAGATGGCCACACCCACTCCCTCAGTGAGGGCAGTGTTCCAACCTCCCTCAGCCCCGCCCCCTCTCCGCAGGTTACCATGGACTACAGAGGCTGCATTCTGAGGCCAGGGCGTTCCGAGAATGCCAAGGGCAGACATGATGACCTTAAATGATTTCCTCTTGTGTCAGGTTTGGTAAACTTTAGGAGCTAGGAAATGGTCCACTTTACAGAAATGTTCAAATTTACTGGCATTTCATATATTCTCTGCTGTAACATTGTACTGATTCTTTCTGTATATTCTCTACTTATGTTTTTGTTTTCCTTAATCAAAGTGTGTCTTTTCAATCTTTTCAAAGAAGATTCTTTGGACTTACTAAATCAACTCAATTTTATACGTTTTCTGTTGTATTAAGTTCTGCTCATATCTTTATTTATCTTTTTTCTATGTTCTCAGGGTTTATTGTTTTGATCTTCTGATGTCAATTAAAACACTTGGTTATTCATTTTAATAAATATTTTACTTATAAAGATTTGAACTTTTGAAGATTCCAGCTTACTTGTAAGTTTCTAAGGGTCAGGTCCTCTCCATTGTTGCTGGCCTAAGGTTTAGTTCACCATATAGCAGTGTATATATTCACCTATTTTCCCCTCGACTTTCTGTGATTCCCTACATCTCACCTTTCTTTGCAGACAAGCCATTTGAAATACCCTTAACTTATTTCACAGCCAATAAGTCATTGAAATAATGTGTATTTTTTAGAGAAATCTTCTTATATAATTAGGCAGAAAATCTCACCTGCCATAGTTTTCAAAACAGCATAATTTCACTCTTCTCAATGCTTAATCTGTTGTATTACACAACCTTTGAATATTTAGCTTTATCAATGACATGTACTTTAAAAAAGTTTTAGAGATCCTACCAGTCTTTGAAAACATCCTTGTTCCTTGTTTCAGTTCCAGTTTTATGTATATATTCTCCCTTGCCTCTGATTATTCCAAAAATTGATGGATGGCCTTGGGAATCTAATTCTGGTATTGAGAGTTTTTGCTGATTGTCTCCCCTTGTAGCTGATTTCTTCATTATTGTGTAAATTTAGATCATGAGCTCATGTTTAGCTAAAGAGCTGACCTTGTAAGACGCTTAGGTGTGAACGCTCGTAAGCTTCAGCAGAAAGTCGGCAAAGATTTATTTGTGTCCCTCCAATGAGTTGCCCGCGAGAACCCTGTTTTCTACAAGTGTTGGTCCAATACTCCCTCAAGAGGCAGGGGACTCCGACAGGGCTGCTTGGCGGCCCCCGATCTGGGGCAGGGGCAGTGGGCGGCCTGTGGCCCAGGCAGGAGCCTCTCTGCATGTGTCCCAGGGACCCATCAGCCTGCGAACTTCGGTCACCTGGCAGGAAGCTATGATGACCAGACCTATGGTTAGCTGTGCAGCGAGGTGTACGGCGCGGACAGGTTCCACAGACACTTCAAGTAAGAGGTCGGCCTGAGTGGAAAGGTGAGAGTTTCGGCAGCTGTGCAGACAAAGAAGGCGCCCTTTGGCCTGGGCCTAAATGCTTGTGACTCCCAACTGGATCTGCCGGGCTCTGTGGGCCCTGCCCTGGGTCCCCAGCTCCCCTGCCCTTTGTTCAGTCACAGCAGAGATGGCCACACCCACTCGATCAGTGAGGGCAGTGTTCCAACCTCCCTCAGCCCCGCCCCCTCTCCGCAGGTTACCATGGACTACAGAGGCTGCATTCTGAGGCCAGGGCGTTCCGAGAATGCCAAGGGCATACATGATGACCTTAAATGATTTCCTCTTGTGTCAGGTTTGGTAAACTTTAGGAGCTAGGAAATGGTCCACTTTACAGAAATGTTCAAATTTACTGGCATTTCTTATATTCTCTGCTCTAACATTGTCCTGATTCTTTCTGTATATTCTTTACTTATGTTTTTGTTTTCCTTAATCAAAGTGTGTCTTTTCAATCTTTTCAAAGAAGATTCTTTGGACTTACTAAATCACCTCAATTTTATACGTTTTCTGTTGTATTAAGTTCTGCTCATATCTTTATTTATCTTTTTTCTATGTTCTCAGGGTTTATTGTTTTGATCTTCTGATGTCAATTAAAACACTGGGTTATTCATTTTAATAAATATTTTACTTATAAAGATTTGAACTTTTGAAGATTCCAGCTTACTTGTAATTTTCTAAGGGTCAGGTCCTCTCCATTGTTGCTGGCCTAAGGTTTAGTTCAACATATAGCAATGTATATATTGACCTATTTTCCCCTCGACTTTCTGTGATTCCCTGCATCTCACCTTTCTGTGCAGACAAGCCATTTGAAATACCCTTAACTTATTTAACAGACAATAAATCATTGAAATAATGTGTATTTTTTAGAGAAATCTTCTTATATAATTAGGCAGAAAATCTCACCTGCCATAGTTTTCAAAACAGCATAACTTCACTCTTCTCAATGGTTAATCTGTTGTATTACACAACCTTTGAGTATTTAGTTTTATCAATGACATGTACTTTAAAAATGTTTTAGAGATCCTACCAGTCTTTGAAAACATCCTTGTTCCTTGTTTCAGTTCCAGTTTTATGTATATCTTCTGCCTTGCACCTGATTATTCCAACAATTGATGGATGGCCTTGGGAATCTAATTCTGGTATTGATAGTTTTTGCTGATTGTCTCCACTCGTAGCTGATTTCTTCATTATTGTGTAAATTTAGAACATGATCTCATGTTTAGCTAAACAACTGACCTTGTAAGAGGCTTAGGTGTGAACGCTCTTAAGCTTCAGCAGAAAGTCGGCAAAGATTTATTTGTGTCCCTCCAATGAGTTGCCCACGAGAACGCCGTTTTCTACAAGTGTTGGCCAATACTCCCTCAAGGGGCAGGGGAATCCCACAGGGCTGCTTAGCGGCCCCCGATTTGGGGCAGGGGCAGTGGGCGGCCTGTGGCCCAGGCAGAAGCCTCTCTGCATGTGTCCCAGGGACCCATCTGCCTGCGAACTTCGGTCACCTGGCAGGAAGCTACGATGCCCAGACCTATGGTTAGCTGTGCAGCGAGGTGTACTGCGCGGACAGGTTCCACACACACTTCAAGTTAGAGGTCGGCCTGAGTGGAAAGGTGAGAGTTTGGGCAGCTGTGCAGACAAAGAAGGCACACTTTGGCCTGGGCCTAAATGCTTGTGACACCCCACTGGACATGCCGGGCTCTGAGGGCCCTGCCCTGGGCCCCCTCCTCCCCTGCCCTTTGTTCAGTCACAGCAGAGATGGCCACACCCACTCCCTCAGTGAGGGCAGTGTTCCAACCTCCCTCAGCCCCGCCCCCTCTCCACAGGTTACCATGGACTACAGAGGCTGCATTCTGAGGCCAGGGCGTTCCGAGAATGCCAAGGGCAGACATGATGACCTTAAATGATTTCCTCTTG
The DNA here is from genome assembly GCF_964341445.2 of Mesoplodon mirus. NCBI lineage: Eukaryota > Metazoa > Chordata > Mammalia > Artiodactyla > Ziphiidae > Mesoplodon > Mesoplodon mirus. The sequence goes on along the minus strand of NC_138976.1, from coordinate 189,310,633 downwards.
TGTCAGGTTTGGTAAACTTTAGGAGCTAGGAAATGGTCCACTTTACAGAAATGTTCAAATTTACTGGCATTTCTTATATTCTCTGCTCTAACATTGTCCTGATTCTTTCTGTATATTCTTTACTTATGTTTTTGTTTTCCTTAATCAAAGTGTGTCTTTTCAATCTTTTCAAATAAGATTCTTTGGACTTACTAAATCAACTCAATTTTATACGTTTTCTGTTGTATTAAGTTCTGCTCATATCTTTATTTATCTTTTTTCTATGTTCTCAGGGTTTATTGTTTTGATCTTCTGATGTCAATTAAAACACTTGGTTATTCATTTTAATAAATATTTTACTTATAAAGATTTGAACTTTTGAAGATTCCAGCTTACTTGTAAGTTTCTAAGGGTCAGGTCCTCTCCATTGTTGCTGGCCTAAGGTTTAGTTCACCATATAGCAATGTATATATTGACCTATTTTCCCCTCGACTTTCTGTGCTTCCCTACATCTCACCTTTCTTTGCAGACAAGCCATTTGAAATACCCTTAACTTATTTCACAGCCAATAAGTCATTGAAATAATGTGTATTTTTTAGAGAAATCTTCTTATATAATTAGGCAGAAAATCTCACCTGCCATAGTTTTCAAAACAGCATAATTTCACTCTTCTCAATGCTTAATCTGTTGTATTACACAACCTTTGAGTATTTAGCTTTATCAATGACATGTACTTTAAAAATGTTTTAGAGATCCTACCAGTCTTTGAAAACATCCTTGTTCCTTGTTTCAGTTCCAGTTTTATGGATATTTTCTGCCTTGCACCTGATTATTCCAACAATTGATGGATGGCCTTGGGAATCTAATTCTGGTATTGAGAGTTTTTGCTGATTGTCTCCCCTTGTAGCTGATTTCTTCATTATTGTGTAAATTTAGATCATGAGCTCATGTTCAGCTAAACAGCTGACCTTGTCAGACGCTTAGGTGTGAACGCTCGTAAGCTTCAGCAGAAAGTCGGCAAAGATTTATTTTTGTCCCTCCAATGAGTTGCCCGCGAGAACGCCGTTTTCTACAAGTGTTGGTCCAATACACCCACAAGAGGCAGGGGACTCCGAATGGGCTGCTTGGCAGCCCCCGATCTGGGGCAGGGGCAGTGGGCGGCCTGTCGCCCAGGCAGGAGCCTCTCTGCATGTGTCCCAGGGATCCATCTGCCTGCGAACTTCGGTCACCTGGAAGGAAGCTACGATGCCCAGACCTATGGTTAGCTGTGCAGCGAGGTGTACTGCGCGGACAGGTTCCACACACACTTCAAGTAAGAGGTCGGCCTGAGTGGAAAGGTGAGAGTTTGGGCAGCTGTGCAGACAAAGAAGGCGCCCTTTTTCTGGGCCTAAATGCTTGTGACACCTCCCTGGACCTGCCAGTTTCTGAGGGCCCTGCCCTGGGCCCCCTGCTCCCCTGCTCTTTGTTCAGTCACAGCAGAGATGGCCACACCCACTCCCTCAGTGAGGGCAGTGTTCCAACCTCCCTCAGCCCCGCCCCCTCTCCGCAGGTTACCATGGACTACAGATGCTGCATTCTGAGGCCAGGGCGTTCCGAGAATGCCAAGGGCAGACATGATGACCTTAAATGATTTCCTCTTGTGTCAGGTTTGGTAAACTTTAGGAGCTAGGAAATGGTCCCCTTTACAGAAATGTTCAAATTTACTGGCATTTCTTATATTCTCTGCTCTAACATTGTCCTGATTCTTTCTGTATATTCTTTACTTATGTTTTTGTTTTCCTTAATCAAAGTGTGTCTTTTCAATCTTTTCAAAGAAGATTCTTTGGACTTACTAAATCACCTCAATTTTATACGTTTTCTGTTGTATTAAGTTCTGCTCATATCTTTATTTATCTTTTTTCTATGTTCTCAGGGTTTATTGTTTTGATCTTCTGATGTCAATTAAAACACTTGGTCATTCATTTTAATAAATATTTTACTTATAAAGATTTGAACTTTTGAAGATTCCAGCTTACTTGTAAGTTTCTAAGGGTCAGGTCCTCTCCAATGTTGCTGGCCTATGGTTTAGTTCACCATATAGCAATGTATATATTGACCTATTTTCCCCTCGACTTTCTGTGATTCCCTACATCTCACCTTTCTTTGCAGACAAGCCTTTTGAAATACCCTTAACTTATTTCACAGCCAATACGTCACTGAAATAATGTGTATTTTTTAGAGAAATCTTCTTATATAATTAGGCAGAAAATCTCACCTGCCATAGTTTTCAAAACAGCATAATTTCACTCTTCTCAATGCTTAATCTGTTGTATTACACAACCTTTGAGTATTTAGCTTTATCAATGACATGTACTTTAAAAATGTTTTAGAGATCCTACCAGTCTTTTAAAACATCCTTGTTCCTTGTTTCAGTTCCAGTTTTATGTATATTTACTGCCTTGCACCTGATTATTCCAACAATTAATGGATGGCCTTGGGAATCTAATTCTGGTATTGATAGTTTTTGCTGATTGTCTCCACTCGTAGCTGATTTCCTCATTATTGTGTAAATTTAGATCATGAGCTCATGTTTAGCTAAACAGCTGACCTTGTCAGATGCTTAGGTGTGAACGCTCGTAAGCCTCAGCAGAAAGTCGGCAAATATTTACTTGTGTCCCTCCAATGAGTTGCCCACGAGAACGCCGTTTTCTACAAGTGTTGGTCCAATATTCCCTCAAGAGGCAGGGGACTCCGACAGGGCTGCTTGGCGGCCCCCGATCAGGGGCAGGGGCAGTGGGTGGCCTGTGGCCCAGGCAGAAGCCTCTCTGCATGTGTCCCAGGGACCCATCTGCCTGCGAACTTCGGAAACCTGGCAGGAAGCTACAATGCCCAGACCTATGGTTAGCTGTGCAGAGAGGTGTACAGCGCGGACAGGTTCCACACACACTTCAAGTAAGAGGTCGGCCTGATTGGAAAGGTGAGAGTTTGGGCAGCTGTGCAGACAAAGAAGGCGCCCTTTGGCCTGGGCCTAAATGCTTGTGACACCCCACTGGACCTGCCGGGCTCTGAGGGCCCTGCACTGGGGCCCCTGCTCCCCTGCCCTTTGTTCAGTCACAGCAGAGATGGCCACACCCACTCCCTCAGTGAGGGCTGTGTTCCAACCTCCCTCAGCCCCGCCCCCTCTCCGCAGGTTACCATGGACTACAGAGGCTGCATTCTGAGGCCAGGGCGTTCCGAGAATGCCAAGGGCAGACATGATGACCTTAAATGATTTCCTCTTGTGTTAGGTTTGGTAAACTTTAGGAGCTAGGAAATGGTCCACTTTACAGAAATGTTCAAATTTACTGGCATTTCATATATTCTCTGCTATAACATTGTCCTGATTCTTTCTGTATATTCTTTACTTATGTTTTTGTTTTCCTTAATCAAAGTGTGTCTTTTCAATCTTTTCAAAGAAGATTCTTTGGACTTACTAAATCACCTCAATTTTATACGTTTTCTGTTGTATTAAGTTCTGCTGAAGTCTTTATTTATCTTTTTTCTATGTTCTCAGGGTTTATTGTTTTGATCTTCTGATGTCAATTAAAACACTTGGTTATTCATTTTAATAAATATTTTACTTATAAAGATTTGAACTTATGAAGATTCCAGCTTACTTGTAAGTTTCTAAGGGTCAGGTCCTCTCCATTGTTGCTGGCCTAAGGTTCAGTTCACCATATAGCAATGTATATATTGACCTATTTTCCGCTCGACTTTCTGTGATTCCCTACATCTCACCTTTCTTTGCAGACAAGCCATTTGAAATACCCTTAACTTATTTCACAGCCAATAAGTCATTGAAATAATGTGTATTTTTTAGAGAAATCTTCTTATATAATTAGGCAGAAAATCTCACCTGCCATAGTTTTCAAAACAGCATAATTTCACTCTTCTCAATGCTTAATCTGTTGTATTACACAACCTTTGAGTATTTAGCTTTATCAATGACATGTACTTTAAAAATGTTTTAGAGATCCTACCAGTCTTTTAAAACATCCTTGTTCCTTGTTTCAGTTCCAGTTTTATGTATATTTTCTGCCTTGCACCTGATTATTCCAACAATTGATGGATGGCCTTGGTAATCTAATTCTTGTATTGATAGTTTTTGCTGATTGTCTCCACTCGTAGCTGATTTCTTCATTATTGTGTAAATTTAGATCATGAGCTCATGTTTAGCTAAACAGCTGACCTTGTAAGACGCTTAGGTGTGAACGCTCGTAAGCTTCAGCAGAAAGTTGGCAAAGACTTATTTGTGTCCCTCCAATGAGTTGCCCACGAGAACCCCGTTTTCTACAAGTGTTGGTCCAATACTCCCTCAAGAGGCAGGGGACTCACACAGGGCTGCTTGGCGGCCCCCGATCTGGGGCAGTGTCGCTGGGCGTCCTTTGGCCCAGGCAGGACCCTCTCTGCATGTGTCCCAGGGACCCATCTGCCTGCGAACTTCGGTCACCTGGCAGGAAGCTACGATGTCCAGACCTATGGTTAGCTGTGCAGCGAGGTGTACTGCACGGACAGGTTCCACACACACTTCAAGTAAGAGGTAGGCCTGAGTGGAAAGTTGAGAGTTTGGGCAGCTGTGCAGACAAAGAAGGCGCCCTTTGACCTGGGCCTAAATGCTTGTGACACACCACTGGACCTGCCGGGCTCTGAGGGCCCTGCCCTGGGCCCCCTGCTCCCCTGCCCTTTGTTCAGTCACAGCAGAGATGGCCACACCCACTCCCTCAGTGAGGGCAGTGTTCCAACCTCCCTCAGCCCCGCCCCCTCTCCGCAGGTTACCATGGACTACAGAGGCTGCATTCTGAGGCCAGGGCGTTCCGAGAATGCCAAGGGCAGACATGATGACCTTAAATGATTTCCTCTTGTGTCAGGTTTGGTAAACTTTAGGAGCTAGGAAATGGTCCACTTTACAGAAATGTTCAAATTTACTGGCATTTCATATATTCTCTGCTGTAACATTGTACTGATTCTTTCTGTATATTCTCTACTTATGTTTTTGTTTTCCTTAATCAAAGTGTGTCTTTTCAATCTTTTCAAAGAAGATTCTTTGGACTTACTAAATCAACTCAATTTTATACGTTTTCTGTTGTATTAAGTTCTGCTCATATCTTTATTTATCTTTTTTCTATGTTCTCAGGGTTTATTGTTTTGATCTTCTGATGTCAATTAAAACACTTGGTTATTCATTTTAATAAATATTTTACTTATAAAGATTTGAACTTTTGAAGATTCCAGCTTACTTGTAAGTTTCTAAGGGTCAGGTCCTCTCCATTGTTGCTGGCCTAAGGTTTAGTTCACCATATAGCAGTGTATATATTCACCTATTTTCCCCTCGACTTTCTGTGATTCCCTACATCTCACCTTTCTTTGCAGACAAGCCATTTGAAATACCCTTAACTTATTTCACAGCCAATAAGTCATTGAAATAATGTGTATTTTTTAGAGAAATCTTCTTATATAATTAGGCAGAAAATCTCACCTGCCATAGTTTTCAAAACAGCATAATTTCACTCTTCTCAATGCTTAATCTGTTGTATTACACAACCTTTGAATATTTAGCTTTATCAATGACATGTACTTTAAAAAAGTTTTAGAGATCCTACCAGTCTTTGAAAACATCCTTGTTCCTTGTTTCAGTTCCAGTTTTATGTATATATTCTCCCTTGCCTCTGATTATTCCAAAAATTGATGGATGGCCTTGGGAATCTAATTCTGGTATTGAGAGTTTTTGCTGATTGTCTCCCCTTGTAGCTGATTTCTTCATTATTGTGTAAATTTAGATCATGAGCTCATGTTTAGCTAAAGAGCTGACCTTGTAAGACGCTTAGGTGTGAACGCTCGTAAGCTTCAGCAGAAAGTCGGCAAAGATTTATTTGTGTCCCTCCAATGAGTTGCCCGCGAGAACCCTGTTTTCTACAAGTGTTGGTCCAATACTCCCTCAAGAGGCAGGGGACTCCGACAGGGCTGCTTGGCGGCCCCCGATCTGGGGCAGGGGCAGTGGGCGGCCTGTGGCCCAGGCAGGAGCCTCTCTGCATGTGTCCCAGGGACCCATCAGCCTGCGAACTTCGGTCACCTGGCAGGAAGCTATGATGACCAGACCTATGGTTAGCTGTGCAGCGAGGTGTACGGCGCGGACAGGTTCCACAGACACTTCAAGTAAGAGGTCGGCCTGAGTGGAAAGGTGAGAGTTTCGGCAGCTGTGCAGACAAAGAAGGCGCCCTTTGGCCTGGGCCTAAATGCTTGTGACTCCCAACTGGATCTGCCGGGCTCTGTGGGCCCTGCCCTGGGTCCCCAGCTCCCCTGCCCTTTGTTCAGTCACAGCAGAGATGGCCACACCCACTCGATCAGTGAGGGCAGTGTTCCAACCTCCCTCAGCCCCGCCCCCTCTCCGCAGGTTACCATGGACTACAGAGGCTGCATTCTGAGGCCAGGGCGTTCCGAGAATGCCAAGGGCATACATGATGACCTTAAATGATTTCCTCTTGTGTCAGGTTTGGTAAACTTTAGGAGCTAGGAAATGGTCCACTTTACAGAAATGTTCAAATTTACTGGCATTTCTTATATTCTCTGCTCTAACATTGTCCTGATTCTTTCTGTATATTCTTTACTTATGTTTTTGTTTTCCTTAATCAAAGTGTGTCTTTTCAATCTTTTCAAAGAAGATTCTTTGGACTTACTAAATCACCTCAATTTTATACGTTTTCTGTTGTATTAAGTTCTGCTCATATCTTTATTTATCTTTTTTCTATGTTCTCAGGGTTTATTGTTTTGATCTTCTGATGTCAATTAAAACACTGGGTTATTCATTTTAATAAATATTTTACTTATAAAGATTTGAACTTTTGAAGATTCCAGCTTACTTGTAATTTTCTAAGGGTCAGGTCCTCTCCATTGTTGCTGGCCTAAGGTTTAGTTCAACATATAGCAATGTATATATTGACCTATTTTCCCCTCGACTTTCTGTGATTCCCTGCATCTCACCTTTCTGTGCAGACAAGCCATTTGAAATACCCTTAACTTATTTAACAGACAATAAATCATTGAAATAATGTGTATTTTTTAGAGAAATCTTCTTATATAATTAGGCAGAAAATCTCACCTGCCATAGTTTTCAAAACAGCATAACTTCACTCTTCTCAATGGTTAATCTGTTGTATTACACAACCTTTGAGTATTTAGTTTTATCAATGACATGTACTTTAAAAATGTTTTAGAGATCCTACCAGTCTTTGAAAACATCCTTGTTCCTTGTTTCAGTTCCAGTTTTATGTATATCTTCTGCCTTGCACCTGATTATTCCAACAATTGATGGATGGCCTTGGGAATCTAATTCTGGTATTGATAGTTTTTGCTGATTGTCTCCACTCGTAGCTGATTTCTTCATTATTGTGTAAATTTAGAACATGATCTCATGTTTAGCTAAACAACTGACCTTGTAAGAGGCTTAGGTGTGAACGCTCTTAAGCTTCAGCAGAAAGTCGGCAAAGATTTATTTGTGTCCCTCCAATGAGTTGCCCACGAGAACGCCGTTTTCTACAAGTGTTGGCCAATACTCCCTCAAGGGGCAGGGGAATCCCACAGGGCTGCTTAGCGGCCCCCGATTTGGGGCAGGGGCAGTGGGCGGCCTGTGGCCCAGGCAGAAGCCTCTCTGCATGTGTCCCAGGGACCCATCTGCCTGCGAACTTCGGTCACCTGGCAGGAAGCTACGATGCCCAGACCTATGGTTAGCTGTGCAGCGAGGTGTACTGCGCGGACAGGTTCCACACACACTTCAAGTTAGAGGTCGGCCTGAGTGGAAAGGTGAGAGTTTGGGCAGCTGTGCAGACAAAGAAGGCACACTTTGGCCTGGGCCTAAATGCTTGTGACACCCCACTGGACATGCCGGGCTCTGAGGGCCCTGCCCTGGGCCCCCTCCTCCCCTGCCCTTTGTTCAGTCACAGCAGAGATGGCCACACCCACTCCCTCAGTGAGGGCAGTGTTCCAACCTCCCTCAGCCCCGCCCCCTCTCCACAGGTTACCATGGACTACAGAGGCTGCATTCTGAGGCCAGGGCGTTCCGAGAATGCCAAGGGCAGACATGATGACCTTAAATGATTTCCTCTTGTGTCAGGTTTGGTAAACTTTAGGAGCTAGGAAATGGTCCACTTTACAGAAATGTTCAAATTTACTGGCATTTCTTATATTCTCTGCTCTAACATTGTCCTGATTCTTTCTGTATATTCTTTACTTATGTTTTTGTTTTCCTTAATCAAAGTGTGTCTTTTCAATCTTTTCAAATAAGATTCTTTGGACTTACTAAATCAACTCAATTTTATACGTTTTCTGTTGTATTAAGTTCTGCTCATATCTTTATTTATCTTTTTTCTATGTTCTCAGGGTTTATTGTTTTGATCTTCTGATGTCAATTAAAACACTTGGTTATTCATTTTAATAAATATTTTACTTATAAAGATTTGAACTTTTGAAGATTCCAGCTTACTTGTAAGTTTCTAAGGGTCAGGTCCTCTCCATTGTTGCTGGCCTAAGGTTTAGTTCACCATATAGCAATGTATATATTGACCTATTTTCCCCTCGACTTTCTGTGCTTCCCTACATCTCACCTTTCTTTGCAGACAAGCCATTTGAAATACCCTTAACTTATTTCACAGCCAATAAGTCATTGAAATAATGTGTATTTTTTAGAGAAATCTTCTTATATAATTAGGCAGAAAATCTCACCTGCCATAGTTTTCAAAACAGCATAATTTCACTCTTCTCAATGCTTAATCTGTTGTATTACACAACCTTTGAGTATTTAGCTTTATCAATGACATGTACTTTAAAAATGTTTTAGAGATCCTACCAGTCTTTGAAAACATCCTTGTTCCTTGTTTCAGTTCCAGTTTTATGGATATTTTCTGCCTTGCACCTGATTATTCCAACAATTGATGGATGGCCTTGGGAATCTAATTCTGGTATTGAGAGTTTTTGCTGATTGTCTCCCCTTGTAGCTGATTTCTTCATTATTGTGTAAATTTAGATCATGAGCTCATGTTCAGCTAAACAGCTGACCTTGTCAGACGCTTAGGTGTGAACGCTCGTAAGCTTCAGCAGAAAGTCGGCAAAGATTTATTTTTGTCCCTCCAATGAGTTGCCCGCGAGAACGCCGTTTTCTACAAGTGTTGGTCCAATACACCCACAAGAGGCAGGGGACTCCGAATGGGCTGCTTGGCAGCCCCCGATCTGGGGCAGGGGCAGTGGGCGGCCTGTCGCCCAGGCAGGAGCCTCTCTGCATGTGTCCCAGGGATCCATCTGCCTGCGAACTTCGGTCACCTGGAAGGAAGCTACGATGCCCAGACCTATGGTTAGCTGTGCAGCGAGGTGTACTGCGCGGACAGGTTCCACACACACTTCAAGTAAGAGGTCGGCCTGAGTGGAAAGGTGAGAGTTTGGGCAGCTGTGCAGACAAAGAAGGCGCCCTTTTTCTGGGCCTAAATGCTTGTGACACCTCCCTGGACCTGCCAGTTTCTGAGGGCCCTGCCCTGGGCCCCCTGCTCCCCTGCTCTTTGTTCAGTCACAGCAGAGATGGCCACACCCACTCCCTCAGTGAGGGCAGTGTTCCAACCTCCCTCAGCCCCGCCCCCTCTCCGCAGGTTACCATGGACTACAGATGCTGCATTCTGAGGCCAGGGCGTTCCGAGAATGCCAAGGGCAGACATGATGACCTTAAATGATTTCCTCTTGTGTCAGGTTTGGTAAACTTTAGGAGCTAGGAAATGGTCCCCTTTACAGAAATGTTCAAATTTACTGGCATTTCTTATATTCTCTGCTCTAACATTGTCCTGATTCTTTCTGTATATTCTTTACTTATGTTTTTGTTTTCCTTAATCAAAGTGTGTCTTTTCAATCTTTTCAAAGAAGATTCTTTGGACTTACTAAATCACCTCAATTTTATACGTTTTCTGTTGTATTAAGTTCTGCTCATATCTTTATTTATCTTTTTTCTATGTTCTCAGGGTTTATTGTTTTGATCTTCTGATGTCAATTAAAACACTTGGTCATTCATTTTAATAAATATTTTACTTATAAAGATTTGAACTTTTGAAGATTCCAGCTTACTTGTAAGTTTCTAAGGGTCAGGTCCTCTCCAATGTTGCTGGCCTATGGTTTAGTTCACCATATAGCAATGTATATATTGACCTATTTTCCCCTCGACTTTCTGTGATTCCCTACATCTCACCTTTCTTTGCAGACAAGCCATTTGAAATACCCTTAACTTATTTCACAGCCAATAAGTCATTGAAATAATGTGTATTTTTTAGAGAAATCTTCTTATATAATTAGGCAGAAAATCTCACCTGCCATAGTTTTCAAAACAGCATAATTTCACTCTTCTCAATGCTTAATCTGTTGTATTACACAACCTTTGAGTATTTAGCTTTATCAATGACATGTCCTTTAAAAATGTTTTAGAGATCCTACCAGTCTTTGAAAACATCCTTGTTCCTTGTTTCAGTTCCAGTTTTATGGATATTTTCTGCCTTGCACCTGATTATTCCAACAATTGATGGATGGCCTTGGGAATCTAATTCTGGTATTGATAGTTTTTGCTGATTGTCTCCAGTCGTAGCTGATTTCTTCATTATTGTGTAAATTTAGATCATGAGCTCATGTTTAGCTAAACAGCTGACCTTGTCAGACGCTTAGGTGTGAAAGCTCGTAGGCTTCAGCAGAAAGTCGGCAAAGATTTATTTGTGTCCCTCCAATGAGTTGCCCGCGAGAACGCCGTTTTCTACAAGTGTTGGTCCAATACTCCCTCAAGAGGCAGGGGACTCCGACAGGGCTGCTTGGCGGCCCCCGATCTGGGGCAGGGGCCGTGGGCGGCCTGTGGCCCAGGCAGGAGCCTCTCTGCATGTGTCCCAGGGACCCATCTGCCTGCGAACTTCGGTCACCTGGCAGGAAGCTACGATGCCCAGACCTATGGTTAGCTGTGCAGCGAGGTGTACTGCGCGGACAGGTTCCACACACACTTCAAGTAAGAGGTCGGCCTGAGTGGAAATGTGAGAGTTTGGGCAGCTGTGCAGACAAAGAAGGCGCCCTTTGGCCTGGGCCTAAATGCTTGTGACACCCCACTGGACCTGCCGGGCTCTGAGGGCCCTGCCCTGGGCCCCCTGCTCCCCTGACCTTTGTTCAGTCACAGCAGAGATGGCCACACCCACTCCCTCAGTGAGGGCAGTGTTCCAACCTCCCTCAGCCCCGCCCCCTCTCCGCAGGTTACCATGGACTACAGAGGCTGCATTTTGAGGCCAGGGCATTCCGAGAATGCCAAGGGCAGACATGATGACCTTAAATGATTTCCTCTTGTGTCAGGTTTGGTAAACTTTAGGAGCTAGGAAATGGTCCACTTTACAGAAATGTTCAAATTTACTGGCATTTCTTATATTCTCTGCTCTAACATTGTCCTGATTCTTTCTGTATATTCTTTACTTATGTTTTTGTTTTCCTTAATCAAAGTGTGTCTTTTCAATCTTTTCAAAGAAGATTCTTTGGACTTACTAAATCACCTCAATTTTATACGTTTTCTGTTGTATTAAGTTCTGCTGATATCTTTATTTATCTTTTTTCTATGTTCTCAGGGTTCATTGTTTTGATCCTCTGATGTCAATTAAAACACTTGGTTATTCATTTTAATAAATATTTTACTTATAAAGATTTGAAATTTTGAAGATTCCAGCTTACTTGTAAGTTTCTAAGGGTCAGGTCCTCTCCATTGTTGCTGGCCTAAGGTTTAATTCACCATATAGCAATATATATATATTGACCTATTTTCCCCTCGACTTTCTGTGATTCCCTACATCTCACCTTTCTTTGCAGACAAGCCATTTGAAATACCCTTAACTTATTTCACAGCCAATAAGTCATTGAAATAATGTGTATTTTTTAGAGAAATCTTCTTATATAATTAGGCAGAAAATCTCACCTGCCATAGTTTTCAAAACAGCATAATTTCACTCTTCTCAATGCTTAATCTGTTGTATTACACAACCTTTGAGTATTTAGCTTTATCAATGACATGTACTTTAAAAATGTTTTAGAGATCCTACCAGTCTTTGAAAACATCCTTATTCCTTCTTTCATTTCCAGTTTTATGGATATTTTCTGCCTTGCACCTGATTATTCCAACAATTGATGGATGGCCTTGGGAATCTAATTCTGGTATTGATAGTTTTTGCTGATTGTCTCCACTCGTAGCTGATTTCTTCATTATTGTGTAAATTTAGAACATGATCTCATGTTTAGCTAAACAACTGACCTTGTAAGAGGCTTAGGTGTGAACGCTCGTAAGCTTCAGCAGAAAGTCGGCAAAGATTTATTTGTGTCCCTCCAATGAGTTGCCCACGAGAACGCCGTTTTCTACAAGTGTTGGTCCAATACTCCCTCAAGAGGCAGGGGACTCCGACAGGGCGGCTTGGCGGCCCCCAATCTGGGGCAGGGGCAGTGGGCGGCCTGTGGCCCAGGCAGAAGCCTCTCTGCATGTGTCCCAGGGACCAAACTGCCTGCGAACTTCGGTCACCTGGCAGGAAGCTACGATGCCCAGACCTATGTTTAGCTGTGCAGTGAGGTGTACTGCGCGGACAGGTTCCACACACACTTCAAGTTAGAGGTCGGCCTGAGTGGAAAGGTGAGAGTTTGGGCAGCTGTGCAGACAAAGAAGGCACACTTTGGCCTGGGCCTAAATGCTTGTGACACCCCACTGGACCTGCCGGGCTCTGAGGGCCCTGCCCTGGGCCCCCTGCTCCCCTGACCTTTGTTCAGTCACAGCAGAGATGGCCACACCCACTCCCTCAGTGAGGGCAGTGTTCCAACCTCCCTCAGCCCGGCCCCCTCTCCGCAGGTTACCATGGACTACAGAGGCTGCATTCTGAGGCCAGGGCGTTCCGAGAATGCCAAGGGCAGACATGATGACCTTAAATGATTTCCTCTTGTGTCAGGTTTGGTAAACTTTAGGAGCTAGGAAATGGTCCACTTTACAGAAATGTTCAAATTTACTGGCATTTCTTATATTCTCTGCTCTAACATTGTCCTGATTCTTTCTGTATATTCTTTATTTATGTTTTTGTTTTCCTTAATCAAAGTGTGTCTTTTCAATCTTTTCAAAGATGATTCTTTGGACTTACTAAATCACCTCAATTTTATCCGTTTTCTGTTGTATTAAGTTCTGCTCATATCTTTATTTATCCTTTTTCTATGTTCTCAGGGTTTATTGTTTTGATCTTCTGATGTCAATTAAAACACTTGGTTATTCATTTTAATAAATATTTTACTTATAAAGATTTGAACTTTTGAAGATTCCAGGTTACTTGTAAGTTTCTAAGGGTCAGGTCCTCTCCATTGTTGCTGGCCTAAGGTTTAGTTCACCATATAGCAATGTATATATTGACCTATTTTCCCCTCGACTTTCTGTGCTTCCCTACATCTCACCTTTCTTTGCAGACAAGCCATTTGAAATACCCTTAACTTATTTCACAGCCAATAAGTCACTGAAATAATGTTTATTTTTTAGAGAAATCTTCTTATATAATTAGTCAGAAAATCTCACCTGCCATAGTTTTCAAAACAGCATAATTTCACTCTTCTCAATGCTTAATCTGTTGTATTACACAACCTTTGAGTATTTAGCTTTATCAATGACATGTACTTTAAAAATGTTTTAGAGATCCTACCAGTCTTTGAAAACATCCTTGTTCCTTGTTTCAGTTCCAGTTTTATGGATATTTTCTGCCTTGCACCTGATTATTCCAACAATTGATGGATGGCCTTGGGAATCTAATTCTGGTATTGAGAGTTTTTGCTGATTGTCTCCCCTCGTAGCTGATTTCTTCATTATTGTGTAAATTTAGATCATGAGCTCATGTTCAGCTAAACAGCTGACCTTGTCAGACGCTTAGGTGTGAACGCTCGTAAGCTTCAGCAGAAAGTCGGCAAAGATTTATTTGTGTCCCTCCAATGAGTTGCCCACGAGAACGCCGTTTTCTACACGTGTTGGTCCAATACACCCACAAGAGGCAGGGGACTCCGACAGGGCTGCTTGGCGGCCCCCGATCTGGGGCAGGGGCAGTGGGCGGCCTGTGGCCCAGGCAGGAGCCTCTCTGCATGTGTCCCAGGGACCCATCTACCTGCGAACTTCGGTCACCTGGAAGGAAGCTACGATGCCCAGACCTATGTTTAGCTGTGCAGCGAGGTGTACTGCGCGGACAGTTTCCACACACACTTCAAGTAAGAGGTCGGCCTGAGTGGAAAGGTGAGAGTTTGGGCAGCTGTGCAGACAAAGAAGGCGCCCTTTGGCCTGGGCCTACATGCTTGTGACACCCCACTGGACCTGCCAGGCTCTGAGGGCCCTGCCCTGTGCCCCCTGCTCCCCTGCCCTTTGTTCAGTCACAGCAGAGATGGCCACACCCACTCCCTCAGTGAGGGCAGTGTTCCAACCTCCCTCAGCCCCACCCCCTCTCCGCAGGTTACCATGGACTACAGAGGCTGCATTCTGAGGCCAGGGCATTCCGAGAATGCCAAGGGCAGACATGATGACCTTAAATGATTTCCTCTTGTGTCAGGTTTGGTAAACTTTAGGAGCTAGGAAATGGTCCACTTTACAGAAATGTTCAAATTTACTGGCATTTCTTATATTCTCTGCTCTAACATTGTCCTGATTCTTTCTGTATATTCTTTACTTATGTTTTTGTTTTCCTTAATCAAAGTGTGTCTTTTCAATCTTTTCAAAGAAGATTCTTTGGACTTACTAAGTCACCTCAATTTTATCCGTTTTCTGTTGTATTAAGTTCTGCTCATATCTTTATTTATCCTTTTTCTATGTTCTCAGCTTTTATTGTTTTGATCTTCTGATGTCAATTAAAATACTTGGTTATTCATTTTAATAAATATTTTACTTATAAAGATTTGAACTTTTGAAGATTCCAGCTTACTTGTAAGTTTCTAAGGGTCAGGTCCTCTCCATTGTTGCTGGCCTAAGGTTTAGTTCACCATATAGCAATGTATATATTGACCTATTTTCCCCTCGACTTTCTGTGATTCCCTACATCTCACCTTTCTTTGCAGACAAGCCATTTGAAATACCCTTAACTTATTTCACAGCCAATAAGTCATTGAAATAATGTGTATTTTTTAGAGAAATCTTCTTATATAATTAGGCAGAAAATCTCACCTGCCATAGTTTTCAAAACAGCATAATTTCACTCTTCTCAATGTTAATCTGTTGTATTACACAACCTTTGAGTATTTAGCTTTATCAATGACATGTACTTTAAAAATGTTTTAGAGATCCTACCAGTCTTTGAAAACATCCTTGTTCCTTGTTTCAGTTCCAGTTTTATGGATATTTTCTGCCTTGCACCTGATTATTCCAACAATTGATGGATGGCCTTGGGAATCTAATTCTGGTATTGATAGTTTTTGCTGATTGTCTCCCCTTGTAGCTGATTTCTTCATTATTGTGTAAATTTAGATCATGAGCTCATGTTTAGCTAAACAGCTGACCTTGTAAGACGCTTAGGTGTGAACGCTCGTAAGCTTCAGCAGAAAGTTGGCAAAGATTTATTTGTGTCCCTCCAATGAGTTGCCCGCGAGAACCCCGTTTTCTACAAGTGTTGGTCCAATACTCCCTCAAGAGACTTGGGACTCCGACAGGGCTGCTTGGTGGCCCCCGATCTGGGGCAGGGGCAGTGGGCGGCATGTGGCCCAGGCAGGAGCCTCTCTGCATGTGTCCCAGGGACCCATCTGCGTGCGAAATTCGGTCACCTGGCAGGAAGCTACGATGTCCAGACTTATGGTTAGCTGTAAAGCGAGGTGTACTGCGCGGACAGGTTCCACACACACTTCAAGTAAGAGGTCGGCCTGAGTGGAAAGGTGAGAGTTTGGGCAGCTGTGCAGACAAAGAAGGCGCCCTTTGGCCTGGGCCTAAATGCTTGTGACACCACACTGGACCTGCCGGGCTCTGAGGGCCCGGCCCTGGGCCCCCTGCTCCCCTGCCCTTTGTTCAGTCACAGCAGAGATGGCCACACCCACTCCCTCAGTGAGGGCAGTGTTCCATCCTCCCTCAGCCCCGTCCCCTCTCCGCAGGTTACCATGGACTACAGAGGCTGCATTCTGAGGCCAGGTCATTCCGAGAATGCCAAGGGCAGACATGATGACCTTAAATGATTTCCTCTTCTGTCAGGTTTGGTAAACTTTAGGAGCTAGGAAATGGTCCACTTTACAGAAATGTTCAAATTTACTGGCATTTCTTATATTCTCTGCTCTAACATTGTCCTGATTCTTTCTGTATATTCTTTACTTATGTTTTTGTTTTCCTTAATCAAAGTGTGTCTTTTCAACCTTTTCAAAGAAGATTCTTTGGACTTACTAAATCACCTCAATTTTATGCGTTTTCTGTTGTATTAAGTTCTGCTCATATCTTTATTTATCTTTTTTCTATGTTCTCAGGGTTTATTGTTTTGATCTTCTGATGTCAATTAAAACACCTTGTTATTCATTTTAATAAATATTTCACTTATAAAGATTTGAACTTTTGAAGATTCCAGCTTACTTGTAACTTTCTAAGGGTCAGGTCCTCTCCATTGTTGCTGGCCTAAGGTTTAGTTCACCCTATAGCAATGTATATATTGACCTATTTTCCCCTCGACTTTCTGTGATTCCCTACATCTCACCTTTCTTTGCAGACAAGCCATTTGAAATACCCTTAACTTATTTCACAGCGAATAAGTCATTGAAATAATGTGTATTTTTTAGAGAAATCTTCTTATATAATTAGGCAGAAAATCTCACCTGCCATAGTTTTCAAAACAGCATAATTTCACTCTTCTCAATGCTTAATCTGTTGTATTACACAACCTTTGAGTATTTAGCTTTATCAATGACATGTACTTTAAAAAAGTTTTAGAGATCCTACCAGTCTTTGAAAACATCCTTGTTCCTTGTTTCAGTTCCAGTTTTATGTATATTTTCTGCCTTGCACCTGATTATTCCAACAATTGATGGATGGCCTTGGGAATCTAATTCTGGTATTGATAGTTTTTGTTGATTGTCTCCACTCGTAGCTGATTTCTTCATTATTGTGTAAATTTAGATCATGAGCTCATGTTTAGCTAAACAGCTGACCTTGTAAGACGCTTAGGTATGAACGCTCGTAAGCTTCAGCAGAAAGTCGGCAAAGATTTATTTGTGTCCCTCCAATGAGTTGCCCGCAAGAACCCCGTTTTCTACAAGTGTTGGTCCAATACTCGCTCAAGAGGCTGGGGACTCCGACAGGGCTGCTTGGCGGCCCCCGACCTGGGGCAGGGGCAGTGGGCGGCCTGTGGCCCAGGCAGGAGCCTCTCTGCATGTGTCCCAGGGCCCCATCCGCTTGCGAACTTCGGTCACTTGGCAGGAAGCTACGATGTCCAGACTTATGGTTAGCTGTACAGCGAGGTGTACTGCGCGGACAGGTTCCACACACACTTCAAGTAAGAGGTCGGCCTGAGTGGAAAGGTGAGAGTTTGGGCAGCTGTGCAGACAAAGAAGGCGCCCTTTGGCCTGGGCCTAAATGCTTGTGACACCCCACTGGACCTGCCAGGCTCTGAGGGCCCGGCCCTGGGCCCCCTGCTCCCCTGCCCTTTGTTCAGTAACAGCAGAGATTGCCACACCCACTCCCTCAGTGAGGGCAGTGTTCCAACCTCCCTCAGCCCCGCCCCCTCTCCGCAGGTTACCATGGACTACAGATGCTGCATTCTGAGGCCAGGGCGTTCCGAGAATGCCAAGGGCAGACATGATGACATTAAATGATTTCCTCTTGTGTCAGGTTTGGTAAACTTTAGGAGCTAGGAAATGGTCCACTTTACAGAAATGTTCAAATTTACTGGCATTTCTTATATTCTCGGCTCTAACATTGTCCTGATTCTTTCTGTATATTCTTTACTTATGTTTTTATTTTCCTTAATCAAAGTGTGTCTTTTCAATCTTTTCAAAGAAGATTCTTTGGACTTACTAAATCACCTCAATTTTATCCGTTTTCTGTTGTATTAAGTTCTGCTGATGTCTTTATTTATCTTTTTTCTATGTTCTCAGGGTTTATTGTTTTGATCTTCTGATGTCAATTAAAACACTTGGTTATTCATTTTAATAAATAGTTTACTTATAAAGATTTGAACTTTTGAAGATTCCAGCTTACTTGTAAGTTTCTAAGGGTCAGGTCCTCTCCATTGTTGCTGGCCTAAGGTTCAGTTCACCATATAGCAATGTATATATTGACCTATTTTCCGCTCGACTTTCTGTGATTCCCTACATCTCACCTTTCTTTGGAGACAAGCCATTTGAAATACCCTTAACTTATTTCACAGCCAATAAGTCATTGAAATAATGTGTATTTTTTAGAGAAATCTTCTTATATAATTAGGCAGAAAATCTCACCTGCCATAGTTTTCAAAACAGCATAATTTCACTCTTCTCAATGCTTAATCTGTTGTATTACACAACCTTTGAGTATTTAGCTTTATCAATGACATGTACTTTAAAAATGTTTTAGAGATCCTACCAGTCTTTTAAAACATCCTTGTTCCTTGTTTCAGTTCCAGTTTTATGTATATTTTCTGCCTTGCACCTGATTATTCCAACAATTGATGGATGGCCTTGGGAATCTAATTCTGGTATTGATAGTTGTTGCTGATTGTCTCCCCTCGTAGCTGATTTTTTCATTATTGTGTAAATTTAGATCATGAGCTCATGTTTAGCTAAACAGCTGACCTTGTCAGACACTTAGGTGTGAACGCTCGTAAGCTTCAGCAGAAAGTCGGCAAAGATTTATTTGTGTCCCTCCAATGAGTTGCCCGCGAGAACGCCGTTTTCTACAAGTGTTTGTCCAATATTCCCTCAAGAGGCAGGGGACTCCGACAGGGCGGCTTGGCGGCCCCGGATCTGGGGCAGGGGCAGTGGGCGGCCTGTGGCCCAGGCAGAAGCCTCTCTGCATGTGTCCCAGGGACCCAACTGCCTGCGAACTTTGGTCACCTGGCAGGAAGCTACGATGCCCAGACCTATGGTTAGCTGTGCAGCGAGGTGTACTGCGCGGACAGGTTCCACACCCACTTCAAGTAAGAGGTCGGACTGAGTGGAAAGGTGAGAGTTTGGGCAGCTGTGCAGACAAAGAATGCGCCCTTTGGCCTGGGCCTAAATGCTTGTGACACCCCACTGGACCTGCCGGGCTCTGAGGGCCCTGCCCTGGGCCCCCTGCTCCCCTGCCCTTTGTTCAGTCACAGCAGAGATGGCCACACCCACTCCCTCAGTGAGGGCAGTGTTCCAACCTCCCTCAGCCCCGCCCCCTCTCCGCAGGTTACCATGGACTACAGAGGCTGCATTCTGAGGCCAGGGCGTTCCGAGAATGACAAGGGCAGACATGATGACCTTAAATGATTTCCTCTTGTGTCAGGTTGGTAAACTTTAGGAGCTAGGAAATGGTCCACTTTACAGAAATGTTCAAATTTACTGGCATTTCATATATTCTCTGCTATAACATTGTCCTGATTCTTTCTGTATATTCTCTACTTATGTTTTTGTTTTCCTTAATCAAAGTGTGTCTTTTCAATCTTTTCAAAGAAGATTCTTTGGACTTACTAAATCAACTCAATTTTATACGTTTTCTGTTGTATTAAGTTCTGCTCATATCTTTATTTATCTTTTTTCTATGTTCTCAGGGTTTATTGTTTTGATCTTCTGATGTCAATTAAAACACTTGGTTATTCATTTTAATAAATATTTTACTTATAAAGATTTGAACTTTTGAAGATTCCAGCTTACTTGTAAGTTTCTAAGGGTCAGGTCCTCTCCATTGTTGCTGGCCTAAGGTTTAGTTCACCATATAGCAGTGTATATATTGACCTATTTTCCCCTCGACTTTCTGTGATTCCCTACATCTCACCTTTCTTTGCAGACAAGCCATTTGAAATACCCATAACTTATTTCACAGCCAATAAGTCATTGAAATAATGTGTATTTTTTAGAGAAATCTTCTTATATAATTAGGCAGAAAATCTCACCTGCCATAGTTTTCAAAACAGCATAATTTCACTCTTCTCAATGCTTGATCTGTTGTATTACACAACCTTTGAGTATTTAGCTTTATCAATGACATGTACTTTAAAAATGTTTTAGAGATCCTACCAGTCTTTTAAAACATCCTTGTTCCTTGTTTCAGTTCCAGTTTTATGTATATTTTCTGCCTTGCACCTGATTATTCCAACAATTGATGGATGGCCTTGGGAATCTAATTCTTGTATTGATAGTTTTTGCTGATTGTCTCCACTCGTAGCTGATTTCTTCATTATTGTGTAAATTTAGATCATGAGCTCATGTTTAGCTAAACAGCTGACCTTGTAAGACGCTTAGGTGTGAACGCTCGTAAGCTTCAGCAGAAAGTTGGCAAAGACTTATTTGTGTCCCTCCAATGAGTTGCCCACGAGAACCCCGTTTTCTACAAGTGTTGGTCCAATACTCCCTCAAGAGGCAGGGGACTCCGACAGGGCTGCTTGGTGGCCCCCGATCTGGGGCATGGTCTGTGGGCGTCCTTTGGCCCAGGCAGGACCCTCTCTGCATGTGTCCCAGGGACCCATCTGCCTGCGAAATTCGGTCACCTGGCAGGAAGCTACGATGTCCAGACCTATGGTTAGCTGTGCAGCGAGGTGTACTGCACGGACAGGTTCCACACACAGTTCAAGTAAGAGGTCGGCCTGAGTGGAAAGTTCAGAGTTTGGGCAGCTGTGCAGACAAAGAAGGCGCCCTTTGTCCTGGGCCTAAATGCTTGTGACACACCACTGGACCTGCCGGGCTCTGAGGGCCCTGCCCTGGGCCCCCTGCTCCCCTGCCCTTTGTTCAGTCACAGCAGAGATGGCCACACCCACTCCCTCAGTGAGGGCAGTGTTCCAACCTCCCTCAGCCCCGCCCCCTCTCCGCAGGTTACCATGGACTACAGAGGCTGCATTCTGAGGCCAGGGCGTTCCGAGAATGCCAAGGGCAGACATGATGACCTTAAATGATTTCCTCTTGTGTCAGGTTTGGTAAACTTTAGGAGCTAGGAAATGGTCCACTTTACAGAAATGTTCAAATTTACTGGCATTTCATATATTCTCTGCTATAACATTGTCCTGATTCTTTCTGTATATTCTCTACTTATGTTTTTGTTTTCCTTAATCAAAGTGTGTCTTTTCAATCTTTTCAAAGAAGATTCTTTGGACTTACTAAATCAACTCAATTTTATACGTTTTCTGTTGTATTAAGTTCTGCTCATATCTTTATTTATCTTTTTTCTATGTTCTCAGGTTTTATTGTTTTGATCTTCTGATGTCAATTAAAACACTTGGTTATTCATTTTAATAAATATTTTACTTATAAAGATTTGAACTTTTGAAGATGCCAGCTTACTTGTAAGTTTCTAAGGGTCAGGTCCTCTCCATTGTTGCTGGCCTAAGGTTTAGTTCACCATATAGCAATGTATATATTGACCTATTTTCCCCTCGACTTTCTGTGATTCCCTACATCTCACCTTTCTTTGCAGACTAGCCATTTGAAATACCCTTAACTTATTTCACAGCCAATAAGTCATTGAAATAATGTGTATTTTTAGAGAAATCTTCTTCTATAATTAGGCAGAAAATCTCACCTGCCATAGTTTTCAAAACAGCATAATTTCACTCTTCTCAATGCTTAATCTGTTGTATTACACAAACTTTGAGTATTTAGCTTTATCAATGACATGTACTTTAAAAATGTTTTAGAGATCCTACCAGTCTTTGAAAACATCCTTGTTCCTTGTTTCAGTTCCAGTTTTATGTATATCTTCTGCCTTGCACCTGATTATTCCAACAATTGATGGATGGCCTTGGGAATCTAATTCTGGTATTGATAGTTTTTGCTGATTGTCTCCACTCGTAGCTGATTTCTTCATTATTGTGTAAATTTAGAACATGATCTCATGTTTAGCTAAACAACTGACCTTGTAAGAGGCTTAGGTGTGAACGCTCGTAAGCTTCAGCAGAAATTCGGCAAAGATTTATTTGTGTCCCTCCAATGAGTTGCCCACGAGAACGCCGTTTTCTACAAGTGTTGGCCAATACTCCCTCAAGAGGCAGGGGAATCCCACAGGGCTGCTTGGCGGCCCCCGATCTGGGGCAGGGGCAGTGGGCGGCCTGTGGCCCAGGCAGAAGCCTCTCTGCATGTGTCCCAGGGACCCATCTGCCTGCGAACTTCGGTCACCTGGCAGGAAGCTACGATGCCCAGACCTATGGTTAGCTGTGCAGCGAGGTGTACTGCGCGGACAGGTTCCACACACACTTCAAGTTAGAGGTCGGCCTGAGTGGAAAGGTGAGAGTTTGGGCAGCTGTGCAGACAAAGAAGGCACACTTTGGCCTGGGCCTAAATGCTTGTGACACCCCACTGGACCTGCCGGGCTCTGAGGGCCCTGCCCTGGGCCCCCTGCTCCCCTGCCCTTTGTTCAGTCACAGCAGAGATGGCCACACCCACTCCCTCAGTGAGGGCAGTGTTCCAACCTCCCTCAGCCCCGCCCCCTCTCCGCAGGTTACCATGGACTACAGAGGCTGCATTCTGAGGCCAGGGCGTTCCGAGAATGCCAAGGGCAGACATGATGACCTTAAATGATTTCCTCTTGTGTCAGGTTGGTAAACTTTAGGAGCTAGGAAATGGTCCACTTTACAGAAATGTTCAAATTTACTGGCATTTCATATATTCTCTGCTATAACATTGTCCTGATTCTTTCTGTATATTCTCTACTTATGTTTTTGTTTTCCTTAATCAAAGTGTGTCTTTTCAATCTTTTCAAAGAAGATTCTTTGGACTTACTAAATCAACTCAATTTTATACGTTTTCTGTTGTATTAAGTTCTGCTCATATCTTTATTTATCTTTTTTCTATGTTCTCAGGGTTTATTGTTTTGATCTTCTGATGTCAATTAAAACACTTGGTTATTCATTTTAATAAATATTTTACTTATAAAGATTTGAACTTTTGAAGATTCCAGCTTACTTGTAAGTTTCTAAGGGTCAGGTCCTCTCCATTGTTGCTGGCCTAAGGTTTAGTTCACCATATAGCAGTGTATATATTGACCTATTTTCCCCTCGACTTTCTGTGATTCCCTACATCTCACCTTTCTTTGCAGACAAGCCATTTGAAATACCCATAACTTATTTCACAGCCAATAAGTCATTGAAATAATGTGTATTTTTTAGAGAAATCTTCTTATATAATTAGGCAGAAAATCTCACCTGCCATAGTTTTCAAAACAGCATAATTTCACTCTTCTCAATGCTTGATCTGTTGTATTACACAACCTTTGAGTATTTAGCTTTATCAATGACATGTACTTTAAAAATGTTTTAGAGATCCTACCAGTCTTTTAAAACATCCTTGTTCCTTGTTTCAGTTCCAGTTTTATGTATATTTTCTGCCTTGCACCTGATTATTCCAACAATTGATGGATGGCCTTGGGAATCTAATTCTTGTATTGATAGTTTTTGCTGATTGTCTCCACTCGTAGCTGATTTCTTCATTATTGTGTAAATTTAGATCATGAGCTCATGTTTAGCTAAACAGCTGACCTTGTAAGACGCTTAGGTGTGAACGCTCGTAAGCTTCAGCAGAAAGTTGGCAAAGACTTATTTGTGTCCCTCCAATGAGTTGCCCACGAGAACCCCGTTTTCTACAAGTGTTGGTCCAATACTCCCTCAAGAGGCAGGGGACTCCGACAGGGCTGCTTGGTGGCCCCCGATCTGGGGCATGGTCTGTGGGCGTCCTTTGGCCCAGGCAGGACCCTCTCTGCATGTGTCCCAGGGACCCATCTGCCTGCGAAATTCGGTCACCTGGCAGGAAGCTACGATGTCCAGACCTATGGTTAGCTGTGCAGCGAGGTGTACTGCACGGACAGGTTCCACACACAGTTCAAGTAAGAGGTCGGCCTGAGTGGAAAGTTCAGAGTTTGGGCAGCTGTGCAGACAAAGAAGGCGCCCTTTGTCCTGGGCCTAAATGCTTGTGACACACCACTGGACCTGCCGGGCTCTGAGGGCCCTGCCCTGGGCCCCCTGCTCCCCTGCCCTTTGTTCAGTCACAGCAGAGATGGCCACACCCACTCCCTCAGTGAGGGCAGTGTTCCAACCTCCCTCAGCCCCGCCCCCTCTCCGCAGGTTACCATGGACTACAGAGGCTGCATTCTGAGGCCAGGGCGTTCCGAGAATGCCAAGGGCAGACATGATGACCTTAAATGATTTCCTCTTGTGTCAGGTTTGGTAAACTTTAGGAGCTAGGAAATGGTCCACTTTACAGAAATGTTCAAATTTACTGGCATTTCATATATTCTCTGCTATAACATTGTCCTGATTCTTTCTGTATATTCTCTACTTATGTTTTTGTTTTCCTTAATCAAAGTGTGTCTTTTCAATCTTTTCAAAGAAGATTCTTTGGACTTACTAAATCAACTCAATTTTATACGTTTTCTGTTGTATTAAGTTCTGCTCATATCTTTATTTATCTTTTTTCTATGTTCTCAGGTTTTATTGTTTTGATCTTCTGATGTCAATTAAAACACTTGGTTATTCATTTTAATAAATATTTTACTTATAAAGATTTGAACTTTTGAAGATGCCAGCTTACTTGTAAGTTTCTAAGGGTCAGGTCCTCTCCATTGTTGCTGGCCTAAGGTTTAGTTCACCATATAGCAATGTATATATTGACCTATTTTCCCCTCGACTTTCTGTGATTCCCTACATCTCACCTTTCTTTGCAGACTAGCCATTTGAAATACCCTTAACTTATTTCACAGCCAATAAGTCATTGAAATAATGTGTATTTTTAGAGAAATCTTCTTCTATAATTAGGCAGAAAATCTCACCTGCCATAGTTTTCAAAACAGCATAATTTCACTCTTCTCAATGCTTAATCTGTTGTATTACACAAACTTTGAGTATTTAGCTTTATCAATGACATGTACTTTAAAAATGTTTTAGAGATCCTACCAGTCTTTGAAAACATCCTTGTTCCTTGTTTCAGTTCCAGTTTTATGTATATCTTCTGCCTTGCACCTGATTATTCCAACAATTGATGGATGGCCTTGGGAATCTAATTCTGGTATTGATAGTTTTTGCTGATTGTCTCCACTCGTAGCTGATTTCTTCATTATTGTGTAAATTTAGAACATGATCTCATGTTTAGCTAAACAACTGACCTTGTAAGAGGCTTAGGTGTGAACGCTCGTAAGCTTCAGCAGAAATTCGGCAAAGATTTATTTGTGTCCCTCCAATGAGTTGCCCACGAGAACGCCGTTTTCTACAAGTGTTGGCCAATACTCCCTCAAGAGGCAGGGGAATCCCACAGGGCTGCTTGGCGGCCCCCGATCTGGGGCAGGGGCAGTGGGCGGCCTGTGGCCCAGGCAGAAGCCTCTCTGCATGTGTCCCAGGGACCCATCTGCCTGCGAACTTCGGTCACCTGGCAGGAAGCTACGATGCCCAGACCTATGGTTAGCTGTGCAGCGAGGTGTACTGCGCGGACAGGTTCCACACACACTTCAAGTTAGAGGTCGGCCTGAGTGGAAAGGTGAGAGTTTGGGCAGCTGTGCAGACAAAGAAGGCACACTTTGGCCTGGGCCTAAATGCTTGTGACACCCCACTGGACCTGCCGGGCTCTGAGGGCCCTGCCCTGGGCCCACTGCTCCCCTGCCCTTTGTTCAGTCACAGCAGAGATGGCCACACCCACTCCCTCAGTGAGGGCAGTGTTCCAACCTCCCTCAGCCCGGCCCCCTCTCCGCAGGTTACCATGGACTACAGAGGCTGCATTCTGAGGCCAGGGCGTTCCGAGAATGCCAAGGGCAGACATGATGACCTTAAATGATTTCCTCTTGTGTCAGGTTTGGTAAACATTAGGAGCTAGGAAATGGTCCACTTTACAGAAATGTTCAAATTTACTGGCATTTCTTATATTCTCTGCTCTAACATTGTCCTGATTCTTTCTGTATATTCTTTATTTATGTTTTTGTTTTCCTTAATCAAAGTTTGTCTTTTCAATCTTTTCAAAGAAGATTCTTTGGACTTACTAAATCACCTCAATTTTATCCGTTTTCTGTTGTATTAAGTTCTGCTCATATCTTTATTTATCCTTTTTCTATGTTCTCAGGGTTTATTGTTTTGATCTTCTGATGTCAATTAAAACACTTGGTTATTCATTTTAATAAATATTTTACTTATAAAGATTTGAACTTTTGAAGATTCCAGCTTACTTGTAAGTTTCTAAGGGTCAGGTCCTCTCCATTGTTGCTGGCCTAAGGTTTAGTTCACCATATAGCAATGTATATATTGACCTATTTTCCCCTCGACTTTCTGTGATTCCCTACATCTCACCTTTCTTTGCAGACAAGCCATTTGAAATACCCTTAACTTATTTCACAGCCAATAAGTCATTGAAATAATGTGTATTTTTTAGAGAAATCTTCTTATATAATTAGGCAGAAAATCTCACCTGCCATAGTTTTCAAAACAGCATAATTTCACTCTTCTCAATGCTTAATCTGTTGTATTACACAACCTTTGAGTATTTAGCTTTATCAATGACATATACTTTAAAAATGTTTTAGAGATCCTACCAGTCTTTGAAAACATCCTTGTTCCTTGTTTCAGTTCCAGTTTTATGGAAATTTTCTGCCTTGCACCTGATTATTCCAAAAATTGATGGATGGCCTTGGGAATCTAATTCTGGTATTGAGAGTTTTTGCTGATTGTCTCCCCTTGTAGCTGATTTCTTCATTATTGTGTAAATTTAGATCATGAGCTCTTGTTCAGCTAAACAGCTGACCTTGTCAGACGCTTAGGTGTGGACGCTCGTAAGCTTCAGCAGAAAGTCGGCAAAGATTTATTTGTGTCCCTCCAATGAGTTGCCCGCGAGAACGCCGTTTTCTACAAGTGTTGGTCCAATACACCCACAAGAGGCAGGGGACTCCAACAGGGCTGCTTGGCGGCCCCGGATCTGGGGCAGGGGCAGTGGGCGGCCTGTGGCCCAGGCAGGAGCCTCTCTGAATGTGTCCCAGGGACCCATCTGCCTGCGAACTTCGGTCACCTGGCAGGAAGCTACGATGCCCAGACCTATGGTTAGCTCTGCAGCGAGGTGTACTGTGAGGACAGGTTCCACACACACTTCAAGTAAGAGGTCGGCCTGAGTGGAAAGGTGAGAGTTTGGGCAGCTGTGCAGACAAAGAAGGCGCCCTTTGGCCTGGGCCTACATGCTTGTGACACCCCACTGGACCTGCCGGGCTCTGAGGGCCCTGCCCTGGGCCCCATGCTCCCCTGCCCTTTGTTCAGTCACAGCAGAGATGGCCACACCCACTCCCTCAGTGAGGGCAGTGTTCCAACCTCCCTCAGCCCCGCCCCCTCTCCGCAGGTTACCATGGACTACAGAGGCTGCATTCTGAGGCCAGGGCATTCCGAGAATGCCAAGGGCAGACATGATGACCTTAAATGATTTCCTCTTGTGTCAGGTTTGGTAAACTTTAGGAGCTAGGAAATGGTCCACTTTACAGAAATGTTCAAATTTACTGGCATTTCTTATATTCTCTGCTCTAACATTGTCCTGATTCTTTCTGTATATTCTTTACTTATGTTTTTGTTTTCCTTAATCAAAGTGTGTCTTTTCAATCTTTTCAAAGAAGATTCTTTGGACTTACTAAATCACCTCAATTTTATCCGTTTTCTGTTGTATTAAGTTCTGCTCATATCTTTATTTATCCTTTTTCTATGTTCTCAGGGTTTATTGTTTTGATCTTCTGATGTCAATTAAAACACTTGGTTATTCATTTTAATAAATATTTTACTTATAAAGATTTGAACTTTTGAAGATTCCAGCTTACTTGTAAGTTTCTAAGGGTCAGGTCCTCTCCATTGTTGCTGGCCTAAGGTTTAGTTCACCATATAGCAATGTGTATATTGACCTATTTTCCCCTCGACTTTCTGTGATTCCCTACATCTCAACTTTCTTTGCAGACAATCCATATGAAATACCCTTAACTTATTTCACAGCCAATAATTCATTGAAATTATGTGTATTTTTTAGAGCAATCTTCTTATATAATTAGGCTGAAAATCTCACCTGCCATAGTTTTCAAAACAGCATAATTTCACTCTTCTCAATGCTTAATCTGTTGTATTACACAACCTTTGAGTATTTAGCTTTATCAATGACATGTACTTTAAAAATGTTTTAGAGATCCTACCAGTCTTTGAAAACATCCTTGTTCCTTGTTTCAGTTCCAGTTTTATGTATATTTTCTGCCTTGCACCTGATTATTCCAACAATTGATGGATGGCCTTGGGAATCTAATTCTGGTATTGATAGTTTTTGCTGATTGTCTCCACTCGTAGCTGATTTCTTCATTATTGTGTAAATTTAGAACATGATCTCATGTTTAGCTAAACAACTGACCTTGTAAGAGGCTTAGGTGTGAACGCTCGTAAGCTTCAGCAGAAAGTCGGCAAAGATTTATTTGTGTCCCTCCAATGAGTTGCCCACGAGAACGCCGTTTTCTACAAGTGTTGGTCCAATACTCCCTCAAGAGGCAGGGGACTCCGACAGGGCGGCTTGGCGGCCCCCGATCTGGGGCAGGGGCAGTGGGCGGCCTGTGGCCCAGGCAGAAGCCTCTCTGCATGTATCCCAGGGACCCATCTGCCTGCGAACTTCGGTCACCTGGCAGGAAGCTACGATGCCCAGACCTATGGTTAGCTGTGCAGCGAGGTGTACTGCGCGGACAGGTTCCACACACACTTCAAGTTAGAGGTCGGCCTGAGTGGAAAGGTGAGAGTTTGGGCAGCTGTGCAGACAAAGAAGGCACACTTTGGCCTGGGCCTAAATGCTTGTGACACCCCACTGGACCTGCCGGGCTCTGAGGGCCCTGCCCTGGGCCCCCTGCTCCCCTGCCCTTTGTTCAGTCACAGCAGAGATGGCCACACCCACTCCCTCAGTGAGGGCAGTGTTCCAACCTCCCTCAGCCCGGCCCCCTCTCCGCAGGTTACCATGGACTACAGAGGCTGCATTCTGAGGCCAGGGCGTTCCGAGAATGCCAAGGGCAGACATGATGACCTTAAATTATTTCCTCTTGTGTCAGGTTTGGTAAACTTTAGGAGCTAGGAAATGGTCCACTTTACAGAAATGTTCAAATTTACTGGCATTTCTTATATTCTCTGCTCTAACATTGTCCTGATTCTTTCTGTATATTCTTTATTTATGTTTTTGTTTTCCTTAATCAAAGTGTGTCTTTTCAATCTTTTCAAAGAAGATTCTTTGGACTTACTAAATCACCTCAATTTTATCCGTTTTCTGTTGTATTAAGTTCTGCTCATATCTTTATTTATCCTTTTTCTATGTTCTCAGGGTTTATTGTTTTCATATTCTGATGTCAATTAAAACACTTGGTTATTCATTTTAATAAATATTTTACTTATAAAGATTTGAACTTTTGAAGATTCCAGCTTACTTGTAAGTTTCTAAGGGTCAGGTCCTCTCCATTGTTGCTGGCCTAAGGTTTAGTTCACCATATAGCAATGTATATATTGACCTATTTTCCCCTCGACTTTCTGTGATTCCCTACATCTCACCTTTCTTTGCAGACAAGCCATTTGAAATACCCTTAACTTATTTCACAACCAATAAGTCATTGAAATAATGTGTATTTTTTAGAGAAATCTTCTTATATAATTAGGCAGAAAATCTCACCTGCCATAGTTTTCAAAACAGCATAATTTCACTCTTCTCAATGCTTAATCTGTTGTATTACACAACCTTTGAGTATTTAGCTTTATCAATGACATGTACTTTAAAAATGTTTTAGAGATCCTACCAGTCTTTGAAAACATCCTTGTTCCTTGTTTCAGTTCCAGTTTTATGGATATTTTCTGCCTTGCACCTGATTATTCCAACAATTGATGGATGGCCTTGGGAATCTAATTCTGGTATTGAGAGTTTTTGCTGATTGTCTCCCCTTGTAGCTGATTTCTTCATTATTGTGTAAATTTAGATCATGAGCTCTTGTTCAGCTAAACAGCTGACCTTGTCAGACGCTTAGGTGTGAACGCTCGTAAGCTTCAGCAGAAAGTCGGCAAAGATTTATTTGTGTCCCTCCAATGAGTTGCCCGCGAGAACGCCGTTTTCTACAAGTGTTGGTCCAATACACCCACAAGAGGCAGGGGACTCCGACAGGGCTGCTTGGCGGCCCCCGATCTGGGGCAGGGGCAGTGGGCGGCCTGTGGCCCAGGCAGGAGCCTCTCTGAATGTGTCCCAGGGACCCATCTGCCTGCGAACTTCGGTCACCTGGCAGGAAGCTACGATGCCCAGATCTATGGTTAGCTGTGCAGCGAGGTGTACTGTGAGGACAGGTTCCACACACACTTCAAGTAAGAGGTCGGCCTGAGTGGAAAGGTGAGAGTTTGGGCAGCTGTGCAGACAAAGAAGGCGCCCTTTGGCCTGGGCCTACATGCTTGTGACACCCCACTGGACCTGCCGGGCTCTGAGGGCCCTGCCCTGGGCCCCATGCTCCTCTGCCCTTTGTTCAGTCACAGCAGAGATGGCCACACCCACTCCCTCAGTGAGGGCAGTGTTCCAACCTCCCTCAGCCCCGCCCCCTCTCCGCAGGTTACCATGGACTACAGAGGCTGCATTCTGAGGCCAGGGCATTCCGAGAATGCCAAGGGCAGACATGATGACCTTAAATGATTTCCTCTTGTGTCAGGTTTGGTAAACTTTAGGAGCTAGGAAATGGTCCACTTTACAGAAATGTTCAAATTTACTGGTATTTCTTATATTCTCTGCTCTAACATTGTCCTGATTCTTTCTGTATATTCTTTACTTATGTTTTTGTTTTCCTTAATCAAAGTGTGTCTTTTCAATCTTTTCAAAGAAGATTCTTTGGACTTACTAAATCACCTCAATTTTATCCGTTTTCTGTTGTATTAAGTTCTGCTCATATCTTTATTTATCCTTTTTCTATGTTCTCAGGGTTTATTGTTTTGATCTTCTGATGTCAATTAAAACACTTGGTTATTCATTTTAATAAATATTTTACTTATAAAGATTTGAACTTTTGAAGATTCCAGCTTACTTGTAAGTTTCTAAGGGTCAGGTCCTCTCCATTGTTGCTGGCCTAAGGTTTAGTTCACCATATAGCAATGTGTATATTGACCTATTTTCCCCTCGACTTTCTGTGATTCCCTACATCTCAACTTTCTTTGCAGACAATCCATATGAAATACCCTTAACTTATTTCACAGCCAATAAGTCATTGAAATTATGTGTATTTTTTAGAGAAATCTTCTTATATAATTAGGCTGAAAATCTCACCTGCCATAGTTTTCAAAACAGCATAATTTCACTCTTCTCAATGCTTAATCTGTTGTATTACACAACCTTTGAGTATTTAGCTTTATCAATGACATGTACTTTAAAAATGTTTTAGAGATCCTACCAGTCTTTGAAAACATCCTTGTTCCTTGTTTCAGTTCCAGTTTTATGTATATTTTCTGCCTTGCACCTGATTATTCCAACAATTGATGGATGGCCTTGGGAATCTAATTCTGGTATTGATAGTTTTTGCTGATTGTCTCCACTCGTAGCTGATTTCTTCATTATTGTGTAAATTTAGAACATGATCTCATGTTTAGCTAAACAACTGACCTTGTAAGAGGCTTAGGTGTGAACGCTCGTAAGCTTCAGCAGAAAGTCGGCAAAGATTTATTTGTGTCCCTCCAATGAGTTGCCCACGAGAACGCCGTTTTCTACAAGTGTTGGTCCAATACTCCCTCAAGAGGCAGGGGACTCCGACAGGGCGGCTTGGCGGCCCCCGATCTGGGGCAGGGGCAGTGGGCGGCCTGTGGCCCAGGCAGAAGCCTCTCTGCATGTGTCCCAGGGACCCATCTGCCTGCGAACTTCGGTCACCTGGCAGGAAGCTACGATGCCCAGACCTATGGTTAGCTGTGCAGCGAGGTGTACTGCGCGGACAGGTTCCACACACACTTCAAGTTAGAGGTCGGCCTGAGTGGAAAGGTGAGAGTTTGGGCAGCTGTGCAGACAAAGAAGGCACACTTTGGCCTGGGCCTAAATGCTTGTGACACCCCACTGGACATGCCGGGCTCTGAGGGCCCTGCCCTGGGCCCCCTGCTCCCCTGCCCTTTGTTCAGTCACAGCAGAGATGGCCACACCCACTCCCTCAGTGAGGGCAGTGTTCCAACCTCCCTCAGCCCGGCCCCCTCTCCGCAGGTTACCATGGACTACAGAGGCTGCATTCTGAGGCCAGGGCGTTCCGAGAATGCCAAGGGCAGACATGATGACCTTAAATGATTTCCTCTTGTGTCAGGTTTGGTAAACTTTAGGAGCTAGGAAATGGTCCACTTTACAGAAATGTTCAAATTTACTGGCATTTCTTATATTCTCTGCTCTAACATTGTCCTGATTCTTTCTGTATATTCTTTATTTATGTTTTTGTTTTCCTTAATCAAAGTGTGTCTTTTCAATCTTTTCAAAGAAGATTCTTTGGACTTACTAAATCACCTCAATTTTATCCGTTTTCTGTTGTATTAAGTTCTGCTCATATCTTTATTTATCCTTTTTCTATGTTCTCAGGGTTTATTGTTTTCATATTCTGATGTCAATTAAAACACTTGGTTATTCATTTTAATAAATATTTTACTTATAAAGATTTGAACTTTTGAAGATTCCAGCTTACTTGTAAGTTTCTAAGGGTCAGGTCCTCTCCATTGTTGCTGGCCTAAGGTTTAGTTCACCATATAGCAATGTATATATTGACCTATTTTCCCCTCGACTTTCTGTGATTCCCTACATCTCACCTTTCTTTGCAGACAAGCCATTTGAAATACCCTTAACTTATTTCACAGCCAATAAGTCATTGAAATAATGTGTATTTTTTAGAGAAATCTTCTTATATAATTAGGCAGAAAATCTCACCTGCCATAGTTTTCAAAACAGCATAATTTCACTCTTCTCAATGCTTAATCTGTTGTATTACACAACCTTTGAGTATTTAGCTTTATCAATGACATGTACTTTAAAAATGTTTTAGAGATCCTACCAGTCTTTGAAAACATCCTTGTTCCTTGTTTCAGTTCCAGTTTTATGGATATTTTCTGCCTTGCACCTGATTATTCCAACAATTGATGGATGGCCTTGGGAATCTAATTCTGGTATTGAGAGTTTTTGCTGATTGTCTCCCCTTGTAGCTGATTTCTTCATTATTGTGTAAATTTAGATCATGAGCTCATGTTCAGCTAAACAGCTGACCTTGTCAGACGCTTAGGTGTGAACGCTCGTAAGCTTCAGAAGAAAGTCGGCAAAGATTTATTTGTGTCCCTCCAATGAGTTGCCCGCGAGAACGCCGTTTTCTACAAGTGTTGGTCCAATACACCCACAAGAGGCAGGGGACTCCGACAGGGCTGCTTGGCGGCCCCCGATCTGGGGCAGGGGCAGTGGGCGGCCTGTGGCCCAGGCAGGAGCCTCTCTGCATGTGTCCCAGGGACCCATCTGCCTGCGAACTTCGGTCACCTGGAAGGAAGCTACGATGCCCAGACCTATGGTTAGCTGTGCAGCGAGGTGTACTGCGCGGACAGGTTCCACACACACTTCAAGTAAGAGGTCGGCCTGAGTGGAAAGGTGAGAGTTTGTGTAGCTGTGCAGACAAAGAAGGCGCCCTTTTTCTGGGCCTAAATGCTTGTGACACCACACTGGACCTGCCGGGCTCTGAGGGCCCTGCCCTGGGCCCCCTGCTCCCCTGCCCTTTGTTCAGTCACAGCAGAGATGGCCACACCCACTCCCTCAGTGAGGGCAGTGTTCCAACCTCCCTCAGCCCCGCCCCCTCTCCGCAGGTTACCATGGTCTACAGAGGCTGCATTCTGAGGCCAGGGCGTTCCGAGAATGCCAAGGGCAGACATGATGACCTTAAATGATTTCCTCTTGTGTCAGGTTTGGTAAACTTTAGGAGCTAGGAAATGGTCCACTTTACAGAAATGTTCAAATTTACTGGCATTTCTTATATTCTCGGCTCTAACATTGTCCTGATTCTTTCTGTATATTCTTTACTTATGTTTTTGTTTTCCTTAATCAAAGTGTGTCTTTTCAATCTTTTCAAAGAAGATTCTTTGGACTTACTAAATCAACTCAATTTTATACGTTTTCTATTGTATTAAGTTCTGCTCATATCTTTATTTATCTTTTTTCTATGTTCTCAGGGTTTATTGTTTTGATCTTCTGATGTCAATTAAAACACTTGGTTATTCATTTTAATAAATATTTTACTTATAAAGATTGGAACTTTTGAAGATTCCAGCTTACTTGTAAGTTTCTAAGGGTCAGGTCCTCTCCATTGTTGCTGGCCTAAGGTTTAGTTCACCATATAGCAATGTATATATTGACCTATTTTCCCCTCGACTTTCTGTGATTCCCTACATCTCACCTTTCTTTGCAGACAAGCCATTTGAAATACCCTTAACTTATTTCACAGCCAATAAGTCATTGAAATAATGTGTGTTTTTTAGAGAAATCTTCTTATATAATTAGGCAGAAAATCTCACCTGCCATAGTTTTCAAAACAGCATAATTTCACTCTTCTCAATGCTTAATCTGTTGTATTACACAACCTTTGAGTATTTAGCTTTATCAATGACATGTCCTTTAAAAATGTTTTAGAGATCCTACCAGTCTTTGAAAACATCCTTGTTCCTTGTTTCAGTTCCAGTTTTATGTATATTTTCTGCCTTGCACCTGATTATTCCAACAATTGATGGATGGCCTTGGGAATCAAATTCTGGTATTGATAGTTTTTGCTGATTTTCTCCCCTTGTAGCTGATTTCTTCATTATTGTGTAAATTTAGATCATGAGCTCATGTTTAGCTAAACAGCTGACCTTGTCAGACGCTTAGGTGTGAACGCTCGTAAGCTTCAGCAGAAAGTCGGCAAAGATTTATTTGTGTCCCTCCAATGAGTTGCCCGCGAGAACGCCGTTTTCTACAAGTGTTGGTCCAATACTCCCTCAAGAGGCAGGGGACTCCGACAGGGCTGCTTGGCATCCCCCGATCTGGGGCAGGGGCAGTGGGCGGCCTGTGGCCCAGGCAGGAGCCTCTCTGCATGTGTCCCAGGGACCCATCTGCCTGCGAACTTCGGTCACCTGGCAGGAAGCTACGATGCCCAGACCTATGGTTAGCTGTGCAGCGAGGTGTACTGCGCGGACAGGTTCCACACACACTTCAAGTAAGAGGTCAGCCTGAGTGGAAATGTGAGAGTTTGGGCAGCTGTGCAGACAAAGAAGGCGCCCTTTGGCCTGGGCCTACATGCTTGTGACACCCCACTGGACCTGCCGGGCTATGAGGGCCCTGCCCTGGGCCCCCTGCTCCCCTGCCCTTTGTTCAGTCACAGCAGAGATGGCCACACCCACTCCCTCAGTGAGGGCAGTGTTCCAACCTCCCTCAGCCCCGCCCCCTCTCCGCAGTTTACCATGGACTACAGAGGCTGCATTCTGAGGCCAGGGCATTCCGAGAATGCCAAGGGCAGACATGATGACCTTAAATGATTTCCTCTTGTGTCAGGTTTGGTAAACTTTAGGAGCTAGGAAATGGTCCACTTTACAGAAATGTTCAAATTTACTGGCATTTCTTATATTCTCTGCTCTAACATTGTCCTGATTCTTTCTGTATATTCTTTACTTATGTTTTTGTTTTCCTTAATCAAAGTGTGTCTTTTCAATCTTTTCAAAGAAGATTCTTTGGACTTACTAAATCACCTCAATTTTATCCGTTTTCTGTTGTATTAAGTTCTGCTCATATCTTTATTTATCCTTTTTCTATGTTCTCAGGGTGTATTGTTTTGATCTTCTGATATCAATTAAAACACTTGGTTATTCATTTTTTTTTTTTTTTTTTTTTTTTTTTTTTTGCTGTACGCGGGCCTCTCACTGCTGTGGCCTCTCCCGTTGCGGAGCACAGGCTCCGGACACACAGGCTCCGCGGCCATGGCTCGCGGGCCCAGCCGCTCCGCGGCACGTGGGATCCTCCGGGACCGGGGCACGAACCCGTGTCCCCTGCATCGGCAGGCGGACTCTCAACCACTTCGCCACCAGGGAAGCCCAGGTTATTCATTTTAATAAATATTTTACTTATAAAGATTTGAACTTTTGAAGATTCCAGCTTACTTGTAAGTTTCTAAGGGTCATGTCCTCTCCATTGTTGCTGGCCTAAGGTTTAGTTCACCATAAAGCAATGTATATATTGACCTATTTTCCCCTCGACTTTCTGTGATTCCCTACATCTCACCTTTCTTTGCAGACAAGCCATTTGAAATACCCTTAACTTATTTCACAGCCAATAAGTCATTGAAATAATGTGTATTTTTTAGAGAAATCTTCTTATATAATTAGGCAGAAAATCTCACCTGCCATAGTTTTCAAAACAGCATAATTTCACTCTTCTCAATGCTTAATCTGTTGTATTACACAACCTTTGAGTATTTAGCTTTATCAATGACATGTACTTTAAAAATGTTTTAGAGATCCTACCAGTCTTTGAAAACATCCTTGTTCCTTGTTTCAGTTCCAGTTTTATGGATATTTTCTGCCTTGCACCTGATTATTCCAACAATTGATGGATGGCCTTGGGAATCTAATTCTGGTATTGAGAGTTTTTGCTGATTGTCTCCCCTTGTAGCTGATTTCTTCATTATTGTGTAAATTTAGATCATGAGCTCATGTTCAGCTAAACAGCTGACCTTGTCAGACGCTTAGGTGTGAACGCTCGTAAGCTTCAGAAGAAAGTCGGCAAAGATTTATTTGTGTCCCTCCAATGAGTTGCCCGCGAGAACGCCGTTTTCTACAAGTGTTGGTCCAATACACCCACAAGAGGCAGGGGACTCCGACAGGGCTGCTTGGCGGCCCCCGATCTGGGGCAGGGGCAGTGGGCGGCCTGTGGCCCAGGCAGGAGCCTCTCTGCATGTGTCCCAGGGACCCATCTGCCTGCGAACTTCGGTCACCTGGAAGGAAGCTACGATGCCCAGACCTATGGTTAGCTGTGCAGCGAGGTGTACTGCGCGGACAGGTTCCACACACACTTCAAGTAAGAGGTCGGCCTGAGTGGAAAGGTGAGAGTTTGTGTAGCTGTGCAGACAAAGAAGGCGCCCTTTTTCTGGGCCTAAATGCTTGTGACACCCCACTGGACCTGCCGGGCTCTGAGGGCCCTGCCCTGGGCCCCCTGCTCCCCTGCCCTTTGTTCAGTCACAGCAGAGATGGCCACACCCACTCCCTCAGTGAGGGCAGTGTTCCAACCTCCCTCAGCCCCGCCCCCTCTCCGCAGGTTACCATGGACTACAGAGGCTGCATTCTGAGGCCAGGGCGTTCCGAGAATGCCAAGGGCAGACATGATGACCTTAAATGATTTCCTCTTGTGTCAGGTTTGGTAAACTTTAGGAGCTAGGAAATGGTCCACTTTACAGAAATGTTCAAATTTACTGGCATTTCTTATATTCTCGGCTCTAACATTGTCCTGATTCTTTCTGTATATTCTTTACTTATGTTTTTGTTTTCCTTAATCAAAGTGTGTCTTTTCAATCTTTTCAAAGAAGATTCTTTGGACTTACTAAATCAACTCAATTTTATACGTTTTCTATTGTATTAAGTTCTGCTCATATCTTTATTTATCTTTTTTCTATGTTCTCAGGGTTTATTGTTTTGATCTTCTGATGTCAATTAAAACACTTGGTTATTCATTTTAATAAATATTTTACTTATAAAGATTGGAACTTTTGAAGATTCCAGCTTACTTGTAAGTTTCTAAGGGTCAGGTCCTCTCCATTGTTGCTGGCCTAAGGTTTAGTTCACCATATAGCAATGTATATATTGACCTATTTTCCCCTCGACTTTCTGTGATTCCCTACATCTCACCTTTCTTTGCAGACAAGCCATTTGAAATACCCTTAACTTATTTCACAGCCAATAAGTCATTGAAATAATGTGTATTTTTTAGAGAAATCTTCTTATATAATTAGGCAGAAAATCTCACCTGCCATAGTTTTCAAAACAGCATAATTTCACTCTTCTCAATGCTTAATCTGTTGTATTACACAACCTTTGAGTATTTAGCTTTATCAATGACATGTACTTTAAAAATGTTTTAGAGATCCTACCAGTCTTTGAAAACATCCTTGTTCCTTGTTTCAGTTCCAGTTTTATGTATATTTTCTGCCTTGCACCTGATTATTCCAACAATTGATGGATGGCCTTGGGAATCTAATTCTGGTATTGATAGTTTTTGCTGATTTTCTCCCCTTGTAGCTGATTTCTTCATTATTGTGTAAATTTAGATCATGAGCTCATGTTTAGCTAAACAGCTGACCTTGTCAGACGCTTAGGTGTGAACGCTCGTAAGCTTCAGCAGAAAGTCGGCAAAGATTTATTTGTGTCCCTCCAATGAGTTGCCCGCGAGAACGCCGTTTTCTACAAGTGTTGGTCCAATACTCCCTCAAGAGGCAGGGGACTCCGACAGGGCTGCTTGGCATCCCCCGATCTGGGGCAGGGGCAGTGGGCGGCCTGTGGCCCAGGCAGGAGCCTCTCTGCATGTGTCCCAGGGACCCATCTGCCTGCGAACTTCGGTCACCTGGCAGGAAGCTACGATGCCCAGACCTATGGTTAGCTGTGCAGCGAGGTGTACTGCGCGGACAGGTTCCACACACACTTCAAGTAAGAGGTCAGCCTGAGTGGAAATGTGAGAGTTTGGGCAGCTGTGCAGACAAAGAAGGCGCCCTTTGGCCTGGGCCTACATGCTTGTGACACCCCACTGGACCTGCCGGGCTATGAGGGCCCTGCCCTGGGCCCCCTGCTCCCCTGCCCTTTGTTCAGTCACAGCAGAGATGGCCACACCCACTCCCTCAGTGAGGGCAGTGTTCCAACCTCCCTCAGCCCCGCCCCCTCTCCGCAGTTTACCATGGACTACAGAGGCTGCATTCTGAGGCCAGGGCATTCCGAGAATGCCAAGGGCAGACATGATGACCTTAAATGATTTCCTCTTGTGTCAGGTTTGGTAAACTTTAGGAGCTAGGAAATGGTCCACTTTACAGAAATGTTCAAATTTACTGGCATTTCTTATATTCTCTGCTCTAACATTGTCCTGATTCTTTCTGTATATTCTTTACTTATGTTTTTGTTTTCCTTAATCAAAGTGTGTCTTTTCAATCTTTTCAAAGAAGATTCTTTGGACTTACTAAATCACCTCAATTTTATCCGTTTTCTGTTGTATTAAGTTCAGCTCATATCTTTATTTATCCTTTTTCTATGTTCTCAGGGTGTATTGTTTTGATCTTCTGATATCAATTAAAACACTTGGTTATTCATTTTTTTTTTTTTTTTTTTTTTTTTTTTTTTTGCTGTACGCGGGCCTCTCACTGCTGTGGCCTCTCCCGTTGCGGAGCACAGGCTCCGGACACACAGGCTCCGCGGCCATGGCTCGCGGGCCCAGCCGCTCCGCGGCACGTGGGATCCTCCGGGACCGGGGCACGAACCCGTGTCCCCTGCATCGGCAGGCGGACTCTCAACCACTGCGCCACCAGGGAAGCCCAGGTTATTCATTTTAATAAATATTTTACTTATAAAGATTTGAACTTTTGAAGATTCCAGCTTACTTGTAAGTTTCTAAGGGTCATGTCCTCTCCATTGTTGCTGGCCTAAGGTTTAGTTCACCATAAAGCAATGTATATATTGACCTATTTTCCCCTCGACTTTCTGTGATTCCCTACATCTCACCTTTCTTTGCAGACAAGCCATTTGAAATACCCTTAACTTATTTCACAGCCAATAAGTCATTGAAATAATGTGTATTTTTTAGAGAAATCTTCTTATATAATTAGGCAGAAAATCTCACCAGCCATAGTTTTCAAAACAGCATAATTTCACTCTTCTCAATGCTTAATCTGTTGTATTACACAACCTTTGAGTATTTAGCTTTATCAATGACATGTACTTTACAAAAGTTTTAGAGATCCTACCAGTCTTTGAAAACATCCTTGTTCCTTGTTTCAGTTCCAGTTTTATGTATATATTCTCCCTTGCCTCTGATTATTCCAAAAATTGATGGATGGCCTTGGGAATCTAATTCTGGTATTGAGAGTTTTTGCTGATTGTCTCCCCTTGTAGCTGATTTCTTCATTATTGTGTAAATTTAGATCATGAGCTCATGTTTAGCTAAAGAGCTGACCTTGTAAGACGCTTAGGTGTGAACGCTCGTAAGCTTCAGCAGAAAGTCGGCAAAGATTTATTTGTGTCCCTCCAATGAGTTGCCCGCGAGAACCCTGTTTTCTACAAGTGTTGGTCCAATACTCCCTCAAGAGGCAGGGGACTCCGACAGGGATGCTTGGCGGCCCCCATTCTGGGGCAGGGGCAGTGGGAGGCCTGTGGCCCAGGCAGGAGCCTCTTTGCATGTGTCCCAGGGACCCATCTGCCTGCGAACTTCGGTCACCTGGCAGGAAGCTACGATGCCCAGACCTATGGTTAGCTGTGCAGCGAGGTGTACTGCGCGGACAGGTTCCACACACACTTCAAGTTAGAGGTCGGCCTGAGTGGAAAGGTGAGAGTTTGGGCAGCTGTGCAGACAAAGAAGGCACACTTTGGCCTGGGCCTAAATGCTTGTGACACCCCACTGGACCTGCCGGGCTCTGAGGGCCCTGCCCTGGGCCCCCTGCTCCCCTGCCCTTTGTTCAGTCACAGCAGAGATGGCCACACCCACTCCCTCAGTGAGGGCAGTGTTCCAACCTCCCTCAGCCCGGCCCCCTCTCCGCAGGTTACCATGGACTACAGAGGCTGCATTCTGAGGCCAGGGCGTTCCGAGAATGCCAAGGGCAGACATGATGACCTTAAATGATTTCCTCTTGTGTCAGGTTTGGTAAACTTTAGGAGCTAGGAAATGGTCCACTTTACAGAAATGTTCAAATTTACTGGCATTTCTTATATTC
Organism: Mesoplodon mirus; assembly: GCF_964341445.2. NCBI lineage: Eukaryota > Metazoa > Chordata > Mammalia > Artiodactyla > Ziphiidae > Mesoplodon > Mesoplodon mirus. The sequence goes on along the minus strand of NC_138976.1, from coordinate 189,269,595 downwards.
TCTGCTCTAACATTGTCCTGATTCTTTCTGTATATTCTTTATTTATGTTTTTGTTTTCCTTAATCAAAGTGTGTCTTTTCAATCTTTTCAAAGAAGATTCTTTGGACTTACTAAATCACCTCAATTTTATCCGTTTTCTGTTGTATTAAGTTCTGCTCATATCTTTATTTATCCTTTTTCTATGTTCTCAGGGTTTATTGTTTTCATATTCTGATGTCAATTAAAACACTTGGTTATTCATTTTAATAAATATTTTACTTATAAAGATTTGAACTTTTGAAGATTCCAGCTTACTTGTAAGTTTCTAAGGGTCAGGTCCTCTCCATTGTTGCTGGCCTAAGGTTTAGTTCACCATATAGCAATGTATATATTGACCTATTTTCCCCTCGACTTTCTGTGATTCCCTACATCTCACCTTTCTTTGCAGACAAGCCATTTGAAATACCCTTAACTTATTTCACAGCCAATAAGTCATTGAAATAATGTGTATTTTTTAGAGAAATCTTCTTATATAATTAGGCAGAAAATCTCACCTGCCATAGTTTTCAAAACAGCATAATTTCACTCTTCTCAATGCTTAATCTGTTGTATTACACAACCTTTGAGTATTTAGCTTTATCAATGACATGTACTTTAAAAATGTTTTAGAGATCCTACCAGTCTTTGAAAACATCCTTGTTCCTTGTTTCAGTTCCAGTTTTATGGATATTTTCTGCCTTGCACCTGATTATTCCAACAATTGATGGATGGCCTTGGGAATCTAATTCTGGTATTGAGAGTTTTTGCTGATTGTCTCCCCTTGTAGCTGATTTCTTCATTATTGTGTAAATTTAGATCATGAGCTCATGTTCAGCTAAACAGCTGACCTTGTCAGACGCTTAGGTGTGAACGCTCGTAAGCTTCAGAAGAAAGTCGGCAAAGATTTATTTGTGTCCCTCCAATGAGTTGCCCGCGAGAACGCCGTTTTCTACAAGTGTTGGTCCAATACACCCACAAGAGGCAGGGGACTCCGACAGGGCTGCTTGGCGGCCCCCGATCTGGGGCAGGGGCAGTGGGCGGCCTGTGGCCCAGGCAGGAGCCTCTCTGCATGTGTCCCAGGGACCCATCTGCCTGCGAACTTCGGTCACCTGGAAGGAAGCTACGATGCCCAGACCTATGGTTAGCTGTGCAGCGAGGTGTACTGCGCGGACAGGTTCCACACACACTTCAAGTAAGAGGTCGGCCTGAGTGGAAAGGTGAGAGTTTGTGTAGCTGTGCAGACAAAGAAGGCGCCCTTTTTCTGGGCCTAAATGCTTGTGACACCCCACTGGACCTGCCGGGCTCTGAGGGCCCTGCCCTGGGCCCCCTGCTCCCCTGCCCTTTGTTCAGTCACAGCAGAGATGGCCACACCCACTCCCTCAGTGAGGGCAGTGTTCCAACCTCCCTCAGCCCCGCCCCCTCTCCGCAGGTTACCATGGTCTACAGAGGCTGCATTCTGAGGCCAGGGCGTTCCGAGAATGCCAAGGGCAGACATGATGACCTTAAATGATTTCCTCTTGTGTCAGGTTTGGTAAACTTTAGGAGCTAGGAAATGGTCCACTTTACAGAAATGTTCAAATTTACTGGCATTTCTTATATTCTCGGCTCTAACATTGTCCTGATTCTTTCTGTATATTCTTTACTTATGTTTTTGTTTTCCTTAATCAAAGTGTGTCTTTTCAATCTTTTCAAAGAAGATTCTTTGGACTTACTAAATCAACTCAATTTTATACGTTTTCTATTGTATTAAGTTCTGCTCATATCTTTATTTATCTTTTTTCTATGTTCTCAGGGTTTATTGTTTTGATCTTCTGATGTCAATTAAAACACTTGGTTATTCATTTTAATAAATATTTTACTTATAAAGATTGGAACTTTTGAAGATTCCAGCTTACTTGTAAGTTTCTAAGGGTCAGGTCCTCTCCATTGTTGCTGGCCTAAGGTTTAGTTCACCATATAGCAATGTATATATTGACCTATTTTCCCCTCGACTTTCTGTGATTCCCTACATCTCACCTTTCTTTGCAGACAAGCCATTTGAAATACCCTTAACTTATTTCACAGCCAATAAGTCATTGAAATAATGTGTATTTTTTAGAGAAATCTTCTTATATAATTAGGCAGAAAATCTCACCTGCCATAGTTTTCAAAACAGCATAATTTCACTCTTCTCAATGCTTAATCTGTTGTATTACACAACCTTTGAGTATTTAGCTTTATCAATGACATGTACTTTAAAAATGTTTTAGAGATCCTACCAGTCTTTGAAAACATCCTTGTTCCTTGTTTCAGTTCCAGTTTTATGTATATTTTCTGCCTTGCACCTGATTATTCCAACAATTGATGGATGGCCTTGGGAATCAAATTCTGGTATTGATAGTTTTTGCTGATTTTCTCCCCTTGTAGCTGATTTCTTCATTATTGTGTAAATTTAGATCATGAGCTCATGTTTAGCTAAACAGCTGACCTTGTCAGACGCTTAGGTGTGAACGCTCGTAAGCTTCAGCAGAAAGTCGGCAAAGATTTATTTGTGTCCCTCCAATGAGTTGCCCGCGAGAACGCCGTTTTCTACAAGTGTTGGTCCAATACTCCCTCAAGAGGCAGGGGACTCCGACAGGGCTGCTTGGCATCCCCCGATCTGGGGCAGGGGCAGTGGGCGGCCTGTGGCCCAGGCAGGAGCCTCTCTGCATGTGTCCCAGGGACCCATCTGCCTGCGAACTTCGGTCACCTGGCAGGAAGCTACGATGCCCAGACCTATGGTTAGCTGTGCAGCGAGGTGTACTGCGCGGACAGGTTCCACACACACTTCAAGTAAGAGGTCAGCCTGAGTGGAAATGTGAGAGTTTGGGCAGCTGTGCAGACAAAGAAGGCGCCCTTTGGCCTGGGCCTACATGCTTGTGACACCCCACTGGACCTGCCGGGCTATGAGGGCCCTGCCCTGGGCCCCCTGCTCCCCTGCCCTTTGTTCAGTCACAGCAGAGATGGCCACACCCACTCCCTCAGTGAGGGCAGTGTTCCAACCTCCCTCAGCCCCGCCCCCTCTCCGCAGGTTACCATGGACTACAGAGGCTGCATTCTGAGGCCAGGGCGTTCCGAGAATGCCAAGGGCAGACATGATGACCTTAAATGATTTCCTCTTGTGTCAGGTTTGGTAAACTTTAGGAGCTAGGAAATGGTCCACTTTACAGAAATGTTCAAATTTACTGGCATTTCTTATATTCTCGGCTCTAACATTGTCCTGATTCTTTCTGTATATTCTTTACTTATGTTTTTGTTTTCCTTAATCAAAGTGTGTCTTTTCAATCTTTTCAAAGAAGATTCTTTGGACTTACTAAATCACCTCAATTTTATCCGTTTTCTGTTGTATTAAGTTCTGCTCATATCTTTATTTATCCTTTTTCTATGTTCTCAGGGTGTATTGTTTTGATCTTCTGATATCAATTAAAACACTTGGTTATTCATTTTTTTTTTTTTTTTTTTTTTTTTTTTTGCTGTACGCGGGCCTCTCACTGCTGTGGCCTCTCCCGTTGCGGAGCACAGGCTCCGGACACACAGGCTCCGCGGCCATGGCTCGCGGGCCCAGCCGCTCCGCGGCACGTGGGATCCTCCGGGACCGGGGCACGAACCCGTGTCCCCTGCATCGGCAGGCGGACTCTCAACCACTGCGCCACCAGGGAAGCCCAGGTTATTCATTTTAATAAATATTTTACTTATAAAGATTTGAACTTTTGAAGATTCCAGCTTACTTGTAAGTTTCTAAGGGTCATGTCCTCTCCATTGTTGCTGGCCTAAGGTTTAGTTCACCATAAAGCAATGTATATATTGACCTATTTTCCCCTCGACTTTCTGTGATTCCCTACATCTCACCTTTCTTTGCAGACAAGCCATTTGAAATACCCTTAACTTATTTCACAGCCAATAAGTCATTGAAATAATGTGTATTTTTTAGAGAAATCTTCTTATATAATTAGGCAGAAAATCTCACCTGCCATAGTTTTCAAAACAGCATAATTTCACTCTTCTCAATGCTTAATCTGTTGTATTACACAACCTTTGAGTATTTAGCTTTATCAATGACATGTACTTTAAAAATGTTTTAGAGATCCTACCAGTCTTTGAAAACATCCTTGTTCCTTGTTTCAGTTCCAGTTTTATGGATATTTTCTGCCTTGCACCTGATTATTCCAACAATTGATGGATGGCCTTGGGAATCTAATTCTGGTATTGAGAGTTTTTGCTGATTGTCTCCCCTTGTAGCTGATTTCTTCATTATTGTGTAAATTTAGATCATGAGCTCATGTTCAGCTAAACAGCTGACCTTGTCAGACGCTTAGGTGTGAACGCTCGTAAGCTTCAGAAGAAAGTCGGCAAAGATTTATTTGTGTCCCTCCAATGAGTTGCCCGCGAGAACGCCGTTTTCTACAAGTGTTGGTCCAATACACCCACAAGAGGCAGGGGACTCCGACAGGGCTGCTTGGCGGCCCCCGATCTGGGGCAGGGGCAGTGGGCGGCCTGTGGCCCAGGCAGGAGCCTCTCTGCATGTGTCCCAGGGACCCATCTGCCTGCGAACTTCGGTCACCTGGAAGGAAGCTACGATGCCCAGACCTATGGTTAGCTGTGCAGCGAGGTGTACTGCGCGGACAGGTTCCACACACACTTCAAGTAAGAGGTCGGCCTGAGTGGAAAGGTGAGAGTTTGTGTAGCTGTGCAGACAAAGAAGGCGCCCTTTTTCTGGGCCTAAATGCTTGTGACACCCCACTGGACCTGCCGGGCTCTGAGGGCCCTGCCCTGGGCCCCCTGCTCCCCTGCCCTTTGTTCAGTCACAGCAGAGATGGCCACACCCACTCCCTCAGTGAGGGCAGTGTTCCAACCTCCCTCAGCCCCGCCCCCTCTCCGCAGGTTACCATGGTCTACAGAGGCTGCATTCTGAGGCCAGGGCGTTCCGAGAATGCCAAGGGCAGACATGATGACCTTAAATGATTTCCTCTTGTGTCAGGTTTGGTAAACTTTAGGAGCTAGGAAATGGTCCACTTTACAGAAATGTTCAAATTTACTGGCATTTCTTATATTCTCGGCTCTAACATTGTCCTGATTCTTTCTGTATATTCTTTACTTATGTTTTTGTTTTCCTTAATCAAAGTGTGTCTTTTCAATCTTTTCAAAGAAGATTCTTTGGACTTACTAAATCAACTCAATTTTATACGTTTTCTATTGTATTAAGTTCTGCTCATATCTTTATTTATCTTTTTTCTATGTTCTCAGGGTTTATTGTTTTGATCTTCTGATGTCAATTAAAACACTTGGTTATTCATTTTAATAAATATTTTACTTATAAAGATTGGAACTTTTGAAGATTCCAGCTTACTTGTAAGTTTCTAAGGGTCAGGTCCTCTCCATTGTTGCTGGCCTAAGGTTTAGTTCACCATATAGCAATGTATATATTGACCTATTTTCCCCTCGACTTTCTGTGATTCCCTACATCTCACCTTTCTTTGCAGACAAGCCATTTGAAATACCCTTAACTTATTTCACAGCCAATAAGTCATTGAAATAATGTGTATTTTTTAGAGAAATCTTCTTATATAATTAGGCAGAAAATCTCACCTGCCATAGTTTTCAAAACAGCATAATTTCACTCTTCTCAATGCTTAATCTGTTGTATTACACAACCTTTGAGTATTTAGCTTTATCAATGACATGTACTTTAAAAATGTTTTAGAGATCCTACCAGTCTTTGAAAACATCCTTGTTCCTTGTTTCAGTTCCAGTTTTATGTATATTTTCTGCCTTGCACCTGATTATTCCAACAATTGATGGATGGCCTTGGGAATCAAATTCTGGTATTGATAGTTTTTGCTGATTTTCTCCCCTTGTAGCTGATTTCTTCATTATTGTGTAAATTTAGATCATGAGCTCATGTTTAGCTAAACAGCTGACCTTGTCAGACGCTTAGGTGTGAACGCTCGTAAGCTTCAGCAGAAAGTCGGCAAAGATTTATTTGTGTCCCTCCAATGAGTTGCCCGCGAGAACGCCGTTTTCTACAAGTGTTGGTCCAATACTCCCTCAAGAGGCAGGGGACTCCGACAGGGCTGCTTGGCATCCCCCGATCTGGGGCAGGGGCAGTGGGCGGCCTGTGGCCCAGGCAGGAGCCTCTCTGCATGTGTCCCAGGGACCCATCTGCCTGCGAACTTCGGTCACCTGGCAGGAAGCTACGATGCCCAGACCTATGGTTAGCTGTGCAGCGAGGTGTACTGCGCGGACAGGTTCCACACACACTTCAAGTAAGAGGTCAGCCTGAGTGGAAATGTGAGAGTTTGGGCAGCTGTGCAGACAAAGAAGGCGCCCTTTGGCCTGGGCCTACATGCTTGTGACACCCCACTGGACCTGCCGGGCTATGAGGGCCCTGCCCTGGGCCCCCTGCTCCCCTGCCCTTTGTTCAGTCACAGCAGAGATGGCCACACCCACTCCCTCAGTGAGGGCAGTGTTCCAACCTCCCTCAGCCCCGCCCCCTCTCCGCAGGTTACCATGGACTACAGAGGCTGCATTCTGAGGCCAGGGCGTTCCGAGAATGCCAAGGGCAGACATGATGACCTTAAATGATTTCCTCTTGTGTCAGGTTTGGTAAACTTTAGGAGCTAGGAAATGGTCCACTTTACAGAAATGTTCAAATTTACTGGCATTTCTTATATTCTCGGCTCTAACATTGTCCTGATTCTTTCTGTATATTCTTTACTTATGTTTTTGTTTTCCTTAATCAAAGTGTGTCTTTTCAATCTTTTCAAAGAAGATTCTTTGGACTTACTAAATCACCTCAATTTTATCCGTTTTCTGTTGTATTAAGTTCTGCTCATATCTTTATTTATCCTTTTTCTATGTTCTCAGGGTGTATTGTTTTGATCTTCTGATATCAATTAAAACACTTGGTTATTCATTTTTTTTTTTTTTTTTTTTTTTTTTTTTTGCTGTACGCGGGCCTCTCACTGCTGTGGCCTCTCCCGTTGCGGAGCACAGGCTCCGGACACACAGGCTCCGCGGCCATGGCTCGCGGGCCCAGCCGCTCCGCGGCACGTGGGATCCTCCGGGACCGGGGCACGAACCCGTGTCCCCTGCATCGGCAGGCGGACTCTCAACCACTGCGCCACCAGGGAAGCCCAGGTTATTCATTTTAATAAATATTTTACTTATAAAGATTTGAACTTTTGAAGATTCCAGCTTACTTGTAAGTTTCTAAGGGTCATGTCCTCTCCATTGTTGCTGGCCTAAGGTTTAGTTCACCATAAAGCAATGTATATATTGACCTATTTTCCCCTCGACTTTCTGTGATTCCCTACATCTCACCTTTCTTTGCAGACAAGCCATTTGAAATACCCTTAACTTATTTCACAGCCAATAAGTCATTGAAATAATGTGTATTTTTTAGAGAAATCTTCTTATATAATTAGGCAGAAAATCTCACCTGCCATAGTTTTCAAAACAGCATAATTTCACTCTTCTCAATGCTTAATCTGTTGTATTACACAACCTTTGAGTATTTAGCTTTATCAATGACATGTACTTTAAAAATGTTTTAGAGATCCTACCAGTCTTTGAAAACATCCTTGTTCCTTGTTTCAGTTCCAGTTTTATGGATATTTTCTGCCTTGCACCTGATTATTCCAACAATTGATGGATGGCCTTGGGAATCTAATTCTGGTATTGAGAGTTTTTGCTGATTGTCTCCCCTTGTAGCTGATTTCTTCATTATTGTGTAAATTTAGATCATGAGCTCATGTTCAGCTAAACAGCTGACCTTGTCAGACGCTTAGGTGTGAACGCTCGTAAGCTTCAGAAGAAAGTCGGCAAAGATTTATTTGTGTCCCTCCAATGAGTTGCCCGCGAGAACGCCGTTTTCTACAAGTGTTGGTCCAATACACCCACAAGAGGCAGGGGACTCCGACAGGGCTGCTTGGCGGCCCCCGATCTGGGGCAGGGGCAGTGGGCGGCCTGTGGCCCAGGCAGGAGCCTCTCTGCATGTGTCCCAGGGACCCATCTGCCTGCGAACTTCGGTCACCTGGAAGGAAGCTACGATGCCCAGACCTATGGTTAGCTGTGCAGCGAGGTGTACTGCGCGGACAGGTTCCACACACACTTCAAGTAAGAGGTCGGCCTGAGTGGAAAGGTGAGAGTTTGTGTAGCTGTGCAGACAAAGAAGGCGCCCTTTTTCTGGGCCTAAATGCTTGTGACACCCCACTGGACCTGCCGGGCTCTGAGGGCCCTGCCCTGGGCCCCCTGCTCCCCTGCCCTTTGTTCAGTCACAGCAGAGATGGCCACACCCACTCCCTCAGTGAGGGCAGTGTTCCAACCTCCCTCAGCCCCGCCCCCTCTCCACAGGTTACCATGGACTACAGAGGCTGCATTCTGAGGCCAGGGCGTTCCGAGAATGCCAAGGGCAGACATGATGACCTTAAATGATTTCCTCTTGTGTCAGGTTTGGTAAACTTTAGGAGCTAGGAAATGGTCCACTTTACAGAAATGTTCAAATTTACTGGCATTTCTTATATTCTCGGCTCTAACATTGTCCTGATTCTTTCTGTATATTCTTTACTTATGTTTTTGTTTTCCTTAATCAAAGTGTGTCTTTTCAATCTTTTCAAAGAAGATTCTTTGGACTTACTAAATCAACTCAATTTTATACGTTTTCTATTGTATTAAGTTCTGCTCATATCTTTATTTATCTTTTTTCTATGTTCTCAGGGTTTATTGTTTTGATCTTCTGATGTCAATTAAAACACTTGGTTATTCATTTTAATAAATATTTTACTTATAAAGATTGGAACTTTTGAAGATTCCAGCTTACTTGTAAGTTTCTAAGGGTCAGGTCCTCTCCATTGTTGCTGGCCTAAGGTTTAGTTCACCATATAGCAATGTATATATTGACCTATTTTCCCCTCGACTTTCTGTGATTCCCTACATCTCACCTTTCTTTGCAGACAAGCCATTTGAAATACCCTTAACTTATTTCACAGCCAATAAGTCATTGAAATAATGTGTATTTTTTAGAGAAATCTTCTTATATAATTAGGCAGAAAATCTCACCTGCCATAGTTTTCAAAACAGCATAATTTCACTCTTCTCAATGCTTAATCTGTTGTATTACACAACCTTTGAGTATTTAGCTTTATCAATGACATGTACTTTAAAAATGTTTTAGAGATCCTACCAGTCTTTGAAAACATCCTTGTTCCTTGTTTCAGTTCCAGTTTTATGTATATTTTCTGCCTTGCACCTGATTATTCCAACAATTGATGGATGGCCTTGGGAATCTAATTCTGGTATTGATAGTTTTTGCTGATTTTCTCCCCTTGTAGCTGATTTCTTCATTATTGTGTAAATTTAGATCATGAGCTCATGTTTAGCTAAACAGCTGACCTTGTCAGACGCTTAGGTGTGAACGCTCGTAAGCTTCAGCAGAAAGTCGGCAAAGATTTATTTGTGTCCCTCCAATGAGTTGCCCGCGAGAACGCCGTTTTCTACAAGTGTTGGTCCAATACTCCCTCAAGAGGCAGGGGACTCCGACAGGGCTGCTTGGCATCCCCCGATCTGGGGCAGGGGCAGTGGGCGGCCTGTGGCCCAGGCAGGAGCCTCTCTGCATGTGTCCCAGGGACCCATCTGCCTGCGAACTTCGGTCACCTGGCAGGAAGCTACGATGCCCAGACCTATGGTTAGCTGTGCAGCGAGGTGTACTGCGCGGACAGGTTCCACACACACTTCAAGTAAGAGGTCAGCCTGAGTGGAAATGTGAGAGTTTGGGCAGCTGTGCAGACAAAGAAGGCGCCCTTTGGCCTGGGCCTACATGCTTGTGACACCCCACTGGACCTGCCGGGCTATGAGGGCCCTGCCCTGGGCCCCCTGCTCCCCTGCCCTTTGTTCAGTCACAGCAGAGATGGCCACACCCACTCCCTCAGTGAGGGCAGTGTTCCAACCTCCCTCAGCCCCGCCCCCTCTCCGCAGTTTACCATGGACTACAGAGGCTGCATTCTGAGGCCAGGGCATTCCGAGAATGCCAAGGGCAGACATGATGACCTTAAATGATTTCCTCTTGTGTCAGGTTTGGTAAACTTTAGGAGCTAGGAAATGGTCCACTTTACAGAAATGTTCAAATTTACTGGCATTTCTTATATTCTCTGCTCTAACATTGTCCTGATTCTTTCTGTATATTCTTTACTTATGTTTTTGTTTTCCTTAATCAAAGTGTGTCTTTTCAATCTTTTCAAAGAAGATTCTTTGGACTTACTAAATCACCTCAATTTTATCCGTTTTCTGTTGTATTAAGTTCAGCTCATATCTTTATTTATCCTTTTTCTATGTTCTCAGGGTGTATTGTTTTGATCTTCTGATATCAATTAAAACACTTGGTTATTCATTTTTTTTTTTTTTTTTTTTTTTTTTTTTTTTTGCTGTACGCGGGCCTCTCACTGCTGTGGCCTCTCCCGTTGCGGAGCACAGGCTCCGGACACACAGGCTCCGCGGCCATGGCTCGCGGGCCCAGCCGCTCCGCGGCACGTGGGATCCTCCGGGACCGGGGCACGAACCCGTGTCCCCTGCATCGGCAGGCGGACTCTCAACCACTGCGCCACCAGGGAAGCCCAGGTTATTCATTTTAATAAATATTTTACTTATAAAGATTTGAACTTTTGAAGATTCCAGCTTACTTGTAAGTTTCTAAGGGTCATGTCCTCTCCATTGTTGCTGGCCTAAGGTTTAGTTCACCATAAAGCAATGTATATATTGACCTATTTTCCCCTCGACTTTCTGTGATTCCCTACATCTCACCTTTCTTTGCAGACAAGCCATTTGAAATACCCTTAACTTATTTCACAGCCAATAAGTCATTGAAATAATGTGTATTTTTTAGAGAAATCTTCTTATATAATTAGGCAGAAAATCTCACCAGCCATAGTTTTCAAAACAGCATAATTTCACTCTTCTCAATGCTTAATCTGTTGTATTACACAACCTTTGAGTATTTAGCTTTATCAATGACATGTACTTTAAAAAAGTTTTAGAGATCCTACCAGTCTTTGAAAACATCCTTGTTCCTTGCTTCAGTTCCAGTTTTATGTATATATTCTCCCTTGCCTCTGATTATTCCAAAAATTGATGGATGGCCTTGGGAATCTAATTCTGGTATTGAGAGTTTTTGCTGATTGTCTCCCCTTGTAGCTGATTTCTTCATTATTGTGTAAATTTAGATCATGAGCTCATGTTTAGCTAAAGAGCTGACCTTGTAAGACGCTTAGGTGTGAACGCTCGTAAGCTTCAGCAGAAAGTCGGCAAAGATTTATTTGTGTCCCTCCAATGAGTTGCCCGCGAGAACCCTGTTTTCTACAAGTGTTGGTCCAATACTCCCTCAAGAGGCAGGGGACTCCGACAGGGATGCTTGGCGGCCCCCATTCTGGGGCAGGGGCAGTGGGCAGCCTGTGGCCCAGGCAGGAGCCTCTTTGCATGTGTCCCAGGGACCCATCTGCCTGCGAACTTCGGTCACCTGGCTGGAAGCTACGATGCCCAGACCTATGCTTAGCTGTGCAGCGAGGTGTACTGCGCGGACAGGTTCCACACACACTTCAAGTAAGAGGTCAGCCTGAGTGGAAAGGTGAGAGATTGGGCTGCTGTGCAGACAAAGAAGGCGCACTTTGGCCTGGGCCTAAATGCTTGTGACACCCCACTGGACCTGCCGGGCTCTGAGGGTCCTGTACTAGGCCCCCTGCTCCCCTGCCCTTTGTTCAGTCACAGCAGAGATGGCCACACCCACTCCCTCAGTGAGGGCAGTGTTCCAACCTCCCTCAGCCCCGCCCCCTCTCCGCAGGTTACCATGGACTACAGAGGCTGCATTCTGAGGCCAGGGAATTCCGAGAATGCAAAGGGCAGACATGATGACCTTAAATGATTTCCTCTTGTGTCAGGTTTGGTAAACTTTAGGAGCTAGGAAATGGTCCACTTTACAGAAATGTTCAAATTTACTGGCATTTCTTATATTCTCTGCTCTAACATGGTCCTGATTCTTTCTGTATATTCTTTACTTATGTTTTTGTTTTCCTTAATCAAACTGTGTCTTTTCTATCTTTTCAAAGAAGATTCTTTGGACTTACTAAATCAACTCAATTTTATACGTTTTCTGTTGTATTAAGTTCTGCTCATATCTTTATTTATCTTTTTTCTATGTTCTCAGGGTTTATTGTTTTGATCTTCTGATGTCAATTAAAACACTAGGTTATTCATTTTAATAAATATTTTACTTATAAAGATTTGAACTTTTGAAGATTCCAGCTTACTTGTAAGTTTCTAAGGGTCAGGTCCTCTCCATTGTTGCTGGCCTAAGGTTTAGTTCACCATATAGCAATGTATATATTGACCTATTTTCCCCTCGAATTTCTGTGATTCCCTACATCACACCTTTCTTTGCAGACAAGCCATTTGAAAAACCCTTAACTTATTTCACAGCCAATAAGTCTTTGAAATAATGTGTATTTTTTAGAGAAATCTTCTTATATAATTAGGCAGAAAATCTCACCTGCCATAGTTTTCAAAACAGCATAATTTCACTCTTCTCAATGCTTAATCTGTTGTATTACACAACCTTTGAGTATTTAGCTTTATCAATGACATATACTTTAAAAATGTTTTAGAGATCCTACCAGTCTTTGAAAACATCCTTGTTCCTTGTTTCAGTTCCAGTTTTATGGATATTTTCTGCCTTGCACCTGATTATTCCAACAATTGATGGATGGCCTTGGGAATCTAATTCTGGTATTGATAGTTTTTGCTGGTTGTCTCCACTTGTAGCTGATTTCTTCATTATTGTGTAAATTTAGATCATGAGCTCATGTTTAGCTAAACAGCTGACCTTGTCAGATGCTTAGGTGTGAACGCTCGTAAGCTTCAGCAGAAAGTCGGCAAAGACTTATTTGTGTCCCTCCAATGATTTGCCCGCGAGAACCCTGTTTTCTACAAGTGTTGGTCCAATACTCCCTCAAGAGGCAGGGGACTCCGACAGGGCTGCTTTGCGGCCCCCGATCTGGGCAGGGGCAGTGGGCGGCCTGTGGCCCAGGCAGGAGCCTCTCTGCATGTGTCCCAGGGACCCATCTGCCTGCGAACTTCGGTCACCTGGCAGGAAGCTACGATGCCCAGACCTATGGTTAGCTGTGCAGCGAGGTGTACTGCGCGGACAGGTTCCACACACACTTCAAGTAAGAGGTCAGCCTGAGTGGAAAGGTGAGAGTTTGGGCAGCTGTGCAGACAAAGAAGGCGCCCGTTGTCCTGGGCCTAAATGCTTGTGACACACCACTGGACCTGCCGGGCTCTGAGGGCCCGGCCCTGGGCCCCCTTCTCCCATGCCCTTTGTTCAGTCACAGCAGAGATGGCCACACCCACTCCCTCAGTGAGGGCAGTGTTCCAACCTCCCTCAGCCCCGCCCCCTCTCCGCAGGTTACCATGGACTACAGAGGCTGCAATCTGAGGCCAGGACGTTCCGAGAATGCCAAGGGCAGACATGATGACCTTAAATGATTTCCTCTTGTGTCAGGTTTGGTAAACTTTAGGAGCTAGGAAATGGTCCACTTTACAGAAATGTTCAAATTTACTGGCATTTCTTATATTCTCTGCTATAACATTGTCCTGATTCTTTCTGTATATTCTTTACTTATGTTTTTGTTTTCCTTAATCAAAGTGTGTCTTTTCAATCTTTTCAAAGAACATTCTTTGGACTTACTAAATCACCTCAATTTTATACGTTTTCTGTTGTATTAAGTTCTGCTCATATCTTTATTTTTCTTTTTTCTATGTTCTCAGGGTTTATTGTTTTGATCTTCTGATGTCAATTAAAACACATGGTTATTCATTTTAATAAATATTTTACTTATAAAGATTTGAACTTTTGAAGATTCCAGCTTACTTGTAAGTTTCTAAGAGTCAAGTCCTCTCCATTGTTGCTGGCCTAAGGTTTAGTTCACCATATAGCAATGTATATATTGACCTATTTTCCCCTCGACTTTCTGTGATTCCCTACATCTCACCTTTCTTTGCAGACAAGCCATTTGAAATACCCTTAACTTATTTCACAGCCAATAAGTCTTTGAAATAATGTGTATTTTTTAGAGAAATCTTCTTATATAATTAGGCAGAAAATCTCACCTGCCATATTTTTCAAAACAGCATAATTTCACTCTTCTCAATGCTTAATCTGTTGTATTACACAACCTTTGAGTATTTAGCTTTATCAATGACATGTACTTTAAAAATGTTTTAGAGATCCTACCAGTCTTTGAATACATCCTTGTTCCTTGTTTCAGTTCCAGTTTTATGTATATTTTCTCCCTTGCCTCTGATTATTCCAACAATTGATGGATGGCCTTGGGAATCTAATTCTGGTATTGAGAGTTTTTGCTGATTGTCTCCCCTTGTAGCAGATTTCTTCATTATTGTGTAAATTTAGATCATGAGCTCATGTTTAGCTAAAGAGCTGACCTTGTAAGACGCTTAGGTGTGAACGCTCGTAAGCTTCAGCAGAAAGTCGGCAAAGATTTATTTGTGTCCCTCCAATGAGTTGCCCGCGAGAACCCTGTTTTCTACAAGTGTTGGTCCAATACTCCCTCAGGAGGCAGGGGACTCCGACAGGGCTGCTTGGCGGCCCCCGATCTGGGGCAGGGGCAGTGGGCGGCCTGTGGCACAGGAAGAAGCCTCTCTGCATGTGTCCCTGGGACCCATCTGCCTGCGAAATTCGGTCACCTGGCAGGAAGATATGATGCACATACCTATGGTTAGCTGTGCAGCGAGGTGTACTGCGTGGACAGGTTCCACACACACTTCAAGTAAGAGGTCTGCCTGAGTGGAAAGGTGAGAGTTTGGGCAGCTGTGCAGACAAAGAAGGCGCCCTTTGTCCTGGGCCTAAATGCTTGTGACACCCCACTGGACCTGCCGGGCTCTGAGGGCCCTGCCCTGGGCCCCCTGCTCCCCTGCCCTTTGTTCAGTCACAGCAGAGATGGCCACACCCACTCCCTCAGTGAGGGCAGTGTTCCAACCTCCCTCAGCCCCGCCCCCTCTCCGCAGGTTACCATGGACTACAGAGGCTGCAATCTGAGGCCAGGGCGTTCCGAGAATGCCAAGGGCAGACATGATGACCTTAAATGATTTCCTCTTGTGTCAGGTTTGGTAAACTTTAGGAGCTAGGAAATGGTCCACTTTACAGAAATGTTCAAATTTACTGGCATTTCTTATATTCTCTGCTAAAACATTGTCCTGATTCTTTCTGTATATTCTTTACTTATGTTTTTGTTTTCCTTAATCAAAGTGTGTCTTTTCAATCTTTTCAAAGAAGATTCTTTGGACTTACTAAATCACCTCAATTTTATACGTTTTCTGTTGTATTATGTTCTGCTCATACCTTTATTTATCTTTTTTCTATGTTCTCAGGGTATATTGTTTTGATCTTCTGATGTCAAATAAAACACATGGTTATTCATTTTAATAAATATTTTACTTATAAATATTTGAACTTTTGAAGATTCCAGCTTACTTGTAAGTTTCTAAGGGTCAGGTGCTCTCCATTGTTGCTGGCCTAAGGTTTATTTCACCATATAGCAATGTATATATTGACCTATTTTCCCCTCGAATTTCTGTGATTCCCTACATCTCACCTTTCTTTGCAGACAAGCCATTTGAAATACCCTTAACTTATTTCACAGTCAATAAGTCATTGAAATAATGTGTATTTTTACCGAAGTCTTCTTATATAATTAGGCAGAAAATCTCACCTGCCATAGTTTTCAAAACAGCGTAATTTCACTCTTCTCAATGCTTAATCTGTTGTATTACATAACCTTTGAGTATTTAGCTTTATCAATGACATGTACTTTAAAAATGTTTTAGAGATCCTACCAGTCTTTGAAAACATCCTTATTCCTTGTTTCATTTCCAGTTTTATGGATATTTTCTGCCTTGCACCTGATTATTCCAACAATTGATGGATGGCCTTGGGAATCTAATTCTGGTATTGATAGTTTTTGCTGATTGTCTCCACTCGTAGCTGATTTCTTCATTATTGTGTAAATTTAGATCATGAGCTCATGTTTAGCTAAACAGCTGACCTTGTAAGACGCTTAGGTGTGAACGCTCGTAAGCTTCAGCAGAAAGACAGCAAAGATTTATTTGTGTCCCCCCAATGAGTTGCCAGAGAGAACCCTGTTTTCTACAAGTGTTGGTCCAAAACTCCCTCAAGAGGAAGGGGACTCCGACAGGGCTGCTTGGCGTCCCCCGATCTGGGGCAGGGGCAGTGGGCGGCCTGTGGCCCAGGCAGGAGCCTCTCTGCATGTGTCCCAGGGACCCATCTGCCTGCGAACTTCGGTCACCTGGCAGGAAGCTACGATGCCCAGACGTATGCTTAGCTGTGCAGCGAGGTGTACTGCGCAGACAGGTTCCACACACACTTCAAGTAAGAGGTCAGCCTGAGTGGAAAGGTGAGAGTTTGGGCAGCTGTGCAGACAAAGAAGGCGCCCTTTTTCTGGGCCTAAATGCTTGTGACACCCCACTGGACCTGCCGGGCTCTGAGGGCCCTGCCCTGGGCCCCCTGCTTCCCTGCCCTTTGTTCAGTCACAGCAGAGATGGCCACACCCACTCCCTCAGTGAGGGCAGTGTTCCAAACTCCCTCAGCCCCGCCCCCACTCCGCAGGTTACCATGGACTACAGAGGCTGCATTCTGAGGCCAGGGCATTTCGAGAAGGCAAAGGGCAGACATGATGACCTTAAATGATTTCCTCTTGTGTCAGGTTTGGTAAACTTTAGGAGCTAGGAAATGGTCCACTTTACAGAAATGTTCAAATTTACTGGCATTTCTTATATTCTCTGCTAAAACATTGTCCTGATTCTTTCTGTATATTCTTTACTTATGTTTTTGTTTTCCTTAATCAAAGTGTGTCTTTTCAATCTTTTCAAAGAAGATTGTTTGGACTTACTAAATCACCTCAATTTTATCCGTTTTCTGTTGTATTAAGTTCTGCTCATACCTTTATTTATCTTTTTTCTATGTTCTCAGGGTTTATTGTTTTGATCTTCTGATGTTAATTAAAACACCTTGTTATTCATTTTAATAAATATTTTACTTATAAATATTTGAACTTTTGAAGATTCCAGCTTACTTGTAAGTTTCTAAGGGTCAGTTCCTCTCCATTGTTGCTGGCCTAAAGTTTAGTTCACCATATAGCAATGTATATATTGACCTATTTTCCCCTCGACTTTCTGTGATTCCCTACATCTCACCTTTCTTTGCAGACAAGCCATTTGAAATACCCTTAACTTATTTCACAGCCAATAAGTCATTGAAATAATGTGTAGTTTTTAGAGAAAACTTCTTATATAATTAGGCAGAAAATCTCACCTGCCATAGTTTTCAAAACAGCATAATTTCACTCTTCTCAATGCTTAATCTGTTGTATTACACAACCTTTGAGTATTTAGCTTTATCAATGACATGTACTTTAAAAATGTTTTAGAGATCCTACCAGTCTTTGAAAACATCCTTGTTCCTTGTTTCAGTTCCAGTTTTATGTATATTTTCTGCCTTGCACATGATTATTCCAACAATTGATGGATGGCCTTGGGAATCTAATTCTGGTATTGATAGTTTTTGCTGATTGTCTCCACTTGTAGCTGATTTCTTCATTATTGTGTAAATTTAGATCATGAACTCATGTTTAGCTAAACAGCTGATCTTGTAAGACGCTTAGGTGTGAACGCTCATAAGCTTCAGCAGAAAGTCGGCAAAGATTTATTTGTGTCCCTCCAATGAGTTGCCAGAGAGAACCCCGTTTTCTACAAGTGTTGGTCCAATATTCCCTCAAGAGGAATGGGACTCCGACAGGGCTGCTTGGCGGCCCCCAATCTGGGGCAGGGGCAGTGGGCGGCCTGTGGCCCAGGCAGGAGCCTCTCTGCATGTGTCCCAGGGACCCATCTACCTGCGAACTTCGGTCACCTGGCAGGAAGCTACGATGCCCAGACCTATGTTTAGCTGTGCAGCGAGATGTACTGCGCGGACAGGTTCCACACACACTTCACGTAAGAGGTCCGCATGAATGGAAAGGTGAGAGTTTGGGCAGCTGTGCAGACAAAGAAGGCGGCCTTTGGCCTGGGCCTAAATGCTTGTGACACCCCACTGGACCTTCCGGGCTCTGAGGGCCCTGCCCTGGGCCCCCTGTTCCCCTGCCCTTTGTTCAGTCACAGCAGAGATGGCCACACCCACTCCCTCAGTGAGGGCAGTGTTCCTACCTCCCTCAGCCCCGCACCCTCTCCACAGGTTACCATGGACAACAGAGGCTGCATTCTGAGGCCAGTGCGTTCCGAGAATGCCAAGGGCAGACATGATAACCTTAAATAATTTCCTCTTGTGTCAGGTTTGGTAAACTTTAGGGGCTAGGAAATGGTCCACTTTACAGAAATGTTCAAATTTACTGGCATTTCTTATATTCTCTGCTATAACATTGTCCTGATTCTTTCTGTATATTCTTTACTTATGTTTTTGTTTTCCTTAATCAAAGTGTGTCTTTTCAATCTTTTCAAAGAAGATTCTTTGGACTTACTAAATCACCTCAATTTTATACGTTTTCTGTTGTATTAAGTTCTGCTCATATCTTTATTTATCTTTTTTCTATGTTCTCAGGGTTTATTGTTTTCATCTTCTGATGTCAATTAAAACACTTGGTTATTCATTTTAATAAATATTTTACTTATAAAGATTTGAACTTTTGAAGATTCCAGCTTACTTGGAAGTTTCTAAGGGTCAGGTCCTCTCCATTGTTGCTGGCCTAAGGTTTAGTTCACCATATAGCAATGTGTATATTGAACTATTTTCCCCTCGACTTTCTGTGATACCCTATATCTCACCTTTCTTTGCAGACAAGCCATTTAAAATAACATTAACTTATTTCACAGCCAATAAGTCGTTGAAATAATGTATATTTTTTAGAGAAATCTTCTTATATAATTAGGCAGAAAATCTCACCTGCCATAGTTTTCAAAACAGCATAATTTCACTCTTCTCAATGCTTAATCTGTTGTATTACACAACCTTTGAGTATTTAGCTTTATCAATGACATGTACTTTAAAAATGTTTTAGAGATCCTACCAGTCTTTGAAAACATCCTTGTTCCTTGTTTCAGTTCCAGTTTTATGTATATTTTCAGCCTTGCACCTGATTATTCCAACAATTGATGGATGGCCTTGGGAATCTAATTCTGGCATTGATAGTTTTTGCTGGTTGTCTCCCCTTGTAGCTGATTTCTTCATTATTGTGTAAATTTAGATCATGAGCTCATGTTTAGCTAAACAGCTGACCTTGTAAGACGCTTAGGTGTGAACGCTCGTAAGCTGCAGCAGAAAGTCGGCAAAGATTTATTTATGTACCTCCAATGAGTTGCCCGCGAGAACGCCGTTTTCTACAAGTGTTGATCCAATACTCCCTCAAGAGGCAGGGGACTCCGACAGGGCTGCTTGGCAGCCCCCGATCTGGGGCAGGGGCAGTGGGCGGCCTGTGGCCCAGGCAGAAGCCTCTCTGCATTTGTCCCAGGGACCAAACTGCCTGCGAACTTCGGTCACCTGGCAGGAAGGTACGATGCCCAGACCTATGGATAGCTGTGCAGCGAGGTGTACTGCGCAGACAGGTTCCACACACACTTCAAGTAAGAGGTCGGCCTGACTGCAAAGGTGAGAGTTTGGGCACCTGTGCAGACAAAGAAGGGGCACCTTGGCCTGGGCCTAAATACTTGTGACACCCCACTGGACCTGCCGGGCTCTGAGGGCCCTGCCCTGGGCCCCCTGCTCCCCTGCCCATTGTTCAGTCACAGCAGAGATGGCCACACCCACTCCCTCAGTGAGGGCAGTGTTCCAACCTCCCTCAGCCCCGCACCCTCTCCAAAGGTTACCATGGACTACAGAGGCTGCTTTCTGAGGCCAGGGCGTTCCGAGAATGCCAAGGGCAGACATGATGACCTTAAATGATTTCCTCTTGTGTCACTTTTGGTAAACTTTAGGAGCTAGGAAATGGTCCACTTTACAGAAATGTTCAAATTTACTGGCATGTCTTATATTCTCTGCTATAACATTGTCCTGATTCTTTCTGTATATTCTTTACTTATGTTTTTGTTTTCCTTAATCAAAGTGTGTCTTTTCAATCTTTTCAAAGAAGATTCTTTGGACTTACTAAATCACCTCAATTTTATACGTTTTCTGTTGTATTAAGTTCTGCTCATATCTTTATTTATCTTTTTTCTATGTTTTCAGGGTTTATTGTATTGATCTTCTGATGTCAATTAAAACACTTGGTTATTCATTTTAATAAATATTTTACTTATAAAGATTTGAACTTTTGAAGATTCCAGCTTACTTGTAAGTTTCTAAGGGTCAGGTCCTCTCCATTGTTGCTGGCCTAAGTTTTAGTTCACCATATAGCAATGTATATATTGACCTATTTTCCCCTCGACTTTCTGTGATTCCCTACATCTCACCTTTCTTTGCAGACAAGCCATTTGAAATACCCTTAACTTATTTCACAGCCAATACGTCACTGAAATAATGTGTATTTTTTAGAGAAATCTTCTTATATAATTAGGCAGAAAATCTCACCTGCCATAGTTTTCAAAACAGCATAATTTCACTCTTCTCAATGCTTAATCTGTTGTATTACACAACCTTTGAGTATTTAGCTTTATCAATGACATGTACTTTAAAAATGTTTTAGAGATCCTACCAGTCTTTGAAAACATCCTTGTTCCTTGTTTCAGTTCCAGTTTTATGGATATTTTCTGCCTTGCACCTGATTATTCCAACAATTGATGGATGGCCTTGGGAATCTAATTCTGGTATTGATAGTTTTTGCTGGTTGTCTCCCCTTGTAGCTGATTTCTTCATTATTGTGTAAATTTAGATCATGAGCTCATGTTTAGCTAAACAGCTGACCTTGTCAGACGCTTAGGTGTGAACGCTCGTAGGCTTCAGCAGAAAGTCGGCAAAGATTTATTTGTGTCCCTCCAATGAGTTGCCCGCGAGAACCCAGTTTTCTACAAGTGTTGGTCCAATACTCCCTCAAGAGGCCGGGGACTCCGACAGGGCTGCTTGGCGGCCCCCAATCTGGGGCAGGGGAAGTGGGCGGCCTGAGGCCCAGGCAGGAGCCTCTCGGCATGTGTCCCAGGGACCCATCTGCCTGCGAACTTCGGTCACCTGGCAGGAAGCTACGATGCACAGACCTATGGTTAGCTGTGCAGCGAGGTGTACTGTGCGGACAGGTTCCACACACACTTCAAGTAAGAGTTCGGCCTGAATGGAAAGGTGAGAGTTTGGGCAGCTGTGCAGACAAAGAAGGCGCCCTTTGGCCTGGGCCTAAATGCTTGTGACACCCCACTGGACCTGCCGGGCTCTGAGGGCCCTGCCCTGGGCCCCCCTCTCCCCTGCCCTTTGTTCAGTCACAGCAGAGATGGCCACACACACTCCCTCAGTGAGGGCAGAGTTCCAATGTCCCTCAGCTCCGCCCCCTCTCCGCAGGGTTCCATGGACTACAGATGCTGCATTCTAAGGCCAGGGCGTTCCGAGAATGCCAAGGGCAGACATGATGACCTTAAATAATTTCCTCTTGTGTCAGGTTTGGTAAACTTTAGGAGCTAGGAAATGGTCCACTTTCCAGAAATGTTCAAATTTACTGGCATTTCTTATATTCTGTGCTATAACATTTTCCTGATTCTCTCTGTATATTCTTTACTTATGTTTTTGTTTTCCTTAATCAAAGTGTGTCTTTTCAATCTTTTCAAAGAAGATTCTTTGGACTGACTAAATCACCTCAATTTTATACGTTTTCTGATGTATTAAGTTCTGCTCATATCTTTATTTATCTTTTTTCTATGTTCTCAGGGTTTATTGTTTTGATCTTCTGATGTCAATTAAAACACTTGGTTATTCATTTTAATAATTTTTTTACTTATAAAGATTTGAACTTTTGAAGATTCCAGCTTACTTGTACGTTTCTAAGGGTCAGGTCCTCTCCATTGTTGCTGGCCTAAGGTTTAGTTCACCATATAGCAATGTATATATTGACCTATTTTCCCCTCGACTTTCTGTGATTCCCTACATCTCACCTTTCTTTGCAGACAAGCCATTTGAAATACCCTTAACTTATTTCACAGCCAATAAGTCATTGAAATAATGTGTAGTTTTTAGAGAAATCTTCTTATATAATTAGGCAGAAAATCTCACCTGCCATAGTTTTCAAAACAGCATAATTTCACTCTTCTCAATGCTTAATCTGTTGTATTACACAACCTTTGAATATTTAGCTTTATCAATGACATGTCCTTTAAAAATGTTTTAGAGATCCTACCAGTCTTTGAAAACATCCTTGTTCCTTGTTTCAGTTCCAGTTTTATGTATATATTCTGCCTTGCACCTGATTATTCCACAATTGATGGATGGCCTTGGGAATCTAATTCTGGTATTGATACTCTTTACTGATTGTCTCCCCTCGTAGCTGATTTCTTCATTATTGTGTACATTTAGATCATGAGCTCATGTTTAGCTAAAGAGCTGACCTTGTAAAGCGCTTAGGTGTGAACGCTCGTAAGCTTCAGCGGAAAGTCGGCAAAGATTTATGTGTGTCCCTCCAATGTGTTGCCCGCGAGAACGCCGTTTTCTACAAGTGTTGGTCCAATACACCCTCAAGAGGCAGGGGACTCCGACAGGGCTGCTTCGCGGCCCCCGATCTGAAGCAGGGGCAGTGGGCGGCCTGTGGCCCAGGGAGAAGCCTCTCTGCATCTGTCCCTGGGACCCATCTGCCTGCGAACTTCGGTCACCTCTCAGGAAGCTACGATGCCCAGACCTATGGTTAGCTGTGCAGGGAGGTGTACTGCGCGGACAGGTTCCACACACACTTCATGTAAGGGGTCGGGCTGAATGGAAAATTGAGAGTTTGGGCAGCTGTGCAGACAAAGAAGGCGCCCTTTGGCCTGGGCCTAAATGCATGTGACACCCCACTGGACCTGCCGGGCTCTGAGGGCCCTGCCCTGGGCCCCCTGCTCCCCTGCCCTTTGTTCAGTCACAGCAGAGATGGCCACACCCACTCCCTCAGTGAGGGCAGTGTTCCAACCTCCCTCAGCCCTGCACCCTCTCCACAGTTTACCATGGACTACAGAGGCTGCATTCTGAGGCCAGGGCGTTCCGAGAATGCCAAGGGCAGACATTATGACCTTAAATGATTTCCTCTTGTGTCAGGTTTGGTAAACATTAGGAGCTAGGAAATGGTTCACTTTACAGAAATGTTCAAATTTACTGGCATTTCTTATATTCTCTGCTATAACATTGTCCTGATTCTTTCTGTATATTCTTTACTTATATTTTTGTTTTCCTTAATCAAAGTGTGTCTTTTCAATCTTTTCAAAGAAGATTCTTTGGACTTACTAAATCACCTCAATTTTATACGTTTTCTGTTGTATTAAGTTTTGCTCATATCTTTATTATCTTTTTTCTATGTTCTCCGGGTTTATTGTTTTGATCTTCTGATGTCAATTAAAACACTTGGTTATTCATTTTAATAAATATTTTACTTATAAAGATTTGAACTTTTGAAGATTCCAGCTTACTTGTAAGTTTCTAAGGGTCAGGTCCTCTCCATTGTTGCTGGCCTAAGGTTTAGTTCACCATATAGCAATGTATATATTGACCTATTTTCCCCTCGACTTTCTGTGATTCCCTACATCTCACCTTTCTTTGCAGACAAGCCATTTGAAATACCCTTAACTTATTTCACAGCCAATACATCTTTGAAATAATGTGTATTTTTTAGAGAAATCTTCTTATATAATTAGGCAGAAAATCTCACCTGCCATAGTTTTCAAAACAGCATAATTTCACTCTTCTCAATGCTTAATCTGTTGTATTACACAACCTTTGAGTATTTAGCTTTATCAATGACATGTACTTTAAAAATGTTTTAGAGATCCTACCAGTCTTTGAAAACATCCTTGTTCCTTGTTTCAGTTCCAGTTTTTTGGATATTTTCTGCCTTGCACCTGATTATTCCAACAATTGATGGATGGCCTTGGGAATCTAATTCTGGTATTGATACTCTTTACTGATTGTCTCCCCTCGTATTTGATTTGTTCATTATTGTGTAAATTTAGATCATGAGCTCATGTTTAACTAAACAGCTGACCTTGTAAGACGCTTAGGTGTGAACGCTCGTAAGCTTCAGCAGAAAGTCGGCAAAGATATATTTGTGTCCCTCCAATGAGTTGCCCGCGAGAACGCCGTTTTCTACAAGTGTTGGTCCAATACTCCCTCAAGAGGCAGGGGAATCCGACAGGGCTTCTTGGCGGCCCCCGATCTGGGGCAGGGGCTGTGGGCGGCCTGTGGCCCAGGCAGAAGCCTCTCTGCATGTGTCCCAGGGACCCATCTGCCTGCGAACTTCGGTCACCTGGCAAGAAGCTACGATGCCCAGACCTATGGTTAGCTGTGCAGCGAGGTGTACTGCGCGGACAGGTTCCACACACACTTCTTTTAAGAGGTCCGCCTGAATGGAAAGGTGAGAGTTTGGGCAGCTGTGCAGACAAAGAAGGCGCCCTTTGGCCTGGGCCTAAATGCTTGTGACACTCCACTGGACCTGCCGGGCTCTGAGGGCCCTGCCTTGGGCCCCCTGCTCCCCTGCCCTTTGTTCAGTCACAGCAGAGATGGCCACACGCACTCCCTCAGTGAGGGCAGTGTTCCAACCTCCCTCAGCCCCGCACTCTCTCCACAGGTTACCATGGACTACAGAGGCTGCATTCTGAGGCCAGGGCGTTCCGAGAATGCCAAGGGCAGACATGATGACCTTAAATAATTTCCTCTTGTGTCAGGTTTGGTAAACTTTAGGGGCTAGGAAATGGTCCACTTTACAGAAATGTTCAAATTTACTGGCATTTCTTATATTCTCTGCTATAACATTGTCCTGATTCTTTCTGTATATTCTTTACTTATGTTTTTGTTTTCCTTAAAGTGTGTCTTTTCAATCTTTTAAAGAAGATTCTTTGGACTTACTAAATCACCTCAATTTTATACGTTTTCTGTTGTATTAAGTTCTGCTCATATCTTTATTTATCTTTTTTCTATGTTCTCAGGGTTTATTGTTTTGATCTTCTGATGTCAATTAAAACACTTGGTTATTCATTTTAATAAATATTTTACTTATAAAGATTTGAACTTTTGAAGATTCCAGCTTACTTGTAAGTTTCTAAGGGTCAGGTCCTCTCCATTGTTGCTGGCCTAAGGTTTAGTTCACCATATAGCAATGTATATATTGACCTATTTTCCCCTCGACTTTCTGTGATTCCCTACAAATCACCTTTCTTTGCAGACAAGCCATTTGAAATACCCTTAACTTATTTCACAGCCAATAAGTCATTGAAATAATGTGTATTTCTTAGAGAAATCTTCTTATATAATTAGGCAGAAAATCTCACCTGCCATAGTTTTAAAAACAGCATAATTTCACTCTTCTCAATGCTTAATCTGTTGTATTACACAACCTTTGAGTATTTAGCTTTATCAATGACATGTACTTTAAAAATGTTTTAGAGATCCTACCAGTCTTTGAAAACATCTTTGTTCCTTGTTTCAGTTCCAGTTTTATGGATATTTTCTGCCTTGCACCTGATTATTCCAACAATTGATGGATGGCCTTGGGAATCTAATTCTGGTATTGATAGTTTTTGCTGGTTGTCTCCCCTTGTAGCTGATTTCTTCATTATTGTGTAAATTTAGATCATGAGCTCATGTTTAGCTAAACAGCTGACCTTGTCACACGCTTAGGTGTGAACGCTCGTAAGCTTCAGCAGAAAGTCGGCAAAGATTTATTTGTGTCCCTCCAATGAGTTGCCCGCGAGAACGCCGTTTTCTACAAGTGTTGGTCCAATACACCCTCAACAGGCAGGGGAATCCAACAGGGCTGCTTGGCGGCCCCCAATCTGGGGCAGGGGCAGTGGGCGGCCTGTGGCCCAGGCAGAAGCCTCTCTGCATGTGTCCCAGGGACCCATCTGCCTGCGAACTTCGGTCACATGGCAGAAAGCTACGATGCCCAGACCTATGGTTAGCTGTGCAGCGAGGTGTACTGCGCGGACAGGTTCCACACACACTTCAAGTAAGAGGTCGGCCTGAGTGGAATGGTGAGAGTTTGGGCAGCTGTGCAGACAAAGAAGGTGCCCTTTGGCCTGGGCCTAAATGCTTGTGACACCCCACTGGACCTGCCGGGCTCTGAGGGCCCTGCCCTGGGCCCCCTGCTCCCCTGCCCTTTGTTCAGTCACAGCAGAGATGGCCACACCCACTCCCTCAGTGAGGGTAGTGTTCCAACCTCCCTCAGCCCCGCACACTCTCCTCAGGTTACCATGGACTACAGAGGCTGCATTCTGAGGCCAGGGCGTTCCGAGAATGCCAAGGGCAGACATGATGACCTTAAATGATTTCCTCTTGTGTCAGGTTTGGTAAACTTTAGGAGCTAAGAAATGGTCCTCTTTACAGAAATGTTCAAATTGACTGGCATTTCTTATATTCTCTGCTATAACATTGTCCTGATTCTTTCTGTATATTCTTTACTTATGTTTTTGTTTTCCTTAATCAAAGTGTGTCTTTTCAATCTTTTCAAAGAAGATTCTTTGGACTGACTAAATCACCTCAATTTTATACGTTTTCTGTTGTATTAAGTTTTGCTCATATCTTTATTATCTGTTTTCTATGTTCTCAGGGTTTATTGTTTTGATATTCTGATGTCAATTAAAACACTTGGTTATTCATTTTAATAAATATTTTACTTATAAAGATTTGAACTTTTGAAGATTCCAGCTTACTTGTAAGTTTCTAAGGGTCAGGTCCTCTCCATTGTTGCTGGCCTAAGGTTTAGTTCACCATATAGCAATGTATATATTGACCTATTTTCCCCTCGACTTTCTGTGATTCCCTACATCTCACCTTTCTTTGCAGACAAGCCTTTTGAAATACCCTTAACTTATTTCACACCCAATAAGTCTTTGAAATAATGTGTATTTTTTAGAGAAATCTTCTTCTATAATTAGGCAGAAAATCTCACCTGCCATAGTTTTCCAAACAGCATAATTTCACACTTCTCAATGCTTAATCTGTTGTATTACACAACCTTTGAGTATTTAGCTTTATCAATGACATGTACTTTAAAAATGTTTTAGAGATCCTACCAGTCTTTGAAAACATCCTTGTTCCTTGTTTCAGTTCCACTTTTTTGATATTTTCTGCCTTGCACCTGATTATTCCAACAATTGATGGATGGCCTTGGGAATCTAATTCTGGTATTGATACTCTTTACTGATTGTCTCCCCTCGTAGCTGATGTGTTCATTATTGTGTAAATTTAGATCATGTGCTCATGTTTAACTAAACAGCTGACCTTGTAAGACGCTTAGGTGTGAACGCTCGTAAGCTTCAGCAGAAAGTCGGCAAAGATTTATTTGTGTCCCTCCAATGTGTTGCCCGTGAGAACGCCGTTTTCTACAAGTGTTGGTCCAATACTCCCTCAAGAGGCAGGGGAATCCGACAGGGCTGCTTGGCGGCCCCCGATCTGGGGCAGGGGCTGTGGGCGGCCTGTGGCCCAGGCAGAAGCCTCTCTGCATGTGTCCCAGGGACCAATCTGCCTGCGAACTTCGGTCACCTGGCAAGAAGCTACGATGCCCAGACCTATGGTTAGCTGTGCAGCGAGGTGTACTCCGCGGACAGGTTCCACACACACTTCATGTAAGAGGTCCGCCTGAATGGAAAGGTGAGAGTTTGGGCAGCTGTGCAGACAAAGAAGGCGCCCTTTGGCCTGAGCCTAAATGCTTGTGACACTCCACTGGACCTGCCGGGCTCTGAGGGCCCTGCCCTGGGCCCCCTGCTCCCCTGCCCTTTGTTCAGTCACAGCAGAGATGGCCACACCCACTCCCTCAGTGAGGGCAGGGTTCCAACCTCCCTCAGCCCCGCACCTTCTCCAAAGGTTACCATGGACTACAGAGGCTGCATTCTGAGGCCAGTGCGTTCCGAGAATGCCAAGGGCAGACATGATGACCTTAAATAATTTCCTCTTGTGTCAGGTTTGGTAAACTTTAGGGGCTAGGAAATGGTCCACTTTACAGAAATGTTCAAATTTACTGGCATTTCTTATATTCTCTGCTATAACATTGTCCTGATTCTTTCTGTATATTCTTTACTTATGTTTTTGTTTTCCTTAAAGTGTGTCTTTTCAATCTTTTCAAAGAAGATTCTTTGGACTTACTAAATCACCTCAATTTTATACGTTTTCTGTTGTATTAAGTTCTGCTCATATCTTTATTTATCTTTTTTCTATGTTCTCAGGGTTTATTGTTTTGATCTTCTGATGTCAATTAAAACACTTGGTTATTCATTTTAATAAATATTTTACTTATAAAGATTTGAACTTTTGAAGATTCCAGCTTACTTGTAAGTTTCTAAGGGTCAGGTCCTCTCCATTGTTGCTGGCCTAAGTTTTAGTTCACCATATAGCAATGTATATATTGACCTATTTTCCCCTCGACTTTCTGTGATTCCCTACATCTCACCTTTCTTTGCAGACAAGCCATTTGAAATACCCTTAACTTATTTCACAGCCAATACGTCACTGAAATAATGTGTATTTTTTAGAGAAATCTTCTTATATAATTAGGCAGAAAATCTCACCTGCCATAGTTTTCAAAACAGCATAATTTCACTCTTCTCAATGCTTAATCTGTTGTATTACACAACCTTTGAGTATTTAGCTTTATCAATGACATGTACTTTAAAAATGTTTTAGAGATCCTACCAGTCTTTGAAAACATCCTTGTTCCTTGTTTCAGTTCCAGTTTTATGGATATTTTCTGCCTTGCACCTGATTATTCACACAATTGATGGATGGCCTTGGGAATCTAATTCTGGTATTGATAGTTTTTGCTGATTGTCTCCAGTCGTAGCTGATTTCTTCATTATTGTGTAAATTTAGATCATGAGCTCATGTTTAGCTAAACAGCTGACCTTGTCAGACGCTTAGGTGTGAACGCTCGTAGGCTTCAGCAGAAAGTCGGCAAAGATTTATTTGTGTCCCTCCAATGAGTTGCCCGCGAGAACCCAGTTTTCTACAAGTGTTGGTCCAATACTCCCTCAAGAGGCAGGGGACTCCGACAGGGCTGCTTGGCGGCCCCCAATCTGGGGCAGGGGAAGTGGGCGGCCTGAGGCCCAGGCAGGAGCCTCTCGGCATGTGTCCCAGGGACCCATCTGCCTGCGAACTTCGGTCACCTGGCAGGAAGCTACGATGCACAGACCTATGGTTAGCTGTGCAGCGAGGTGTACTGTGCGGACAGGTTCCACACACACTTCAAGTAAGAGTTCGGCCTGAATGGAAAGGTGAGAGTTTGGGCAGCTGTGCAGACAAAGAAGGCGCCCTTTGGCCTGGGCCTAAATGCTTGTGACACCCCACTGGACCTGCCGGGCTCTGAGGGCCCTGCCCTGGGCCCCCTGCTCCCCTGCCCTTTGTTCAGTCACAGCAGAGATGGCCACACACACTCCCTCAGTGAGGGCAGAGTTCCAATGTCCCTCAGCTCCGCCCCCTCTCCGCAGGGTTCCATGGACTACAGATGCTGCATTCTAAGGCCAGGGCGTTCCGAGAATGCCAAGGGCAGACATGATGACCTTAAATAATTTCCTCTTGTGTCAGGTTTGGTAAACTTTAGGAGCTAGGAAATGGTCCACTTTCCAGAAATGTTCAAATTTACTGGCATTTCTTATATTCTGTGCTATAACATTTTCCTGATTCTTTCTGTATATTCTTTACTTATGTTTTTATTTTCCTTAATCAAAGTGTGTCTTTTCAATCTTTTCAAAGAAGATTCTTTGGACTGACTAAATCACCTCAATTTTATACGTTTTCTGATGTATTAAGTTCTGCTCATATCTTTATTTATCTTTTTTCTATGTTCTCAGGGTTTATTGTTTTGATCTTCTGATGTCAATTAAAACACTTGGTTATTCATTTTAATAAATTTTTTACTTATAAAGATTTGAACTTTTGAAGATTCCAGCTTACTTGTACGTTTCTAAGGGTCAGGTCCTCTCCATTGTTGCTGGCCTAAGGTTTAGTTCACCATATAGCAATGTATATATTGACCTATTTTCCCCTCGACTTTCTGTGATTCCATACATCTCACCTTTCTTTGCAGACAAGCCTTTTGAAATACCCTTAACTTATTTCACAGCCAATAAATCTTTGAAATAATGTGAATTTTTTAGAGAAATCTTCTTATATAATTAGGCAGAAAATCTCACCTGCCATAGTTTTCAAAACAGCATAATTTCACTCTTCTCAATGCTTAATCTGTTGTATTACACAACCTTTGAATATTTAGCTTTATCAATGACATGTCCTTTAAAAAATGTTTTAGAGATCCTACCAGTCTTTGAAAACATCCTTGTTCCTTGTTTCAGTTCCAGTTTTATGTATATATTCTGCCTTGCACCTGATTATTCCACAATTGATGGATGGCCTTGGGAATCTAATTCTGGTATTGATACTCTTTACTGATTGTCTCCCCTCGTAGCTGATTTCTTCATTATTGTGTACATTTAGATCATGAGCTCATGTTTAGCTAAAGAGCTGACCTTGTAAAGCGCTTAGGTGTGAACGCTCGTAAGCTTCAGCGGAAAGTCGGCAAAGATTTATTTGTGTCCCTCCAATGTGTTGCCCGCGAGAACGCCGTTTTCTACAAGTGTTGGTCCAATACACCCTCAAGAGGCAGGGGACTCCGACAGGGCTGCTTCGCGGCCCCCGATCTGAGGCAGGGGCAGTGGGCGGCCTGTGGCCCAGGGAGAAGCCTCTCTGCATGTGTCCCTGGGACCCATCTGCCTGCGAAATTTGGTCAACTCTCAGGAAGCTACGATGCCCAGACCTATGGTTAGCTGTGCAGGGAGGTGTACTGCGCGGACAGGTTCCACACACACTTCATGTAAGAGGTCGGCCTGAATGGAAAATTGAGAGTTTGGGCAGCTGTGCAGACAAAGAAGGCGCCCTTTGGCCTGGGCCTAAATGCATGTGACACCCCACTGGACCTGCCTGGCTCTGAGGGCCCTGCCCTGGGCCCCCTGCTCCCCTGCCCTTTGTTCAGTCACAGCAGAGATGGCCACACACACTCCCTCAGTGAGGGCAGTGTTCCAACCTCCCTCAGCCCTGCACCCTCTCCACAGGTTACCATGGACTACAGAGGCTGCATTCTGAGGCCAGGGCGTTCCGAGAATGCCAAGGGCAGACATTATGACCTTAAATGATTTCCTCTTGTGTCAGGTTTGGTAAACTTTAGGAGCTAGGAAATGGTTCACTTTACAGAAATGTTCAAATTTACTGGCATTTCTTATATTCTCTGCTATAACATTGTCCTGATTCTTTCTGTATATTCTTTACTTATATTTTTGTTTTCCTTAATCAAAGTGTGTCTTTTCAATCTTTTCAAAGAAGATTCTTTAGACTTACTAAATCACCTCAATTTTATACGTTTTCTGTTGTATTAAGTTTTGCTCATATCTTTATTATCTTTTTTCTATGTTCTCCGGGTTTATTGTTTTGATCTTCTGATGTCAATTAAAACACTTGGTTATTCATTTTAATAAATATTTTACTTATAAAGATTTGAACTTTTGAAGATTCCAGCTTACTTGTAAGTTTCTAAGGGTCAGGTCCTCTCCATTGTTGCTGGCCTAAGGTTTAGTTCACCATATAGCAATGTATATATTGACCTATTTTCCCCTCGACTTTCTGTGATTCCCTACATCTCACCTTTCTTTGCAGACAAGCCTTTTGAAATACCCTTAACTTATTTCACAGCCAATACGTCACTGAAATAATGTGTATTTTTTAGAGAAATCTTCTTATATAATTAGGCAGAAAATCTCACCTGCCATAGTTTTCAAAACAGCATAATTTCACTCTTCTCAATGCTTAATCTGTTGTATTACACAACCTTTGAGTATTTAGCTTTATCAATGACATGTACTTTAAAAATGTTTTAGAGATCCTACCAGTCTTTGAAAACATCCTTGTTCCTTGTTTCAGTTCCAGTTTTTTGGATATTTTCTGCCTTGCACCTGATTATTCCAACAATTGATGGATGGCCTTGGGAATCTAATTCTGGTATTGATACTCTTTACTGATTGTCTCCCCTCGTATTTGATTTGTTCATTATTGTGTAAATTTAGATCATGAGCTCATGTTTAACTAAACAGCTGACCTTGTAAGACGCTTAGGTGTGAACGCTCGTAAGCTTCAGCAGAAAGTCGGCAAAGATATATTTGTGTCCCTCCAATGAGTTGCCCGCGAGAACGCCGTTTTCTACAAGTGTTGGTCCAATACTCCCTCAAGAGGCAGGGGAATCCGACAGGGCTTCTTGGCGGCCCCCGATCTGGGGCAGGGGCTGTGGGCGGCCTGTGGCCCAGGCAGAAGCCTCTCTGCATGTGTCCCAGGGACCCATCTGCCTGCGAACTTCGGTCACCTGGCAAGAAGCTACGATGCCCAGACCTATGGTTAGCTGTGCAGCGAGGTGTACTGCGCGGACAGGTTCCACACACACTTCTTTTAAGAGGTCCGCCTGAATGGAAAGGTGAGAGTTTGGGCAGCTGTGCAGACAAAGAAGGCGCCCTTTGGCCTGGGCCTAAATGCTTGTGACACTCCACTGGACCTGCCGGGCTCTGAGGGCCCTGCCTTGGGCCCCCTGCTCCCCTGCCCTTTGTTCAGTCACAGCAGAGATGGCCACACGCACTCCCTCAGTGAGGGCAGTGTTCCAACCTCCCTCAGCCCCGCACTCTCTCCACAGGTTACCATGGACTACAGAGGCTGCATTCTGAGGCCAGGGCGTTCCGAGAATGCCAAGGGCAGACATGATGACCTTAAATAATTTCCTCTTGTGTCAGGTTTGGTAAACTTTAGGGGCTAGGAAATGGTCCACTTTACAGAAATGTTCAAATTTACTGGCATTTCTTATATTCTCTGCTATAACATTGTCCTGATTCTTTCTGTATATTCTTTACTTATGTTTTTGTTTTCCTTAAAGTGTGTCTTTTCAATCTTTTAAAGAAGATTCTTTGGACTTACTAAATCACCTCAATTTTATACGTTTTCTGTTGTATTAAGTTCTGCTCATATCTTTATTTATCTTTTTTCTATGTTCTCAGGGTTTATTGTTTTGATCTTCTGATGTCAATTAAAACACTTGGTTATTCATTTTAATAAATATTTTACTTATAAAGATTTGAACTTTTGAAGATTCCAGCTTACTTGTAAGTTTCTAAGGGTCAGGTCCTCTCCATTGTTGCTGGCCTAAGGTTTAGTTCACCATATAGCAATGTATATATTGACCTATTTTCCCCTCGACTTTCTGTGATTCCCTACAAATCACCTTTCTTTGCAGACAAGCCATTTGAAATACCCTTAACTTATTTCACAGCCAATAAGTCATTGAAATAATGTGTATTTCTTAGAGAAATCTTCTTATATAATTAGGCAGAAAATCTCACCTGCCATAGTTTTAAAAACAGCATAATTTCACTCTTCTCAATGCTTAATCTGTTGTATTACACAACCTTTGAGTATTTAGCTTTATCAATGACATGTACTTTAAAAATGTTTTAGAGATCCTACCAGTCTTTGAAAACATCCTTGTTCCTTGTTTCAGTTCCAGTTTTATGGATATTTTCAGCCTTGCACCTGATTATTCCAACAATTGATGGATGGCCTTGGGAATCTAATTCTGGTATTGATAGTTTTTGCTGATTGTCTCCCCTTGTAGCTGATTTTTTCATTATTGTGTAAATTTAGATCATGAGCTCATGTTTAGCTAAACAGCTGACCTTGTAAGACGCTTATGTGTGAACGTTCGTAAGCTTCAGCAGAAAGTCGGCAAAGATGTATTTGTGTCCCTCCAATGAGTTGCCCGCGAGAACCCAGTTTTCTACAAGTGTTGGTCCAATAATCCCTCAAGAGGCAGGGGACTCCGACAGGGCTGCTTGGCGGCCCCCAATCTGGGGCAGGGGAAGTGGGCAGCCTGAGGCCCAGGCAGGAGCCTCTCTGCATGTGTCCCAGGGACCCATCTGCCTGCGAACTTCGGTCACCTGGCAGGAAGCTACGATGCCCAGACCTATGGTTAGCTGTGCAGCGAGGTGTACTGCGCGGACAGGTTCCACACACACTTCAAGTAAGAGTTCGGCCTGAATGGAAAGGTCAGAGTTTGGGCAGCTGTGCAGACAAAGAAGGCGCCCTTTGGCCTGGGCCTAAATGCTTGTGACACCCCACTGGACCTGCCGGGCTCTGAGGGCCCTGCCCTGGGCCCACTGCTCCCATGCCCTTTGTTCAGTCACAGCAGAGATGGCCACACACACTCCCTCAGTGAGGGCAGAGTTCCAACGTCCCTCAGCCCCGCCCCCTCTCCGCAGGTTTCCATGGACTACAGATGCTGAATTCTGAGGCCAGGGCGTTCCGAGAATGCCACGGGCAGACATGATGACCTTAAATAATTTCCTCTTGTGTCAGGTTTGGTAAATTTTAGGAGCTAGGAAATGGTCCACTTTACAGAAATGTTCATATTTACTGGCATTTCTTATATTCTGTGCTATAACATTGTCCTGATTCTTTCTGTATATTCTTTACTTATGTTTTTGTTTTCCTTAATCAAAATGTGTCTTTTCAATCTTTTCAAAGAAGATTTTTTGGACTGACTAAATCACCTCAATTTTATACGTTTTCTGATGTATTAAGTTCTGCTCATATCTTTATTTATCTTTTTTCTATGTTCTCAGGGTTTATTGTTTTGATCTTCTGATGTCAATTAAAACACTTGGTTATTCATTTTAATAAATTTTTTACTTATAAAGATTTGAACTTTTGAAGATTCCAGCTTACTTGTAAGTTTCTAAGGGTCAGGTCCTCTCCATTGTTGCTGGCCTAAGGTTTAGTTCACCATATAGCAATGTATATATTGACCTATTTTCCCCTCGACTTTCTGTGATTCCATACATCTCACCTTTCTTTGCAGACAAGCCTTTTGAAATACCCTTAACTTATTTCACAGCCAATAAGTCTTTGAAATAATGTGTATTTTTTAGAGAAATCTTCTTATATAATTAGGCAGAAAATCTCACCTGCCATAGTTTTAAAAACAGCATAATTTCACTCTTCTCAATGCTTAATCTGTTGTATTACACAACCTTTGAGTATTTAGCTTTATCAATGACATGTACTTTAAAAATGTTTTAGAGATCCTACCAGTCTTTGAAAACATCCTTGTTCCTTGTTTCAGTTCCAGTTTTATGGATATTTTCTGCCTTGCACCTGATTATTCCAACAATTGATGGATGGCCTTGGGAATCTAATTCTGGTATTGATACTCTTTACTGATTGTCTCCCCTCGTAGCTGATTTCTTCATTATTGTATACATTTAGATCATGAGCTCATGTTTAGCTAAACAGCTGACCTTGTAAAGCGCTTAGGTGTGAACGCTCGTAAGCTTCAGCAGAAAGTCGGCAAAGATTTATTTGTGTCCCTCCAATGTGTTGCCCGCGAGAACGCCGTTTTCTACAAGTGTTGGTCCAATACACCATCAAGAGGCAGGGGACTCCGACAGGGCTGCTTGGCGGCCCCCGATCTGGGGCAGGGGCAGTGGGCGGCCTGTGGCCCAGGCAGAAGCCTCTCTGCATGTGTCCCTGGGACCCATCTGCCTGCGAACTTCGGTCACCTGTCAGGAAGATACGATGCCCAGACCTATGGTTAGCTGGGCAGCGAGGTGTACTGCGCGGACAGGTTCCACACACACTTCATGTAAGATGTCGGCCTGAATGGAAAATTGAGAGTTTGGGCAGCTGTGCAGACAAAGAAGGCGCCCTTTGGCCTGGGCCTAAATGCTTGTGACACCCCACTGGACCTGCCGGGCTCTGAGGGCCCTGTCCTGGGCACCCTGCTCCCCTTCCATTTCTTCAGTCACAGCAGAGATGGCCACACCCACTCCCTCAGTGAGGGCAGTGTTCCAACCTCCCTCAGCCCCGCACCCTCTCCACAGTTTACCATGGACTACAGAGGCTGCATTCTGAGGCCAGGGCGTTCTGAGAATGCCAAGGGCAGACATGATGACCTTAAATGATTTCCTCTTGTGTCAGGTTTGGTAAACTTTAGGAGCTAGGAAATGGTCCACTTTACAGAAATGTTCAAATTTACTGGCCTTTCTTATATTCTCTGCTATAACATTGTCCTGATTCTTTCTGTATATTCTTTACTTATATTTTTGTTTTCCTTAATCAAAGTGTGTCTTTTCAATCTTTTCAAAGAAGATTCTTTGGACTTACTAAATCACCTCAATTTTATACGTTTTCTGTTGTATTAAGTTTTGCTCATATCTTTATTATCTTTTTTCAATGTTCTCAGGGTTTATTGTTTTGATCTTCTGATATCAATTAAAACACTTGGTTATTCATTTTAATAAATATTTTACTTATAAAGATTTGAACTTTTGAAGATTCCAGCTTACTTGTAAGTTTCTAAGGGTCAGGTCCTCTCCATTGTTGCTGGCCTAAGGTTTAGTTCACCATATAGCAATGTATATATTGACCTATTTTCCCCTCGACTTTCTGTGATTCCCTACATCTCACCTTTCTTTGCAGACAAGCCTTTTGAAATACCCTTAACTTATTTCACAGCCAATAAGTCTTTGAAATAATGTGTATTTTTTAGAGAAATCTTCTTATATAATTAGGCAGAAAATCTCACCTGCCATAGTTTTCCAAACAGCATAATTTCACTCTTCTCAATGCTTAATCTGTTGTATTACACAACCTTTGAGTATTTAGCTTTATCAATGACATGTACTTTAAAAATGTTTTAGAGATCCTACCAGTCTTTGAAAACATCCTTGTTCCTTGTTTCAGTTCCAGTTTTTTGGATATTTTCTGCCTTGCACCTGATTATTCCAACAATTGATGGATGGCCTTGGGAATCTAATTCTGGTATTGATACTCTTTACTGATTGTCTCCCCTCGTAGCTGATTTGTTCATTATTGTGTAAATTTAGATCATGAGCTCATGTTTAACTAAACAGCTGACCTTGTAAGACGCTTAGGTGTGAACGCTCGTAAGCTTCAGCAGAAAGTCGGCAAAGATTTATTTGTGTCCCTCCAATGAGTTGCCCGCGAGAACGCCGTTTTCTACAAGTGTTGGTCCAATACTCCCTCAAGAGGCAGGGGACTCCGACAGGGCTGATTGGCGGCCCCCGATCTGGGGCAGTGGCAGTGGGCGGCCTGAGGCCCAGGCAGGAGCCTCTCTGCATGTGTCCCAGGGACCCATCTGCCTGCGAAATTCAGTCACCTTGCAGGAAGCTACGATGCCCAGACCTATGGTTAGCTGTGCAGCGAGGTGTACTGCGTGGACAGGTTCCACACACACTTCAAGTAAGTGGTCGGCCTGAGTGGAAAGGTGAGAGTTTGGGCAGCTGTGCAGACAAAGAAGGCGCCCTTTGGCCTGGGCCTAAATGCTTGTGACACCCCACTGGACCTGCCGGGCTCTGAGTGCCTTGGCCTGGGCCCCCTGCTCCCCTGCCCTTTGTTCAGTCACAGCAGAGATGGCCACACCCACTCCCTCAGTGAGGGCAGTGTTCCAAATCCCTCAGCCCCGCCCCCTCTCCGCAGGTTACCATGGACTACAGATGCTGCATTCTGAGGCCAGGGCGTTCCGAGAATGCCAAGGGCAGACATGATGACCTTAAATGATTTCCTCTTGTGTCAGGTTTGGTAAATTTTAGGAGCTAGGAAATGGTCCACTTTACAGAAATGTTCAAATTTACTGGCATTTCATATATTCTCTGCTATAACATTGTCCTGATTCTTTCTGTATATTCTTTACTTATGTTTTTGTTTTCCTTAATCAAAGTGTGTCTTTTCAATCTTTTCAAAGAAGATTCTTTGGACTTACTAAATCACCTCAATTTTATACGTTTTCTGTTGTATTAAGTTCTGCTCATATCTTTATTTATCTTTTTTCTATGTTCTCAGGGTTTATTGTTTTCATCTTCTGATGTCAATTAAAACACTTGGTTATTCATTTTAATAAATATTTTACTTATAAAGATTTGAACTTTTGAAGATTCCAGCTTACTTGTAAGTTTCTAAGGGTCAGGTCCTCTCCATTGTTGCTGGCCTAAGGTTTAGTTCACCATATAGCAATGTATATATTGACCTATTTTCCCCTCGACTTTCTGTGATTCCCTACATCTCACCTTTCTTTGCAGACAAGCCATTTGAAATACCCTTAACTTATTTCACAGCCAATAAGTCA
The DNA here is from genome assembly GCF_964341445.2 of Mesoplodon mirus. Taxonomy (NCBI): domain Eukaryota; kingdom Metazoa; phylum Chordata; class Mammalia; order Artiodactyla; family Ziphiidae; genus Mesoplodon; species Mesoplodon mirus. The sequence continues at coordinate 189,231,190 of NC_138976.1, read as the reverse complement.
CTGAAATAATGTGTATTTTTTAGAGAAATCTTCTTATATAATTAGGCAGAAAATCTCACCTGCCATAGTTTTCAAAACAGCATAATTTCACTCTTCTCAATGCTTAATCTGTTGTATTACACAACCTTTGAGTATTTAGCTTTATCAATGACATGTACTTTAAAAATGTTTTAGAGATCCTACCAGTCTTTGAAAACATCCTTGTTCCTTGTTTCAGTTCCAGTTTTTTGGATATTTTCTGCCTTGCACCTGATTATTCCAACAATTGATGGATGGCCTTGGGAATCTAATTCTGGTATTGATAGTTTTTGCTGGTTGTCTCCCCTTGTAGCTGATTTCTTCATTATTGTGTAAATTTAGATCATGAGCTCATGTTTAGCTAAACAGCTGACCTTGTCAGACGCTTAGGTGTGAACGCTCGTAAGCTTCAGCAGAAAGTCGGCAAAGATTTATTTGTGTCCCTCCAATGAGTTGCCCGCGAGAACGCCGTTTTCTACAAGTGTTGGTCCAATACACCCTCAACAGGCAGGGGAATCCAACAGGGCTGCTTGGCGGCCCCCAATCTGGGGCAGGGGCAGTGGGCGGCCTGTGGCCCAGGCAGAAGCCTCTCTGCATGTGTCCCTGGGACCCATCTGCCTGCGAACTTCAGTCACCTGGCAGGAAGCTACGATGCCCAGACCTATGGTTAGCTGTGCAGCGAGGTGTACTGCGCGGACAGGTTCCACACCCACTTCATGTAAGAGGTCGGCCTGAATGGAAAGGTGAGAGTTTGGGCAGCTGTGCAGACAAAGAAGGCACCCTTTGGCCTGGGCCTAAATGCTTGTGACACCCCACTGGACCTGCCGGGCTCTGAGTGCCCTGGCCTGGGCCCACTGCTCCCCTGCCCTTTTTTCAGTCACAGGAGAGATGGCCACACCTACTCCCTCAGTGATGGCAGTGTTCCAACCTCCCTCAGCCCCGCCCCCTCTCCGCAGGTTACCATGGACTACAGATGCTGCATTCTGAGGCCAGGGCGATCCGAGAATGCCAAGGGCAGACATGATGACCTTAAATGATTTCCTCTTTTGTCAGGTTTGGTAAACTTTAGGAGCTAGGAAATGGTCCACTTTAAAGAAATGTTCAAATTTACTGGCATTTCTTATATTCTCTGCTATAACATTGTCCTGATTCTTTCTGTATATTCTTTACTTATGTTTTTGTTTTCCTTAATCAAAGTGTGTCTTTTCAATCTTTTCAAAGAAGATTCTTTGGACTGACTAAATCACCTCAATTTTATACGTTTTCTGTTGTATTAAGTTCTGTTCATATGTTTATTTATCTTTTTTCTATGTTCTCAGGGTTTATTGTTTTCATATTCTGATGTCAATTAAAACACTTGGTTATTCATTTTAATAAATATTTTACTTATAAAGATTTGAACTTTTGAAGATTCCAGCTTACTTGTAAGTTTCTAAGGGTCAGGTCCTCTCCATTGCTGCTGGCCTAAGGTTTAGTTCACCGTATAGCAATGTATATATTGACCTATTTTCCCCTCGACTTTCTGTGATTCCCCACATCTCACCTTTTTTGCAGACAAGCCATTTGAAATACCCTTAACTTATTTCACAGCCAATAAGTCATTGAAATAATGTGTATTTTTTAGAGAAATCTTCTTATATAATTAGGCAGAAAATCTCACCTGCCATAGTTTTCCAAACAGCATAATTTCACTCTTCTCAATGCTTAATCTGTTGTATTACACAACCTTTGAGTATTTAGCTTTATCAATGACATGTACTTTAAAAATGTTTTAGAGATCCTACCAGTCTTTGAAAACATCCTTGTTCCTTGTTTCAGTTCCAGTTGTATGTATATTTTCTGCCTTGCACCTGATTATTCCAACAACTGATGGATGGCCTTGGGAATTTAATTCTGGTATTGATAGTTTTTGCTGGTTGTCTCCCCTTGTAGCTGATTTCTTCATTATTGTGTAAATTTAGATCATGAGCTCATGTTTAGCTAAACAGCTGACCTTGTAAGACGCTTAGGTGTGAACGTTCGTAAGCTTCAGCAGAAAGTCGGCAAAGGTTTATTTGTGTCCCTCCAATGAGTTGCCCGCGAGAACGCTGTTTTCTACAAGTGTTGGTCCAATACTCCCTCAAGAGGCAGGGGACTGCGACAGGGCTGCTTCGCGGCCCCCGATCTGGGGCAGGGGCAGTGGGCGGCCTGTGGCCCAGGCAGAAGCCTCTCTGCATGTGTCCCAGGGACCCATCTGCCTGCGAACTTCGGTCACCTGGCAAGAAGCTACGATGCCCAGACCTATGGTTAGCTGTGCAGCGAGGTGTACTGCGCGGACAGGTTCCACACACACTTCTTTTAAGAGGTCCGCCTGAATGGAAAGGTGAGAGTTTGGGCAGCTGTGCAGACAAAGAAGGCGCCCTTTGGCCTGGGCCTAAATGCTTGTGACACTCCACTGGACCTGCCGGGCTCTGAGGGCCCTGCCTTGGGCCCCCTGCTCCCCTGCCCTTTGTTCAGTCACAGCAGAGATGGCCACACGCACTCCCTCAGTGAGGGCAGTGTTCCAACCTCCCTCAGCCCCGCACTCTCTCCACAGGTTACCATGGACTACAGAGGCTGCATTCTGAGGCCAGGGCGTTCCGAGAATGCCAAGGGCAGACATGATGACCTTAAATGATTTCCTCTTGTGTCAGGTTTGGTAAACTTTAGGGGCTAGGAAATGGTCCACTTTACAGAAATGTTCAAATTTACTGGCATTTCTTATATTCTCTGCTATAACATTGTCCTGATTCTTTCTGTATATTCTTTACTTATGTTTTTGTTTTCCTTAAAGTGTGTCTTTTCAATCTTTTAAAGAAGATTCTTTGGACTTACTAAATCACCTCAATTTTATACGTTTTCTGTTGTATTAAGTTCTGCTCATATCTTTATTTATCTTTTTTCTATGTTCTCAGGGTTTATTGTTTTGATCTTCTGATGTCAATTAAAACACTTGGTTATTCATTTTAATAAATATTTTACTTATAAAGATTTGAACTTTTGAAGATTCCAGCTTACTTGTAAGTTTCTAAGGGTCAGGTCCTCTCCATTGTTGCTGGCCTAAGGTTTAGTTCACCATATAGCAATGTATATATTGACCTATTTTCCCCTCGACTTTCTGTGATTCCCTACAAATCACCTTTCTTTGCAGACAAGCCATTTGAAATACCCTTAACTTATTTCACAGCCAATAAGTCATTGAAATAATGTGTATTTCTTAGAGAAATCTTCTTATATAATTAGGCAGAAAATCTCACCTGCCATAGTTTTAAAAACAGCATAATTTCACTCTTCTCAATGCTTAATCTGTTGTATTACACAACCTTTGAGTATTTAGCTTTATCAATGACATGTACTTTAAAAATGTTTTAGAGATCCTACCAGTCTTTGAAAACATCCTTGTTCCTTGTTTCAGTTCCAGTTTTATGGATATTTTCAGCCTTGCACCTGATTATTCCAACAATTGATGGATGGCCTTGGGAATCTAATTCTGGTATTGATAGTTTTTGCTGATTGTCTCCCCTTGTAGCTGATTTTTTCATTATTGTGTAAATTTAGATCATGAGCTCATGTTTAGCTAAACAGCTGACCTTGTAAGACGCTTATGTGTGAACGCTCGTAAGCTTCAGCAGAAAGTCGGCAAAGATTTATTTGTGTCCCTCCAATGAGTTGCCCGCGAGAACGCCGTTTTCTACAAGTGTTGGTCCAATACACCCTCAACAGGCAGGGGAATCCAACAGGGCTGCTTGGCGGCCCCCAATCTGGGGCAGGGGCAGTGGGCGGCCTGTGGCCCAGGCAGAAGCCTCTCTGCATGTGTCCCTGGGACCCATCTGCCTGCGAACTTCAGTCACCTGGCAGGAAGCTACGATGCCCAGACCTATGGTTAGCTGTGCAGCGAGGTGTACTGCGCGGACAGGTTCCACACCCACTTCATGTAAGAGGTCGGCCTGAATGGAAAGGTGAGAGTTTGGGCAGCTGTGCAGACAAAGAAGGCACCCTTTGGCCTGGGCCTAAATGCTTGTGACACCCCACTGGACCTGCCGGGCTCTGAGTGCCCTGGCCTGGGCCCACTGCTCCCCTGCCCTTTTTTCAGTCACAGGAGAGATGGCCACACCTACTCCCTCAGTGATGGCAGTGTTCCAACCTCCCTCAGCCCCGCCCCCTCTCCGCAGGTTACCATGGACTACAGATGCTGCATTCTGAGGCCAGGGCGATCCGAGAATGCCAAGGGCAGACATGATGACCTTAAATGATTTCCTCTTTTGTCAGGTTTGGTAAACTTTAGGAGCTAGGAAATGGTCCACTTTACAGAAATGTTCAAATTTACTGGCATTTCTTATATTCTCTGCTATAACATTGTCCTGATTCTTTCTGTATATTCTTTACTTATGTTTTTGTTTTCCTTAATCAAAGTGTGTCTTTTCAATCTTTTCAAAGAAGATTCTTTGGACTGACTAAATCACCTCAATTTTATACGTTTTCTGTTGTATTAAGTTCTGTTCATATGTTTATTTATCTTTTTTCTATGTTCTCAGGGTTTATTGTTTTCATATTCTGATGTCAATTAAAACACTTGGTTATTCATTTTAATAAATATTTTACTTATAAAGATTTGAACTTTTGAAGATTCCAGCTTACTTGTAAGTTTCTAAGGGTCAGGTCCTCTCCATTGCTGCTGGCCTAAGGTTTAGTTCACCGTATAGCAATGTATATATTGACCTATTTTCCCCTCGACTTTCTGTGATTCCCCACATCTCACCTTTTTTGCAGACAAGCCATTTGAAATACCCTTAACTTATTTCACAGCCAATAAGTCATTGAAATAATGTGTATTTTTTAGAGAAATCTTCTTATATAATTAGGCAGAAAATCTCACCTGCCATAGTTTTCCAAACAGCATAATTTCACTCTTCTCAATGCTTAATCTGTTGTATTACACAACCTTTGAGTATTTAGCTTTATCAATGACATGTACTTTAAAAATGTTTTAGAGATCCTACCAGTCTTTGAAAACATCCTTGTTCCTTGTTTCAGTTCCAGTTGTATGTATATTTTCTGCCTTGCACCTGATTATTCCAACAACTGATGGATGGCCTTGGGAATTTAATTCTGGTATTGATAGTTTTTGCTGGTTGTCTCCCCTTGTAGCTGATTTCTTCATTATTGTGTAAATTTAGATCATGAGCTCATGTTTAGCTAAACAGCTGACCTTGTAAGACGCTTAGGTGTGAACGCTCGTAAGCTTCAGCAGAAAGTCGGCAAAGGTTTATTTGTGTCCCTCCAATGAGTTGCCCGCGAGAACGCTGTTTTCTACAAGTGTTGGTCCAATACTCCCTCAAGAGGCAGGGGACTGCGACAGGGCTGCTTCGCGGCCCCCGATCTGGGGCAGGGGCAGTGGGCGGCCTGTGGCCCAGGCAGAAGCCTCTCTGCATGTGTCCCAGGGACCCATCTGCCTGCGAACTTCGGTCACCTGGCAAGAAGCTACGATGCCCAGACCTATGGTTAGCTGTGCAGCGAGGTGTACTGCGCGGACAGGTTCCACACACACTTCTTTTAAGAGGTCCGCCTGAATGGAAAGGTGAGAGTTTGGGCAGCTGTGCAGACAAAGAAGGCGCCCTTTGGCCTGGGCCTAAATGCTTGTGACACTCCACTGGACCTGCCGGGCTCTGAGGGCCCTGCCTTGGGCCCCCTGCTCCCCTGCCCTTTGTTCAGTCACAGCAGAGATGGCCACACGCACTCCCTCAGTGAGGGCAGTGTTCCAACCTCCCTCAGCCCCGCACTCTCTCCACAGGTTACCATGGACTACAGAGGCTGCATTCTGAGGCCAGGGCGTTCCGAGAATGCCAAGGGCAGACATGATGACCTTAAATAATTTCCTCTTGTGTCAGGTTTGGTAAACTTTAGGGGCTAGGAAATGGTCCACTTTACAGAAATGTTCAAATTTACTGGCATTTCTTATATTCTCTGCTATAACATTGTCCTGATTCTTTCTGTATATTCTTTACTTATGTTTTTGTTTTCCTTAAAGTGTGTCTTTTCAATCTTTTAAAGAAGATTCTTTGGACTTACTAAATCACCTCAATTTTATACGTTTTCTGTTGTATTAAGTTCTGCTCATATCTTTATTTATCTTTTTTCTATGTTCTCAGGGTTTATTGTTTTGATCTTCTGATGTCAATTAAAACACTTGGTTATTCATTTTAATAAATATTTTACTTATAAAGATTTGAACTTTTGAAGATTCCAGCTTACTTGTAAGTTTCTAAGGGTCAGGTCCTCTCCATTGTTGCTGGCCTAAGGTTTAGTTCACCATATAGCAATGTATATATTGACCTATTTTCCCCTCGACTTTCTGTGATTCCCTACAAATCACCTTTCTTTGCAGACAAGCCATTTGAAATACCCTTAACTTATTAAACAGCCAATAAGTCATTGAAATAATGTGTATTTCTTAGAGAAATCTTCTTATATAATTAGGCAGAAAATCTCACCTGCCATAGTTTTAAAAACAGCATAATTTCACTCTTCTCAATGCTTAATCTGTTGTATTACACAACCTTTGAGTATTTAGCTTTATCAATGACATGTACTTTAAAAATGTTTTAGAGATCCTACCAGTCTTTGAAAACATCCTTGTTCCTTGTTTCAGTTCCAGTTTTATGGATATTTTCAGCCTTGCACCTGATTATTCCAACAATTGATGGATGGCCTTGGGAATCTAATTCTGGTATTGATAGTTTTTGCTGATTGTCTCCCCTTGTAGCTGATTTTTTCATTATTGTGTAAATTTAGATCATGAGCTCATGTTTAGCTAAACAGCTGACCTTGTAAGACGCTTATGTGTGAACGTTCGTAAGCTTCAGCAGAAAGTCGGCAAAGATGTATTTGTGTCCCTCCAATGAGTTGCCCGCGAGAACCCAGTTTTCTACAAGTGTTGGTCCAATAATCCCTCAAGAGGCAGGGGACTCCGACAGGGCTGCTTGGCGGCCCCCAATCTGGGGCAGGGGAAGTGGGCAGCCTGAGGCCCAGGCAGGAGCCTCTCTGCATGTGTCCCAGGGACCCATCTGCCTGCGAACTTCGGTCACCTGGCAGGAAGCTACGATGCCCAGACCTATGGTTAGCTGTGCAGCGAGGTGTACTGCGCGGACAGGTTCCACACACACTTCAAGTAAGAGTTCGGCCTGAATGGAAAGGTCAGAGTTTGGGCAGCTGTGCAGACAAAGAAGGCGCCCTTTGGCCTGGGCCTAAATGCTTGTGACACCCCACTGGACCTGCCGGGCTCTGAGGGCCCTGCCCTGGGCCCACTGCTCCCATGCCCTTTGTTCAGTCACAGCAGAGATGGCCACACACACTCCCTCAGTGAGGGCAGAGTTCCAACGTCCCTCAGCCCCGCCCCCTCTCCGCAGGTTTCCATGGACTACAGATGCTGAATTCTGAGGCCAGGGCGTTCCGAGAATGCCACGGGCAGACATGATGACCTTAAATAATTTCCTCTTGTGTCAGGTTTGGTAAATTTTAGGAGCTAGGAAATGGTCCACTTTACAGAAATGTTCATATTTACTGGCATTTCTTATATTCTGTGCTATAACATTGTCCTGATTCTTTCTGTATATTCTTTACTTATCTTTTTGTTTTCCTTAATCAAAATGTGTCTTTTCAATCTTTTCAAAGAAGATTTTTTGGACTGACTAAATCACCTCAATTTTATACGTTTTCTGATGTATTAAGTTCTGCTCATATCTTTATTTATCTTTTTTCTATGTTCTCAGGGTTTATTGTTTTGATCTTCTGATGTCAATTAAAACACTTGGTTATTCATTTTAATAAATTTTTTACTTATAAAGATTTGAACTTTTGAAGATTCCAGCTTACTTGTAAGTTTCTAAGGGTCAGGTCCTCTCCATTGTTGCTGGCCTAAGGTTTAGTTCACCATATAGCAATGTATATATTGACCTATTTTCCCCTCGACTTTCTGTGATTCCATACATCTCACCTTTCTTTGCAGACAAGCCTTTTGAAATACCCTTAACTTATTTCACAGCCAATAAGTCTTTGAAATAATGTGTATTTTTTAGAGAAATCTTCTTATATAATTAGGCAGAAAATCTCACCTGCCATAGTTTTAAAAACAGCATAATTTCACTCTTCTCAATGCTTAATCTGTTGTATTACACAACCTTTGAGTATTTAGCTTTATCAATGACATGTACTTTAAAAATGTTTTAGAGATCCTACCAGTCTTTGAAAACATCCTTGTTCCTTGTTTCAGTTCCAGTTTTATGGATATTTTCTGCCTTGCACCTGATTATTCCAACAATTGATGGATGGCCTTGGGAATCTAATTCTGGTATTGATACTCTTTACTGATTGTCTCCCCTCGTAGCTGATTTCTTCATTATTGTATACATTTAGATCATGAGCTCATGTTTAGCTAAACAGCTGACCTTGTAAAGCGCTTAGGTGTGAACGCTCGTAAGCTTCAGCAGAAAGTCGGCAAAGATTTATTTGTGTCCCTCCAATGTGTTGCCCGCGAGAACGCCGTTTTCTACAAGTGTTGGTCCAATACACCATCAAGAGGCAGGGGACTCCGACAGGGCTGCTTGGCGGCCCCCGATCTGGGGCAGGGGCAGTGGGCGGCCTGTGGCCCAGGCAGAAGCCTCTCTGCATGTGTCCCTGGGACCCATCTGCCTGCGAACTTCGGTCACCTGTCAGGAAGATACGATGCCCAGACCTATGGTTAGCTGGGCAGCGAGGTGTACTGCGCGGACAGGTTCCACACACACTTCATGTAAGATGTCGGCCTGAATGGAAAATTGAGAGTTTGGGCAGCTGTGCAGACAAAGAAGGCGCCCTTTGGCCTGGGCCTAAATGCTTGTGACACCCCACTGGACCTGCCGGGCTCTGAGGGCCCTGTCCTGGGCACCCTGCTCCCCTTCCATTTCTTCAGTCACAGCAGAGATGGCCACACCCACTCCCTCAGTGAGGGCAGTGTTCCAACCTCCCTCAGCCCCGCACCCTCTCCACAGTTTACCATGGACTACAGAGGCTGCATTCTGAGGCCAGGGCGTTCTGAGAATGCCAAGGGCAGACATGATGACCTTAAATGATTTCCTCTTGTGTCAGGTTTGGTAAACTTTAGGAGCTAGGAAATGGTCCACTTTACAGAAATGTTCAAATTTACTGGCCTTTCTTATATTCTCTGCTATAACATTGTCCTGATTCTTTCTGTATATTCTTTACTTATATTTTTGTTTTCCTTAATCAAAGTGTGTCTTTTCAATCTTTTCAAAGAAGATTCTTTGGACTTACTAAATCACCTCAATTTTATACGTTTTCTGTTGTATTAAGTTTTGCTCATATCTTTATTATCTTTTTTCAATGTTCTCAGGGTTTATTGTTTTGATCTTCTGATATCAATTAAAACACTTGGTTATTCATTTTAATAAATATTTTACTTATAAAGATTTGAACTTTTGAAGATTCCAGCTTACTTGTAAGTTTCTAAGGGTCAGGTCCTCTCCATTGTTGCTGGCCTAAGGTTTAGTTCACCATATAGCAATGTATATATTGACCTATTTTCCCCTCGACTTTCTGTGATTCCCTACATCTCACCTTTCTTTGCAGACAAGCCTTTTGAAATACCCTTAACTTATTTCACAGCCAATAAGTCTTTGAAATAATGTGTATTTTTTAGAGAAATCTTCTTATATAATTAGGCAGAAAATCTCACCTGCCATAGTTTTCCAAACAGCATAATTTCACTCTTCTCAATGCTTAATCTGTTGTATTACACAACCTTTGAGTATTTAGCTTTATCAATGACATGTACTTTAAAAATGTTTTAGAGATCCTACCAGTCTTTGAAAACATCCTTGTTCCTTGTTTCAGTTCCAGTTTTTTGGATATTTTCTGCCTTGCACCTGATTATTCCAACAATTGATGGATGGCCTTGGGAATCTAATTCTGGTATTGATACTCTTTACTGATTGTCTCCCCTCGTAGCTGATTTGTTCATTATTGTGTAAATTTAGATCATGAGCTCATGTTTAACTAAACAGCTGACCTTGTAAGACGCTTAGGTGTGAACGCTCGTAAGCTTCAGCAGAAAGTCGGCAAAGATTTATTTGTGTCCCTCCAATGAGTTGCCCGCGAGAACGCCGTTTTCTACAAGTGTTGGTCCAATACTCCCTCAAGAGGCAGGGGACTCCGACAGGGCTGATTGGCGGCCCCCGATCTGGGGCAGTGGCAGTGGGCGGCCTGAGGCCCAGGCAGGAGCCTCTCTGCATGTGTCCCAGGGACCCATCTGCCTGCGAAATTCAGTCACCTTGCAGGAAGCTACGATGCCCAGACCTATGGTTAGCTGTGCAGCGAGGTGTACTGCGTGGACAGGTTCCACACACACTTCAAGTAAGTGGTCGGCCTGAGTGGAAAGGTGAGAGTTTGGGCAGCTGTGCAGACAAAGAAGGCGCCCTTTGGCCTGGGCCTAAATGCTTGTGACACCCCACTGGACCTGCCGGGCTCTGAGTGCCCTGGCCTGGGCCCCCTGCTCCCCTGCCCTTTGTTCAGTCACAGCAGAGATGGCCACACCCACTCCCTCAGTGAGGGCAGTGTTCCAAATCCCTCAGCCCCGCCCCCTCTCCGCAGGTTACCATGGACTACAGATGCTGCATTCTGAGGCCAGGGCGTTCCGAGAATGCCAAGGGCAGACATGATGACCTTAAATGATTTCCTCTTGTGTCAGGTTTGGTAAATTTTAGGAGCTAGGAAATGGTCCACTTTACAGAAATGTTCAAATTTACTGGCATTTCATATATTCTCTGCTATAACATTGTCCTGATTCTTTCTGTATATTCTTTACTTATGTTTTTGTTTTCCTTAATCAAAGTGTGTCTTTTCAATCTTTTCAAAGAAGATTCTTTGGACTTACTAAATCACCTGAATTTTATACGTTTTCTGTTGTATTAAGTTCTGCTCATATCTTTATTTATCTTTTTTCTATGTTCTCAGGGTTTATTGTTTTCATCTTCTGATGTCAATTAAAACACTTGGTTATTCATTTTAATAAATATTTTACTTATAAAGATTTGAACTTTTGAAGATTCCAGCTTACTTGTAAGTTTCTAAGGGTCAGGTCCTCTCCATTGTTGCTGGCCTAAGGTTTAGTTCACCATATAGCAATGTATATATTGACCTATTTTCCCCTCGACTTTCTGTGATTCCCTACATCTCACCTTTCTTTGCAGACAAGCCATTTGAAATACCCTTAACTTATTTCACAGCCAATAAGTCACTGAAATAATGTGTATTTTTTAGAGAAATCTTCTTATATAATTAGGCAGAAAATCTCACCTGCCATAGTTTTCAAAACAGCATAATTTCACTCTTCTCAATGCTTAATCTGTTGTATTACACAACCTTTGAGTATTTAGCTTTATCAATGACATGTACTTTAAAAATGTTTTAGAGATCCTACCAGTCTTTGAAAACATCCTTGTTCCTTGTTTCAGTTCCAGTTTTTTGGATATTTTCTGCCTTGCACCTGATTATTCCAACAATTGATGGATGGCCTTGGGAATCTAATTCTGGTATTGATAGTTTTTGCTGGTTGTCTCCCCTTGTAGCTGATTTCTTCATTATTGTGTAAATTTAGATCATGAGCTCATGTTTAGCTAAACAGCTGACCTTGTCAGACGCTTAGGTGTGAACGCTCGTAAGCTTCAGCAGAAAGTCGGCAAAGATTTATTTGTGTCCCTCCAATGAGTTGCCCGCGAGAACGCCGTTTTCTACAAGTGTTGGTCCAATACACCCTCAACAGGCAGGGGAATCCAACAGGGCTGCTTGGCGGCCCCCAATCTGGGGCAGGGGCAGTGGGCGGCCTGTGGCCCAGGCAGAAGCCTCTCTGCATGTGTCCCTGGGACCCATCTGCCTGCGAACTTCAGTCACCTGGCAGGAAGCTACGATGCCCAGACCTATGGTTAGCTGTGCAGCGAGGTGTACTGCGCGGACAGGTTCCACACCCACTTCATGTAAGAGGTCGGCCTGAATGGAAAGGTGAGAGTTTGGGCAGCTGTGCAGACAAAGAAGGCACCCTTTGGCCTGGGCCTAAATGCTTGTGACACCCCACTGGACCTGCCGGGCTCTGAGTGCCCTGGCCTGGGCCCACTGCTCCCCTGCCCTTTTTTCAGTCACAGGAGAGATGGCCACACCTACTCCCTCAGTGATGGCAGTGTTCCAACCTCCCTCAGCCCCGCCCCCTCTCCGCAGGTTACCATGGACTACAGATGCTGCATTCTGAGGCCAGGGCGATCCGAGAATGCCAAGGGCAGACATGATGACCTTAAATGATTTCCTCTTTTGTCAGGTTTGGTAAACTTTAGGAGCTAGGAAATGGTCCACTTTACAGAAATGTTCAAATTTACTGGCATTTCTTATATTCTCTGCTATAACATTGTCCTGATTCTTTCTGTATATTCTTTACTTATGTTTTTGTTTTCCTTAATCAAAGTGTGTCTTTTCAATCTTTTCAAAGAAGATTCTTTGGACTGACAAAATCACCTCAATTTTATACGTTTTCTGTTGTATTAAGTTCTGTTCATATGTTTATTTATCTTTTTTCTATGTTCTCAGGGTTTATTGTTTTCATATTCTGATGTCAATTAAAACACTTGGTTATTCATTTTAATAAATATTTTACTTATAAAGATTTGAACTTTTGAAGATTCCAGCTTACTTGTAAGTTTCTAAGGGTCAGGTCCTCTCCATTGCTGCTGGCCTAAGGTTTAGTTCACCGTATAGCAATGTATATATTGACCTATTTTCCCCTCGACTTTCTGTGATTCCCCACATCTCACCTTTTTTGCAGACAAGCCATTTGAAATACCCTTAACTTATTTCACAGCCAATAAGTCATTGAAATAATGTGTATTTTTTAGAGAAATCTTCTTATATAATTAGGCAGAAAATCTCACCTGCCATAGTTTTCCAAACAGCATAATTTCACTCTTCTCAATGCTTAATCTGTTGTATTACACAACCTTTGAGTATTTAGCTTTATCAATGACATGTACTTTAAAAATGTTTTAGAGATCCTACCAGTCTTTGAAAACATCCTTGTTCCTTGTTTCAGTTCCAGTTGTATGTATATTTTCTGCCTTGCACCTGATTATTCCAACAACTGATGGATGGCCTTGGGAATTTAATTCTGGTATTGATAGTTTTTGCTGGTTGTCTCCCCTTGTAGCTGATTTCTTCATTATTGTGTAAATTTAGATCATGAGCTCATGTTTAGCTAAACAGCTGACCTTGTAAGACGCTTAGGTGTGAACGCTCGTAAGCTTCAGCAGAAAGTCGGCAAAGGTTTATTTGTGTCCCTCCAATGAGTTGCCCGCGAGAACGCTGTTTTCTACAAGTGTTGGTCCAATACTCCCTCAAGAGGCAGGGGACTGCGACAGGGCTGCTTCGTGGCCCCCGATCTGGGGCAGGGGCAGTGGGCGGCCTGTGGCCCAGGCAGAAGCCTCTCTGCATGTGTCCCAGGGACCCATCTGCCTGCGAACTTCGGTCACCTGGCAAGAAGCTACGATGCCCAGACCTATGGTTAGCTGTGCAGCGAGGTGTACTGCGCGGACAGGTTCCACACACACTTCTTTTAAGAGGTCCGCCTGAAAGGAAAGGTGAGAGTTTGGGCAGCTGTGCAGACAAAGAAGGCGCCCTTTGGCCTGGGCCTAAATGCTTGTGACACTCCACTGGACCTGCCGGGCTCTGAGGGCCCTGCCTTGGGCCCCCTGCTCCCCTGCCCTTTGTTCAGTCACAGCAGAGATGGCCACACGCACTCCCTCAGTGAGGGCAGTGTTCCAACCTCCCTCAGCCCCGCACTCTCTCCACAGGTTACCATGGACTACAGAGGCTGCATTCTGAGGCCAGGGCGTTCCGAAAATGCCAAGGGCAGACATGATGACCTTAAATAATTTCCTCTTGTGTCAGGTTTGGTAAACTTTAGGGGCTAGGAAATGGTCCACTTTACAGAAATGTTCAAATTTACTGGCATTTCTTATATTCTCTGCTATAACATTGTCCTGATTCTTTCTGTATATTCTTTACTTATGTTTTTGTTTTCCTTAAAGTGTGTCTTTTCAATCTTTTAAAGAAGATTCTTTGGACTTACTAAATCACCTCAATTTTATACGTTTTCTGTTGTATTAAGTTCTGCTCATATCTTTATTTATCTTTTTTCTATGTTCTCAGGGTTTATTGTTTTGATCTTCTGATGTCAATTAAAACACTTGGTTATTCATTTTAATAAATATTTTACTTATAAAGATTTGAACTTTTGAAGATTCCAGCTTACTTGTAAGTTTCTAAGGGTCAGGTCCTCTCCATTGTTGCTGGCCTAAGGTTTAGTTCACCATATAGCAATGTATATATTGACCTATTTTCCCCTCGACTTTCTGTGATTCCCTACAAATCACCTTTCTTTGCAGACAAGCCATTTGAAATACCCTTAACTTATTTCACAGCCAATAAGTCATTGAAATAATGTGTATTTCTTAGAGAAATCTTCTTATATAATTAGGCAGAAAATCTCACCTGCCATAGTTTTAAAAACAGCATAATTTCACTCTTCTCAATGCTTAATCTGTTGTATTACACAACCTTTGAGTATTTAGCTTTATCAATGACATGTACTTTAAAAATGTTTTAGAGATCCTACCAGTCTTTGAAAACATCCTTGTTCCTTGTTTCAGTTCCAGTTTTATGGATATTTTCAGCCTTGCACCTGATTATTCCAACAATTGATGGATGGCCTTGGGAATCTAATTCTGGTATTGATAGTTTTTGCTGATTGTCTCCCCTTGTAGCTGATTTTTTCATTATTGTGTAAATTTAGATCATGAGCTCATGTTTAGCTAAACAGCTGACCTTGTAAGACGCTTATGTGTGAACGTTCGTAAGCTTCAGCAGAAAGTCGGCAAAGATGTATTTGTGTCCCTCCAATGAGTTGCCCGCGAGAACCCAGTTTTCTACAAGTGTTGGTCCAATAATCCCTCAAGAGGCAGGGGACTCCGACAGGGCTGCTTGGCGGCCCCCAATCTGGGGCAGGGGAAGTGGGCAGCCTGAGGCCCAGGCAGGAGCCTCTCTGCATGTGTCCCAGGGACCCATCTGCCTGCGAACTTCGGTCACCTGGCAGGAAGCTACGATGCCCAGACCTATGGTTAGCTGTGCAGCGAGGTGTACTGCGCGGACAGGTTCCACACACACTTCAAGTAAGAGTTCGGCCTGAATGGAAAGGTCAGAGTTTGGGCAGCTGTGCAGACAAAGAAGGCGCCCTTTGGCCTGGGCCTAAATGCTTGTGACACCCCACTGGACCTGCCGGGCTCTGAGGGCCCTGCCCTGGGCCCACTGCTCCCATGCCCTTTGTTCAGTCACAGCAGAGATGGCCACACACACTCCCTCAGTGAGGGCAGAGTTCCAACGTCCCTCAGCCCCGCCCCCTCTCCGCAGGTTTCCATGGACTACAGATGCTGAATTCTGAGGCCAGGGCGTTCCGAGAATGCCACGGGCAGACATGATGACCTTAAATGATTTCCTCTTGTGTCAGGTTTGGTAAATTTTAGGAGCTAGGAAATGGTCCACTTTACAGAAATGTTCATATTTACTGGCATTTCTTATATTCTGTGCTATAACATTGTCCTGATTCTTTCTGTATATTCTTTACTTATGTTTTTGTTTTCCTTAATCAAAATGTGTCTTTTCAATCTTTTCAAAGAAGATTTTTTGGACTGACTAAATCACCTCAATTTTATACGTTTTCTGATGTATTAAGTTCTGCTCATATCTTTATTTATCTTTTTTCTATGTTCTCAGGGTTTATTGTTTTGATCTTCTGATGTCAATTAAAACACTTGGTTATTCATTTTAATAAATTTTTTACTTATAAAGATTTGAACTTTTGAAGATTCCAGCTTACTTGTAAGTTTCTAAGGGTCAGGTCTTCTCCATTGTTGCTGGCCTAAGGTTTAGTTCACCATATAGCAATGTATATATTGACCTATTTTCCCCTCGACTTTCTGTGATTCCATACATCTCACCTTTCTTTGCAGACAAGCCTTTTGAAATACCCTTAAATTATTTCACAGCCAATAAGTCTTTGAAATAATGTGTATTTTTTAGAGAAATCTTCTTATATAATTAGGCAGAAAATCTCACCTGCCATAGTTTTAAAAACAGCATAATTTCACTCTTCTCAATGCTTAATCTGTTGTATTACACAACCTTTGAGTATTTAGCTTTATCAATGACATGTACTTTAAAAATGTTTTAGAGATCCTACCAGTCTTTGAAAACATCCTTGTTCCTTGTTTCAGTTCCAGTTTTATGGATATTTTCTGCCTTGCACCTGATTATTCCAACAATTGATGGATGGCCTTGGGAATCTAATTCTGGTATTGATACTCTCTACTGATTGTCTCCCCTCGTAGCTGATTTCTTCATTATTGTATACATTTAGATCATGAGCTCATGTTTAGCTAAACAGCTGACCTTGTAAAGCGCTTAGGTGTGAACGCTCGTAAGCTTCAGCAGAAAGTCGGCAAAGATTTATTTGTGTCCCTCCAATGTGTTGCCCGCGAGAACGCCGTTTTCTACAAGTGTTGGTCCAATACACCATCAAGAGGCAGGGGACTCCGACAGGGCTGCTTGGCGGCCCCCGATCTGGGGCAGGGGCAGTGGGCGGCCTGTGGCCCAGGCAGAAGCCTCTCTGCATGTGTCCCTGGGACCCATCTGCCTGCGAACTTCGGTCACCTGTCAGGAAGCTACGATGCCCAGACCTATGGTTAGCTGGGCAGCGAGGTGTACTGCGCGGACAGGTTCCACACACACTTCATGTAAGATGTCGGCCTGAATGGAAAATTGAGAGTTTGGGCAGCTGTGCAGACAAAGAAGGCGCCCTTTGGCCTGGGCCTAAATGCTTGTGACACCCCACTGGACCTGCCGGGCTCTGAGGGCCCTGTCCTGGGCACCCTGCTCCCCTTCCATTTCTTCAGTCACAGCAGAGATGGCCACACCCACTCCCTCAGTGAGGGCAGTGTTCCAACCTCCCTCAGCCCCGCACCCTCTCCACAGTTTACCATGGACTACAGAGGCTGCATTCTGAGGCCAGGGCGTTCTGAGAATGCCAAGGGCAGACATGATGACCTTAAATGATTTCCTCTTGTGTCAGGTTTGGTAAACTTTAGGAGCTAGGAAATGGTCCACTTTACAGAAATGTTCAAATTTACTGGCCTTTCTTATATTCTCTGCTATAACATTGTCCTGATTCTTTCTGTATATTCTTTACTTATATTTTTGTTTTCCTTAATCAAAGTGTGTCTTTTCAATCTTTTCAAAGAAGATTCTTTGGACTTACTAAATCACCTCAATTTTATACGTTTTCTGTTGTATTAAGTTTTGCTCATATCTTTATTATCTTTTTTCAATGTTCTCAGGGTTTATTGTTTTGATCTTCTGATATCAATTAAAACACTTGGTTATTCATTTTAATAAATATTTTACTTATAAAGATTTGAACTTTTGAAGATTCCAGCTTACTTGTAAGTTTCTAAGGGTCAGGTCCTCTCCATTGTTGCTGGCCTAAGGTTTAGTTCACCATATAGCAATGTATATATTGACCTATTTTCCCCTCGACTTTCTGTGATTCCCTACATCTCACCTTTCTTTGCAGACAAGCCATTTGAAATACCCTTAACTTATTTCACAGCCAATAAGTCTTTGAAATAATGTGTATTTTTTAGAGAAATCTTCTTATATAATTAGGCAGAAAATCTCACCTGCCATAGTTTTCCAAACAGCATAATTTCACTCTTCTCAATGCTTAATCTGTTGTATTACACAACCTTTGAGTATTTAGCTTTATCAATGACATGTACTTTAAAAATGTTTTAGAGATCCTACCAGTCTTTGAAAACATCCTTGTTCCTTGTTTCAGTTCCAGTTTTTTGGATATTTTCTGCCTTGCACCTGATTATTCCAACAATTGATGGATGGCCTTGGGAATCTAATTCTGGTATTGATACTCTTTACTGATTGTCTCCCCTCGTAGCTGATTTGTTCATTATTGTGTAAATTTAGATCATGAGCTCATGTTTAACTAAACAGCTGACCTTGTAAGACGCTTAGGTGTGAACGCTCGTAAGCTTCAGCAGAAAGTCGGCAAAGATTTATTTGTGTCCCTCCAATGAGTTGCCCGCGAGAACGCCGTTTTCTACAAGTGTTGGTCCAATACTCCCTCAAGAGGCAGGGGACTCCGACAGGGCTGATTGGCGGCCCCCGATCTGGGGCAGTGGCAGTGGGCGGCCTGAGGCCCAGGCAGGAGCCTCTCTGCATGTGTCCCAGGGACCCATCTGCCTGCGAAATTCAGTCACCTTGCAGGAAGCTACGATGCCCAGACCTATGGTTAGCTGTGCAGCGAGGTGTACTGCGTGGACAGGTTCCACACACACTTCAAGTAAGTGGTCGGCCTGAGTGGAAAGGTGAGAGTTTGGGCAGCTGTGCAGACAAAGAAGGCGCCCTTTGGCCTGGGCCTAAATGCTTGTGACACCCCACTGGACCTGCCGGGCTCTGAGTGCCCTGGCCTGGGCCCCCTGCTCCCCTGCCCTTTGTTCAGTCACAGCAGAGATGGCCACACCCACTCCCTCAGTGAGGGCAGTGTTCCAAATCCCTCAGCCCCGCCCCCTCTCCGCAGGTTACCATGGACTACAGATGCTGCATTCTGAGGCCAGGGCGTTCCGAGAATGCCAAGGGCAGACATGATGACCTTAAATGATTTCCTCTTGTGTCAGGTTTGGTAAATTTTAGGAGCTAGGAAATGGTCCACTTTACAGAAATGTTCAAATTTACTGGCATTTCATATATTCTCTGCTATAACATTGTCCTGATTCTTTCTGTATATTCTTTACTTATGTTTTTGTTTTCCTTAATCAAAGTGTGTCTTTTCAATCTTTTCAAAGAAGATTCTTTGGACTTACTAAATCACCTCAATTTTATACGTTTTCTGTTGTATTAAGTTCTGCTCATATCTTTATTTATCTTTTTTCTATGTTCTCAGGGTTTATTGTTTTCATCTTCTGATGTCAATTAAAACACTTGGTTATTCATTTTAATAAATATTTTACTTATAAAGATTTGAACTTTTGAAGATTCCAGCTTACTTGTAAGTTTCTAAGGGTCAGGTCCTCTCCATTGTTGCTGGCCTAAGGTTTAGTTCACCATATAGCAATGTATATATTGACCTATTTTCCCCTCGACTTTCTGTGATTCCCTACATCTCACCTTTCTTTGCAGACAAGCCATTTGAAATACCCTTAACTTATTTCACAGCCAATAAGTCACTGAAATAATGTGTATTTTTTAGAGAAATCTTCTTATATAATTAGGCAGAAAATCTCACCTGCCATAGTTTTCAAAACAGCATAATTTCACTCTTCTCAATGCTTAATCTGTTGTATTACACAACCTTTGAGTATTTAGCTTTATCAATGACATGTACTTTAAAAATGTTTTAGAGATCCTACCAGTCTTTGAAAACATCCTTGTTCCTTGTTTCAGTTCCAGTTTTTTGGATATTTTCTGCCTTGCACCTGATTATTCCAACAATTGATGGATGGCCTTGGGAATCTAATTCTGGTATTGATAGTTTTTGCTGGTTGTCTCCCCTTGTAGCTGATTTCTTCATTATTGTGTAAATTTAGATCATGAGCTCATGTTTAGCTAAACAGCTGACCTTGTCAGACGCTTAGGTGTGAACGCTCGTAAGCTTCAGCAGAAAGTCGGCAAAGATTTATTTGTGTCCCTCCAATGAGTTGCCCGCGAGAACGCCGTTTTCTACAAGTGTTGGTCCAATACACCCTCAACAGGCAGGGGAATCCAACAGGGCTGCTTGGCGGCCCCCAATCTGGGGCAGGGGCAGTGGGCGGCCTGTGGCCCAGGCAGAAGCCTCTCTGCATGTGTCCCTGGGACCCATCTGCCTGCGAACTTCAGTCACCTGGCAGGAAGCTACGATGCCCAGACCTATGGTTAGCTGTGCAGCGAGGTGTACTGCGCGGACAGGTTCCACACCCACTTCATGTAAGAGGTCGGCCTGAATGGAAAGGTGAGAGTTTGGGCAGCTGTGCAGACAAAGAAGGCACCCTTTGGCCTGGGCCTAAATGCTTGTGACACCCCACTGGACCTGCCGGGCTCTGAGTGCCCTGGCCTGGGCCCACTGCTCCCCTGCCCTTTTTTCAGTCACAGGAGAGATGGCCACACCTACTCCCTCAGTGATGGCAGTGTTCCAACCTCCCTCAGCCCCGCCCCCTCTCCGCAGGTTACCATGGACTACAGATGCTGCATTCTGAGGCCAGGGCGATCCGAGAATGCCAAGGGCAGACATGATGACCTTAAATGATTTCCTCTTTTGTCAGGTTTGGTAAACTTTAGGAGCTAGGAAATGGTCCACTTTACAGAAATGTTCAAATTTACTGGCATTTCTTATATTCTCTGCTATAACATTGTCCTGATTCTTTCTGTATATTCTTTACTTATGTTTTTGTTTTCCTTAATCAAAGTGTGTCTTTTCAATCTTTTCAAAGAAGATTCTTTGGACTGACTAAATCACCTCAATTTTATACGTTTTCTGTTGTATTAAGTTCTGTTCATATGTTTATTTATCTTTTTTCTATGTTCTCAGGGTTTATTGTTTTCATATTCTGATGTCAATTAAAACACTTGGTTATTCATTTTAATAAATATTTTACTTATAAAGATTTGAACTTTTGAAGATTCCAGCTTACTTGTAAGTTTCTAAGGGTCAGGTCCTCTCCATTGCTGCTGGCCTAAGGTTTAGTTCACCGTATAGCAATGTATATATTGACCTATTTTCCCCTCGACTTTCTGTGATTCCCCACATCTCACCTTTTTTGCAGACAAGCCATTTGAAATACCCTTAACTTATTTCACAGCCAATAAGTCATTGAAATAATGTGTATTTTTTAGAGAAATCTTCTTATATAATTAGGCAGAAAATCTCACCTGCCATAGTTTTCCAAACAGCATAATTTCACTCTTCTCAATGCTTAATCTGTTGTATTACACAACCTTTGAGTATTTAGCTTTATCAATGACATGTACTTTAAAAATGTTTTAGAGATCCTACCAGTCTTTGAAAACATCCTTGTTCCTTGTTTCAGTTCCAGTTGTATGTATATTTTCTGCCTTGCACCTGATTATTCCAACAACTGATGGATGGCCTTGGGAATTTAATTCTGGTATTGATAGTTTTTGCTGGTTGTCTCCCCTTGTAGCTGATTTCTTCATTATTGTGTAAATTTAGATCATGAGCTCATGTTTAGCTAAACAGCTGACCTTGTAAGACGCTTAGGTGTGAACGCTCGTAAGCTTCAGCAGAAAGTCGGCAAAGGTTTATTTGTGTCCCTCCAATGAGTTGCCCGCGAGAACGCTGTTTTCTACAAGTGTTGGTCCAATACTCCCTCAAGAGGCAGGGGACTGCGACAGGGCTGCTTCGCGGCCCCCGATCTGGGGCAGGGGCAGTGGGCGGCCTGTGGCCCAGGGAGAAGCCTCTCTGCATGTGTCCCAGGGACCCATCTGCCTGCGAAATTTGGTCACCTGGCAAGAAGCTACGATGCCCAGACCTATGGTTAGCTGTGCAGCGAGGTGTACTGCGCGGACAGGTTCCACACACACTTCAAGTAAGAGGTCGGCCTGAGTGGAAAGGTGAGAGTTTGGGCAGCTGTGCAGACAAAGAAGGCGCCCTTTGGCCTGGACCTAAATGCTTGTGACACCCCACTGGACCTGCCGGGCTCTGAGGGCCCTGCCATGGGCCCCCTGTTCCCCTGCCCTTTGTTCAGTCACAGCAGAGATGGCCACACCCACTCCCTCAGTGAGTGCTGTGTTCCAACCTCCCTCAGCCCCGCCCCCTCTCCGCAGGTTACCATGGACTACAGATGCTGCATCCTGAGGCCAGTGCGTTCCGAGAATGCCAAGGGCAGACATGATGACCTTAAATGATTTCCTCTTGTGTCAGGTTTGGTAAATTTTAGGAGCTAGGAAATGGTCCACTTTACAGAAATGTTCAAATTTACTGGCATTTCATATATTCTCTGCTATAACATTGTCCTGATTCTTTCTGTATATTCTTTACTTATGTTGTTGTTTTCCTTAATCAAAGTGTGTCTTTTTAATCTTTTCAAAGAAGATTCTTTGGACTTACTAAATCACCTCAATTTTATACGTTTTCTGTTGTATTAAGTTCTGCTCATATCTTTATTTATCTTTTTTCTATGTTCTCAGGGTTTACTGTTTTGATCTTCTGATGTCAATTAAAACACTTGGTTATTCATTTTAATAAATATTTTACTTATAAAGATGTGAACTTTTGAAGATTCCAGCTTACTTGTACGTTTCTAAGGGTCAGGTCCTCTCCATTGTTGCTGGCCTAAGGCTTAGTTCACCATAGAGCAATGTATATATTGACGTATTTTCCCCTCGACTTTCTGTGATTCCCTACATCTCACCTTGCTTTGCAGACAAGCCATTTGAAATACCCTTAACTTATTTCACAGCCAATAAGTCTTTGAAATAATGTGTATTTTTTAGAGAAATCTTCTTATATAATTAGGCAGAAAACCTGACCTGCCATAGCTTTCAAAACAGCATAATTTTAGTCTTCTCAATGATTAATCTGTTGTATTACACAACCTTTGAGTATTTAGCTTTATCAACGACATGTAATTTAAAAAGGTTTTGGAGATCCTACCAGTCTTTGAAAACATCCTTGTGCCTTGTTTCAGTTCCAATTTTATGTATATTTTCTGCCTTGCACCCGATTATTCCTACATCTGATGGATGGCCTTGGGAATCTAATTCTGGTATTGATTGTTTTTGCTGATTTTCTCCCCTTGTAGCTGCTTTCTTCATTATTGTGTAAATTTAGATCATGAGCTCATGTTTAGCTAAACAGCTGAATTTGTAAGAGGCTTAGGTGTGAAGGCTCGTAATTTTCAGCAGAAAGTCGGCAAAGATTTATTTGTGTCCCTCCAATGAGTGGCCCGCAAGGACACCGTTTTCTACAAGTGTTGGTCCAATACTCCCTCTAGAGGCAGGGGACTCAGACAGAGCTACATTGCGGCCCCCAATCTGGGGCAGGGGAAGTGGGCAGCAAGTGGCCCGGGCAGGAGCCTCTCCGCGTGTGTCCCAGGGACCCATCTGCCTGCGAACCTAGGTCACCTGGCATGAACCTACAATGACCAGAACTATGGTTAGCTGTGCAGCGAGGTGTACTGCGCAGACAGGTTCCTCACACACTTCAAGTAAGAGGGCGGCCTGAGTGGAAAGGTGAGAGTTTGGGCAGCTGTGCAGACAAAGAAGGCGCCCTTTGGCCTGGGCCTAAATGCTTGCGACACTCCACTGGGCCTGCCGTGCTCTGAGGGCCATGCCCTGGGCCCCCTCCTCCCCTGCCCTTTGTTCAGTCACAGCAGAGATGGCCACACCCACTCCCTCAGTGAGGGCAGAGTTTCAACCTCCCTCAGCCCCGGCCCCTCTCTGCAGGTTACCATGGACTACAGAGGCTGCTTTCTGAGGCCAGGGCGTTCCGACAATGCCAAGGGCAGACATGATAACCTTAAATGATTTCCTCTTGTGTCAGGTTTGGTAAACTTTAGGAGCTAGGAAATGGTCCACTTTACAGAAATGTTCAAATTTACTGGCATTTCTTATATTCTCTGCTATAACATTGTCCTGATTCTTTCTGTATATTCTTTACTTATGTTTTTGTTTTCCTTAATCAAAGTGTGTCTTTTCAATCTTTTCAAAGAAGATTCTTTGGACTTACTAAATCACCTCAATTTTATACGTTTTCTGTTGTATTAAGTACTGCTCATATCTTTATTTGTCTTTTTTCTATGTTCTCAGGGTTTATTGTTTTGATCTTCTGATGTCAATTAAAACACTTGGTTATTCATTTTAATAAATATTTTACTTATAAAGGTTTGAACTTTTGAAGATTCCAGCTTACATGTAAGTTTCTAAGGGACAGGTCCTCTCCATTGTTGCTGGACTAAGCTTTAGTTCACCATATAGCAATGTATATATTGAACTATTTTCGCCTCGACTTTCTGTGATTCCCTACATCTCACCTTTCTTTGCAGACAAGCCATTTGAAATACCCTTAACTTATTTCACAGCCAATAAGTCATTGAAATAATGTGTATTTTTAGAGAAATCTTCTTATATAATTAGGCAGAAAATCTCACCTGCCATAGTTTTCAAAACAGCATAATTTCACTTTTCTCAATGCTTAATATGTTGTATTACACAACCTTTGAGTATTTAGCTTTATCAATGACATGTAATTTAAAAATGTTTTAGAGATCCTACCAGTCTTTCAAAACATTCTTGTTCCTTGTTTCAGTTCCAGTTTTATGTATATTTTCTGACTTGCACCTGATTATTCCAACAATAGATGGATGGCCTTGGGAATCTAATTCTGGTATTGATAGTTTTTGCTGATTGTCTCCCCTTTTAGCTGATTTCTTCATTATGGTGTAAATTTAGATCATGAGCTCATGTTTAGCTAAACAGCTGACCTTGTAAGACGCTTAGGTGTGAACGCTCGTAATCTTCAGCAGAAAGTCGGCAAAGATTTATTTGTGTCCCTCCAATGAGTTGCCCACGAGAACCTCGTTTTCTACAAGTGTTGGTCCAATACTCCCTCAAGAGGCAGGGGACTCCGACACGGCGGATTGGCGGCCGCCAATCTGGGGCAGGAGCAGTGGGCGGCCTGTGGCCCAGGCAGGAGCCTCTCTGCATGTGTCCCAGGGATCCATCTGCCTGCGAACTTCGGTCACCTGGCTGGAAGCTACGATGACCAGACCTATGTTTAGCTGTGCAGCGAGGTGTACTGCGCGGACAGGTTCCACACAAACTTCTAGTAAGAGGTCGGCCTGAGTGGAAAGGTGAGAGTTTGGGCAGCTGTGCAGACAAAGAAGGCGCCCTTTGGCCTGGGCCTAAATGCTTGTGACACCCCACTGGACCTGCCGGGCTCTGAGGGCCCTTCCCTGGGTCCCCTGCTCCCATGCCCTTTGTTCAGTCACAGCAGAGATGGCCACACCCACTCCCTCAGTGAGGGCAGTGTTCCAACCTCCCTCAGCCCCGCCCCCTCTCCGCAGGTTACCATGGACTACAGAGGCTGCATTCTGAGGCCAGGGCGTTCCGAGAATGCCAAGGGCAGACATGATGACCTTCAATGATTACCTCTTGTGTCAGTTTTGGTAAACTTTAGGAGCTAGGAAATGGTCCACTTTAGAGAAATGTTCAAATATCCTGGCATTTCTTATATTCTCTGCTATAACATTGTCCTGATTCTTTCTGTATATTCTTTACTTATGTTTTTGTTTTCCTTAATCAAAGTGTGTCTTTTCAATCTTTTCAAAGAAGATTCTTTGGACTTGCTAAATCACCTCAATTTTATACATTTTCTGTTGTATTAAGTTCTGCTCATATCTTTATTTATCTTTTTTCTATGTTCTCCGGGTTTAGTGTTTTGATCTTCTGATGTCAATTAAAACACTTGGTTATTCATTTTAATAAATATTTTACTTATAAAGATTTGAACTTTGGAAGATTCCAGCTTACTTGTAAGTTTCTAAGGGTCAGGTCCTCTCCATTGTTGCTGGCCTAAGGTTTAGTTCACCATATAGCAATGTATATATTGACCTATTTTCCCCTCGACTTTTGGTGATTCCCTACATCTCACCTTTCTTTGCAGACAAGCCATTTGAAATACCCTTAACTTATTTCACAGCCGATACATCATTGAAATAATGTGTATTTTTTAGAGAAATCTTCTTATATAATTAGGCAGAAAATCTCACCTGCCATAGTTTTCAAAACAGCATAATTTCACTCTTCTCAATGATAAATCTGTTGTATTACACAACCTTTGATTATTTAGCTTTATCAATGACATGTCCTTTAAAAATGTTTTAGAGATCCTACCAGTCTTTGAAAACATCATTGTGCCTTGTTTCAGTTCCAGTTTTATGTATATTTTCTGCCTTGCACCCGATTATCCCTACATCTGATGGACGGCCTTGGGAATCTAATTCTGGTATTGATTGTTTTTGCTGATTGTCTCCCCTTGTAGCTGCTTTCCTCATTATTGTGTAAATTTAGATCATGAGCTCATGTTTAGCTAAACAGCTGACCTTGTAAGAGGCTTAGGTGTGAAAGCTCCTAAGTTTCAGCAGAAAGTCGGCAAAGATTAATTTGTGTCCCTCCAATGAGTGGCCCGTAAGGATCCCGTTTTTACAAGTGTTTGTCCAATACACCCTCTAGAGGATGGGGACTCAGACAGGGCTGATTTGCCGCCCACGATCTGGGGCAGGGGCAGTGGGCGGCCTGTGGCCCGGGCAGGAGTCTCTCCGCGTGTGTCCCAGGGACCCATCTGCCTGCGAACCTCGGTCACCTGGCAGGAAGCTACGATGCCCAGACCTATGGTTAGCTGTGCAGCGAGGTGTACTGCGCGGACAGGTTCCACACACACTTCAAGTATGAGGGCGGCCTGAGTGGAAAGGTGAGAGTTTGGGCAGCTGTGCAGACAAAGAAGGCGCCCTTTGGCCTGGGCCTAAATGCTTGTGACACTCCACTGGGCCTGCCGGGCACTGAGGGCCCTGGCCTGGGCCCCCTGCTCCCCTGCCCTTTGTTCAGTCACAGCAGAGATGGCCACACCCACTCCCTCAGTGAGGGCAGTGTTCCAACCTCCCTCAGCCCCGCCCCCTCTCCGCAGGTTACCATGGACTACAGAGGCTGCATTCTGAGACCAGGCCGTTCTGAGAATGCCAAGGGCAGACATGAAGACCTTAAATTATTTCCTCTTGTGTCAGTGTTGGTAAACTTTAGGAGCTAGGAAATGGTCCACTTTACAGAAATGTTCAAATTTACTGGCATTTCATATATTCTCTGCTCTAACATTGTCCTGACTCTTTCTGTATATTCTTTACTTATGGTTTTGTTTTCCTTAATCAAAGTGTGTCTTTTAAATCTTTTCAAAGAAGATTCTTTGGACTTACTAAATCACCTCAATTTTATACGTTTTCTGTTGTATTAAGTTCTGCTCATATCTTTATTTATCTCTTTTCTATGTTCTAGGGGTTTATTGTTTTCATCTTCTGATGTCAATTAAAACACTTGGTTATTCATTTTAATAAATATTTTACTTATAAAGATTTGAACTTTTGAAGATTCCAGCTTACTTGTATGTTTCTAAGGGTCAGGTCCTC